>NW_024429180.1:1273333-2546666 GCF_017639785.1 Mesocricetus auratus
ACGATGGATACAATGTTTCTTAGCCACTGATGTGTTATTTCCAACTACGAGCAGCCTCCTTCTGCCACGGTATCTTGCCCATAGTAATGAAGTATATTCTCACACTCTGTAGAATATACTTCTGTAGGCCAATATACTTTGACTGTAGGCCAAAATAAGCCCTTCCTGCCTTAAGTTCCTTCTTGTCAGGTGTCTGGTCACAGAACTGAGAAAACTAAATAATACAACGGGGCGGGATCGGGGGAGGAAGGGGAATAGTGATCACTTTTGATAAGATGCCACTCAGAGTCTCCAGTTCCACAGCTTAGACCCTGGGAAGGGTAACTACAGCACAGTGCCCAGTGCCCTCTTGTCCACTGAATCACAACAACCATACAGGGTCCAGACTGTCATCCTCTTATTCATTCCAATGAGTTTTATCTCAAAGGCTGTGACCTTGCCGGGAGAATCTTCCTAAAGAAACTGCGATAGAAATTAAGACATAGTAGTGAAACCCTTCTCTGCTGTTTGGAAATACAAGGCATAAGGAGCCTTTAGAACCCCCTCAGTAGTGTCCCCGACACCACCCATTCTAAAGCACCCATGGTGCGGGTCCTCCCAGAAAACGGCAACTTGATAAGAAATCAGAACTCCTTGGTACTTTGATTTTCATTGATATCCTGCCAAAAACAAATGTGAAAGACAAAGAGCAAAATCTCAAAGCCTAGATCATAGGCGTTGAGTTCTGGAAGGCTGAGGGAGGCCAGACACCAAAGCAGGCAGCTGGTGATGAGACCAAGTCCCTGTAAGTACAGAAGGGAGCTGTCCAAACACGGCCCGTGGTGGAGCTCCATTTCAAGGTCCCAGCCTGAGTGCTCCTTAGCCTTCCCGTGGAGATGGAACCTCTGCCTGGCTCTTTCAGCAAATATGGATCAGGAGTTTCAAACTGGTTCTTAAGTGGGCGTTTCTTATCGCTCTCTGCTAGAAGCAAGTGCAGCTAGATCAGCTCTTCTCGATCGATGTTGCCGCTGAGCCAGATGAAAACATAAACAATAACAAGCGGGATGGGGAAGGTGATTCTGGAACTTACGGGTTTTTTTTTTTTTTATAATAACCTTCTCTGGCAAAGCAAAACCATTTCAGGAGACAGCGTCTGTTCGGAGAGACACGGCAGAGGGAATCCAAGGTGCAAAGTTCCAGCCCGCTCTCTGAACAAGAAATGCTTTCATTTTCAAATTCTGAGCTGGAGACAAAGCATGGAGGACCAGAAAACCTTCACCTTGGCCTGTGCGGTGGTGTGTGCTGAGCATCATGAGGGTACCAATCCTGGGGCAGGCATGCCCAAGGGAAGAAGCAAGCATTAGGCATGGTCAATGGTAAAGAATCATAAAACATGACTAAAGAAGTTGTCCCAACCTTTCTTTGTGTGAAAAAAGCCTCGGTTGCTTCAGCCTCCAGCTACCTCATGTCTGGCGCAGGGAAGGAAGAGGCTTAAACCAGTCCTGTTGGTGGTACCCGTGCTTGAGTCCATTGTTCTCCAAGTCAGAGGGTTGAGTCTCAAGGATAAGACCAAGTACAAACAAGCTGAAAGAAGGTATTTATTCTAAGTCCCATCCTTACCTTGAGACTTATAACTCCTGGAATCAGCTCACATGGAACAATCCAGGGTGGACAGTGGGGGTGGGAAAGGGGGTGGAGGAAGACATATAATCAAAACAGGACTTCCCCCAGCAAGGACAGCATGTGTACTCCTAGCAAGATGACTACTAGGACAGACACACAAACATAGTTTCTGTGATTCCTTTTTTTTTTCCTACCAGACACATAATTTTGACACCACAAAATGGCAGCGTCTTAAAATGAAGACTAAGACTACAAACATTTAGATTTAAAGCGTAGTTATTCAACCAACTATATGCCACAATTTTTCATGTGAACACCTCTCCCATTGCTCCTGAGGTTTGAAAGGAATAGTTCAATAAATGTGGCTCACAGTTCATTGTTAAATATCCATTTGTTACCACTGGATTTTGGAATGAATGCAATGTATCTTAATGTTAATTCATTCCATACTGCAGATTGGTTGTACAGCCCTACAAAGCTGCTTTTGATCCATGCTACTTAAACATTTTGTAAGCAAATATCAAATGCTATTGTAATGTTTTTTTAAGTAAGCATAGATATGGGTATATAGCCAAAGTCTTAACTGCTGAGCCGTCTCCCTGGCTCCATATAGCCAAAATCTTTAGAAGCAGATATATATATCATGCTCATAACAGCATTATTTATGACAGCCAAAATATTGAAACAACTCAAGAATCCACCAAACAATTAGTAAAGTAAGTGTGTGTGTGTGTGTGTGTGTGTGTGTGTACAACACAAAATATTAGCATTAAAAGGAAGAAATTCTGACACAGTATACCACACAGATGTCCCATGAGCATATGTGCATAGGAAAATGCTAGTCTTGTAAAGGCAAGTTCATGTGGATACTTCACATGAGGTACTGTGGTGTGGATGTGATTTGTTCCCCAAGGTTCGTGTGCTGGAAAGCTGGGCCCACTGTGGCAGTGTGGAGTGATCTGGCCTTTAAGGGGCAGGGCCTGTTTGAAAATAATCAAGCTATGGATGTCCATGTTCAAGAGTAGACGAATGTTGTGCGGCAGGTGTGGAACGGATATGGCCAGACCGGCTTGTTCCCAAGAGAGGAGGATGTTAAGGGTGAGTCAGCTTCCCACCAGCATCCTGCTTACACACAGACTACTGTGGGACCTGCATCCTTATCCCAGCACCATTACAACACCAGACAACAAGACACTCGCAGAAACAAGCAGGCACAGACCGTGCACGCTTTTAGATCTCCATACTAAATACACCTTCTTAACGATAAATATCTAACCTTAAGGGTGTTACACTAATGAGAAAAATGACTGAGCCAAATTCATGGGATGGAAAACAGAAGGACAGCTACCGGCGACTGAGGGGATGGGAGAATTATCAGGCGTTTTGCATAAGGTGCAGTTTCAGTTGAAGGGATTGGCTGCACAATAACGTGACGTACTTAACACTACTGAATTGAACACCTGAAAAACTTAATGTTAGATACACCTTACTACCGTCAAAAATAAACCCCGGGGGAAAGGTACGGTGGAGAACGGGAGCAAGGAGATGAAAGAGAGGGTTAATCCAAACCAAGTGAGAGTGAAAATGCCTGAAGAAAACCCGTTATTTGTACATTTGTTCTACAAGGTCATGGAGATAAATGACTATACAGTAGAAAAGCCTACCATCCCAGTTAATTAGGAAGGCTTTGGGGGAAGAAGTGGCATTCCAGTGGGCAATCCTTGACAAAGAATGGGGTTGGAGGACTGGGACCATGGGGGAAGGATGTAGAGGCAAGGAGAATAATGTTCAAAAGGTCATCTGGAGTCATCTAGCATTCTATAAGTGGACTGCAGAATATCTACAAGGCCAGGGATGTGATGCTAATGTTTTATGACAGACTATTGGGTTGGACTAGGCAGTTGAAGGATCTTGAAATAGTGATGATCTTGAGCTAAGGGACTAGGCTTTGGGTCTGGGTAGTAAGCCGCCACATGTGTGATGAGAGAGGTGACACCATCAGAGGGACAAGTGACAAAAATGGACTTAGCAGTTGCTGCGAGGGAGCCATCCTGGAAACAGGGAGGCTGCTGTGGGTCAGGTTTTAATCATTGACCTTGCTGTGAAATTGGTCTTACCACAGTACGTCACAGTATTTACCCAGTCATATATCAAACAGGATCAGTGTTTTACAGTGACAAGTCTCCAAGGAATCACCAATAGGAAACTCCTAAGAGATAACGCAGAGACGACTGAAGATAAATGGTAAGAGGGGGAGAGAGGGGAGGGAGGGGAAGCTGACGTCGGGATGTATTGCATGAGGGAAGAATAAGTAATATTTCAAAGTATAAATTCACCAAAAGGGGAATCCAGAGGGAAACACACTAGGGAAAGAAATTGTCAAGCTGAGTGATTTATGTCAGAGAAGCAGCATTTCTTTCTTCAAAAAACAAAACAAAACAAAACAAAACATGGCTGGACCGTGTGACGCCAGGCAAAGGCCATTAACTTAGTACTTCACACTTTGGTAAGCATTTCTTAAGACTATTAAACAATCAAGAAATTCAGTAAGATTATATGGCTTTACCATCTATCTGGAATGTCCTTAATCTTATCTATAAGAGGAGAAGTGTGTGAATGTGCATGCTCACTCATGTGTGTACACACACACACACACACACACACACACACACACACACATTTATGGGCATGCGCACATGCACAAGGAAAACATCAGACATCTGACAGGACAGTAAAAGCTCCATTCCCTTAGAGCACATGATAAGAATAAGGAAATGCATCCGGAGGAATGCACATACAAATGGAAGAGACTGTAGGACAGATCTAAGCACATAAGAAAAGGAGACTGCTTAGCTACAGATTTACATGTAGCCTTTCTTCTCTGAATTAGAGAACAGAAAAGCATGGAAGGACCTGAATATTAAATGTATTATTAATAACAAGACTTGGTGGGTGAACCCACAGAAACAGCTGACCTGAACAAGGGGGAACTCATGGACCCTGGACTGATAGCTCAGAGGCCAGCATGGGACTGATCCAGACCCCCTGAACGTGGGTGTCAGTGAGGAGGCCTCTGCATTCTTTGGGGCCTCGGGCAAAAGATCAGCACTTATCCCTGTCATCCAGATGGACTTTGGGAGCCCATTCTACGTAGAGGGATGCTGTCTCCACCTGGATGCATGGGGGAGGGCCTAGGTCCTGCCACGGATGATATGACAGACTTTTGAGATTCCCCCATGAAGGGCCTCACCCTCCTTGGAGAGTGGAGTGGGGATTGGGTGAGGGGTTGGGGAAGGGTTGAAGTAGGGGCAGGAGAGGAGAGGAGGGAGAGGGAGCTGAGATTGGCATGTGAAACAAGCTTGTTTCTAATTTAAAATTTTAAAAATGCTGGTGAAATTTTAAAAAATGTATTATCAAATCCAAGTTTTGTACATTTTGGATGTTCCTCTGGATATTGGTGGTACTTTCATGAATCTTAACAAACAAGTAAATTACAATGAGATGGATTCTTAATGCAAGTGTGGATGGATTAAAAATAATGTATGTGAGCCAGGCAGCAGTGGTGCACACCTTTAATCCCAGTACTTGGAAGGCAGAGACAGGCAGATCTCTGTGAGTTCGAGGCTAGCCTGGTCTACAGAGTAAGTTCTATGACATCCAGGGCTACACAGAGAAAACCTGTCTCAAAATCAATATGTGTTTGTGTGTGTGTATGTATGTGTGTGCGTGCCCACACACGAGCAAGCGCGTGTGCCTGACACCAAATAGATAGCAAATTCAAGTAACTGTGATAAAAATAAGATTGTGCTATTTATATATGCATAGATGTCACTGTTATTAATAGCTTCAAAGAAATTTGCCTAATCACATGCATTCAGGATAATGTACACTTCTTGAGCACCTGATTTATCACAAGGATTTGGCACTGAAATCATCCAAAGATGTCCCTGCCCTTAGTGAGCTCACATGTTTCTCCATATATTAGTGAACAAATTCCCCCCCAGTCTCCTTTGCTGAGACCAAGGTCAAGTTCACAGGAGGAGACCTCAGGTTGAGAGAAGATGAGAGCATCCTGTTCTCCATTCACCTTGATATCTGTATTAGCTGTTTTTCTGACCAAAAGCAACTTAACAGATAAAACGGCTTATCTGGGCTTATGGTTACAGAGGGATAGAGTCCATTATGGTGGAGAAGGTGTGGCATGGTATGGCAGTGGGAGCAGGAAACTGACTTATCACATTTTTATCTACACACAGGAAGCAGTGTGTGTGTGTGTGTGTGTGTGTGTGTGTGTGTGTGTGTGTGTGTGTGTGTGTGTGAACAGGATGTTGGGTGAGGCCATAAACCCTCCAGCCTGCCCCTGCAGTGACTACATTTGCCAGCAAGGAGCCACTTCCTAAAGGTTTCATAACCTTCTCTGGTAGCACTGACAAGGACAACTGAATGTTCAAATATATGAGCCTATGGGAGAGATTTGTCATCCTCACCACCACATGCCCAAGCCAGGGAGCCAGGAATCCTACAGAAGGACATCCGTGCTCCCTAGTGGATGGAGGACCTGAAGACAAAGGAGGAAGTATTTCCAGAGTCACCCACATTCCCTTCCTCAGATTCTACACCTTCAGTGCTTCAGATGCTTCAGAAGGAGAAGGGCACTGTGGATGGGTATTGTCGTTAGATGAGATCAGGGGTGACCACATGACCCGTAGGAACCACAAATGCTGGCCTTCCCTGGCAACAATACCACATCTAAGCCTGTAGGGAGCTCTTATCAGCGGGAGGATGGGTGTGAAGAATGAACACAACCTCTAACACTGCCACTTTGATATCTCTTATCTCACACATACAGCCTCTCACATGGACCGTTTCTCAGTCAGCCATCCGTTTCACACCTATCTCCCTCTTGTCCAATGAACCACCATTGTCAAAGAAGACACATGATGTACATCTAAAAACAGATAATAAATACCACACGGTATACTAAGGGTGTTCTAGTAAGAAATGGGTGTCGTGGTAAGTCATAGAAGGAAGGGGAGATTTATAAAATGCTAAAAGGTCCAGGGAGATGAGTGAGGAGGGCACAGGAAGCCGCAGGTCATGTGGAAGGGTTTGGGGAGACTGAGAGAACAGTCTTGGAGAACAATTCTCCAAGAGAAACTCCAGGCTTCCTCTGTAGAGGATGGGGATTGATTGGGGATATGCATACTTTCGTGAAGGAAGTAGAATATGAGGAAAATTTACGTGGCAGTGATTTGCTCTTGTCTTCTATTATATAAGATCCTTCTCCTCCTCTCTTCCTGAATCTATAGCTACTTGAGACCGCTGATTTAATCAACTTCTTCCAGCACCCTCTCAAGAATCATCCTTCACTCCCCTTTAACAATGGCCCTCTTCCATCTGTGCAAACCATCAATGAGAAAGTATGTGCCACACCCTCCAAACAGTTCTCAAAACCACTGTGGCTGGCTAGGTGGCTCAACAGGCTCACTTGCTACCCAGCCTGATGGCCTGAGTTTGAGCCCCAGAACTCACATGGTTAAAAGACAGAACTCACCCCAGCAAGTTGTCCTCTGAACTCCATGCATGTGCCATGACACAAGCATGCACGTATACACGCAAAAATTAATTAATTTCCTTCAGGGCTGTGATTGAGGCACTCATACTTTCATTTAATGCCCTTCAGTATATTATCTGAGATATTTCTAAGGTGGCTGTTCTCAAATTCACATATCATCATGCTATCACCTATACTACTAGTCTGCCAACTAGAAAACTAGGCACATTGTCCAGAACCACCATTAGGGTTAGGTAATAAGGGTGGAAATACTGAAGTGCCCACACACATGCACAAATTGACTTCATTCTGATCCTATATGTACAGTTGGGGTTTGATGTGGTAGTACCCAAGCATTCCAGTTCAGTAGATCTGAGAAACTGACGTTAGCCAAGTACCTGGTGTGTCTGCTCGATATCTATCATCTGGCCACACTGCTCAGTCCCAGGTGAGTCCCCATTCCCACCACTGCCATAAAATGCCCTTGAGCATGGATAAACACCAGAATTTCAGAACGGGTTACCTGCCATGCTAAGCACTGAGTCATCCTGGAGGTGTTACAGACCCCACAGGACTCCCTGGAATACCCAGAGGCTTCAAAATGAGCCCATAAAGACAAGTGGAGGACAAGCAACACAAGATGCACCTGTGAAAACAGTCTCGCAATAGCAGCTGCCCATGCGCTAGGTGGAAGAGGTAACAGATGGCCCTGTCTGCCTAATTTCCCAATCCCCTAGGTTACACTTCTCTGCTTCCCTTCCATCTCTCCTCCTAGAACATGAGTTTTGGCAGACAGTGAGTCCCTTGGAATCAGTCAATATCCCTCAAAGTCATTCCAGAACGGTACAGCAAGCAGGGCCAACCTGCATGCTACGCAAGTCAGAAACTCTTGAGTTATAAAACACGAGCATGTCCGTAGCAAGTCTGTGACCTTGTAAGAATACCCCTTCATTTAAATGAAATTATGTTCACTGATGATCAAGGTCCCTTTCAAAAGATTGACAGAGGAAACTGGACTCGGTGGAGAATCACAAGGCCATTAGGCAATGTGCAGCCTGCCAGCTAGGTCACTGGACTCAGAGGCCCATGGAGCACTAATTAGAGTGGCTGGGCCACTCGTGGTTGATCTCCATCTGCATGTGGCATCATCTGTGGGCCCCTCAGTTCCCTCACCGAGGTGATGTGAACTTGGGATAAACGTTGACTAGAGCTGACCTTCCTAATTAGTGATCCCTGGAAGAGACCTCCAGTATCTTGCTTGTTTGTTAATGTGTTGTGATGCTTCAAAAAAAAGTGTAAGACAGGGATTTTTTTAAAGCCACTTACACTTACCTTGAAGCTCTACATTTCTATAGCTTCCTCCGTGTACTTCCTGGTTAACTGATTTAAACAGACAGAATTTCAAGTGCTATTCAGGTAAAATGTTTTATGGATTTTACCGTATCTTGCTTTCTGTAACATGAGTAAGAGGAAAGGAATGTTCTTAACCAAATGAGCCCTGTATCAGTGCCCTCCATTAACTTTCAGGCAATTCCCAGGTCCTCTGCAAATATTGCTGTAATGGTGAACATCAGGATGTGGTGTACTTGGGAGGAGAGCAAGCAGGAAATTGAAAGTGACCCGTTATGAGTGCTTGCTAAGCAACTGTGATGGGCTTTGCAGGACCATTTTACACGAGTATGGGTATTACTCTTACTCCTCTAAAGCATCCCACCTAATGCAGAGATAAATGATCAGCTCTGGTGTCCACTAGGAGATTGGTCAACATCAACTTCAGAGTCCTGAACTGTGCAAAGAGCATGAGTCTTTTAACTCAGTCCTCTCCTCCCTGAAGTCCTCTGTGATGGGTGCTATTACTGTTCCAAAGATAAGGAAACTGGGGCTCAGACTGGTTGACATAACCAAGGGCACAGATTAACAAACCTATCTAATCTGCAGAAGGCTCAGTGTGTTTACTTGACCCAACACTGTTCAAATTCTCTTAATACAACCTTGCTGTTAATCAATAAGCATTGTAAAAAGAAAACATTGAGGTAACTAAGCAAGAAAGCAAAATCTAGCTCAGTAGACCTGTTGTTGTAGGTGTGAGAGAGGGTTACATACCATGGGTGGCAATCAGACTTTAAAAAGTTTCAGTTCAGTAGGGAGTCTATGAGGAAAAGCACCTCAGAAGTGGCATGATCTGGATAAGTTAGCATTCACTGTAGTGAGGTTTGAAATATAAGGAATATGAAGAGTGGAAAGAGAAATTATAAAACTTGTGCACAAAAAATTACTCTGTTTTCTACATAA
The DNA here is from genome assembly GCF_017639785.1 of Mesocricetus auratus. Classification (NCBI taxonomy): domain Eukaryota; kingdom Metazoa; phylum Chordata; class Mammalia; order Rodentia; family Cricetidae; genus Mesocricetus; species Mesocricetus auratus. The sequence continues at coordinate 1,282,782 of NW_024429180.1, forward strand.
GCAGTAAGTCATGCCCATTCTTGAACCACAGGTCCTTTCTAGCTCCTTACATCGTGAATTCTCCCCTTCCTTTTCTCCAAAACCTCTAATTCTTGTCTTTCTTCAATGAAATGTGAAAAACCAAAAAGCTTTGAGAGCTCAGTTGATGTCACACAGCATTTTGTCAAGAAGTTACCTGGAAATATCTGTGTGTCTCTCCAAACTCCTGGAACTGAGCTTTAAACAAAACAGTGACCATATCCTGTTTTCATGAGATGCACACAGAACCAAGAGAGCCAGTGAAACTCACCCAAGAGCAAGGATCAGGATTTGGCTTCATAGTTACATGGAACACAAGTATACAGGTAAAAGAGAAAGTGAACACCCTGGAACAAAACTTAATAAGAATCCATTGACAGGGAAATGCCTAACCTTAACCTCTCCAGGCCTCTACCACAGTTTATATAATTCCCAGGGAAGGGATTCTACCAGTCACGTAGTACTGTCAAGATTTAAAGGCAAACAGAAACAGGGGAAGTTGGAAAGAAATGGAAAGGTAACACATGAAAAAATATTGACCTAAAAAATAGGATGAGAACTGGAGAAATTTGGGGCCATTTGATGTTCTGTGAGAATTCAAGGTCTTTGTATCACTTGATTCTTAGGAGAAGCACATTCTCACAAACGAATATGAAAGAAACCATTCACTGAATCCATCACAGATAATGGGGCTTAGGAAGGATTCATAATTGACCCCAACCTAGAGCAAAAGTTATCCAACTCCATATGATATTTCTAGGACCCTCGAGCTTGGAAATTATTTGGGTAGTAGAAGCAGAATGATGAGGAGGTTGTGGAGGTTGCCACGTGAACAAGAGGAAAGGATTCAAGAAAGAGCATACAGAATTCTGAAAAGAATAAGACAGGCTAAAAGGAACAAGGGAAGAGGGTAGATTCAGGGAATGGTTTTGCTTACTGTTTTAATACCAGAGGGATTCTATCAGGTTTAAATATTTAAAGAACAATCATGAAGGGAGATGCTCAAGCCACAAAAGCAAGACTAACAGGTGTTCCCTTATTTAGGAAGTAAAGAGATGAATGTACTCATGTAGGAGGAATTGATGCCATATTAAATTTTTTTAAATGTAACGCAAAATGGAAAAGTGTTTGAGATACAGGATAGTTGAGATAATTCCCACCTGACATCTTCTATTTTCTCAGTTGGCTTAAGGAGTAACAGATATAAGGAAATTTAAAAAATACTCTGGTGAGTGAAGGAGGGATGACCCACCATGGTGGAAGAGTTTTTAACCCTCAGCTGAAGTTGGAGATCTTGGGATTGTAGCCACAATCTAAGCATGGCACAATCCCCAACAACATTCAACAGGCTATGGTAGAACCAAGAAGGGTAGGAGGAAATTGACCAATGATTGCATTTTTGTAGAAGGGTAAGAAAAGGATTTAAAAAGTAAAACGTGGTAGATTGGTAAGATTGTTTATTCTTTCAATAATTGAATACAACAGAATGTATTCATTCAGACAATGTTTGCTGTGTGCCTCACACATGCCAGCCATTCTAAGAGACAGTGATAACTCAAACATACAGTTATCCAGTTGTTATCATATAGTAGAAGCCAGGAAAGATCACATAGGGATATATGGAGTGTGCTGTCAGTGACATTGTTCACAAAGAGGAGCTGCTCTGTTTGGGGTGGAAGACCTCTCTGAAGAGACTGATGGGGTCATCCCTATGATCAAGGCTAGGTTGTGATGAGAGGAGACTCCAGAGGCTATTAGGGAAGGACTCTGAAAGTCCAGAAGGGCTCAGAAGAGTGAGAGTCCTGGTGAGTCAGAACACTGTAGCCAGAACAGCATGGTGTGCTCACAGGGCTTCTAAGGTGGGCAGTTCCTGACCTCTTGTGGGTTGAAAGGATGGTGCTGGACTCCCTGAGCTTTTCCTGCTCCTCTCAGAACTTCAACTAAGGTCTACAATAGAGTCCCACTGTCCTAAGAGCCCTGCATCTGAAGTCAAGAGAAGCTTGTAACTATTGGCCATCTGACCCCATGAGGCTTGCAGGGAGATGTCCTTGTCCACCGAGGAACAGCAAAGCATAGATATTTTGACCTTCACCACCCTGACACCCACTGGAAATCCAAGAGGACCTGGACATTTGTGTCCCTTTCTACCTGCACATGAAAGATCCACTTGCCTCTGCTCTGAAGAGAAAACTGAAGACACAGACAAAAGGACCATGTACTCTGTGTTCTAAACCAAAATGACACTCATGAGCTGACCTATGTAAGGTAAAAAGGAGGCCTTTACATCAGAGACAAGATTTGCAGAAATGGCACTATGGGAATGAGTTTGTTCTAAGACCTGAGAGTGGCTACAGTTTATGAGAGGCCAGCTGACAGGCAGCCTTAGCAATCTTTAAGGGTCATGCTTTGGAAATGCAGGAATGCTATTTCATGTCTCTTTTGTAAGCTGAAACACCACAAACTCTTTCTTACAGATTTAAGACATAGTGACTGAAGAAGAGTGAATTGGGGAACTTGTCCTTTCCTCCATCCAATATGCAGGATGTGCTCTGGTTGGCTCCATGTGCTAAAAACCCCATTCTCTGATAGCCTAGTGAAGGTGACAAGGAAGACATTTTAACTCTAAGGAGGGTGACACCCTGGCCCTACAATATGAGCAGTGTTGGACCTGATCATTATTTGAAGTGGGAAGGGAAGAACATTTTCAGATAAAGTGTTCAGGGACTCTGGCAGGGCAGCAAACATCTGCACAAGGAGAGAATAGTATTGGGGGACAGGCCACATGCATACTCGGAAGGAAATGTCTCAGACAAAGGCTATAGGCTAAGATAGGGGGTTCTGAAGTAGTTGCAGCATCAAGGTAGACATGAAGGAGATTATGTCAGAGAGCAGGGCAAGGCCAGCCCCTAAAGGGAATTCCCCACAATGATGAGGCTTTTATTTCAGCATCAATGTGACTTCAGGAGTGGCAAAGCATAACGGGTTAGTCAATTTGTTTTACTTTGACAAAAAGTCTGAGATAAACAATTTAAAAACATTAAAGACTTATTTTTGTTCTCGGTTTCAGAAGTCTGGGTCTGTGACTTTGGATAAAGCGCCATGGTGACGACATGAGGTAGAACAAGCCTGATCACCTTGGGGAAGCCAGGAACCAAATAGAAAGACAGGGGAGCTCAATGGTCTCAATACCCACTTCAAGGGTACATCTAGTGGCCTAGCTTCCTTCCATTAGGTCCCATCACCCTAAAGGCACCATCATCTCTCAAAGTATGGCGGCACATGTACTTTTGGGAGACATTTACAGCTAAACACGTTTTTAGGACATTCCTGCAGTCATTGTGGGGAAGACTAATTGCAGGACCAAGAGCAGAAGCAAGGTTTATTGGACTATTGTGATGCTCTGTGCTAGGTGGCAGCAGGAAGTACTCAGGTTGGACAAGTATTAGAGTGCAGTATTGAAGAAGAAGAGGGGCTGAGAACCTAGAAAGGAGGATGGGTCAAATACTCCTGAGTAGAGACTGACTGTGAAGCCAAAGACCCTCTGATAAAAGTGGGGTAGCTAGAGCATTATTGCTAAGGAGTAAAGATGATGAATGACATTGAGAATAAGAAGTACCCCAAAGCAAATGAGTATCCACTTGACAGGGAAGTCCCCAGTGACCCACCCTCCAAGACCCAGGGGAAGACCTCTATGTTAAGGGCGTGCGAAACTATTTGTAATTAATAAGGAACTCAGGGGGAGCCAGTCACATCTGCTGAAGAAGGAAGTGTACAGCCGAAGTAATTCTGGATAAATCACATGGAAAACACAGAGCAGCTATAGGAAAAATAGCTGGCCTAGAAATTTCCACAGGATTAAACCCAACAGTCTCTGATGGATTAGAGAGTATGGGCCTCTCTGGAAGAAGCCAGATGCTCGTGTAAGCTCTACTCCAGGTGGACTGCCACCAGGGTTGGTTGGTTCCCAGAAGCCACATTTAGGACCAGAAATAACATTCACTCCAGATGGATGGGAGGCCACTGTGGACAACAGCCTTCACAGCTTGTCTTCACTGTGACTCCAAGGGAATAAATGGAAAATGGTATCACTGGTGTAAAAAAAAATAACTTCTAGTTGAGACTTCTCCATACTTTTCATTTCCCTTTACTTAATTTCCATTCTCTTTTCAACCTGCACAGATAAGGTTTTTGGCCCCTCCATCTCACCAAAGTAGTCCTTAACAAGTTCACCATTGGCCTTTGCATTGTTGTATCCAACTGTCAGGTCTCAGTGCTCATCTTAAGGGATATCTCAGTCCTACTGGCCATGTCTTTTGGTTGTCCTTAGCAAAAACAATCATTTGGTTGTGTTTCTCCCATTCTACCCATCTGCTCTGTCTATATTGTGTATGTGGGTAGCTTTTCAGAGTTTTGGGTCCTAATTGTTGATTGCAGGCCTTCTGCCCTTTTTTACTATATGAGCTGTCTCCCACATAACTCCAAAAATTCAGGCTTTCACCACTTAGTATAATCACATCATTTAAATAGAAGCCCAGACATATTCAAAGGGGTGTGTCTAAAGTATGTAGGGGGGTGTTTGGACTGAGTCATTGCTACTAGAGTAGTAAGTACAGACTTAGGGTACCAAATGAAGACCAAGGAGACAATGTGTAGTGACTCCCATTTAGAAATTTAGGGAAAAATATACACTGGGCTTGAAGTTGAGTTGACAACAATATATTAAAAGTAACTGCTATCATAATTCATCACACTAATCATGACTCTACAAAGTAGTTGCCTGTTTGCAACTACTTTCCTATATTCTGTCATCCAGGTCTTTATCCAAAATATCTATGCCTACCTTTCACCCAGCATAGTACTAGGCTTTGTCTCATCAAGTCAGTCCATCATCTGTAATTTTTTTTCAAGCGCTTTCAGGATGAATAGGAATGCTTAAAGCACTATGATCCATCTCTATCCTCAAAGATCCTGATGCAGGATTGCAATCACCCTACTACTCATCGTTGGCAGCTTTTCCATCAGCATCAATTTGAATAGACACAAAGGAACCATATGTCTGTCAATTATTTTATCAGTGGAGCAAGTGCAGAAGCAAGTGATCGGCAGTCATTTCTGCATGCAATTATAAGGAATATTCTCTCTTTTTCTTTAATCTGCAATATACCCAACTATCATGTATACACAGGACAGTTATCTGCAATGTATCTGTTGGCATCCCTGCTGTTCAGCTTATTGATCTGCCTTAATGAATTACCTGCTCTGTTGACATCTGCACTCTGCAATAACACAGGCAATCACACCTGAGTAGTCTTCTTCCCAGATTGCACCTATTTTTCGTACTGTCTGCAGAGACAATAAACTACAGATAGAGGAGTAGCTGTCACCTTGGAACCAGAAATCCAGGGTCAGAGTTTTGGTTTATAACTCATTTTGTCATGCAGGAAGCTTCCATTTCCCTCATCCTTGTATCTGTATGAATAACCCATACTTGCTTACTACTCTCTAAGCTAGGCAGGGTAGCTAGTGAATTACCATTAGGAAAGGCTTTGAAAACCCAAACACCTCACCCTTTTTAATTTATGAGGCACTTAGGATGAGTCTTTCCATATCAATTAATCTAATCTAGATAAAGCCCAACAGATATTTCCCAAAGCTAGCCAAATCTAGATAAATCCCTCACAAGCATGCCCAGAGGCTGGTCTCCTAGGTGATTCTAAACCATGTCAACTTGGCAACCAGTATCAACCCTATATTATTCAATGAAAATAGCAATCCACAGCATTCACAAGCAACTTCAATATTTTCTTAAAGTGTTAATATTTAGCTATAGTAAAATAAGAATTTCACAAGATGACTATGTGGCTATAATAATTATTACCCCACATATACCATCTAAGCTACCTTCTGTGTGTGTGTGCGCGTGCGTGCGTGCGTGCGTGTGTGTGTGTGTGTGTGTGTGTGTGGTGTATGCCCATGAGAGTGCCTGTGGAAGCCAGGGACAATGTCAGGTATCTCCCTATATCACCTTCCACCTTACTCTTTGAGATAGTTTTCTCACTGAACTTGAAACTCCCCACTGGCTGTACTTGTTGGCCATCAAGCCCCTAGACAGGGCTGGGAATACAGAAGTGGTGGTGCACACACAGGTTTTTACTTGTGCACTGGAGATCCTTACTTGGATACTCATGTTTGTGAAGCACTTTAATAAACTGAGCCATCTCTCCATTACCTAAAAGATATGCTTAACAACTAGCACTTCCAGTGCGCAGAGTCCAAGCCTCCATATTTAATATGCAACGAGCTCCAGTAAATTATTTAGATGAGCCATGCAATACGCTACAGTGTAGCTAGGTAAAGAGGCTATATAGTGTATTCAAGTTATTTCTAGCCTGAGGTACAGCCGACCCAAGACTCCAAACTCTTTGGTAATTAAAAGTTAAAAATCCCTTTGACTAAATGAAGTGAAGCTCTTTGCAGCCCAGTTTAAACCCTTTGCAACCTTTCAGGAGGGCAGAGACAGCATGGCCAAGATGAGGACTAGCCTGGCACAATGCTGATTCATGAGGAAGGACCAGTTTTAAGCAGGAAGATACTGTATGTTCAAAGCCATATTTGCCCATCGACACAAATATAAGCTCTTCCTTTCCACCTGGTTTGGTGGCAACTGGCAGATGTTTGTGGATGCTAAGTTCAGCATCAAATGAATAGAGGAGCCAAACCCACTTTTTAATGACAAAACGCTTCTCCCCCAACAACTAGAAACCAGACTTCTACTCATTTCAGCACCAAAATAATTCATTCCTTGTAGCTAGCTTCTGTTTCCACTTGAATAGATGCCCTGTAGATGGGAAGCCACATAGGGGCTTTGCGCCCTATCAAGTTGCCTACACCCAAAAACAGCTGCAATGCTTATCTAATTAAACCCCAGCGCCAAACTGTGAGCTGCAGCATCAATCATTAATATTGTATTTTGGATCACTTTAAATTCTGACTGGGGGTAGGTGGCTTCCCGCACACTGGTCTCAGAAGGAGATTTTTCAAATAATCTTTAAGCAGCACTGAAAAAAATAAAACAAGCTGCCTGCTGTTCGATGAGGGCTGTGCTACCCTGCTGAACACTGATTAGCTGTTAACTCTAATTGAGAGATGGATATTACTTATTCTGAAAATGCTAAGGACCTTTTTTTATTGTGAAAAATATGTAGCTTTTCTCACCTCAAAAATGTGTTTGTGGCTCCTTGCCCAAATTGTGAGCCGTTTCAAAAGAATGGGAGGGGGTGGGCTTCTGGGTCTCTTGTCTCCAATTTGCAGAGTCATTATTCTGAATCATGTCTTTTTCTCCAGGTAGCCATCCGCGAGTCAGTGGACTGTGATCTCCATGTGGGGTTTGTGCACACATGCCCCACATCTGGAACAGGGGCATGCTCTTAGAGTTCTGAGAGTTCTGATGGCCCAGAGATGTTTATGTAAATCTCTGTCCCAGTCAGGAAAATGTACTGATGTGCTTAGGTTTATGCACATGAACCAAGAGGAGGAGCTTTTCCTCTATCGCTCTCTAACAGACTAGAGCCAGCAGGGCAAGCCAAATAGGGCAATTTAGACAAAGAGAGACTGGCCAAAACTAAATGAATATCTGCTTCCTTCTAGCATTCTAGGAAAGACACCAAGCAGCTGTGCCAAAGCACACTGCTCCTCTTTGTTAGGAAAATGCTCTTCTCTACTCAAAACCGGGGGCATCAGTCAGTACCGGCTTCAAAAAGAGATGTGTACAAGAGCGGCTCCTAATGAGGGACAATTGGCTGCCGAAGCACAGCGTGTGTCAAGCTCGGCAGAAGCACAGTTAAGAACTCACGAGGAAATCGGACAAGTATCTGAACCATGAGGTTCTCATTCTCAAAGCCAAGAAAGACGGAGTCTGTGCCAGGGTCCTGCCTGGAACCCAGCCACAGCAGCTAAAGAGAGATGGGAGAGCCACGGAGAATACAAATAAGAGAGTGGGGAGGAAGGTTTCATGAGCCTCGGGGACAGAAGGAAACAGCAGCCATGATAGAGTGGCTTACCGCAGGGAGGGGAAACTGAAAGACTTAGGAACATTCTAAAGCAGGCATAAAAGGTCTCTGCTCATGAAGGGACCAAACAGAAGTATCTCGTGAGTCTAGCAAACAGTCCAAAGCAGATCAGAGTACGGACCTTGGACTGTCGACCCAGCTTAGCTTATTGCATTTCCCAGAGTCTCTTTGTGTGCCGATTTGGAAGGCGGAATCGAAGGGCACCCACATTCCCAGGTTTTGTTAGCTTGTTTATCTACCTGTTCACCTCGCTGGGTAGCATCGACTTCAGTTCCTGCTGAATCCACTCCTTCAGCCCTGTGATTGTGAAGCCAAAAGTGTTCGATTCCTCAGTAAAAGCCCTCTACTCCTCTAGGTTGAAAGACGTCAATAGAGATTCTAGCCCATCCTTTGTGGATTATAGCTGGTAAACCTGGCTATCGCAGCTTTTTCCACCAGTGCTCCATAATTCCTGTTCCCAGATTTCTTTGACCACACCAAGAAAGGGTGGCGGCTTGTCATGGTGTGTAGTGGTTTTAATTGTGGTATTCTAGGTGACTCATCAACTGGGTCTTGGAAACTGGCACAAAGATGCCTGTCAAACACTAATGTTTCTACTTCAGAGACTTCATATTTCTAACATTTAAATACACATAGGACAGGTATACATATACACGCATTCATATGTTAGTAATATACATGCGTATAAAATATGGTCACACTTTGTTTAATAACAGATATACATTCTGACATGTGCTTCGTTAGGCAATTTCATCACTGTGGAACTGTAGAATGCAGTTGCGTGAACTAAGACAGGCTGACCCCCATCCTGTTCAAAGCCTGTCCTTGACCAACTCATTATTACTACACACACACACACACACACACACACACACACACACACACACACACCCATATGTTTGTGGTGGTGAGCTAACTTGTCCACTGGTAAGCAAGGAGGAAACATCCCAATCTCTCACTTTCGAACATAATGCTCCTCTTTGATTGCCGTCACTTCCTTTTCCTCGGCCCATTCACTGATAACGGTGTGTCCAGGAGAGCAAACTGCCATTCTTCCCCGGCTCCCCTATTTTTTGCACTCAAGACAAAACAAACCATCCGCTTTCATTAGAATGAACTCCCAGAGATGTCTGCAAAAGTGAAGGCCCCTATCAGGGCTTCAGTCTCCCGCTGGGTCATTTCTATGTCCGTATGAGGAAAAAAACCCATCTGGCCCTTCCTCTGGGAGGAGGAAGAGTAGCATTGACACAGAGCGCACCTGGCTGAGAATGGAGCATGATTCTGGCTTTAGCTCATCCTCTATCTTCATCACCTTCGGATATGTTATGTAGCATTCCATAACCTTCCCTGCCTTATATGAGAGCTTGGGATGGTAGTGTTTGTTTTGGCCGCCTAATGGCATAAAGACACCGGGTGAACTGATTTGTGTGCAGGTTTTACATAAACGGGAAAAGGACGTTGGGGTCCAAATCATTCAAATTACAAGAAGGAAAGAGTATTGAATTTAACTAAGCAAAAGAATGGGAACCCCATTGTCCCTGCAATAGACCTGGTGGTGCCTGTATATACCAAAGATGAGCCTCTCAGCGGGGACCATCCCTGGCCTTTTGCCTGTCCATTTTAAGAAGCTATTTGTTTTCCTCCCCATTTCCCCCTTCAGTGGGAGCCTAAACTTGAACTTCAACGTGGATGACTATGGCCATGAGACCTCATTTCCTCCGGTCATTCCTTTCTCTAAAGGATTGAATTCTGTTCCCAATATCCAACAGCTAGTGATCAAGTTATCTTCCATGATGAGAAAAAAAATTACTATGAAACATGGTATCGCACACTCCTTACCTTCATCTGCTGCCTGACCGAATAGTTCCATTCTGGATACCATGACCCAGTGCTGAATTCAACCCTCCTTCTCTCTTGTGATGTCAAAATTGATGATCTCTTCTGAAATCAAAGGGGACAGAGAGATGAGGGAGGGAAACAAGGAAGGAAAAAAGCAGAAAAAAATTATAACAAAGCCTGTGAAACAGGAAGAAAGCTAATTCATTCATCATGGTATTAAGAAAACATGGTGTTATTTGGCAGTGAGGGCCCTAATATGCCTGCAGTGTAATCGACTTAGGGATTGCAATAGCAGCCTTCCTTCTGAGTGACTTTTGATGAATTAGGAATTTTGCCTCTGGCTTGTTTTTTTTTTTTTCCATCGCTGATAACTGAAAGTCTGAAGTTAGCAAACAATCGCTTTCCAGCAAGCATTGCTCCTTTGTTCAATTGTTCATTCGACAAAAACATCTCCTGTTTGGGCGTCTGTGTGCCAGACACCGTGCACTCATTTGCCAGGCATGCAGGGGAGAGCCAGACAGTCTGGTGTCTGAGGTTTTAAGGCCAAGAATCAAACGCTTACGTCTGGCATTTTCTAATTAAGAAAAACATTTTATTGTAATAATTTGCAGGGAGGGGGATCTTGGGATACGGTGTGTTTGGTGATAAGCTGACTGAACTGAAAGGAGTTCTTAAGTCTAATTTTTTTTTTCTGTTGTGGAACTGGGTACCAAACCTCATGCCTGGCCTTCGCAAGCGGGTGAATCCTCGCACTTGCAGCCCCAAGGTATTCTTTTTCAGATGAAGGGACCTGTTGCTGGCACTTCTCTTGTCCCACCAGGTCCTGTGCCATTTAGCTCCAAATAAACACAGAGACGCTGTATTAATTATACAACTGTTGGTCGATGGCTAGGGCATCTTATTGGCTAGCTCTGCCTTAATTATTAACCCGTTTCCTTAAGTCTATGTATTTTCATGTGGTCTTGGCTTACCAGAGAATGCCCGGACCTGTTGTTAATCCTTTCGTGACTACCCGGCATCTCTTCGAGGTCTCTCTCTCTGCCTACCCTTCCCAGAATTCTCCTCGTCTCCTAGTCCCACCTATCTTCCTGCCTCTATTGGCCAAACAGAGAAACATATATATATGAAGACATTCCCTGTCAGGGACCCAACTAGCTTTTCTGCCTCAAAGATGCTCATTCAGAAGGGGCACTGGGAAGCGTCTGTGGCTATGGTTATAAACTCCACTGGCAACTCTTATATATGAGCATGGTAGAGACCCACTCAGCATAAGCTGAATACATATATTATTTAAATCATTTTTAAACTAACTGTCGGTTCTGTGTGTTGGTCAAGATGTTTCTCAGCAGAAAGAGGGGGCAGGAACATGTGATTGAACCTTTAGCATCTTTAAAAGCCTGAGCAATCCTCCATCTGGTGTTCTGAGGATGGGGCTTAGTGACAGAGCGCCTACCTAGTGTGCGTGAGGTCCTGTGTCTGCTCTCCACCCCTGAAACAATTATACGAACAAATCTGTTTAGCATTTTTAAAGTCTTTCCTTTTGTTAAGAATACATTTGTTTCCTCATATGATATGATGCCCAGATCATGGTTTCCTCCCTCTATTCCTGCCAGTTGCACCCCCCACCACCCACGCAGATCCACTCTCTCTTAGTCTCTCATTAGAAAACAGGCTTGTAGGGGATAATAATATAATATAATAATATGATATAGTAAGATAAAATAAAAATTTCTACACCAGTATTGAACAAAACAGAGACAAAGGGAAGGCACAAGAAACAGAACCCCACTTGATCACACAAAACACTAAATTGGAAGACGTTATATATACATGAGACCCGTAGGGTAAAAAGAGAGAAGATAAAAACACATAAAAATTTTGAAGACTTTTAACTGTAAAAAGCTCTGATACAATGTTACGGGACTAGAAACCTCAAAAGATGCCATTGAGTTTGTATCCTGTTGGCTATCTACTAAGCATGCTGCCTACCCTTAAGAGTAGTCTGTTTCCCAATAAGACTCCCCTAGAGGAAACTAAATTTTAATTTGCAAGTGGCTACCAATTGAAGATTGCTTCTGGACAAAGGATGGGAGCATGTGCCTACCTCTCCTTTCAGCTCTAGGTGGGTGCCTGGTGCAAACCTGGGCAGGGTTGTGCATTCTGCCTCAGTCTCTATGACTTCATATGTTCATTAATCATGTTGATTTAAAGCATCTTGTTTTCCTTGGGTGTCTTCCATCCCCTCTGGCTCTCTTTCTGCCTCTTCTTCCTCAGGGTTTCCTGAACCCTGGTTGGGGGGATTAGAAGGAGACATCCCATTGAAGACTGAGTGTTCCAAGGTCTCTCACTCTATGCATAGTGTATTTGTTTCCATCTACAAATGTAGATGTATTTGTTCCTATGGGGAAGCTAATGTGATCATGGCTGACCAAGGTAATGATCTATGAGTATAGCAGAATGACATCAGAAATCAAAGAACAAAGCACCTTCCCAATAAAGACAAGAATTACCTTTTGCTCAAACCCAGATGCCTAGATGTCAGCATAAAAACACAATCAAAATAGCCAGGACAATATGTCTTCCCTAGAGTCCAGCAACCCTACTGCCTCAGGCTCAGAGAACTGCAACATGGCTGAAACACAAGACAAAGACCTTAAAATAGCTTTTATGATTATAATAGAGGTCATAAAAGAAGAAGTGAATAGTCCCTTAAAGAAATAGGTAAAAACACAAACAAACACCAGGAGGAAATGAACCAAACACTCAAAAGACCTGAAAGTGGAAATGGAGTCAGTAAAGAAAATCCCAACTGAGGGAAATCTGGAAATGATCATTTAGGAACTTGAACAAGAATCTTAGAGGCAAGCCTCACCCACAGAATACAAGAGATAACAAAGAGAATCTCAGATGTCACAGATAATGGAGAAGAAATGGATACTTCAGCCAAATAAAATGTTATATCTAAAAAAACTCATGATACAAAACATACAGGAAATTTGGGACACCATGAAAAGACTAAATCTAAGGATAATAGGAATAGAGGAAGGAGAAGAAACCCAGGTCAAAGACACATAAAATATTCTCAATGAAATCATAGAAGAACATTTCCCTAACCCAAAGAAGATGCCTCTCAGGTACAAGAAGCATATAGAAGATCAAATAGACTGTACTAGAAAATAAATTCCCTGCAACACATAATAATCAAAATGCTTGCTGAGTGTAGCCTTCTGGCCATCCTCCTGGGCTCTAACACACAAGACACTGTCTCTCTTTCCCAGAATCCTCCTCAAATCCTAGCCCCACCTATCCTGCTTCCCTATTGTCCAAGAGTGCTTTATTGACATATACACAGGACTTCCCCATCAAACACTAAATGTACAAAACAAAGAAAGAAAAGCTACAAGGGAAAAAGATCAAGTAATATATAAAGGTAGACCTATTAGAATAACATCTGACTTCTCAATGTAGACTCTAAAGCCAGAAGGGCCTGTATAGTTATGCTATATACTCTAAGAAACCATAGATGCCAGCCAAAACAACTATACCCAGCAAAACTTTCAATCACAGTAGATGGAGAAATTAAGAAATTCAATTATAAAACCAAATTTAAACAAGATCTATGTATAAATCCAGCCTTACAGAAGGCACTAAGAGAAAAGCTTCACCCTAAAGAGCTTAACAATACCCAAGAAAACACAAGGAATAAATAATCCTGAACCAGCAAATCAAAAGAGGGGAAACACACACACATACACATACACCAGGAATCTACAAACACCACTCATTGATAACTCTTGATAACGCTCTACATCAATGGTCTCAATTCCCTAATAAAAAGACACAGACTAACAATGATGTGAAATCAAGATCCATCTTTCTGCTGCATCCAAGAAATAAACCTTAAACATCAAGAAAGACATCACCTCTGGGTAAAGGGGATGGGAAAAGATATTCCAGGAAAATGGACTTATGAAGCAAGTATAGTCAATTTAATATCTGACAAGACAGACTTCAAACCAAAACTATTCAAGAGATAGGGAAGAATGCTATAAACTCATTAATGGAAGAGTCCACCAAAATGGCATTGCAGTTTTTAACAGCAATGCACCAAACACAAGGGTACCAAAGTTCATAAAAGAAACACTACTATACTTCTATACCTTAAATTGCATATTGACTGTCACACACTGATACCCCACTCTTACCAATAGGTCATCCCATCAAAAAATAAACAGAAATGGTGGTACTAACTGATGTTGTAAACCAAATGGACCTAGCAGCTATTTACAAAACATTTCATCTAAACACAAGAGATGCAGGGATGTTTCCACATGTATAAAACAATAAATGTAATCTATCATATAAATAAACTGAAAGACAAAAATCATACGATCATCTCAAAATTAACTCACAAAAATCAGTATCCTCCCTTACCCATTTACAAATGACAAATGGACTGAGAAAGAAATTAGGGAACAATACTTTTCACAACAACCTCAAATCATTTAAAACATCTTGGGATCGCTCTAACTAAGAAAATGGAAACTTGTATGATTAAAAACTTTAAGACCCTGAAGAAATAAACTAAAGAAGCTAACAGAAGAGGAAAAGATCTCCCATGTTTGTGGATTGGCAGGATTAAATGACCATCTTACTAAAAGCAATCTACAGATTCAATGCAATTCCCATGAAAAGGAAAAAAGTGTTCCACTAGAATCTGCTTAGTCCCTTGTGAATAGGGGCAAAAGTAGGAAAGGCCACAACTGGTAGTCTGCTACTGTGCTGGGGACGAGCCTGGGGTGTTGCCTATGGAGAAAAGAAGAGTGAAGATCTGAAGCTCACCCACCTGCTGTGCTGGCCTCCATGCTTCTCTGGTAGTCTTGGCTAAAATGGCCCTGCTGTCTTTATATGATATCTAGTATGGGGGGGAATCAAGTGAGGATGACTTTAGACAGGAGAGAGAAAGACTAGTGGTGCAGGATTAACATTTTAGTAATTTTCTGCTAAAGAGCAATGCCAGATAGGATGGCTGTTGCCTTTGCTCTGTTTAAGCACAAATGTGTCCTCTCTCAATTTTAAATGCTTGACTTACTGGAAGCTCACAGTTCTCAATGCAGGTGCACTGGAGACAACCCAGTAGCAATATTAAGTGACAGCGTGGGCTTTCTGGCATAGCCTAGGAGTCAATCCACTTTATGGGCAGCAAGACAACTTAGTTTGTGACCTCCTTGAAAGGACACAGGCAGAGATTTCTGCTTTGCAGACTGACCTGGAGCATCGTCTTAGTGGCTCAGAGCTGCAGAAATTGGGAATGTTGGCAAGTTAACTTTGGTAGGACAAAACACTTCACTGAGTCCAATCCCTGCTGGTTGCTTGTTAAAATGACACCCAAACCTCTCAAGAAAGCAACATGTGTAGCTGAGTAGATGCTTTGTATGGTTAGAACACCCTTTAGCAAAATACTTCTTTCCTACAGATATGAAATCTCCTAAACAATCCAGGGAAATGCCTCTGATAAATGTTCTGGGTAACAATCTTCATAATGATCATTGCATTGTTGGTTAAAATGGTGTGTGAATAATAAAATCTCCCCACAATGGCTCTAAAAGATAAAGCATGCATTGTAAAGGCCGCTGTTGGTGTTGTTTTTAATTCTATGTTTTTGAGAACTCCACAGTAACAGTGGAAAATCTTTAAACAGACAAATGAAAATTTCCTTCTTATTGTATTTTGAGAAGTGAAATTGTACCCAGGATTGCAAAATCAAAATGCATTGTTGCTAGGCAATTCTATGAATCATCCCAAGTCAGGTTTTTTACCGGATTGATAAAAGCGTTCCCCTTAATTTCTTTTCCTCTCAATTGGAACACATGTTTTTCTTCTTTCTTTCTTTCTTTTTTTTTTTTTTTGCTTAAGCAACAAAAATATGTGGCATGATCGTATGTGAATTCAATGCTGTGTAGTAGTAAATAAGTCTTTCCATGATGCTAATGCTTAATGCTATGCATAATTATTGCAGCAGCACACAACTATCAGATACGATGTAAAGCCAAAGCAGTAATTGCACTTGGTGTTGTGTTGACTCCAGAGAGGCCCTAGTAGGAAGAAGGAGCAGGTAGATGTTCTCAGAGCCCTCGCTACAACAGCTTCCATTCAAGTCTTGCAGTATTATCCTGCAATTCCCAAATCATTCAATTTCTAGGATGTTTGTTCAAGGTTAATCATTTGACTAATAGCTGAATCTAAAAGAAATCCACACCTACTGTGTTACTTAATAAGGAAGTAAATAGATATTTAATCATATTGAACATAAAGGTGATAAAGAGGAGTTTAAGCAAAAATGGTTTTGGCATTTGGGTCTTATGGAGACTTAGTGTTCCTCACTGTGTGTCTGTAAAGCTAATGTAGGCATGAAAGAGAGAGACAAACAAGAGACTTTACTCTTTAAACAAAGCATAAGGCTCTCAGATTTGTATTTGTTGATATGATTGTCAAGTATCTCCCACAAGTGATTGTTGGGTCAGAAATCCTTTGGTTGAGATGTTTGCTCGGTGACTGTAGAAGCCAGAGTCGTGTGAGCCACTTAGCCAATCTCCTGAAAATGTAAAAGGAAATCTTCAGATAAGCTCTCTCCCTGGATTTTATCTGGATGCAGACCTTAACTCCATGAGCAATAAAGGAAAACTTCACTGGGATATCTTCAGGGTTATCAGGGGGATTTAATGAACAAGAATAACATTTAAAGAATAAGGATGGAAGAAGAGAAAAAATGAATATTTTTGTGATCTTTCCTGTGAGAAGCATCCTTGTGATTATTCATGTATCTTGATTAAAACCACATATTACTATTTGAGAATTGATGATACTCAATATTTACAAAGTTAAAGCATTTAAATTTGCTTCCTTTCCCCTGACAACAATGTTCTAGACAAGAAAAAATCATATCCCATGTTATATAATCATTAGATTAAGATTGGTCAATCATAAATTCAAAATATAAATGTTTCCTGGGCTGAGTATATAGTTTCATAGGCAAAGCACCTGTCTACCTGATAGGTTTAAGGTCCTGGGTTTGATCCTTTTCACTATAAGGCATTAAAAAATAGAAGTGTACATATATTTCAGTTCTAAATAAATAATGAACATTAAAAGAAAAAATTACTGGAAATTTATCATCTCTACTCAACACTGCTGAATTTTATGTCAACAAACTGAAAACACTACACATTTTATCAATAACATTAAGGACAGTCTATTTAAGCTAAGTATGGTAGTGCAAGACATTAGTCCCAGCACTCGTGAGACAGAAGCAGGCAGATCTCTATGAGTTCAGGGCTACCCTGGTCTATCTACATGAATTCCGGTTGAGGCAGAGCTACATAGTGATATGCTGTCCCAAAACCTACATATTTAGCTAAATATTCTGATAAATGACGTGAGAATAATTCTAACTACTTAATTGTATGACACATCCTAATGCTCTGAGAAACCACACACACATTTTAATCAAAGGCTCTATAATAGAAGCTAAAGTTCTGGGTAACTCTGGGAGTACTGCAGTTACATTAAAAGGTTCCTGCAGCATGAACCTGCTGTCAGATTATTCAAATGACTCTCCCTTTCTGCTTACAAAGCAGACTGTGGATGAGCCTTCAGAACAGCTGAGAAGGACTGTTTATGGATATATACATGAAAAATGTCATCTTTTATCACTCAGTGTTTCTTAAACTTCACTTTAATCTGTGCTCATAGATTTTTTTTTATTCTTTCACAAAAGAAAAGAGGCAGGAGAGATGGACTCATCTTACTCTTCCTGTATCCAAGCCAAAACATTTCATCTCTGGCCCCCACTGAATCCACTCTAAGTACAATAGTGATTATGACAGAGAGATACAGGAATCTCTGTGCATACATTTGCCCCTTTTACAGGAAGCCCACACCTTTGGTGGAGAACCATGAGATTATCATACCACTTGGCTTACCACTGGAGGAGAATCAGTCCAACCTCAGTCAAGCTCTCCAGGAATGAGTGCTAAGAAAAGAGACTTATAAAGAACTCTGGATCCAGCCGGGTGTTGGTGGCGCACGCCTTTAATCCCAGCACTCGGGAGGCAGAGGCAGGCGGATCTCTGTGAGTTCGAGGCCAGCCTGGTCTACAAAGTGAGTTCCAGGACAGCCTCCAAAGCTACAGAGAAACCCTGTCTCAAAAAAACCAAAAAAATAAAATAATAAACTCTGGATCCAAAAGCTAGTCCCCTTGAGAGTTCCCTCGTCTGTCCCTTCACCCCCAGAAAAGTGATCACAGATGAAACTGCTGCAAACCACATTGAGATCCACCAAGACGAAGCCCGTCTTCCTATTCATGTACCTTCTATCCTCTTAGGTGTAATTTTAATTGTTACCTGAAAATACAAAGAAGAGCCTAGAAGGATATATGGGGGAAAAAAGGAAGAAAACACTCTGTGGTGGAAACTACAGTTGGGAAGATTCATCATGGACATATCCCTATGTATTGCTTAAGAAGGCACTCATACATTGTTTGATTTCAAATAAATAATTTAAAGGATACATGAAACTTGGAAAAGTTAAGGAATGAGAAGTTGGGGCTAGGTAAAATGTGGTATTTTAAAAAAAATAGTAAAAGCTTTATATGGGATTTGTGAGGCTCCAGAGTTTGGGTTCAACAAGGCAAATATTAGAAAAATTATTTCAATGAGGTATTTTCTCAGCATTTCTCTCTTTATTCAGTTTGTTATTCACGGTTAGTAATCTCACTTGCTTTTGTTTTATGCACAGCCTTTGTCTAGGGTTGTATGGCAGCCCTAACTCTATAAGTCCCCTAAAAATTAAGAACGCCATCATAACCAGGTGTAGCTTTGCTATTTAGGCAACCAAGATGGTGGCCGTTGAGTAGATTGCAGCAGAGCATTCATGCTGGAATGGAGAAAAACCTTGAGTTTGGCTATGCTGCGCTCATTGGCTTAGCATTTACTTAAAAACATGGAGAGTCAAGTGCCTCTGTGTTGGTAACCTTTACTTAAAACCCTGGAGGGTCACGTGCCTCCTTGTTGGTAACCTTTACTTAAAACTATAAAAAGTCAAGTGCCTTCATGTTGGTAACCTTCACTTAAAACCGTGGAAAGTCACATGCCTCCGTGTTGGTTTCAGCGGCTTGTGTAAATGGTGATGGAGACCAGCCTCCAAAGCTGGGCTTTGGTAGCACCAATAAAAGTCCAACCTCTAACCTCAAGCTTCCTACCCAAATTCCAGAAAGCAGATTATAAACTCAGCCTTGACACTTACACCCTGAGGTCTACCCGCAGTGTGGGGTGGGAGCACATCTGGTACTACTTTGGGGGCTCTCAGAAGACAGACAAGAGCTGACATGCAAACTCTGCTTCCTTGAATCCCATCTGCTGATGTTAGCAGGTAAAGGGATTTGCTGAGGTATTTCAAATTATGTGAGAACTAAATATTTCACAGCAGGTTGATGTATTTTCATCCTCAAATTTAAATCATAAAATACATCTGGAATTCTTACTGACTATTGGAATGTGGGGAGCCCTTCTCTATGCATTCCCAGACAGAATGAAGTACATTAATATCCATTTTGGAAGGATTTATATCTAATATTTGCAAAGTTATCTCAAAACCATTTTTTTTTCAGGAAACCTTAAGTTTTGGTGTGAGAAGGAAACAAATGTCAATATTTTTAGGGTCTGAGGCTGGTGTGAATTTATTTTGTCTTCACATTCTAAAGGGAAACAAGAAGAGTCGTGTCTTTGCCTTCAGATCCTACTGGGCTTCTAGCATTGGGCTCTTAATGTACTCATTGCTATGTCCCCTAAATATTCCATCCCCCGTGTCTCCTTAATACATTGTTTCTTTGTTCAAAATTACTGGAATGCTTTCATGCACAATCTATAGTCAGGTACCCTAGAAACAAAACATGGGACAAGAACTTTTGCTTGATCTGTTGAATGGCAGATACCAGGAGGAAGTGAGGGGCCTGATCCCACAGAACAGAAGAACACAGTAATGATACAGTCCCCTGAAATGGAAAGGAAGTAACTTTCAGTAGACCACCTGTAGCTTTCAGTAGATCACGTGTAATTTTCAGTAGATCACATGTGGCTTTTAGTAGATCACATGTAGCTTTCAGTAGATCACATGTAGCTTTCAGTACACCACATGTAGCTTTTAGTAGACCACATGTAGCTTTCAGCTCTGAGAACCACATTGCCTAACAACTGGCTCAAAGAAGGAACGGCACCCCATGAATGCACACGCCAGTGCCTTCCTGGTGCATCTCGTCAAAGGACGTCCATGCTTGAAGCATAGTGCTGTGCAAGGGCTGCAAACACAGCTTTTACACCATTGGTAAACATCTGTGCACCCAATATTGCCTTGTTACTCTGAACTAAGTTGAGGCCATAAAGGAAAGTAGTGTAAAAGGAAATGGGGGACAATGTTTACTATTCTGCAAGATTCCATGCTCTCTCACAATGCCTGACAAGGTCCAACCAGTGTGGGTTAGCCCTTATTTTCTTTCTCGTTATTTTTTTGTATCTGTATATACATGGTAAATATGTTGTGACACACATGAGTAGCATAATTTCAGCCATTTTAGGTGTACATTATTGGGGGCAGAGGTCAACTCTGGGTATCTCCCTCAGTCTCTCATTACCTTATTCTTTTTTATTTCAGACACTGAACTTGAAGCTCATTGGTTTGAATAGGTCCACTTGACCAATGAGCTGCTTCTATCAACATTTTACCCCTTTCCCACACTGCCGGGGTTACAAGTGTGTGCACCGTTGCTCCTGGCTTTTGCATGAGAACTGGGGATCTGAAATCAGGTCCTTGTGCTTGAACTCTGGGTACTTTGCCAACTGAGCCATCTTCCCCGGGTCCCCTCCACATGTGCGATTCTTCCTTATGCCCCAAAGTAATATTCTCTTCTACCTGGAATTGGATTATTACAGCATGCCATGGGAGCAAACCCCGCCTTTCACTTTAAGGAGGGAATTTCCTTACAACCTGAGTCCTCGATATAGAACAAGCTTTCTGTGGTGCCTCTGGGTCTGAGGTTTGGTGCAGCTGCGTCCATCCTTCAGTATTCCCGTGTTCATGGGTGGGAGGGGGGGGGATGCATTAAAACACCACCTCTCTGGATGCACAACCTTGGCACCACGTTTGGAACCTACCGTCTTCACACAAGCTATCAACTACAGATGGGAGTTCATTCTGTTTGCTGAATATAAATAATTAAAATCCTGCAGGGAGCATATTTTTTTTTTTACTTACAGGGCTCCATTGTCGTTCTTATACCTGGTGGGAGTACTGCAAAATTACTTGAGTTTATTAAAGAAAAAAAAATGGATGGTTCCAGTTCCGTTCCTCCACCCCATGGAATGAAATCAAACAGCAGCTGCACGGGCGCAGGAGTTACCAGCGAGGTGAGGGGAGAGCTGGCTAACATTTGGAGGGGATGGGCTTTCGGATGGGAGGGCTCCCTGTCGTGCCCAGGGTGTTGTGGACATCCCTGCATCTTCCTGTGCAGATGTTCATGTTCTGGGCCGCTTCCAAGCCCAACCTTCACCCTTGTTGGATGCTCTGTTTTATCATCCCCTCTTTATTTATGATTCCCCCACATTTCCTGCGACCGCCGCTTACGCTGCTGTAACAGTCAAAGCATACCCCCTACATACAAACTGATCTCCAGATTCCCAGCGAAATTGCCGCCTTTGTATACTTACAGACTGACGTGATAACTGAAAATAACTTCCATTAGCACTATAAAAACTCCAGCTGATACCAAATGAATTTCATTTGATACCAGCAGAGAAAAATATTGGCTACTGAGATATTCTTTGTTCATGGTTATTTACAGTTAGCTAGAGTCCGTGTACAATCCAGCCAGGCAGACAGCTCCAAATGATCTTTCTTCGAGGACCTTGTAGGAATGGAAGGCCTTCTGCTAAAAGACTGGCTTGCCTTCATTTGCTGAAATCCTAGGGACACTCATGTGGTACCTGGTCTGCCACAATACATGGAGATGTCTAGTAATTAAGGCCCTCAGAGAAAGATGTACACAAATGTTTGAAAGTCATAATACCCCAACCCTAACTCTCTCCTCTCCATCTGCACCATTTATCACAATTCAGTTTTGTAAACCTTAGAAATGGTTGCTAAAACAATCAGAATATGTCCCCTAATCATGGCCCTGGTGTAAATATCATGTGAATATTTCAAATGCATACGGAATCACCACTACGAATGAGATGTCTGTGTTTTCTTAGGTTCCCCCAGATCACCTTTTGAGAAGTATCAGATTCCTTCTTGGTCAGGTGAACCCACTATCGTAGAACTGGATACTCATCCTGAAGCTAGGCTTTCAGTATACACAAGTGAAGACTGGATAATTTTTAGTAGTTTAAGAAGCATACATATGTATCACACCCATATTTCCATAAGTTGTTCTCTTCATTCTTGACATTATCAATTTTAAAATTTCTCATTGTAGATACACTTAAGATGTGCCATTTTAGCTATTTTTATTGGTGTGACTCACTGACATTAAATATACCCACAATATCATGAAGCCATCACCCTCTATTTCCAGAAATTTTCCTTGTTCTGAACAGAAACCCTGTCCCCACTAACCAATACTTGTATTGCTTTCCTGGCAACTGTCACTTAGTGTGGTTACTTTAGATCCCTCATGTACATATGACTGTGTAATCACTGCCTTCGGGCACCTGGGGTTGTTTCATTTAGTGCATTAACTCATTTCCGAGCATACTGGCTTAAGTCGCTCATCTTACATATCACATAGCATTTTAGCACACTGTGTCCATAACTCTATAAAAATCTATCCACACCTCTGATGTTGTGACATCATAAAAACAGATTTCCAGTGAACAGAGGGGGTGCTCACCTGAAAACGGGACTGCTGGCTTTCTCCGTCTCTGAAGTCAGCTGCCAAGCTGCTACATCACCGCCCTCATTCACATTCTGACCAGCAGTAGCTCAGTCTTCCTGCTTCTCCCATTCCTTGTTTTTACTGGCAGTCTTCAATATTTGATCTCTGACAGCTTGATGGGTGTGAAATGTTGCTTTTTTTGCTCTCCCTAATGAGTACTTGGGTTCCAAGTGTCTCTGTCGGTTTACTAACCACTATGTTTCTTCCCTCATGAAGAACCTGCTCACAGCCTTCCACTCTCTTTTCTATTCCTGACCTTTTGGTATCACAGGAAACAAATAGATGCACAGGCAGACCCTTCTGAGAATAAGCATCTAACGGGTGTATTTCAAGTGTCTTTGATAATCGTCTCTAATGAATCTTGGCTTCCTGCTCCACTCACTTCACCCATGACCCATCTTGGTTTTTTCCCTTCTATTTGGATCACCCTATTTCTTTTTTTAAAGATTTTATTTATTACTAATACAACATCCTGCATCCATGTACATCTACACATCAGAAGAGGGCACCAGATATCTTTACAGATGGTTGTGAGCCACCATGTGGTTGCTGGGAATTAAACTCAGGACGTCTGGAAGAGCAAGCAGTCAGTGCTCTTAACCTCTGAGCCATCTCACCAGCCTGGATCACCCAATTTCTTTGTCTATTTTCTTATTCTAATTTTTCCTGATGTCTAGTTTAAGCACTGGAGACCATGACCTTCCCCTCCAAATAAATGCTTTAATCCACCCCCACAGGCTCTGGCCTGATGTTTTACTCTAAAGGACTACACAAAAGAAAAGAAGGAAGGAAGGAAGGAAGGAAGGAAGGAAGGAAGGAAGGAAGGAGGGAAAGGAAGGCAAGGCAAGGAAAGAAAAGGGAAGGAAAGGGAAGGAAAGGAAAGGAAGAAAAGACAAAGAAAGACAGCCTAACCCCCTTTAGCTCAACTCTGCCTTCTGCCTGTTCCTTTTGCAGGAACCCAGGAAATACGATTCCTCTTCCTCTGTGGATCTGAATATAAGTTTGGTCTTGACTCTTGGACAATAATTGTGCCATGCACTGAGCTGTCATCAGCACATCTCATGACAGGGGTGGGGGAGCAGTATGGCTGCCTTCATCACCAGTCTTTTGTCTCTAGTACAATGTGAAACATTCTATTTGACTTTGATTGATTGATTAATTGAGGATTGATTGATTGATTTTTAGTTTAGCTTTAAAACACTTGAGGGTATTGTTTTATTTCTTTTACATTTTGGGAGACATACTTTGAACATGTATCTCTCCTTGATATAGATTTCTCTACATCCATTATGTCTGTCCTCCAATAATGTATATCTTGAGCCTTACAGATGCTCTTAAAGTCTCCACCTTGTGTCTGTTTCCATTGACTTTGTAGAATTTGTATTTAGTTATCAAAAATCGGCCTTTTCTTATGACAGTATCAAGTTCTAACCATGCTTTCACTCTTTCCTTTAAGCCTTTGTGCATTAAAAGACACCGTCGGGGGCATTGCTTAGTGACCCAGCACTTGCCCAGTGTGCAGGAGGTCCTGTGTTCAGTCCACATCACCAAAAAGAGAAACCTCTTAAATTACCCCCCCATGCTGCTCTTTTTTCTTTTTCTTTCGTTTGGGCCTGAAAATTCCTTGTCTCCTGACCCACTATCCCTTCTCTTCCCTTGTAATTTGCAATTTTGGCATGGGCATATACCCCAGGGATTTGGGGGAAGGAGGAGACTGCTTACCCCATAAATCCCATCAACAGTTACAGAGGTAGCTCAGGTTACTCTCCAACTAATTAAGTGAGAATCTCCATGGATAAAGTCCAGACAGCATGCTTGAGAGAGTTCTCCAAGGGATTGTAGTGTGTGGGGAGGTTAAAATCACTCCTGACCTTGTACTAGCCTACATCTGCAGGCTAGTCCACCCAACTACTCATCTCTGCTCAAAGTTTTATCTTTCATTTTGACAACTGCAGAGTCCCCATTCCTGTTTTCACTTCCTGACACATAGTAGGAGGATGTTATGATAAAATACACATAAAGCATGACATTTAATATTTTAAGGGTACACTTCAGTTTGTGGGTTCAGTCGGTGATAGGTAGGGAAGTCACAGCAGCAGGAGCCTGAAAGGAACAAGTTACATTGCATCCACTGTCAGGAAGCAGAGAGTGATGAATGCTTGTGCCTGGGTTACTTTTTCCTTTTTCCACAATCCAAATCCCAAGCCAGGGAATGGTGTCACCCACAGTGGGCAGGTCTTTCCACCTCAATTAATCTAATAAAGGTATTTTCATGCAATGGTGGCTCATGCCTTTAATCCCAGGTCGATCTCTGAGTATGAGACCAGCCTGGTCTACAGAGTGAGTTCTAGGATATCCAGGGCTGCACAGAGAAATCCTGTCTCATGGGGACCAAAAGAAAATGTTTTCCACAGATTTGTCTCCCAAGTGATTCTAAATCTCATCAAACTAGTGGTGGAAATTAGGTAATCTATGGGGCCTTGGGTAGTATTTATCCCTGGCGTACAAATAGACTTTGAGTGCCCATGTCACCCACAATATGGGAGACTTTCTCAGCCGGGACTCTTGCAGGAGGGCCTAGGACCTGCCCTGGATGAAATGACAGTTACTGGAGATCCACCATGGAGTGCCTCACCCTCCTTGGGAATCGGACTGGAGATTGGATGGGGTCTGGGGGACCTGGTAAGGAGGGCTGGGGAGGAGGGGAGGGAGAGGGAGCTGGAACTGACATGTGAAATAAGATTGTTTCTAACCTAAATTTAAAAAATAGGAAAAAAAAGAAATTAATCATCTCACCTTCTTCTCAGTCCTTCTCACATCCCCTGGTACCTTAAATTCTGAGCACGGCTATACAGTATGTGCAGCCCAAAGAGATGCAGAGGAACGGGTAACTTTCCTGAAGGTCTTCATTATCACTGTTGTGTCATAAATGAGTCAAAGGAAACCCTGGTCTTATTGATGAAGGATCCAGCTTTTTGTCTTTCTCTTAGCTGATTCTATTCTTCAAAGAAATAGTAACAACATTTCCTCTCAAAACGCTGCTACCTTGCTGATTGATATGAAAGATCCCTTAGGAGCCTGTCCCAGCATTTTCAGACCTCTTCATAACTAAAAGATGAACATGGAGGGTCCTTTTCTTCCTTCTCATTATTTCCCCAAAATTTATTATAGCGATATTCTGGAAACTGATTTGAAAGCACGAAATTTGTTCTATTCCCTGAAGCCAGGGTATTATGGGATA
Organism: Mesocricetus auratus; assembly: GCF_017639785.1. NCBI lineage: Eukaryota > Metazoa > Chordata > Mammalia > Rodentia > Cricetidae > Mesocricetus > Mesocricetus auratus. The sequence goes on from NW_024429180.1 coordinate 1,308,934, forward strand.
ATGTTCTCATGAGAGGTGACCTGTGCGCCCATTTCCGTGCATTCTTAATGAACAACCTGGAACTATAGGTTAAAAAGACTTCATGGGTTGACAGGTGTAGGGGTGCTTCTCAAATGTATAAGATTAGCCCAATTTCTCGCCTGAAATGAAAGAAAGACATAGAACAGTCAACTGTGTTAGGCTAAGAGGTTGAAATGGGCTCTGTCTTTCCTAAGGCTTTATGTTAGGAGACAGGTAGTCTAAAATCTTTGACTGTATAGGGTTCCGACTACATCTGCACGTGGTGTTCTCACACTGCAAAATAAGATGCTTCCCCCTCTTCTCAGGGAGCTGAGTCTTTGGGTGGTGTCATGATACAGACACCACAGGGATGGGACAGCAATAAAAGCAGTGGGACTAATGGTACTGCCATCCAAAGATGTAGGTCATAAATACCACAGGCAGTAGGGAGGGACACCAGCCATCAAAATGAAAAACAAGGATGCTCATTTCACTTAGCAAAGGCAAGGTGAACTTTACTGAGACCATCATGACAGGAGGAGCCTTGCATTGAGAGAGGTGGGAAAAACAATGATCTTAGCTCTGACTATAAGGGAAAGTGGTTTATAGCCAGGGGGTGGGGAGTGAAGGGTCAGTAAATAGCACTACTAAGAGGAAGCCCTGGGGATGAAGGAGAGTCTGACTAATAAAGCTAATAAACTGTTTGCTGAAGATTAGCCAGGGTGACCAGCCATCACTAGGCAATGGTGCAGGATGTATGTAAGCACTGGCAGATGTCAAGGACATTAGCTTAAACAGAGTGAAGAATTCTAACTAAGCTGACCTAATGAGGACATATATATATGTGTGTGTGTATGTATGTATGTATGTGTGTGTATATACATATGTATAGTCTATTTAAATTACAAACAATCTTATTTTACATATCAATTCCAGTTCCCTCTTCCTCCCAACCTCCCACACACCCCACAGACCCCCCCCATCCCATCCCCCATCCACTCCCCAGGGAGGGTGAGACCTTCTATGAGGTCAAAGTCTGTCAAGTCATTTGGGGCAGGGCTTAGGCCCTCCCTTGTGTATCTAGGCTAAGAGAATATCCCTCCCAAAGTCCATTCGTACACTAGGGATATATCCTGGTTCCACTGCCCAATGCTCCTAGCTGACAACCATGTTCAGTGGGCCTGGTTTGGTCCTAGGTTGGTTCTCCAACTGTCAGACTGGGGTTCCTGAGTTCCTACTTGTTCAGGTCAGTTGTTTCTGTGGGTTTTCCCAGTGTGGTCTTAACTCCTTTGTTTGTCACTCATCTCTCTCTCTAAAACTGTATTCTAGAAGTTTGGCTCGGTGCTTAGCTGTGGATTTCTGCTTCTGCTTCCATCAGTTACTGGATGAAGGCTCTAGGATGGCATTTAAGAATGTCACAAGTCTCATTATAGGGGAAGGGTATTTAAGGTAGCCTCTCCACTATTGCTTAGATTCTTGTTGGGGTCATCCTTAAGGATCTCTGTACAATTCCCTGGTGCCATATTTCTCTTTAAACCTATATATAATGGCTACCTCTATTGATGTGTCTCTTTTCTTACTCTCCTCTATTCATCTCCCCACTCAATCATCCTGATCCCTCATGTTCTCCTACCCCCTCCTCTTCTCCCCTCCTCTTTCTCCTTCCTCCCTCCCCCCATATTCTTAATTTGTTCAGGGGCTCTTGTTCCTTTCCCCTTCACTGGGGGACCATGCATGTCTCTCTTAGGGTCCTCCTTGTTTCCTGGCTTCTCTGGCAGTTTGGATTGTAGGCTGTCAATTCTTTGTTATATGTCTAATATCCGAGTGAATACATGCCATGTGAAAACATGGCATGGGTTACCTCACTCAGGATGTTTTCTTCTAGTTCCATCCATTTGCCTGCAAATTTCAAGATTCCATTGTTTTTTTTCTGATGAGTAGTACTCCATTGTGTAAATGTACCACATTTTCTCTATTCATTCTTCAGTTGAGGGGCATCTAGGTTGCTTCCAGGTTCTGGCTACTACAAGTAATGCTACTATGAACACAGTTGAACAGATATCCTTGTTGAATGAATGTGCATCCTTTGGGTATATGCCTAAGACTGGAATAACTGGATCTTTAGGTAGACTATCAATAGAGACACATCAATAGAGGTAGCCATTTTCCTGAGACACTGCCATACTGATTTCCAAAGTGGCTGTACAAGTTTGCATTCCCACCAGCAATGGAGAAGCATTCCCCTTTCTCCACATCCTCTCCAGCATAAACTGTCATTGGTGGCTTTAATTTTAGCCACTCTGACAGGAGCAAGATGGAATCTCAGAGTTGTTTCGATTTGCATTTACCTAATGGCTAAGGATGTTGAGCAATTTCTTAAGTGTCTTTAAGCCATTTTAGATTCCTCTATTGAGAATTCTCTGTTTAGTTCTATGCCCCACTTTTCAATTGGATTATTTGGTGTTTTGGTGGCTAGCTTCTTGAGTTCTTTGTATATTTTGGAGATCAGCCCACTGTCAGATGTGGGGTTGGTGAATATCTTTTCTGGCCAATGCAGATGTGAGCACCAGTCTCCATACTCATGGTCTGGTTGGAAGGAGGGTTCATAGCAGTTTAAGTTTGGTCTCTTTTGGGCACCCTTTTTGGGGAGTCAAGTGGGTGCTTGGAAGCTGAGAAGAAAACTGGCCCAACAGAAGGAAGTCATGGGGCAGATGGGCCAAACAGGAGACAGAGCCACCCTGAAAGCTGAGGGGCTGGTAGCTTTGTCTATAATACTGGTGTAAAACAGGAAACACCTGATCTGGGATGTATGCAAATTCCAGGCAAGGATAGAATATTTCCACATCTGCCTCAGATAAAAGATGTTTATTCTAAATATACAGTGAACTCAATAATGAATATAACTCAATATTAAAAAGACAAATGACACAATTTACTTCGCTGCATGAAAAATTTGAACTAGTGTGTCACACAAAAAAGCACCACACACAAATGCCCCATAGTCACAAGGAAAAGTGTTCAGCATCATTAGCCAAGAGAAATATAAATAACGGGGATAATGGGATGTCACGAGAGCCCACAGAATGGTTGAAATAAACAGAACAGAGATGATGACATCAGTTGTTCATGATTCAAAGAAACTTGAATCATCACAGATATTGATGGGAACGGAAAATATCACTGATTATTTCTTGTAAAATTAAATCTATACTTAGCTCATGACCAAAAATTATCTAAGATAAGTTTTAATCATTAAAGAGAGAAATCATATATCCAGAAATAAATAAGCTACATGTGAATATTTACAGAAATTGTATTGATAATACCCCAGACCCCAAAATGAGTCACATTTCCACTAACCAAGGAACAGATTACAGTGAACTCTCTACACAACAGAATAAAAACTATGAAAAGGAAAATTCCCCTAAATCATGAAAGAATCCTAAAAATATTATTCTCAGAAAAAGAAGCCCAAAGTAGGTAGCCTGTTGGCACTGATCTGGATAGCTACAAAATGACTGTCATAGCTCTACACAGGTTATCCAAGTAGAAGGCACATGTCCTTTCTTAGCAGACTTCCACTTGATTTCCCCCTGAACTAGGTCATATATCAATAATTATAAAGATGGAGTAAAAAATAATGACTCATTTATCCTAACTTAAGTGAGCTGGGATATCTCTGCTCAGAGCTGGAATGCATTGCCTCCCAGAGCAAAAGAAGAATGATGTTAGCAAAGAAGGAAAGATGCATACCACATAAACAACCGAAAGTGCCAAAACAGAATTCTAACATGAAAAGGAAGCCATCCAGATCCATTTATGCATTTGTGCGTGGTACCCGAAACAGAAATGCAGAGAAGTAATGACCTACATCACTTTGCAGGAGCCTCAAGAAGCTAGGGAACCTTCCGCAAGCCAGAAACTAAGAAATTCATTCCATAGGAAAAGAAAGAAAACAAATAGTGTGAATTAAGATGTCATATAGCCATTAAGACATGAGAACCAAGATGGGGATTGTTGGCATCAAGAGACAAGTCAACAAATATAAAAAGACAATGCAGAGTGTCTTAGATTGAGCTGATACCAACATCCTACACTTTGGGCAGCCTCAAGATAAGAACTTTATTTCTCAGGTATGGGATATGGGAAAGCCAATGTCAAGGCACTGCTGATACAGTTCTTGTTAAGAACTCCTTGCCTGGTGGGAAGATAGTTGCCTTCGGGATTGCTCTCCTGGTTTTAAATCACCTTGGTGATCTCTTCAAGGCCACACAAAGTCACATTGGTTGTTAGAGCTTCAGTATATGAATTTTGGAGAAATGCAAATATTTAGTCTGTTAAAAATAGCCATTGATGATCTATTTAAAAAGCTATGTCCTGTTGCAAATGAACACACTGATATCAAGGTATTTCTCCCCATGAAACATTGAATTCCATTATGAGAAAAAACATGGTGGCCATCTTTGGGCTAGCACAAACCCATTTTCTTTCCCTCCACTTCAGCCAACAGAACAGCCTGAGAGATAGCTCAGGTTATTAACCCCTTCGCCCATGTCTGCATTAGCCAGCCTTCTATACAATACCACCACTTTCTATACAAAAACACCACCACCACATCCCAGTGCTCCCTGGGGTAGATGTCACGTTTACAAACAGAATACACTGGTTGGCATATAGTAGCTGTGATTAAGTTAATGACTAAGTGCTGTTTTAAGAGGGCAAATATCAGGAACCCAGGGATCTTACATGCTATTATTTGGGTCTGTAAATGTTTAGACAGCTGGTGGAAGTTTGCCCTAACACTAGCGTTAAAATGCACGCTCATAGAATGCTGCGCACCCATGCTCCTAGCGGCAGCATTCTTCTTCATTGCTCATGGGTGCATTCTGAAGCTGAGCCATCAAGAGCTCAGCCTTCTGTGCTTCATGGTCCAGCTCATGAAAAGAATATAACAGTCTCATAAGGGAGATGATGGGCACTGATCCCCTTAAAGAGCTTTTAATAGTTGTCCAGGTCCGTGGTGTCAAACTTTCTACCACCAAGTGAAATGGTCACAAAGTTCCAGCAATTAGATCACAGGTGGATGTCCCAAACGCCTTCTCAATAATCACTTGAGATCTCAAAAAGGGCTGCTTGGTTTCTTCCTCAGCCTTCTGTGAGTAGCTAGGAGTAGCCAACAGGCCAGCTACGCCTCCAGTTTTATCAGCAGTTTAATCATCATCCAGAGAGAATCTATCCACCTGATACAAAACACCCTACCAGCATGGAAGAGACAGGAGTAAGGACACAGAACCCTTCCTTTAAGGTGCTCAAAATGCCACCAAAATGCACACCTAGTGAGCACATTGCAAGGGAAAGGTGAGGGTTTATTTCTAAAGAAGACAAGCAAACTCAGTTGAGCAGGGGATAAGTGAGTAACAGCAGAGGAACAGAGAACAGGGCATGAAAGGTCAAGCTTGGCCCGCTGACAGGGAAAGACGTTACCATGGCTCTAAACTTTGGAGAGTCTAAGAGGCATCACCGTAATTCACACAGCTATAGTCACAACAGATGGTAGATGGTGTCAGGCACTGAGATCAGGTTCTGCCTGCATGCAGCCTATAGGAAGCTAATGTTTAGTGTAAGCAACATAGGATGGCAGTCTAAGATAGAGACATTGCAGAAGGGATGCCTTACAGACAAATAAGGGGATGAGATGGAAATGGATGACCAAAAGGGATGGGTAGAAGAAAAACAGAACATGTCCAATGACATCTCTATCGTTGCATCACACTGAAAACCTCCCCACCTCTCTCCCCTCTTTATCTTCAGTTGCATGCATTAATGACTTTATGATGACCCACCCAGGGACTCCGGACATAGGCTTAAAACTCTTGTCCTGACATCCACTCTCAGCAAAACCTCTGATGCCCTCTGCTGAGCATCTCTTAGACCTGTCTCCTCTTTCCAACCTCTGGGCCATTTTGAGTTTTTCTTGATTCTAGGCTGCTAGGAAACTGGGGTGACTAAAACATACCCACTTTTTGTGGTCTGGTGTTACAAGCATTCTTCCCCGCCAGCCTGGTCCCACAGCAGCGTCAACCCCAATTGAACACTTAGAGTCTTATATTAATTATAATACTGTTAGCTGTTGGCTTAGTCTTCTTGTTGGCTGGCTCTGTCTTAATTATTAACCCATTTCTATTAATCTAAGTATTTCTTCATGGTCTTATCTTACTGGAGAGTCCTGACTCGAGTCTTCTCATCCTGGGATCACATGGTGTCTGCTCTCTCCCTACAGCTCCTAGAATCCTCCTCATCTCATAGACCTGCCTGTCTTGCTGCCCTATTGACCACAGTGTTTTATTCATCAACCAATAAGATAAACATATTTGCAGAATGACATCTCCCGTCAGTCTGGGAGACAGCTTATTATGAAGAACTCCCTTCGTGATTAACTACGTAGTACTGATGGCTGCCTGGCCTGTGACATGACCAGACCAGCTACAGACATCCCAGTTCCCATTCGTTGCTTCACAAATGGTTAGGCAAACTCCATAGTAATCAGTCCAGATGAAATGCCCATCAGTTGGACATGATCAAAGTTTGGCTATGATTTTTTCCCTCTTCTAAGCTCCAAAATGTGGATCTGATCTTAGGAGCTGACCTTGACCTGTGCAGGACAAGACCATCCTGGCCTCAAAGGAAGACATACCTGATTCAATGTGTGGTCACTCTGATGCTCCAGGTTACTCCACTTGCTGACACCCACTCTGTCCAGTCTTGTATACTCCTCCCTAATAATGGCAAAGGTCTGTCTGCCTGATCTTCAACTGACTTAAAGATGGTCTGCTGGGAAAACCCAAAGAAACAGCTGACCTGAGCAAGTGGGAGCTTATGGGCCCCACTTGGACACCTGAGGAACCAGCATAGGACCAAGACAAGCCTCCTGAACGTGGGTATCAGTTAGGGTGCCTGGGCAGTCTATGGGGCCTCTGACAGTGGAACCTGTATTTTTTCCTAGTTCGCAAATGGACTTGGGGAGCCCACTCCCCATGGAGGGATACTCTCTCAGGCCTAGGTCCTGCCCCAAATGATGTGACATACTTTGATGCTCCCCCATGGAAGGTCTCACCCTCCTTGGGGACTGGATAGGGGTGGGATAGGGAGGTCCATGGGGGATATGGGAGGATGGGAGGGAGAGGGAACTGGGATTGATATGTAAAATAAGATTGTTTCTTTTCTTTTTCTTTCTTTTTTGTTTTGTTTTGGTTTTTCGAGACAGGGTTTTCCTTTATTGCTTTGGAGACTGTCCTGGAGCTTGCTTTGTAGACCAGCTGACCTAGAACTCACAGAGATCTGCCTGCCTCTGCCTCCCGAGTGCTGGGGTTGAAGGCGTGTGCCACCAACACCCAACTGTAAAATGAGATTGTTTCTGAATTAATTAAAAGTATTTCTTGAGGTACTCTCCTTTTACTGCTGTCCAACAAAGTCTTCCTTTGTTATATTTGCTATATTTAGTTCAGTATGGCATCCTTTGTCTAGTCCTCATTAGCTCACCACAAGGTGCCATGATGGACTTTAAACTTCTTCAGCCACTTCCTCTTTGGACAGCTCCAAGGTCACTCCTCACATAAAAGACTGTAGCACGGGGGTGCTGCCTACCTCTCTAGCTTTGTTCCTCACTATCCTTCCCCTTGTTCCTCTTGGTTCCTTAAATACAATACACTCATGTTTTGGAGGGGGGCGGTCTCTGAAAAATATCCAAAATGCTCATTAGACACACACTCCCATACTGCCCAGGTGCTATAATTACCAGAGAGGGAAATCTTGATATGTCAAAGGGAGGTTTTCAAAATAGGTTGCAAGGGAATGTAAAGGAAATAGTGCAGAGATGTGGAAACTCAAAGGCATCAAAATGAGATGCCACCCATCGGCAAGGAAGGAAGAATGTACGACACACAGTCATTTTGTAGTCCCGTTTTAATGACCGTGCAATATATGGGAAAGATGGTGGAATAGATTGTTGCATGACACTAAAAGTGTGACAACATGTATGGGAAGGACCAGCAGTGTGGTGAGCAGTAGCCTGGAGCTCAGGCAGCTTCTGCCCTCAAATGCACTGCCCGGCCAAAGGTTCACCCTGGCTCTGAGCAGCAACAAGATAACGGGAGATGAAAAACGGTTAGTTTTCTGGATAAAGGTTCCTCCACAGGCAATGTCAGTATCCGTGGTCTGTGGTGCTCATGCTGTGTTGATGCCCACGGTCCAGGTCAGAGGCCACGTAGAAGTCTATGGTTTGTGCTTCTGCCAGAGACCATGTTGGTGTCCATGGTCTGTGCTATCCCCACCTGAGGCCACCTTGATGCCCAGGGTCTGTGCTGCTGCTGAAGGAGCGTGTTGATAGCTGTGATCCGTACTGCCACTGGAGACGATGTTGATGTCTGAGATGAGGGTTGGTAGCCGCAGGAGACTGTGTGGCGTTTGCGGTCCCTGCTGCTGCTGAGGCTGTGTGGATGTCTGTGGTCGTGCCGCCGCTGGGAACCACGTGTAAGTCCATGATCCATGCTGCCGCTGAATATCATGAGCCAGGAAGCTTCTTTTGCAGTGGTATCGATGGCTGAAGACTTATAATTGAGAATGAGAGACATTGAAGGCTCCTGTGACAACCTTTAGCTCCTCCCCCACTCCCACAAAAAGAAATAAATGGTCCAGACAGGAAGCTGTTGAAGAGAGCCCTTAAAAATTGTGATAAAGATGATGAAGTGTAGCTCTTCACAGTCAATGGCTTCTGGCAGGGTTTAACCATGCTCCGATGTGTGTATGGGCATTACAAATTGGACTTGATGTATTTCTTTTCTTTTCTTTTTTTTGGCAGAAGGTAATGCAAGAGTGGGAGGGTAGACCTGGGAGGAGTTAAGGATCAAGTGTGATCTGGGTGCACTGTATGAAATTCCTGAATAATTAGTAAAAAAAATATTATGTTAGAAAAGAAAAAGAATTCCCATGTGACTACAACTGTTACCAATCCTCTTTTCTTTATAAATTGACCCAGCTTCAACTCTTTGCAATAGCAGTAGACTGAAACAATGAAACTTCTATGAGTGGTATGAGTGTTATTTATTAACTTTTTAAGATCTGTACATAAATGTTTCATTTCACACTCACACTGATGTGTCTTCACAAAGAAAACTCAAGAATGCCATGCCTGGGTTCAGCAGGTACAATGCTTGCTACACAAGTGTGAAGACCTAAATTTAGATGTCCAGATCTGACATAAAAAACAGACACCTCAGCACACACCTGTGATCCCAGCACCTCTGAGGCAAATATGAAGAAGAATCAGGAGAGTCTCCCAAAGTTCCCAGGCCAGCTCTCCTGGAGTATGCAGCAGAGAAACAAAGAGACCCTGCTTCAGACAAGGTGGTAAACAAGGACCGATACTCACACTTATGCCACACACTCACACACACACTCACACACTCTCATATACACTGACACATTCACACTCACACATATACTCATGCACACACTCATATACTCACACACAACACACTCATACACAGAGACTCACACACACACAACACACTCACACACATACTCATACACTCACACATTCACCCATATATAATCACACATTCACACTCTCACAGACAGACATACACTCACACACACTCACTCACACACACTCGCTAACACACATACATACTCACACTCACACTCACTCACACACCATACAAATTTTAAAATTTCTGTAAGTTCACACTGTTGTTGTGGACTTGTAAACACTCCCAAAGAGCAATGCCTTCTTTTCACTGTGGATGGCTGCTCTCCTCCTAATGCAGGTAATGTGCCTGCCTGCATTTGACCACTCTACTGCTGTCCATCATGCCCTTGCATGATCTCTTCCTGCTGACATGTCTGCCCTCTTTCTGTCTTGTGGCTCCCTAGCAATCATTACGTAGTGCTATCTACTCTTTGAGGAAGAAAAAAAAATCATCATCATGAAGACACTCAGACACTGTGTACTTATTAGGCACAAAGTTGTCTCAAAGATAAATTGGGCACATTAGTGTTTTGTTCCTTGACTAGTGTATTGAGTCAAGGAGATGTATAATGATAACACAATATGGCAATCTATTAAATGACTCACAGATTTGCTGAACATCTGTTGACTTTGGTCAGAATTCATCATTTGATGTCCTGGTGTAGCCTGTAATCTTTCCTGGTGTTTTCATCAGAACTTGTTGACATGTTTCAACTAGGGAATCCCAAGAGAATTCCTTCCCTCTGCGAAATAAAAAGCCATTCTCCTTTCAACACGATTTTAAAATTTACTGCTTTTACATTTCTATTCTTTATGGGAACTTCTTATGAGTCTCTGTTACCTAGTGGAGTTACTTTGAGACCCTATTTTAAAACCCTACTGAGGAAGCGTTATTGGGTTTTCTTAAGCAGTAATTAATTACAGGCATAGCAATAATAATCATAATAATGATATCAAACATTTGTTCTATGTTTGTTGTACACCGGCTGACTCATCCCCTATCTCTTTACTCTTTACAACAACTCTGTAATTTTAATACTCTTGTACACCTGAAGATAAGGACACAGTGTCTAGGGGAGGCTAAGTGACTTGCTCAATGATACAGAGGTGAGCCAGGATTTAAACAGGGGCCTGTGTGACCCAGAGTTTGAACATCTTATGCCATTATGCTGTTATGGATGCTTTGCCTCCAGTGTATAAACTGTACCCTGTCTTCATTCCTCATTTCCACATCCGTGAGGGCTTTCCCAGACATAATGCTGCTAGCTATGACTTCTGAATTCTGAATTATGACCTAGAGAAAATCAAAGCCATGATGGACCAATCAAATCCCACAACAGTGCCAGATAGAACCTGGAGAAATAAGGAGAAAAACAAAGGATCCTAGTCCTATGGGTAGATCTGACTTGCAAGAGTATCTCACGGGTATTTGGACCCGTTAGCGAGGGTTACTATTGCTGTGAGGAAACACCATGACCTAAATCAAGTAAGAGAGGAAAGGGTTCATTTGTCTTACACTTTCTCATCATGGTCCAACACTGAGGGAAGTTAGGACAGTAACTCAAATAGGGCAGTAACCTGGAGGCAAGATCTGAAGCAGAGGCCATGGAGGGGCGCTGCTTACTGGCTTATTGCTGAGCACTCCCCAGGCCATACTCAGTCTACTTGCTTAAGGAACTCAAGGATGACCCCACACACAGTGGAATGGGGCCTCCTAGATCCATCACTAGCCAACAAAACGCACCACAACTTGCCTGCAGCCAAGTCTTATGGAAGCATTTTCTTATTTGAGGTTTCCCCGGGTGACAATAGCTCATGTCAAGTTGACATAAAACTCTCCAGCACAGACCCCAACACTCAACTGAGGCTGATGCTCATTTCTTTGATCACAGTTGACTCTGGAAGTCATGTGGACTAAACAAGCAGCTGAAGGGTGTCCATTATTAGAGTCAGGAGCTGAGGAAAACACAGTCAGATGCCTTCGGTGGACATAGATGGACTAATTCTGTTTTCGTTTAAAATCTTGAGAGAAGAAAGTGTTTGAAACTCATGTCAAGTAAACTCTTCAAACATCAGTGGTACAAGCAGAAGTACAAGTGAAAATTCCAAACCTTTAGGGAAGAAAGAAAGGAACTAGGATGGAGACATGAAGATATTTTTCTACAAGTTGAGGTAGGTTGGCTTTGGGTGAGGGAATGAGAAAACTATAAGATCTGTTCTCAGAGTTCCCAAAAAACTTGAGATGTCACTTGGCAGTAAAAGCTAAATGATTCATAGCACCAATCTTTAAGCTGCTGAAAATAATCTATCCTTGGTGCACGCTTATGACCACGGCTACCTTTCCCTATGAAGAGGCTACTTGTACACAATGCTTTCAACCAATTGGGAGCAGCCAGGATACCAGACACTGATCTTAGATTGAAAAGTAACCTTACAGTTCCCCATGATTGATTATCCAAAGGTATTGATTCTAAGATGAGAACTTAGGTATCTCTGTCACTACTGCAATAATGCTCATGGTAGCTCCTCGTTTCTGCCATATCTTATATTTACAAAATAGCTTGAAACCAAATGGAATCTTTATTCCCATCGCAATAGGACATGAGTTGTTTGCTTTCGTTTGCAGGAAAAGGAAATTTCCTTTAAATCTCACAGGGAAAGGAAAATGGAAACCCAGCAGGAAGAAGGGGGTTTCTGAGTCAAGACTGGAACTTAGATTAAGACATAGTCACTCGCTACACGGTCATTTGTTGACTGATACTCTCTTTACCTCTTGTTCCCAAAAGATCTCTTCAGTGAAAGGTGGGGGGGTATCATCTCTTCCGCTCTTGATCCCTGCTTCAAGGCACCCAAGCTCAGGCTGGAAGAGAGTTGCAGAGAGGGCTAAATACCACACCCACCTATTTTGTTCCCTAGCTAGGGGCCTCTCTAAGGACAGACAGTGGCGTGAGAAAAGCAAACAATTTCACTAACACAAGCAGCTAATTAGCACATCCGGTAAAAGAAACTCCAGTGGAAAGCAACTCAGAGTAGCGGGTCAGAACTCTGGCATACACAGATATTGAGCACAGATTAATATAGGTGTGGAAATGAAGATAAAGCCTTATTGGCTTCCAAGGGTGGGAAAATGGAGGAGATAAATCAATAGGATGAAGCTGGCTGGGTGAGGGTTTGTCTTTGCAGGTTCCTCTGGAAAGAATCTAGACTTGTAGGAGTTGGAGGGGGGCAGGGGAAAATAAATCACCCACTGTACAAGAGTACGAATCTATGTCAATCCCTAGCAGCCATGTAAAAAGCATGACATGGTAGTGTACAATGCACCACTAGGGAGAAAGAGACCCCCGGGGTCTCTGCCTGATTGGCATGCACCCAGTTCCAGGAAGAGAATTTGTTCAAAAAAAGGTACATGGCGGCAGAGGTTGGTCTTGGGTCTACACACACACACACACACACAAACACACAAACACAAACACACACACACACATGCACGCACACACACGCTCATGCGCACGCACACACACACACTGAATAAATAAAAAATAAGAATTTAAAAAGAGCCTAAACTTATTTGCTGAGGGGTTTTCACTAAACAGAGAAGGCAGAGAACAGGAAGAGGTTTTTTTCCTCGGTCATTTCTCACTTCTTACCTGACTTGAGCTCAAAGTGAAGAACAGAAGCTTGTTTGGATTAAAATACTATTTTTCTAGAGTTTTTGGATAGCTTCTCTGCCCTAGGGTTTCTGTGATTTCCCCTAAAGCAGAGGTCTCTGTAAATATTCACCATCATTAGGGCATAAATTCTCACATTCTTTATCCATGAAACATCTATCCACTGTGCCTGCTCCTGTCAGATGCCAGGACATCTCCAGGACAAACTGCTCATGGCTTGTGTTTACACGGGAAATATTCTTATAATTAAAAGATAAATCCCTGCTATTAACACACCCATTACCCCTAACAACAACCCCAACTAAAAGGCCTGTTCTTTTTCTGCCCCAGACACTCTGAATATCCCAAAGCCAGTCCTCTATCCTTTCCCGAGCTCTTTCTCTTTGTAATTAAAACTTTTGAGCAGAGAGCTCTTACTCAGTCAGTTTGCCCTTGTATAATCTCAGAGGCACCCTCTCTTACATCAGGGTCATCTGGAATCATTGCGAAATGGGCATGGGTACTTTGAGAGTAATACGGCCCTTCTCCACTCTTCGTGAGCTTAACTCAGGGAGGCTTCTAAGTTTATTGTCTCACGCCAGGACAAGAACAAGGGCCGATCGGAGAAAACGCTGATCGATAAGGGAACCGTGAGAAAAGAATCTCAGAGTGTAAGAAGGCTCCAAGGGAGGAATGATGCCGGCTGCCCTAGCCGCTGCCCTTTTGTGGGTTTTCAGACTGGAGCCGAATGGGGAGTGATGTCATTTCTTATTGGGGTTGGTCATTTTTGAGGACTGAACCGTTGAGGATTCTACCTGCCTTATGTGCATTCCCCTCCGTGGGCTGGAGAGGTAATCCAAGCAAGGGAGTGGTCATGTGTGACTACCTCAGGATCATGTGTGATGTCATGTGTTAGTCACATGTGACTGCCTCAGGACCGTGTGTGACACGCATAGTGTGTGACAGTCATGTGTGACTGCCTCAGGATCATGGCCTCACCCTTACTATCTAAGCAGTGCTAAAATCCTGTGTCAGCTGGAGGGCTGGCTCATGTCTGAAATAACACAATGACCCAACATCCTCCCTGTGAAGGATGAAATAATGGTGGGGGGGGGAAGGTGGAGGGCTTTAATTAGGGGAGGGAAGGGAGGTCAATTCAGAAGGAGAGGGAGGGAGGAGGATGAAATAGCACTGAGGATGCTTGAAAGAGCCATAAGTAACCTTACTATTTTTATTTGCCTAAAACGACATATAACACACATAAAGGTATGTATATGCCTATACGTTACAAAGGAGTCTTCCTTCACATATCTTGACCTTGCGTTGTAATGAGTAGTACCTCTTTTACCCCGAAAAGTGAATATTGACTAAATACTTGGAAAATATGTTCTATAATTAGAGAGACACTAATTCCTCTGGGAGCACACCATCAGAGATTAAAATTCTAAAAAGAATGAAAGGTCATTCATTATAACAAAGAAAAATGCAAAGTGTCCTGCTTCATGCACTTAACAAGCATTTATGGGGCTGAGTATCTAATCCTAGGGTGAAATATGGCCCTGTCCTTTCTATGAGCTCAGCATAAATTTTTCCTCGATCTTAAATCTTAACCCATAAGAGGGCACTGGGTAGGGCAGCAGGTGCTATCCGTCCCTTGAAGCCTCTTTTACGCCTGTGTCTAGCATTGTCTCGGTTTGTCGTCGCTGACTCTTCAAAGTTCCGGTCTGGTACGTTTGTTTTCCCTTCTCGGGCTCTGAATTCTCCCTGATCCTCTGCTGTTATTACCTTGTTCCATGTTACTATGTTTGGACTTCTGAGGTGACTGTGGATGGGCCTTGCCTCCTGTGTTCACAATCCTGAATAACGCTCCCTTTCAAGTACCTGTTGAGATTATCTGTTAATTTCCAAGAAAAATACGGTGGAGGTTATGGGACAGAAATTGGGAAATTAGGTTGTAAACACCAGCTTCCATCTGGATGCCCTCTCTTCCTCCTGTTGTCTCTTTCTTGGAGAAGCCAGCAGACGATTTGGAGACCCAAGTATCAGGGGATTAAGGAACTAAAGACATCTAGATTGCAGTGTTTAGGGAAAGAGTAAGACAGAGAAGTCCACTAAGCTTCACACAGATTCTCTGTCCACAGAAAAGATGAGATAATAAATGGTTGGTGTTTTTTTTAAGTCATTAAGGTTTGAGATAATTTTATGCAGATAACCAACTCTTTGAAGTTGTGTCTAGTCCCTCAACATACACAGGCTACTCGTGCACCCAGGCCTTCAGGACAGGCCAGTAAACCTTGACAGGTAACCCTGCTCCTACTCTGCATTTCACGAAGACTGAAGTCAACCAAGGGAAACTCTGCTGACCAGTCCACTGGTGACCCTGCTTAGTCTCTTGTAGTCTCAAGATACTGATACTAAGTCCTGGGTCCAACTGAGTCTTTGGGGATAGCAAAACCAATTAACAAGTATCTGGACGGACGGTCTCCATATTGCACCCTTTAGAACACATTCTCTGTTCTTCCTAGCATACCTAGTCAGCTAGAAACTATCTCAAGCTCAATCCAGAGTTTCAAATTCAATTCTCACATTTCTAATACTTTTTTCTTTTCTTCTTTTCTCTGTGTGTATGTATCTTGTGTGTGTGTGTGTGTGTGTGTGTGTGTGTGTGTGTGCACGCGCCCGCACGTGCATGCATGTGGAAGCCAGAGGAAAAAGTAGAGTCCAACTCCTATAACACTAATTTTTTATTGTTTGTTTTCTGAGACAGGGTCTACACAGGCCTGGTGCTCACCAATTAGTTTAAGCTGGCTAAATAGTAAGTCCTGGGCATTTGCCTGTCTTACCTCCCCAGTGCTAAGGTTACATTATGTGCCACCTTGCCAGAGTTTTTAATGTGGGTAGAGATCAAACTCAGGTCCCTGTGCCTGTGTATAAGTCATCTCTCTAAACATCTTAATGCTTTTTTTTCATGAAAGTAAAAATCCAAAGATGTAAATACTTGCACATTTCCTTGACAATGTGAAAAATATACAACGCAGCACATACAAAGATCCCATTGTTCCCATTCAAGGTTAATATTCAAGGACCTATAATACAAGACAGAAACAGTGAGCTTTGAGGAACACCAGAAGGTACCGGTATCACACACTATGGGGCTTCTGTGTCTGCAGTTTCATACCAAAGGCCAGACTGACTTCTAAAGTGAATGCTACACTTTGCCTTCCTGTGAGGACAATTCTCCAACACTGAGTGTCTTCGCATCCATTAACGCTTCATTCTGAAAAGCCTATGACAGAGCAATGTTGAAATCTCATCACACCCTGAACTCAGCCTTTCAGTCAGAGATCTGCAAACAGAATATTCTTCACGAGAACACAGGGTGTGCCTTTCTACCCTCTTCAGGACGAGGAGCAATACTCAAGGGAGAGGGAGAGCTCGGTTTGAGAAAGGAAATGGCCTTTGCCTGCTGATAATAAACAACTGTAAACACCCCAGTTTCTATATCCCAAGGCTAGGTCAGACTAACCATTGAGAAGGGAAAAGGCAACGGTCTAAGCAGACATCTCCCATCTTTTACACCACATATCCCTGTAGTAACTCAGGCAGCCCCGTCCCCAGCAGGTGATTATTCTGTGATCTTTGCAGATACAATTACAACCTGCTTGTCACTTATGAGAACACAAAGGGAAGGTGGTCAGCTCCTTATCACTCAGCCTGGGCCTTCTGGAGCTGGTGTCCAGATGGTAGAGCAAAACTGAGGCCAGGGGCCAACCTGATGAGAGGTTCCCCTTTCTCAGATGACACTAGTGTTAGTATTCAGGGTTAGGGTTTGTTTTTTTTTGTTTGTTTGTTTTTTTTTTTGCCTGCAAATCTGTGTTCGTCCAAGTTTCCTCGACGCACAGAACTATTGGCGTACATGTAAGAAAGGATTTATGGGATTGGACTCCTTCAGACATGGCTGTCTGAAGGCTGAAGAATTGGGGAGACTGGCAGCTGCTGGTTAGAGTCAGGAAGCGTCGGATAAGAGAGGCCAATGATGGAACCCCAGTCTAAGGCTGGTGGCCTAGAAGCCCCAAAGAAAGTCATCAGTGGGACAAGCGCAAGGCCTGAGGCTGAGGAGCCCAGAGCGGCAGCAGCAGGAAGACACCTGTGTAAACAGAGGTTTCTCTGCCCCGCCCATCCGGCAGCCACTTTCAAATCATCACTCAAGAGCCTGTTCCAGATCCTTTATTTGTTCCGTTGAGAATTAAACGAGTCATCGCTGGGAAGAAGGCAGCTGGGCCATAGGATGCCAATGGTCCTAGATCCACTCCCCTGCACTACAAAAATAATTAATTAATTAGCTAATTAATTAACTGCGGCCTTAGCATAGCCAGTGACACTAAAATGTCCATAAGCAGATTCCACTTCTCCTGTATCCCAAGCGTTGTGAAGCGTTAAGAATCACTGACTCCAATTCCCAGTCACCCAATCCTGTTACAGTTTTCATTTAATTAACATCTAAGTAGTCCTTTGAGACAGGAGGCAGCTGGTGTCTCGGACAGTAAACTACCCTTAGTGGTTTTTTTTATTCTTAACTGGCATTTGTATACACGTTCACACTGACTCAAAGGCGTGTATAATATCCCAAGGCTTGTGCCAAAGCTTTACCATTCAGCAATCCTGTCACACTCGTTCAAATCAGAAGCAACACCAGCTCCAAAGTGGTCACTGCAATTCCCAATCAGAACCAAATCAAACGCAGTCCTCATGTCTAAAGGAAACAGCACTGCGGCTCTCTAGAAAAACACAATGGCACAGCATATCTGCTGAACGTTATGAAGGCACCATACCCCAGTGGTTATAGTCAAGTGCCCAAGATCAGACAAAGAGTGGGTAGAGTTGCAATTCTGCTACGTCATCGTGGTATGAACATGGGCTGAATAGCTCATATAGCTCTTAGTAGTAATAGAAATAAGGCTGGCTAGGTTTTTTTTTTTTTTTTTGGTTTTTTGTTGTGGTTTTTTTGTTGTTGTTCATTGGTTGGTTGGTTGGTTGGTTGGTTGGTTGGTTGGATGACTGGTTTTTGTTTTTTGTTTTTATCAACTTGATACTAGTTAGGGTCATTTGGGAAGAGGGAACCTCAATTAAGAAAATGCCTCTATTAAGACTAGCCTGAGCCGGGCGGTGGTGGCGCACGCCTTTAATCCCAGCACTCGGGAGGCAGAGGCAGGCGGATCTTTGTGCGTTCGAGGCCAGGCTGGACCGATAGCCCCCGAAACAATACAGAGAAACCCTGTCTCGTAAAAACCAAAAAAAAAAAAAAAAAAAAAAAAAGACTAACCTGTAGATGAGGTCTGTGGGGGCATTTAACTGATTAATGATTGATGTGAGAGGGCCAGGACCACTCTGGTGTCTCAGGGCAAGTGGCCCTGAGTGTTTAAAAAGCAAAAAAAGCATGCCATGTGAAAGGTTCAGGAAGAGTTCCAGACAGCCAGGACTACAATGGAACAACCAGCCACTCCAGATGTGGCAACACCCCAGCTTTCTCAGGTTCCCCCAAAGATGATCGCCACCCCCCAGGTCAGCAGGAAGCAGTCTTAAGAACTCAACATCCTTGATCCCGAACCTGCCACATCTAACACCCCCACCTCTTTTTAATCATAAATAAAGGTGGGAATGAAAGGTTCAGGCATTACACTGGCCTGCCCTGTTACCTGGCAAGATGTACTCAGGCAGCACTCTGGCCAGCCCAGAGTTCTGTGAGAACCACACAGATGCAAAGGACCCCTTTAAAGTACTGACCCCTACCCACTTATGCTCTCTTTTACTCTCGTCTTCCTCTCTATCTCATCTTCTCTCTTACTCTCCTCTCTCTCTCTCTCTCTCTCTCTCTCTCTCTTTCTCTCTCATATCTTATCTCTCTCAGCTCTGCATGGGTTGGTTACCTCTCATCCCCCTTTCCTTCCCTGTCCACCAATAAAACTCCACGTGGGATCGTTGAGTCATGGTTTGTGTCTCGTTACTAGGTAAACTTAGACATTTTAACAACACCATGGAGGGCAAACCAGTAAACATACTCCTACACGGCTTCTGCCCCACTCCCGCCTCTAGGTGCCTGCCCTACTTGAGTTCCTGCTCTGCTTGAGTTTCTACCTTGGCTTCTCTCGGTGATGGACTGTGATTGGGTTGTATAAACCAAATAAACTCTTTCATCTCCAAGCTGCTTTTGGTCGTGATGTTTATCACCATAATAGAAAACAAACTTGGACAGTGAATGACTGGGTAGCCAAGACTTTGACCTTGATAGAGCATGAGTTTAAACAGCAAGGACACAAGAAAATACTTTGTCTGGATGCTATAAGTATCAATTTAGTAGCTCACAGTTGCTCAACGTCACAAGAGCATGGGACATTGAGGACTGAAGGCATCTTGATTGCCTTGCCTGTTCTCCATGACAGACTCCGGTTAAATATTATTTCATGCGTAGTTTAAATGGGATGGACCCAGAAACTGTTTACAACTCTTCCAAGAGGCATTGAAGACAGAAGCTCAGCCCGTTCATTACAAATCCAGTTAGGTCTTAGACCTACAGCATCTGAAATAGTAGACATGTCTTCTTGGCCCAACCCCTTCTATGTTTCTGGTCTCTGGTGTGATATGGATAAGAAGGAACCACCCTAGAGTGTGTTAACTCTAGTAACAAAGCGGCAACTTTTGAAAGAGACCAACCATAATTGGCCGGAACTTAATAACTGTCTACATTTTTTTTTAATTTCCCTCTCTCCGTCTAAGTTAAGACCACCCAGGAGAAAGATCTGCTTGGCTATCCAATCACAGAGTGCCATACTGCTTCTCCATGCCAATAGCTTCCAATTAGGACACCCATGCCCCTGTCTCTTCTTTCCATGGCAAAGCTTCTTCCCATTTTTCTGCCTGCTCTCTATTTTCTACATAAAAATCAATGAACATGGCTGCCTCCCTTGCTACAAGCTTTGTTTTTCTCATTTGGATGATGCCTTTTTCTGTGAGTCTGGAACAGAGCTTTCCCAGACAACTTTCTGTAGTCTCTGCGGTTATTAACTACTTAGTTTCACAGTGTCACAATGAAATACTAGAGGCAGCTAACATATTAAGAGAGACTTAGTTATATTTGGGAAGTTCAAGGTCCAAATCCCGTAGGCAACCATATTGTTTTAGCTTCCAGTAACTGTGACAGATGAAGGCACATCATGGTGGGGTATATCCAAGAACAAGTGATCACTCTTCAAATAAGGGCATGGCAGGAATATTTTGTTTTGTTTCCAAAACAATGCTATAGACAGAGCAGAGAGGGTTGTACAAGAGATCATATAACCTCCAAGAGTGTGCCTCCAATGTCCTAAAAGTCTCCTATTAGGATTTCATAACTTTTTCTACTTTTCTTGTTTTATGTTATATCTTGTTGAGTGTGAGGCAGGTGGGGCAGAGAAATAAAAAGAAATTTGAGTTACAGAAAAGTCATGTGATCATCACATGACCATGGCCTGACTGTCCAACACAATATCCTAGTATCCTGAAAATCAGGATCATAGGAAATTGAGGTCAACATGTTGTCAACTACTATAGTCTAGATATGGTTTGTCTCCCGAAAATTCATGTACTAGAATATGAACCCAAATTGAACGGTTTTGAAAGGTGATAGAGCCTTAGGAAGGGAGATATAGAAATGACTAACCCTTGTGAGAAGGTAAATGCTGGCCACGAGGGATAAATTAGGTCTCTCAGGACTGGATTTGTTCCTAAGATAGTGTTTGTCTTAAGAGTGGCCTCCTTCATTTTTCACACCTTCTCTCACTGTGTGACTTCCCTCTCATGCATGTGATAATGTCTGCTATGAGGCCACTGTAAGATGTTGCCACCATGCTGTTTGTACTCTCTAGCCACCAGAACTGTGACCCAAAATCAGTCTTTCTTCTTTACATGTTATCAGCATTTAGTTATATCAGCATGGAGGTGGGGGCAGGACTAAGACACCAGCCTGTCTCTTGGTTGTGGTTTGTCTGAAAGGAAAGACATTCTCTGGCATGCTCATCTGCTTACCTTGGAAGTCTGGGATTCATTTCTTTCCCAGCCTCTTGCTGAGGCAGTGGAACTAAGAAGCAACACTGCTGACTCTGGCATTTGTAGCAATCTGCATAAATGCCTTCCTTAGGCACAGGAGAAGTAGCAAGCTAATCACCAGCAGTACCCTTTTAGCAGATCACAGAGGATACACAATTGCCTCACCCACACACCCCATCTTTTGACCTTAATGCAGCCAGATTCCTTAGATCATCCAGGACACATACCTCATAGAAGTCATCTTTCAGTGTATTGTCAATCAATCTTGTGCCTTTCGCGGCAAAGGATGGATTCAGGGGGAGATGTGAAAACGCTACAGAACTTTCATCATCTCATGGACCCCTTTTGCTTTTCTCATCTGTACCTGTCTCCATCCACATCACTACCATTCAATTCTAGACTCCCCCTTACCCATGTACTGGAATTTCCACTCAACTTTCCAAGTCTCACGTCTCACTTTTGTTATGGGCCATATTGGGCTCTGATGAGGCTCCTGCTCTGTTCTTGATGTTTACACCAAGTTGTATAGTGATTTAAGTACTATAGCACATGTAAAAGTTGAGTAATAACAAAAGGTATTTACTAGATTTCTTGGGTGAATACTAATCACACACTGCCTCACATTTTTGCCTTTGTACTTTTAAATGTTTGAAATACACAAAGAAATCCTTAACTAAGACATTACCATAGCTGCCGTTTATAGTAGAGTCCTTGCCAGGTCAGTGCTCAAAAAAATGGAATTCTCCAATGTGTTATTCCTTTGCTTTCCCTTTTTAAAGGTGTAATCCTAGCTGACTTACCTCCATCTCCTCAGTGTATCCTACTGGTATGTGCCACACAATCCACTCTTTTTTGTATGCCAAAAAGAAGCATTTATTATGAGAAAATGGTTAATCACAGAGCTCAGGGGCAGAAAGAGGAGCCATGCCTCTCTGTGAATTGGATTTCTGAGTAGGAAACTATAGCAAGAGGTTAAGTTTCTTTGCCTTTTTCTCCTGCAGCTTCCTCATTCTGCCTTTTGCAGGGTGGTTTGTCCCCACGCATGGTAGGTGTCCTGACAGCCTTATGTCAACTGTTGTGGAATATTTGCTTACACTGTTTGAAGGCAGGAGAGAATTGTCAGGACTCTCCAGGGAGAGAGAGGAACACAGGATGAATCCAGGTGAGTGAGAGGCATGGGAGGAGGCAGACATACATTATAATGTAATCACTATGTATTAACTCATGTGGTAGAGCATAAATTATTGATAGAAGCAGGTTAATTTCAGTTATAAGACCTTGTTGGGAACAAGCCTAAGCTAAAGTCAAGTTTTCATAATTAATAATAAGTCTCCATGTCATTATTTGGGTCCACCTGCAGCCAACCTGATACGAGTTAACGTCGTCTGAGAGAAGGAAACCTCAATTAAGAAAATACCCCCAGAAGGTTGGGCTACGAGCAAGTTTGTAGGACACTTTTCTTAACTAGTGATTGACGAGAGAGACCCATCCCACGGTGGATGATGTCATCCTCAGTTCTATAAGAAAGCAGACTAAGCAAGCCATGAGGAGCAAAACAGTAAGCAGCACTCCTCCACGGACTCTGCAACAGCTCCTGCCTCCAGGTTCCTGCCCTGTCACGACTTCCTTTGATTATAAATAACCACGTAGAAGTGTAAGCCAAATAAACCCCCCTTTGGGCCCCTGGGGTGCTTTGGTTATGGTATTTCATCACAGTAATAGAAACCCTAACTGAAACAGTAAGACTGGCCTGTGGTCCCCACATTTACCTGTCCCTTCTTCTGGGATTTCTTATATAATACACTTTTCATTCTATTAAAAAAATAAACTTTGGGCAACGGGGAGCTCTTGAACCCCAGACTGATGGCTAAGAGGCCAACAGGGAACTAAACCAGACTCCACAAATGTAGTGTCAGTGAGGAGGCCTCAGAAATCTCTGGGGCCTGGGTAGTAGACTAGTGTTCACCATGGCATACAAATGGAACTTTGGGAGCCCATTCCACATGGAGGGATGCTCTCTCAGCCTGGACACATGGGGAAGGGCCTAGGTCCTGCCCTGGATGAAATGACAGACTCTGGAGATTCCCCCCAAGGAAGACCTCACCCTCCCTGGGGACAGATGTGTGGATTGGGTTGGGGGTGGGGAGGTGGGGATGGGGCTAGGAGGGAAAAGGGGGGGGGGAGCTGGGATTGACATTTGAAGCATGCATGTTTCTAATTTAAAGAAAAAAAGAAAAAATACAAAAAACAAAACTTGTTATTGATTCTTTGTGGATTTTATATCATGCATTCCCATCCCTTTCATTTCCCTGCCCCTTCACATACACCCTCTGCCCTTAAAAAAAAATAAAAAATAAACTTTGTGTGGTTTTCCACAATTCTCCCATTATATGCATGTCTACTTATTTTACTTTATTCCTAGGTAGAATAATAGTTTAATCCTTCTCTCACATTTATCTCTCCTTAGTGAAGATATCAACTTTTTGTTGAAATTGTTTGCCTGCTCATATACACGTGTGTGCAAGAGCTGAAATAGCATAGGGCTCTTTGTACATGTGTAGCACAGCAAGCACTACAGAAAAATGACTCATCAACCTAGACTACCATCTGCCAGTGTTTTTTAAAGGGGCTGACCACTCGTGTGTGGACTTACCTTCTTGCTTTGCTAGCGAGTGTTACAGCTCTGGAGAGAAAGGCATCCTGACTTGTCGGGTAGTCAGGCTGTACGCCTGGAGCTTCAGAAGGATGGGTGGAGCTGCAATAGGACGGCTCTGGAGGAAAAGGTGCCCTGAAGAGGATCTTCATCCAAAACTCCTTCAAGAAAGAGATTTGTTTGGGAGGAGTCCAGGAGGACGGCTGCCTCTGCCATGGTGGGAGAGGCCAGCCAGCAACTGAACAGGCAGAGGGGATTATAGAGGACTTCTTAGGGGAGAAGATTTTCTGTTTAGGGATTGGTTAGTTTTCCTGCTTAGGGACTTGGCTGGTTTCAGGGCGAAACTGTGTTTCTTTCACTTGCCCTTTATAGCATTTTGGCTCTATTTTCAGGTCTAAGGAATAGTCCTTTCACTGTCTCTGGTTCTAGGGCCAAAGCATGTTTCTTTGGCTCCAGTTTCAGAGTCAAGGCGCATTTCTTTAGTTCTGGGTTCAGGGAGAAAGTGTTTCTTTCACTGGCTCAGGTTTCTAATCCAGGGTGTGTTTCTTTCACTGGCTCTGCGTTCAGGGCCAGGATACCAGATTTTGCTCTCAGGGATTGGTTGGTTTCTGTAGACAGAAGTTTCTGTCCAGCCTGGTCCAGCCACCCTTCAGTCCCAAATAAACACACAGAGGCTTATATTAGTCATAAACTGTTTGGCCAATGGCTCAGGCTTCTTACTGGCTAGCTCTCTCTAAATTATTAACCAATTTCTAATAATATATTTATTTCCATGTGTTCTTGGCTTATCGGAGATGCCCAAACCACTCTCTTCCTTGACAGCTGCATGACATCTCTCCTTGGCTACTTACTCTCTGAGTTCCTCTTTCCAGCATTCTCTTGGTCTGGTAGCCCTACCTATACTTCCTGCCCGGCTATATCTTGGCCTGTCCATTGGCCAAAACAGTTTTATTCATCAACCAATAAGGGAAACATGCACTCACAGCATACAGAGGACATTCCCCATCAGGTTTTCTGCTCAGGGATTGGATTATATTCAGTTGGTTGGCGCAGAGTTGGCTCTGGTTTCAGGGCCAACGTGTGTTTCTTTCACAGGCCTTTTTTTTTTTTTTTTTTTTTTTTTTTTTTTAGCTTTCTGGCTAACGTTTGGGAGCCAGAGTGTATTTCTTTTCTTTTTTTTTTTTTTGTCTTAGAGGCTGCCCTGGAACTCACTTTATAGACCAGGCTGGCCTCGAACTCACAGAGATCCACCTGCCTCTGCCTTCCGAGTGCTGGGATTAAAGGCGTGTGCCACCAACGCCCAGCTCAGAGGGTATTTCTTTCACTGGCTCTGGTTTCAGAGTTAAAGTGTGTTTCTTAGATTCTAGATTCAGGGCTAAAGTGTTTCTTTCGCTGGCTCAGGTTTTAGGACCATGGTAGTTTCTTTGGCTGGCCCTTTTTCCCTACAGTGGTCAGAAAGCTGATGTTTAGGAAGGTGGAGATGTAGACATGTAAAGCCTTAAAAACAACACAATTTTTTAAAATGGGGCTGAGAAAAGGGTTTGGTGGGTAAATAACTTTCCACAGTTTGAGAACTGGGATTTGGATCTCCAGCATCGAGATAAATGGTGTGTGGTGTGGTGCCTGCCTATAACCCCAATACATGGGAGGGAGAGACAAGGGATCACTTGCAAGCTAGTTAACTAGCTCAACCCAATCAGTCAGCTTTGGGTTCAAATGAGAAAGCCTGCAAAACTATGTATGGTGGAAAGAGATCACAGAGTATACACAATGTCAACCCCTGGCTTCCACACATAAACACAAACACACATACATGCACATACACACATATATGTCCAACCACACACATGTAAATGTGTATATACATAAACGTATATTCCATATATAGGCAAAAAAAGAGCTTCAAAAAGAGTCAAATGTGAGTTAGGACAGTGCTCAGGTACAGTGGCTAGGACAGTGTTTGTTCTATAAAGCATACATGAACACACGTACACAAATACAAATACATAGAAAATGACTTCTAATCTGCCCCTTACTTTGCTTTTGGAATTTCACCTTGACAATGAACTACATTTTACAGAGAAAATGCTCATGAAGATATTACTCATGTCATAACAGAATATTTGAGAACACAATTTTCTAGGTGCATCCAAAGTTAACTCTGCGCTGTCGATTCCAACAGGGTAATTTTAAAAAGCATGATGGGGCTGGAGATATGGTTCACTGGTTAAGAGCACTGGCTATTCTTCCAGAGGTCTAAGGAGCACCTTGATGGGGGATGTCCTTCTGTGTATATGTTTGTCTTATTGGTTGATAAATAAAGCACTGTTGGCCAATAGGGAAGCAAGATAGGTGGGACTAAGAGTCGAGGAGAATTCTGGGAAAAATAGTCAAGGAGTGGAGTCGCCATGTGATCCTGGGAAGAGAAAACTCATGAGACTGGTGTCCTAGGCAAGATAAGACCTTATAGAAATATACATATTAGTAGTTATGGGTTAATACTTAAGACAGAATTAGTCGATGAGAAGCCCATAACATTGGCTGACAGCATTGTAACAAATAGAGTCTCCCCCTGTGTGCTATTTTGGGGGATATTGCAGTGACAGGACCCAGGCAGCACCTACATCTACATTGGGGATAG
Organism: Mesocricetus auratus; assembly: GCF_017639785.1. Taxonomy (NCBI): domain Eukaryota; kingdom Metazoa; phylum Chordata; class Mammalia; order Rodentia; family Cricetidae; genus Mesocricetus; species Mesocricetus auratus. The sequence continues at coordinate 1,335,483 of NW_024429180.1, forward strand.
TAAACCCAGCTCTAGTGGATCTGAAGTCTTTCTCTGGTCTCCACGGATGTGCATGGCCTCACACAAGTGTGTACACATACAGATACAGGTGCACACATGTACACATAAATAAATATGTTCTTAAAAAATTGAATACAATGTGGGTGTCAGTTGGGGGGCCTGGGCAGTCTATGGAATCTCCGACAGTGGAAACAGTATTTATCACTTGTGCACAAATGGGCTTTGGAAGCCCATTCCCCCTGGAGGGATACTCTCTCAACCTAGATACATAGGGGAGTACCACCTAGGTCCTGCCCCAAATGATGTGACAGATTTTGATGATCCCTCATGGGAGGCCTCACCCTCCCTAGGCAGTGGATGGGGGTGGTATGGGGATTTTGGCATGGGAAGATGGGAGGGCGAGAGAACTGTGATTGGTATGTAAAATAAGATTGTTTTTAATTTAAATAAAAATTAATTTAAAATGAAAAGAAAATAATTGTAATTAGGTTACAATAAACTTCCTTTACAAAAACAAAATAAGCAAATAATAATAATAATAATAATAATAATTGTTTAACAAGTCAACAGACTAAATTTGGACCCTGGACCATAACTGATAGTACCAAGTCAAATGTTATAGCCTTGTTACCACATATGGCATTTTGCACTTAAATTCAGATAAATGAAATTTTAAATTCAGTTTCTCAGTTGTACTCAAGTGAAGAGTGACCATACATGGCCAGTAGCTACCATATTGAAATGCAGAACATTTTCATCATGCCAGCACAGAAAATTCATCCCTCATCATCTTTAAGCTACATGAAAATTCTTTACATAAGACTGGGGGTAGCATTTTATTTCCTGAGCGTCTACATCCTAGTCATTTTTAATACTTACTCAAAGTGAATGATTTATTAAAACATTGAGTAGCATGAAAGTTTCATAGTCTGCACCAAGTTGCCATGGTGTGATTTGAAGCAACATTTTCATTTTCACCAGAGATGAGGTGTTAAAAATCATGTGAAAATTTTATGGAGAAAACTTGATAACAGCAAACCAAAGCTATCCATACACTGGAGAGTAGGAAGTTGGTTGGTTTCCATTTATCTTTGTAAAAGCACACCCCATGAGACTAAAGTTCAAAATAAAGTTGTTTCAAACATGTCTTAAAACAAAATTGAGAAAGACAGAAAGATGGCTAACTCACCATGTCTAGATGTATCAGAACCATCTGAAAGGGAATTTATTTAAATTGCACTTCCCAGTAGAGGGCGCAGGCAGAAGCAGTACAGTCTGCCCCTAAACTGTGGCCTTGATTGTCTTGAGAGACATGGAGAAGTACCTGTGTCTGTGTTGTTGTGTGGGTCACGGCAAATGTAATTTCAGTCGTGAGTTCCTGGCATTTGAACCCTGACTTAACAAAAAAATAGACATGCCAACGATAGCGATTATAAACATGGTGTCGCGACCGGAAAATAGGCTACTGTGCATAAAAGTGTGGTGGAAGTAAGGAGAATTATTGATGGCAGTGAAACACTCAAGGAACATGATGCTCTGTGTCTTCCTGACCAAGTGGGCAATGCATTGTGGCCCCCTCCTGACCAAGCAGCCCGGCACGACCCTGTCACAGTATCCAAGCTTCCTCCTTACTGATATCAATCAATCAAATAAATGATCTAGAAAGCTTATGAGTGTCTTTTTATCTTATTCAGAACTTGAAGCATTTAGTCTTAAATCTTGTTGGGTTTCAAGATTAATCCAATCTACATTGAATATTGTTGCTGACATGAAGGGGGTGGGAGCAGATTTTAGTAGCGTAGAGCTAAACCCAATGACATTATTTTACAGCTCTGTAGATGAGAAATCCCATTCAGATCTTACTAGGTGAAGGTCATCGCGTGCTGCTGGGGTGTGTTTCCTTTGGAAGGCACCAGCAGAGAATGCATACTCTCGCCTTTTTCAGCGTGTGGGGCACACCCAGCATTCAGAGCCTCCTCTTCTGAAAGTCAGCAACACAAGACTACATCCGTCTCACTCTGCCATCTTTCAGGTTTTCTCTTATGCTTCCCTTTCCAATTTTAAAACCTTTGTATTCCATTGAGCCCACTCAAATACCTCAGAACAGCTTCCTTGTAAGAAAAATTGGACTATTCTGAGAAATTAACTTCATGACATTTTTTGCTCTTTCGTTTGATTCAAAGAAGCTTGGACAACTCCAATGAACACTCAATATTCACCTACAGCTCTTTTTTTTTTTTTTTTTTTTGGCCTGCAGAATGTACACTCCAAGGAAAGCAGAGAGAACAAAAGCCTGAGAGAAACAGCTCAGATTCAGCCACTCACCAAGAGTCCTCCGGCAGCCCACAGAATGCAAATACAGAAGCAGCTGGCCACAACATAAGTGATGTACACTTATACCTTCAAAAACCAGTGACCACCCCCAAGAGAAGTGGAGATCAAGAGTCTAAGAGCAAGGCAGTTTGCATACTGATTTTTGAAGCCCGCACCAAGAGATCAAAGAGAAGTGGTGTTCAGTTAAACTTAGCGCAGAGGGGGCCAGCAGCCTCATTCCAGGCTGCATAATTTCATAATTAAAGATCAGGGGTGGCCACAATAAATAGCATGACATTAATCAAGTCTTTAAAATGCCAGTGTACAAATCAATCTTTCTCATTTCAAAGAAACTTTTGACAACTTCCAAAAGGCATCATTTCATGCAAATGGTGTGCTATATTATAACTGTTTAATTAACTCTGGTATCAAAAGGCAGATGTGGCTTCAGTGGGAGTCCTGATATCTCACACGGAGACAGCTGCCTGCACGTGATCATGGCCCCACTCACTATGCAACAGTCACCCACCCCATCCCCTCCACAAGCTCCTTTCATTCTCCAGATCTACTTCCCTTTCATAGAAATGAGAGCATCCTTCCAGGAGCTTGATGAGGTTTGATGAAATTTCTGGAGACACACTTTGAAGATGAAGGCAGTGAGCATTTCTCAAACAACTACAAGTAACATGTGCCTGCGTGTGAGTGTGTGTGCGTGCACACATGTGTGTGAGTGCATGTGTATGTGTGTGACCATGTTTGTTTGTGTCCATATGTATGTGTGTGTGCGTGTGTGTGCATGTGTCCATATGTGTGCATGTGTGTGTGTTCATATGTGCTTGTGCATTTGTGTGTGCATGCATGTGTCCGTGTGTGCTCATGTGTGTGTGCATGCATGTGTGTGCATGCATGTGTGTGTGCATGTGTGCATATGTGTGTGCATGCACATGTGTGTTCATGTGTGTGTGTCATTTGTATGTGCATGCATGTGTCCATACATGTGTGCTCATGTGTGTGTGTGCATGCACATGTGTGTATATGTGTCTAAACACTATATAATATTAACATTGACTGTCAGTGACAGGATCTAGAATTGTTTAGGAGACCAGTTTCTGGGCATGACTGTGACAGGCTAAGTCAGGTTAACTGTAGTTGGAAGGCAGCTTAACTGTAGGTGGCACCGCTCCGTAGACTGGGTTCCCAGACTGAGTAAAAGTGGAAAACATGAGCTGAGCACTAGCACTAGGATTCAACTCTCTCTGCCTCTGGACTTCAGGCATGATGGATCTCCTGCCCCAAGACTCCTGCTCTCACCTCCCCCCTTGGATATACTGTGTCCCTGAATTGTGAGCCCCTACCCTTCCCTTAGTTGAGTTGGTTTTATTCCAGCCAGGAGGCAAGTACCTAATACAGAGTGCTTTGAATACGTTAAGGATTTCTGATAAAACTGGGGTTTAGGAGGCCTAGGTAGAACCTGAGGCTCTGCCCTTCTACACAATTCCCAAATGTTAGTGATATTGCTGTTCCATGAACAACACTGGGGAGCAAAGCTAGTGACTGGTTATTGCAGAAAGGAGAGAGCAAGGGTGAGTACTAACTTCCATGCCTCTCTGCTTCCTGACTGTACACGATGCGACTGGCCGCCTGATGCTCCTGTCACCACGCTTTCTTTCCCTCTGTGATGTCTGCACACAATGTGACCAGCTGCTGCTGCTATGATTTCCCCACTATGATGACTGCGCTCTCAAACTGTGAGGCAAAGAAACCCTCCCTTCCTTAAGCTGCTTTTGTCAATGTTTTGTCACAGAAATGAGAAAAGAAAATGCCAGGTTCTAATCAAAATTAATCAATCCACAGAATGGTCTCTCCCACCAAAGAGGAAAGATGGATTTTGAATGGCATGTATTTTTTTAACCTAATACACGGCTAGTTTCTCTGCATATGGAATCATATTCCATGCTTAAAACAAATCTATAAGTGGAGTGATTGGGTTGAGTTATCCTGATTTCTTACTTGAGAAGGTGAATTAGAAACTGATTTGATGACAAGTCCATGGTAATATATTCAATTAGTGGGCTCAGCCATGACAGCAAGTTTCGTTCAAACAAGTACAACTAAATTGTGGTTGGTTTCTTGTTTTTTTTAATGTGTGATGATTATTATTGATTGCCAACTTAGTGGGATCTAGAATCACCTAGGAGACCAGCCTCTGGGCATTCTTGTGAGGGATGCTGACCCCAAAACATGAACAACTTCTTTGTTTTCCAGCATAAAATCACATCAAATCCTCAGTTAAAGTTGACTGTGATTAATCTCCAAATTTACAAGTGCTCTATCTTCAATGCAAGGCTTATTTCTAAAACGTATTTCCTGTCTTGGCTTTTATTAGCGGTACAGAATTTTTAAAGGGTAAGAAATAGCCCAGTTACACCTTTAAAATTCTTTGACCCATTAAAGTATCTCACACTTGACAAATAAATGTAATAGTTATCTTTTTAATTCATCAAGAACCACCATTATAAAAATATATGACTAAATCAGTTTCTAAAAATAGCCACTGACACAGATGAGTGAGTAATAAATATGTAGAAAGCATGTAATGGTGTTTATTTAAAAAAAACACAGAATCTTCATGTTAGAGAAAATAGATGAGCTTCTTCCATGATGGGATGGGGTTATTCACAGAATGGAGGTAGGTATATGTTAACTTGGATTAAGTAATATAAAAGGGATCGTTTGGTGCAAAATAATCCACAGAGGAAAATGTCATAACTTCCAACATTCTCGGTGAAAGTACAAGAAGATAGAAAGGTCTTGAGCTGAATTTCCCTGAGGAGTCATGGGCTGTGCACTAAGAAAGCCCCCATGAGGTCAGAATTCCCAACTCCAGTCAGGTTGTGTCTTAAAAGGGCTGTAGGAAAGAAGAGGCTCAGCCAAAGTTCACTCGTTTACTTTTCCCCCAAGGTTTGAGAATATGGCTCGGTGGTAGAGCACCTGCCAAGCACGCAAGATGCTCTAGGTTCAATCCCCAGTATCAAAGGAAGAAAGGAGAGAACTTTTACTTTCTTTAGGACCTTACATACAGCCATCATTTTGTGTAGGGACATGCTGTTGATTACTTCCATTCTCCTGTCCCCAACTCACATCCCTATTTCCCTCCTCTCCTCAGGCTTCCATCACTATGGATTGGATATATATATATATGGATATATATATTGATAATTTTATGGACATACACAAATTTTCATTGGCATGAGCTATTCTGTCCTATTTTTACTCACTCTCCACTTGGCATTTCCATACCCCAAGCGAGTCATATTCATTTCAGTAGAGCACAGTGTGCTTTTAGAGAGGAGTAAAGTGAAAGGAGTTAAACTGCCCTCCACCCAGTTTGCCCTGATCCTCGGTATTTCTGCAGGTAGAAGGTTTTTACTGAAGTCTAGAGCAATGGACACCAGGGCAGCTAGTGGAGGAGTTGGGCACAGTGAAGACTCTGCCCATAATTCCAAGCACATAAATAAGTCAACATGAGGACTTGTTACAGCAACTTTGTTCTGTACAACATTTCTTCTTGCATTTGTTGTACTTCTAACGCCCACAACATTCATACTACTTTCTCTCTCATCCTTTTTTACCCAAATAAAATTCAACTCTAAAGACTGAGGTCATCATTAAACAGGAAAACTGCCAGAATGATATTTTTCATACCCTGGGACCGAGGACAGAGCTTCCCCATGAAGCCAACTATGATGGAAATTAGGAAACAGAAATGTCAGTGACACATGAAGTTTACTTTTTTTCCTTATAACTCAAGGGCATCTAAACCAAGAGAAGTCAATGTGCTTCTAAGGCTTGACCTGAACCACCCCCTCATGAACCATAAGTCCTTGGAAGATGTATGTGACAGCTGAACACATCCCCATGGTGGATACCTAGAGCTACAGGCCCAGCAAACACACATGTGATGTAATTCTGATGCAACTGAGCCTGGTTCTCATTCAGAACTGTTGTTTGAAACAATGTCAGGATCCAGATGTTTGCAAAGATCAGAAAATGGACTTGAATTCTAAAGTCACTCCTATGCTCACACAGTACAAAGTCAATGTGTAGTTATTTTCTTTGTCCTTGGGTATGTATCTTTGTTTATATACCCTCATAATCTCTCTTCTAAATACATTTTTGGAGCACAATTTTCTTCCAATGCCCAAGAAAAAATCTGTTATAGGTACTCAGTGTACTCATTTCTGTTTTACCTGATCTGTCAGTTTCTGAGAAGGAAGTGTTAAAATCTCTCACTATGATGTAGATTTTCAATTTATCCTTGCATTTTTATGTCAAAGCTGTGAGGAAAATTGTAAATTGTTTTGATTCCTCTATCATCTGGATAGGACTTCTATCAATACCACACATCTTTCCCTTTTCCTTCCTTAATGTTTTTAGCCTTGAGTTACATCTTGTCAGCTGAGCGTTTATTGTTCCTGTTTCCTTGTTATTAACTCTTGCCTAGTATGTAATTACTTTTTCCTTTATTTCCATCCTTTCTGTAACATTTTGTTTTATATTATATTATAAAGAGTGCATATGTTTAAAATTCAGTCTAAGGACAGTATCATTGACATAGATTGTGATTACTGGCACATCTTCTATCTGCTGCTGTTTGTTTTAGTGTACTATTCACCCTTTTATTGTTTCCTTTTTCTGTGTTATTAACTTTTTAATCCTATTCATCTTCTCAGTTACTTGGAAATTACACTACTATTTCTAGCATTTAAATAATTTTCTTGGTAATTTTAACATGTCCCCTTAAATATTTATCTTAAGGTGAAAAATCAATTTGTATGTTTGCTCAAGAAATACTCCATGCCTGCCTACCCTGTGTGAGATGTTTTCCTAGAGTAGTGATTCCACAGAGCAGGAAACTCAAGAATTTCCATTCTAGTAGGAGATGCAAGATGGTAGAGACAAGAAGTATTCCTGCAGGTGCTAACACTATGACAAGCATTCCAGTGAGTGACGAAAAGGAAAGTGGATGGATGGGCCTTGAGGTCAGTGATGTAAGAAGAGCTCCTGACATCACCAGGAGGTAATTATTTACTAGTTCCTGCACTCAGTGAGTTTGGAATTAGTGGAGGGTTTCCATCAAAGGATTAAAAACAACCTGATTTGGTTTATGGGAGATTATGTGGCTGCCTGGTTGAGACTCTAAAAATGGGATACTACGGCAAAGACCCAGAGGAGATAGAATGTTCACATGGACCAGAAAAGAGGGAGCAAGAAGTGGGAAGTGGTCATATTCTAGATGTCCTTTTAAGGCAGAGCCCAAAATAATAGTTTTTGAGAAGCCATATTGTGTCAGAAGTAAAAGAGAAGAGAAAATGACACAGTAGAGCATACCATTTGAAAAATCAGGGGACTGGAGTTGCTAGAAGCTTGAAAAGGAACAGGTTACTAGAAGTCAGGGTGGGAAATGCTGAATTTGGTTTAGGACACACTCAAGTTTAAAGCGTTCATTACACATTAGAGCCATGAAAAGTGTGAAGATGAAGTCTTGCAATGCATGAGCTGCAGAGGACTCGAGATGAACATGTATGGGTCCTCAGCACAGGGGTAGTTTCCAAAGATGGGGATGCGAATGAATTTGGAAAGGCAGTACAGGCAGCAAAGAGATGAGGCAGAAGACATGTCAGGAAGAAGAAGTAAAATCATAAGTAATCTTGCAAGAATGAGGGGGGGAGTGAAAAAAGGACCAGAAAGATATCAGGGATATCAGGTTGAAGTTGTGTCCTGCAATCCAGGCAAACACGACCAGGTTTCAGGAAGGAATGCCAAGTTCTTCTGTCAGGTCTAGAATAAGGTCAGGAATTGACTGCTGGGTTTTCTATTACCACAAGCACGCCTCTTAAGAATATTTTCAATGGAGACAAAAACATGTTTGGAATTGGAGCCAGGAAGAAGAGGGGGAGGAGGAAGAGAAATTGGACATGACTACAGACAGTACTTTGAAGGATTTCTGCTTCAAACAAGAGCAAAGAAGGGTAATCTTTAGTAGCCTTAGTCAGATCAGGAGAAAGTTTGGGTTTTTTTTTTTGTATGGTTTTTCGAGACAGGGTTTCTCTGTGGCTTTGGAGGTTGTCCTGGAACTAGCTCTTGTAGACCAAGCTGGTCTCAAACTCACAGAGACCCGCCTGCCTCTGCCTCCTCAGTGCTGGGATTAAAGGCGTGTACCGCTGCCGCCGCCGCCACCTGGTGTGGGAAAGTATTTTTAAGATATGAAAATGATAACATCTTTACCTGTTGATGACAAAGATCCATTTGAAGAGAAATAACTGGCTTTTGCAGAAAAGAAAAGAAAAAACTTGTGGTAAGAGAGCTAGGCTACGTGGGCACAGTATTTCCCTACTTCCAATGTCTCTGGTGGAGAAACCAGATCATTTATAGTGCAAAGTTCCCATGGTCTGGATATCTCCCTTTGAATATCCACAGTATGGTATAATATCTTGCCTAAAAATAATGTTTAATAGGAAAGCTCTTTCCTAAAAAATACTATATGAAAGCAAAGTAGATGAAGCTCAGAAAAGGCACTGAATTGGGAACAGTTGTGAAAGCCTAAGCAAGACCAAGAGCCAGAAGTAAATTGTGCCTTTGGGTTCCTGCATCTAAATGATTCTAGACTGGAAAACTAGTAAAGAAACCAGAGTTTTCTTTCACAGAGAGCTTTGATATGATATTGGTTCTAATTGCTAACCTCCTGATAAGGACGCTGGCGCTCTGGAGGTCATCCAAAGGGCAACTGCTACCATGATGATAAGTGGGATATTTTCTATGTAATGTCCTTGGCTATTCAGGTAATGATACTAACCACAGACATCGGGGCACTTTAAAAGTCCTTTGGCCAAAAGTGGGATGTTCTTGCACTCAGCATTCAGTTTCCTTAATGACTAAAGTGCTGTGTGCTCTGTGTGACTGTGCAGAGCTAGAGACACAAGCTGGGGCCACCAATCTAAGATAAACTATCTGGACCATAGGAGGGTCAAACCTGGCCTCTTCAGACAGCTCTCTCTCTCTAACTCTCACTTGGCTAACCAGCCTGCAGAGTCCAAAATTCTAATTAAAATTGCAAAGGGGGTGCTTTTCTCTCTTGATGTCTATTCCACATTGGATGCACAAAGCATTTCACTGCGTCCCTGATGAGAGAGTGTATGGGTTCAGTGGGAGCACAGCTTCGGGGTTTGTTAGGAGAGTAATGAAACCAAAGGGAGTCAAGCGTGTCAGAAAAAGGAGAAAGACAATTTAACAAGAACACCCTGTGCAGAAGCAAAGACTGTGTTTTTTAAGGGCTATGGATCTTTTGTCTACTTCTCCAGGCTTATATTAATTGCTAATACTCAATCAGGAGTTGTTATTTTCACACTCTCACATTAAGAAGCGGAATATTCATAAATATTTACCAGATTGTTGCATGTGGCATGTAATTTCTTCTCTCTCCATACATTATGAACACGTGTGATATATCACCAGAAGAGAAAAATGTAAGAAGACAACAAACAAAAATGGTAATTGAAATGACAGGCTCCACTTTGGTGGTCTCTATGACTCATTTTCCTCATCTAGTCATACTTGGGAAGAAAAAGCAAGCCTCTCCGGGCTCTGGAAGGCAATCACTTACGTATCTGCAGCCCATTGTGAGTTGATCTGATGTGTCCTGGCTTGGGGATTTCACACTGACAAAGGCTCCAATAATCAGCCATTAAATGCTGTTCTCTGAGGGAAGCTTTGAAATGGGCAGAAAGCCATATTAGCTAGCTTCTCCTCTGATGTGGAAAAATCCACATTTTTCCATCTTGCGCTACACTTATTTTTATTATCCGAAATAATCAAAATTAACTCAAGTAAGAAACAATCATCCAATAATTAATGACATCCTCATTTACAAAGGATGTACCACCTGGCTATGTACCCTAAGAGATTGAGAAAGGCATGATGTTTTACTACCAGTACCCCAGGGCTCTACATACCACACAAATGAGTATCGACTTTCCCACACAGTGCTCCACATCTTTCAGTATCTTACCAGCATTCACAAATTGAGAGGTAGCCCATAAAGTTGCTGGTCAACTTCAAACTTTCGATCCTTTGGGAAAACCGAGTTTCCACATCCCTACCACCCTTACTTGACTGCGTAGAGCAAATGAGTTTGTGATCGCATTCCAAATGTAATTTGCTACTTTCACAAGTAAAGAAACTTAAAAGAAGCCAGGCGGTGGTGGTGCACGTCTTTGATCTCAGCACTTGGGAGGCAGAGGCAGGGAGATCTCTATGAGTTCCAGGCCAGCCTGGTCTACAGAGCGAGTTCTAGCACAGGCTCTAAAGCTACGCAGACAAACCCCATCTCTGGGGAGGGCGGGGGAGGAGAAAGGAAGAACGAAGGAAGGAAGGAAGGGAGAGAGGGAGGGAGGGACGGAGGGACGGAGGGAGGGAGAAAGAAAGGAAGGAAGGAAGGAACTTAAAAGATTAAGAGGTAAAATTCCATATTTGTGTTTTGTTTTGATTTGCTTTTCGGTTATTCCTTGATCTCTTGCAACAATGGAATGCCCTGTGCTAGTCACTGGTACTTATAAAGATCGTTAAAGCTTTGGAAGACACTCTTGTTCCTCTAGTAGAACGTCTAACGTGTAAAACTCTGACCATGCCTAAACCTGGTAAGGATGTGGAACAATAGGAAAACCCTCACCGATTTCTCCACACATTCAAAATGATGCAGCCATCTTGGAAGACAGTCTGGTGGTTCCGGCGATGAATTTGTTCCATGGCTGATGCATGGCTGATGGAAAGGAGGTGACAGGAAGGTCACGTAGAGGGGGAAAGACGAGCTGGCCGGCGGCAAGAAAGGAGAAGACATAAAGGGGAGAGGGTGCTTTGTAACGCAATAAACAGCGGGATAAAAATGGGATCCAAATGGCCAAGTTCAGAGTCTGAGGAGATTTTTAAAGAAAGGAATAAACCTAGCCCAACACAGCCGTCAGCCTAGGCACCCTTCTGGGCTCTCAGCTGTTTTCCAACTTACTTGCAGCTAGACACGGTGACTGAGTCTGGATACAAAGGATAGTAGGTTTCTACTGTTGCCCCGGTTTGCTCAGGGGTCTCCTGCTTTTTGTACCCAAGTCCCATTTTTCAGGGAATCTCTGCAATAACCAAAAATCCCTGCTAGATGATAAAAAAAAATGGGCGTAAAAGAAGCACAGGTTTTAGCGTCAAATCAAAATGATGAGGGTTATCATCCTTCAAGAGCTTGTTCACGGGTTTTTGTCCCAACTCATTGACAACATGGTTCACAATAACACCATCAGTCTTCACACGATTTCATAAACTGGGTATTTACTGAGATTTTGCCTGGATGTTATATCGGGTCTGTATCAAAGGGGTGCTGGTTTAATTTTTAACACTGTGTTAATATTTAAGGCAACATTTAACTAGAACTTGCTAGTCTTGTTTTTGGGAACCATGTTTCCTAAGAATTAGCATAATAAGCTGATTACAGAGTTCACCAACAAGCCCTGTGTATCATGAAAACAGAAGGCCAGAGCGACTAAATTTTCACAGCAGCCGGAAATACTCACACATGATTAGTGCATCCAACAAGCAGACAGCAACACAGTTGTAGTCCCCAAATGGTTTGAGATTGCCCCTAGGAGGAGGAGGCAGTAGCATGTTTGGAGACTGGAGTCCCAATAAAACGAGACCAGACAGCATTCTAAACCAACCTTAAGTTTCCTCACCTCTCCAAAATCACCAGTGCACAGTTGAAAATTGAAGCTATTGCACTCTTCTGGTCCCCACTAGAGGAAGGGGCACTCACTGTACAGTTCTCTTGTGCCCTATGAAACCGGGCACAGTCTAATTTCCTGATTCTGAGTTGCAGCCACAATGTCCTGTGAATGAACTATCCTAAAACAATGCTGCAGACTCAACAGGAAGGACATTTGAGGCAAGCTGAAACTAACTCTAAGTCTCACAGTCAACCATTCAAAGCAAGTGAAATCCTACTTTCTCTGTTATTCCTTGTGCAGATGAAATGTGGCCAATTAGTTTCCTGCTCCTGTTGGCAGCTGGTGTGGCAACACTTTCCCCACCATTATGGGACCACCACTCTGGAACCATGAGACAAAGTAAACTCTTTCTCCCTCAAGTTTGTTTTGTGGCTATGGTATTGAGTCAAAGTGACAAACAAACAAAAAGAACCCACTAACTAATGCGATAGTTATACCATATTACGCTAATGTGTTTTCAGTCTATCTTTCTTGGCTTAGCAATCATTTGGTCACCATAGATAAAAGGGAGGTGGCCACTTGTAAGGTTGACTCGTGAAAACTCACCCAACCCTCGGTGCTACCTCTTTCCCCACAGTGTGAACCATCAACTAAAGATAGCCAGAAGCCAATGACAGCAGAATTCAGAACTCTAAGGAGTCTGTGAGATCACTGAGGAGGATCCCCCCTCTTTCTGGTACTGTGAGAGTTTTGGTAGTTGTTAAAACACTGTTGGCCATGGTTACAATCATGAATAGTGTTATAGAAGCACTTTGTCTAGTGTACATTTTTTCCTGTAAATAACCTAAGACATGACTCCCTAATTGACAACTATAGTAGCTTTCCCTGTGGTCTGGCTGCCATTAGGGGAGGATTACAAGCCAGGCAGCAAGATGGACTATCTTTATGACAAAACAAACCATTTTGAGTACTACACATATCCCTTGCTGCCTTCACATACTATCTGCATCTGAAAGTGCAGCCCCGATCACAGCTGTGTTAAACAGATCTTCCCATGCAACCGTCTCCAGCCAGGTCAAAGGGAAGCATTTTCACTGGTGACCTAGCCAATGAACTGCTGCGAGTGGTATCAGAAGACAATTTCACAACTGGTGTAAATCCTTCCTTTGCATGGGGTTCTACTGTTATTGACACAAAATAGCCCATTTTAGGACAGACAGAGACGGGCTGGGCTATTTGGCTCACTTAAGAGCAGACTGGGAGATTCCCTCCTCCCTGTGTGCTACCCTGCTGGTGTTGCAGCATTAAGTCCAACAGAACACTTCTCTCCAAGGTTCTTTCCTTCACAGATTTTAGTATACCAGGCTGACTTAGTAACTGGCAGCGATGACATCAGGGGAGGTGACTGCACAGCTGAGGCAGCAGTAGAGATAGTGTAGGTGTGTGTGGGGCTTGGGCAATGAGTTAGGGTGCTAATACTTAGGGTCCCCTGCTGGTCAGTCTGCCTAGAGAAGGAGTGGACTAGGTCTCTATCTCATTGTGGTCTAAACAGAAGAAATCACAAAACCTCAATTCCGTGAAGGAAAGTGATCAGGGATAGAGACATGGGTACTATAGTCAGAAGGAAGAGGAAACAGTGGCCTGCAATTGGGAGTCTGCAGACATAGCTATGATGGGGCAGGAACAACCAAGAGCTCTCCCAGTCCATCCTGGTACCCATGTCCTTGGAGAAGAACAGCTTATTATCTTCTGGAGAGCAGTTTGAGATACAGGAGCAACTGGTGGAGCTAAACGCTTTATCTATAATATTTTATTTTTTTATTTATAACATTTTATAATGCAAGTGTAGTCTCTTCAGCCTGCTTAGATCTAAGACTCAGTGCATGTCTGATACCCAGAACCTCAGGAACTTAGGGAACACTTGGTAGTAAGCCCAATCTGGCCAAGTCTACAGAAGGATATTCACATTAAGGGATGGTCCACACACTGTAAGGATGATAGCAACGGCCATTCTGAATTCCTCCGTCCCATCTTCCAACAAGACACCCTGTGAGACAGACCTGAGGGATGGAGGAATGAGTAGACTCCTTCCCAGCACCATTAAAAATGGATGTGCCTGGGGATGAATAATATAAGCATGGCAGACAGACAAGGTATGGAACTGAAGGGCCCAAGAGAGAGGAAAAGGAAACTTGTAAGGGATCGTTGTGTCTTTGATAAAGGAGTAGGAAGGGTGTGGGTACATGTGGCTGTGTCTGCCTCCCAGATGCCAGCCACTTGTGTCTGATTAATTAAAGGCTTCATTGAAACCAATCTAGCGCATTCGGTTTTACCGCTTGCTAGTTGTCTTAAAAGTACACCCAGTAACTAGCATAAAAAGATGAGGCTACATGGTCATTACTAGATAAACAAGGTTGAGCTGGGGAAAAAAATGCTGCAAATTCTGTGATTCCAACTATATGACATTCTGAAAGAGACAGAGAGAGGAAGAGAGAGAGAGAGGTTGTAGACCATAAAAAGCTCAGTGCTTCAGGGCTTGGGGGAGGTAGGATGGGTAGATGGAACACAGAGGATCCCATTAGGACCCTTTAAGGTCAGAAACACATCGTTACACATTTTCCAATCTGCAGAATGTGCAGGTCCAAGAGTGAGCCCTCACAGAAAGAAACCATGGACTTTGGATGATAATGTGTTAGTGAGGAAATGTCTGTTGTAAAAATAAAAAGGACCACTCTGGAGTTGGGGGGATGATGAATAGTTGGGGAGCTGCTGGGACAAGTAGAGACAAGATATATGAAAAAATGTCTGTATCATCCTTCAATTTTTCTGTGAATCCAAAACTGTTCTAAAAATGTCTATCCAACTCTCAAAAACACACAATATGTTTTATAACATGCATACAAATATACAAGCTCCACATATAACATGCATACATATACATACATTTTCATATAAACTAAAACATTTGTGCAAAAGCAATTCTCTTCTTGGGGTAGGCACATTGTCATGATCACCATCAAATGAAAGTTGCTTTTACTTCTTTGACTTTGTTTTCTCTTCTTCATGTTTCATTCTCCAAAACTAACATTTTGAAGTCCACACCCAGTGTTCATATGGAATCCATATTGGAAGTTTTGTGTTTTATTTCTGAGCATTTTAGTATGTTGCCCATCACCTTTCTTATTTTCAGTGCATCTCTAAATCCGCAATGCAATTAAATCTTCAACGGATACAGTTCAGCAACATCCAGGGGCAAGAAGGGATGCCCTGACTCATAGGCGATAAAAATTCACAGTAAAGCCACAGATGTAGCAGAGTGAGAATTACCACACCAGCAGGAACTACAGATAAAAGAGGATTACATGGGATGAAATGCAGTAATTGACTAGAAGTCACCGAAAAATACCAGATGGATGTCACTGCTCTCTGTAACTCTAATGTGCCAGTAGATTTTATTGAGCATCACCAGAGGTTCACTTTCAGTATTTTCTTGAGTGTAATTGAAGTTTATTGATATGCCATTATTGCTCGGTTTAGATGTGACCATAAAAAAATACAGTTTGATGTACTCCTATCTCCATAGAAATCTTGGGCTTTGCTGCTTAAAATGAGAGTGCATAGTCATAATTTTCATAATACTTATTCCTCTTTTTCCATTAGCCCTTTATCCAGAATATAGGCAACAACTGCTCCCAGCAGCACTAAAATTGCAGGGGTGTCTTCAGGAGTGATTGGCGCATAAAAGATCAGATGTGCGATTTGGGGTAATACCAAGGGAGACTCGCAAAGAATCTTTATGTTGGATGCAAAAGAAAACAAACGTATATGCTGAAATGAGCTGCCATGGGTGGTGTGGTTGCCTATTATTTTTTGTGGTTTCCTTCTCAGTCTTCAACATAGGACTATAAAGAAAATAGCTGTCTTTCTGAGTCAGAATATTCCTTCTGTAAACATAAATGTCTCAGGTCTCAACAAAAGGCCTCCCCAGCCTAAGACCATTGCCCTCAGCAACAAACATTCGGAATTAAGCTGGAAATAATGGGTGTGAAAATGATTGCTTCTCAGAGCAGCAAAGGAACACCCTTCCTGGGAATTCCAGGTACGGTTTGAATCTCATCACTGACAGGTTAGTCTAAACGTGCAAGAAACTGCTGTAGAGCCCGAGTCAAAAGGCCATGCAACATGATTACATTTTCACAAGCTAGAAATCACATGTCATTGCTAAAGAAAACAATTTACATCTGAACTCTGGTGGGCCAGGGTGAGTCTAGTAAAACCAGAGAAGAAGAAAAAAAAGCCAAAACTTCTCAGGTAGAACAAAAGCAGGGTAGGCAGGTCTACGTGGAAGGCTCTTGCAAGCGTATACCACCCCCAGGGACACACCCCAGAGATCCCACACAAACATACTTTGTGTGGGCTTGAAAGTCGCAGTGAGCACCTCATCTTGTCACCCAGGTACCATCTGCATGGGAATCTCCTGGAAAACTCAGATTCCTGGGCCTGAGGAGATGTCCTTACTGCCCAGCATCCTCAAGAGAAACCAGGCACGGCTATGCATTTGGAAAACAGAGATGGATAGATGTCAACAACTCATCTGCCAGCTGGCCTAGCCAAAATGATGAGCTTCTGATTCAGTGAGAGTCCTTGTCTCAAGGAAACACAGCAGAGAGCAAGAAAAGTCACCCAATGCCCTGTTCTGGTCTCCATGTGCACAGTTGTAGGTCCACACACCTGTACTTTCATGTATACAAAACACATATACGTGCATTAAATAAATATTTGGGGGGTTAACTTTAACATTTATAGCTTATTCTTGATGGAAACAGCAAGGAGAAGACATAGGTTTTTATCTTATGTTTCACAGGGCATATTGTTTTAGCTTTACTCCCAAATACAAAAAGAAACTTAAAAAAAAGCAAGCTTCCTAAATATGTGATGCTAATACATTGTTTACTTTTACTTATTGATCCTATACACAGCTATCTTTTAAAAACTCTATTGTTAATTCTACGATCAAAATTTTCATTTGAATTTTTTGTTTATTATTTGTAAACGGGTTCTTTTCCTTTTTTATTTTAGAAGCACTCTTATTTTACATATCAATACCCTGGGGGTGGGTAGAGGGGCATGGGAGGATGGGAGGGTGAGGGGATGGGGGGATTGATATGTAAATAAATATTTTTTAAAAATACAATTTCTAAGTACCACACCAAACCATTAACTTAGGCACTCTGGCAATAATAAACAAATAATCTACATTTTAATAAACAACCAAAGCAAAACAGAGAAAAGCTTGAGCAACACTATCCTGGCATTTACAAAGACCTGCTTCTGGATATAAGTCAGTAAATGCCAGGAAAAAAATCTAGCTGTACAGTGTCTGACTCCAGATCTGCCATGGAACAGGCTGTTAGTGTGTTGCATGTACAAATGGAAGAAAAAATTCTGAAAGAATAAAAGATTAACCTCTTTCATGTAAGCATCGACATATTTTCACAAATTATGCCAGAACACCTACTTATTACTGTTGAGGGAAAATGAATTCAGATGTCAAGTACCTTGCTATTTTAAGAGAAAAATAGCCACATACAGGATCAGCATTTCAGTACAGTGGGGAATAGCCAGCCATAGGATATACAGAAGAAAGCAAGAGAGCTGTGCTCAGGCCCTGCTTTGAGTCAATCAGCACATTGCTTTTGTTGGTTGATAAATAAAGCTGATTTGACCAATGGCCTGTCAAAACAGATCCAGGAGGGAAATCCAAACAAAGATGTGGAGAGAAAGAAGGCAAGTTCCGGAGACGCCATGTAGGCACTTAAGGGGTAAGATGCCAGAACATTACCATCGGTCAACTACAGCCACGTGGTGATACACAGATTAGTTAAAAATGGGTTAATTGATCGTGAGATCTAGTGATCAATATGCCTGAGCCACTGGCCAAACTATCATGATTAATATTAAGCCTCTAAATGTTTATTTGAAAACTCACAGACAGGAGGAAGACCTCCATTTATAAGGCTCCATCTTCCTCATCTATGCTTAGAGCGGAGAGAGGACCCTTTGGCTAAGTATGGACACCTGCTTGTCTTGGCATGCTTCCAGGCAGTCCCTTTTCCGTGTCTGCTAAGGAAAGGAAAGAGGCTACACACATGCACTAGCTGGCTCATACACCCATCTGCATATTTAGGCCCTCCAATCCACTCATGTTATTTTCATGTCACTGTGACCAACTACTTACTTGATGTAGACAATTTAACAGTGGAAAGGTGTGTTTTTAGTTCTTCTTTTCAAAGTTCCAGGCTGGCATTACAGGGAACGTGTGGCCCAGTGGTTCAGTTTGCGATGGGAGAAGCAGGCATGCTGCAGAGGCTGTTCGCATCACAGGAAGTAGAGAGATGAAACTGGAAGTCGGACCAGGTATAACCGTCAAAAGCCTGCCCTAGCTGAACTATTTCCACCAGTGAGGCCCTTTGGAATCCTAAAGATTCCAAAGTCTCCCAAAATAGCACCCTGACCCAGGAAATATGAGCCTGTTTGGGTTATTTCTGATTCAACCCACAAGGGCAGGCAGGTAGCAGAGAGAGGGTCAACTTTCCTATTGCAAACTGTCCTGCATTTTGCACAAATAAAAGCTGGATGTAGAAGAGCATGTGGGATAGCGCTGTCCCCTGTGACAAATGCCAGCACAGTCTACATAGAGACAATAGCCAACACCTGGTTATATAGCCACAAATTATACCGTTCTTCACATTTCCTGCCTTTGAGGCCTCATGTGCTCTATTAAGGAAAGGGAGGCATGAGTCTGTAGCTGCTAACACGACACCCTTTGTGGTTAACTAAAGATGCAGGAAGCCCTCAGGGCTGCAAGGGTGAGGGGAAGCCACAGTTTCACGCGGAAGTCAAATGACGTGTGCATTCCCTTGGTGAGGTCTCTATGCCTCCTGCTATGATGTCACTCAGGGTTTATAATATATTGGTGATATGAAAACTCCAAGTTCTTTGGTGGATCCTGGCAGCACTGTGGTTTCTTATTTTGCCTTGTTTCTCGGGATAGACAGAAATGTGTGTTTTGGCTGTGTGTTGATAGTTCATGCCATGATAGCAACAACTCTGTGTGTGTGTGTGTGTGTGTGTGTGTGTGTGTGTGTGCATATGTATATTTTTCGTTGTCAAAGGATCATCATTTTAGGAAATTAGAATATTACAGTTGCAGCCTTTCTATTCTATAGATTTTAATTTTTCGTTCTGAAAAATGTTTATATCCTTTGAGAAGTTCAGAAAAGGATGATGTGAAAGTTACAGAACATGGAACTTTACTGCAACAAACTGGGGCTGTCAGACAGGAAAGAGAATGGTTGAAATGGCAGGGAAAACTAGAATTTAGGAGAATTGAGAGTCATCAGTAAAACATTGGTCCTGCTACCAGAATTTTTGCATAGCTGCACCCAGGACTGTCTCTGTATGGGCCATTAGTGTGTATCGGCTATGATTTTAGCGTACTGACAGATGGGAGTCTTCTTTGTTATAGGATGGTGAGCTGGCATTGTTCTCTCAGAAGCACCTGGAACTCAGCTGGAGAGATCGCTGTGTTCTGTTTCCTTCCCGCTTGCCAACTCTAGAGACCAACCTGTGGTCACACCAGCACTCTCCCTATTGACCTGTGTGAAGACCAGTGATACGTTTAGAACTCCCCTAGCTATAAAAGGGCAAAAGCTGCCCATATCTTACCACCAGGAAAACCGTTTTCATGGTCTTCTGATTACGAAAAGTCACTTAACATGCCATAAGAACAGAACAGGCATAGAGACAAGGACACCTAATTGTCCTCTCCAGTCCATAGTCACGATGTCACATTGGTTAACCTGATCTGCTCACATTCACCCTTTCTAACACACACACACACACACACACACACACACACACACACACACACACACACCACCTTACAACTGATAAATGGATTTTGACAGTAGAACTAGACCCGACCAGGATCCCTTCCCTGGATACCTAGAATTGAATAAAAGTGGCAGACAGAGACCTGCTTTGAGGCTAGGTCAGTACTAGGGAGGTCTTGGTGACTAGTTATACCTGACCTGTAGGCAGAGCTGCAAAGAAAGCCAGGCTTCCAAAAACAAATAATGAAGCCCAGAAACAAACAAATAACAGCAATCATAAAAGACAAATAGAGACTAATAGATGGGCAGACCCTTCCTTTGGTTTTTATCAAGTTCTCAATTTTTGCTTACTCCACCCTTCTCCTAGTCCTGGATATCTGTGACACTTTCCTACTTGAGTCTCTGCAACAAATCCTCATTTTTTTATTAAGTTGTTTATATTACTCATAACAAAAATGAAAGTCGTCGACTGCAGAGCCATTGTAAAAGTCCCTGGGCACATGACTATCTGTGACGTCAGTCTGTCTATTAAAACCCTTGAATCTACAAACTAACTAAATGACACTCATTTGATATCAACAAAGACATTCCCCAACCCCAGGCTAGTGCCTTAAGCCTCTCTTGGGGCTGGTTCCCATTGACTTACTTGGATATGCCCAGTCCTTGAAAACAATGACTGGAGTACAGACTGTAGAATTCGGGTGTGAAAAGTAATAGGTTCAGCATGTCCAAACCAGACCATCAAGCCACAATGGCAATCATTTATATCAATCACAAGTGATGCTACCGAACAGTGTTTTCGAAGAAATAAAACGGAAGGAGGGGGAGGGAGTTCTTGTTGCTGCACTGAGAAGTGTGACAATGGCCATTTCCATAGCATGACTTCTGCCTGGAACACTCATGCCCACTCTGTGAAAAGTGATCAAAATCGGGGCTGAGAGCGCATCTCAAGAAGAAAAGCCAGAGTTCGTTTTCTGATTTACTGAAAAGGCTGATGGCTTACACACATCATGCCTTTATTTCCTAAGCCAGGGTTTGGCAGGCCTGTCCCCTGACTGAGCTGCATCTCCAACAACCTCCTTTAAAGCATACATAAAGTTGAGGCGCCCAAAGCTGGCCCAGGGCACCAAGACCCAGCTGCCACACTCCTGGAATGCAGGCCACTGCCTGCCACAGTGATGAAAGCCCAGATCAGACATCTCCAGTGCTTTGATTTGCAAGAACAGCTTGACATCCATAGCAACGTGGCTAACGTGAAAAACACAAGATAAAAACATTCCGTTTAATTAAAAGCCCACAGTTCAATAGTAGTATAATTATTACAAGTGCATTTTATGGCTGTCTGCATTCGTTGTGGGTACATAAATTAATATGCAAATTTCCAGCCCTTCTTCTGTTCTTAAGCAGTCCTCCCCCCTATCAATCCTTTCTCCAACATGTCAATTGTGTAAAGCATGGCTTTTTAAATGCAAAGTAAAATTCACATTTATGGTGCTTCTGAAACCTCTCTGGGCTGGAAAGCTTGATTTTAGATAGATGGTGTTTAATTAACAGAGTTCACCTCTCTCTAAGGGCCCTCGGGACAACAGAGACAAGGCCAAGGCATGCCGCTGGTCTTTAGGCTGCCCAGGATTAGAGACTACTTTTCCATATCAAGGACCACCTATCAAGGTATTTGTGATGCTCTACTCAGTACAGCAATCATTATGGGGAAATATTGTTCTGATTTACAGAAAAGCAGCTCCTGTCCCTAGCCACATGATCTTGATACTATGGGGAAATGCAAGAAGATGTTATTACACAGAGGGTGTGTGGGTACTCAGAAACTGCTTTGCATGCAGGCACTGGATTCTCAGAACTAGTTGTGAGTGGGATATGCCCAAGAAATGCTATGTCAGGCCTGACCCTGCCACCTGAATCTATCTGCTTTGACAGAATTGCTGAGCTGAGTCAATAGTAATGACCAGAAAATGTCTGAGTCTATAACTATATACACTGACACGTATAAAAAAACATACCAATAAATTTTGAGGATAAATCATTCATGACCACCTAACAGATACATACATGCATATTTTAGATGTATAATGTTCCCCAAGGCTCATCATGTGTTTTGACACTTGTCCCTAGCTAGTGATGTTTGGGGGGCATTTAGAAAACTTTAGGAGGTGAAGTATAACTGGAGGGATTGGACCACACAAGAACAGATCTTGAGGTTTAGAGTCTGACCCCACCCCTCCTTTAGTCTTTCCTGACCTGCTCGGGTATGAACAGGCAGCCTCATTTTTTTAACACTATAGCTGAAGGGGACCCTGCTGCTGTGCCTTTCCTCCACAAAGGACCCTCAAAACCTGAGTCAAAATAAATCCTTTCTGCCTTCAATTGCTCCTTGTCAGGTATTTCATCCAAGTGATAAGAAAAGTAGTTGAGACAATACAATTGGTGAAATTGCTGATATTGAGTTCATTCAAATATAGGTGGTTAACAGCACTCGCAGCTCTTGCAAAGGAATCAGGTTCACTTCCTAGCACCTGCATGATGGCTCACAACTTCCTGTAACTCCAATTCCAGGGGATCCATCACCCACTTTGGGCCACCAGGGACACTACATACATATGGCACCCATAAACTCATGTAGTCAAACATACACACACACACACACACACACACACACACACACAAATATAAACAAATAAGTGAAAAACTCAACTCTCCAATAAGATGGACTTTCTTGTACATTGGGTTTTTGCTTGTTTTCAAGTTGTCATCTGTGTGTCTGACATGGGTACTCTTTAGCTTGGCATGAAGATTAAAGAATAAAAAAGTTAATTCATTAAAATAAACAAAATAACAAGGGCTTTATCTTACTATCAGTGTTAAATACAGTGTCTATAGGACTGGGACTGTGGCTCAGCGGTAGAGCCCTTGTCTAGGATGTGAAAAGCCCTAGACATGGCCCATGGTATCACAATAAAACAAAATAAAATAAAGAACAGTGACTAATATATTATATTCTCAGTAAATACTTATTAGGCAGGTGCTATATTTTCTATCTCTACTCTAAAAATAGAAAGTGTAAAGTTTCTGTAAGGCAAAAGACACAGTCAATAAGACAAAAGGGCAGACCACAAAATGGGAAAAGATATTCACCAACCCCACATCTGACAGAGGGCTGATCTCCAAAATTTACAAAGAGCTCAAGAAGTTAGTCACCAAAACACCAAATAATCCAATTAAAAGGTGGGGGTACAGAACTAAGTAGAGAATTCTCAATAGAGGAATCTAAAATGGCTGAAAGACACTTAAAAAAGTGTTCAACATCCTTAGCCATCAGGGAAATGCAAATCAAAATAACTCTGAGATACCATCTTGTTCCTGTCAGATGGCTAAAATCAAAAACACCAATGACAGTTTATGCTGGAGAGGATGTGGAGAAAGGGGAACACTCCCCAACTGCTGGTGGGAGTGCAAGCTCATACAGTCACTTTGGAAATCAGTATGGTGGTTCCTCAGAAAAATGGGAATCAGTCTACCACAAGACCCAGCAATTCCACTCTTAGGCATATACCCAAAGGATGCACATTCATACAAAAAGGACATCTGTTCAACCATGTTCATAGCAGCATTATTTGTAATAGCCAGAACCTGGAAGCAACCTATATGCCCCTCAACTGAAGAATGGATACAGAAAATGTGGAACATCTCCACAATGGAGTACTACTCAGCAGGGGGGAGGGAGAACCACAATGTAATCTTGAAATTTGCAGGCAAATGGATGGAACTAGAAGAAACCATCCTGAGTGAGGTAACCCAGTCACAAAAATACAAAAATGGTATGTAGTCATTCATATATGGATTCTAGATATAGAGCAAAGGATTACCAGTCTACAATCCACACTGCCAGAGAAGCTAGGAAACAAGGAGGACCCTAAGAGAGACTTACATAGTCCCCCGGAGAAGGGGAAAGGGACAAGATCTCCTGAACTAATTAGGAGCATGGGGGGAGGGGAGAGGGAGTTAGGAGAAAGAGAAGGGGAGAAGAGGAGGGGAGAGGAAGACATGAGAGAGCAGGAAGTTTGAGTCAGGGGAAGACTAGAGGAGAGCAAGAAAAGAGATACCATAATAGAGGGAGACATTATAGGCTTAAAGAGAAAAATGTCACTAGGGAAATGCCCAGAGATCTACAAGGATGACCCCAACTAAGAATCTAAGCAATAATGGAGAGGCTACCTTAAATGCCCTTCTCTGATACTGAGATTGATGACTACCTTGTATACCATCCTAGAGCCTTCATCCAGTAGCTGATGGAAACAGAAGTAAATACCCACAACTAAACACTGAGCTGAACTCCTGGAAACCCGTTTCAGAGAGGGAGTAATGATGAGCAAAAGGGTCAGGACCAGGTTGGAGAGACCCCAGAAACAGCTGACTTGAACAAGGGGGAGCTCATGGACCCCAGACTGATAGCTGGGAAACCAGCATAGGACTGATCCAGACCCCCTGAACATGGATGTCAGTTAGGAGGTTTGGGCAATCTATGGGGTCTCTGGAAGTGGATCAGTATTTATCCCTAGTACACATAGAGGGATACTCTCTCAGCCTAGACACACAGGGGAGGATCTAGGCCCTGCTCCAAATGATATGACAGACTTTGAAGATCTCCCATGGAGGGCCTCACCTTCCCTGGGGAGCAGAAAGGGGATGGGATAGGGGGTCGGTGGGAGGTAGGGGAGGAGGGGAGGATGAGCGAACTGGGATTGACATGTAAAACAAGCTTGTTTCTAATTTAAATAAAAAAGAAAAAAATTATATATAAATTTTTTGGAAAACATAGAAAAGCATTTAAAAATGCAAAAACTTCAAGTCTTCTCTGTGTAGTTTTCCCGTGGTGAAATAAACAACTCTATGTCATAATTATTTTACATTATTACAATTATTTTCTGTATTGCAGCTCTTCACAAATATGATTTTCACAGCACTGTATCAGTATACTTTGTACATTTACATTCATTTCCCTAACCACCCACATTCTGGAGGCTACTTAGACGATAGCCAAATATTTTCTGTATGGATATTTAAACAGTGACCTCACAAATGTAACTGTAGGCAGAGCTTGTTGCTGTTGCACATGCCTAAAACTGAACCAAGTTGTGTGTGTGTGTGTGTGTGTGTGTGTGTGTGTGTGTGTGTGTGTAAAAACAGCCAAGAAAGCAATTACTCTTCCTAAAGCATAATGCTTGCCACGGATGTGGGGCGAGTGAAGATGGAGGTTTCCCTCCCACCTGGTCCTACAGCCATTTAGTTCCAAATAAACACACAAAGACTTATATTAATTTGTAAACTGCTTGGCCAATGGCTTAGGCTTCTTATTTGGCTAGCTCTGTCTTAATTATTAACCCATTTCTATTAATCTACATATTGCCACGAGGCTGTGGCTTACCCATAACTCGGCATGTTTACTCCTTGGGCAACATGGCGTCTCACTCGTGGCTTCTTTCTGCCTCCTCTCCCCAGAATTCTCCTCATTTGGTAGCCCCACCTATGCTTCCTGCCTGGCTACTGCCAATCAGTGTTTTATTCATCAACCAATAAGAGAAACATATATACAGAAGAACATCTCCCGTCAGGAGACTGCACTGAAATTCGGTGAACCATGAGCTCTCTGGGCACAGAGTGATTTCTGGCTCAATAACAATCCGGGCAGTCTTCCTCTAGCAAAGGCTTGATTTCTGGTTCTGTAAGACAGCATGAGCTTCATCAGGTTGCTACAGTAGAAAGGAAAGTGGTGCCTACAAATGCCTGCCATCATTCAGTAGAAGACCGTTGCTCTTTGGTGTGTTGTGACTATTCTACTACTCTTGTGAAATAATTTGCAGAGGCGTTTTTAAGCTTAGACAGGCTTGCCCAAGTGGCAAGTGGCAAGGGTGCTGCTTGGGATTGTGTGGACCAGATGAGTTACAAAATTTTCATGGTCCAGTGCAAAACAAGAATGCAGGTTGCCTTGTTTGCAATTAAGAATTTCAGGATAACAAGAGCTGAGCATGAAACACAATGCAGAAGGTCTTGTTAGGTCTCCAAGGGCAAATCCACCCTTTCTGGAAGCTGCATGTATGTGCATAGATATGCAACCACTGAGTGGCCTCTCACCCTAGGAGGTGACCACATATGGAGAAGAAGGAGTTCAGCAGCCCCACTTTGCTGTGTGATCGAACATGAGAACTGGACCTCCCTAGCTTAGGTAAGTGGCTAGCAGGGGTGCCACCAGTGTTTGGGATCTGGAATGGGAATGCCTAGGTTCTTGGCCTCATATTCAAAGAACTGAGAATAAGGGCTCACACAGCTTTACAAAGTAGCGAGAAAACCTAACTCAAACACAAAATAAATACCACAGAACACAGACCAAAGGAGTACTGACCACAGGGTTGAGAAAGCACTCAAGGGTCCCCATTAGTTTGGAACTTCTTTTTGTGGATTTAAAGACAGGGAGGAATTTGGTTACTAAGGGTGTAGACAGATTTCAAATGATAGATTAGGTCATACAGTCATTTTTCTCCTGTGTCTGACCCGTCTCATAATGCATCTGGTTTTAATCACATTCATGTTATTTATGCATAGACATAGGTGGTAAGCAAAGGATTCTCCCTAGAACTTTACCTAAGTATGCAATTTTGCTTTTCTTCCCAGGATCCCAAAAACAGTCCAGGCTAGATTGGCCTTTCCACTCTTAATATCCAAATACATTGGGAATGCGCTTCAATAGAAACTGTCCATGTCTGATTTTTGTTAGGGGAGAAGAAACCTATTTCGTTGTTCAGTGAGGAGTTTCTGAGTAGCCCGATGCAGGTGGGGGTGTGAGGTTTGCTAGATTCCTTGTTCTGAGAGGGGAATGTGGACATAGGATGTGCAGGCCAGGGCACTAGGTAGCCAAGTGCATTATTAGAAGAAGGAGGTGTGCCCAACCCAAACCAAATGGAGTCCTGGTTGCTAAGTTCGTTCCTGTGTCACCTGTCTCAGCAGCGCTCTGTCACTCGTCCCACAACACGTGACCTCTCTTCTCTAACCAGAAATGGTTTGAAAGTCAGCTGAATAAGATAAAAACCCAAGAACAATGCCACGACATTGGCCAATTATGACTCATTGTGTCTATGTGCATATATACATACACAGATACACACACATGTGCACACACACATACATGTATGTATCTTCTAATATCTACATCGAGCACGTCTCTCCGAAGGCTCTACCACTGCATTCAAAGGTAATGTTCTAATTCTTTAATCTTTTCAGAATATTCCAAAATGCTTGATAAGATCTTTTGTCTCCATTTATTTGCGCTGCTATAACCAAAGGTATACAGGTTACAGAGGTTACAGAGGTAGCAGATATTGTTTACACTCCATATCTTGTAAACAATAGAAATAGTTGTTTGCATTTCTGGAGCCTGGGAAGTATAAAAGAACCAAGAGATCCCTTGCCCGGTAAGGACCGGCTTCTTTCATCAATGGAAGGTTGTCATCTCCCTTGGTGGATCAGGAGAACTCTGGCTTCTTCGGCCCATACGGTCTGCTCATACTATTCTTGAGGCCCCTTCCTCATGACTTAAGGCCCTACCTCATAAGGCCACTGGGGCTTTAAATGTCTTTTGGAGACAATGCGAGCCTTCCACATACAACACTTTCCCAGTAGTTAATGACTTCAATCAAGAACCCAGAGAGGCTTTCTGTGAGATTTAAATCAATATGGCTGTGATTATGGGAACAATAGCTAGTTCCTGACATCCCACTGTGGCTACAAGAATGACTGATTATCAACATTCACAACCCTTTCTACATTCAAGAGAATAGCAATGTCCTCGTTTTTTTTCTTTTTCAAAAAAAAATCCATGTCCTGAGTTTCTCTTATGTACATTATTTCTTTCTAATGAGTGTATATCAAGCAATCACATCTCCAAATGGATGCATTTTTCTGTATAGAATTACCCACTGTTCCTGCCCCAACTCCACTTCACATCCTTTCTTCTAACCTGGACCACAACACAGCTTTATCCCTCAGAAGGAAACTGCATGTTGATTCCCAAGGTTTCTATACCCTGAACCATTTTCGATATTACCTTGCATATCAAACAAGACTTTGCAGGAATGCTTAAGAATCTCGAAATGGGAAGGTTACCTTGGATTATCAAATGTAATTAATTTAGTAAATAAATACTAAAAATAGGTCCGGTGGTCTTTTTAAGAGGTCAACAGTTGCAACAGCACATGGAGGTTACAGAGGTAGCAGTTAAGCCCCAGAGTACAGGGGCTTCCAGAAGTTTATGGCGGGGAGAATGACAATAAGGGAACACATTCTTCCAGAAGGCATCCAGAAGGAGCCAGCCTTATGTGTACTTAGTAAGACAGATCTGGCTTTCTGGCTCTCATTCCTGCAAGGGAACCGAGCTGAGCTGTTTTGACAATGCTCCATTTATGTTAATTTGTTAGAGTAGCCGTCGGAAGCTGTCCTTCCAGAGAATCTTTACCACCTCCCTCCTGGCACCTCCTGTTCTCATCCACCCTATGAACAATTTATAACCATCCCTCGGTATCCATGGGAGACCAGCTCCTGAGCCACCTGCCAATACAAAACTCGAATGATGCTCAAGTCTCTTACAAAAATGCCACAGTATTTGCTTACAACCTGCACACGTCCCTCTATACAATGAAAAACCATCTTCTGGTCGTGTATGCCTAAGTTGCAATGCAAATGCTGTGTAAATTGGTGCTGTGCTGTATTGTCTAGGGGTTCGTGATGAGGACAATCTGTATATGTTCCACATAGATGCAATTTTAAAAAAAACCCACCCTTAGTCTGTGATTGGCTGAATGCAAGGACACAGAGCCCGTGACTCTGATCCTATTCTATTTCCATAGAGAAAACAAATTCTCATTTCTCTCATAATGTCTTTAAAACAAAAACATTTAACTAAATAAAAACCTTATGTTGCATAGCTCTGAGGCAACTCTACAACCCTACAACTCTACAAAGGAAACTTTAAAAGCACAGGTATAATCAGAATGCAATATTGTCTTTCACTACTTTTGGACAAGGTTTCTGTTTGTTGGTTCACTTGTTTGCTTGTTTCAAAACAGGGTCTTGCTATGTAGCCCCAAGCTGGTCCCAAAATTAAAGCGATCTGCTTGTCTCTGCCTCCTGAGTACTGGCATTAAAGGTGTGTGCCACCATGCCCAGCTGAGACAGAGTTTCTTATAGTCCAGGTTGGCCTCAAACTTACTGCCCAAGTTCTGAGATTTCAAGCATATGCCATCATTATGAAGTGCTGTGGATTGAATCCAGGACCTCATTCATACTAGGCAAGTACTCTACCAATTGAGCTGCAGCTCCAACCCAGAATATGAGTTTTTTTTAATCATTGATTTGCTTGCTTTTGCAGGGAGCAAATCATTCCCATTGAGTTTGATTGAAGAGAGGGGTACACACATCTTCTGTTTTTGCTTGTTCATTTTCTAAGCAAGACAGATCACCCAGGAAGCTCCCATGATCTCTGTTTGTATTTTTACCTTTCAATCTTAACCTAAAGTTTAGCTCCGATTCATTTCCTTGATGGGCAACTCAGTGTAGCTGTAACTCCAAAAACAAAGTTCCGAAATATTTTATAAAATCAAAAGGGAAAGCCTGAAATTTCTTATTTAATACTATGAATCTATTAAATTATTGTAAAGGGCCTTAGAGTGTGACTCAGTCAGTAGAATGCTCACCTAGCACAAAGCTCTGGGTTAAATCCCAGCACAAGAAAACAGGCAGGAGCATCAAGAAGTTCAAGGTCATCCTCAGCTATGTGGAAATTTCAAGGTCATCATGGACTACATGAGACTCTCTCAGTAGATCAATATAGATGATAAATAGATAGATAGATAGACAGACAGACAGACAGATAGATGATAGAAGATAGATGGATGATAGATAGATGATAGAAGATAGATAGATGATAGACAGACGGACGGACGGACGGACAGACGGACAGACAGACAGACAGACAGACAGATAGATAGATAGATAGACAGACAGACAGATGATAGAATATAGACAGATGATAGATAGATAGATAGATAGATAGATAGATAGATAGATAGATAGATAGATAGATAGATGATAGATAAACACAATTCAAGAATAGCCTCCATCAATACAACTTTCAGGGTCTTTTGTGTAGCTACATGCTATATCTTACTTAACCTCCATGTTTAGCATAGTTGAACTATCGTGGATTATTTTCTCACACAGTGTGGAAGAATATCTTTAGGCTTCTAGTCTGCCCAAATACAATGGCACATCCAAGTGAATACATAATTTACAATTGCCTAACAGTGTCCAGTTAAAAGATCGTCATCTGAATCACACTGCATATCCCTTGATTGATTTCTCTTTAGCTGGTCATCGCATAAAGAGAAGTGAAATATTTTTTTAAAGTAAAATTTATGGACCTTGGAGAATAAAGCTACAGCCTGCAGGAGGCAGAAAATCCAGCTGGGGAAAATTTCATCTGGCTTTTGCTCATTTTTTCTGCTTTCTTCCTTCCCTCTACTTCAGTTGCAGTAATTATTTTGTTTCCATAAATTTCCTTCCTTTCTCTAAGGTGGTCTGATCTGTTTCTCTCCCGTTTCTTATCTGAGAGCAGATCCCACAGATATTCATCTCCCACATAGGGATCCTGTCCTCCTTATCTCCGGTGGAACCTGGTCACCTGGATGAGACAGGTGTGGATTGAGCCGAGGGCTGCCTACCAAGTAACCAGAGGGGCACCACTCCAATTTTCTCTCTCAGCAAATGCGCCGACGGTGCTTCCTTTCTGCACAGTGCCCCTTCCACTTCAGTTGCTTACAAGTCACTTAAATGACTTATACTACATTATTACCAAATCATATTTTCCTAAATATACTGACCCCTTGTTGGGAGACATGTGCTTTAAAACGTTCTCCCCCAACAATACAGTTGGTGACTGCTGGGCCTTCCTCATTTCCCACTCCAGATAGAACCTTCTGAGAGGCTCTGTGTGGGGGGAAGCTGCATTGTATTGTGCCCCTTCCACTGATACTGGGTCCGACTTGATACCGAATTGGAATTCCTTGTATTCAACTACTGTGACAGTCGATGTAGTTTTTACAGGAAATAATTTGAATGCTATTGTACAAGCGTATGGCCTTCCATTATGCAATAATGTCTTAGACTAGGCAGCTTACAAATGATAATAATTCATTTTCCATAGTTCTGGAGGGCAGAAAGTCCAATATTGTGTGCCCACACAGCCAGTGTCTGATAAATGATTAATCTTTGCTTCATACATGGTACTTTGTTTGCTGTTTCTTCAGATAGTAAGAAAGATTATCAAGCTTTGGGGTTTTTCATGATCCATTCGTGAGTGGCCTTCCCTCGTGACTTAATCACCCCCTAAGGCAGTCTGTAATACTGTTCATTGATGATAATTTTCAATATATGAATTTCAAGGAATTACATATGAACTCAGACCAAAGCACATGCTAGCCATACATTTTGGAATTTGATTGAAACTATCCAATGCTAAATTTTCAGAGTCAAAGTAAATATGCAACTCATTTCAAGTAGGAGAAATTCCATCATAAATCGGTGTGTTCCAACTGGGGGTGAGGACACCATCAATCCTACTGTGTCACCCCACCCTGTGTCAACATGGCTTTGCCTATGACTCCGAATAGCCTATTACTAAGGCCTAAGTCTTACTCCTTGTTCTATGAAGTTTATTTTTGCTCTTTGAAACTGTTTGGGTCCATGAAATTCAGGCATAAGTGTAAAAGTTCTGAGGCAAGGCTTTAAGAAGCATCCTCTTTCTGCTGACCTTTCTGAAAACTTGCAACCTTTGCCATGAAAAGAATGCACCCGGCAGCCCAGCATATTGTGATACCTGTGACTGTCAAGGCTTCTGGAGCCAAGATTAACTAAGCCCCCTCTGATATGGATTGAATTATGCTCCTCCAAAAATCTTCACAAGCTTAAGTGCTAACCCCTAGGCCCTTAAGTCCTTGTGATTACTCCAAGTGACAGTGGTTGGAGCTATGGCCTTAAATTAAGATCACATGATCTCACATCTCCTAGACAGGCTATGATATAATATGACTTGTACCCTGAGAAGAGGAGATTAGTGTGTGGAAGTGGTTGTCCAAGAGAGAAAGACTCCATGAAGACACAGAAGGAAGACAGCCATCTTTGAGTGATGGAGAGGCACCCTCCAAGAACACAACAGCTCGTCTGGGACTTCTAACTCCCACAACTGTAATAAAACACAGTTTGTTGTTTTGCTTAAATCAATCTAATCTATAGTATTTTGTTGTCCCTGACAGACAAGTTGACTATTCAACCCACAGTGTAGTGATTGGGATAGGGTTATTTTTTGAAGCCACTGAGCTTGGAAGTGGTACTCTACACAGTGTCCCAGCAGTGAGAGATATTCTTTATTTTTATTTCCACTCTTCACCCCCGTTATTCTATCTTATAGTCATAATGTAAATGACACATGTGTACAAGAAGAAGTCATAAGCTCTTGGATAGCAGAGACCCCTTTTCCTGTAGCCTTGTGCCCTATATTAGTTAATTTTTTTTAATTTTTATGACAAAATACCTAACAGAATCAATTTAGAAAGGCTCACAGTTTAAGGGAGTACACTCCAAGTTAGCAGGGAAGGCATGGAGAAATTAACAATGGTGAGAACATGCAGCTGAGTATCTTCCTATCAGGATGGATCTAGGAGCAGAGAGTAAAAATGTTTAAATTCTGCTCACTTACTCTTTTTTTCCCATTTTCACTAAGGACTGGACGCCAGGCAGTGCGGTGGTGTCATTGACATCTGGAAACATCCTCACAGACACAATGAATGCTGCGTTAATGTCCTTGGTGTTTCTTAAGCCCATTGAGTTGACAGCCCAAACTGATCCACTGCTCCTATACTGAGGATGGTATCTGACAGGAACTTAATAAGTGATCATGGAAGCCATGAATAAGGAAGGAGTACAGGGAGGTACAAGGGAGTGAGCAAAGACTGATTTTAAGATACGGGAGGCAAACAGTGGTTCGAGAGAACCCGGAGGATTAAATTTAGAATATGTTTCAGAGCTTACGTGCGAAGAATTAAAAGTTACGCTACCTTCTGGCTTGTTCGGCTCTATCTGCTTGTTTGCTTCTGGTGTTCCGTCTGCCCTCTGACCATGAAATTGCACGTGCAAATCTCTGCCTCTCTTCAGTATGTTATTTTCTACAAACGAAGTTATCCATTAGTCAGGCAACAACATGGATTTCAACAATGGCAAAAGAAAAAAATGCATGAAATGAAAGCACATGACCTCCCTGAGGCCAGAGACCACAGCATACATCATAGGGGGCACCGATGGTAAGAAAGATTGAAGCACTATCAACAAGGACAGCACAATGTCAAAAGCTTACTTCTTTGAGAAGGGAAACTAAACAGACAGCAACAGATTCTCACTAAGTCTGTGCGTACACAGTGGCTCTCCTTTGAGACTGTGCCTCTAAAGCAAAGGGTTTCTTAAGATTCATATTACTCCTATTAGGTGTGGTTTTGCAGCAGCAATCCACTCACGGTTATGTAAAACAACTGGAGAGAACAGACTAAGAGATGACCCCAATGTCATTTATGCTTGCACTGTCAGTCTCCCATAGTGAGAGTCCAAAGTCCAAAAATGAAACACATCTGTTCTTGAATCTTCTTATCTCTTGCAACTAAGACGTTATTAGGCCTTGCATTCCTTACTTTTTCTCATGGCTGTGGTGGAAAAAGGAGGGAGCTGTGTCCCATTACTGGAGAACATAGCCAATCATGATGGAGAAGCCATAGCAGCAGGAAGTAATTGGTCTCACTGCATTGGCAGTCGGGAAACAGAGACAAATGTGTTCTCTCCATCTCACTCACAAGTCAAGTATCCAAGTCCAAATCTGGGGTGGGTCTTCCTTCCTCTTTTAAACCTCTCTGGAAATTCTCCCATAGATACAACACAAGTGCCTTCCAGATGCAGTCAAATTGACAGTGAAGATTAACCCAAGCCCTCAAGAGAATTGTTTAGTACTAGAGATGAAGTTTGTTAGTACAGTGCTTGCCTAGCATTCAAGAAGCTATGGGTTCAATCCCTATCTCTGTAATAATAATAATTATTGTTATTCAATTTCTCCGACTTTAATTGCATCTTAACACGGGTATAGTGATATCTACATCTGACCAGCCTGTTATCTGGCATTGTGCCAGCCCACTAGGTAATTAGTAAACAAAAACTTTTAGCAGTATCATTATTTTACACTTTACTTCCCTACATAAACTACTCCAGTCATTGTGGAGGAGCACAGATCATGTTCCGGGCAGGAGGGGGAGTGACCCAAACAGACAGCTGTCCCGCCAAAAGATGGAGTGGCCAAAATCTGACAACCAGCTCCATTACAAGATAGCATTGGGAGGCAACTACAGAGGTGAGGCTTCAAGTATTTACTAAGAAAAACAATTGGCTGCCCAGACTCACACTGGATGAGGTCATCACACTTTCAGACCCTGCCCAAGAGGGGGATAGGACACTGGATACATCACAGAAATACCTTTAAAATTATTGGGCACCCTATGGCTTTTCAATTTAAGAGGGCTTCGCTTTTAAACAATAAACGAAATCTTGCTTGACTTGACTCCCTGATGCGCCTGACTGTCTCCAGGCTTCAGGGAGTCTGTGGGACTGGCAAGCAACGCACTCTACCCTCTCCAACCTCGACCCAGGGGGCCTCCATAGACCTCCACAAGTCAGTACACTTAAATATCCATTTCCTTTCCACACCAAAACATCTGTAAATTATAGCTCACCATTTGTTCAACGTATTTATGCTGCTGAGAGAATTTTGACAGGTCCGTTAACACACCCACATTGTCTCCCGTAAGCAAGTTGCTGTCTGTCACTATGGGTAACTGACAATGCAAAACTTCAACTCACAGCCAGAGTTTCTACTGATGGTTGTGACAGAAACTTGAACAGCTGGCTTTGTGGAATGTGTCCAGGAGGGATAATTTGAAAGGATTAAGTAACTAATTCTATTGAACTTAAAATTAGTTATATATAGACTTTAGAGAACCAGCTTATTCGCTGTGTTTCTGTCTGTTCACAGTCTGGTTCAGGCTTCCTGACTGTACTTACTTGAGTTTAAAATGTTCCCATTTTAAAGCTGGGAACTACAACGAAACTTGCATTTTCCATTTTCATTATGACAGGCAATATCAACAGTATTGCTACCAAGGTTGACTAACAAGATTTTTATTTTAGTGTGGCTTCTAAAATATGTGTCTAACACAAGTAATGGCAGTGATAGATGTTTGGGTAGAAGATTGAAGGTTTTATTAGATCCTTTCCAAACTTCATGTTTGCATTTACAGTGTTCTAGGAAATAGATGCCTGAAGGGTGTTCAAGAATCCTGCTCCAACCTTGAGTGTCAGCTGTGATCTTAAATCTTTTATCTGAAATATAATGGAGAATGCCAAATGGAGAAGTCACATTTAGCAATGAGTAGTATTCTGTACATCAATGCTTTGTTTTTCATGTGTGTTTTGGTTTTAGAGGTATCGGTGCAGTTTCAGTCTTTACATTGTTTTAGAAACATGGAAGTAGGAGTAAGAGAAATGACTCAGTAGGTAATGGTTCTAGCTGCTAAGCATGAACACCAGAGTTCGATCCCTGGGACTCACACGCTGAAAAGAGAGACCTGCCTTCCATAAACTGTCTTCTGACTTTTACACACAAGTTATGGAGAGCACACCACACACACATACACACACACACACACACACACACACACCCCACATACCACACATGCACACACAAACATACACTCACTCATGTAAACATAGATCACACACACTCATGTAAACATACATCACACACATTCATGTAATCATACATGAATGTGGGCTTGTTGGAAGAAGTGTGTCACTGGGGGAGGGCTTTGATGTTCCAGATGCTTGAGCCAGACCCAGCCTCTCTTCCTGCTGCCTGCCAATCCAGATGCAGGTCTCTGATTTACCATCTGTCTGTGTACTGTCATGCTTCCCAATGTGACAATAATTGGCTAAACCTCTGAACTGTAAAGAGTTAAATGCTTTTTCTTTTATAAGAGCTACTGTGGTTGTGTTGTCTCTTCACAAGGATAGGATCCATAACTAAGAAGGAAGGACCATGTCTCTTTCTAGAATTGTCTCCATGCTTGAAACTATAACGATCTCATTCTTTGTAGATAACAGAGGGTAATAAATGCTTCAGATCCCAGAGTTTATTTGAAAGCAAATCCCACGTCAAGCTACAGTAGGTGCCCCTCTATCCTTCTTAAATGGGTACGGTGCATGTCCGATAGGGAATTACAGAGTAATAGTCATTTCCAGGCTACCCTGGAAAGCCGTCAGCCACACCTTCAGGGATCGTGTGTTTGTTGGAATGCTAGCACAGTGAGTGGCTAATCTTAGCCAGAATAGAAATCGAAGTGAGGAAACAAATTTCCCATCAAACACGCCTATAATGTAAAACTGTTGATCCCGCGAGAGACTTTCTGAGAGATTATGGAAAATGAAGTAAGTGTGGTCCCTTCCTATCCCCCACCTAGGGACACTGCTGCCTATCTGGAAAACAAAGCCCTCAAAATCAATAGCTGAGGAGTCAGCAGTCACTATTCTGTTGGCTTGAGAGACCGAGCAGAGTTTAAACAGTAAGCACGAGGTGATCTCTCATACTGGTACTTCATTTTCAAATGAGGCCCTATTCAAACAAGCTATTTCCCGAGGCTTAGGGCCTCTGAGCCCAGTATTTGCTTTTGTCTGCTCAGCTTTTGTTTGCTTCTTTGCTATGTTTCTATTCAGTATATAAGTTATTCATTTATTCGTTCCTTCAACAAACAGTTTTTAAAGTAACAGGATAGGAAAAAAAACTAATGTGGACCCCCTCCTAGACCATTTATATTTGACTTCACCAGCTTCTGCTGCCACCCCGCCTCACCCTTATGTTCGTCCCTAAAATTTCTGCAGCCAAAGCATGATCCGTCCAAAAGAGGGAAACGACCTGCCGGCTAGTTGAGGACCCAAGTGGAGAAAGTAAATCAGAATTCTGGAAGACTGATAACTGTTTTTCCACCTTCGAGATGGAAATGTTACTTCATATTTCTTTAAAAAAATGAAGTAGTTGGTGTGAATGCCCTAGTCAGGGCCATACAGTGCACACAACAAACATTAGCTATTTTCTTTCTTTTCTTTTAAGTGTTTTTTTAGTCTTTAATTATGGGGCTGGACTCACAGGCCATTGTGGTCCACCTAACAGGAATACTGGGAATGGAACTCCACTTCTGAAAGTGAAGTGAAGTGCTCTTGGCCTCTGTCCCATCTCTCTAGTGCCCCTGTTTTATCTTTTTGTCGTTTGCTTGTGGTCACAATTTTTAGGCAGGTACCACACATAATACCGGGGAAACATAATCACAAAAAGCCATGATTGCTGACTCCAAGGTGCTTACAATAGAGCAGGGACACATTCAAGTAAATGGCAGACAGCTCTGTGCAGCATGAATTCTCTTTGGTCTTAATAATAAAGACTCAGAGTGAGCTACCAGGGGGTGAAATCTGAAGGATCAGAGAAGTAGAGCAGCCGGTCGCTAGAGTTCTTACCTCTATCAATGCTCAGACCTAGGGGGCTATCCTGCCCCCAGACTGCATCCTTAGGCTGCCTCCTCAGACTACATCCTCAGACTGCCATGAGCTCCTGTCTCCTCCCGCCTTAGATCCCTCTCTCCGCCCAGCCATATGACTCCTGCCTCTATCTCCCAAGTGCTGGGGTCACCTTTGTGTGAGCTGTTTCTCTTTTAGACTGGATCAGTTTCGCAAAGCCCGGGTTAGTCTTGGACTAACAGAGATCCATCTGCCTCCGTCTCCCGATTGGCTACTGGGATTAAAGGTGTGTGCCGCCACTGCCTGTCCTCCATGACTAACTAGTGTGGCTAGCTCTTCACTCTGATCTTAAGGCAAGCTTGGTTTGTTGTGGCACAAACAAAATATCACCACAGCTCTGAGAGATAAATGTAGATACAAGAAGGGCATG
The DNA here is from genome assembly GCF_017639785.1 of Mesocricetus auratus. Taxonomy (NCBI): domain Eukaryota; kingdom Metazoa; phylum Chordata; class Mammalia; order Rodentia; family Cricetidae; genus Mesocricetus; species Mesocricetus auratus. The sequence goes on from NW_024429180.1 coordinate 1,373,600, forward strand.
GTTATCTAACCCAAGTAGACAGGCGCAGACGCACAGGGCTAGGCAGGGGAAGGCCTTGAAATTTGTGATGCCTGCCATCCCATGGAATACTGAACCTCAGACCCTTGTACTAAATAATTTGTGAGCATTGTCTGACTGAATCTTATTAAAACGCATACACACATAGATGTACATGTACACACATACACATGCACACCCTTTACAGAAAGGAACCCTTGAGAGATTGAAGGGTACAGGAATGTAGAAATATACAATTGCAAGCCAAAAATATTTTGGGAAAAAAAATGAAACTGGCAGCCACTATTAACCTTTAGCAGCTGCTTTCTGCCTTAAGAGCAGACATCCTGGCAGCCACTGTGCACAGAGGTAAACTTTTAACATTTGTCTCCCAGCTTCCCAGCTAGGCAGGAACGGCAGACAAAGGTCAGCTTCCAACTGCTGCCTTTATGCGACCCTCTGTGTTGTATTCCCTTAATTTTTTAACTGTCCCCCCTATATGACTCTACTCTCTGCCTTGCATTCTTTCAGGGACAGTGAAAAGAGGCTGTGTTGGCCACGGGCTTGCGAAAGCATCCTAACTTAACATCCTACCATCCTAGAACCAAATTTGTAAAACTTAAAATGTAGTGTGACTTTAAACCCGACCTCAAGTCTGTGAAAGCTTTTTGACCCACAACCAGTGCTTGATTTCACTATACAATGAGGACCCAAACCAGCCCCCACTGCCACAGTTTCAGAAGCCTATCTCTGGCTATGTTCTCGGCTATAACTCATAAGCTTTTTGTGCCCCACAATGATTTCTTTCTATTTTTTTCTGGAATAAAGCTTGTTTGTGGTTTAATAGATGTTGGTGGCCCGTCCCATCATTACGTGACCCTGGGCCCAACAAAATTACCCAAGCTAATCTCAAGCATGCAAACTGCCCTGTCAGCGTCAAAACTCAGGCCAGGACTGAAATCTGTTTGCCCTCAACACCCTCCAAATCCTACCAAAGCCACTGTTCACTGCACTGAGGCATGTAGCTTACGGCCAGTGGAGTCTGGATAGATAAGCAGCTATGGATCCATGTAAAGCAAGGGAACCTTGTGGCATAACCACTTCCCACGAGGAAATTCATTTGTTGTCACTGGAAGGTTAAAAAAAGTAATCTGAGAGTTGAGTATGTGGTAGGTTATGGTAGAGTCAAGCAGACACGGTGCTGGAGAGGTAGCTGAGAGTTCTTCATCTTACACTGGCAACAGGAAGTAGTCTCAGACACTGGGATGTAACTTGGGCATAGATGAGACCTCAAAGCCCACCTCCACAGTGTCACATACCTGCCAACAAGACCACGCCTGCTCCATCAAGGCCACACCTCCTAGTAGTGTCATTCCCTTCTTTCACACCACCAGACAATAATACATTAATTCCTCGTGAATACATATTAATCCTCTAAGTACCCTCACAAGAAGAAAGTCAATCTCAGAACACAATTGGCCTGTAGTCACTCATCTATCAAAGTGGAGACTGAGGGCTGGGTTTGTAACTTGGTGGTAGAGAACTTACCTAACAGTCACAGACCCTGGATTCAGGTGAAAAGATATAATAAACCAAAACACAAGCATTAAGAATTCAAACCTAGTTCTGACTGCCAGCAGACGTTAAAGTCATCTCTCTGTCTTCCCCACCATGGCCGTCTAATGGGTTCTGATCTCTCTCATAGGAGGCTGAGGCCTCTGCTCCTTCAGCCTTCACCTACTGCAGTTATTCAACCATCTGTAAACATTCTAGCCCTCTGCACTGGATCTCCTCTCTCCGGAAACTGATGAAGTTACGTCTGACTACAGCTAAATCTGAAATAAACATACCTAAGAGCCCCAGACAGGAAAAGATGCCAAGTCGATCAATCATGGGACAGAGAGGATATCTCCTGCTGTCAGCTGGCCCACAGCTTAGCCGTTTCCCTATTTGTAGAAACTTCCCAGGTTGTTTTTAAAGTCTGAGGCACATCATTTACTAGGCTGCCTTTGACAAAGTTGACAGGATCAACTTTTATTTAATTCCATTTGATATTGAATCTGCTTTGAAAGCTACTTTTGATTATCCGAGCTAAAGGAAGGTATTGCAAAATACCAGATAAGGAAGCAATTAAATTTACCTTCAGAATACATTGCTGCACTCGCATTTTGCTCAACAGAGTGAAACGGTGAGGATCAGCTCCCTGCCTGTGTGCTGTCCAGCTCAGCCTCTTCTGCTCTGTCCCAGAGTCAAGCCCATCTGTGGTGTGGTCTTTCCTCAAGACACAAGAGTGAGGATGAGTGTCTCAGGGGAAATGATGACCTCACCTTTCATGGTTAGACATTAGGTCTAGTGTGAAGTTCATGAACCCCTAAGTCATGCGCATGTTGTAACTTCTTGTGAATCATTGAGTCTCCAATAGATTACTTGTCTTTTCTGCTCTTCCCCACACTAACTATTGGGAGCATGAAGACATACAATCCATGACCTCTGCTGTCATAATCTGAAAGGGAATGTGACGGGGGATGTCCTTCTGTATGTACGTTTCTCTTGTCGGTTGATGAATAAAACACTGTTTGGCCAGCAAAGCAGGAAGATAGGCGGGACTAGGAGACACAGAGAATTCTGGGAAAGGTAGGCAGAGAGAGCCCCACCAGAAAGAGACACCATGTAGGCTGCCAAAGGAGTAACAGGTCCAGCCATTCTCCAGTAAGCCAAGACCATGTGGAATTACATAGATTTACAGAAATGGGTTAATAATTAAGACAGAGCTAGCCAATAAGAAGCCCTAGTCACCGGCCAACAGTTTAATAACTAATAGAGTGTCTGTGGGTTTATTTGGGGCATAAGGGCAGCGGGACCTGGTGGGGCGAGAAAACTGCAGTAACAGGAATTTAACAGGAACACATAACCAAAATACAGTGCATGCCACCCGCAAAATACTATATAGCCTTAAAAGGAAGTAAAAGTCTGAAACATGCTGCAACATGGATAGAAACATTACAGTAATTGAGATGGAATAGACACAGAAGCACATATATCCATTACATGAGCTACTGAGAACAGAAACAGAATATGAGGTAGAGGTCACCAAAGCCAAAGGGGGAGAGTGATGCGGAGTTATTACATCGTAAAGCATATAGGTGTGGGGTTGGAAGCTGAACGCACATTCTAGAAATGGACAGTAACGATAGCTGTAGAGTGAGGATGAATATAGCATTACTACATTTTGAACTTCAAAATGGCTAAAATTCTTAATTTGTTGTGTATAAATTCCTGTAACTTGAAAGCAAAACTGATCAACCAACTGAAAATTTCCTCTTAAGGGGATGAAGAGGCATATTTAAGAAAATATTAAGTCTAGTCATTTCCTTGCTCTTCTCGAAGAATGTAATACCAAAAAAATGATCTTTGGTCTAGAGTTACAAGCAAATCATCCAAAGAAAGAAATCAAAGTACATGAAATGGGCGTGGGGAGACGGGTCAGCGGGCAGCAGTCCGCTGACCCATCTCCCGTGAAGGAACCCAACCCACAGGCCCAAAGCTGCATGATCTCCACAACACAAGCAACCACGGGACACCCAGGAAGAGTCCTAGTTAACACCCAGCATCAATAGTGTAGTAGAAACCAAAGACCTCAAACACGACCAGTGACTCTTTGCATACAGATAAATGGATAAAGGGGCTTACGGCATGATTCACTGTGTCACACTGCAGCTTCCATGGAGAGATTTTAAATTTTCCCCTCTTTTTAGTATTTTTCCTCTTTTCTCTTAAATTTTGCCTTATTTGGGGGAAGTACTGGGACAGAGGGTGGATGCAAAGGGACAGGGAAATGAATGGGATCAAGATTCATTTTGTAAAAGACACATAAAAAATTTAAGTATGGTAATAAAATAACCCCTTGCCACACAAGTACAAGAACCAGAGTTCAAATCTCTAGAACCCACATAGTTGCCAGATGGGTGTGGCAGCCCATCTATAACTCCAGCTTTCAGGAGACAGAGACAAGGGACCCTCCCCCATCAAGCTGGCTAATTAGACGGGCTGAATCAGTGAGCTCTGGATTCAACTGAGAGACCCTGCCTCAATGAGGAAGGAGGAAGGAGAGTGGTCAAGAAAGACTCCCAGTGTCAGTCTTAGGTCTCCACACACATGTACATGCACAAGCCCACCCAAATACATGCGTCTGCACATGAGAAGAGCCATGCATATATGCCACAGTACTCATGAGAAAAGCAGAGTATAGGGCATGATATTTTTATCAGGGGGGGTCGTTAAGAAGAATATAGCTTGAACAACCTGTGAGTGCTACATGGGAATCCAGTCTCAACCACTGTTAAGATGTCAGTGCAAAGAGAAAAAAAGAAAAGCCATAGCTCTCTCCTCAAAGGGAATAAGAGATAGTTAATTCTGGAGGCAAACACGAATGGTTATATTCCAGAAACACGGGTATGGGTTGCCCTAAATGGTATATTCTAGTTTGGAGATAGTTTCATAAAGCTTCTATAGTTACAGAGCAAAATAGGCAAGCCATGGAATCTTCAAATTTATGGTGGAAACATCAGGTAGGTGGGCTACAACAAATGAGATCTCCGTTATTGACCCCAGATGCTATCTGGTGACATTTTTAGCCTTGGAGTTGGTAAAAGTTAGGGGTTTATCAGTATGTTCCAAAATGATGGCAAAGAGGTTAGAGCATACAAAGAGGTAGTCAATGAATGACTATTAAGGGGGCTAAAGAAACCCCAAGATGCTTTGGCTCTGGACCTGCCACATTCCAACTCCCCACAATAGCAACAGATATTATAATTCATAGGCTGTTTTCTTTTACTGAGAACTTTTCCCATGATCCTAAAGGGTGCACATTTCTTAAGATATGAAAAGTGTCTTGTGGAGTTATTAATATCTACCCCCGAAATCTGTAAAAGGTATAGCCTAGCTGTTTTCCTCAAGACAAGTAATCCCTTCATATTTAGAAGCACCCAAATTCAATTCCTAGTAGTCTACATAGTGATCCTTCCTTCAAACGCTACTCATTATGATCAGGGCTTTCATAGTCATATGTAATATTGCAGGATGTTTCTAAATGGTCCAAAGTTAGACTTAATTATGAAAAGAATTCATAACATGTAAACATGAGAGTGCAGGCTTAGTGCTGAAGATTAAATGTTAAAACAAGAAACAATACACATTATAACTTGATTCTAGCTTGAGAATTTCAAAAAAGCTTGCCACACCAACCCCGATAGAATCTGTGTGACAAGTTCCACAGACTAAGGCAAAAACTTCAAAGGAAGGAGAGTTATGGAACTCTTGGCTGTAACAAAATATTGAGCCATAGTTCTCATGGCAATTTATCTGTTTTATCTTCTATTCCCTTTACAAATTTACAAGATGTTCCTGATAGCCTAGGCTGAGATTTTAAGTGAGAAAAAATAGATAAGAAACCATCCCTTGAGATGGGGTCACTAGCCATGACCTTATCTCCAGGAAAACCAGTGCTTTATTTCATGAATCATTTACAAAATTACAAAATAATATTATGACTAAAAACTTCCCCAACAATAAAATTTCATAAGACTGTACATGTGTTATCAGAAGTGGGCTTAGGTGTATGGTAAAAAAAAAAAGCCTTAAATAATAATAAAAAAAGAAATAAAATAGTTTAAATTTACACCTTAAGATTCACAAAAATTAGGTACTACATGTTAAACAATAACTGACCATAGAAATGTATTAACCTGTTCTTGGAAATATGCCATTAGCCTTGGATGATTTTGCACTTTACTGTGCCAAATGACAATGAAGCTATCTGTCCTGTCCGTGATTGCTTCACTAAACACATCTTCTAAGAATTTTAGTACCTGTTTCATTATGTATAAAAAACCCTTGCTTGTGACTCTAGTGAGATCTCCAGAGATCTGCAAGGATAACACCAACTGGCAAACTAAACAACAGTGGAGAGACTACACTAATAGCCCTCCTTGATGATAGGGTTGATGATTATCCTATATGCCACCCTAGAACCTTCATCCAGGGATTGATGGAAGCAGAGGCAGATACCCACAGCTAAACACTGAACTGAACTCCTGGAACCTAGTGACAGAGATGGAGGAGTGATGAGCAAAGGGGTCAAGACCATGATGGTGAAACCCACAAAGACAGCTGACCGGATAAGGGGGAGCTCTTGAACCCCAGACTGATGACTGAGAGACCAACGGGGGGACTGATCCAGACTCCATGAATGTAGTGCCAGGAAAGAAGCCATAGAAATCACTGGGGCCTTGGGTAGTAGATCAGTGTTCACCATGGTTTATGAATAATCTTTGGGAGCCCATTCCACATAGAGGGATGTTCTCTCAGCCTGGACACATGGGGAAGGGCCTAGGTCCTGTCCAGGATGAAATGACAGACTTTAGAGATCCTCCCCAAGGAGGACCTCACCCTCCCTGGGGAATGATGTGGGGACTGGGTGGGGGGCTGGGGGGCTGGTGGAAGGGCAAGGGAGGAGGGGTGGGAGAGGGAGCTGGGACTGACATGTGAAACATTCACGTTTCTTTTTTATTTTCTTTCTTTTTTATTTTATTTATTTATTTATTTATTTTGGTTTTTACGAGACAGGGTTTCTCTGTATTGTTTTGGAGGCTGTCAGTCCAGCCTGGCCTCGAACTCACAGTGATCCTCCTGCCTCTGCCTCCCGAGTGCTGGGATTAAAGGCGTACGCCACCACCGCCCAGCCACGTTTCTAATTTAAATAAAAACATATATTGAGAGAAAAAAAATCCTTGCTTGAGAGCTACAAAATACACTCAAATTCAAACTGCCTCTTCATTTGTGTCTGTTTGTCGCCTCTGTATTCTTACCCACCTAGCCTTTGAGGACCCTCGTCCCAGGGACCTCCATATCCAACTGGGGTGATCCATGGCAAAGGCTAGAGCTGTAGTAGAGGAATAATGTGTATAATAACTTCCCCCATTGCACCGTGCTGTTGTAGAGTGGCTACACGTTGGGCTGAGAGGTTACTGGTGGCCATTATGAAGCAACTGATACGGTGGCCTCCAGTCACCACACTGAAATAAGCAAGACACGAGAATAGCTGGGTCTCTAACAGTAATGAGAATATCAACATTCCCTCCACCTAGACATAGCCAACCTTTGCCTGGGATTCCAATCACCCTGGCTACACTGAGTCTTATGGTGCTAGACACACAGGAAATGAGATGTTGGATGCTGGATATGTTGCTAAAGTGGTGCAGCTTTTGGGAGACTTCATCCAGGCTGGAGTGGGACAGGAATCATCTCATAAGTACTTCCTCACTCACAGTTATGTAAGCAACCCTTCACCCATGCTCCTGTGGGTAATCCTTCACCATGCTCTTGTAGGTAACCCTTCACCCATGCTCCTGTGGGTAATCCTTCACCATGCTCCTGTGGGTAACACTTCACCCATGCTCCTGTGGGTAATCCTTCACCATGCTCCTGTGAGTAACCCTTCACCCATGCTCCTGTGGGTAATCCTTCACCATGCTCCTGTGGGTAACCCTTCACCCATGCTCATGTGAGTACCCCCTCATACATGCTTCTCTAAGTAACCCCAAATAACACATTGGCAGAATCATTTCTGGTTTGTCAGTGCCCTCCATGTGTTAAAAAGGACATTTCTCTGTATCACCCCAGGAGGAGTCACAGGGCATACCTCTTCACATCATAGACAAGGGTTAGGCTTTACATCATCCATGCATAAAGCTGTTCTCAGAAAATGTGAGAAGGGTATTTGCAAACTGCTAGAGAAAATAAGGATCCATCCTGCTGAAAAATGAGCGTATTGATAGGAGCAGCCAAAATCATGTTTTTTTATGCTACATGAATAAATACAAATTCTACTCTGCACCACAGTTCTAGAAAGGTCGATGTCTGTAGGGCATGTGACAGACAAGGAAGACATTGACTTCAGAGACTAATAATTAAAGAGAAAATCAAGACCTCAGAAGCACATGGTCCGTTCCTTCAGAATTCTACAATGTTATATCTTCTCTCCTTTAGTTTTAGTCTTTCACCTTGCCTAGCATAGTTTTCTTCCTTGCAGTGTTTATTGAAATATTGTCCTAATAGACTGACTTTATTAAGTGTCAGAAAGAAGGATATAAGAAATGGTTTTTAGAAGTGCTTTATAAGGCGTTATAGATTTTCTAAGTAACTAATGCTAAATATCTTACTGAAATGCCAAGTGGCATGGAAAAAGCAGTGTACTACTGATCAATGAATATATACCTTAATTTGAGTTTCACAGAGAGCATTCAGTTTCCCACTTAAAACAAGTGTGTAGGGGTCCCTGGAGGAAAATCAATCTCAAAATGACTTGGTCATTTCTCAGGAGTGGGCATCATCCGGTCACTTTTAAAGGCATTTGCCAGGTACGCTAAAGAGGAAATCTCCATCATAGTGAAAGGTTGTTTATACAGCTGTAACACATTGACAATGCTCATGTTGCTGGTGTCAGTCCAGATTATTAGTCACCCGCGGGTATTCGTGGTAGAAATGACATCGAGTGTGAGTAAGAGCAGTACCTCGAGAGAGTCCTGACACAAACTCGTGTGGGGTCACCATCCAGTACTTCTCTAAGATCATTATGCTTACCACATAATGGCTATGTGAAATGATGAAGAATAAAAATTTAAAAATGGCCACCCAAAGATACACCTCAAAACACCTCTCGGAATCCATAGAACCTTTTCATCTCCTCCTGAGAGGAAGCAAGTGGTCTTTGTGCAGATGTGGTAAAATTAAGGCTCTTGGCTAGTATCTTAGTTGAGACTAGTGGATTACTCTCTGTCTAATCACAGGCTTTTAAAGAGAGGGGTTGGAATTTGATGCACACATACGCAAGGGGAGAAGGCAGAGATTTAGGATGGGGACACTAGACTAGGGATGCCAACAGCCTCCAGAAACTGAAAGACCTTGGAGGGTCCTTCCCTAGACTCTTTGCAAGAACTATGTCCCTGTCAATCCATGATTTTAGATTTTTTTTTCTACGACAGTGAAAAACCAAATTCCTGCTGTGGTAATGTGACAATGTATTACAATGATTTGGGGGGAAATAAAAACTGATACTATTTTTATCTTCGTTCTAAAAAAAAACAGGGAGATAAGCATGAGAAGATGGTGTAATTTCCCAGCATATCATAGATGACAAGTGACAGAGTGGGTATTTGAACCCATACAAAAGGGCTGCAGAGCAAATCCAAATTCAGAATAAGAATTTATCCCACCGAAGACAAATCACCGCCCAGTCCATGATGGAAGAACAATGCAGCCAACTCGCTACAGAGGCACTGCTCATCTTCTTCCCAGAACACACAAATGGCTTGGGGAGAGCAAGGTGGACACCCGTCACTGGTGAGAGCTGAGGCTTGACTCTGCAACTAGCAATGTGAGCCACTGGCATTGCTGGCTGGTGAGAGCCACATGCTGTGCACAGAGGTCAATGCATCTGTCCTGTGCTTATCCTCAGTGTTGACTTGCTCGGGCTGCCTTACCAAAATGCCACCAACCTCAAGCCACACAAAAGTGCTGTCTCAAAGCTCTCAGGGATGGAAGTCTGGCGTCAGAGAGCCAGAAGTACAGGTTCCCTCTAACATCTGTAAGGAGGCGACATTCTAGGCCCTTCCCCGGGCTTCTGGTGGTGGCTGACTCTCTTGTTCCCCTGTAGAAGTACGCCCCCTTCTGTCTCCATCTTTACAAGGCTATCCTCTGGGTGTATGTCTATCTCCAAATCCCTAGTGACATGGGATGAGATCCTGCCCCAAGGACCTCTCTTAACCCATTAGATCATTAAGTCCCTTTGCAGACCAGACTGCATTCTCACACACTTGGGTTAGTTATGACTTCCACATAAGAAACTGTGGGGCGCCCAAATGGACCCATGGTAAACTTCTTCCAGGAACTTTTAGCTCTGGTCCTGCCTTTGTGGTCGGCTCTAGGTAAAAGTGGCAATTTCCCTTTCTTGCTGCCTTGTGCAACGTCTGGAGGCACACCTGATGCTTGATGCATGTTCGTTGTCTTGCTACTGCTTACTTCAGCAACTTCTTAGGTCAGACTTGTTCAGTTTTCAATTCCTGCAGTACCTTAACTTCAGAAGCAAAGAGAGACTTCTATCACAACCAATTTTTAAGTCTCTGAGTTCCTAAATTATTTAAGATGCTCTACTCTGATACATTACCCTTTACTGTGATCTGAAAGAGAAATGCCCCCCATCGGCTCATGTGTCTGAGCACTTGATCTGCAGCTGGTGGTGTGGTACTTTTTTTTTTTTTTTAGAGTTTACAGGACTTGGGGCCTTGCTGGAAGGCATATGTCACTGGGGGGCAGGCCTTGAGGTTGTCATTCTCTCTCTCTCTCTCCTCTCTTTCCCTTTCCTCTCTCTCTTTCTCTCCTCTCCTCTCTCTCTCTTCTCTCTCCCTTTTCTCCCTCTCTCTCCTCTCCTCTCCTCTCTCTCTCCCTTTCCTCCCTCTCTCTCTCCTCTCCTCTCCTCTCTCTACCTTTCCTCCCTCTCTCTCTCCTCTCCTCTCTCTCTCTCTCCTCCTCTCTCTCCCTTTCCTCTCTCTCCCTTTCCTCTCCCTCCCTCCCTCCCTCCCTCCCTCTCTCTCTCTCTCTCTCTCTCTCTCTCTCTCTCTCTCTCTCTCTCTCTCTCTCTCTCTCTGGCCCTGACTGCCAGGACAGCATCATTCTCTTGCTGCTATCCCTTGCCTATCATGACGGTCTGTATCCCCTCTGGAACTATAAGCTAAAATAAATCCTTTTCTCCTCTAAGTTGTTTTTTTATAAGACATTTTATCACAGCAACAGAAAACTCATACACCCCTAATTAAATGCAAACTCTTCCACATTGCCATTTTACTGCTTGATGGTGAGATATTATCTACTAAATCTTCAGCTCCTCTTGGGTAGGAGAATTGGGACCTCGGGGTAAAGGTTGGGCATTCCTACGTTTAAGATCAAGGAGTTTACCGCATTGAGAATCAAGCAGCTAACGCTAATTCTCCTCTTTCAAAGATTCTAGATTTGCAAATACAGCTGCCTGCTGGAGTTTGTCACCCCAAAGTCAGTATTGCAGTATTTCCTGAGTCACCTGCACACGTACACAGAGCAACAAAATCTGAGTCACTCTGCACCAGGGTTCAAAGATGAGGTTGAACAACTTGGTTCATAAGTCTTTGTAGGTCAATGTAGTGGTGTATGTCACCCAATTTGTGCTTTTTGTAGTGAGTTCCCTTGTTGAAATGCCCTCCAAATCCAGTGCTCAAGTGCTGTCCAGTGTGCCCAAAGGTGGGAAGGTTATGATATGAAAGTTGACTTTACCAATTATCACAAACTCTTGAAAGTGATTATATGCAAGCTGAATGGTTGTGAGCAAAATGTCATATGTCAAAAACAAAACCTTGCCACTATGACCTAAAGATGCACATTCATACAACAAGGATGTCTGTTCCACTATGTTTATAGCAGCATTATTTGTAATAGCCAGAACCTGGAAGCAACATAGATGCCCCACAACTAGAGAAAATGTGGTACATTCACACAATGGAGTAGTACTCAGCTGGGGGGGGGGGGGGGCAATGGAATCATGAAATTTGCAGGCAAATGGATGGCACTAGAAGAAACCATCCTGAGTGAGGTAACCCAGTCACAAAAAGACAAACATGGTATTTACTCACTCATTATTGGATTTTAGACATGGATCGAGGAGTGCCAATCTAAAATCCCACTGTCAGAGAGTCTGGGAAACAGAACCTTCATCCAGTGACTAATGGAAGCAGAAGCAGTCACCCACAGCTAAACACTGAACTGAACTCCTGGAACCCAGTGACAGAAATGGAGGAGTAATGAGCAAAGGGGTCAAGACCATGCTGGTGAAACCCACAGAGACAGCTGATCTGACAAGGGGGGAGCTCTTGGACCCCAGACTGATGGCTGAGAGGCCAGTATGGGACTGAATGTGGTGTCAGTGAGGAGGCCTTGGCAATCTCTAGGGCCTTGGGTCGTAGATCAATATTTACCATGGTGTACAAATGAACTTTGGGAGCCCATTCCACATGGAGAGATGTTCTCTCAGACACATGGGGGAGGGCCTAGGCCCTGCCCTGGATGAAATGACAGACTCTGGAGATCCCTCATAGAGGGCCTCACCCTCCCTGGGGAACGGTATGGGGATTGGGCGGTGGGCTGAAGGGCCGATGGACAAAGGAGGAGGGGAGGGAGAGGGAGCTGGGATTGACATGTGAAGCAAGCTTGTTTCTAATTTAAATTTTTTTAAAAATTAAAAAAAAAAACCTTGCCACAGGCATAGTTTGGCCCTGAGTTCAATGTTAATGAAGCAAAGACATCTATTTAAATAGTATCTTTAAGAGCTAATGAGATGGCTTAGCAACTGAGGGTGCTTGCCACCAAGCCTGAGGACCTGCATTCCATCCCAGAGACCACATACTGAAAGAAAAGAACTGACTTCCACATGTTATCCTCTGACTTCTACATGTCTGTCATGGCACCTGAGTGTGCACCTTCTCTAAGTATACACACAAACAAATGCACATAAAACAAGGTTATATGCTGATGAGCTGATAAAATATGACTAGAAGCTTGTAGGAACAAAGCCCTGTATTTCCTGTGGGAGCAATGGCCTGGTGTTTACTAATTAGTGTTGGCTGTGACTTGATAAAAAGCATCTCAAACAACAAGACTCGGCCATTGCTTTACTGTCCTGTGAAAAAGTGCCACCATCAGCTATCATTGCTACGGAATCCTCAGTACCTAGCCTGGCACCTGGAACACAGTAAATACTAGATAAATATTCATCCAAATAACTCCACCCACTAAGGAACAAAGCATCCAATGGCCCATGACAGCTGTTCCCTCTTCTCTTGAGAATCAGAGGCAGTCAGGATATTTTCGCACACAGTTGACAGTTCTGCTCTTTGAAAACTACATACTTCCAACTACTGCCTGCTGCAAAAAATAAAAAATAAAACTCCCCACCTATGTTTGATGCTTTCATGACTGGTGAAGCTTTGCAGCTGTCACTTTCACCTCAGGACACAGCTTGTTGGTAAGCACAGTTGCTTCTAGAGAAGAAATCAGGGGGGATCTAATTTGCCTGTTCAGGGTCAGCAGTAACACCAAAGAGAGGATTTGAAGCCCCTGGGGTGTGTGTTATAACCCTTAGCCAGCATTCATTTCCTCAAAGTGAAGTCATTTTCTGAAGAGAATGACTTCACATTCCAGTAATTGGAGATGCCACTGTACCGGGAATTGCAATATTAGTGCTTCCATGTTGGGGCAACTGGGGACTTACACTTTACTTTGTTATGCCTCGCCGTAAATGTTTCCACTGTCAGAAGAAAGTTGGGATGGCAGTCTTTGGCCCAGAAGCACTTCAGAGCTAATTTAGCACGAGGGATGGAAGCTGCTTCCTCCAGTCACTTTCTAAGCTGTCCTAAAAGTACATGGAGTGGGAGAATGAGGGGATTGCATCCATGGCCCCCGGCCTTCGCTTTAATCTTCTCCTCCAACACAATTGGTCTCCTTAGGCATTGACAAATCTATTACCTAATTTATGGTAGCTCTGGAAAATTGCAAGGGGACATAAACTGTACCCATTTCGATTCGGAAAGGTAAACCTCAATCACTTAGGAGGGAGCCTCAACAGTAAATGCCACTGTCAACCAGAGTCAAGTCAGTTGAGGGAAAGATCTGTGTATAGTGGATGGTTCAGGAGGGACCAGATCTCTGACGGGTACCTGTGACAGCGAGGAGGGCACCTGCCTGTGCAGGTTGGAATGAATGCTGCCAAAGGCAAATTTAGAGAGATTGGCTCCTCCGTGGCATGCTGTTCTTCCTTGTCAGCCGTAATGAAAGAGAACACAGGTAATAAGGAAAGTGATTGTTGCATGTTTTGCCATGGCCAGTGAAGCTAGAAGTAGTATTAGAAATGTCTCCTTGATTTTAAAGTTGGGCATGAAGTTATAACCATAAAGCAACTTGCCCCTGCCAGGGCTTGTGGCCTGAGGGAGGGCAACAGCAAGACATGAGAAATGTTAGGCATCTTGGTCATATAGAAAGACAATTTATTGAGAGCACAAGAGAGACTGCAGGGAGCAACAGAAAACATGCTAAGAACAGAGACACAGACTCACGTAGCTAACTAGCCAGGATGAATGGCTTTCCTGTTTGAGACAAGCCTTGTGTTTTGGGGACTCTCAATGTTGTCACCAGCAAAGTACATATAATTTTAAGAACTTTTGACTGTATAATACAGAACCATCAGACAAGGCTATAAAGCCATGGGCAAGGCTTTCTGTATTACAGTTTGAGGACTGAAGAAAAGACATCCAGGAAAGAGTTAAAGCCTTATAAATGTACATGTGCATAAAGGGATTGGTGACTCAGAGACTCCTTGGGTCTACAGCTAAGGCAACTGTGCAGATAAAATACACAGCAAGAGGAATGACAATCAGAGTCTGGATTCTTCCCCAGTCCTGAAGGCTGAGAATGTCACAGCCATGTCAAGCATGGGTTTCCTCTCATGTATAAAATGAAGGGATTTGACTAGGTAGTTTTCAAGGATGCCTTCCAGTTCTAAGGTCTTATGGAGGATTTTCCCCCCATCTAATGTTTTGAGCTACAGACACCTCCAAACCTTCCCCAAGATCAAGGTCTAGGGCTCCTGGATGTGAGCCTACCATGAGTGCTTTTATGTTTAGAGATGAGCACCAAAATCACACAGAGTGTGGGGGGGAGATTCTTTCCTTGGGCATCTCATAAGCCCCATGATAATTGGTGGGAATAGGGATAGGGTGATGATTAAACTGAGGATACAGGAAGGGGGAAGCACATAGGGGGTAGAACATTGGCTTTGCCAAGTGTCATAAACCCCTGGAAGTGATCATATGTGAGCCGGGTGCTTTTATGAAGCTATATTCCATAAAAGCATATCGATTGGGCATAGTAGCCTTCTATAGCTGAGGATAAAAAGGGCTACCGATGATGTAAGCTCCCCAGACTTCAATAATGTTTTGCTAACTGGTGTAATCTTCTGCGATTGGGTGCAACCTCAAATTAACAGCACTGAATTGAATCTAATAACGATATTGCACAACATCGTATCTACACCTCAATCAATACTTCATTTTCTCATACAGCCTTTGGTCTCTGAGCTTTTATTGTGTTTTGCAGAGAACGGCAGTGACTTTGAGTGGCACCACTCACCTTCAACCTTAATATCCCCAAATGGCTGAAATGTGTCTTGAAATAATCCCAACATGAATACAGATTGAAGCCCGCATTCAGGAAGAAAATTTGCTCTGCAATGCTTCTTTCTTTTTTAAAACTTTTAAATAATGTGCATGCCTGTGGGGGAGGAGAGGGGTGTGTATACATGAGTGGGAGTACTCACAGAGGCCAGAAGAGGATATGAGATCTTTTGGAACTAGACTTTCACATGGTTGTGAGCCATCAGAGGTGAGTGCTGAAGACAGAACCCCAGCCATCTATCCACAAGAGCAGGAAGTGCTCTAAACACAGAGCCATCTCTCCAACCCTATAATATTCATTTATCATGTCTGGTATGTCAGTTTTTGTCCTCACCCAAAGCAAGGTGACTCTGGTTTAGAAACCACCCTTTGCTGTAACACGAAAAATAAAAGACCCAGAGACTGGTACTGGGGTTCAAACTTCAAGCTGAAGATCAGAAAAACAAAGCAGCCGGCCACTAGCTCTTACCTCTACCTCAGACTGAAAGGCGATCCTGGCTCTACCAAACCTCAGACTGCAGTCCCAGACTGCTATGCTCTCCTTATCGTGGCTGGGGACTAATTAATGAAGATCCTACTCCTATCTTCTTATATCTGTCTAATGCTGGGATTAAAGACATGAGCTCTGCTACTCTTTTAGACTGATTCAATGTCATGTAGCCCTGGGTGGCCTTAAACTCAGAGAGATCCATCTGCCTTTGTCTCGTCAGTCCTGGGATTAAAGGTGTGTGCCGCAACTGCCTGATCTCTATAGTCTGAGGCTGACTTCGCTTTCTGAATCCTCAGGCAAGCTTTAATAAATCCTAAATAATACATCACCACACTTTGCCTTTAGAGGTAACTCCAAAAGACTTTGCTGACAGTCACCAAAGCTTCAAGCACATGTTCTCAGGCCACTTTCTGTTCCAGATATTGCGTTTCTAGCCACTGAAACTCAGCAAGTTTCAAAGAAAAATGACTTTTTACATTTCATTTAACAAAAGGTACCTTATAGTATGACGATGGGTTAACTTTAAATCTTTGGGGATGTTTTAATATTTTATTTCAGGATCCTCATGTTGTTGCATAATTGTAAAGCTGTTTTTAAGGTAAGAAGAAAGTACCCCAAATGTAATCTTTTTCTTATTTGTTCTTTCCATTCATATGGAGAGTGCTGAACTGGCATTTCTTTTAAAAGACAAAGAAGTCTAAAGAGAGTTGAAGTCTCATCACATGTTCCCAAATTCTGATGGACTCCGTAATAAAATGGTGCCTTCCTGGAATCTGGTTGAAGACTTCTCCCACCTTTCTACTTTATTTAGGTTTCTGCTAGGGTCATTAACAAATTGCCAACAGCCTGTCTCCCTCCATCAAGATTTATCTTTGTCCTGGCACTTTTCAGAATTGCTCTTGAGGGTCACCATGTCTGGGTGGGCTGAGACTGCATGATCATCCCATCCCTAAGACCGGGGTAGATAAACTGAAACCGAGAACACCCCATTCTTGCCTTGGAACCAGACGGGGACAAAGTTCCAATATCAAAATGAGCATGATGTTGAGCGGTGAAGCCTTGTGCAGTTGGTTCCTTACCACCCACTGTATTTTAAACCTTCCATCGTGCGCTCCTGGATACATTAGATTCTTATCGGCTACTTCATGGTTAGGCAGCTTAGGTTATTCTTAGTCACTTACTACTTAAAAACTGAACCGCCAGAAAAATAATTTTGCTCTGGAGTATTCATTGCATTTGAGATCATTTCCTTAAAATGCATTTTCAAGGAAGGCAGAATCGCTAAGCCAAACAATAATATTTTTAAGTCTCCTAATAGCTATTTTCAAAGTTCTGTATTTGGTGCTCATGTTCACACCAGCACATGCTCTCCAATACTGAGTATATTTTCTTCTCCTCTGTCTTTTGCCAGTTTGACAAACTCAGAGAACACAGACAGGGCTTGGTGAAAGCAACTCTCTGGTTTTATTTCTTTCACTGGAGAATTTAATGACTTCTCATGGTGTTGAGAAAAGACCAGACTCCCTGGAAAGAGAGAAGGGCCCCTACAGGCATTTAGCACTTATGGCCCTCTCCCCCTTCCCTGCTGTTGCTTCTCAACACGCCCCAGGCAAACTGAGACACCCTCAGCTCCTTGACTCCATGCCCAGAGTCTTTGCATGGACTGTTCCCTTCTCTGAACATCATTCTTTTTCTAATTCAAGAGTTCCCTTGACCTTGTCCATACCATGTTACTGGAATCTCAGTCACATACTATTTCAACAACCCTTTCTCATGATCTTTCCTCTGTTAGATAGAAACTGTCCAACCCCAGAGTCGTTCAGTTCAAACAGTGTTCTGATCATCTTTTTATATTTGGTCCTGGCACAATGTCTGCTAAAAAAAAAATAGTGACTAAAGGAAGCAGGAAGAAAATTGATATTGTTAAGTCAAAGTCTGACTTTGACCTCTAGGAAGCTGAGAACTATATTTGGCCTCTGAGCTCCAAATGTCATGACTTGACCCGTGCCTGGTGCTCACCATCAGATTTCAGTCAGAATATTATTTTAAGGATCATACTGATATACCAAAGTGTGAGGAGCCGCCCTCGCTATCGCTATTGCCGTTAGAAGATGGCGCTGACATCCACTGTCAGTTGGAGTTAACTGTCGCTGTCAGTTGGAGTTAACTGTCGCTGTCAGTTGGAGTTAACTGTCGCTGTCAGTTGGAGTTAACTGTCGCTGTCAGTTGGAGTTAACTGTCGCTGTCAGTTGGAGTTAACCGTTTAAACTGTGCCTCTCCCGTGACGTCATCTGGGGTGATGTGCAAACCACCAATCCCGGCTCTACACATCTCACTCGGAGCTCCTAGGCTTATATAAGGGGCTGGGTTTCTTAGCTTGGGGTCTCCCTCTAAGAAGCTGATCATCTATCTCTCAAGATGCATTAAAGCTTTACTGCAGAAGGATCCGAGTGTTCTGCGTCGTTCTTGCTGGCGAGACGGTAGCGCGGGCCATCTGGTGCCGAAACCCGGGAACTCTTCAACATCGCCGGCGCCGCGGGAGACCCCTCGGAAAACGGGGCGGATTCAGAACTGCAGGGACGTAGGTTCAGAGAGGTATGCTTTATCCTGAACAACCCTTTTCTCGACTTTGGCCTTAGTTTGTCATCACCGTGGGACGGGTCAGTGGAGGCTTTGGTGCTAGTCCTGTTTGTCCTTCTCCTTCATCGTGGCTGGTGCTGACAGAACGGCGCTGTCCGTCTGGCGCTGTCCGTCTGGCGCTGTCCGTCTGGCGCTGTCCATCTGGCGCTGTCCATCTGGCGCTGTCCATCTGGCGCTGTCAGTCTGGTGCTGTCAGTCTGGTGCTGTCAGTCTGGTGCTGTCAGTCTGGTAACGGAGTTGAGCGCGTTTTTTAGATAAGCTGTCAGCGCGATGGGGTCGTCACAGTCAGTGGTTACAGCCTTACAGACTGTGCTAAAACAAAGAGATCTTAAAATTGCACCACGAACACTTCAAAATTTTGTGAAGGAGGTAGATAGAGTGGCACCATGGTATGCTTGTTCCGGGTCCCTCACTGTGGCCTCATGGAACAAGCTAGGTAAAGAACTAGACAGGAAGCATGCAGAAGGAGATCTCTGCTTAGGTACCAAAGCCATTTGGAAGCTAGTTAAAAACTGCTTGGAGGATGAGGCCTGTCACCCTGCTATAATAGAAAGTCAGGGAACCTTAGAGGAAGTTCAGGATAGCATGTCAGAAACTGAACGGAGTGAGAGAATGGGAGCTCGCAAAAGAAAAGACATGTCTAAGAAAAAAGGCCCTCCCCAGGAAGTTAAGAAAGGGGGAGAGAAAGAAGGGAGTTATCATTCACCCCTTAACAAATCTAAGAAAAAGAAAAAGCCAGAATCTAGTCTATACCCTGCAGTAGAGCTAGAAGCCTTGGAGCTAGATAATTCTGATTCTGACACTCTGGATTCTAGCGAAGAAGGTGGTCTAGAGGAGGAGGTGGCACGGTATGAGGAAAAAAGATATCACCCTGATAGACACCGGCCACTGAAAACAAAAATGAATGTGAGGCCACCGCCTATAAATCCGGCGGGCTCACGCTCTCAGCGCCTCCGCCATATGAGCTTCGGCTGAATACTGGTACTGACTCCTTTTTACCTTTAGAGGAACGGAGAAAAATACAAATGGCTTTTCCAGTATTCGAGAATGTGGAAGGCGGAAGAGTACATACCCCTGTAGATTACAATCAAATCGAAGAATTGGCCGAATCCGTTCGTAATTATGGGGTCAATGCTAACTTTACCACATTACAGGTGGAAAGGCTTGCTAATTTTGCCATGACTCCCACTGACTGGCAAACGACAGTGAAAGCAGTGCTTCCCAACATGGGACAATACATGGAATGGAAGGCTCTCTGGTATGATGCAGCCCAGGCACAAGCTAGAGTTAATGCCACGGCTGAAGATGAGAATCAGAGGCAGTGGACATTTGAAATGCTGACAGGTCAGGGTCAACATGCCCTTAATCAAACCAACTACATCTGGGGCGTCTATGGTCAGGTGTCGGCCGCCGCTATTAAAGCATGGAAGGCCCTCACAAAAAGGGGAGAGTCCAGTGGACACCTTACAAAGATTGTCCAAGGACCCCAAGAGCCATTTTCAGACTTTGTGGCCAGAATGACAGAGGCCGCCAGTCGCATCTTTGGTGATTCAGAACAAGCTATGCCCCTGATTGAGCAACTTGTCTATGAACAAGCAACCCAGGAATGTCGAGCGGCTATCGCCCCTCGCAAAAGCAAAGGTTTACAAGATTGGCTCAGAGTGTGCAGGGAGCTGGGGGGACCCCTAACCAATGCAGGACTAGCTGCCGCCATTTTACAAACGCACAGGTATAGAGATTTATCTAATCGAAAAGCTTGTTTTAATTGTGGGAGAATGGGGCACCTTAAGAAAGATTGTCAAGCCCCTGAAAGAACAAGAGAATCGAAGCTTTGCTATCGTTGTGGTAAAGGTTATCATAGGGCTAGCGAATGCAGGTCAGTCCGGGATGTAAAAGGGAGGCTTCTGCCCCCTATTGAAGAATCCAAGGTACCCCAATCAAAAAACGGGTCACGGGGCCCATGGTCCCAGGGCCCTCAGAAATATGGGAACCAATTTCAGAAAAGCAATCAAGAGGAAGTAGAGGTTTCCGAGGAACCTCCGGAATGGACTTGCGTGCCGCCTCCGACTTCTTACTCATGCCCCAAATGAATGTTCAACCGGTCCCAGTCCATTCCCCTGGACCTTTGCCCCCTGCCACCATTGGGCTTATTCTGGGCAGTGGCTCCTTAACTTTACAGGGACTCATTATATATCCTGGGATTGTTGACCCATATCATAAAGAGGAGATTCAAGTTCTCTGTTCTAGCCCTCGGGGTGTATTTTCTATAAAGCAGGGAGATAGAATTGCACAACTGGTGTTGCTGCCCTCCCTCGGGGATGGAGAAACCTACACTTTACAAAAAAGGGCTATGGGATCTTCTGGAAGTGATTCAGCCTATCTGGCTATACCCCTAAATGAGAGACCTACAATAAAATTGTTAATTAATGGAAAAGAATTTGAAGGGATAATGGATTCGGGAGCAGACAAAAGCATTATTTCACTCCATTGGTGGCCGAAGTTTTGGCCCACTGTTGTTTCATCTCATTCTCTACAAGGTCTTGGATACCAGTCCTCTCCTGCCATCAGTGCCTCAGCCTTAACCTGGCGGAACGCTGAGGGCAAACAGGGATGTTTTACCCCCTATGTGTTGCCACTCCCTGTAAATTTATGGGGACGGGATGTATTACAAGCCATGGGCATGACCCTAACTAATGAATACTCCCCCCAGGCATCAGCCATTATGGCAAAGATGGGGTATACAAATGGTAGAGGCTTGGGTAGGCAAGAACAAGGCAGAATAAAACCCATTACACAACACGGAAATCGGGGTAGAAAAGGACTGGGTTTTATTTAGGGGCCGTTGAGGCTTCACGACCCATACCATGGAAAACAGAGGAGCCGTTATGGGTCTCTCAATGGCCTCTATCCTCTGAAAAATTAGAGGCTGTCACAAGATTAGTGCAAGAACAGGAACGGCTGGGGCATCTAGAGCCTTCTACCTCCCCATGGAATACACCAATTTTTGTTATTAAGAAGAAATCTGGGAAGTGGAGATTACTCCACGACCTGCGGGCCATTAACAATCAGATGCATCTTTTTGGCCCTGTTCAAAGAGGCCTTCCTTTGCTTTCTGCACTTCCTCAAGATTGGAAGCTTATTATTATAGATATTAAGGATTGTTTCTTCTCTATTCCACTTTACCCACGGGATAGACCAAGGTTTGCCTTCACTATCCCTTCTCTTAATCATATGGAACCAGACAAGAGATTTCAGTGGAAGGTACTGCCGCAAGGCATGGCCAATAGCCCAACAATATGTCAGCTATATGTGCAGGAGGCTTTGGAGCCAATTAGGAAGCAATTTACATCTTTAATCGTTATCCATTATATGGACGATATTCTTATTTGTCACAAAGAGTTAGATGTTTTACAAAAGGCTTTTCCCATGCTGGTGGCTGAATTAAAACAGTGGGGATTAGAGATTGCCTCAGAAAAGGTTAAAATTGCAGATACAGGCCTCTTTTTGGGCTCAAAGATTACTCCCAAAAATATAGTTCCTCAGAAAATAGAAATTCGCAAAGACCACTTACAAACATTAAATGATTTTCAGAAACTTCTGGGAGATATAAATTGGTTGAGGCCCTTTTTAAAAATTCCATCTGCTGATCTAAAACCCCTCTTCGATCTCCTGGAGGGTGAGCCTCATATCTCCTCACCCAGAAAATTTACCCCTGCCGCCCACCGAGCCTTACAGATGGTGGAAGAGGCCTTACAGGAAGCACAATTACAACGAATTGAGGAGTCACTACCTTTTAATCTGTGTGTTTTTAAGACAGCTCAATTGCCAACTGCAGTCCTGTGGCAACATGGACCATTACTTTGGATTCATCCAAATGCTTCCCCTGCTAAGATTATTGACTGGTACCCTGATGCTGTTGCACAGCTCGCGCTTCGCGGAATAAAAGCAGCTGTTACACATTTTGGCAGGGATCCTGATTCCTTGATTGTGCCTTATACTGCTGCACAAGTTCAGACCTTGGCAGCCACATCTAGTGATTGGGCAGTTTTAGTTACTTCCTTTTCAGGACAAATTGATAATCATTTTCCAAAGCATCCAATTTTACAGTTTGCCCTAAACCAGGCTATAGTGTTTCCACAAGTGACAGCTAAAGACCCACTCCCAGATGGGACTGTGGTGTACACTGATGGATCAAAAACTGGTATGGGAGCTTATGTGGTCAAGGATAGGGTTATATCTAAACAATATAATGAAACTTCACCTCAAGTTGTAGAATGTCTGATAGTACTGGAGGTTCTTGAGGCTTTTCCAGGACCCCTCAATATTGTATCAGATTCCTCTTATGTGGTTAATGCAGTTAATCTCCTTGAGATAGCTGGAATAATAAGATCCTCCAGCAGAGTTGCTAACATCTTTCAGAAGATACAAGCTGCCTTGTTAAATAGGAGATTTCCTGTTTTCATTACCCATGTCCGAGCACATTCTGGACTCCCAGGTCCCATGTCCTTAGGGAATGACTTAGCGGACAAGGCTACAAAGCTGGTGGCCGCTGCCTTGTCTACCCATGCACAAGCAGCAAAAGAATTCCATAAGCGCTTTCATGTGACGGCTGAGACCTTGCGCCGTCGTTTTGCTCTATCCAGGAAAGAGGCTAGGGAAATTGTTACTCAATGCCAGAATTGCTGCGAATTCTTACCTACTCCCCACATGGGAATAAACCCACGTGGCATTAGACCATTGCAGATGTGGCAGATGGATGTTACTCATATTCCCTCTTTTGGAAGGCTTCAATATGTTCATGTTTCTGTTGACACCTGTTCTGGCGTAATGTTTGCCACACCCCTAACAGGGGAAAAGGCCTCATATGTGATTCAACATTGCCTTGAGGCCTGGAGTGCTTGGGGAAAACCCAGAATTTTAAAAACAGACAATGGACCAGCATATACCTCTCAAAAATTCCGACAGTTTTGTCGGCAAATGGATGTTACCCATCTAACTGGCCTACCTTATAACCCTCAAGGACAGGGCATTGTGGAACGTGCCCATCGTACACTCAAATCATATCTGATTAAACAAAAGGGGAGTATTGAGGATGTTCTACCCTCGGTACCAAGAGTTGCTGTATCCATGGCACTTTTTACCCTTAATTTCTTGAACTGTGATGCCCAAGGCCACACTGCGGCTGATCGCCACAGTTTAGAGCCTGATAGGCCAAAAGAAATGGTAAAATGGAAAGATGTCTTGACTGATCTCTGGAAAGGCCCGGATCCTATTCTTATAAGATCCAGGGGAGCTGTGTGTGTTTTTCCACAGGAGGAAGAAAACCCCCTGTGGATCCCTGAAAGACTCACTCGAAGAGCTCCTTCACAACTCCAGAATAAGAAGGATGGAGGCCAAGTGGGTGATGAAGACTCTCCTACTCGGGATGATGGTTCCTAGTATGATGGGAGAGTTACGGTGGGCCATCATGTCTACCTTCCCCCTACCGATGCCAGTGATGCAGAATGCCCAGGTGTTCCCTAGATTTTTCACAAATAATAGAGAGTTGGGGCTTGCCTTTTTGCCTTTAGATCCTCAGATACAGAGTTTTCAGGATGAGAGAACCTTGTCATTAGTAGGAAGCTTGTGCTTTACTGTGATTTCTTCATTAAAGGATAATTTTATTCATATGGATCCAGAAAGATCTAATGCTAATCCTTTTGAATTAATGGAAGCTGTACTGATCTTTCTCCTATGATAGTGAGAAGGGACAGATTACTTTTGATTGGAAAGGGGCATTAGGCAACAGTCTGAGTGAGGGACAGAGCTCTGGATCATCTGATTGGTCCTCCTCCAATGTTAAGTATACCCCTTTTAAGAGAACTAATTATTCAGCTGCCCTTTATTTGGGTTGTGAGTAATGATACCTTAGGTAAGAATCAGAAAGAAATAAATTGTTCTGCTTAGAATTGTTTTTATGCATTATGCTGGGATGCTATTAAGCACCCTTTTGCTTTGGTAATGCGCATGCCTCGATTTATTCCAGCTCCTGTTGAGGCGCCAAGTAATTTGAGTTTGTTTAGGGAAAAGCGAGATTTTTGGGATCTCTGCTATTATTGTGGGCCTGATAGCCACCGCCGCGGTTACTGCTTCGGTTACCGCCTCGGCCCTTGCACTTTCTGCCACTGTGCAGACAACTCAAACCATTAATGAACTATAGGCCACTGTGACCATGGTCCTAGATAAACAGGCCACTGCCAATTCTCAGATACAAGGAGGCCTGATGTTGGTAAACCAACAGATTAATTTGGTTCAGGAACAATTGGATATATTGTGGCAGATGGCCAAATTGGGATGTGAACAAAGTTGCCTGGCCTTTGTGTCACTTAGTACAATATGAGAATTTTACAAGAGCAGCTAACCTGTCAAAAGCTCTGTCTCAACATTTATTACAGAATTGGACTTTTGAGTTTGAGCAGACACTCCGTGAGTTGAGAATGGCGATCCTGCAAGTGAATTCGACGCATCTGGATCTTTCTCTGATGGAAGACCTCTCCCCCTGGATTTCATCTGCATTTTCTTATTTTAAGGAATGGGTGGGGGTAGGATCATTTAGCCTAGTTCTCTGCTGTGGAATAGTGTTGATGCTTTGGATGGTGTGTACGCTCAGAGCCCAAACAAAAGGAGAAAGTGGTGGTGGCACAAGCACTTGCTGCCTTAGAACACGGAGCATCCCCTGACATTTGGTTAACCATGTTAAAGCAATAGGTCGCTGGCCTCCCAGCTCTTGCACCCCACGAGGCTAGTCTCATTGCACGGGATAGAGTGGGTAGGCTTCAGCAGCCCAAGGAGTTGCAAGGCTAAGCACTGCACAGGAGAGGTCTGCGGTATAACGACTTTCTCCTGGGAGATAAGTCATCTTGCATGAAGGTTCTATGTCATGATCTCCTTCCCCCAGAAAAAAGACATCGGACTGGTCAGGACTTCCTCTGGGGATAAGACCCTGGAGAGGAGCTTTGTACATGTTCCGAATTTGCACATGGGGATTTGACCTCTATCTCCACTCCAAAGTTGTGGGTGTCCTATTGCTTCAAAAATAAATGAATAGGGGGAGATGTGAGGAGCCGCCCTCGCTATCGCTATTGCCGTTAGAAGATGGCGCTGACATCCACTGTCAGTTGGAGTTAACTGTCGCTGTCAGTTGGAGTTAACTGTCGCTGTCAGTTGGAGTTAACTGTCGCTGTCAGTTGGAGTTAACTGTCGCTGTCAGTTGGAGTTAACTGTCGCTGTCAGTTGGAGTTAACCGTTTAAACTGTGCCTCTCCCGTGACGTCATCTGGGGTGATGTGCAAACCACCAATCCCGGCTCTACACATCTCACTCGGAGCTCCTAGGCTTATATAAGGGGCTGGGTTTCTTAGCTTGGGGTCTCCCTCTAAGAAGCTGATCATCTATCTCTCAAGATGCATTAAAGCTTTACTGCAGAAGGATCCGAGTGTTCTGCGTCGTTCTTGCTGGCGAGACGGTAGCGCGGGACACCAAAGTGCTTTGTGGCTGTTGTTACTTCCCATAAAGCCTAACCCCAAGAGCTGCCACGGCCACTAAGCTGAGGTGCCTGGTGCTCGCAGGCAGAGGCACAGGGTCCAGAGCTTGTAGACATCCAGGGATGTGAAAGGGATTAATTAGGCAATGTCTCCAAAGTGCTTCAGGAACCTTGGAGAAGAGCCTTTTAATTATAGTATTGACCCGTAGCAAGTGGGGAGCCGGAAGGAGAAATAATATCAGTTTTGCCAAGGGTAATAGTCAGACCAGATAACTTTCTTGCCTCAAGGGATACACCTTTTTTTCCTTTTTTCCCTCCTCCTTATTGTAGAACCTCATATTTCTTGAATAAAACACAACTCCCTCCATGTGATCATAGGATGAGCTGTAGCTATTTTTTTTAGAATTATTTTTAGTTTTCAATGTGCTTGTGTGGCTGTGTCTGGGTATGTGGACGCAAGCTCAGTAGACTGTAGCTGCTCTTTATGTCAATTCCACTCTGATGTTTGGTTTCTGCGATCATTAGTTCATTTTCAATCAGGGTTCTACTATGCATCTCAGAATAGCTTCAAACTCAAGTAGCCCAAGCTGACCTCAAGCTCCGGGGATCTTCCCATCTCTACTTCCTAAGAGCTAGGTTTCGGGATGTGTGACAACACGTTCAACTTCCTTATTTTTAATTCAGATTCATTTATTCAAATCCATTTATTTTTGTAAACTGCTTCTTAACAGGAGAAAGAGGCCTCTTTGTCTGCCCTTGAGACTTTCATGAAGTGATGAGAGAGGTGCATTTACCTTAATGGGGTTGCGAGATTTAGTTAGTACGTGCAACTTGTTTGCCTGTGAATTTATTCCATAAAGAGCATGGAAACAGTGATGTGCCTCAAAATTCGGATGAGAAAGCTTTTGAATCAACATACTAAAAGCTGTCATATACTCAGCATTTGTCACAGACATGTCCCTCATCCCTTGCAATCTTCTTAAGGCAGGAGGACAATGTGGGTTCTTTCCATTTTATCCTCTCCATGTCAAAAATTCAGAAGTTGGGTGAGAGGTGCAGGGATGTTGGAAAGGGGAATAGGAGAAGCCAGGGCACAGGCCCTCCCTGCACCCTCCTGGTTCTTAGATACCACATAGGAGTGTGCACACCTGACTGAGATGAACTACCTGGAAATAAAACTGCAGCCAGCGCCTATGGGCATCGAATATCTTCCCCTATGGTACGCAGAGCCCTTATCTGCATGTTCAGGAGTCCCACAACATAATACCTCGGCTGCTTGTGTATCACAGGCAGGAGGCATCTCTGAAATCAGGTCAGAGCATCCATCCACAAGTCACTTTTTCTGTCACTCTCCAACGCAACAGAAATGTTTGCATCCTTCACTGTAGTGACCTGAGCAAGGGAATTTAAAACACTGGACTGATCAATATACAGAAACGCAATCTCCTCAGGTCAGGAATCTGGTTGCTTATGCCTTAATTGCTTCAAGATCAATCAATTTTTCTGCTGAATTGCCTATAGTCATTGCTAGACTCTCAAGGTCTCCCTCCCTCCAGGTCTCTCCTCAGCCAAGGACATTAAACACTGAATTGGAAGTTATGGAACATTTTTTTTGGCATTATAATTTCATCTTTGAGATAGGCGGTTTTTAATTTCTACATACCTCAAGGATTTTTTCCTGCAATTTAATATCCATTCTATTGATTCTAGTTTAACTGAATTATGGTGAGAAAATTTAGTCTGCATATTCCCTAGTTCTTTGAAGATAATTGATACTTGGCTAGTGTCTTACTGGGTCCCTCCTGTAAACATGTCAGTTTCTGTAAAGAATGAACACTGAGGCAGGATTCTCTATATCTTAAATAGACCAAACATGATAAACTGTATTATGCAAATTTTCTTTGCAAATTTTGTCTTTTTGATATGTCAATGGTTGAGAGAGACGTACTAGGCTATTCTACTGCAGTGGTGAAGCATAGAACTCCAACACTTCTTCAGTTGTTTTGTTTGTTTGGTTTTGGTTTTTTATTTAAAAATTTATTTTTCATTTTACATACCAACCCCCAGGTCCCCCCCCTCCTTTTCTCTCACCCCCTCCTCACCTTCACAGCCCCATCCACTCCTCAGAGGGGGTAAGGCCTTCCTTGGGGAGTCAACAAAGTCTGGCAACCAACTTGAGGCAGGACCAAGCCCGTACCCTCTGTATCAAGGCTGAGTCAGGTGCCCCACCGCAGGGAATGGGCTCCAAAAAGCCAGTTTATACACCTGGAATATGTCCCAGTGCCACTGCCAGGGCCTCTCCCCCCAACTGATCAAGCCACGTAACTGTCACCCACATTCAGAGGGCCTAGTTTGGTCCCATGCAGGTTCCCCAGCTATCAGTCCGTATTCCCAGCTCTCACTAGCTCAAGTCAGCTGCAGTTTGCCCTATCGTGATCTTGACACACCCACCCCCCTTGTTCATATGATCCCTCCTTCGTAGTTCTTCAGCTTCTAACAACTTTGTTTTATATATTTTAAAGATGTTCTCTTATACTTCCTGTCAAATTGTAAAGAAGTAACCCTTTCAAGCACCATGTAAATTTCCAAAAAAAAAAAAAAAATGGGGGGGGGGGAACCAACAGTCCTAACCAGCTATGGCACCCGTGAAGTACAACGACGATTTTATGGAGTTGACTAAGAGTTTAATTTGTTCTCATACTGCTGATCCCTTTGTTCCCTTTACTGGCTTTGAAATTAAAGCAGGTATTTTAGTGCCTTTGAAATTATACTATGCACATGTAACGTTTAGCAAAATATAGTTTCATTTCTTTTCCAAAAATGCAAGGACTTCTGCGTCTTTTCATAGAACCATTATCCCTCTGATAAAACTGACAGTTGAATGTTCCAATCTTGGGTCTTTTTAAAGACAGAAATAAAGCACTGTTCTCTTATCTAGAAAGTCTTTGTTTAAATTTTATGTACTCATCTTTTCCCATTTTTCACATGTTTTTCCTTTTGTACCACTCAGATCTTCCTTCTAAAATTGTTAAATTTTTTCCCCTCCTCCTTTAGAGGTCTTTTCAGAGTGGCTCCTATAAAAGTTTTATCCAAAGATGTCCTTATTTCTTTTAGTTTTTTATAAAAAGCCCTGTCATTGGGTATAGGGTTGTGAGATGACATTTTTTTCCTCTCATGAAGATATTATTCTACTGTCTTCCATGTTCTGTGTGCAAGTCTTCCCTGTCACGTTTCATAGATGATCTGGTTCCCTCACACACACCCTCCCGGGCAACTTTAAAAATCTCACTTTATCACTATGAAGTTTCAGTAACTGTATCTGGGTGCAGAATAAATATACTTGTGTCTTCCAATGAGGGAGAGTTCTCAGCAATCATCTCTTTGAGTATTGCTGGGTTCACTGGGCTCCCCCTTCAGAAAGTTGATTGTGCTTCCACAAACCATCTCCTTCTACGCTCTCAATTTTTTCTTTATTTCATTAATTTATTTTTTACATTTCAATCCCGGTTCCCCCTCCCTCCTCTCTTCCTGCTCCCTCGCTTCCCCCTCCTCCCATCTGCTCCTCAGAGAGGGCAAGGCCTCCCCTAGGAAGTCTACTAAGTCTGTCCCATCATCTAACTGAGGCAGGACCAAGGCTCCTCTCCATCCCCACACCCCTGTGTGGCTGGGCAAGGTATCTCTCTATATAGAATGGGCTCCACTAAAGTCAGTTTGTGCATTAGTGTTAGATCTTTGGCCCACTGCCAGTGGCCTCGTATATTGCTCTCAAATTTTGTGGCACATTTTCTGTCTTTCTTCTCTGTCTGCCTCCTAGGTATTCCTCTCAGATCTACCTTCTAGTAATTCTCTCTTTTGATCTGCCTAACTCACTCTTGGCAGTACTGGGGATTTTTTTCTAAAAATTTCAATTACAACGATTGTAGTTTTATTTTTTAGAAGTTCCATTTTGTTTTGTCTGAATCTTCTCTGCCATGTCTGATAGCTCCTATGTTTTCTTGTCAAAACGACTCCATCCTCCCCGAGTGGTAAACATAATCTTATCCGAGACAGAAACCCAGAAGGTTGGCCTTCTAGAAATGCCTTAGCCAGCCTCAAAGCTCTATGGAAACTAGTCATGGCTCAGAGTTTAAGGCAATAGACACCACTCACGCTGTGACCTCAGTGCTTGGCCCACAGCCCTGTGGCCACGCCTGGCATAAGTTGCATGCCTCATCCCTGAAGTCTGGCTTTGTACGGCAGTGCTAGAGTCACAAAGCTCTGCCACATCCTATCCTCTCTCAAATCCACAACCCAAAGTCCAAGTCTTCCTTGTAAAATCTGATTCTGTCTGTTACTATCCTTAATTTGTCTGTTTTATCAAAAAATAAAATAAAATAAAATAACAGCTCAATGAGTCCAATCCAGCTGCCCTCTTGCTGACAGCACTCACCTTAGCATCTAGTTGAATGTCAAAATGCTGCTGCTGACCTCTGCTCCAAGGATAACCCCATCTGCCTGCTGTCTGACTACTCAGAGTCTGTTCACAGGGAACTTCATTGGGGAGACTTTGGGTGGTCTTCATTCTTCAAACTAAGTGGTTCATCAAGGGAGTACATTTTATGTATCATCTAGTTACTTCTCAGGAGAAAAGACTGACATTCTCATACTGACAGCCTAACCTAAGACAGTCTCATGGTGAAGCTGGTCCCATTATGACACCTACCAAATCTTAAGACTTACCAAAGGCTGCCCCAACCTCTCCTTCAAACATATCCTGTCACTATAGCAAAATGAGAGCCATCACTGATACCCGTTGACAAAGTTCCCCCCAAAGAGCAAAGAGTCTGGAAGAATCGGGAGTGGGGGGAGGGAGGCGGGAATCTCAATATTGGCCCGAAAGCAATCGTTCTGCATGCTTGCAGGCTAGAATCACTTTAGTACTTTTAAGTATCCTGTGCAAAGGCAACACCTGGGTCAATGTCACAACGGTCTGTGCTTGTGGTGTCTAAGCCTCGGAATCCGCATATGACAATAAATGATTGGCAGTCTCTACCCCAGATAAGCAGGCTAATGATATGACGTCACTCGCCTTGAAGAGGATCAGAGTACATTGCCGCAAAATGTGGTGTGTTGGCTTTTCTTGTTTCTGTCTGACAGCAATGGAGATGCAACAGATACAGAAGGAAGCCTTCCCAAAGATTTCCTTATCAGACTGACAGCAGAAACTTGGGAGAAACGAAGACAGCTACAAATCCCTTCTCCCCAGGAGTTATGGCCACAGAGATGAAAGGCTGGCTTGGATGAGTCTGCATAAACGAACGCTGTGAAAATAACTGTCACCTTCCATTAGTTCCCCGTATACTTATCTTCCCACAGTTTACCACCCTGAAACACTTTAACACCTGCTTCCTTTGTCTACTCGGCGGTCCAGGATTTATACTCCTTTGCCAAAATGATTCGTGAGCTTACACAATCGCTATTTCTTTGGGTTATCCCCCCCCCCCTCTTACCTGTGAAGCCCTTATGCACATAAAAATATAAGCATCAATGAGTAAGCAGATGCCTTTTCTCCTATTAACCTGCCGTCTGCTAGTGTAATTCACAGGCCTCCAGTCACGGAATCTGAGAAAGCAGAGCAAAAGAAATTTTCCTCCCCTACAGAGATCTACATACATATTAAAAGCAGAGAAGAGAAAGTGCCTATTCTTTTGAAGAGATGAGGAGAAGAAAGGCCAGGAACAGATTCACAGAGGTGGACGGAAATGCCTGCAATGTGCCATGAGGAAAAACTAAGAGTTGACCAAGTGAGGAAAGGCAGAGAGAACAGCAAGGGTTTAGACAAAGAAGCAGGAACAGCAAGTGTTTCCATGTGAGTGGAGAATGGACTGTATGCTGAGTAGCCTCCTGCAGAGATGTGATAGCCACCATCAGGAAGCTTAGGTTTTCTTCAGAAGGCAGTAGAAGAGATATTGATGGGTAGTAAAGCTTAGAAGGATGTAAAGAAACACCTCTCCTCCTGCCCATGAAGTGGCACCAAGCTTTGGTGTGTGTGTGCTGAGACCACAGGACTAGGCTACATCTTTCTAGACAAGAGCTATGGTTGTTCCTGAAGAGAACAGAGCTCAGATATCCTCCCCTCTCAGAAGACTGAGGCTCTAGCACAGAAAAGGATGACTTGGAGGCTTATAATGAGACTAAAGGGAAAGATTTCTAGGGATGCTTGGAGGTACTCCATTCCAGAAAAAAAAAAAAAAAACATGGTGCAGCAGAGGGGAGTAACAAGGTTCCTGATGGGTATATGTTGTGGTGTCTTTCCTGATGACATGTTATCAAATATCTGTTTACCCTAGATAGGACACTGAAAATAGACCAAAGAAACAATCCACCCAAATTTAACTTGTAAAGCAGTGAATTTACTGATATTATTTACAGTAGCATGGGTAACTCAGAGCCAGCTGCATTGCTGAAAAGCATACGTGATGACTCACAAAAGCTACATCTCTATAGCTCCCTGCACAGATCTACAGGTCAGAGTCTCCTCTTTCCAGGGGTTGGTAGTGCTTAAATAACGTTGGAGAGGAGCTTTGTGAATCCCTTAAGTTTCATGAACTTTCTGAGACTTGTGAGTTGTTTACTTCCTGGGAGTCTTAAAGCAGTTCCCATCAGGGTAGACTGTTTTAATTCAGAAGAAATTGTGTGTTAATTTTTTTTGACATTGCAGTGTCAAAGTATTCTACAGAAAAAAAATAGAAAACAAAGAGATTTAATTTCATTCATGTCTTCAAAGCATTTCAGTTGGTGTTGTGGTTTGAATGTGTTCAGCCCCCATAAGCTCACAGGGAGTGGCACTACTAGGAGGTATGGCCTTGTTGGAGGTAGTGTGGTCTTGCTGGATGAGGCTGGATGACACACACCTTTAATCCTGACCTTGGCACTGAAGGACACACCTTTAATCTGCGCCACACCTTCTGTTGGAAGTGTGTCACTGTGGGGGTGGGCTTTGAGGTCTTTTTCTCAAGCTTCACTCAGTGTAACAGTCAAGTTGCCTGCAAGATGCAGCAGTCTCAGCTCCAGGGCCACCTCTACCTGCCTGCTGCCTCTCTTCCCGCCATGACAATAAATTGACTGAACCTCTGAACCTGTAAGCAAGTCACCAATAATTGACTGAACCTGTAAGCAAGTCACCTTAATTAGATGTTTTCTTTATAAGAGTTGCCATG
Source organism: Mesocricetus auratus (assembly GCF_017639785.1). Classification (NCBI taxonomy): domain Eukaryota; kingdom Metazoa; phylum Chordata; class Mammalia; order Rodentia; family Cricetidae; genus Mesocricetus; species Mesocricetus auratus. The sequence goes on from NW_024429180.1 coordinate 1,406,755, forward strand.
GTCATGGAGTCTCCTCACAGCAATAGAAATCCTAGGAATAGGAACCCACCACACAGCTGGTGTGTTAGTTTGAATGAGAATGGACCCTATAGGCTCATATATTTGAATGCTTCATCATCAGAGAGAAGAACTATTTGAAAGGGATTCAGAGGTGTGGCCTTGTTGAGGGAAGTGTGTCACTGGGGTGGGCTTTGAAGTTTCAAAAGCCCATGCCAAGCCTAGACCCAGTCTCTCTTTCTCTCTCTCTTTCTTTCTCTCTCTGCCTCTCTGCCTCCCTCCCTCCCTCCCTCCCTCCCTCCCTCTCCCTCCCTCCCTCCCTCCCTCCCTCCCTCCCTCTCTCTCTCTCTCTCTCTCTCTCTCTCTCTCTCTCTCTCTGGCTCTCTCTCTCTCTCTCTCTCTCTCTCTGGCTCACTTGCTCTCTCTCCACCTGCAGATCAGGATATATAGCTCTCAGCTACTTCTCCAGCGCTATGCTTGCCTTTATGGCCAACATGCCCCCCCCCTTTAATGATAATGGACTAACCTTCTGAAACTTTAAGCAAGTCCATCGTGGTGACACCATTTTGGAAGGTTGTAGAGTTAGGAGGTGAAGTCTCACGGAAGGAAGCGTATCACTGTACAAAGGCCTTACCGTTTGATGGCTTAGCTGTCCACTCCTTGCTGTCTGACTGTGGTCATGTGACCAACTGCCTCATGCTCCCGCGGCATGCCTTCACCACCATGATGGAAGCTGCTTAAACTGCAATGTCAGCCGATATAAATCCTTCTTCCCTTCAGTCACTTCTTGTCACATATTTTGGTCACAGCCAAGAAAAAAACAAAGTTACTAACAGTAAGTCTAAAGTAGGAATCATTTGTAACCATCGCTACGCAGTAACTGGCACTATGGGTTTTAGGAAGTAAGGGAACTGAGTCTAGCCTCCATCAGGAAGTCCAGAGGCTCTCTTCTGCCTCGGTCATAATGAGTGCTTTGTAGATTGTGTTTTCACTTAGTCTCAGAACGTTGTTCTCTCTACAGCTGGGGTAATACAAGGACCGGGCCAACCGAATGTTCTTCAGAGCGAATTACAGCCAAAGCTCAGAGTATCATTACAAGTCGCCTCAGAGTATCATTACAAGTTGCTTGCTGAAGCGCCGGCGGTTTGTTTGCATGGAAGCAAATGGCTTTTCTGCATAATACAGCCTCTCATACAGCTGGTGATAGCAGGAGCTGAAATAAAGGATGGAGTTCAGGAGGTGGGTGCCTCATTTACGGACAAGTGATGAGACCCTAATGAAATAGCATTTTAGCCCTATCATCATCCTCCTGAGAAAAATTCCCCGTGAGGTTTTCCATTTGAATCTTGGGCATATTTAGGAAGATCAAAGTAATGGCTCTTTAAAATTAATTACATGAATTTGTAGCTCAACAACATTGAGTGAAAGACGGATGTTGTACCCCATGCCTTGTTACAGCTGTACATCACATACATCAAAAGCCTGGGACTCTGGGGAGAGCAAAGTCCCCTCCATACCAGCCCCCAAGCAGCCGGGACAGACGGGAAAAGAGTACAAAAGATCAGTCCCCAAAGTTGTTGTGACAGCTTAATTGTATTATGGTGCTTAGATAATTCCCATTTATTTGGCTTTTTCCTCGGCTCCAATGCTGGCCCCCCAAGCATAGCTATTACCAGGAAAATTAAGATTCACAACTTTAATGGGTCCACTTGCTCTCTCTAATGCTGTCCCTGCTCAAAAGTCCTGGTAATTGTTCCACGCTGATCAGGACTTCCCCCCCAGCCCACAGCATGCTGAGACCCGACAGCAACTAACTAATTGCAATTAAAATCTCCCACGTGAGTGGAAGAGAATAACATAAATTAATCAGTACATTAGCAGAATTACATTTAAATGTTCAAATGTGCATCCAACATGGTGGGACATTTTAAATTATAAAGCAAAGTACTTCATTACGGATGCTGATATTTTAATGAGGAAATGTGATGTTTGGTTAAATGGGAGTACAATATAGAAACTTCCTTAAAATTAGCATCAATGATGCATTTTAATTCAAGAAACAAGTTGTGGACTGCGTAATTCCTGCAAATCAATGTAGAAAAAAAAATGCCTGGAGCTATGGAGACAGTTGATCATCTCAACCTCTGAAGAATTAATAATTTCAGCTGTACTAACTAGCATTTTATGTAAATTGTCAGATAAATCACAGCAATAAATACAGGATTTACAAGAACAAAACAGTATGCTTTTCCTTAATTTATTCAGTCATCAATCCATGTATACTGAGGCTAAGGGACATAAAAGATTCAGCATCCAGGCCAATAAATAAATAAATGGATGAAAAGAAAAAAGAACAGAATGTCTCCTATGGTGGCATGGATACCCTAGGGGGGAAAAAAGTCCCATCTAATCTTACCAAAATTGTATGAAGAAAAGCATGAACATAAATCTAAAAGTTGTGTTGTGAGTTGAGAAGATTGGTTCTATGGGTAAGAGAGCTTGCTGCCTAACTCCTGTGATACCCATACCACCCACATGGTGGAAGGAGAGAACCAACATTTATAAGTTGTCCTTAGACCACCACGCGCACGTGCGCGCGCGCGCGCGCGCGCACACACACACACACACACACACACACACACACACACACACCAATACATGTTTTTTGAAAAAAAGAAGTGGTCTTTTCTCTAAGCAAGACTTTCCTAACCATGATCATTCCCTGCTGTTTGTCCTCCTGAAACAGCCTTCCCTCTTGGTATCTCTGTGACACACACTGTTTCTCTGCACCAGGTAGCAGAAGCCCATCTTCTCCTTTGTGGCTTAGAGCATAGCTCGTCCACCCTGATGTGTACAAACGTACCTGCTTGCTTCTTTGTATACTCATGGACTCTGCTGGGTTCTACCTGGACCTGCTGGTCCTGATAAACAGATAGGTAAGAAACCCTTCTGTTTTGGAAACTCCTCTGTTTTGCAAAAGGGCTGCCTGCAAAGATACTTCCTTTTCTCCACAGACTTAGCCAACACTCATGGATGCTTCCTTTGCTTCTCTACGAGATTAGATATAAACCTGCCAAGTCCCACTACTTGGCTCAAAAAAAAAATTAGCTGTTCTGAGCACAGTGCCACATACCGATGACCCCAGTGTTCTGGAGAAGGAGGCAGGAAGGTGGTGAGAAATGTGTTCTATGGAAACTTATATCATGACCCAGGACTCAGATGAAATAATAATAATAATAGTCAGCTGCTCTACTTGTCATCACAGAGCAATTGAAACAAGATGCTTAACCAAATTTTGACTAAACATCTACCATTCACAACTCCCTGAATCTGGGACCCACCCTCACTATAGAGCACACAGGCTTGAGAAATGACAAGCCACATGGTAGAATGTTCTCTGATACTCTGTGCCACCACTGCCCACCTTGGTTTCCAGTCTTTTGATGCCTGCAGGCTTGAAGACAGCACACTATCCCTGTTGCAGGAATCTCTCCCCCTAACAACATGCCCTTGAACAAAATCTCTCCCTCTAAAGTGCATGTGTGTTTTCCACCAGGCACCATCAATGACTAATGGTCTCCAAGAGTGACTATGAGCATTATGGAGATCTATGTAAAGACATGTCATTATGTCTCACATGAATTAATCATATTGAACCCCAGGGAAAGTTGAGACTACTGAAAATAAAGACAGACAACAACATGATTTTTTATATGTATTTTGTCAAGATATATGTGTGGGCCGTGCCTACAGATGCCCTGGAACTGGGATCACAGACAGTTGTAAGTCATCATGCAAGTGCTAGGAATCAAACTTGATCCTTTGTAAGAGCAGCTGATGCTGCTGACTTCTGAGCTATTCCTACTGCTCCTACAACATGACTTTTAAAATTATTCTCAAAGTAAAACATCTATCATTTTGTAACCTGCAAACATAGCAAAGGGTTTGTTGTTGTTGTTGTTTATTTGTTTTGGTTTGCTTTTTGTTTCATTTTTTGTTTGTTTGTTTTTGTTTTGAGACAGGGTTTGTCTGTGTTGCTTTGGAGTCTGTCCTGGAACTCATGTTGTAGTCTAGGCTGCCCTCAAACTCACAGAGATTTGCCTGCCTCTGCCTCCCAAGTGCTGGGAATAAAGGTGTGTGCCGCCACTGCCTGGCTGCAAAAGGGTAACCTCGCTTAAACCAGTCCCCACTCAAAACTGACTGAAGTCTAGTCTGGACATAGCATTAGGCAAGAATCAACCCGCCTGTCTCCTCCCTGTGCCCTGTCAGGAGATAAAGAGTAAGAATGGAGATAAGCTCATGTGAGATACTCTGAGTGAGGCTGGAGGAGGAGCAGCAATGGATACAAAAATCAACCATTCTGGGTGGTGTGAGGTCATGCAATGGATACAAAGTCAACACTTGAGGATGGTGTCATCTGCACTTGTATCTTAGTCACTTTTCTTCTCTGCTGCAACAGAGCACTGGATCAAAAGCAGCTTAAGGAAAGAATGGTTTGTTGCAGCTCACAGTTTGAAGGCACTGTCCATCACAGCCAGGAAGTCAGAGAAGTCGGGAAATTGAAGCAATCTGGTCACATTGTATCTGCCGTCAGGAAGCAGAGAAAGATGAGCTGTGATGCTCAGCTAGCTTTCTCCTTTTAGTTTGGTTGAAGACGTAAGACTGGGAATGGGCACTGCCAGCAATTAGGGTTAGATCTTCGGTTCTCAGTCTATCCAGTGTAGAAACTCACTCATAGACATAGCCAGAGGTCTGCCTCCTAGGTGATTCTAGACCCAGTCAAGAAGACAATATTGGCCATTGCAATATGTACGAATTATTTTTTCTTATATGAATAGGTCACCTATAAATAAAACTGTTAGTAGCTGCATAATTTCCTCAACCTACCAATTGGAATTGGGGAGCCTCTTTTCTCCCAAAATACAAAGCTAAAAATGTCTTCCACAAAGTGGCTTTGCAGCTGTGTCTCTGATTTTGCATCTGATAATGTGTCATTTCCTCAAGAGACTGTTTATTACAAGCTCCATTTCTCACAAGACCAAGAGATGATAGTGTGATGGGGGAAGTCATTCTGTGTATATGTTGATGAGTAAAGCACTGTTGGCCAATAGGGAAGCAAGATAGGTGGGACTACAAGTTGCAGAGGATTCTGGGAAATGTAGTGAAGAGAGTCATCGCCACATGATCCCAGGATGAGGACGCATCCTTGGTAAGTTAAGTCCTTATAAAAATATATATTAGTAATATGGGTTAATAATTAAGTCAAGGCTAGCCATTAAGAAGCCATAACAAACAGCCAACAGCTTCATAATTATGTTATTTGGGGGCTAAAGCCGTGACAGGACCCAGGCAGCTGGCAAAAAGACTACACGTTACAATAGTGAACAAAGACAAAATAAGGCAGAAAACGGAGAAGTTTCTGTCCTATTTGTTCCCTCTCTCCAATAGAAGTGCTCTGCCACATGAATTGTTTTCAAATCCCAAAACAAAGTACGGTGTGAGAAAAGATTCAAGGATACAAGGAAGAGAGGCTACTGAATTCTACTTCTTAGGCCTGTGAGTGTAGTAGGAGATGTGGCCTAGAACTTCCAAACACAGGGATAATTGGCTACTGATGGCAGAAAGCCCAGGAGATGGTATGCGTAAATGAAGAGACGTGGTGTGTGGTGCTGAGAAAATAAAACTCTCTAAGACAACTTTAATTTAATTTATGATGCTGCAACGATAAACAGCACACTTATTGAAAGTAAAAATAAGTATTTATTGTAGAAATTACTCACAAGAGACCAAGATGAGCCAAGCAGTTTTCTGCCGCCGAACTGGAAGCCGAAAGCTGGAAAAAAAAGAGACCGAGAATTCTGTTGTTCAGTCTTTTATACCTTCCCCCCCAGTAACGCCCCTAGCCATGCCCAAAAGTGGGCCTGGCTAGTGACGTAGTTCACCACCTACGTACGTATACGTCTTTACGTCCGTATATGTCTTTAGTCATGCCTAAAGTGGGTGTGGTTAGCGGTGTGGTAAACCGCTCTTTTATTACCTCATCTGTATGCGCCTCTAGTAAGTCACATGGTTAATGGCGGCATTGTTTTCCTCCTACGAATTTATTCTCAATTGTTTTGATTACCCTTACTATTTAGGAAGGCAATATTCATTTTTACCTCTTTATTTTTTTTTTTTTGAGAAGTGAACAGTTGGATGTAGAGCAAAAAATTAAAAGTTCTCTTACCTGACCCAAGCTGAAGGAGAAAGATTTGGGAAGTTCCTACTTTCATCAACTCAAGTTTTTAAAAAGATCCTGAACAACCCATAGACATGCACTGTATCCTTGTGACATTCAAGACTCTAGCTGGCCTCCTCTTCCATTATGTCCACACAAACCCTAATTGCATTCTGACTGTTAAACATGATGGATCTACTGCTCTTACCCAAAAATCTTGCTTTCATGATTCATCTACTGACATGTGTATGTGACCAGGATGCACTCTACCCAAGTGATGTCTATACATAAGCAACCAGAGGGGGATCTGGCTTTCCCAAAAGTAATTTAAGTATTAAAGATGATACTACATTGTCCCAAAGTCATACATCCATGAAGGGAGCAAGAGCATAAAACCAGAGTCATCTGGATCTTAATCACGAGGATACCCAGCTTCCGAAGGACACCAGATCAAAGACCTACATCTTACAGATGTATACATGTCCCTCCAGTGGTCTGTGTGACCCCTTCTGTAGCTGAGATAGTTATATTTCATTATCACACACACACACACACACACACACACACACACACACACACACACCGCCCTCACCAAGTTACATAAAGTTGATCAGGTTGTAATTAGGTCTTAGACTAGTGTTTTACTTTACTTGTTGCTGAGAACAAATGCATGACAAGAAGTGGCTTACAAAAGGAAGGGATGATATCACTCTCCGCTTGAAAGGTTGCAACCCATAACCCTGGGGGACACAAAGCAGAGAGAGCATAAAGTGACTAGTCACACCGTGTCCACTGTCAGGAAGCTGACAGAGACTAATGCTGGTGCTCAGTTGGAGTTCTCTTCTCGATTTCATCCAGTCTGGACCCCCAGGCAATGGAATGGTGCCACTTATATTTAGGGTGGCTCTTCCCACCTTAGTTTAACCTCTCTGGGAATGCTCAGAGGTTTGTCTCCTAGCTGATTCAAAATCTAATCAAGTTCACAATGAAGATCAACTGTTTCAATTAGAATCTTCTTTCTCTCCTCAACGACATTCCACCTCTACACAGACCCATCACATACAATCATGCTGTCAGAGGACACGGGACCGCCTTGAAAGCCCATGACATGAACCCCTCAGGGTCATGTTCTCATGGTCACTAGTATAGAGACAAGGATAAGAACAAGGGTACTCAGAAAGATTAACTTGGCTGCACCAGCAGGGATCACAAGCTCCATTGAATTATGACTCACTCTCTCCCCTAAAGAAATGTTGACATCTTAACCCTTAGAACTCCTGAACGTGTGCTTGTATGGAAATGGGAGCATTATAGTTATAATCAGTGAAGATGGGGGTCACACTAGAATAGAGTGGGCCCTGAATCTGGAACAGCTGTGTTCTTCATAGAAGAAAGTGATGTGTGAAGGAAGACATTAACCATGGGGAAAAAAATAAACAAGCAGAGATCAAATGCCAAGGAGACCTGCCATTACCAGAAACTGGAAGAAGGAAGAAGCCACCTCCTTTACAGATTTCAGAGAGACCTGCCAGAATGGTCCTGCAAGAGCCTTGCTTCATGGTTCTGCACTCTAGAACTGTTGTGATTTTCTCTGGAAGCCCCAGGAGACTAACACACAGGGCAGCCTGTAGAGGCTATGTGTTTGAATGTGCAGTACCCTCCCTGCAAAGACTTTGAGTGTTTGAACTTTTGGTCTCCTGCTGATGACATTGTTTGAGATATAGAACTGTTCTTCCGGAGGTGGAGTCTTGCTGGGGGATGTATGTCATGGGGTGGGTGTGAGGTGAAGAGTTGGGGAGTGAGATTTTTGAGGTTTCTATAGCCTGGTCCCACTTCCTTTTCTCCCTCTGCTTCCTGACTGCCAGGCTGGCCTCACACTCCTGCTGCCATGCCTTCTTCAACATGATAGACTCTTACCTTTTCTGCAACTGCAAACTAAAATAAACCGTTCTCCTCTAACTTGTTTCTGGTTGTCATGGCATTTTGTCACGGCAACAGAAACACTAACCCATACAAGCCAGAAGCAAACAAACTATTCTGGAGGTTTTTTGTTTTTTGTTTTTTTGCATTTGGAAGTTCTAGTATGAGATAAGAGAGGAACTTAATTCTGGGCCAAGGTGGTTGTAGCAATGAGAATAGATAACTTGACTAAGAGGGTGGCTTCCCATTAAATCATTAGAGAAACCCTGATTTCATAAGCCATCAGTTAAGAGTCAGCAAGAGCAGGCATCTGAGTTTAGTCATCACCTGGGAGTCAAACCAGAGAATGACTGCCAGTTGCCTTATATCACCAAACAAATATTGCATTTTCCTTGGCTTCTGTTTCCTAGCAATGTATAGCAATCCTCAACATTTTGGTGATCTTGATACAACCTTAAAATTTAAAGAAATAGTATCAAATATACCATCCAAAATTCTTTTATAATGAAGACAGATAATACAGCCCTGAAGAGTTCACAGAGGCAGGTAAACACGGGGAAGCTTGGTGGTCTCCAATGCCAAGTTCAAAGCAGTCTTCAATAAACAGGAAGGAGATTTTAAAACCAGAAATGCCTTAGAATGTCCTTGCTGTGACAGGAAGCCCTGCCTTTCCTTTCTTGGATTGCTGCAAGTGTGGACGAGAAATAACTCAAGGAAAGGAATGAGAAGCAATTTTGTGTTCATGGGAATAGGGTCATCACATCCACTTTCCAAGAAAGTAATAATACCTTGTGTTTCTAGTGCTTCATGCAAGTCTTCTTGTTACTCAGATATTAGGCTGATGGGGGGGATGTCCTTCTGTATATATGTTTTTCTTAATGGTTGATGAATAAAACACAGATTGGCCAGGGGCCAGGCAGAAAGTATAGGCGGAGCTGCCAGAGGAGGAGAATGTTGGGAAGAGGACACAGAGAGGGGCGGCCAGGAGATGCCATGTAGCAGAGGAAGGAGTAACAGGTCCGGACCCTTCTCTGGTAAGATAAGACTACGTGGAAATACTTAGACTAATAGAAATGGGCTGATAATTAAGAGAGAGCTAGCCCAGTAAGATGTCTGAGCCATTGGCTAAACAGTTTATGAGTTAATGTAAGTCTCTGCATGTTCATTTGGGGCTGACTGGCTGTGGGACCAGGCAGGACAAAACTTTCCTCTACATTGGGACCAACAGCTCAAGAGAAGACAATCAGAAAGACTGCCTATTGTTCTCATAGGTTTGGAAGAAGGGAGCATATCATGCCATGAGGAGGATCCTGTGGGGGAAGGGCTCATGAAAACAGAACACGGAGCATGGCTTAACAGAAGTCCTTTTTGTGGTTTCTGTAAGAATGAACAGGAAAGGCAGGTAGACAGGAAAGGCTGGGAAATGGCTAGTTTGAATGATTTCAGTGGTATCTGGTATATAGAGTTGCCCCTAGTCATCCAGTATGTGGCTCTGGCTGGTGAGGACAGGTAGATAATGGCAGAGGAGACAATAGTTCAGTAAAAGTGTTTGGGGTACGAGCTCCAGATGCGCTGGTTTTGATATGAATGGGAGAATTAGCTAAGCTTGGGGGAGGCAGGAAGATCTAAGATGTCAAAGCATCAAATGCAGGAAGTTACAATACGTAGGTCTAAATTCTTCTTGATTTGTCCTCAGGACTAAGCAGGGTGGTAGAGGTGCCAGTCAAGCTTGTGTGTCACGTGACCGAATAGCCAACAGGAAGAACTTCACGGAGGGAAGGTTTGTGTTGGCTACAGTTTCAGAAGGAAGATATAGTAGTACAGCTTACATCATGGTGGACACAAGAAATATAGGAAACACAGGGATACAGAAAATGGCCATAACAAGGTCTCTTCCTCAAGGACATGCTTTCAGTGACCTACATCCTTCAACTGTACCCATCTCCCATCTTCAACTCCTTCTCAACCATTCCATCATATTATGAGCCCATCAAGTGCCCTTGTGACTGAATAGTCCCTGGAAACTCATTCACAGACCCAGAAGGGTGCTTCACTAACCTGGATGTTTCTTAAGACAAATCAAGGTGACAAACTAGTCATCACGGTGAGCCACTCTGAAGACAGAGGGGTGGGAGTCTGAGGGTAGAGGTGAGAGGCAGGCAGGAAAGGAGGAGAGGTCCTCAGTCTTTGGGGACCAGATACTGCAGCTACAGCCTGAGGACACTCTGGGGACCAGTAGGAACCAGAAGCTACGCATGGAAGAGGCATGAAGTACAGATGGGTATTGCTGTAGTGACCAGAACTCATCCCAAATTTCAATAAGAATGTCAAACAGTCAGAGTCAGAATTTTAAACAATTCAGCAATGGCGTAACCACGTGACCAGTTTATTAAGTCAATACTATAAAAACCATAAAGTCAGAAGGAGAAATTCAGTCCACACATCACTTAACACAGGAGATCTTCTATTAGCATGAGGGTTTTCTGCAGACTTGTTAGGACAGACCAGAATGATCACACTGAAATTTAAGGTTCAGCTGTGGACTACTGAGCTGAACTTAAAATTTTCATTCCTAGAGTTTAAACATCTTTTTTTTTTCAAGACAGGGTTTCTCTGCATAACAGTCCTGGCTGTCCCACCATCGTCTACCTGGCAACATATTTTTTTAATTTAAATATCCTTTACTTATCAGGCTGGAAAATCGCGAGTGCCCTGAAAAAGTGTTCAGCACAGTCAATCACTGGAGCGGGAACACGTGTCCTTCTTTGGGGGATTCAGCAAGCCAAGAAGAACCTCCGTTCCCTGCTTCGAGAGCCTGAAGTAAACACATCTCACCACCTTCAAAAGCACCAGTGCTAGTTTTCTTTGACATACATACAGTGAATCGACCAGGCCATTCCATTTTATATATAAGCACAATGCGTCCCCTTAGCTGCCACAAAAGTCCCTCCTGCAAGCTGCAGATCATGAAAGCTGCAGATCATGAATCAAGCCACCGCCTGAGTAAACTATCAGGAGAAAGTTGCCTGTCAGGCTGTGCCAGGCTGATAGAAGACTGGCAAGCAGCCTCATGGAGGTCACCTGAGATCCAGGAGAGCGGGAGATAAACGGAGTGGAACTGAAGAGGGACATTTGCATATGGCGGCACCTTTTCCCTTATGAGACATATAGGAAGAAGGGTCTTTCGTTTCATCTCGATCTGCCTTTGCTTCCTAGAATTGAGCAGATGGATTCCACACAAACCCCAGACAACACTCAGGATATTTTTCTTAAACATTTTTTTCAGAACCAAGGGAAATAATCTATGGAATATCTGAATATAAGCCATAAACTAAGGAATTAACTCAGAACTGAAGATTGGAGTGGAGTTGGATGTGGCTGCCTATGCCTGTGATGCCAGCACTCGGGGGGGGAGGACTGCAGAGGCTGAGACCAGCCTGGTCTATATAGCGAGTTCCAAGTCATCCAAGAGCACATGGCAGGACCCTGTGCCAAAAGAGGCGTGAAGAAGGGGGTGGTAACACTGGGCTGGAGGACCATTTGGTTGGTGAAGTGCTTTCTGTGCAGGTAGGAGACATAAATTCAGCCTCCAAGAAAGGAGGAGGAAGAGGAGTATGTTGCAGTGGCATGCACCCACAGTCTTAACGCTAGGGCACAATGGCAGCAGAAACACTGTCTGGTGATGTTTCTCTTCAGACCTAGAGAAGATCCCCTGGGCTCAGTGCGCAACCAGTGTAGCCCATCTGGGGAGCCCCAGACCAGTGAGAGACTCGTGTCTTAAGAAATAAGGTGGGCATATCCTGAGAAATGTCACTTGTTGGTCCTCTGACCCCTTTGTGCATAGGAATACACACACACACACACACACACACACCGTTAAGTATGTACATACAGACACACAAATCACAATAGAGTCTCTCTGTGTCTTGTGTTTCCCTAAAGTGAAGCCAGAAAGCCACAAAGAGAGGGTCCTTGAACACGACCTCCCACTAATAGCTACCACAAACGACTTAATCAAAATGCCATCCTCAAACAAAGCACGCATCTATGGGGATGCATGACCAGCAACCCTGTGTTCAACACTGGACTGCCGTCATGTTTCTCAGCCATCATGACCAAGTATAGTCATGTCAAAATACCTGATGAAATAGCATGTACCCTGACCTCAATCTCTGTGACTATAACCTACTTCATATGGCACACATACACCCACTCCACTCTTCCCAAAGAAATACCAGTGTCCATCGGAGACTCTTTGATTGTGTTTTGTTTAGCTTGACAGAGTATAAGATGACCAGCTGACCAGACAAAGGTTAACTCTTGAATCCCAGGCATCAGCCTGGGAATCCAGCATGGGACTGATCAAGACCCCCTGAATCTGGGTGTCAGTGAGGAGGCCTAGGTAATCTATTGAGCCTTGGGCAGCAGATCAGTACCCATCCCAAGTATGCACACGGACTTTGGACTCCCATAGAACAATGTGAGGTGCACTCTCACCCTGAACTCTTGGGGAAGGGTCTAGGCCCTGCCCTATATGAAATGACAGACTATGGACACCCCCATGGAGGGCCTCACCCTCCCTGGGGGAATGAGGGGATAACGGGGGCCGGGGGGGTGTTGGGGGGAGGGCACGGGAGGAGGGGAGGGAAAGGGAGAGGGACCTGGAACTGACTTGTGAAGCAACCGTGTTTCTTATCTAAATTTAAACTGGAAAATAATATATATATTAAAAAAAAAAGATGACCTAAGAAAGTAAAAACTGACATTTTCCTCCTTGGCTGAGCCTGGGCTGATCAGGGGAAGACAGCTGTCTCCAGAGCCTAGAAAAGATTTGCATGTTTAAAGACCAGGCATTCCCAGAGATAAGCCTTGAATTACAAGGCTACTGCAATGCCTCAGAGTACCAGATAAGCTGTGATCCTCTTTCTCTATTATTGGAGACATGGCTCTAAACCAAAACAGGACTGTCAACTTCTATGTTATAATTTGAACTATAAATACAGCTTTTTTTCCTGTTATTCTGATAGCTTAGCTGATTTGAACACTTCCTTCAGGCCACTGGAACTCAGCTCAGTGATCAAAATTGTGTGAATATGAGTTTTATTGGAGAGAGAAAAATAGATCTCTTATTAAAAGAAATAAAAGCTGAATTGAGTAGAATAAAAATAATTAAAAGATATGAGTTCTTAGGTGTCATCAATTAGACAGTGGTTTGTGGAGCTCTGGGGAAAGGGGGGGGGGAGATTAAAAACTTAGATGCAACTTTCAAATGGCATAAAAGTAAAACCCTAAGCTGTTTGTCAGTGCCCAACCAGTTCAAAATAAACTGCAAGGCTAGAGATGAGACAATGCCAGTCAGCTTTTAACCAACCACCAATCTAAAAGATCAGCAGACAATAAACATGTTTAGCTATTCGTCCTATCTAAAACATATGCTATTTGCTGTGGAATAATCCTTCTGTACACTGTGAACATGTATTACTCTCACTGGTTAGTTAAAAAAAAAAAAGCTGATTGGCAGGAACAGATAGGGTGAGACAGCCTGACATGGAGAGAATTCTGGGAGGAAGAAGGGCAGAGTCAGAGGAGTCACCAGCCAGACACACAAGAAGCAGGATATGAACCTGCCATGCTAATAAAGGTACTGTCATATAACAGAGTGTAAACGAAGAGTGTGAGCTAACTTAAAATGTAAGAGCCAGTTATTAGTAAGCCTGAGCTATTGGCTGAGCGTTGATAAGTAACATTAAGCCGCTGAGTGGTTATTTGGGACCTGGTAGTCAGGACAGGAAATGTCCGTCTACATGCTATGTGTTTGGGGCCATGCGAAGTTAAAATCAATAGTAACATAAATCCGTTAATTAGATTGTTATCCAGGGGTGGAAGTTTTGCATGTGTCAATGGTTCATCTTCATTGGCAACCTCTGACTGGTTACAAAATCCCCCTAGGAAACATACCTGTAGGTGTGTCTATGAGGGTGTTTCCAGAAGGCTTACCTACTGAAGGAAGACCCACCCTGGATGCCAACAGCACCTTTCCCCACGAATTAGGGAACCAGACAGAATGAAAAGGAAACCGAAAACTAAGCAGTGGCATTCATCTCTGTCTGCTGGCTGCTGACACATGTGATCCGTTGCCTTACACTGAAGGTTTGTCTTCTAGGTGAACCCTGTCAAGTTGACAACATTAACCATGACAATGTCTGAGCTGAATGTCCTCAAGGCAAGAAAAAAAATAGTTTGACGGGAGCCAAACAGACAACAAAACCCCCCTATTTGGGTATTTCTGCTACTTGAGTATGTGGGGACGTTAAGAAATCTGTAATGGTCTGCAGTTTAGAGGGGAAAGTTCAGTCGAGAGCAAAATTTATTTATCAGGGAGGAGGGTTAGTGAGAAGAAACTGGAATGCAGGCTGCTGTGCCAACTACTCCCTCTGTTACTAAAACCGCCCTCAAGGCCTTTGTGTTAAAGGCTCTGTGGCCAGTCTGTGGTGAGATGGGGAGGTGGTGGGACCTTTAAGGGGTGGAGTGATGGGGGATGTCCTGTTTGGCCAATAGAGGCAAGAAGGCAGGAAGGCAAAAAGGTAGGTAGGACTAGTAGCCAAGGAAGGAGTAACAGGTCCAGACCCATCTCTGGTAAGATAAGACCACATGGAAATACTTAGATTAGTAGTTATGGGTTAAAAATTAAGACAGAGCTAGCCAATAAGAAGCCCTAGCCACCAGCCAACAGATTTATAACTAATTTTGGGACAAGAAGGACAAGAAACTCCAGCATCAGTGGAGCCTACTGGGAAGAAGGCAGTCACTGGGATGTGCCATTGAACAGTCTGCTGGGACCCGGCCTCTTCCTCTTGCTGTCTTTATGTCCTGGACACCAGAAGGTGAATGGTTTCCTTTGTATATTCTTCCACCATAAGACACTGCCTCCCCTCCAGACCAAGTAGCCACAGACTCGAGTCTCAGAAATCAGGGTCCAATGTAAGTCTTCCAATTTCAGAAGCTTTTTATTTCAGAAATTTTGTCACAGCCGACACATCAGACCTTTAAACTTGAAAAAGTGATTGTCTTCCACAGGACAGCAAAGCACAAGTCCCATCTACTCCTCACTTGGAAACAACTCGAAGGGAAGAGCATGACAGGGGGCCCAGAAGTCAGGCTGGCTTCCTTCCACCTCTAACTAGTCCAGCTTTGACTCTGGGGGCAGTGATCAGCTGACTGGGAAGCAGAGTAGCTGTGACTTGCCTCTACCCCACAGAACCAGCCACCTAGGCTGGGTGACAGACACTGGCCAGAACTATAAAATCTGATGATGGCTGAAGTCTTTCCAAAAATACTGACACTCAGAATGGCCTTATCAGATAAGATCGTACATGACTTATAGGCTCCGTGTCTCTCAACCATCAGTGAAAAATAAATTCGCTTTTTCTATTACTATAAGAGCTTTACACTCTAGGCATGGTTTATTACAAAAATTTAAGTGAACACTATCTGTGTAACAGAATTCATTCTCTAGAACAAATATATGTTTCTCCAATGCTAAAAAAAATACCTTATATTGAAAGGCCCAATATTTAAGTCACTTGCTTATGATGGTGCATTTTATGTTAAAAACATAAATGCCACATGCAAAAAGTTAACATTAAAATTAAAAGTATCTTCAATCTTAGATTTAGCTTAGAAACATCTTGTAAATAAAAGCTGGGTCACACATAAGTCAAAATAAGAAAGCCCAAAGCTATTGTTAAATGCTACAAGCTGGGAAACCTAATGATTCTTCCAGAATGGGGAGAAAATTTACTAGAAGCAGCAAATAATGGTTAGAAATCAGCCATCTCCTGGAACTCATTCGGAACTGAGCAACGGGGAGAGAATTCGCCTCTGGCTTGTAGTTTCCAGAATGTAACAGACTAGGGAGATGGCTTAGGCTAGGTACATGCAAACATGAGGAACAGAGTTCAGTTCCCAGTACCACATGAAAAACCTAACATTACAGCACACACCTGCAATCCTGGAACTACTAACGCGTAGACAGGAGGATCTCTGATACCTGCCAACCTGCCAGTCTAGCCTAATAGGGACAGGCCAAAGAGAGAATGCCTTAGTGTGATGGGATTTCCCACCTGGTTCAGCAGCCGCCTTGACCCGACCTGCCTACATGTCCCACAATTCTCCTTGTCTGGTAGCCCCCGCCTATCCTTCCTGTCTGGCCAATAGACAAACAGTGCTTTATTTATCAACTAATAAGACAAACATGTATACAGAAGGACTCCTCCCATCACCTTAGTTAGGGTTTCTATTCTCTCTCTCTCTCTCTCTCTCTCTCTCTCTCTCTCTCTCTCTCTCTCTCTCTCTCTCTCTCTCTCTCTCTCTCTCTCTCTCTCTCTACACAGCCTGATCTTACGAGACATTTTCCCAACCGAGGCTCCCTCCTCTCTGATGAATCTAGCTTGTGTCAAGTTGACACAAAACTAGCCAGTACAGCTGACCCCTTGTCAACCTGACACACAAGCCTATCACTTTTCAATTAAATCTTTCCCCGTCTCATTTACAGCCCCTCCCAGATCTCACAGTTAAAACATAAATAACTTTAAAAGTCCCACAGTCTTTACAAATTCAAACACTTTAAAATTCAGTCTTCATAAACAACAAGGTTCTTGTTAAAGCCTAAAGTCTCTTTAAAAATACAGTCTCTCAACTGCGGGCCTCTGTAAAATTAAAAATAAATTAAGGATTTTTTTTATTTCAAGAGGGAAGAACCAGGGCACAGTCACAAACAAGGCAAAGCAAAAGCAAACTCCAACAGTGTGAACAGTACAATGCCCCAGTGTCTGGGCTGGGCTCTTCTCAAGGGCTTGGGTTGTGTCTCCAGCTCTGGCCTCTGCAGCTCACGCAGCTTGTCTTCAAGGCTCTGGATCCACACTCCGCTGCTGTTGCTCCTGGTGGTCATCCCATGGTTCCTGCCAACCCCAGAACAATGGGGTCTTCTGCTGCAACTGGGTTGCACTTTTCATTAACAGCCTCTCATAGGCTCTTTCCATGGAGCCTCAGCTTCTCTGCATGACCCCTTCAGTTCTGGGCCTTGAACTGCCACTGAGGTAACACCTTTACCAATGGCCTCTCAAGACTCAGTCACTCCCCTTGACCCCTTCATGCCTTCAAAACTAGTACCACCTGGGTGACTCTTAGGCTATCAAGATAAGCTGCCACGGGGAGGTACAGCCTTGGCCACCTATGGAACAGCTTCTGTGTGCTGACCCTCAGGAAACACTCCCCAGAAGATTTTGCCTCATTGATGCTTGTCTCTTCTAATAGTTTTGGTTGTGAGCCCACCGTTTAATGGCTGAGCCATCTCTCCGGCCCCAATGCTGGTCTCTTCTTAATCACCACTGATTTCTCAGCTCCAGCTAACCAGCATCTAGCAATCCCAGCAAGGTAAAGGTTTTCCTTTGAGTCGTTCTGGTTTCTTTGTTAATCCCAGTGGATTCTTCAGTCATAGCTGACCAGAACCACAGAGTCTTAGTCAAAAATAACAAATGGCCCTGATACAGTCTTTAAATTTCACTCTGAAACGTCACAATCCAGACCTCCATCGTCTGTATTGCCCTCAACATTCTTACCTTCCAGGCATCAAACATTCAAAAGCTTTTTATACACAAAGTCCCAAGCTTTTCCACAATCCTCCCCCCCCAAAGGAAAAGGTCAGGTCTGTCACAGCAGTACCCCAAGATCCTGGTACCATCTTATCTTAGGGTTCCCATTGCTGTGATGATACACCATGACCAAAGCAACTTGGAGAGGAGAGGGTTTATTTCACTCACAGTCCCATATAACAGTTCATTATCAGAAACAGTGAGGAGGGCAGGAACTCAGGTCAGACATGATCCTGGAGGCAGGAGCTGATGCAGAACCCATGGGGGAGATGTTGCTCCCTGACTTGTTTCCCATGGGCTTGCTCAGCCTGCTTTCTTATAGAATTCAGGAGCACCAGCCCAAGGATGGCACCACCCACAATGGACTGGGCTCTCCCACACTAATCACGAATTAAGAAAAATGCCCTACAGCTTTCCTGCAACCTGATCTCATGGAGGTGTTTTCTCATTTGAGGATCCCTCCACTCAGATGACTTTAGTTTGTGTTGAGCTGATATAAACTAGCCACTACAGAAATCGTGAATCAAAGGAGGTAGGCAGCATTTATAAAGCTGACAGTCCTCTGGACTCCACAATGTAGCTGGAAGTTTTCCTTCTATCCCACTCAATCCCACTAGACCAGTTTCTCTCCCATCTTCCGGTCCCTAAAGCCGCTTATAAAACAATCACTCTGAGGCTTAATATTAAATATAATTGTTTGACCAATGGCCCATGCTTATTATTGGCTAGCTCTCTCGATTAAATTAACCCATTTCTATTAATCTGTATATCTCCACGTGCCCTGTGACTTACTGGTGATGCTCGGATAGTTTGCATCTTTCTCTTTTGGAGGCCGGATGGTGTCTCCTTCAACTCTGCCTTCTTTCTCCCCGTATCTCTGCTTGGACTTCCCGCCTAGCTATATAATGCCCTGCTATAGGCCAAAGCCGCTTTATCCTTCAACCAATAAAAGCAACACATATTCTCAGCATGCAGAAGGACATCACACAGGCCTGTGCACATGTGTGCACTCACACCCTTGCTCACACATACACCACGTATACATGCATGTGCATCTTTTAAGAGACCAGCCAAGGGAGTTGGAGATTTAGATCAGTGGTATAACACTTGCCTAGCAAGTACAAGGCCCTGGATTTGGTCCTCAGCTCTGGGGGTGGGGAGAGGGAGGAAAGACTAACCAAAGTAAATGAAGTTGTCATGTAACTGTGACACATGGGAAGTGAGGATTCTCCAACTCATTAGAAATGTTATCATATGACAAGATTCTGAAGCTTAGAATGTAGCAGGACTCTTAGAATGTAGATGGCTCTGTAGTAAAGTAGAGAAAAAAAACCTCAGGCAGCCACCAGTATGTTCCACCACAATGGACTCCAGTCCACCACACACAAGCCAAAAACTGTCTGGTGGTGGATTCTCTTCCTGATTGACACTGGGAGAAACCTGGGCTTTTATCCTTCCGCGGTGCCTAAGGGGTCTCCTAGGACTGCATGCCTCACGTGTAGCAGGGCTGTAAAACTGTGTTCTTTGCATTCTGCTTTATAAACAGGACACACAGCTGTCACCTGGGAACCAAGGAACACAAAGCTGCATAGTTACAGTCTGCCAGAGACACTCCAGAGCAATCCACTCCTCTTTCTTTTTGCCTTCTGGAAGGGATACTGCCTCTCCAGCTCAAGCTGTTGCTGCTGGGCTTCGCTAAGACTGGGGGCTACTCCAAGATCAAAGGACTGGTTGTTGTGGGGCCTGTGGAGGGAGTTCTTGTGCATGCATTTCCCATGCACAGCCGCTTGCCAGTGCTGCTAACAAACACGCCATTCTGCCTGCCTTAGTTGGCAGCCCAGCCTCATGCCATCTCAGGCCAAGGACAGGCTCTATTCCCAGCCAATGGAGATGACTCTGCCAGGCATTTACTTGAGAGGTATTTTTCTTTAATTATAGTAATTCCTGGCTTCTGGTACACACAGCGTTCTTGAAACCACGGGGAGAAGAATTTTCAAGTCGTAGGAAGCCTCGAGCTCAAATGGATTGTGTTCTCAAACACTGAGGCCCAGTTATTTGGGGGCTCTACATGGGAGTTTGATATGAAGAAATGAGTGAAGATGAAGGCGGCAGAAGCATTTTCCAGTTTCTGTACTGTCTCTCTTGGGAAGTGAGAACTTCCTGTCAGCAGGAGAATGGGCAAAGCACCCCACAAACAGAGTCCTGGAAGCCTTAGGAGAGGTAGCTAAATTACTTGTGTTTATCAGTAATTTTGATATGTTTATCATTAAAAAGAAGTCCTCCCAGTGATTTTTAAATAGTAAATACACAAATAAAAAGGAACAATTGTCAAATCACCTTTCTCAAAGGTAAGCAAATCTGTCTCTGGGGAGTTGGGAGAGTGTGGGGGAATCTTTTTTTTTTTTTTTTTTTTTGGTTTTTACTAGACAGGGTTTCTCTGTATTGTTTTGGAGGCTGTCGGTCCAGCCCAGCCTCGAACTCACAGAGATCCGCCTGCCTCTGCCTCCCGAGTGCTGGGATTAAAGGCGTGCGCCACCACCGCCCGGCGCGTGGAGGAATCTTTGTGGGTCTTCACGCATGACCAGAAGTAGCTGTTCCGAGTTTCAGAGGACACAAGCTGGGTCCTCTCTCTCTCTTGTTCCATACTTCCCTAGTGCAGCTGTCAAGACTGTGAACTCGGAGTCACAGCTGAGACATGTTTCTGCCCCTCGTGGCAGGAAAGAAGAGGTGGGTGACATTTCCTACAGAAATCTGAGCAGAAGAGAGATGATTGGCAGGAAAGGTGTCAAGCAGGAGGTGAACACGGTCGTGACACCGGCAGAGCCTGGGATCTGACAAGGCAGAGGCTCAGCAACTGCGTGCACGTGAATGTCTTTAAGTCTTTACGAGGGAAAGCACCAGTGTTCCCCACTCTTTCCAAGGGACGGTGCTTTATAAAAAACAAAGGCCCAACCTTCCGTGTCAGCGCTTTTTAAAAATCCAACATGAGGGAGTATGTAACCTATGGGAGCCACTCTGACCCCTGAATCCTCTTTCTCTATGGTCTGCTCCACTAGTGAGGAATGATTTCCCCGCGGAGAGTTGTCGCCTCACTAACTGCTGGTTCAGCTTGTCCCTACTTACTGTGTGAGTGACAACAGAACAGCCACAAAGATCAGAGCTCACAGTCTCATACAGTCCTCCTTACCCACAATGCTTGGGACTAGATTCGTGCTTTGGGTTCACGTGTTCCTTTCAGAATATTTGTAACACGTGAGGTCACTAAAAATCAGGAACCAAATCAAATATGCACTTCTTCCTGTTTCCTGCCCAACCCCCCCCCCCCCCACACATACATATACGTGCAAAGCTTTGCAGCAATCCTAGACAAAATGTTTAGCGTGCCTATATGGCAAACAGTAGATGCCGTGCCAGGAGTAAAAATAAATTAAGATTCTAGAGCGAGTTGGATTTCAGATTGTCGGATTGTGGATGTTGGCGCTGTGTTAGGCCGCTCGCCCTGCAGAGTAAAGTGCCGCAGAGTGGGTGGTTAAATAAGCATGCATTCTCTGCAGCTCAAGAGGCCACGAGTCACAGGCTGGTTCACCCCCACCTACCCCACCCCACCCCGCCTGCCGCCACCAATGTGGAGGGCCTGCGCCAGGCCCCTCTCCTTGGCTCTCCCTGGCTCTGCCATTTTCTCCTTGTGTCTTCACACCATGATCTCTCTGTACATGTCCGTGTTCAAATTCCCTCTCTATCTCTGTCACTCTCCTATTGCTATGAAGAGACACCGTGACCAAGAGAGCATTTAATTTGGGACTTGTTCACACTTTCAAAAGTGTAGCCCATTATCTTCACGGCAGGAAGCACGGGGGGCAGACAGGCAGTAGCTGAGAACTACATGGAGATTCATAGGCAGAGAGACAGAGAGACTCGGGGCTTGGCACGGGTTTCTGAAACCTCAAAGCCTACCCTCAGTGGCACACTTCCTCCAACAAGGCCACACCTCCTCAGGCCACACCTCCTCATCCTTCTAATCCTTTCTAATAGTGCCAGGCCCTGGCAACTAAGTATTCAAATATATGAGAGTGTGGTGGCCATTCCTATTAAAACCATCATACTCTCCTCAGGATAACATTAGTCTTTGGGTTACCACCCACCCTAATAGCTTCATTTTAACCTGATTTCCTATAGGAAGATGATTTCTATTTTCTTTATCTGTAAACCAGTCATTCTGAAGTGGAGTTATATCTTCAATCTCAAAAGTGAGGGTATGACACATTCACCCCATAATGATGCTGAACCTAGCACCGCAGTTAGGGTGTGAGGCCTTGCGAGCACCTCTCCAGGATGGAGAAATTTTTAGGTGGGTGCTGAAAATGCTTTGGAGTTGGATAAAGGAGGTGATGATTGTACATTCTGTGAGCGCAATGGCAGTCACTGGAGGGTTCATTGCATGGTTTATGAATTGTATGTAGATGTTATAACGATGTATCCTTGCTTTTAAGGGGAGCCTGAAAAGTTTCAGGGACATCTTGTCTTCACCCTACTGTCAAATGGTTCCAAGTACGGGATGATATAGAAAGTAAGTGATAAATGACAAAATATTAACAATTGACACAGCCAAGTAGAGGATATACCAGAATTCTTTTCTCTTACTGGTTCCCATAAATTGGAATCTCCACTTGTAATCCCAAGGCAGATGCAGGAGGATCGCAAACTTAAGCCCAGAATAAGCTATATAGTTATTCCAAAGCTAGCTTGGGCTGCGAAGAGAGACCCTATCTCAAAAACAAAAATAAAAAAAGCATAGATACAGTTCAGTGGCTGGGTGCTTCCCTAATGGTTGTTAAAACTCTAGGTTCAATCCCTAGAACTGCATACAAGAATTCTAAAATAAAACTGTTTTTTAAAAATTCACAATAAAATGTGCTGTAAAACTTGTTTTTTTAAAAAATTCACTCAAAACGTCCTACTGCAGTTCAATTTAACATGCAGCCTTTATGACCCCCTTGTCTGGCTGAATAAGGTACTTGAGTTGAAGACGCCAAGACAGGAAGCCAAGGTCCAACAATTTAAAGAGAGAGAGAGATTGGCCTACATCAGCCAAATGTGTCTAATTTGTGTTTTCTGCTTCCCACAGAGGCAGAAAGACACACAGATACCGCGGGTGTGTGTTTTGCTACTTGCTGGTGCCTCTGCTCCCTTTGGTATTTACTTGGCTGGTTACTGGCAGAAACCTTCATCTTAAATGCCTATAGGCAAAGACCCCTGAGGAGTAAGGAGAAGGAAAGGGCTTGCATTTTACATAAGGTTGGGAATACCTGGAGCAGCACTGGAGGTTTGGGCCACAGATTGGATGATCCCCTTTCATGCTTTGCTAGATGAATGCGTCTTGGTGTTGTTGATCAGAAATAAAGCAGCCACAGATCCAAGAACAAGCGTTAGCTTCTGCAGGCTCTCACCTGAGTGCCGGTTAATAGCTGCCTAATGTCTCTTCTCACTGTGGCTGTGTGATCATTTTTAAAGGAAGCATTTCAATGGAAGGCTTTTCGGAGCATATGCTTCCAATACATATTTTATGCTCTTTTACTCCATCATAGGACTGTGGAATACCTGAAAGACAACAGATTCTCAATCCCTCCTTTGTTATGAGATCACTAAAGTGATATACTCTCCATCCTTGCAATTTCTGTCTGACAGACTTGAAATATGAACAAATCCACTTTGTATCAAGCCCTATAGAACAGGTCACTGGATCTTGGATAGACTCCAGCAAAGCTTGGGCCAGTCAGTCTTTTCTAATCTGAAAATGAAAAGAAGAAACAGTATTGAGGGTTTTGGAGAATGTGAAATAAAGATACAGTTTTAAAAAACAAACAAACAAACAAACAAACAAAAAAACAACAGGACACATCTACCAACCCAAGGGGCAAAATGCCTTTTTTCATGAAGCCTGAGAGATAAGAATGGTTTTGACATTTTTAACTAGTTATAAAATAAGGAAGGAGATGTGGCTGAAATGTATATACACTCACCAAAGCCTAAAATATTTATTATACAACCTTTTAGAGGAAAAAGTTACCGACCCGTAAACTAGAAGGTCATAGATTAAAGATGGAAGTAAAATTCCCTCTACTCTGGAACTAAGGTCACTCATGCTTCCAGTGCAGCTCAGGGAAACGTCCTAGACAAAAGGATGAGAAAGAAGCCATCACTTATCAACAGACGCTAATTTTCACATTGACAGTTGGTAAGTCACCCATCAGTCAATGTTTCCTACAGATGCAACAGTGCACACCTGTAACCCCAGCACTTGGGAAACAGAGAATCAGCTCTCAGAGAAAAGAAATGTTGTCCTTCAAGGTGGGTTCAAGGTCAGCTCGAGAGACTTGATACCAGAAAGGAAAGAGAGAGGGAGGGAGAGAAAAGGGGAGTAGGGAGGAAGGGAGGGAGAGGGGCATGCCTGTAATCTCAGCATTCCAGAGACCTAGACTGAAGGATTGTGAGTTCAAGGTCAGCCTGGGACACATAGTAAGAAAATATTTCTATGTTTAGTAGAGAAAATCCTATCCATCTGACCCCACAGTAGGCCTCAGATTTGTCTCTCTTCCTGGTAGGCATGGTCTTGAAATCTCTTGTCACCCAAATAGTTATTTTTCAGCCAGCTACTCTCCAGAGTTGAAAGACCAGTCCAAATGCTCAGCCAAAAAATTGAGCCCAGAGGATGCCCAGATGCTATGTGAATTAATACTCTGGCCTCAGGTCTTAACTGCTCTAATCCACAAGGGAGAAAGAAAGCACCAAGTCATTACCTCTTACTACTAACTTGAGTATTTCCTCAGTGAGCAAGTCCATACATTTCTGTCCGAGTAGCATAACCCATCCGAAGTCTTGCTACACTGTTGAGGTGCTGTCCTCTAGGTTCAGAGGAGATTTCTAGCACAAAAAGATAGCGAAGCATCATCCATCTGACAGCAATAGGGATTTAAAACGATACTCGTCCTTTTACTGTGAACACTGTGGTAACTCCCAGGCCTTCCCAGTCTGGGAAGAGCCAAGGCCATTGACTACTGAATTAGAAACAGAAATCTACGGGTAAAAACTAGACTGGGAATATGTTCTCAGTTAGTGTTCAGGCATCTTAACTTAATATGGTTTGCGTCCTTCCAGGAAAAAGAAAAAAGTCTACAAAACACAAACCATCAGGGTTTTAGTACAGGCATGCAAGGCTGTGAGATCAGTAGCGAAGGCCTCCACAAGCTTCTCAGTCCAACACATCTCTGTTAGGATTTCCAAAGCCTACAACCCCTAGTGAGTTTGCTACCTTTTCCAGCACTCTAAACAATGCTGGTGTATGAAAACGGCTTCCCTACTCCAGAGATGGCGAGGGGCTTCCTGAACCTGACATACATTCTTAAACCTGTTCTTGCTGCCTTCATTGTTGGTGACTGCTATGACACTCTGAGAGCCCCTACATGCATGTTATATTAGATACATTCTTTTCAATACTTGCTTTGCAGAGGAGAAAACTGAAGATAAATGACTCACATAAAGTTATGGAGCAAAAGAGTAAACTAAAAATCTAAGTCAGGGTCTGGAGAGATGGCTCAGTAATTAAGACCCTGGATTTCTACTCTCTCATAAGTGGATATTAGACATAGAGAAAAGTATAACCAGCCTACAATCCACAACCCCAGAGAAGCTAGGTAACAAGGAGGACCTTAAGAGAGACATACATGCCCCCCCCCAGATAAGGGGAAGGGACAACACCTCCTGAGTAAATTGGGAGCACGAGGGAAGGGGGGGAGGTAGGAGAAAGAGAAGAGAAGAGAGGGAGAACATGAGGGATCAGAAGTGTTGGGTTGGGGGAAGGACATAGAAAGACAGCAAGAAAAGAGATACCATAATAGAAAGAGCCATTATGGGCTTAATGAGAAATCTGGCACTAGGGAAATCTCCAGGGATGCACAAGGATGATCCCAACTAAGAATCTAAGTGACAGTGGAGAGGCTGCCTTAAATGCCCTTCCCCTATAATGAGACTGATGACTACCTTAAATGCCATCATAGAGCCTTCATCTAGTAGCTGATGGAAGCAGAAGCAGAGATCCATAGCTAAACACTGAGCCAAACTCTTGGAATCCAGTTATAGATGGGGAGGAGCGGTGAGCAAAGGGGTCAAGACTATGCTAGGGAAACCCACAGAAACAACTGACGGGAGCTCACGGACCCCAGACTGATAGTTGGGGAACCAGCATAAGACAAAAACCATGTCCCCTGAATGTGAGTATCAGTTGGGAGACCTGGGCAGTCTATGGGGTCTCTGTCAGTAGAACCAGTGTTTATCCCTAGTGCATAAATGGGCTTTGGGCTCCCATTCCCTAAGGAGGGATACTCTCTCAGCCTAGATACACAGGGGAGGGCCTAGGTCCTGCCCCAAATGATGTGACAGACTTTGATGATCCCCCATGGGAGACCTCACTTTCCCTGAGGAGTGGATGGGGATGGTATAGGGGGATTGGTGCCGGGGAATAGGAGGACTGGAGGGAGAGGGAAATGGGATTGGTGCGTAAAATAAGATTATTTTTAATTTAAATAAAAATTAATTAAAAAAAAAGACCCTGTAATTCTCTTACAGGAGATCTGAAGTCAGTTCCCAACACCCATAGTCTGTAGTAATTTTAGCTCTAGGGAATCTGACTCCCTCTTCTAGACTCTGTGGGCACCTTCCCTCACTCACATATGCACATGACCATGCACACTCACACTCATATACATATAATGAAAAAACAAAATAAGTCTTAATAAATGAAAATTCAAGTCCATTCCCTTCTCTATATATCCATTTCCTTTGAAAGTTTCTCTGTGAGACTATCACCCTAGCTTAGCCAGGTGAAACTCATATCAATTTGGAGCTATTTGCTCATTTTTAGGACAAATAACTATGAAATACAGCTACTAAAAAGTTTCGGTGTTCTAGTATAATAGCATGGCAAAGCACCTCTGCAAAGCAGTGGGAGAGTAGCGGTAAGGAGCATCCTGAAAGTCTTGCAGAATAGAGCTAGCTGTTAAAAGTAAAAGAATATATTCGTGAGGGATAGCACACAAGAATGAATTTGTTTCGATGAGGTCAGAAAACATTTCTTAAACGGGGCATCAGGTGTTCTAAACTTAAAAGACTGGAAAAGACTAATAGCCTCTTGGCAACAAGATAATCAACTGCCCACATGGAAGGAAACTCTGCTTTGTTTACCATTAGGGGGAGGCTAGTGGTAACATGGCATAAAACTAACAAGGTCAATGGAGATACTTAAACAACGGATAACCCTGGTATGAGAGTAATGGATACAGTGTCTCCAGAAAACTCACAGTAAATCTATCAGAGGTGGCCCTCTACATATAGCATAAGTTCACTATTTACATCATAGAAATACGGCATACCAACTGTGGCAGTTTGGATGAGGAATGTTCCCTTCCCCATAGGCTAATGTATTTGAACGCTTGGTCTCTGGTTTGTGGCACTGTTTGTGTAGGGAGGGGCTTTAGAAGGTGAAGCCTTGCTGGAGGAGTTTACAGACTCATCCCACTTACAGCTCTCTCTCTCTCTCTCTCTCTCTCTCTCTCTCTCTCTCTCTCTCTCTCTCTCTCTCTCTCTCTCTCTCTCCCTCCTCCCTCCCTCCCTCCCTTCCGCTCTCCCTCCCTTCTTCCTCCTTCCTTTCCTCTTTCCCTCCCTCCCCCCCCTCTGCTTTCTACTTGTACTTGAAGATGGGATCTCCCAGCTTTTTGCTCCTGCTGTTGTCCCTGCAACTTGCTGCCATGCCCTCCCATTCCCACCATGATGGACACGCCATTCTGGAAAAGCATCAGCCAAAATAAACTCTTTCTTCTATAAGTCACTTTTGGTCATTGTTTTATCACATCAACAGCAAAGCAGCTAATAAAAAAAGGGCATACAAGAATATTCACCACAGCAGCCCAGAACTGAAAACTGTCCAGTGTCTGTCAATCATAGACTATGGACATATACTTTGCCCTATTCGTCCGATGGATTTTATACAGCTACGAAAATGAATGTGTACACACATGATTGAATCTCATAAGCATAGTTAATGCATGTCATATAATTCTACTTATGTAAAGTTCAAAAGCAAGCAAGACTAAACTATTGTGTCAGAATCGAGATTCGGGGCACTTTAGAAAAGAGGATAAGTTTAAACTAGAAGGGAACTTATAGAATGCTAATGTTAGTGGTTAGTCTTAATTCTCAACTTGACTGGATTTGCAGTTGGGTATGTTTCCTGATTGGAAGCTCCATCTTGAGGCTAAGCAGTACCCCGTGGGCTGAGGTCTTAGACTGAATGTAAAGGATAATGTGGCCTGAACACTGGCGTTCACGGTCCCCTGCTTTCTGACTGCAGATGCTATGGGACCAGCTGCCTCATGCTCTTGCTGCTATGATGGACTGTATTCCTTCAAACTGTGCACAAAAATAAACCTTTCGCCAAATTGCTTTTAGTGGGTGCTTGGTCACAGTGGTAAGAAAAGCAACTAGCGCACTAGGCAAACTCTATTCAGTTTGGGGAGTATGTCCACTTGATGAAATTTTCCTAAGCTATACTCTTGTAATGTATACACTTTTTGGTAAGTGATGCATCAACACCTTTATTAAAAAGCCAGAAAATAGGCGCTGGTTTAAAAAAAAGTTCTTGCTGTACAAATATAAGGAAGGACTTGACTGCAGATCTCCAGAAGCCATGCAAAGCCAGATGCAGGAGCTCACTTTTTTTTTTTTTTGGTTTTTATGAGACAGGGTTTCTCTGTATTGTTTTGGAGGCTATTGGTCCAGCCTGGCCTCGAACTCACAGAGATACACCTGCCTCTGCCTCCCGAGTGCTGGGATTAAAGGCGTGTGCCACCACCACCCAGCTAAGAGCAAACTTCTTTAATTCCATGCTTCTACAGCAGTAAGGGATGTAAAGACAGAAAAATCCTGTTCAATGGCAGTAGGACCATGATATAAACCCAGTACATGAGCCAGCTTGTTGGAACCCATTCCCTATGGTGGGATGCCATGCTCAGTCTTAATGCATGGGAGAGAGACCAGGCCCTGCCCCAACCTAATGAGCCAGACATTGTTGACTCCTCATGGGAGTTCCCACATGTGAAGACAAAGTGGACTGGAGCTGGGCTAGCAGGGACATGAAGGGGGCTGAGAGGAGGTGAGGAGGGTGCGGGGATGGGAGAGAGAACTGTGGTTGGGATATAAAATGCAATCAACAAATGGAATTTTAAAAAAGACAGAAGAACCCTTGAGCACACACAGACTAGCCATCCTGGTAGATGTAGTTATGAATAAGAGATCAAGCTGCAAGATGAGGACTAATGCTCAAGGCTGTCCTGTGTCCTCCACCGCAAACCTTGGGACAAGTGCACCTGTACTCACAAACAAATGATTTAAAAAAAATGAAGCAATAAAGAAAATAGCTAAGACATAAAATAGATCGACATTTTTTAAGTAGAAAAGGAGAAGGAAGGGACAAGCAACTGTTAAGAGATACATAAAGAGATCAGAATCGGGGACTGGAGAGTTGGTTCAGCAGTTAAGAGCATTGGCTGCTCTTCCAGAGGTCCTGAGTTCAACTCCCAGCAACCACACGGTGGCTCACAGAGATCTGGTGCCTTCTTCTGATGTGCAGGCATACATGCAGACAGAAGACTGCATACATAACTAATTAATTAATCTTGAGAGAGAGAGAAAAGATCAGGATTCATGTGACTTTGGAGAGAAGGGTATCATGAGAACAGTGAAGAGTCCACATAAGACCTGGATGAACAGTTGACTAGTTAAGTCAGAGTTAGTCTTCAGAACTTACCCCACTGCAGATAGTAGCAGAGAATTACAGGTAAGAAGGAAAAAAAGAGGAGAAGAGCGGGTTTCCTGATGTGAAATGGTCAAGCAGTGGGCAGAACCCGCAAAGCTCCAGGTGCTCATCCTGAACACAGCTAGAGTGCCAGGCAAAGTCAGACTTGTTAGCGCACATGAAAAGAAAACAATCTTGCCTTTGAGAGGCACAACAGACCAGCTATCCCTGAGGCAGCCTGAGGCAACCCTTCTCTTGAGAGCTTTGGCTTCCTAAAACTGCAACAAGACACTGAAAAGTAGGTAACCTAAAGCCACAGAACTTGCTGTCGCTTGTTGCCACTGTCTCCCTGAAAGTTCCAGGAGAAACTTGGAAGTTCAGCTTCTGATGTCGTTTGGCCTCTGGGCTTCCTGACCTTGGAGAAGCTACTCCAAGCACATGACTATCTTCTTCCTGTGAGTCTACAAGTCTTCCCAGGGCATTTTAGTGGTCTCCTTAGCGTACTATTCACTGGTCTATACACACGTGGCAGTCCAGCGTGACCACATCAGAATTAAAGGCATCTGTGGAATAAGGTTATGGTCTGAGAGACTGTGGATCAGAACTTCAACATGGCTCTGGGAGGACACCCAATACAGGACAAGTTTACATCCCAGCAAACTAGTGATGATGGCTTCACTTAGAACCAGCTAAGAGCTGGATAAAGCAGGTCACTTGCTAACTGACTTAGATGCACTCCCTTGATTCATTACAATGGTCAAATAACAAATGACCCCAAACTTGTAAAACCACTACTATCTTTTATCCAGCTCAGATTCTGTGTTAAAGACCTCAAAGGAGACCACCAGCAGTAGCAACACACCACTGACCTCCTCCTTCGGTGGTCTAGGCTTCCTCACAAATGGTGGTGACTGGTTTCAAGTGGAGGAGGGAGAGAGACAGACAGAGATCAACCGTGTATAAGTCACCACCTATGACATTTTGTGACCTGAACTTACGAGTCACGCAACCGCAAATCCTGCTATTATCTAAAACTTGGATATTCTTATTCATCCTTGATTTTTACATAACTTCGCGTTCGAAAAATAATAGATTATAAAAATATCTCTCTCAGGGTGGTGCTCATCTCTGATCCTGGCACTCAGGACGTAGAAACAGGAAGACGGGTTCCAGGTCATCCTAGGGTAGCCAATTAATTCTAAGACCAGCCTGGGCTACATGAGATACAGCCCTGCCTTACCATCCAAAAAGCAATTCTTGCTATCACTGAGGTTTTCGCAGTTGCTAATGTGGACACTAAAGGCAAGTGCCTCACTCATTTTATCCTGTTCCTAGCCTAAACATCATTTTCACCACATTCTGCTTGCTGGGTAAGTCACAAAGTCCTGCCCAGCACCAAAGGAAAGAGGAGGATCCAACCCTCCGTGGAATGCCAAGGCTAGACCAGAAAACATGAACTCGGAATATTACTAAGGCTGCTTTGGGAAAATGTAATCTGCCACACCTTGCAATAAAGGAGTTGTAAGGACTCTGACTGATTTGACAGATGCAACAACAGTCTTAGCTAAATTGATTCCAGAATCCCAAAGAGAAAAAAATGCCAAAACTAATATCCGCAGTGGCAAGATCCTCGACCTCCTAGGGCCTTTATCTTAACAGCATTTCTGCTAACTATGCTATTTCAAAAGTCCCGTCTTTCCTTAGATCTCTTACAAAGAGATCAGATCCATGAAGGCCTCAGCAAATATTTGCTCAAGCCATTTGAACTGAAAGTCTTGTGTTTGGAGAAAATATTTCTTTTGGGCATAATGGAAAATTAAGGAGGAAAATCCCCCCCCTTTGTTTCCTCGGGGAACATCTTAATCACTGCAGGTTTTTTCCCCAAGTGACAGGACACATTAATGAAGAAGTTGATCCCAAGAATGTGCTTGCATTGCTAAATACAAAGACCTCCTAAGTACCCTGGGAGTTCCTTATTGGGATGCATACCAGTTTTTCCCATGTAAAATTTCTCTCCCAGTCTCCTGTGTTTGAATAGTTGGTTCCCACCTGGTGGTGCTGTCTGGGAGGCTGTGGAACCTTTAGCGGCAGATTCTAGCTGGGGGAAGTGGGTCACTGAGAGGTAAGCCTTGAGGTTTACTGTCCAGCCCTGCTTCCAACCCCAGTCTCTCTTAGCTTTCTGGTCGACCAGATTGCTAAACAAAACACCACATGCTCCTGCCACTGTAAGGCATCATAACTCTCCAGCCATGAAGAACTGTACTCCCTTCAACTGTGAGCTGTTGCAGACCTGTTCTTTCTCTCCAGCCTGCCGCCATTGGGCTCCAAATAAGCACACAGACGCTATATTAATTATAAAACTGTTGGCCGGTGGCTAGGGCTTCTTACTGACTAGCTCTGTCTTAATTGTTAACCCATTTCTATTAATCTAAGTATTTCCACATTATCTCATCTTACCTGGTGCATCCTTTCTTCCTGGCCCTTACATGGCGACTCCTGTCTGTCTACATTTCC
The DNA here is from genome assembly GCF_017639785.1 of Mesocricetus auratus. Lineage (NCBI taxonomy): Eukaryota > Metazoa > Chordata > Mammalia > Rodentia > Cricetidae > Mesocricetus > Mesocricetus auratus. Next base: position 1,438,901 of record NW_024429180.1, read on the forward strand.
CAGAATTCTCCTCTTCTCCTAGTCCCACCTATCTTCCTGCCTTAACAGTGTTTTATTCATCAACCACTAAGAGAAACATATAAACAGTAGGACTTCCCCCATCAATGAGGCAAAATAAGCCCTCCTTCCCTCAAGTTGCTTCCTGTTGGCTATTTGATCACAGGGGCAGAAAAGATGGTAAAGCCAGTGTGCAAGCTGAAAATCATTAGAAGACAGCATCTCCCAATCGTCAGATGCAATTTCAGGGTGCCCTGGTACTTTTGACTCGAGTTCCTTCAATCTGCCATCCTCTGTTAGCAGACAGAAGTGGGTCTCAGAAACATCAGCGGGTGCAGAACATTCCTTAGTAGTGTCAGGAAGAGAAGACAAAGAACATTCAGAAAACAGGTGAACTTGAGATCTGTCCTGAGCAAAAATACTTAGGAGCTGTATATCAAGAACCATGAAAATTTTATCCTACTAGAAGATAACAAGCTAACAGTCCACAATATTGTTGCTACTGGCAGAGAATACATGATTTCTGGGGCAAACATAAAAGTGAATCCACAACTCCTGACAAGAACAGGAGTCAGAGTGAGTGCATTTGACCAGTTCCAAGCCCCAGTTCCTACAATGTGGTGTCACAAATAAAGGCCAGGTGGCACCTGCCCAGATAGTGTAAGTTGAGAGAAATTATGAACATAGTAAACTCTATTATATAAGAATGTTCACTCTTTATTCCACAGCAAGATACTATTAGCATCTTCTAAGCCTACTCACTCTGTAAACATCCTAAAAGATAGCATAAAACAAAATTCAATCATTGTCTTTGCTCAAAAAAATACAAGAAACCCAAGAGTCATCTCCCAATACCATCCTTATTTTGAAACATAAATCCAACATGTAAATAGCTATTCAATGCTTTTAAATATGGCACCTTCCACCCAATGATGTATGAATTAGTTAAATGCAATAAAATTGGAAGTCCAGTTTGTTGCACTGGGAGTGTTCCAGGTGCTCAATGTCCACATGTGGCTTTTGGCTGCCATATCGGACAGAACAGCCAGGACACTTGCAGACACCTGTACAACTAGCCAATAGCCAATCACAGATGAGGAAGTTTGTCTATGAGTGAGATCATCTGGTATATGTAGGTAACCTTGCCATGTTCCAGGAAAGCATGTGGTAGCCTGCAGTTGGAAACCAGCCTCACTGGATAAATTAATGCAGCAGTGTTAAACACCCAGAGGCAAGTAAAAGATCCAACTTGATGTAAAGGGCACAAGAATTCAGTTAAGAAGGAGGAGAAGGAGGCTGGGGAAGAGTGAAAGTCAAAGGGGGAGAGCAGGGAGCTGGAGCGCTGCCCTTGTAGGCAGCAGAAATGGTGACCTGCTTCAGGAAAGAACAGCCCTGGAGTAAGGAGGAGAGAGCGGTGAGAAAGTGGCAGGAGAGGAGGTCTACTGAGGCTGCAGTCCCCTGGATTTCCATGGACTGTAATAAGAGTAGGAAACGTATCCCATGACCAGAGAGTCTGGGAAACAGAACCTTCATTCAGTGACTGATGGAAGCAGAAGCAGACTCCCACAGCTAAACTCTTAGCTGAACTCAAGGAACCCAGTGACAGAGAGGGAGGATTGATGAGCAAAGGGGTTAAGACTGGGCTGGTTTAATCCCCAGAAACAGCTGACCTGACAAGGGTTAGCTCTTGAATACCAGACTGATGGCTGGGAATCCAACATGGGACTGATCAAGACCCCCTGAACGTGGGTGTCAGTGAGGAAGCCTAGGTAATCTATTGGGCCTTGAGTAGTAGATCAGTATTTATCCCGGGTATACAAATGGACTTTGGGTGCCCATCCAACAATGAGAGATGTACTCTCACCCTGGACGCCCAGGGCAAGGTCTAGGCCCTGCCCTGGATGAAATGACAGACTATAGACACCCCCATGGAGGGCCTCACCCTCCCTGGGGAAATGAGGGGATATTGGAGGAGTTGGTGGGAGGGTGTGGGAGGAGGGAGGGAAAGGGAGAGGGACCTGGAATTGATACGTGAAGCAACCTTGTTTCTAATTTAAATTTAAAAAATAAAAATGAAAAAAAAAAGAATAGGAAACTTAATTCTAAGAGCACCAGGAAACCTCTGAAGGGGGTCTGTGGAAGAAAAGACAGCTTCCCTAACCTTCCCATAAAAAGCACCTGACAGGACGGATGGATTCTGGAGAAGGCCAGGCCAGATTCTTGAAGGCTCCCTCAGAGGCTTAGATCAAGAATTCGACAGATCGCCTACTTTTAGAAGAAACTTTAAAAGTAACAGCGGCGGTACATTCCTGAAAGATTGATGCAGACAGGATATATCTCAGAGGGAGAAAAACATCAGAATCCAAAACATTACCAAGAAGCTTTAGACTCTTGAGCAAGAACCCAAACCCTTGACCAAGGACCAAAGGTCATATTCAGAGGACTGTAGCTACTCTTTTCCAGCGTTCTCAATCTTGGTCTTGCTGGATACTGTAAAAAAATCTGGCACACAGTTGTCAGTGATGAACAGTAAATCATCAGTAATGATTGTTCAGTGCCAGGGACAGTAGTTACGAGAAACGCAGCATTCCCCAAAAGAGATGTCCCCAAAAGCAAACAACAGACCTTCCCAGTAGAACACTATCACACAAGCTAAGATGTACCACGCAGGATGCACCAACGGGAAGACTCCAAAAGAAGCAAGACACAAAGAAAACAAGCGACTGAGAGAAGGAGCTAAGATTATTAAAGGATGAATTTCTAAAGCAACAAAGCCACCCAGTAAATAAATGGAAGACACTAAAATGGCTGTGATCACAACTGATAGGCAAACCAGAAAGTGACAGGAGTGAAAAATAACTTTCTTAGGAACCTAAGAGAACACAGTGCTTTTTCCTGATCCTGGAGCTCCAGATACAAGAGTCAGGAAGGGCATCACACTTTAGTTTGAGAACACACAGTGGGGAGCACACAGTGGGTCAGCCTGCACATTGGTGTCTGATAAAGAAGGTGCAGAGGGGCTGGTTGTGTGAACTCAAACAGAGGGTAATTAGTTGGCTTGCAGACTTGTAGAGCATCCGGTTGTCTGGGGGGAGTGACAGACACACAGAAGGAAAAACCCGCGCACAGGCTGACCATGTGACAGGAGAGAGTTGAGCAGAGAGAATGCAAACATTTCTCTGAAAACCAAACTAGCTGTAAAAGTTTCAGCTCCCTACTTCCTGTTTGCTTTGGTGGGGGCCGTTGTTTCACACAAAGCAATCCAAGAGATGGAAATGAGAATGGGATCATTGTCAAGGCAGAAGGTTAAGAAAAGTGGTAAGCAGCTGTCGCTTGCCTCTGCAGCTGCCCTGTGGTCACTGTTCATTTGACGAGTTACTGTATTATCCAAGTTGACATAGGCTTAGGAAAAAAAAATCGTCCAGGATTTACCGGTGTAATGAGTCTTTTTCTGACCCTACAGCCAGCTCCCAAATAATGACATGGAGACTTCTTATTAGTTATGAAAGACTTGTTCCTAACTAGCTCTTATAACTTAAATTAAATCATTCCTATTAATCTGTGGTATATGCCAAGGCACTAACTCTCTTCTTTCTTATACCTCCTGTTTCCTCTCCATGCTTCCTGGCTTCCCTTGCCTGCCTAGATTCCTCCTCTTCTCTCTTTCTCTCCATGAAATTCCCACCTATACCTCCTGCCTAGCTATTGGCTGTTCAGCTTTTTATTATACAGAACACAGCAAGATACCTTCACACAGTGTACAAATATCCCACAACATCCCAGGATGTCCAATATATCTGAAGATTACTCTCCTACGTATCTAAATATTTTAGCTACATTAGGTTTTTAAAAAACATAACCATGCAGGGAAGTTTTTGTTTACTTAAGTGATAGAAATTGTGTGGGCACATTTTGCATTGCACGGCCTTTGTGTTGAAAAGATTAAAGCCTAAAATGGATCTTGTGTGAAATATGATAAGAAGAATATGGTTAACAGTGAACATCACATCACATGTCACAACAACAATTGATACAAATTGTATTATACATTACTTCTCCTCTGCAACCACAAGGGCCTATTTTATTCTAGACATACTAAATCAACACGTATCTCACTAACTCCATTACAAATCCTGTGTAAGCAAATCCAAATCAACTGGGATTTTTATGGGGGGGTCTCTGATGGCTGTTTAGAAGAATCCTCTGTTACGCGTAAAATGTACACTTTTTTAATACAATCAATCAACGTCAACAGAAAACAACGTGGAATTGGACTCTAAGAACAAAATAAAAAGATTTCTTCACTGAACAGCATGACGAAGCCATTTTTCTCATGGCGTTTCCTAGCACAAATCCAATGGAAAGCATTCAAAAGGAAAACATGCATTAGTTTCACCGGATGGACACACCTGCACTGTGACTTCAACTACTGACCCTAGACAGAAGGAAAAGGGAGGGAAGCTGTGTGTATAGGGAGTCGTCTAAGCTCAATTCAGGTGGTCACATGAAATATTGAAACAACAACAGCAGCAAAGAACAGAAAGAATGTAAGACTTGGGTGATTTGGAGGAGGACCATGCGAGCATGACACAACCATGCACTCATGAGCTCATAGCAGTTGCTTACAAATGGAGTTCCTAGCATTCGGTCATAGACAGGGGAGATACTTATGGGGCACTAATGGGAGACTGGGGCCACTGAGGGAGAGGAAGGCATTGCAGAACTCAACACAGCAATATTTCGTGGGTGATGGGAGTGTAGAAGACTTATCATTCACATATTTGTTATGTTGTAGCTTTGTATTTGTTTATGTTTTTCATCATTAATATAAAGAATGATGATTCTAAGATTTCACCCTTCTTTACCGGATTACTCCTTTTGATGTTCACTTAATGTCTTCACCTTCTGCAATATTTTTTTATTATCTTCAAGACGTTTTTTAAATTTTTTCCTCAATATATGTTTTTATTTCAATTAGAACCATGAATGCTTCACATGTCAATCATGTGGCAAGGCTCTCCTTGGAGGGAACTCGAGTCTGTGATCCAGGGCAGGACCTAGGTCCTTCCCCATGTGTCCAGGCTGAGAGAGCATCCCTCTATTTGGAATGGGCTCCCAAAGATCATTCACACACCATGGTAAACATTGATCCAAGGCCCCAGTTATTTCTGTGGCTTCCTCCCTGGCACTATATTCATGGAGTCTGGATCAGTCCCCTGTTGGCCTCTCATCCATCAGTCTGGGATTCAAGAGCTCTCCCTTATCCGGTCAGCTGTCTTTGTGGGTTTCACCATCATGGTCTTGACCCCTTTGCTCATCACTCCTCCATCTCAGTTCAGTTCAGTGTTTAGCTGTGGGTATCTGTCCCTGCTTCCATCAGTCCCTGGATGAAGGTTCTAGTATGGCATATAGGGTAGTCATCAACCCTATGATCAAGGAGGGGCATTTAATGTAGTCTCTCCAATATTGCTTAGTTTGCAAGTTGGTGTTATCCTTGTAGATCTCTGGAGATCTCAATAGTGTCACCTTTCTCCTCAAGCTTACAATGACTCCATCTATTATGGTATCTCTCATCCTGCTGTTCTCTATTCTTACCTCAATTCAACCTTCCTGCTCTCCCATGCCTTCTTCTCCCCTCCTCTTATCGCCCTCTCTTTTTCTTGGTTCCCTCTCCCCTCCCCCATGTTCCCAATCTGCTCAGGAGACCTTGCCTCATTCACTTCTCTGGAGTATCATGCATCTGTCTTGGGAACCTCCTTGTTTCCCAGATTCATAAGCACTGGGATTGTAGGCTGACACTCCCCTGATCAATATCTAAAATCCATATATGAGTGAGTACATACCATGTTTGTCTTTTTGTGTCTGGGTTACCTGACTCAGGATGGTTTCCTTTAGTGCCATCCATTTGCCTGCAAATTTCAAGATTCCATTGTTTTTCTCCACTGAGTAGTACTACATTGTGTAAATGTACTACATTTTCTCTATCCACTCTTCAGTTGTGGGGCATCTAGGTTGCTTCTAGGATATAACTGTTACATATATTGCTGCTATGAACATAGTGGAACAGACATCCTTGTTGTGTGAATGGGCATCTCTTGGGTATATGCCTAAGAGTGGAATTGCTGGGTCTTGTGGTAGACTGAGTCCCATTTTCCTGAAGAATCTCCATACTGATTTCCATAGTGTCTGTACAAGTTGGCACTCCCACCATCAGTGGAGGAGTGTTCCCCTTTCTCCACATCCTCTCCAACACAAACTGTCATTAGTGTTTTTGATTTTAGCCATTCTTACAGGAGTAAAATGATATCTCAGAGTTGCTTTGATTTGCATTTCCCTAATGGCTAATGATGTTGAGCACTTTCTCAAGTGTCTCTCAGCCATTTTATACTCCTCTATTGAGAATTCTCTATTTAGTTCAGTCCCCTACTTTTAAATTGGATCCTTTGGCGTTTTGGAGACTTGCTTCTTGATTTCTTTGTAAATTTTGGAGATCAGCCCTCTGTCAGATGTGGGGCTAGTGAATATCTTTTCCCAATCTGTGGGGTGCCTTTTTGTCTTGCTGACTGTGTCCTTCGCCTTACAGAAGCTTCTCAGTTTCAGGAGGTCCCATTTATTATTTGTGGATCTCGGTGTTTGTGCTACTGCTGTTATGTTCAGGAAGCAGTCTCCTGTACCAATTCGTTCAAGGATACCTCCTACTTTCTCTTCTATTGAGTTCAGTGTAGCTGGATTTATGTTGAGGTCTTTGATCCATCTAGACGTAAATTTTGTGCATAGTGATAGACATGGATCTATCTGCAGTCTTCTACATGCCAATATCCAGTCTGGTGAAGATGCTATCTTTTTTCCATTGTATAATTTTAGCTTCTTTGTCGAAAGTCAGGTGTTCATAGGTTTGTGGACTAATCTCAGGGTTTTCAATTCGATTCCATTGGTCTATCTGTCTATTTTTATGCCAATACCAAGCTGTTTTCAGGACTATAGCTCTATAATAGAGCTTGAAGTCAAGGATGGTGATGCCTCCACACATTGCTTTGTTGAGCAGGGTTGTCTTGGATATCCTGGGTTTTTTGTTTTTCTGTATAAAGTTGAGAATTGTTCTTTCAAGGTCTGTGAAGAATTGTGCTGGGATTTTGATGGGGATTGCATTGAGTCTGTACATTGTTTTTGGCAGGATTGCCATTTTTACTACATTGATCCTACCTATTCAAAAGCATGGGAGATCTTTCCATTTTCTGGTGTCTTCTTTAATTTATTTCTTTAGAGACTCAAAGTTCTTGTGATACAGGTCATTCACTTGTTTAGCTAGCGTTACCCCCAGGTATTTTATGGTGTTTGTAGCAATTGTAAAGGGTGATGTCTCTCTGATTTCTTTCTCAGCTCTTTTATCGTCTGTATATAGTAGGGCTACTGATTTTCATGAGTTGATCTTGTATCCTGCCACATTGCTGAAGGTGTTTATCAGCTGCAAGAGTTCTCTGGTAGAGCTTTTTGGGTCACTTATGTAAACTATCATATCATCTGCAAATAGTGAAAGTTTGACCTCTTCCTTTCCAATTTGTATCCCCTTGATCTCTTTTTGTTGTCTTATTGCTCTAGCTAGAACTTTGAGTACAATATTGAAGAGATATGGGGAGAGGGGACAGCCTTGCCTTGTTCCTGATTGTAGAGGAATTGCCTCCAGTTTCTCTCCTTTCAGTTTGATGTTGGCTGCTGGTTTGCTGTATATAGCTTTTATGATGATAAGGTATGCACCTGTTATCCCAGATCTCTCCAAGACCTTTATCATGAAGGGGTGTTGGATTTTTATCAAAGGCTTTTTCAGCATCTAGTGAGCTGATCATGTGGTTTTTGTTTCTCAGTTTGTTTATATGGTAGATTACATTGATGGATTTTCATATGTTGAACTATCCGTACATCCCTGGAATGAAGCTTGCTCGATCATGGTGGATGAGGTTTCTGATGTGTTCTTCGATCCGATTTGCCAGTATTTTATTAAGTATTTTTGCATCAATGTTCATGAGGGATATTGGTCTGAAGTTCTCTTTCTTAGTTGTGTCTTTGTGTGGCTTGCATATCAATGTTATTGAAGTCTCGTAAAAAAGAGTTTGGCAAAGACCCTTCTACACTTTGAAGAGAATTGATATAAGCTGTTCTTTGAATTTCTGGTAAAATTCTGCACTGAAGCCATCTGGCCCTGGATTTTTTTTTTGGTTGGGAGACTTTTGATGACTGCTTCTATCTGTTCTTGATTTAATTTTTGTAAGTGATATTTATCCAGAAAGTTATCCATTTCCTTTAAATTTTCAAATTTTCTGCAGTATAGCTTTGCAAAATATGACCTGATGTTTCTCTGGATTTCCTCAGTGTCTGTTGTTATGTCTCCCTTTTCATTTCTGATTTTGTTAATTTGCATGTTCACACTCTGCCTTTTGGTAAGTTTAGATAAAGGTTTGTTTATCTTGTTGATTTTCTCAAAGAACCAACTCTTTGTTACATTGATTCTTTGTATCATTTTCCTCCTTTCTACTTCATTGATTTCAGCCCTCAATTTAATTGTTTCTTGGTGTCTTCTCTGGGGTTAGTTTGCTTCCTTTTTTCTAGAGCTTTCAGATGTGCTGTTAATTCTCTAGTGTGACTATTCTCCAGTTTCTTCATGTGGGCACTTAGTGCTATGAACTTTCCTCTTAACACTGCTTTCAAAGTGTCCCATAAGTTTGGGTATGTTGTGTCTTCATTCTCTTTGAATTCTAAGCCTTTAATTTCTTTTTTAATTCTTCTTTGACCTAGGAGTGGTACAATAGTGTATTATTCAATTTCTGCCTGTTTGTGTTATTGTTGAATTCTAACTTTAAGGCATTATGGTCTGAGAAGATAACATAATCGGAGTTATTCCAATTTTTGTGCCTGTTGAGGTTTGTTATGTTGCCAAGTATGTGGTTGATTTTTGAGAACATTCCGTGTGGAGCTGAGAAGAAGGTGTATTCTTTTGTGTTTGGATGGAGTGTTCTACAGATGTCTGTTAAACCCAATTGGGTCATAACTTCTATTAGGTCCTTTATTTCCTTGTTAAGTTTCTGTCTCATGGTCCTGTCTAGTGGTAAGAGCGGAGTATTGAAGTTTTCCACTACAAGTGTGTGAGGTTTTATATGTGCTTTGAATTTTAGTAATGTTTCTTTTACGAATGTGGATGGCTTTGTATTTGGGGCATAGATTTTCAGAATTGAGACTTCATCTTGGTTGATTTCTCCTGTGATGAGTACGAAGTGACCCCCTTCATCTCTTTTGATTGATTTTAGTTTAAAGTCTAATTTGTTAGGTATTAGGATTGCTACCCCCGCATGTTTCTTGGGTCCATTTGATTGGAAAATCTTTTCCCAACCCTTTACTCTGAAATAGCATCTGTCTTTGAAGCTGAGGTGTGTTTCTTGCATGCAGCAGAAGGATGGATTCTGTCTTCAAATCCATTCTGTTAACCTGTGTCTTTTTATGGACGAGTTAAGACCATTAATATTGAGGGAAATTAATGACCATTGATAGCTCATTCTTGTTTGTTTTGGAATGGTTGTTGGTGGTGGAACTGTATGTGGATTCCCACTACTTTTTCTTTTGTCTGTTGGTAAAGTGGAATTATCTATTGCCTATGTTTTTCTGGTTGTAGTTAACTTTCTTGGGTTGGAGTTTTCCTTCCAGAATTTTATGTAGGGCTGGGTTAGTGGATATGTATTGTTTAAATCTGGTTTTGTCATGAAATATCTTGTTTTCTCCATCTATATTGATTGAAAGCTTTGCTAGGTATAGTAGTCTTGGCTGGCATCCGTGGACTCTTAATGTTGGTAGAATATCTATCCAGGACCTTCTGGCTTTCAGAGTTTCCATGGAGAAGTCAGCTGTAATTCTGATAGGTGTGCCTTTATATATCACTTGGCCTTTTTCCCTAACTGCTCTTAATATTCTTTCTTTATTCTGTATGTTTAGGGTCTTGATTATTATGTTTAGAGGGGATTTTTGGGGGGTCCACTCTATTTGGTGTTCTGTAAGATTCTTGTACCTTCATTGGCACGTCTTTCTTTAGGTTGGGAAAGTTTTCTTCTGTTATTTTGTTGAATATGTTTTCTGGACCTTTAAGATGGGTTTCTTCACCTTCTTCTATACCTATTATTCTTAAGGTTGGTCTTTTCACAGTGTCCCATATTTAGTGAATATTTTGTGTTAGGGATTTGTTGGACTTAAATTTTTCTTTGGTCGATGAATCTAATCCTCCTAGTGTATCTTCAACAGCTGAGATTCTGTCTTTCACCTCTTGTTTTCTGTTGGTTATGTTTGCATCTGTAGTACCTGGCCTGACAATGAAGGTTTTCCCAGCTTTTCTATTTCCAGCATTCCTTCAGACTGTTTTTTTATTGTTTCTATTTTAGATTTCAGCCCTTGCACTGTTTGAATTGTTTCTTGAAATTTTTGTTTTGTCTTTTGCTCCATTTCTTGCATTTTTTGGATTGTTTTTTTTTCTTCCATCTCTTTAAGGGATTTTCTCATATCCTCTTTGAGGGCCTCTATCATTTCCATGAAGTTGTTTTTATGTCATTCTCTTCTAGTTCATTTGTGTTGGGGTATTCCAGTCTTGTTGGTGTAGGGACTTTTGACTCTGGCGGTGTCATATTGGTTTTTCTGTTGCTTCTTGTGTTTTTATATTGTCTCCTTCCCATCCATTCTTGCAGTGGGTAACAGAGGGTGCCTCTTCCTCTCCTGATGGGTGTGGGACCAGGGTTCCCTTCTGATGGGTGCAGGCAAGTCCACTGTTCTTGTAGCTCTCCACTTCCTGGTCTTGTGGGTGAAAAAAAATGGACTAGGATGCTGGGGTGCTTTGGATCCCATTTGGATGGGTAGGAGCCCCAGTGGTATACCCCAAGCACAGGAGTGTGGCCTGGAGACAGGCCCTGATATTCTTAGTCATGTGGGTGGAGCAGGAGACTAGGATGCTAGGGTGAGTTTGCTCCTGCCTCTGGGATGGAAGTCACTGTGGCAGTTCCTGAGCACCAGCAGCTGGTCTAGTCCTAGTTCCGTGGGTGGAGCAGGAAACTATGGTACCTTGGCTCCTGCCGCCTCTGCCGGGGTGGAAGCCTCAATGGCAGAGCCTTTCTGCAATATTTTTAACAAATAAATATTTTAGCATGTTTACATTTATATTTGTGTGTGTGTATGTGTGTGTGTGTGTGTGTGTGTGTGTGTGTGTGTGTTGTGTGCGGGAACACATATGAGAGCAGATGTGTGTGTTCCTTTTTATTTGCTCCTTCATTTGTAATGGTCTTCTTCCTTACACTGAAAGCCTCCTCAATATTAAGGTAAGTTTAGGCAGGCATGGTGGAGCACACCTTTAATTCCAGAAGTCAAGAGGCAAAGGCAGGGAGAGCTCTGTGAATTCAAGGTCAGACTGTTCTACATAGTGAGTATACTCTATTTAGCCAGAGCTATAGAGTATAAGTTTTTCATCAAATGATAGACTATCTACTACCAAAAATACAGGTGTCTATGCTAACATTCTCTGGAAGCTCTTGGAAGACACTCTTTGTTAAATGACTACGGAGTGTGCTGTGATTTGAATGAGAAATATCTCATACAGGCTCATGCATTTAACAACTTGGTCCCCAACTGGAGGTGTGCTTTGGGAAGTTATGAAGCCTTCAGTATTTAGAACCTGGCAGGAGGAAATGCATCACTAAGCGGGGGGGCTGACTTTAAGGTTTTATAGCCTGGCTCTACTTCCCGTACCGTTTTCTGTGTGTGAATGAAATGTGTCTTCCCCATCACGAAGAACTGTATCTCTTCCGGAACTTGTAATCTAAAACAAGCAAACTTGTAATCTAATAACCAATCCCCTAACTTGGTTTTTGGTCAGGGTATCCAATCACAGCAGCAGAAAGGCAGCCATACAGAGCAAGTCTAGTAATGGGTGGTTCACGTCTACCCCTGGAACCTGGATGATATCATAGGCATTTGTTTTTCAGTAGCTGTCTGCTTTCTCTGAAATACATCCGTGATGGGTTCAATTGCATTGGCCTCATGAATGCCTTCTTTGCTTAGTCTGCAGCTGTCATCAACATTACCAAAACCAGATTTTTCTAACAGAGTCAGCCACTTCTGTTTGAAAAGAAAACCCAGAACTCTTTTCAAAAGGCCAAAAGACACGGTGATATACAAGTGTCAGTAGTAACACTCAACTACTTCAGAGCCCATTAGATAAAATATTGCAGCCTTTATGTGCCTACCATTCCAGTGCCTTAACTGTCTGTGGGCATCTAATTACACTTCTAATGACTAGAGACATGCTACTTTTTTCTTTGTTCCCAAATAATAATTTGGAGTTTTATAGTCATATGTGCCAGCAAGTAGACAGCCATGGATGAATATCCTATAGGAAGTCAATGGTAGCACAAGAAGAATAAGCCCCATGGGCCCAATGGTGCACCAACAGAAGGCCTTCCTTCTCCAAACTCAAGTTGCTATGGTAAATGGTGTAATGAAAAATGCTTCCACTCTGAACTCATCACTAGCAGGTGGTTGGGATGTAAGTAATGATGAGACGTATAAGCAATGAATTTTTGTCTTGAAGGGTGCATTGAAAAGCACACCCCTGTTGGAAAGTTGACAGCAATCAGAGTGGCTACTGCCTGTCACGTACAAACCCTGAAGCCTTTTCAGAACCCACTGTTTTCCATTTCGATCTCTCTGTAAATTTCCATTATATCTCATAAAAATATGCAACAATTAAGGCAGTTTAAAATTTAAATGAATTTTGGGCAACAGGAGTGACGTCTGTCATTTTTCTCACTGTAGGGTATGCATAGAACCATGGTTAGCATCTGTTCACAGTAATTCCTCCAACTCAATCACAACACATTCAAAACCTGCAGAGACATAAAAGGCATATTCTGAATCACAATTTGTCATTTTTATTTCTTTTTTCCTTTTTTGTAGCTATTCAGGATACCAATTTCTAACCCAAAATGAGGATTTTACATTTTCCATTCCCAGGTACAAAATGTCTGCATTTATTTTTTTAAGCCTCATGGCTCTCCGCTCTAGCAGAGACTTCTGTCTCCTGTTGCCTCCTGGACTATTCATATACCTAACGTGAACTTCCTTCTTCCACACTGGTAAAATTGAGATAATAAAGTCTTCCCCTTTTAAATTACTTCTTGGGTATTTGTTAAAACAAAACAAAACAAAACAAAAAACACTGACTTACATGAAGTCTAACCCCAAAATCTTTGCCAAGGTGAGCAACAGGCAATAAATGTCATGGTGTAATTCTGTGTGAGGAGTGCAGTTAATATCATAACCCTGCCATTTACTCCAGTGCCCTTAGACGTCTCAGCCTCTGTAAGCTCGGTAATGCACCCTCCTAATCAAGTAGGTGATTTGTTAACATAGCATATGTGTGTACAGTGAATGCCTAGAACACCTATGTAGGGAAGAAGCCTACTCTCAAACTAGGATCACCTTCTTTTGTGTGCTTGTGATGAAATAAGAGTAAATGTTTAGGTACCACCCAGAATCACTTCCCTACATGTCAGCCCTGTCCAGGAACTGATATTCTGCATGGTTTCAAACTGCCTTCTAACACAACCTAGATGATACCAACAATTTGCCATCAAGTTCCCACATGATACCACAAAGACCTGGAAACAAAACATTGTGCTATTGGCACAAGACGTAAATGGGATTTATGTGGGGGGAAAATGCCATTCATTCCTCTCCATCTTCCCACCCCATCACTGCTTAGTTCATGTTGTGAGTCGTTTGCTTTTATTACAATGCACTTTCTTTGTGAGAGGAAAAAAGCATTTAGGCCACTGGATCTTGAACTTGAACCACTAAATCAATGCCTAATTAAATCTTTTCTCTTTTAAGATAATTGCCTCAGGCATTTTTTATTGTAATGAAACTAATACACAGACGTGTGTCTGTCTCTGGTTCTGCAAAACCCAAGGCTTGCCTCCTTGCTCCCAAGACAAACCAATACAGCAATGAGGAGAGTCTGGGAATGTATCTTTAGGTAAGAGAAACCAGTGATGGCTGCCCTGCAGTGAAAAATTAACCTGTAGGTGTTGCCTTTGCTTAGATCCTGGTAGAATGCAGTTTTCTCTTGGCTGGCAGAAGGTCATTAACCTACCCTGTATCTAGCAGCAGCAAAGCTCAGAATACATCTTCCCAAACTGACATAGAGTCTCCCACATCCCAGATACACTTTATACACACAGCTGGTCACCTAATTCCTTGCTCCACCACAGAAAATAAAATCATCTGTCCTGATAAGGTGCTATTCCACATGTAGCAAGCCCGACTGTGTGATTTTCTGGGTGACTGCAAATTGATTGCGAAGTTCTGCGCTCTAGTCTCCACCAGGTACAGCAGGTAAAATATTCTGTCATGATTAAACCCCTCCTTTGCCCTTTTGAGTGCAGCACAATAGCTATCCTTCTGCGTCCAGGAAATTCTCTATGTCTCCGTGATTTTTCATGGCTAGTGGTTTTTGCAATGTGTTCCTTTAAAGTTTAGGTAAATCGTTTCACTCTTAGAAGAATGGACCCTGGATCATGCTGTCCAAAGGTACAGGAAATTAAAAAAAGGTGTGTCATGATAAACCGAGATAGCGTTTGGACAATAGAGGCACTGCACAGACACAGGTGTCTGTGATTGTGTGTTTGCGTTCGGAGCCATCCCATTGAGCATGTTGATTGAGAGGTCCACAATATTCCTAGCACAGGTCTTTCTGCTGCAGTGTTCCAAGGACTCCTTACACACACACACACACACACACACACACACACACACACACACACACACTCTCTCTCTCTCTCTCTCTCTTCTGTTTTTAATAGTGAGTGAGACATTGTGAAATCTGTACACCAAAGAGGCAGATGGCTTGAGGATCTGCCTGGTAGTTTAGGAACCACCATCTATCTAGTCCTTAGAATCATCGGATAGACAGAGAGAAAACTCTGTGGATTTTGTTTGCTTGTTAGAGTTTGAATCTTCAGTGTCTCCAACCTCCAAAAAAGTTATTCTATATAAGGCTTGGTCCCAGTGTAAGTGTTCAGTAAGGTGGTCTCTGGGATGAGATTGTATCATGAGGACTATGACCTCAGGTGGATTAAATCCATCAATGAATTTATACCTTAATGAGTGTCTTAGCTATTCTTCTTTTGCTGTGAAGAGACACCATGACCAGGTAACTTTTAAAAGAAATTCTTTAAGTGGGGGCTTTCTTACAGTTTCAGAGGGTGAATCTATGACCACCATGGTAAGAAGCATGGTGACCAGCAGGCAGGCCAGGCTCCTGAGCAGCAGTGGAGAGCCTACATCTGATCCAAAAGTAGGCAGAAACAGAAAGAAACTTAGCCTGGTGTGGTCATTTGAAACCTCAAAGCCCACCCCCAGTGGCAGAGTCCTACCACAATGAGCTTGAGGAAGGACTTTGTTGTAGAAGGAGCACTCTCTTTACTTCCTGGGCAAAGTGAAATGAACAATTTTCTCAGCCACGGCCTTCTTCTACCCTGATATGCTGCCTCACCAATGACCCATGGTAATGGGGCCCAGCAACCATGGACTGAAACCTCAGAAACCGTAAGCTAAGATAAACATTTTGTTACAGCAAGGGAAAACTGACACTTCTCTAGTCTTGGGGGCAAGGGAGAGGGGAGATTTTCAGGGCCAACATTCTGATTCTCTTACTCTTACGTGTGAATGCAGAGTTCAAGCAACTCTATTCCCAACCTAATATGTTCATCAAGTCTCTACTTGGACAAAGCTATGTCTACTAAAAAATGATTCATACATTATCTACCCTCTGTGGTGGTCAAAAAAAGAAACATCTCTCAGAAGCTCTCAGTTGGTGGTACCCTTTGGGAGGCTATGAAATCTTCAGGAGATGCTGTCTTCACACTTCCAGTTCACTCTCTGCTTCATGTTTTCAGTTGAACGTGAGATCCCTCAGCTCTCTGTTCTGGACGCCCGTGGCCATACCTCACCCACCATTACAGCACCTCCTGCCTTGGATGGTAAGCCATACTCCCTTCATAAGTTTCTTTCAGCTGTGCTATTTTACCACAGCAACAAAAAAGTAACTCTACACCACCCAGTACCAAAGACCAGAAGGTATGGTGAACTCACTCTCGCAATTCACAAGGAACAAATGTGAAGCAAGATTTGTTTTTTGATAGTGCGTGTTCACCTAGTGTGTGCATCTACAATTCTAACATGAGTCATATTGTCACCTATAAGTGTAGCGGGCTGAATAGAAGAGACAAGCTACAGCCACATCCTGGGGGGACTTTTTCCTCTGGAAATATGGACTGTTGTCTCCAAGCATCAAATAAACTGAGTCAAATAGTTATCGTTTTAGTCAGCTCTCTAATAAAATGCCATGGGCTTTTGGGAAGCTTAAGTAACAGAAATGCATTTCTCATTCTTCTAAATGCTATTGTGATGGCCAAACTTGTTTGTCAACCTAATGACATCAATCAACTTGTCACACCTGTGAGGGATTGGATCATTTGAGATGAAAGATCCACCAAATATCCAGGTCTTCTGAGGTCAGAAGACCCATCCTAAAACTTGCCCACACTTTCTGGTGGTAACTTACATGAAAGGACATGGAAGAAGGAAGCTTTTGGTTTTTTGCCTGCTTGCCCTCACTCTTGCTAGAAAGTTCATCTATTCTGCTGCTGAGGCATCACTGATGGGGATGTTCTTCTGTATACATGTTTCTTTTATTGGTTGATGAATAAAACACTGTGGCCAATGAGGCAGGAAGTATAGGCAGGGCTAGGAGACAAGGAGAATTCTGATAAGTGTAGGCAGGCAGCAGTCACCATGTGGAGACTGGGAGGATAGAATGCACTGGACCCTTGTCCATTAAGATAAGACCATGTGGAAATACTATGATTAATAGAAATGGGTTGATAATTAAGACACAGCTAGGCCATAAGAAGCCCTAGTCACCGGCCAACAGTTTCATAATTAATATAAGTCTTGAGTGTTTATTTGGGGCTCTCAAGGGTAGCAGAACCCTGCCAGGCCAGAAAACTTTCCACAGCACATTCCTTCGGTGGTATTAGAACCTACTTATTCAGGATTCTAAAGTATACTGAAGATCAGTCGAGACATCTGGCCTCGTGTACTGAACAACTATCTGATTCTTGGATATTTTCCATTAGGAGACAGTCATTGTTGGACTAGCTGAACCACAGCCTAAAAAGCCACTCTAATAAATCACTTGTTAGATAGATGATAGATAGATAGATACTACATACATACATACATACATACATACATACATAGATGCATAGATAGATCATAAATTGGTTCTAGCAATTCTATTTCTCTACTTGTGGAATAGATCAATGCCATCCAGTCTGCCATGTGAAAGTTGACTGAAGTGTGCAGTGTCTAGGCAAAGGAAATCTTTCTTTTCTCTGCATGCCAATCAACTCCAATTCTCTATTACTTCCTCATTTGATGCTTCAGGGCACCCTATGTGACTGGGAAAGAGCCAGCAACTATCACAGTTTACCAATAGCTTTTAGTTCCTTCTCTGTGTAATGCATGTCTCATATACTCCTAGCTCTGGGGACTTGCGGTTTGCCCAAGCACACAGGCACTACTCTGTAGAGGGTCTTCACTAGCACTGTTGTCTTGACAATCATCCTCTTGGACGATAGGATTCTACATATTCTCATCTTTCACTTCAAGCCATGTCATCCCACTAAATGAAAAAGCCAATCAGTGTTTGGGGTCCCCTATGTCTCTAAGGCAGAGAAACACGTGTATTCTCACCTTGTACAAATGTGCTTGTCTTTGCAGCCAGCTGGTTCCCAACCCCATGAATAACCTGAACGCCATGGCAACCTACAGTAGCAATGGGCAGCAGACCTTGTCGCCCCCTCCCACAGTGAAAGGTTTTTGAGACCACCAACAAAGACCGCTTGGAGATGGATATCCAGCTGGGAGAAGAAGGGCAGGAGGTTGTCTAAGAACTCCACCATGAAAAATGGGAAGCATGTTTTCCTGACCTTTGCCCAGCCTCTGTCCACTGTTTTGGAGAAGTTCCAAGCTTTCAGCCTGTGGATGAGGAAGAGGCACTGGCTGAACCCACACATGCTCTGCATGCCCCAAGAGTTCTTAAAATGCTTATTTTCTCCTCCAACTTCCCCAGCCCCATGGCAGGGTGGGTGGGCACAGGAGGGAGCTCCAAGGAGGTGCGAGCAATGAATGATGAGCCAGAGAGAAGGGGGGAGAGAAAAATGGAAACTGGAATCAGGCTAAGATAGAGCACACATCATGCTACAATCGCCCACAGGCTGTGAGGGCAAGGGACACGCCGGCATGATGGTCTTCCAAAGGGTAACAAGGAAGTATGGCTAGTGCTACTTGTTTTTCCCAAGTCCCCCCTGGGTAGAAGCCAGGACAGTCACAAAGATTTGCTAACCTACTCTCCACATCCAACTCCAAGAGACAATTTCAATCTGCAGTTGAGAAGGGTCACAGAAGAAATTTTCCTTCTTTCTTTCTTTCTTTCTCTCTTTCTTTTTGTAGAAGAGGTTTCCTAAAGCTCTGATTGAAGCAAAAAATCTTGAGTCAGGGAATAAGAAATGGGTTCCTATGAAATCAGGCCAACAGGATTGCTGCCTACATTGCTGCAGCTCAATGGAGAGTGGCCCCTGTGTCTTTGTAAATGTGTCTGTGTATGCATGTATATGCATATGTGTGTATCTTCATGGTTGCATGCATATAACATTGGTGACAAAGGGAAGGATGTATTGAGGGGCTAAATGAGATCATTTTCTAATATGCTTTTCAGAGTTTAGGGGGAAATTTTTGTTTCATATTTGGGTAATTGTCTTGCTTTCCTGGGTGTGGGATACTAGCAGCTTGATGCCTGAGTCAGATCTGACTGCAGCTTAAGGACATGTCCTATAAAGGCAGTGCTCCTCTCTGCTCACACCTCCCCCTGTCCAGTCCCCAACAATCCTGTAATCAGGTAAATTTGGCCAACAGCATGTCTTCTCCTCCTGTCACAGCACTAGTCTTCTCTAAGGCCCTATGCACATTGTAACAGCTCGGTCCACAGGGAGAGTTCAAGAATCTGTTGTTTGGTACTAACATTCTGCCATGGTTTAAATCTGGAACATTTGCCCAGAAACTCTAGCCCATGAAGCTACCGGGAGGTAAGGGAGGAACTTTTAGGAGATGAGGCTAGTTGAATGAAATTTGGTCATGAGGACATTCCCTGGAAGGGAACAGAGGCTCTAACCCTTCCTCCCCTTTTGCTTCCCAGCCACCATGAATTGAGCAGTTTTGTCCTACCTCTCCAAGATGCTGTGTCAAAAAACAGTGAAGCCAGACAGCCATGGTCTGAAGCTTCTGAAACCATGAACCAAAAAATAAATAAAATAAAATAAAAACAGCTTTCTTCTCTATAAATTGACTGATCCCAGGTATGTGCTGGGGTAATGGAAAGCTGACTAACAGACTATTTCAACTGGTTCTGATATCTATCCGCAGTTTGTTCCCAAAGGCTCTGGACAGAAGCATTCTGAAATCCTCACCTTGTTTTTCCAGAATGAGCATCACTAGCTTCCTGTTGGGTTTTCCTGCTCACACTGTGTATGCTGTGTGGTCCCCACAGTGTGGATCCAGAGCCCTGTGATTCTTGGGTTCAAGCACCTGTGCAAGTCACTCCCCTTCTCTTAATTTCCATTTCCTCAACAGCATGGTGACAGGATCACACAGGAGAGTATGTATAAGGTCCCAGTTGCTGTAAATTTTAATCTTCAGCAATAATTTCTGGTTCTTCTTTGTTTTGTTTTCCTTGTTTTGATTTTTTTGAGACAGGGTTTCTCTGAGTAGCTTTGTAGACCAGGCTGGCCTTGAACTCACAGAGATCTGACTGACTCTGCCTCCCAAGTGCTGGGATTAAAGGCGTGCGCCACCAACACCTGGATGATTCATTTTAACAAAGGATTGTAACGTGTGCTCTTCCTGCCCATTGCCTGGGTCCTGCTGCCACTTTCAGCCCCCAAATAACACACAAGACACTATATTAACTATGAAGCTGTTGGCTGTTTGCTTGGTTTCTTATCGGCTAGCTCTGACTTGTTATTAACCCATAATTACTAATATATAATTTTATAAGAACTTATCTTTCCAAGGATGCAGCCTATGAATTACCCCCCTCCAATCACATGGTGACAACTCTCTTCACTACATTTCCCAGAATCCTCCTAGACTCCTAGTCCCACCTCTCTTGCTTCCCTATTTGCCAACAGTGCTTTATTAACATATACACAGAAAGACTTCCCCATCACAGGATTTTTAACAGGCATTAAAGCCCATAACCCTAAGACATATTACAATGGAATATTACAATTCAGAGTGAGTTAGGGGGTAGACTTGGAGCCACATTCCAAATTCACCTTATCATAAAATCATATATTTTAATCATGAAAGAGCTTGATAAAGAACTGATTGAAGAATATTGTACTGTTGACCATCTAGTCAGTGATTTAACATAGTCAAGGGAGAAAACAAAATGAAGAATGAAGAAACTAGTTATGGAACACTCTTGTAGCCCACAGGCTGACTGTAATCTCCTTGCTGATACTGGAAGTAGGTGAGTATGCCCCAAAACCTTTGTTTTGACAATTGAGATTGTGAAACCCATCAAAGGATTAGCCTGTCAATTTGGTTTCAGCCTTTGTGATCCACTTGTCTCTAGAAACAGTATCCTGGACACACTGAAAGGAGTGCTTTACTGGATTCCTGGGTGTCCCTCAGTCCAGTCAATCGAGATGACAATCATGACTTAAGATCACAAACCACACTCAGCCCCAGACTTCCAAGAGAACTGAAGAGAGGTTACTCTCTGCTTCTACCACGTAGTTTCTTACAGGTTTGGATGACTCTTCCAAGGACACTTGGGAGTTGCACCAGCCTATACAACACACCCTCTGTGGGTGATGTTGTACCCATGAGCCCTAAGCATCATCCCTCCCCTTTTCTAATTCCTGAGAGGCAAAGACCACAGTGCTGAATCCCTAAGGTTGTTAAAATCACCCAGACGAGAGAGTGTCGAGTAAATATCTATGAAATGAAGGAATGCATGATGCATGTGCATGAGCCTCGTTACCTGTATTAGTCAGGGTTCTTTAGAGTAACAGATCCTATAGAATGAATCTCTTTGCCCCTCTCTCATGAATCTTTAATATATTAATATATATGCATCTTTAATGTATCATATATAATATTTAATGTATTGTCACAATGACTAATCATGATATAACTTAAGTCATAAGCAAATATACAACATGCTTTGCTGTCAGTAAGAGCATGGCAGTAATAGGAAACAAAGAAAGATTATATATATACATATATATATTATATATGTATGTGTGTAGATATATACACATATATATGAGACTTATTAGAATGACTTAAAGGCTGTGGTCCAACAATAGCTGGCTAGGAATGCAAAGTCCAAAAATCCAGCAGCTGTTCAGTCCACGTGGCTGGATGTCTCAGCTGGTCTTCAGTATAATCCAGAATCCCCAAAAAAAGAAGACTCTAATATCAGTGATGGAATGGATGTGGTAACAAGTTGAGAGCAAGCAGGGAAAGAGCAAAACCTTCTTTCCCCATGTCCTTACATAGGGTTCTAGCAGAAGTTATGGGCCAGATTAGATCTGGATTAAAGGCATGCCTTCCAGTCTCAAAGATGTAGACTAAAAACAGATTTTCTCATTTCTAATTAAGCAGAAATCCTTCACAGGTGTATCCTCTATTTTTGATTTTTAGTTAATTCCAGATGTAGACAAACTGACAACCAAGAATAGCCACCACATTACCTTCCTGTCCCTGCTTCCTAAAGTGATCTGTTTCAGGAGCGATGTCTTCAAGTCTTGATTCTGAAATGTACTATTCTTTCTTTTTATCCCAGAACCAGAAGAGCCCGTTACTCTGTAAGCACATAATGGAGAATGGATGGATGAAAGGGAAGGAGGGAGAAAGGAGGGAGAGAAGGGGAGAGGATGAGAGAGGATGGAAGGAAAGAAGGGAGGGAGGGAGGGAGGGAGGGAGGGAGGGAGGAGAGAAGATGGATCGACAGAGGGACAGAGGAAGGGATATGTCTTAAGGAGAAAACAATGGAAGATTGGTGTGGAAATAAGGTGGGACCTAGAACAGGAGGCCCAGGGTCAGATGGGGCTCACGGATCCTGATGTGGATAGATGGAGTAGAAGATTGGGATTTACCAGGTGATTTAAGTACCTCTGGCACCCACCTTTCCTCAGATTCCTGCTTTATGCACCATCGAATGCACCCTTCATGCAAATCACTGTGTCAGTGTCTACACCCTTCGGCAGCAGAGAAAATGGGAAGAAGTCTACCGTGGTGCACCTCTGGGTATACCTTGGGAGTGCCGAGAGAAGCTGCTGATTCTGGAATGACAGGATGGATGCTTCGGCAAGACCCTTTGGCCATTGGGCGGTGGGTGAAGAGCCTTGTGAAACTGTGAACCATGGACAAGTGCAGTGACCTGTCCTCTGACCTCTCCCTTATTACATCCACTCCACCCCCACCTTTATTTCCCCCAGTCCTTTTACTCTTTGGACTTTGGAAAAATGAGTACATACGTGTCAAAGAAGAAATAAAGAAATGGAAAGGAAAGATAAACAGAGGGGTGTTGCTGTAGTTTTTTCTTGTCCTGCCTTGTCCCACCATCCTCAGCCCCAAATAAGCACACAGAGTCATACTAATTATAAAACTGTTGGCTGGTAACTAGGGCTTCTTATTGCCTAGCTCTGTCTTAATTATTAACTCACTTCTTCATCTAAGAGTTTCCCCCATGGTCTTATCTTACCGGAGAAGGGTCCAGACCCTTTTCGGCTATCTGGCGTCTCCTCAAGGTCTATCTCTGCCTGCCTTTCCGAGAATTCTCCTGGTCTCCTAGTCCCACCTATCTTCCTGCATCTATTGGCCAAACAGTGTTTTATTCATCACCCAATAAGAGAAACATATACAGAAGGACATCCCCCATCAGAGTGGAGGCCAAATGGAAAGACAAAGGGTGAGAGACTACTGTCTGCTGCCATGTGTGCACCTTGGGATGGGGCTTAGAACTCAGGTGCTCGAAGATCATGGAAGATGTTCACCCACACGCACTTCCAAATGCTGCAAGTACAGTAAGGGAGCCAGATAAGAGTGAGATCGCAAAGCAGCCTGGCACACGTGTGCACAGAGCCACCTTGTCACACTCGGTCCCTCTTAGAAACTGCAGGCTGTGTTGCCGAGTCACCACTCCGATGCCTCAGCTCACAGCTTTCAAGGCAGCTGCGAATTCTCTTCATCGGTCCTAAGTAGGTGGATCACTGTGTCATCTTTGTGAAGCACGGACTAAGGCACACATGTGTAAGCAGTTCTCTGCTAACATGAGCAGCAGCTGGCAAAAACCTTAGCCCAACACTGGAAATCGCAAAATGGAATTGTGTGTCGTCTCCCCTCTGGTCTGAGCAACGGAGAGTCATACATAATGTAAAAGGGTAGACTGCAGCTGGTAGCCTCAGGCTGGATCACGGGAGATGGTTTCAACTCATTTTTATGATCATGAGGAACTACCTCTTAATCAGGCCGCCAAAGCAAACGCTACCCCTCAGCCCAGGGGTGGGGAGTGTGCAGATTGCACTGTATAACAGTAAATAATGAGCTCTCTCAGAGGCCCCAAAGCCGGGCTCTTTATTTATGTTCTGTGCATATTTTTAGAGTCTAAAAGGAATGCAGGCAGCGGAAGCAAAATAAAGCAGGTGCCACCTGACCAGATGGAACACTTATGGAGAGGCAGAGAATGTATGTGCAACTGGGTTGGCCAGGTAGAGGCTGGTCAGCCAGGGATGACATCATGGATACCCCAGTTCTTAATCTCAAAAGTAAATCCTAGCCAAACTCAGGAAAGAGGGGCTGCCTAAAGCAATGCCTATTCATTGTTCAGTCATCTGGTGACAGAGCCTCATCAGTAGGTTTGACAAAGGGGGCATGGCGAGAGCCCACTGGGCTCCCCAGTTTAGCCTATCATTCTCCACCCCCTGGCTGTGCTCAGCTATAATCTGGTCTCTCTGAACTATATTGAGACAGAATTCAGTGAACACATAATTAAAATTTAGGCATATAAAACAACAGTTCCTAGTGTATTACAGTATTACTTTTTAATTGTGTTAAGATATATGGAACGAAATATACCATTTTTGCCCCTTTGACAAGATAATGTGTGGAGGTGGGTGGGTGGGTGTTGGTCTAGGGAGACCTTTGCATAGAGAGAGCTCAGTCTATAAAGTGTGTGCTGTGCAAGTATGAAGA
Organism: Mesocricetus auratus; assembly: GCF_017639785.1. Taxonomy (NCBI): domain Eukaryota; kingdom Metazoa; phylum Chordata; class Mammalia; order Rodentia; family Cricetidae; genus Mesocricetus; species Mesocricetus auratus. The sequence goes on from NW_024429180.1 coordinate 1,463,306, forward strand.
TGAGCTCAAATCCCCAGCACCTGTGTAAAAGCTGGGCGTTGACAGCATACATCTGCGACTCCAGCCTAGGAAAGACAGAGATAGATGGATCCTTGAACTTGCTGAACCTCCAATCCAATCAGTGAACTCCACATTTAAAGGTGGACATTGTCTCAAGACCTGAGGTAAAGAGCAACTGAGGAAGACATCCAGCATCAATCTCTGACCTCCATACACATGTGTATACATGTCCCCTCCTACCCTACCCCAAGACTGTGTGTGTGTGTGTGAGAGAGAGAGAGAGAGAGAGAGAGAGAGAGAGAAATTAATCACCTTAACTACGTTTAAGCCTACCTTTCTGTGGTTTTAAGAATATACATATCCTTCATATTAGCCAGGCAGTGGTGGCACTCACCTTTAATCCCAACACTTGGTAGGCAGAGGCAGGCAGATCTCTGTGAGTTCGAAACCAGCCTGGTCTACAGAGTGAGTTCCAGGATAGCCAGGGCTACACAGTGAAACTCAAAAACAAAACAAAAGACCATTTATATTATGTAGCCAACAGCACCATACACCTCCAGAACATTTTTCGTCTTCTCAAACTCTGTGCACATTAAACAACTCTGCATATGTTCTCTCCTGAACTTACAGGGATGTTTTGACCTACTTTCTGTCCCTACAATTTCTCATATTCCAGAAAGACCATCTAAGTGAAGCTACATGCCATTTATCTTCTGTGTGGTTCATTTCCATTTGGCATCATGTCTTCAAGGTTTGCCATTTATTAGAGCTTCATTGTCATACATGGAAGAGATTCATTTTTAAGATGCATTCCATGTATCTTTAAAGAATTCTAGAAATAATGGGGGTACATCAAAAGAATGGACAAAAAGGACCAACCAAAACTAGTGGACAAGCTGGGTATGACGATGCATGCCTGCAACCCCAACTACTACCTGGGAGGTAAGAAAATTGCAAGTTCAAGACCCTGCCTGGGCTACTGAGAATGAGTAAAAATAAGACTGTAGATGTACGTCAGGAGGGAGATGTCTGTTTCCCTGCCTTCCTAACTCCAGGGCCTGCACATCCTCTTTGTGTCCTAGTCCAGTCTCTTCATCTTCAAAGCCAGTATTGTTAGCCCTGATCCTTACACAGTCATCATTTTGGGTTTTGTCTCTCCAATTTATCAAGATTGCAATGATGATGATAGAAGATTTATTTGAGCTTTATCAAGGTCAATTGATTATCAACTTCATTGTGTTTAAAAATTTAGATTCCAAAGCCTTATTTGTCCTTGGCTATGTAACCTAACAAATCCACAGGTTGTATAACATTAAGATGTAGGCAACTTTGAGGGGGCCAGGGTTTCACCAACCAGAACTAATAAAAGTAAATATGATAAACTATATTTTTAAGTTTAATGATCATAAAAATCTTCAATATATTGTCATATTGGTCAATTATGATCTACAGTAAATATTGAACACATAGGAACAAAGAAAGATTTCAATCAATGCTCATAATACTATCGAAAGCAATAAAAGCATAAAATGTTATTGTGTTTTCAGGGTAAAAGTTTACGGTAGAAACAGAATAGAAATTAAAGTCAAAGGGAAAAACAAAACATAAAATTCCCCAACATTTAGAGAATATTGTGTATATTCATCGTGTCTTCCTATTTAACATCTAAAAGTATAATTATCAAGATAACTTTAAAATCTCAATACAATTTAATGTCAACCACTAATGTTGGACAAAAGAATCCAGATCATGTGACCCATATGTAATTGCAAGACAGTGTTCTAAGGACATCAGGGCAACCCAATTCTTCCCTTTTGTTACTGTAGATCTCAAGACTACTAGTTACTGGAAGTGTTAACAGCCTGGAATGGACAGCTGTTCATAACAGCCAGGGCTCTATTCTAGAAATAGAATGTCCTTTAGCCCTTTAGTTTATCAGTATCAACCCCAAGTGAGCTGCCTCTCTTGGGTTCCTGAGATGTGGGGCAAGTGGTGAAGGGACCAGACCCTCACCGGCCCCCCGCTTTAGCAGCCATGGCAGACTGCAGAAAAGATCCAGAAAGAAGTAGGCCTTAGCAATATGTGCAGAAAACTGCCCCCTGCCCCCCCCACCACCTCCTTGCCTGACCTTATAGTCACTAAGAAGCTAGATACCCTCCATGTGGCCAGGAACCAATCAGAAGTTAGATGGAGGGCTTTAGAATGCAGAGTATAGCAATTGCCCTGGGAAGGCCTCTAGATATAGCAACCTTCCTGTAGGTGCAGTTGACCAATGAACTCAGGACAGGTCTCCCAAGCCCAGAAGTGCACCAATTCTGAGACTATTGCGGACCCCCAGACACTCCCCTTGCTCTATCCCACTATAGTCCCTACCTACAGTCCCTCGGGATCCTTTTTGCTCCACCTGCTATGTCAGACAGACGGAGGACCTGAGTTAACACGGCTAACTCGTTACAATTAAAGACTCTTTTCTTCTGCATCGGATCGGATCTCTTGGTGATTTGGGGGTTCAGAGTTTGGGCACAACAGCGGTATATAGACAGAGATAAGGCTTCATCCACCTGGACAGCCCCCTGACTTTTAGGAGCCACCTCACAAATCCATAGTTTCTGCCTTTCCTTGCTGCTTCCTTATAAACAGAAAGCCCATTTTACATAATTTGTTATGCGAGGAGGTTTGAATCCTCACCAGACTCAAACAGGCTGGTAACTATGACCGCTAATCCTGTCAAATTGATAGGACTTAGAATCACGTTGAAAACAAACCTCCAGGCACATCTGGACTGAATAAAAGGAAGAAAGTGAATTGTTTAGCGACCGCATTCCGTGTGTCTCTGCTTCCTGTCTGTGGATGCCACATGACCAGCTATCTTAAGTTCCTGTTGCCGTGCCTTCTCTGTGACGAGGGATAGCACAGTGCACTGGTTTACAACATGAAGTTGAAAATGAGCAACCAATTAGTAGTTGCAGAATTCTAATTGGAAGTTTTGCCTGGGAAAGTTCAGGGAGAGATACAGAAGAAGTGTGGTGTGAGAAGTCAGGGTTTGCACACTTCTGCTCTGTTTACTTTTTTTTGTCCATGTACAAGCTGTGATTTGGCGTCACCTTGTTTACAGACTCAGTATGTCTATGGTTATTTATCTTTCAGAGGTTCTTTGCACCCTGCCATTTATACTACTTTAGAAAACTGGGCAAAATTTACAACCAAGCGACTCACAGAGGACAGGAAACGGAACAGCTATCCAATCTGAAACACTGCGTTTTCCAGTGCTAGCCAAGGCGACACGTATAAACCATGACATGCAAATCCTTTGCTCATCAAAGTGGAAACATTTGCGAAGGTAGACAATGGTGGGAAAGAGGTCTTCCTGTACATCCGTAGAGGTGAAGTTGGGGTCACAGAAAATAGAGAACTGGCGGTGAGTGGGCTCCGGCCTGCTAAGGATGGCTGGTGGGTGCCCGTGTTTCCCACGCCTTCCAGCAAACGTGACTCTGAAGACAGCCTGCTGTCATTTTCTCAGCGACTGTACCAGGGGCCAGCATCTCATCCTCTGCCTCGGGCTGATTATATTCCTCTAGCAACTCTAGTGTCTTTTCTTCAATTATGCCTGCACGGAATAAAGTTGCCACCTCCCAAGAGGGTTGTGGAGGGTGAATTGCTTTTGATGTACAGATCCCTGGGTTTTACTGAGGGTCCGCAGGTTATTTGAATCATACAGGTTTAAAACTGGCTTCCCCAAAGTAAGTGGAAGTTGGCTTTAGGCTTTGTCTTTGTTGCTTTCCATCGTAATTGTCTTTTCGAGTTGAAAACAATATAAACCCCAACAGCTCTTCCCCTTAGGAAAGACATTTTTGGTGACTTCACTGTGTCATTTTTACGTGGGACGTCTCTCTGTTGTTAAGTGCATGGAAGTGATTGGATAAACCCTTCCCATCTTGATATGGTAGTTTTGTTTCTCACAAGTTGGTTTCCTGGAAGGATGTTGCAAGGAAATTAGACACAAAACAAGCAGGTCTGAAAATAAATGACCAAGAGAATTGCCATCAATGATAAATCCCACTTTAATACCGTGAAGGCATTGTGATCCTGCCATTTACGAAATCCAAGGCAGCAGGTCAGAAGAAGCCTTATAAAGGTGAAATACTATCTCCTGTTCTATTCTGGTGCCTTTGCCTCTGGCACTAGATTTGTTGGCTGGTTTCCAGGCTCATAGATTGAGCTCTGTACCCTGGTGTCACCTCCCCTCAGTCCCTGCCATCAAGACTTGTAATTCAGCAGACATCAGACCCCAGATCCCTCACCCTGCCTCACCTGCTTGTCTTCTGTATCTGTTTCCTACTGCTACTGTAGCTAGTGACACCACGTTCCCAGGTCTATAGGTCAAAACTCTGAGTGGTTCACTAATTTCTCTGCTCTGGGTAGCATAAGGATAAAATCAAGTTGTTGACCTGCCTGGGCCCTTATGTGAAAGCTTTGGAGAGGAAACTCCTTCCCAGTTTATAAGCTGTGGCAAAATTCCATTCTTCCTGGGCAGTGGTTACCATTCCGCAGACTCTAGGCTACCCAAGGCTATATGTATTCTTGTCTCCCCTCGAGTCTTCAAACCAGCAATCCCCCCTTGGAGTCCTTTCAACCCTTTTGCATTTGTTCTGATCAACACAGCAAGTTTCAGGACAGCCAGAGCTACACAGAGAAACCCTGCCTGAAAACAAAACAAAACAGGACTCTTGGTCCCATATACAAACTCTCTCATCAAGGCATAAAACGTCTTCACAAGTTCTAAGAATCTGAATATAGATGTTTTAAGGGGCATTTCTGTCTACCCTCCTCAACAAGTTTTCCTAGTTGCAATCCATAAGTGTTAAGGGGAGCTTTTCCTTGCTAGCCACTTTGGTTTATCCCCCGCCAGTCGCCTGGGCTCTGCCGCATTGTAGTCCCCAAATAACACACAATTATGAAGCTGTTGGCCTTGCTTGTTTCTTACTGGCTAGCTCTGACTTAAGTAATTACCCCATAATTGTTAATCTATGTATGTCTCTTACCGGAGAATAGTTCCGGGCTTTCTACCCCATGGCGTCACATGTCGACTCTCCTGTGTTTCTCCTTCCCAGAATCCTCCTGGACTCCTAGTCCCTCCTATCTAGATTCCCTATAGGCCAGACAGTGCTTTATTGACAAATAACAGGCAAATAACAGGACTTCCCCAACACATAAGAGTGTGGTGTATGTGTATGAGTGAATCCATAAGAGTGTGGTGTATGTGTATAAGTGTGTACACATGTGTGTGCACGTCATGAGTTTGTGTGTGTTGTGTAATTATGCATGCACGTGTTTACATGTGCACTTGTGTATGGGTGTACACATGTCTGTGCACGTGCATGAGTTTGTGTGTGTGTGTTGTGTAATCATGTATGCACGTGTTTACATGTACACTTGTGTGTGAGTGTACACATGTGCGTATACACGTAGAAGCCAGAGGCCAATGTCAGGTGTCTTCCTGGATTGCCTATCCAATGTAGTTTTTGGAACCTGGAGCTCAGCGGTTGGCTAGACTGGCTGATGAGAAAACTCCAGGGATCCTCCCATCTCGGCTCCCCAGTGCTGGAATGAAGGCACCCTGGACAGTGCCTAGCTTCTCACCTGGATGCTATGCATCCAAACTCCGGTCCTTACGCTTGTGCAGCAAGCATTTGACTGACTGTACCCTCTCCCAGTCCCAATGCCGTGCCCTTCTACGCTGGACTAAGCTATGGAATTATCCTCTCACCTAGATTCTTATTGCGATCCATCATCCTGCCAGAAGTGCATGGCTTCTTAATACCTGGTCATCCATCTGAAAAGCTGGCTTCTGCCAGTTCCATTCCCAGGGCCTTTACTGCAGGCTGAAGTTTTATAGCAATCACGCAGCCCTCTAAGAACTGACAAGTTACACCTCAAGTCCCAGCCAGGTACACTGGCCTCCACCCACCTCACCCCCAGGATCCAGCATCAAGAGTTATCAGAACCATCCCTCTGCCTCTTCTCTCTGCTGGATCTGGGTTGGAGGGGAGGGGGATGGCAGTAACAATGAGTGTGAGACTGTGAGACTGCCCTTCCCCGGTCGAAGCCTTGAACCAGGACCAATCGTCCTTGCTGCTGCCGATCCAATAAATACTCCTAATTGAGTCACATTCTGTACCTCACACAAATGTTGGCAATGTGTTCTCCCCAGCCTTGCTTGTTCTGAAACATTTCCACTTGTGAAGAAATATATGCTCTAGCTCTCTTTTCTCTAAGACCAGAAGCATAAAACAGCACCAAGAATTTATATAATGAAGATTTAATACCTCCCAGCCTCCTCATCCATTCCAACTCCTACTCCATGCATTTCCCAAGGGGAGTCTAAGTTCTTACCCAGTTTACGCACATAAAATCCTGACACAATAAGACCACAAAATCTGTAAGAGCAAACTGAGACAGGGAGGGTAAAGAAATCTGTTCAAAAGGCAGGCAGGTTGTGTTGACTCTATCATGTGGACAACTAGATAACGAGATATCTTTTCTGTCTCTCCTCCTTGCCCTTCTGTCCCCACCTTCATGTCTTTTTTTAAATTAATTTTTATTTAAATTAAAAACAGTATTATTTTTACATAGCAATCCCAGTTCCCTCTCCCTCCCATCCTTTCGTTCCCCTCCAACCAAGCCCCCCATCCCACTCCCCATTCACTCCTAGGGGAGGAGGGGAGGGTGAGGCCTCCCATGGGGGATCATCAAAGTCTGTCACATCATTTGGGGCAGGGCCTAGGTCCTCCCCTGTGTGTTTAGGCTGAGAGATTATCCCTCCATAGGAATGGGCTCCAAAAAGCTGTTTCATGCAGTAGGGATAAATGCTGATTCTACTGCCAGAGGCCGTATAAACTGCCCAAACCCCCCAACTGATACCCATATTCAGGGGACCTGGTTTGGTCTTATGCTGGTTCCCCAGCTGTCAGTCTAGGATCCCTGAGCTCCCACTTGCTCAGGTCAGCTGTCTCTGTGGGTTTCCCCGGCATGCTTCTTGACCCCTTTGCTCAGTAGCAAATGTATGATGGCATTTAAGGTAGTCATCAATCTCATTATAGGGGAAGGGCACTTAAGGTAGCCTCTCCACTGTCACTTAGATTCTGGGGTCGTCCTTGTGCCTACCTTCCTGTCTTACATGCCTTCACACGTGCAATCTGCAGTGGACCTAGATATGGTGTGAGTAGCCTGACTATTGTTTTTGTTAAGTCCATGTAAGTATTCACCAACCACAGTTCACTGCTCAGGTGTGTAAACACCACACCTCTGTATTTGCATTTGACTTTGATCCCAGTGCCAGGATGGCAGGAGGTTTGTCCTTCACCACTGCCAGAGTTTCTAGTTGGCTACATGACAATGGAGCTAGGGTGTGACAGCAGTTCCCTTTTTAATTACTGAGAAAATAACTTAGAGAAAGAAAGGTTTATTTTGACTCACAGCCCACTACTTCCTGGTCTGGGGATTGTAAAGAATGAGCTGCCTGAGTGGAGTTCCATAGTGTGAACGTTAGTGCCAGCTAGTCATTTTAGACAGTAGGCAGCTTCCTTAGATGGCTGTTGTAGACATAACCATATCCTCTGGGGCCGGTTGCTGTAGAGTAGGTTCTGGGCTGTTTTTCTGTATTCAGTTTGCTAGCTTCCTGGCTAATTGTTGCTGCTTTCTGTACAACCCTGTGTATTCAGACTTTTTTCCGTTGCAGTTAACTATTTGGATTCGTGAATGTAGGATCCTTGAGGACAGAAAATCAATCCTTATATTCATATTTCCAGTGGCTGTCTAGTACATTTTCATCATCTCTGAAAGAAACCTTGTACCCATTAGCAATTACTCCTTGCTATCTCTTCCCCTAACATTTAGACGTCACCAATATATATTCTCTCTGTGCAAATGTTTATTCTTATAATTTCACATAAATAGAACCAAATAGAATATGGCTGACTAGTTTCTCTTTATGTAATGTTTTCAAGGTCCATCCCTATTACAGCATGGTTCTTTGCATTGTACTGTTGGGGAGAATAATATTCCTCATGGATATACCCAGTTTGGTTTCCCCACTCATCAGCTAATGGACATGTGGGTTGTTTCCATCTTTTGGCTGTTGTAAATCGCGTTGTAATGGGCATGACTGTACAGGTTCTCATACGAATGTTCTTTTGGCTTTCTTGGCAATCGCAGGGTTGCATGGTAATGCTACATATACCTTTTTGTGGAATATCTCTAGACATAGAGTATGCAACTGGAAAGGGGAAGACTGATTGGACTTTCTGCATTCCAGAACTATCCCCCCTTCCTCCACAGCCTGCCAAGGCCTCTGTGTCCCCCAGTACACGGTACCAAATGGAGGCTCCTGGCCTCCATAACCCCAACTGGCCCATAAGTCACTCTGTGGCCGAGGCCGCATATTTCCAGACCCTTTCTGGTAGCCACAGCGTTGGGTGCTCAGCAGACATGAAATGTTCTGATGAATGAGTAGAGCTGATGAGACAGCTCAGCAGGTGAAAGCGCTTGCTGTGTGTCTTAGTGAGGGGTCTCGTTGCTGTGAAGAGATGCCATGACCATGGCAACTCTTCTAAAGGAAACATTTAAAATTGAGGTGGTGGCTGACATAGGTTTCTCAGGTTCAGTCAATCATCATCATGGCAGGGAGCCTGGTAGCCTGCAGGCAGATGTGGTTCTAGAATGGGAAGTCCTACATCTTGACTCAGAGGCAACAGGAAGTTGACTGACTGACTGTCACACTAAGAGAAACTTGAGTAAAAGAGGCCTCAAAGCCCACCCCCACAGTGACACACTTCCTCCAACAAGGCCACACCTCCTATTATTGCCACTACCTTTGGGGGCCATTTTCTTTCAAACGATGACACTGTGAAAGCATGACAATCTAAGTGCCATCTTCAGAGCCCATGGTACAGGGAGGGAACAGACTCCAAAAGTTGTCTTCTGATCTCTGTACGCATGTTATGGTATGCATGTACGCAGGCACACCCGTTGTCACCATCGTTATCATTACCATAATAATGATAGTTTTTAAATGAATGATTAAATTAACTAAAGCACTGTTCCCTTGGTGGTATTATTCCTTGTCTAGCAAGTACAAGATTCGTTTCTTATGTAATGTTTGAATATGAAATGCCTCCCCTCCATGATCACATTTTCGGGACTTGTTTCCCAGCCAATGGGGCTATAGGAGGTGATTGTGGGAACTTTAGGGGTAGAGTCTAGCTGGAGAAAGTAGGCCCCTGGAGACAGGTCCATGAGGGCATATCATCACTTTTACCTTCCTGTAGGACTCTCTGCTTCCTGTCTGCAAGGATGTGACCAGGCCCTGTCACACATTTCAACCACCATGCTACTCTGCCGAGTGACCACGAGCTGTACTGTCTAAAACCATCTCTCCTCCCTCAAGTTGTTTCTCTTAGAAGTTTTGTCGGCGTGATCAATAGCTAACACACTGTAGGCTGCTCGCGGGTTGCTGCTGATACAGCAGCTCATGTCAACTGAGACAAGACACACGTATCTTCAGAAAGCAGTACGCCCCAGACACCCCCAAGAACCACAGCAATCTCTGCTCCACAGCGGTGCATTATTCAAACTTTTTAAATTAAGTGAACGCCTTTGAATACGCCTCTGCTCTGAGCGCAAAGGTTTATTATCTCAGACAAAACACAGCCTCGCGTAACGCTGACACGTAAAGCTGAGCACCTTGTCGAGCCCTGATACACGGGTTACATTTTGTGTCTCCGTTGTTCAGAATTCCTAGGCCTGAAACTCTCCCAGGCTTCTGCGGGATGATTAGTGCATCTCAGAACAGTAAAGGAGGGCACGGTTGACGTCTGAAAAGACAGTGAGCTCAGCCCTCCTGTCAAAGGCTGTATATCCTTCAGCAGCAAGATCCTCATGGCTCAAGGCTTTGTCAGCGGCGGAAGGTGTTATCTAAATGCAGCGCCGTGCCACTAAGAACCTGGGCACAAAGGGACTCGCTGTGCAGCTCATGGGGGCCTCATGTCACCGTGCTGAGGAAATCTCTCTCTCTCTCTCTTTTTTCTCCCTTGATGTTCAAAGGCTGAGGCTGAACATGATCAAATGGCAATTAAGCCACAATGATCTGCGGCTCACGTGACATGGTGACTGGGGAAGCTGGTCTGCTCCTGCAAGATAAATTGAGACCAGCGCAAGGGGATGATATGTGCCTTCAGAGGAGAATGGATGCCTTGGCGCAGCGGATTGTAACTAGAAATCGAATGCTCCCTTCCTCTTAAACCAGCCGCGTCTCTGGACTTCCAGCTTTGTAAACGGTCAACTCGGAGACCTGGGATCAGTAACAGTGTGTTCTTCTCTCCTACACTCGTCATCAATAACAGTGTCCTGTGCCCCAGCACAGCCTCCCAAGTCCCCATGCCCTTCTCTTCTGCTAACATTTTCTACAAGACTTATTCGAGATTATTGAAATAGCTTTCTAGCTGCCCAAGAGCCTCCATTCTCCCCCACCCCATTTAGTGTATGCACCAACCTCCTCACACATAGGCTGATACTCAGTTCAGAAACTGGCAAGAGCGTCCCTTCAGATTTTCCCCACCAACATCCCGCGCCTACTGGCGATGATGTAACAGACTTAACCTTTCTTTACTATGGTTACAATGAACTCTTTAGGGCGCCCCCCCCCCACATCAGTTACCTTTCTCATTTCTGGGACCAAATAACACAACAAGAAGCTACTGAGTGGAGAAGCCTATATGGGCTCACAGTTTGAGGGGACAGTGTCCACGATTGCATGGAAGGCATGTGACATTTCAGCAAAGCAGGAAGTGGGGGCCGAAAACAGGACAGGACTATCAACCTCAAGGCTCACCCTCCCCACGGTGACCTGTTTCCTCCAGCTAGCATTACAGCCTCCTCCCCAGGCAGAGCTGCCAGATGGAAATTGTATATTCAAATATATGAGCTGTGGGGTGGGGGGGATATTTTATATTCAAAACACAGCTCAGAGGGAGGTTTTGTATACTCAAATATATGAGCTGTGGGGAGGGGGGACATTTCATACTCAAATCACAGCCCCCCCAAACACACTCTTGCCAGCTCAAGAGAGTCCCCAGAGGCCCTGAGATTTAGATGTGTGGGTAGAAGAATCACTGAGGAAACTGAGTGTTGCTGGATTTTCTTGTCCTGCCAGGTCCCGCCTCGCCTCTCAGCCCAAAATGAAACACACAGAAATGCTGTATTAATTATCAACTGTTGGCAGATGGCTAGGGCTTCTTATTGTCTATCTCTTTCTTAATTATTAACCTATAACCGCTAATCTACATTATTTCTACAAAGCCTTATCTTACCAGAGAACTGCCTGGTGTATCCTATCCGCCCAGTCCCTCCGTGGCGTCTCTTCTGCCTACCTTTCCCAGAATCCTCCTCATCTCCTAGTCCTGCCTGTCTTCCTACCTCTACTGGCTATAGGCCAACCAGTGTTCTATTCATCAACCAATAAGAGAAACATGTACACAGAAGGACGCGCCCCCCCCCCATCTACTGAGTGCGAAGGAAACGTCAATGTAGACTGCAGTGTCCCATAAAAGAAGTGACAGCAAGGGGCAGAGATCTGGGAGGGCAGACTTCCCTTAGTCCTTGGCTAAGGCTGGAGTGGGTGTGGGGCAGAGAATGTAAACTGTAAACCTGAGCAGCCTGTGGTCCCCGTATGAGAGGGTAAACTGACTCCCAGGGTCCTGAGGAATCCTGGACCACTCAAAAGTCTAAAGCTATCAGAAGCAAAACACAGGTCTATGCAGAGGATGCCTGAAAAGGGTTGGGGTGGAAGTCCAAAGAAAAAGGACTAAGAAAAAGGCTAAAGGAGAGCATGGCAGGGCCTGATACTCCCTTCCTGACCTGAAAAGGCCGTGCTGAGGGAAGAAACCGCCTCTCAGCTAAATAGCGGTTTCCCACGAACTGAGATACTGCCTCAGCTCACAAGATTCTTTAAACTCAGACTCAGGGAGCTTACAAGCTCGCTAAGCCCCTCCCCGCTGTCAAACAAGCAACAACCACAATTGATGGGGGAGAGGAGTGGCTTTGGTAGATTTGCCTGCGGGTTGTATTGGGATCCCTGTAACTGGAGGTTTCTCTCCCTACCCGCCAGTTCCGGAATAACCATTCTGAGGCTTAATATTAATTACAAACGGTTCGGCTCATTAGCTCAGGCTTGTTACTAACTGGCTCTTACAAGTTAAATTAACCCATTTCCATTAATCTGTGTATTTCCCCGAGTTCCATGGTTTATTACCTCACATCTTGCTTCTCTGGTGGCTGCTGGTGTCTCTCTGACTCCTCCTTCTTTCTCTCTGTGTCCTTGTTTGGATTTCCCACCTAGCTATATTCTGCCTGGCTATTGGCCAAATCAGCTTCTTTGTTAACCAGCGGTTAACAAAGAGGGGTTTCCCACACCATCTCCCCTTTTCTGTCTAATTAAAAAGAAAGGTTTTAACTTTAACATAGTAAAATTACATATAACAAAATAGGTATCAAGCAAGGATTACAGTTATAATACTTAGTCTACTTGTATTTGGCAAAATTAAAGAAAATACTCTGTCATCTATCCCATCTCGGTGAGTCTAAGGTTTTATAGCTAATTTATCTTTTATCATAACTAAGGAAAACTGTACTTACAACTATCCAGTCTTCGACTCCATCAAAGACCCCAGTGCCTCAAATCAAGACTTGAGGTTGGATCTTTAAAGAGGTGAATCCATTAAAATGAGGTGACTGGAGTAATCCCTAACCCACTGAGTGGGAAGGGAAATTGGGATATAAAGGGAGATAACAGGGCACAGAAAATAAGAGCACATGAAGACAGCATGGAAAGGCTGCTAGCTGTACGCCGGAAACCAAGCTGTCTGATACCTTGAAGTTAGGGTCTCTGGCACATGAGGAAGTGCATTTCTGTCTCTGAGCCCCAGTCTGTGGTGTTTCTCCAGAGCAGCCTCAGGAGGTGACTTCATTTCCTTACCTAGGAAGCCAGGCATCGATGCTGGAACATCCTCTGAGGCTGTCATAGAAATGAATAGCAGGCGTGTGGGAGAGAGGTACCAGAGAGTGGGTCATCTGCAACTGAGATGATACAGTTGGGACAATTACGGTCCAATCAAAGCCCACGCTGGAGTAAGTGAAGGAAGAGAGTAGGTTTCGGCGGCTTCAACGCTTGGGTATGGGAGGCTGGTTTAACTTGATAACAGATTCCTCAGCAGTGTGGTGTTCATTAAAATTCTTCAAGTATTCCATATGATGTACTATCTTGTGAGAAATGCCACTGGAAGGCACAGTTGATGGATTTACTGAAAGGTTTATTGCCAAAGTTAAGAACCGTAATCTTTTTCTACTTGTTTAGAAATAATGCTGCACTTGAGCCAAATATGACAACATTCTGGAAGGTATTAAGAAAATAATTAAAAGATTTGAGCTTAATTGGGTTAGTTGCCTGCTATAACTATCTGGAGACCTACTCAAACAGGATTCCCTTCTCCTCTCATCAACCCCAACCCCACAGGTAATACAGCAAGTCTGAAAGACACTTAGAGACTGGGAAGAGAAAACAATTGCTGAGAATTTTTTCACTCTGAAGTCTGGCCTTAAAGGCTATTTTCCCTCCTCACACATCTCTTGGATCCTGTTCCGCCTCAATGGAATCCAGTGTCACCCACTGAGAGAGAAATAAGGTTTCCAAGGAAGCTGGTGAGGATTGGGGTGAATGATAGAAGGTATGCGATGAGGGATGTCATTCTGTGTATATGTTGTCTTATTGGACGTTGTTGAACAAAGCACTGTTGGCCAATAGGGAAGCAAGATAGGTGGGACTAGGAGTCTAGGAGGATTCTGGGAAAGGGAGTGAAATGAGTCATCGCCATGTGATCCCCAGAGAAAAGAATGCAAGTCTGTCATTCTCAGAAAGATAAGTCCTCATAAAAAATGTATATATATATATTAGTAATTATGGGTCAAATATTAAGTCAGAGCTAGCCAATTAGGAACCATAGCAACAGCTTTGTAATTAATATAGTGTCTTGTGTGTTATTTGGGGGTTTAGACAGCTTACAGGGCCCAGGCAGCTGGTGGGAATACTAAAAGTTACAGGTATGGCTGAGTAGAGAAAATGGGGATCAATGGTAGAATAAGAAGTCGACAAGGAAGACACTTTAATCAGGGAGGGAAGCTTTGCATTTTTGAAAAGACTGGAAAGGGCGAGGAAAGGAGTGAGGAGAGGGAAAGGGGTGAGGAGGGGAGCAGGAGGGTAAGGGGATTTGAATGTGCCTTCCCTCAGAAACACGCTGAAGACCTCTCACTGTTAGTGTCTATGATTACAACATTATTTGGAGACCAAGTCTTCATAGATGTAACCAAGTTAAGATGAAGTCATTTTTTTGGTTAAGCCCCATCCAATACAACTGGTATCTTGTTGTTGTTGTTGTTGTTGTTTTAAGCTTCTTATTGATTCTTTGAGGATTTCACATCATGCATCCTGATCCCATTCATCTCCCCATCCCTTTAATATCTGTCCTTGGACCTTGAAAACTTCCCCCCTAAAAAATGAAATAAAAATTAAAAGAAAAAAAAGAAGCAAGCAAATAAACAAAAAAAATCTCGTCTTGGAAGCTGTAGCGTGATATAGAGAGTCACACGGTATAGCCTTTAGTCCATTCGTTTTCACTTTCAAGTGTTCATTGCAAAGAGTCATGGGTCTGGTTCAAGGTCTCTGGCTTCCGCTTCGCTATCTTGATGGGGGATGTCCTTCAGTATATATGTTTCTCTTATTGGTTGATGAATAAAACACTGTTTGGCCGACAGCCAGGCAGAAAGCATAGGCGGGGCTACCAGACCAGGAGAAGACTTAGAAAAGGAAGGTGTAGAAACTTCAGAGAGATGCCATGTAACAGGCCCAGACATTCCCCAGTAAGCCAAGACCATGGGAAAATACATAGATTAGTAGTTATGGGTTAATAATTAAGAGAGAGCTAGCCAATGGGCTCTCGATGGGACCCCTCCTGGATAATCCTGCTGTTGTCCTATATCATGGAGGTCTGTAGTTCTGGCCCCTCTTCGCTTTCTCCAGCAATTCACAGACAAGGTGGTTGCTGGAGTGGACTAACTCATGGCCCTAGTTCTGGGCCCCGGGTGGTAGTTGGGTTGGTCAGCCGGCCAACATTCCCTCATTGTCACCACCAGGGCTAGTTCTCCTGCACTGCCAAGGCTAACTCATCCAATGCAGCAGGCAGCTCTCCCACACCCACACCACCAGGGCTAGCTCCACTGTTTTGCCCAGATGAGGCGCAGGGCCTGCTCTCCTGTTTGTTCCACTTGGTGAGGGTCAGAGTCAGCTCTTCTGATTGCTGCAGGGGGAGAGCAGCTCTCCTTCACCCACCCCACCTTATAGAAGATTAGGGACTGGAAGAGATCTCCCACACAAGTTTATGTATCGAACCCACCAGCCTGGTCCCAACAACTGCATCAACCCCAAATGAATACTCAGAGACTTATATTAATTATAAAATTGTTGGCTGATGACTAGGGCTTCTTATTGGCTAGCTCTGTCTCAATTATTAATCCATTTCCCCATCAATCTATGTATTGCTACACAAGGCTATGTCTTACTCAGTAATGCCCGGCATGGCGTTATTCCTCCGACAGCATCAAGACTGTCTGGCGGGCTCACTCTGCCTACCTTTCCCAGAATCCTCCTCCTCTCCTAGCCCTACCTATCTTCCTGCCTGGCCAATCAGTGTTTTATTCATCAACCAATAAGAAAAACATATACTGAATAACATCTCCCATTAGGTTTACAGGGCCAACTCACCCACATCCATACCACCAGGGCCAGCTCTACTATGCTGCCTGGGAAAAGTGCAGGGTCTTCTCTCCCCCAAACTAGAATCTCTTAGGAGAGGCAAATTTGAACACAGACACAGAGGCAAGATCTTAGAGTGATAACTTCCATTAGGCAAAGAGTACCAAATGCTACCAGATGCTTGGGGGGGGGGGTGAGGAAGGATCCTCTTAGAGGCTTCAGAAGGTGACCTTCCCCTTCTGATGTCTTCAGTCTAGGCTCCCAGACTCCAAAACTCAAAAAAAAAAAAAATAAGTTCCTCTTTTATCACCGTCTGTGGTGCTTGCTATGATAGCTCAACAAACTATTACAAGGAGAGAGACAAAGGACTAAATTAAGCTCCCCGTACCCCCAAGATACTTTGATTCTACATACCTCATGGGAAACATATCTAAATTCATAGGCTAGATCGACAGTTGCTACTCTGTCTATAAGGATCTGAGACCAAGCGGAAAGCATGAAGCAATGTCATGGCCGAGAGCTTTTAATTTTTCTTGTTGGCTAGCTCACTGCTGAATCAATGTGTTGATGAACTGATTAATTCATTGCCATTGTCTCTAACACTTGCGTGGACTCAGGGTACATACACACTTCTGCAGTGAGATAATTTGCTTTTGGGAAAAGGAACAGCTGTTGATCAGAAAACATCAACTAGGCATTTCATCACTGACAAGGGAAGATGCAAATGGAGAAAGTAGAAGGAGAGAAAGAAACAGAAAGACACAGAAGGAAGAGTGCTCCAGAGGTTTCAATGAGAATGTCCCCTGACCTGAACCTGCGAGAATAAGGGTACTGAATGCTACTTGAGTAGTAGGTTTTAGAAAACCATCCCTTTTTTTTCTCCTTGGTATGAGTTCAGTCATGTATGACATGTACAACTGTAAACCTTGTCTAGTAAAAGTATGAAGAATTCCTATCTAATAAAAAGACAAGCCTAAAGGTTTCAAGATTTTGCTTTGTAAGACATTAATCAGTTTTGTTCCAAACCAATAAACATAAAAATGGCTTTTCTGATAGACATAATTTTTCTCTTTTTTCATTCAAATTTGTAAGGCTCTTGTCCTGTTTCCTCACCAGAAATTTGAATTAAGCCTTTCAGCTGTTTGGTTGTATATATGTATGAGAATCACATTTTTATTCTTTTGAGAATCATACCTTACCAACACACTGATCTTCAAGGTCTGTATGTGCTCATGAGGTGGTCTACATCAATGTCCGTCTGACAGGAGGAAAATCTTTCCTTCAAACATCCTTCCTCACTGTCAGGGGCTTGTACAGCTGCTGCCTGAGGGGGGGACTCATGGCTGCTTTCAAGATACCTGCTTTGTTGTCAGGTATCTGTCTAATACAAAATACCCTCCCATCTCTTTTGACTTAAGATTTCTTGGGGAATACAGAATCTCACTGACAGCTCTTGGAATACTCTAGTTTCATGTTGTCCATCCCAAACCTCAGCAGGGGCTTCTGAGTTCTGCATGAATTTAAACAAACCACTGCACACGTCTACATAGCTGATATTAATTACAAATGTCAGTTCCATAGAGCATGGAGCTCTGAGCAAAGCAGTCATCATCCTAATCGGATTGGTGTGTCTTCTTGTAAAAGAAACCAACACGATGGGAGCTGTGGATGTTTCCTCACCGGAAAAGGGTGTGAGGAATGCCAGTGGAACCCTACTGGAGGTTCCAGTTGCTCCTTTCTAGCCATTTGTATGCAATTTTACACTAAGTGTATATGGCCTAGAGTAATGGATGGTGCTATAAGGCTGGGGAGGGCTAATTAAGGGAGTTCCATCCATTCGGGTATGGGAAACTCATCATCTACAAAGGGTGAAGACTTTCTAACATGGTTGCTCTGGGGTCCCCCACACTGCCTTAGGGAAGCCCTTAATCAATAATCTATAAGCAAACCAATAAACTCACTGGCTCCCAGAGTGAACTGTGGAGGACTGTACTTTGGTTTGTCACTAGGATCTTACCAAGAAAGGTAGAGATTGCTTCCCTCCCCCAAGGAAAGGAATTCTCATGACAGGGTATGAGATTTGTATAAAATAACCCATAAAATCACAACCCCTGTGCATGACACATGTTGCAGAACTGGTAAAAATGATGAACATTTATTTTTATTGTTCATGCAGAATATAAACAAATGCACAACACAACGGCTCTCACCTAAAAGAGAATAAGAAATAGTTTACTGTGGAACAAAATTTGTCTGTGGCTCATATATTAGTCAAGGGTCTCTAGAGTAACAGATCTTATAGACTGAAACTCTGTCTATATATACTGAAAGTGGATTTATTAGAATGGCTTACAGAATGTGGTCCAACTAATCCAACAATGGCTGCCTATGAATGGAAGGCCCAAGAGTCCAGTAGTTGCTCAGCCCACAAGGCTGGAAGTCTCTGGTGGTCTTCTGTATACTCCAGAATCTCAAAGACGTAGGCTCTAATACCAGTTAAGGAATGAACTTGCTAGTGAGGCTAGAGCAAGCAGCCAATAACCAAGAACTACTCTTTTCCATGTCCTTATACAGGCTTTGGGAAGAAAGCATGACCCAGATTATAGATAAGTCTTCCCACCTCAAAGGTCTGGATTAGAAGTGTGTCTTCTCACTTCAAATTAAGCAAAAATCCCTCACAAGTATGCCCCCTCCCATTGTGGTGTTTAATTCCATATATAGTCAAGTTGGCAACAAAGAATAGCCATGACAGCATCAATCTTCAACCTATAGGTAGAATATCTGACAGACTTTTCTGTGAAGCAGGAGTTTTGAAGTACTGTCCCACCTTGTCCTGGCAAAGTTCAGCAGTGGCTCTCATTTTTGTTCAGTTTGTCCAATTTGTATAGATTACTATTAGCAGTCGAGACACAGGCAATTTCTTGCCCAGTGGCTAACTTCGTCACAATGAAAGAAAACTCCATATGGAGGCTCTTCACAGCCCATCATCTTCTCAGAAGTAGATTAATGCTGCCAGGAGTAGACATATCTCACTGTCATGAAAGGCCTTAAATGTCATATTCTGTAGGCCTCTGAAGTCTTTGAAGACCAACTATTTAAAATAGATCTCTATTTGACCTTAAAAACATACCTAACATGACTACAAGTTTGATTGTTATAGATGACTAACTACTAAACTGCATTTCTTAATTATCTTAGTTTGTAATAGTAGCTTTTAAGAACTAGAGCTTCACATTTTAAAATGAGTTACATAGGTATAATACCATAAACAAAAGTAGAAACATGTGTACCATGTGCTCAAACAAAAATAACTTTAAATTTGTATCAATATACAAGAACCCATATTACTTTGAAGTTGTCCTAAGCAGCTTGTATACTGAAGCTGATCTTTGGGTGGTATTTGTCAGCTTAGTGATGTTACCACAATCCAGGTGGATTTGTCATTGTAGGGCCCCATCATCTTTGTGAAGACCTCAAAGGCCACTGGCAGGAATGGTCATAGTTCACTGAAGAAAACTTAAACATTTTGAATATCATATGCTGCTGATCTCTGAAAGGTTGAAGGACCACAACCTCTTAAACACATTCAGGGTATACAAATTTAGTTTCTAGTTACCTGTTTCAAACTCAATCCCAAAATCACATACAGGAAGCTAAATGAAGCTTATTTCTAGAATTAATTAGTACTCCATATGACCATTACTATCACAAAAGAAAGCTTGAACATATAAGCTTACAGTTTTGAGATTGTATTTATACCTTAGGAAGAGTTTTAAAGAATCAAATGGAAACCAAAGGATGATGAGATTACTGATGATAGAATAGTCCCATAATTTTGTTTTCTTCTGTCTCATACCAGATGGCTCTTCTGGCATGAAAAAGATATTTTAGATTTTCTTTTAACAAGCATGTTTGGATTTAGAGAAGAAGAGATCCATGCTCCAACTCCAAGGACAACTTTGATTTTTAATTGAATTGGGACCACAAAAAGACCATTTTTCTTTTACATTTGTAGAGAACAGCTGTTTGATGAACTATTGCGTCTCCTAACCAAGAGGTTTCTCCTGTTCAAATCTAATCTTTATTAATCTTGATGGTATCCATAGCTTTTATTCTCCTGTAGAAACAAAAGCAAAACCTCTTCCCCAACACAACACATATCTTGGCTTCCATTCTGAAGTCAGCACATCTTTAAAATATACAGGCTGGTTTAATTCAGCAGCTTTTTCTACAATCGATGTCTCTTCACAGCTGTCATTCCTTTCTCATTAGCATGAAGGCAAATTTTTCTCTATCCTATTCTTGTAAAGTTATAGTAAAGCAGTCTTTTAAATCAATCACTATAGTGAACCACCCTTTAGATAATAAGGAAGCAAAGGAATTCCAGGCTTTAAAGAGCCCATTGGCTGGAGCACCTTATTTATGGCTCTCAGATCTGTTACCATTCTCCAGTTTCCAGATTTTTTTATGTTTTAGTGACAAATATTCCAAGGACTGGTCAAGTCTTCAAAATGTTGAGCATTTACCTGCTTCTGTACCAGCTGTTGTTCTAGTACCTGCAATTTTTTTTATGTCAAGGACCATTGTTCCACCCACACAGGTTTGTCAGTTAACCATTTTAAAGGCAGGGCTGTTGGTACCCTTGAAAGATGACCAGATGTAGTTCCATATTTATGTACAATCTGAATGGTCTGTGATGTTCTTCATAGTAACTTTCAATATTTCTCTGAAAACCATTCTTTATTTTATGGTTTATTTCTGAGATTGGAGGTATGATAATCTTTGTTCTTCATTGCTGTAACAAATCACGTCCCCATAAATTCATTGCTATGTTAGCCACATATGGTCTTAATTTTCTATTTGTCATTTTGGCCCTATATACTCTACCCATCTTGTAGTTTGTTTTACTTGAGATAAAGTTCTAATTCCTAGAGAAGGTGAGTATTTACCTCCTAAAGAGGTCAATCTGGATACCAAGACTTGGGTGAAATTATTGCTATGTCTGTACCTGTGTCAACCAAAACCTCAATTTTAACGCCATTTACACATAGTTTTAGCTTTGGTCTCCAATCATTTATAGCAGTTTGCCAAAATACTTGCTTTCTGGTGTCTCCTGAACCTTTTGCTGTATCTACTGAAGCTGTTCTGTCTTTGACCACATCTAGAGTACTGAGGTTGTCACAACATGTGTTAAGTGTTTTAATTGTCCTGTGGATGAGTCTCTATGATGCTGACAAGGAATTATTGAACCAGTTTTGATGTCAGGTCATGTGGGAGGCCCCTCAGGGTTTTTCTGGTGGCAAATGGTTACCTTTACTGTCCCTTATTGATCTCCATTTGTTAGTCCAGTGATAGCCTTTGTGACACCTTCTGCATATTCCAAAAGGCTGTGCCCTGCTGTTTGTATTGCCTACAATCCCTTTGCAAATGACCTCGTTTACCACAATCAAAACATCTGGCACTTTGATTTTTCTTAAAATTTTCCAGAAATGGCTTCTATCAAAGCAGCATCAGAAGCGTGAGATGCAGTATCAGGCATACTTCTAATCCACTCATCTGTTGGTGCTGATCTCACCTTTCAGGGCCCAAGCTCCCTTTTGCATTTTGAATAGGCATTCTCAAAAGCCAAAGATTCAATGAATTCTCTAACTTCTGGATCTGGGACCATTTTGTTTGCAGCTGAAGTAGATCTTCGTTTTAAAAAAAAAATCAGTGAAGGCTTCTTTGGGGTCTTACATAATTTTAGTAAAATAACTCAGTCTCTTTCCTGTTTTCTTTAACCCTGCCCCAAGTATTCAAAACTGCTATATGGCAGCACTCCAAGGAGCGATCATCAAATCTAGACTGTCTTTGCATACTGGCCTTCACTAAGAAACTGGTTTTGGAAATTTCCAAACCTCTGGCCCTACCTGTTGTTCTATGACCCCTAGCTTCCTCCCCTTACCATGTTTTCCATTGTAGCTTAGGGAAAGCTTCCAATACTGATGTAGCTAAATCTTTCCAGTCTTGTGTTCCAAGTTGCCCATGAATTAGACATCTGCTTCACCTATGGTGAAGGCATGCCACATGAAGCGACAGCTTCTTTAAATTTCCTCAGACCTGAAACTTCCGCATGCTTCTGATCAACTTCTGCATACCTTTGGGGATGCTTATCATCTGGTGGTCATTCTTCTATGGTAACTGGATGAGCTAAGTTTTTTTTTTAATGACCTTGGTCTGCTCCTCTTCAGTTTCATAATGCAATGGTGTAGTAGGCTCTGCTCTAAATTCTCTGTCTGTGGCTGAATATATATATACATACATATGTATATATATACATACACATACATATATTGCTTTCATTAGTAGGTCATTCTAAGGCTTGTGTCTTATCAATCAAATTTTCATCAGTAAGTCTCTCAGGCTTGTATCTCACCAGCCAAACTTCTATTTTCATTAGAAGTTTCTAAGGCTTGTGTCTTATCAGTAGAAACACTTAGTAAGTCCTTGTAAGGTTTGCATCTTATCAGTTAAATCTTCATATTTGACACAGTTGCCAAACCATTTTTAAGGATAAGGCATGAATTGCCAAACTGATAGTTAATTAAAATTGGCATCGTGTTAATCCCAGGTAAGTGGATTATCCCCTCACTTATTTTTCTCATTTGCAAGCTGTTGGGGAAGTCCTGTGCATTTGTCAATAAAGACTGTCTGGCCAATAGGAATCTAGATAGGTGGGGCTAGGAATCCAGGAGGATTCTGGGAAGGAGAAACACAAGGAGTCAACATGTAACGCCATGGGGGTAGGAAGCCTGGAACTATTCTCCGGTAAGAAACATACTTAGATTAACAATTATGGGGTAATTACTTAAGTCAGAGCTAGCCAGTAAGAAACAAGCAAGGCCAACAGCTTCATAATTAATATAGCCTCCTGTGTGTTTATTTGGGGACTACAATGTGGCGGAGCCCAGGCGACTGGCGGGTGATAAACCAAAGCAGCTAGCAAAGAAAAAGCTTCATTTAACAGCAAGCCATCCATAGTAACACTAAACAGGGTTGCAACTTCCTCCATTGTGATAGTTCTGACTCTTAACACGGGAAATATTTTTTCCTTTTTTTTTTTTTTAACCTAATTCTGCTTTTAGGAATTCCTGGGTATCCCACCAGAACTGATGACTTTTTAGTTTGTCCACAGAAGTGACTACAGCAATGGCAGAGCTGTGCAAGGGGAGGGGAAGGGGGTAGCCCAGGCAGTCAGAACTTTGAGGTGGTTACTAGGGTAGCAGCATGGCTGTTGTTGTGCTACACGGGTTAGGGTTGAGGGTGGAAGGCATCTGCAACTGTTTGCATGTAGCTGGGGGCTGAGTGCCTGTAGTGGTGGCAGCAGCAGTAAAAGCCCGAGCAGGTCTCAAGGAGGTTACCCTGGCCTAGTTTGGTGTCCTGGGGACGGGGTCCAGGGAAAGCCTGCATGTCTGAGAGTGAGAGCACGGCTAGTGTTGGGAGACTAACCCCAGAGGCATTTAGGGCTGTGGGGCGGCAGCAGCTGGAGATTGCTGTAGAAATACCGCAATGGAAAAACCGGGTTTCATGGGGAGGGCCTGTGGGGAGGCAGGCAGTGGCAGCAGAGCAGTGGCGGGTTCGCCACCTTGGAGTGGTTTAGTAATGCTGTGCATTGGACACCAGATGTAGCATTTGCCCAAATTGTTCTAGCCTTAATAAAAAAAAAAAAAAACTTGGGAGTCAGAAATTGAGATAAAAACTTGATAAATCCAGGGAACTGCAGGAAATCAACCTACTGACCCTACTCCCTATGTTTTCCCCAATCCAGACTCACTAGAAATCCCCCTCAGCCCCTCCTACTCTCTTCCTGTCCCTTACTATCTGACTTTTGTAGTCCTCCAACATCTCTATGTCTAATCCCGGTCAGTCAGTTGCTCACTCCATCCTTGACTCAAGGTGACTTTATTGGCACAGGGGATTGACAATGTGAGCAATTCTCTTGCAACAGATGGTAAAAGATTACCCTTGAACACTCCAAAGAGAAATTTGGCCCTTTCTCTGTTCCTGGGAGATAACCTCTAAGCCTTTGGAATATGCCCTCTGATAAGCATATACTTGTTTTGTCGGGTCACGCTGGGTCATGCTAACAGTGTAATTGATGGTAGAGGCCTCAGCTCTAATCAGTCCGGCCTCTGGTGGGTAGCTTAGACTGTCAGTCTTGTCTGAGTGACTCACTTTTTAAACCATCCTTGGGCACTAAGACTCATGGAGCTTCCTAAGTTGAAAATATATTTTATGGATCCTGTCATGCTCCTTCTGGGAGAATAAAGTATTGTCTATACAACCGAACAAGATAATGGCAGCTGGGAATTTGTGATTGGTATGACCCTATTGACCCTATGCATCATGTCACTTACGGATTTTTTTATCTGCATCTACAGCCCTAATAAACTGTAACTAGTAAACGGAGTTCTTCTCACTTCTGTGAGTGCTTCTAGTGGATCAGTGAGCCTAGGGATAGTCTTGGGAGTATCCAGGCACAGTTCCTTGGGGTGCTGCCTTTAATGTCTCCGGTTGAAGAGGCCCTTCCCAGAGTTAAGCTCTCACATACATAAAAGCAGCTCTCCCTGTCTGCTCTCAGATCTGTAACAGCAGCTCAGAATTCTCTCTGGAGAATCTGTGGACCAGAGTTACCATGCTCCTTGTTCGTCTCCCGTGTGTCTCATGGGATCCCCAAACTCTGCCAAACTGACAACTTGTCTGTGCCTTAGGTAGCTTCCTCTTCCTTTATTCCTTGTCTTTACCCTTCAGTGAGTTAAAAACCTGTGACTTCCCTGAGGGTATGAACTCTTTCAGCTCTGAAATGCAAGCATCCAGTAGAGGGACTCACAAATATCTGGCTTTCAGTACATTTTTTCTCTTTTCTTTGTAAAAAGAATAAAAGGTTCTACACATAAATAATTAGTCTTCCGTGTAAGTAAATGTCACTTCATACTGACAAGAGCATAGCTATTTCTTGAATGTGCAAACAAGAATTTAAGTTTTTAAAATAAAGGTGAGTCA
The DNA here is from genome assembly GCF_017639785.1 of Mesocricetus auratus. Lineage (NCBI taxonomy): Eukaryota > Metazoa > Chordata > Mammalia > Rodentia > Cricetidae > Mesocricetus > Mesocricetus auratus. The sequence goes on from NW_024429180.1 coordinate 1,488,207, forward strand.
TTAAATAATACACCTACTTTATATACGAAAGAGATGCAATTTGTCACAAACGGAGATTAAATTGCAGTTTACTCTCAGGAAAAGGCAGTCACGCCCATTAGAGTTCACTGAAGAGTGTGGAGAGGGCGACATAAAAAAAATGCACTGTTGTTCAAGTGAGGTGAAGGAAACGTTAGTATATAGGATTCAATCCCATGATTACCAGGCTATGAGAACATCTTTCCTGCTGCCCACCTGTCAGGGAGTCCTCTGTCCTGAATGCCTTAAAATCCCATCATTGACTTTTTGTGGTCCTTTTCATTGTACTGTAATCATTGGCTCTTACAATCCTCTACTCTACCTGAATATATCTACTTCTCTACATGGTCTGGACCCTGGGCACCATCCTACCTGTATGGACCGTGAACAAGAGGATTCACAAGCCTCAGCCACCCAGGCTAGTTACCTATGAGTCTGCTCATACAGCCAATATGAAAAAAATAGGGCAAGAAGGGGGAAGTGGAGGTAAAACTCACTTCAGAGGGATGTGTTTCCTTGCCTGATACAAATAAGATTTTTCTGTCACATTTATCTTTTTCTTTTGGGGGGGGTGTTGGTCAAGACAGCTCTGGAGGCTGTCCTGGAACTAGCTCTTGTAGACCAGGCTGGTCTCGAACTCACAAGAGATCTGCCTGCCTCTGCTGGGATTAAAGGCATGTGCCACCACTGCCTGGCCTGTCACCTTTATCTTAATCTAAGTTTCTTTATCTAAACAGAAGTAAAGCTACTTAAGAAAAAGTAAAAATACAATGGAAGGAAATGGGGGTATAGCAGTTTTAATGCGGTTTCATCGATACAGTTTGGCATTTGATTGCTATGTGGTAGTGGTGTTGGGAGACAAGAGGTGAAATTTCACTCAGGCATTGGGCTAATTCTCACAGGACGCTTAATCACTCTTAGGAGTGTGTTGCTAAAAGGAGACTGACTGCCTCTTGCCTTTTAGGCACCTCTCTGGTCTCTGGAACTAAGTATTTTTAAACAAATGCTCTTTTGTTTGTTTTTATTTGTTTGTTTGTTTTGCTTTGTTTTCTTCTCCAGCAAAATAATTTGCTCATTTAGGAAAAAACAAAATCATAGTCTTGGCCTTATCTCATCTTGCTCCGTAGATGTTCTAGTTATGACTTGATCAACTCATTCCCCGTGGAAAACTTCGGGTACCATCTAGTGCCTATAAAGCCCTAATCCCTTATAACATCTCAGATGCCGGTGGCCTTTTTCTGGCTCATTTTCCACATGTGTCTAAGAGGCCCCACTTTCTGCAAACATGACCAGAGCTTTCCAAAGGCGCGAGCCGGTTTTCTGGCTTCAGTGTTGTCCCTACCCTACGGGTCTCTCCAGCTGGATCATGTGGCTCTGAAACCATTTGCCCCTGGTCACGGGAGTAACCTGCAACCCCCTGCGCAGTTGCAGCACGGCTGTTTTTCTCTGGTGGAATGAGACTGCGCATCGCTTCCGTCTTCCTGGATAGCATGAAGGAACTAGAAAGCCAGTAATTGAAGGCAAAGACCGAAGCCCCATCGTGGGTAGAAGAGCCTGAGTCCATGAATGGCTCTGTGGAGCAGACTCCACATCTATGGCATCAGAGAAAGGGGAAAGCTTTATCGGGCTAAGTCTCCAGGAGCACTGCTCACACCAGCATTCAACCTTCTCCCACGTTGCAGCAAGCACTTCTGAGACTGCTCCATCTTACAAACACGTGTAGGGAATTATCCCTCTGCCATCCGAACTTCCGTAGTGAAGTCTTGTGTTCTACTCTAACAAGCAAAGCTTGCCTGGAGATCAGAGGGCGGAGCTTGCCACTGGTTAACCATAGAGGTCTGGAGGTCTGTAGAGACAGACAGGAAGTGCTTCGGCTGGGCAGAGAGAGAGGAACTGACAAGGCTGGGGGAGGAGACCTGCGCTCACTCCCTCTTCCGATGGAAAGCTAGGGAGGGAAGGTATGGCTGTGGCTTGCTCTCTGATCTTTCAGCATTTTCCCCTGTTACAACTTCCTTGCCTCGTCTATGGGTCCTCTAACAGTGGAACCAGTATTTATCCCGAGTGCACAAATGGACTTTGGGAGCCCACTCCCTATGGAGTGATACTATTTCACCCCAGATACTTGGGGGAGGGCCTGTGACAGACTTTGCTGATCCCCCATGGAAGGCCTCACTGCTCTTGGGGAGTGGGTGGGCGTGAGTTGGGGGGGAGTAGCAGGGGACATGGGAGGGTGGGAGGGAGAGGGAAGGGGGTTGATATGTAAAATGATTGTTTCTAAATTAAAAAGAAAAGAAGAGGAAAAAAAAGAACCTTCTTGCCTCGCATTGTTTGTGGCACTTTCCATTTAATTGTTTTGCTTCCTTTTGGGGATTGTAAATTTTTGAGACCAGGTGTGGAAGAAGTTTCTTGCTGTACTTTATTCTTTGCGAGGTGGACTTCGAGGGTGAGCACTGCTACCCACTGTACACTCTAAATGTAGCTATTACCTAGTGAGCCAGGCTGAGAGGCGCAAAGGAGCCCCGAGAGGCTGCAGGGGTGTCTCGGAGGTTGAGAGCCAGTATTGCTTTGGCAAAGGATGCGGACTGAGTTCCCGGCACCACATCACAAATGCCTGAAATCCCAGATCCAGAGGATTCAACGCCCTCTTCTGGACTCTGTGGGCACCTGCACCCTACACACGGAAATAACCCCCCCCCCCAAGCAGATGCAGTGATCCACAGCCAAGCACTGGGCTGAGCTCCTGGAGTTCAGTTGAAGAGAGGGAGCAGGGGTCGTACGAACAAGGGGGGTCAAGAGCATGATGGGAAGACCACAGGGACAGCTGTGGGAGCTCACAGATTATGGACTGACGGCTGGGGAACCTGCATGAGCCGAACTAGATCCTCTGAATGTGGGTGGCAGTTGTGCGACTTGATCATGTTGGGGGCCCCCTGGAAGTGGACCAGGACCTATCCTGGGTGAATGGGCTGGGTTTTTGGAGCCCACTCCCTGTGGTGGGATACCTTGCTCAGCCTTGATACAGCGGGGAGGGGCTTGGTCCTGCCTCAACTTGGTATTGCAGACTTTGTTGACTCCCCAAGGAAGACCTTACCCCCTCTGAGGAGTGCATGGTGGTGGGGAGGGGAGGAGAGGGTGAGAGAAGAGGAGGGAGGGGGAACTGGGGTTGGTATGTAAAATGAAAAAGTAACTTTTAAAAAACGTTCCTTTTTTTAATTAAAGAAGAGAAACGACACACACACACACAAATTAAGTTTTCTGGGTTTTGTTTGTTTGTTTGTTTGTTTGTTTTTTGCAGGAGATCTGAGTCCCTCATCTTGTCTTTTGGGTTGAGATCTCATCAAGAGTCAGCCCCGCCTGGCTTTAAACCAACCAGTCACACTAACGGAAACGGACCTCCGAATGTAAATATTTCCATTATAACCACTCCCCAAACTGTAACCAAATCAGTTTCAGTCCAGAAATGTTCTGAAACCTAAAATGGATGACTTATGAAGTTTTGGAGTATTTTAAATTCTATTATTTTCAAATATAATGGTTTGCTGGACTTGTATACACAGTAGTGTGGAATCTTCTCCAGCGAGGATTTGTTTTGTTTTGTTTTTATTATTTTGGAAGCTTGCAGGCTTGGCTCTCCTCTGCCACGAAGTCCTTCAGCTGCAGCAGGCTAGGTGGATGGTGCTAACCGAGGTGCTTGAGAGGGTAGCCTTGTGTAGGTCAAAGGTCACTGAGACCAGGGCCAGACAGTCTCAAGTCTTCTTGCTGATGGGTGTGTTTGCACAGCGGCTGCAGAAGCCGCGGAGCTCGTGATGCTAGAGACCATTTGCAGCCTTCCAAGTTGCTATTTCATTGGGTGGCAGTCTTGTGTTATCTGTCGGGATTCACGACGTGGGGCTAGTTCACCAGAATACTAACTCACCATCTTGGGGTTAATCATTAGTACATTAACGCCTGTGCCGGGATCGGCTTGTGATTGAGCTGTTGGGTGGCCGGCCTGGAGTTTGTTTCTGTAGCCTAGCTCCTATCAGAGTTGCCGGGCAGCTAATTTCTACGGTACACGCATCACGTTATTCCAAGTCACAAAATGCTTACTAACGCACACAAGAAGTTTAAAAAAGGAAAAAAACACAACAACAACAACAACAACAACAAAACCCCTTACATTCCTAATACCAGCCAGTCGAAGATTTTGGTAGATGCCAGGACTGAGACCAGACTTCGTGAAGTACTAACAAGATGGCCGTACCCTGGGCATCATAGACCAGTAGAAGAGATAGCAGAGTGAGTGTGTGTTGGATGCTTTCACCATTTGAGATGTGGCGACATATACAAGGGGAGAAGCTAAATAGGGAGCTAGATAAATCTGAACTCAGGAGACAGCAAGGAGCAGAAGCGTAAATCTGAAATGTATTGATTGGAGCGTTGGCGGCAGATTAAATCATAACAGGGAAATTTGTGGAGTAAGGTAAAAGGAGGAGATCTTTAAAACTCTTAAGAGATCATTCCGGGCAGGCAAACCTGCCAAGCAGCCTAGGTAAAAGCCGGACAGTGGAAAGCAGTAGTCCGAGGGAAGAGGGCCTTTTAAGGAGGAAGAAGAAATCTTGGGATGAGCTCGGCCTTGGTAAGGGCAGACGGTAGGAGTGACTCGCAAATGCAGTTTCACTGAATGGGAGCCAAGAGAATGGAGTTGGAGACAGCTAGGGCTGGGGGTCGGGGGGGACAGCAGTCTCCATCAGTGATGGAGGGCAAGGGAGGCAGCATGGCATAGAGCAGAGGAAAGCTTGGAAGGGACTTGGTGCCTAGGATGAGGACTCCACTCCAAAGAGGGAAACAGATCAGAGACTACTCGGAAGGAGGGCGTCGGTGGCCATTGGGGGTTTGAGGTCTGTGGTTTGGCAGGGGGAAAGCAACAAAGGTTTTCACTTCCTTGGAGGTGGCTGCAAAGGTAAGAACTGAGAATGGGAAGTAAGCGGGAAGGAAGGCGCAGCATCTCGGGGTCGTGACTGGAGTATGGAGGCACGCCGCACAGCACACAGCCCTGCTCCTCCGAAGAGCTGGTGCAATCCTGAGACTGCAGGGCCCAGGGAGGAGGAACTCACTTCCCGGTTCGAGAGCGAGAAAGTAGACACACGTCTTCAGCAACTCCTCCCAGACAGGAAGGAGCGTGGAGTTGCGCAAGGGGTGGGGGGAGGTTGTGCATGGATTCTACACGCCCTCGGCGGAGCGCGCGGGACCAACCAACCAGGTACGCGGTTCAGAGCGCGCGGAATCCCCGGGGTGCAGAAGCCAGGCCTCGGCCCCTTCGCATCCCGGCTGCGCTTTCTCCTCCCCAGCGAAGCCCGTCCGCCCCTGCGCCTCCTTCGCCGAGAGCGCCCAGTCCCGACGTCACCCCCACATGTACCAATGAGCGGAAGAGGAGCGTGTGAGTGACGGGAAAGACAACCGATGGGCGCGCGGCGGGGGGGCGGGACTAGGCATTCGCGGGCGGTCGCGAGTGGGGAGCGGCGCGGCGGGGGCCGGGACGCGGCGGGGTGGGACGGGGGGGACGGGAGGGGCGCGGGAGGCCCCTCCCCTGGCGGCGGCGGGCTTGGGGAGCCGCTGGAGTTTAAGCACGCGGGAGGGAGATGCGACCGCCGCTTGGGCTCCTTGCAGGTAACGCGCCGGTGACCCGTTGAGGGTTGAGCTCAGCTGCGGGGCGAGCGCAGTTGGGTGCGGAGCGGGCGCCGGCTCCTGGGCTCGCAATAGAGCCACCAGCCCGGCCCCGGGGCCCGGGGGCGGCGCCCGAGCCCTGCACCTCTACTGGAGGAGTTAGCTACGGGACCCGAGCTGCCCACCGGCGGAGGCGGGTCCCGGGCAGTGTGCGCCCTGGTAGAAGCCGCACCCCGGACAAAGAGCGCGCGGTTAAGGGGTGCGCGCCCCGGGTTCAGCCTTCCGCGCTGCCCCGCCACGGCCGAGGTCGCCGCGCCAGCCACACTGTCTGACCCAGCCGCGCAACAGCTTTGTGACCCGGGAGTGCACCGGGTGCAGCGGCCACCCGGCCACGGGGTCCCCGTGCCTGGTCGCCAGCTGGCCAAGGCACAGGCGACGGCTGGAGACAGCCGGGTAGCTTGGCCGCTTGCCCAGGGTTACACGGAGAGCTACCCTGCAGCTCCTGGAGTGCCAGCTACTCCGCTCTCGCGCTGTGGAGCAAAACCGGTACCACTGGCCTGGGAGCCTGGAGCCACCGAGCTGCCAGGAGTTGGGGAAACCGGAGCAGGTGGAGCAGCTACCTCCTCACCTCTGGCAAACTCCACGGGGAGTCTGGGCTGTTGATGTTGTGGCTGTGGGGCTGTTTGTGTTTTCTTTTCTTTTAACTACACACAAAAGAAAGGAGGAGTTAGAGGAAAGATCTAGCCACTGAGTCATCCACACTTTGCTCTCTCCCGGGGAACAGATGGATGGTGAGAATTCCTTGAGAAACGATTACATTAGGGTTTGACGAAATCCCTGTACCTGCACCCCTCAATAAGCAATGCACCTCAGGTTGAGTTGGGGCTACGTGAGGCCAGCTGGCCCCACCAAGGTGGGAAAATGGCTACAAGCTAGCAAAGTGGAAACTTTCTGAGGCAGGAGTTCTGAGTGTGAAACCTCCTACGGGCAGCCCCTTGAGCATTCTTGAATTAAGAAGGTGGGTCACAACAGGATGCCTCCTACCCTGCCTTTGACTCAGTGACTGGCTCCTTGCCTTGGGCACTCTTAGGTGTTAGCTCACCCTGCATTGTGCCAGAATACTGGTTCAGAAACCATCACATGGTTTAATTTGATTTCCAGAGGCAAGGTTGTGCTCCGTCTTGGAGGACAGCTGGCCCTGGATGCATTGCCCTTCATGTAGAGGACAAGTGCCTGCCTCTCTGTGCCTGTGGCAAATTCTTCTGTTAGGTGATCGCTGTTTTCCAGGGTGACTGGCTCATCTAGGTTGGGTGTCACTGCTTCATTGAAGTGTCCAACGTTATTAGGGGCTCACGGTTCCCAGTTCAGTGCAGTTTAGGCTTTGGGGAGACACTGATTGAGGCCTCTTTGACCTTTTGACTGACAGAGGGATTTGTTTTAGCACCCTGAAAATCAAGGCTTATTAGGAGTTTGAGAGTTGGGGATACAGACTACTGGTTTGTTCCTCGTTGAACCGATCTTAGGGAGCCAATTGAGACAGGAGCTCAATGGCCAGCCACCAGTACACCCAGCTCGGGTAGTGTGACTGTGTCTTTTCAGACTACTCACAGTAGGTTCTGTGCAGATGGGTCACTGCTGAAACTGGAACCACAGTGAGCATCTATCTTGTTTTGGCCCCTCCATACAGTAAGCTACCAACTATCCAAGCTGTGGCTTAGTCTCCAGGGCTCCCAGGCAGGGTGATACCTGGAGAAAGAAGATCAGTAAGACATGTTGCTTAGTCAAAGCCGGAAAGTCCTTTCCTATGTTGTGACGTAGATAGAAAGGTCCCCTTATCTGCCTCCTCACATGGGCATGGCTTCATTTACCCTCACACCAAGCCTTATTGTAAAGCAGGGGTCATTTACTGATGGAGGGTGGAGCGTTGGTGTCAGGGTCATTGTGTGGTGTAGAGTTTGTATAGGACACAAAGATGCCTCAACGGGGAAGCTGTGGGCTGTAGATCTGCCCACGAAAAAAAAAAAGGGTTCCCCTTTTTAGGGTACGCCTGATGGGTTCTGATGGTCACTAAGATGGCACCATAAGCATTAAGATGGGATCAGGGACTAGGAACTGATCGAAACACTATGGAAAGGGAGACTAACTGATTATGCTACCTAACTCAGTCCCTACCACAGCGTAGAGAACACCGTGGTACCTTCTACTGATGAGGAAACTGATTTTTAGGAAAGCAATGCAGCTCAGGGAAATGTAGCTCCAGAAACTTTTGCTGGGGGCTGCCGTAGTGGATTCTGAGAATGTCACGTGGGTTTCCAACGCACTGTAACATGTTTTGGCATTTGCTGATAGAAGGGCGTATTCTGGATTGCATGGCTGTGTGTGTGACACGAGTCCTCTCGACAAATGGGAGCGTTTGAATATTTTCGCTGCAGAAAGCAGCCGAGGCGTTGGACTGAGGTGGAGTCCCCCAAGAGCAGAGTAGAGATGCTTCCATGAAATGGCAGTGAGGACTGAGAATTAGGGTAGAGGACACAGTGCCTGCACGGTTTGACCCCCATCGGGGAAGAGTATTTGCCATCATCCATTCACTTGGCTTCTCAAAAGTGGGGGCGTGGCCCACCAGGGCACCCCAAATGTTGGGGTCCATAATCCACCCTACATATATGTGCACTGTTGCTTGAATGATGGTTGGCTTGCACTACGGGTCTGAATAGCCCGGAAAGGCGTAGCAGCTAATTTGGGAACAGATGATTTCATCAATCAGTAATCATCATAAGGCCATGTGAACTTCTTAACGACCTGTGGTTTCGTATTCAGGTGTTGGAGGCTCAACCCAAGAGCATCAGAACCAGTTGTATGACCAGTTGTTATGGCTTCCATGTAGTCTGTTATACCTTTAAAATGGGCATAAACCATTTGTTTAGTCGAGGAGCACATTTATTCCTTCCATTTTTAAAGCCGTAGTTTCTTGCTAAGCACTTGGTCCTGTTTTAATTTTGAAGTCTCGGGAGTAATTTCTTTAGCTGGAATGTAAAACAGCAATCAAGGGCACTGATGGTGACCTGACTGCAATTAGGATTTAAACAGTGGCTTACCTTTTTCGTGGAAAGAAAAGAAAGCCGCAGGAATTAGGTGAACTGTTCCCCCAGGACTTGCTAAGAGCAAGCCTTACATCAGGCAGTGGTGTTCAGGGGACAGAGAAAGGGTTGCAGGCTTTTGTGTCTGGATTGTAAATGGGCTCTGCCTCTGGGAAGGATCAGTGCCACCGTTGGGAGGTGAGCACTGCTGTCTGTCCATCAGTCAGTCTGCCTCTACCATATTCAGAAAGAAGACTTTAAAACAAAGAAATATGTCTGTGGCCCTAGATTCCTATTTGGCTGACTTCTTGTTGGTCTGGGTATTTACTTGGAGATCTGGAACCAGATACACCCCAGCTGCATTCCCAGCCCAGGGGGGGCTGGAATTTTTTCTTTCATCGACTTGAAAGCAGAATGGAGAGGCTGTTCTCTTAGAAGGGAGGACCACAACTTTTACACCAAAAAGCCAGTGGTGGCTTTCTCCAAATATCCATTAAAACCCACTGAAAGCAGGTTTGTGGGGGCATTTTCTTGATTAATGATTGATGTTGGAGGTCTGCTGGGCAGTGCTACTACCCCTGGACGGATGATCCTGATCTGAATAAGAAAGCAGACTGAGCTAGCCAGTAAGCCATATTCCCTTATGACCTCTACAGTTAGGTTCCTGCTTTGAGTTCCTTCCTTTACTGGTGGGACTGTAAGCCAAATAACACCTGCTCCACCCCCACCCCCCCAAAAAATACAGTGACAACTCTAAAGTAGGCAGTCCCATTTCTGCTTAATAGTGAGGACGTAGTTTCACTAACTCTCGCAGCTAAAAGGGTCTTCCGTTTTACATAGAGACTCATCCGAGTCCACACAGCTAATAAATGGGCAAGGCTGTGGCAAAACCACTCTGTCCATTTGAAAACTCCAAATGGAGAATGTATTCCTAAATTAGCTCTTCCCCAGTAGTGTCAGTCAGTCAGTCAGATCTTTGTGCAGAACTGGGACAGCTTAGTTCTTTTGGGGACCTTCCAAAGAAGTCAGTTATTCTGTCTCTATGTAAACCCCAGTTCAATCATTGTCATGTGCTCTCACCTCATGAGTCCCCTCTCTAAGATTTTCAGCTAACCGGCACATGTCCTTGAGTTCTGCACACAGACGATGAGGTCCGTTAGAGTCAGGATCACAGTCATGTTTCGTAGGTGTACTCTAACAACCCCTTCCCACCCCACAGTGTGCCAACAATGAATGGTTACTGATTTTTCTGGATTGATGAAGTTGATTGTTACTCTTTTAAAAAAGCCTTGTAAGCTGTCTCTGAGATGTATGCTTTGTGGGGCTAGTAAAAACAGGAATCTCTGAAGTCAGAATTTCTGAAAGGAGACATCAGAAACCCCAGGGCTTCAGATTTCATAGGTCATGGTAGGGTTGGGAAATCCTTGAGTCCCAGGTCACTTTTCTGTCCCCTGAAGTTTGGAAGCCATGGCTTGACATGTCTTAACGATTGCATCCTATAGTATCACAGCGTACCTGCTGACGTAGCCCTTGCTTAAGGTAAAGATGCCCCCTGCAGAAGTGTGCTTAACATGACGTTACTTCCCTTGCAGATTTCGGAGCATAATGCTGGAGCAGGAGGCTGGTAGCTGGCGGTTTTCAAGATGGCCGAGCTGGACGCCGACTTGGACCAAATCATCCCGTCTTCTGTCCTGTCCCCTTTCTGGGCTAAGTTAGTAGTAGGATTTGCTTCCCTCCTGTGTTTTGCCAGGAGCTATGATGGAGATTTTGTCTTTGATGACTCTGAAGCTATTATTAACAACAAGGTTTGTGTCTTAATCCTCTAGGAAACTTACAACATGCCAGTTTGCTTATGTCTCAGTAACCATCCAAGTTGGTGTTAGTTCTCTGTTAAACTTGGGTTGGCTCTTGGTGTGGGTCTCAGTTAAGCTATAGATTTCCCCCTTCCATTTTATGTATTAGCTCCTACATTTATTGCCTTAAGGTCTACAGAACCTGTCTGTGCTCAGGAGACCCCCACCCACACACGTGTCTTAGCCATTCTGCTAAGATTACAAGACCAGGGGTGTTGCCGATTGGGTACTCTGGGGTTCTATGAAACTCCCCAGAACCACCAGAGGAAAGAAAGAGACTCATCCATCTGTTGTAGTGACAGGTGGATCCAGTCACCTATTGAGAGGCGTGTGATCGGCAGCAGGCAGCAGCTGACTGTGCGCCTTGCCGTGTGAGGGAGGTGTGCTGCTGAGGGAGGGGTACAGTGTCCGTCCGTCCCCCCACTTGCTCCATGTTTGTGGACTCAGGTTGGCTGACCTTGCAGAATCCTAGTCCATCTTGCTCACCAGTTGCAGCCCCATAAGGCTAGGAAGTCAGTCATCTTTTTCATTATAAAATGGGAAGGAAAAGATTGAAATGGATCGAAAGACAATGAGAATAAGAAACTTGGAGGAAGAACCGGTGCTCGGGAGTGGTGTGGGGTAGAGCCTCTGCGATAGTCTGTGCTGTCAGCACACGGTTGTGTTGCTTGCCCTTGGCTGGAACTTGAAGGAATGCACCTGCCTGTCTCTCTGGGCCACGTCGTCTCTACAGGAGCTGTTGCAGCACCAGTGTTGTGTGCTCCTAAGAGATGAAGGCCATTGAGATAACTCAGCGGGGTAATGACTTGAGTTCGATCCACAGGACCCACATTGTGGAAGGAGAGAACAGTGTCCTGCAATTTGTCCTCTATCCTGTACACCCACACACCATAGTCTGTGTCTTTGTGTCTGTGTGTCTCTCTGTGTATGTGTACAAACACAAGGCTATAAAATGTATTTTTGCATAAATACATAAAACATATGTATTTTTTATAAATGGTGTATATGTTTAAAATCATGGATATCACCAAATGAAGAAAAGTCCTTTTCACATAGAAAAATGTCAAAGAAAACTCCACATGGCGAGACCATATGTTAAGAAGTTGTAGAAAGATATGCTTGTCTTGCAGGTGTTTTACTTGTAACATCATATTATTAGTTTTTTGTTTTTTTTGTTTTTTTTAGTCAGAGTCTCATTATATTGCTCTGGCTGGCCTGGAACTTGCTATGTAGGCCAGACTGGCTACAAACTCACAGAGATCCACCTGTCTCTGCACCCTGAGTGCTGGGGTTAGAGGTGTGCGCCACCATACCTGGATCTGTTGATGCTCACTTTTAACTCACGTTTTCTGCTTGTAACTCCCCTCCCTTGCATTCACCTGCCACCCCTATGATAGGCGACTCCTTAAAAGAAGCCAGTAACTCTGAACAACTCTGCCACATCGATGGCCTGCTGGCCACAGGATAGCGTTTCCAACAAGGATTCACTTAGTAAAAGTTCTGCTGTGTATATTGTGGTGACTTTCTTCATACCTCTGGTCGGGTATGTAATGGGGTTGATTCAGGACCTGTGCTAGAAAATTCCATTGAGCTGGGACGATGGAAGCATGGACTCTGGTGCGTGACGCATGCATTCTGATGATCACTGCAGTCTTGCTTCCCAGTGGAGGAAAGTGGACGGGCATCTTGTGCCCCTTGCCCAGTGTGGTTTGAGCAATATTTTCTGTAATGTCACCTCTTGCCCCTTGGCATTAACTCGTCAGCTCCCCCCCATTCTCCTTCCTTGTTGAATGGAATGCACACCTCCATTCCTGTAGCTGTGTCTTCATGCCGCAAGCAGGCGGTTGCTGGGGTGGGGTGGGGGTGGGGGGGCGGGCTCTGTTTGCTAGATGCTTCCTTGTGCTGAGTTGCCTTTTTTTTGTTTTTCCACAAGATGATCTCCGAGACGATACCGTTAGGAGGAATTTCAGACGCAGTCTAGTGTTCCCATAAATCATTAGAAAAGGAAATTGGCCTTTCTCTCTCACACTTTGCTCTGTGTAGGCTGTGCCCAATTAAATATTTAGAGCTTCTTTGGTGTGCATTTCTGTTCAGAGTGAGGATGAGTTGCTACTCCCAACCACCTCACAACCGAACAAGCGCTTCTGTGGCGCAACACAAAGACTTGGGCTCCCACTTTTGTCGCAGAGTAGGCAGATGGGTCCTGCAGTCCTTGCAAAACATCCAACTGGCTCGTTGGATGCGTGATCTAAATTTTTTAAGGCCGCAGAAGCTGGTAGAAGCGGAAGGCACAGTGAGAATCGAGTGATCGACTTTGCATCTGTTCCCCCTCCTGAGGTTTTTCCCTTCGAGTCGGCAGGCGCTTCATTCAGTATCAAGTGCCGGAGTCCATATTGCAATGAGGATATTTATTCTTTGTGGCCATCTGTCATTTAACCACCTCTTCTGTTTGGGAAAAATCTTTTTAAAGTGTGTGTATGTGTGTGTGTGCGCGCGTGCACGCTTATACTCCTGCCACATGTATACAGGTGCCTGAGGTGGCAGAAGCAGCCATTAAATCCCCTGAAACTGGAGTTGCAGGTGGTTGTGAGTCCAAGCTGGATGCTGAGAAGCAATCTCAGGTCCTCTGGGAGAGCAGTATGTGTTCTAAGCCACTTCTTCTGAGTTTGAGCCTCAGAAAGCTGGTAATGTGCAGTTTCTCCTGTTAGATACACACACACAGCTGCTGGAGTTTAAGGCACAGTCTTTTGACGATATGTATAGCAAGAGCTGTAGCTGGAATTTCTTTCCAACCTGGTCCCATAGCTGATTTGCCCCAGATAAGCACACAGAGACATATATGGATTTGTAAACTGTTGGCCGATGGCTAGGGCTTCTGACTGGCTAGCTCTCTCTCAATCATTAACCCATAACTACTAATCTATGTATTTCTACATGGCCTCATCTTACCAGAGTACGCCTGGCGCGTCCTGTCTTCCCAGTCTCTACATGAGGTCCCCTTGGTGGTGCCTCTCTGTCTCTCTCCCCAACATTCCCCTCGACTCATAGCCCACCTAGCTTCCTTCCTCTATTGGCCTATCAGTGTTTTATTCATCAACCAGTAAGAGAAACATATATACAGAAGGACATCCCCCACCAAAGATCTAGAAGGAGTCATGAGCCACTCAACATGGGTGCTGAGAACTAAACTCAGGGTTCTGTTCAGCCGTCTCTCTAGCCCTCTCATTTAATTTTTATAGCATTTAGTTTCATATTTTAAGTGTAAGGGAAAATGCGTTTAGTCATGGTTGGTATAATACAAGATTAACTTAGCAGATAGATGAGTTTTGTTTAATATTTAGTAATTGTATATTGTAAAATTGTATGGGGGATTAACCCCCCAGTTTCACAATCTGCTCAACTCGTGACCAAAAATGGAAATTTTAAGAATTATATTTGCCCAACTTGTTTACACTGGATATTTTTCTAATACTCTACCTTATTGATTGACTGCGAAAGAATAGTAGTGACCTTGTGTGGCAGAGTGGTCTGTTCTCTTGGCATGTTTAAGCACTTTCTCTGTACTTCAGCTCATGTGGCCTAGGCCTTGCGGAGCGTCAGTCTAGTGACAGATAATTAAGCCATGGCTGTGAGTGACCAGTGTGTCAGCTGTTATGGGGACAGATATAAGATGCCCTGGAAAAGGATTGAGATCCACTTGGGGTGCCAGAAGGGTAAAGGTGACCATCTAGGGCAGACTTGGCCTATGTAAAGCCTCTGGGAAAGGAACTCACGAGAGATAGGCAGGAACTTGGAGTTAGACAGATGGGCGCAGAGTCTATGGCCTTCAGAGAACACCAGCTTTAACCCAGGAAGGTGAGAAGATATTGAAAGGCTTGTAACTAGCTGGATAGTTAATGTTCTTTGTGTAGAAAAACGTGTGACCCTTTTAAGAATTCTGCCCCATGTCCTTGGAGAAGACATGATGGCGGGCTGGGCCTCGGGCTTGTAGGAAGGATGAAGTGTGCAGTTATTGGGGGAAGCTTTCAAGGCTTTGGTACAAGATTAGCGGCGGATCATAACTCCTTGCCCGGAATGTCCCATTGTGTTCCCGCAGGACCTCCAGTCAGACACACCCCTGGGGGACCTGTGGCACCATGACTTCTGGGGCAGTAGACTGAGCAGCAATACCAGCCACAAGTCCTACCGGCCACTTACTGTCCTGACCTTCAGGTAAGGTGTAACAGTGGGAGTAGAGGCATCATTTGAGGTTTCCAGGTGACATCGTATGTAGGAGGATCCAGCCATTAGTTCTTAGGTAGGTGAAGTCCTACCTAAGATGTTTGCTTATTTCAGGTCTTAGGAAGTGTGCCCCCCGGGGAGGCTGAGAGGCTGTGCCTGAGAGAATCTCACAAACTAAGCCCGCACAAACTAGAGCTGGAGTTATGCAGAGAGTTATGACTGTACAAGGGTGATGCTCAGTGTTTCATTGGTTCTCAGGGAACCCACCCTTTTCTGTTTGGTTAGCAAAGCAGGGGACCAATATGATACCTATCTAGGCAACACAGGCACCCAGTAAAATTGTGGGGTTCTTGTTTTCCATGACAGAATTAAGCTCTGAATTATTTTACCACCGCCAAGTCGAAGGTTAGAGATGACTTCTGGTCCCCATTAACCAGGGTTACTGTAAAAGGAGTTCTTAATTGGTTTGTATAATAAAAAGCCCTAGTCAGTTATAGAGGGAAATGCTGAGAGATCAGAGAGAAGGAGCAAGCCACAGCACACCTTACCTCCTTAGCATCTCAGCAGATGAGAGCGAGTTCCTGTTTCTCCCTGCTTATAGCCTGTTTCTGCCCAGCTACATCACTTCCTGTGTCTGCCCAGACCTCCAGACCTCTATGGTTAACTGGTGGCAAGCTCCATCCTCTGACCCCGCCCCAGACTGACTTTATTTGTACAAGAAAGATATCGCCACAGGTTACTAATCATGTGACAGTTCTTATACTAACTGTTTTCTGGGATACACTTAAATTCTTGCATACAGATCTTGCAGAGAAATAATTAAAAATGACCAGAACCACCAGTCAAATGAAAGCCTCACACTAACAGTAGGAAGGTACCCTGCAGAAGGTGGCCACGGATACATATTGTTGAAACACCTTTTTTGTACAGATGTGTAGGTTGTGTGGGCTAGTTTAAATCTAGGCCCCCTGTGGGGGGCAGCCTCAAGGGATTTGTGGTTTATCTTATCCTTGGAAAATAATCCCTTGGGGGGGGCTTAAAAATAAATAAATAAATAAATAAATAAATAAATAAATAAATAAATAAAAGGGTCTAGCTTCCCTTTTGCCTTTCTTGTCCCTGTATTTTCTGGCCATTTCTCCCAGTGTCCTCTATGGCTAATCGCACTCACGGTTTCTTCGGGCTTCTTAGCTGGGCTGGCGTTACCTATCACCTTGGGTGCTGTTTCCATGATGGAGGCGCGCCGAGGTCTTTCAGCGGCTGCTGCCCCTCCGTGAGTGCTTTGTGCATCCACTGTGAACACCCACCGTTTCGTTGCAGGATCAACTACTACCTGTCAGGAGGCTTCCACCCCGTGGGGTTCCATGTGGTCAACATCCTCCTGCACGGCGGCGTCTCCGTCCTCATGCTGGACGTCTTCTCGGTGCTGTTCGGTGGCCTGCATTTCACCAGTAAAGGCCGGAGGGTACACCTGGCCCCCAGAGCGTCCCTGCTGGCGGCACTGCTGTTCGCTGTCCATCCGGTGCACACCGAGTGTGTAAGTGTGACCCATGTGTGTGGCGGTCCACGTGTGTGACAGTCTGCGTGTGTGATATCCCCCTGTGGCGTCTGGTTTTTCCGGAATGGGCTCTTTTCTGTGCACATCACGCTGTCTTCGGGGAATACACAGTGCTCTTCCCTGTCGGATACTTGGCTTGGTCAGGGGCATCTCCTTATGGATGAACAACAGCTACCTTCCTGAGAGACCTTCTCCTTCCGAGTGTCCTGTGATCTTGGGTGGCACTGTCTGTTTTAGCCTGTGTGATGCCACCAACTTCGAGGGCGTAAATGCTGATGTTGCCTGACTTTGCAGCCTAAGGGCCCTTCTCCAGTGCAGAGACAGGGTGGGGCAGTTTTTCTTCCTTTCTTTTATTTATCTTTAGAGGGTGATAGGGTCTTACTATATAGGTCCTGACTGGCATAGAACTCCCTATGTATGCCTACTACTGGACTCTAAACCACAGGGATCCATCTCCCTCTTGTCTCCTAAGCATTAGTATTTAAAGTGTTCACTAGCATACCTGACCTAGGGCAGTTTCCTGTGGTGGCTGGCTTTATGATTTACAAAAATACCTTCTTAATATAATTAGCATAAAAGCACCGTGACATCGGATGGTCTGGTACAACTTTACAGGCAGTGAGTATCCCAAGAGGATAAAGGAAAGTGACCGTTGGGCATGCTAAAACTCCTGAGGTTCCGTGGCCCCTGCTGGTTCAGGGGAATTACTCTTAAAGTTTTCCTCCTCCTCCCTCCCTCCCTGGGTATCTTCCCCTTAACAGACTCGGCCAAGTGATAGACAGCAGTGATAGAAACTAAGCCTGCTGCCCTGTGGCCATGTGCCCAGGACATGAAGAGTACATGTTAGACATAGGCTGTTGAGATTTAACTGGACACGTGAGATGTTGCCAGAAAACCCCTATATGCACACCTGAGCCCTTGGAAGATTTGAGGCAGCGAGCTGCTGAAGAAAGAGATGGGATTTAGTCATTCTGGTAGCATAAAACATCTGGATTAGAACGCTACATTTGCTATTTCTCTCACAGTAGACTTCCACCTCTAGCAGACATTTAAATGCCTAACATTTAACTGATTATCCTGTTGAGGGTCTTAAAGTCAGTTCTAAAGTGTTAATCAGAATTCTTGTTTTCAGCATCTTATTTCTCATAATGTCTGCTCTTTGGTTTCAAGAAGGCATGGGATTTTTCTGGCTATCTTCTGTATCTTTTGTGAAAGGCTGTGGCTCATGCTGCAGGAGTCCATTTTAAACCCTTTATCTCTCTTTTTGTGCATCACCGTGACCAAGTTAGAATTGGTTGCCGCCTCACTTCTCTGGTCTAAGTGTTTGTTGCATCACAGATGCAGTGACACAAAAGGGGCTCTCTGGAAAAAAAAAACCCCGATTGACTGTTTGCTTCTTGTCTAGTTGGGCATAACTGTAAACCAAAATAAAACTGAATGATTAATCAAAGGTTTCCCAAAATTATGATTTTAAGTATTGAGAAGTTGATTTATGAAAAGGTTTTAAGGCCTGGGTGTGCTTATACATTTGTGCATGCACAAAGATACACACACACACACACACATGCTGCAGATAAATGCAGTTTATCTGCTAATCCTGAAAGGCCATATTTCAGGTCTTTAAAGGGGAAATTGAGGGGAATGGAGAGGTAGCTCAGCTAGTTAGGTGCTTGATGTACAAGCATGGGGACCTGACACTGATTACTAGCACCCCACATAGAATTCCTGACATAGTGTGTGTGCCAACAATCCCAGTGATGGGGACCCAGGGTTCCCTGGCCAGCCAGGGAACCTAATTATCTAGCCTGTCTCGTTTGGATAATAATACCCAAGGTTGACACCTGGCTGCGAAATACATAGACACACGTGCATGAACACACAGCATACATGTGCATGGGCACACACAGGTGCATGGGCACATGCGCGCGCACACACACACACACACATGGGGGGTGGCAGCTACCTGTGGGTGTAAAGGATTACTTGAAAATTCCCTTCATCTCCCTATCATTCCATAACAACCATTTAAACCTGAATTTCAGAAAATAAGGGATAGTTAAAAGTTAGCATTCACAGACAGATGCTTTGCGTGTTTACCTTTCCATTATTTTGACACACTATCCAATTTCTTCTTACCAGCTTTTCCATCTTATCTCTCACGCTACATTTTTTTTTAAATGCCAGCTTTAAACACATGCAAAGAGCAACACACCTGGAGCTTATCTTCAGGTGACAGGAGAATGCCTCACAGGTGTCCTGCCAGGACGGGAGAGACCGCCGGTTCTCTACCGTGGTGTGGCCATGATGGTCCCACCGTCCCTGTGGCTCGCTGTGGCATGAGGACCTAGCAGATTGGAGTGAATGTGTGTCCACATATATGTGTTAAGAGGATGGAGTTGCAGCATGAGCCCTACCAGGTTTTAATGACATGCATTTCTTTGTAATTAAGATGAGTATGTTTTGTGCCTTTATCCTCCCTCCCCCCAGGTTCATATTGAGTCTATTTTGCTCACTGCAAATAAACAATTATATTTTATCTTTTATGTTATTGTCGGGGTTTTTGTTTTGTCTTATGGTTTTTTTGTTTTGTTTTGTTTTGTTTTTGAGACAAGGCGTGGCATAGCCCTGGCTGGCCTTGAATACCTGATCCTCCTCCTGCCACAGTCTTCCAAGTTCTGGAATTACAGAGGTGTGTTACCATAACCAACTTAGCACCTAACAATTTCCTACCCATCCAGTGTGCCTGAGACAGAGGCTTCTGACCAGAACCAAGATGGTCCCAGGTGAAGTGGGGTGAATTGGTCACCCTTCAGTCTGATCCTCATCTGGGCTCTGATTGATAGGGAAATCATTACAAACAAACTGATTTTGTTCCTTGGGTGATACAAATCAAAGCCAGTCAACACCCCCCCACACACACCTCAATATGCCATCTTGAATCATACTGAATTGTTAGGCACATGAGGCACCTGACAGGGAACTGCCTCCCTATGAGAGAGGAGAAGCATGAGAAGGGGTGTTGCTTAGTCCCTGATCTGGTTTTGGCTCACCCATCAGGATAAGAAACTCCCAAGGAGTCTTTGAGGACACGAGTACCATCATGTTTAAAGTGAGGCTAAAGATGACTGGGTTCTGATGTCAGAAAAGCTCAGGCCTCTTCAAGACTCCTACCCACTCATTACTGAACCCAGATGTTGTGCCAGGGAGTGGACAAGATTACGGGTCTTTCCATCCCAGGCTGGTCCGAGATTCACTTGTAGCTATTTAGATGAGGCTGGCTTTGAACTCTTGTTCTCCTGCCTCTACCTTTCAAGCGCTGGGATTGTAGGCACACACCGTAATACCCAGCTTTGAACACTTAGATGCCAACCCAAAAGGGATTAGGAGGGGAACCCTTGCCCACCTCCTAACCATCCCCAAATTCTTTATTCTTTTCCCTGGTAAGGAAAACTCAGATGCTACTTGTTTAATGGATTGAAGGAATTGAAGGAGGGTGTGTGATTCCCTCCCAAAAAAACTTGACAGGAGTGTTTGAGGTCATCTGAAAGAAAAGTACAACTGTTGGAGAGAAGTTTATCTGGAAATACATATTTTTTCAGAGAGAGAGAGAGAGAGAGAGAGAGCCTTGTCTTCCTTATGTCCATTCTCCAATGTTTGGATATAGCTTGCTCTTGGATAGCCTCTCTGACTCTCTATTCTACGAGCTCTCTAATTAGTTATTCTTGACAAATATTCATTGAAATGATAAATGCCTCTTTAAAAACTCGCCATAGGTTTATTTCTTTTCGTTTGTCTTTATGTCACTTAAAGACTTGAGATTGCCTTACCAAAATAGGGGTGGAGAGACGGCTCAGCTACTAAACACCGAGCTGACAACCAGGACTGTAGTTTACAGAAAGGAAAAAAAAAACTTAGCATTAGAACGTGAGTCCATTTGTTTAAAGTTCACTTCTTGGCACTTCTTTGCATGCAACTTAACTACCCTGATAGGAGCTTCAACAGCCTGGTCCTTTTGACTTCATCCTTGGCTCTTGTCCAAACTACTCCTTACCCTTCAGTCAATCCAAGAAGTCCTGGTTCCCCCTCCTTCTCCTTAGCTTCTGGTCTACCTTGGCTTTGGTTGCTTCTATTCTGAGAGAGGGTTTGGCATTTGGTCTGTCCAGAGCCACGGCTCTAATAAAAGCTCCTCTCCTTGTAGTCCAGACAGAGGCCCATGCAGCCATGGATGTTCCACCACTTAACTTGCCACCAGGCCAAAAGAAGCAGCACCCCACCCCCAGGGTGTCCGGGGGGTGGGGGATCCTTTTCCTGCCTGCTACTTAGTCCTATTTCTAGAAGCACTCTGAGGTTCATGAAGGGAGCTAACAGGGAGCCTTGTGTCAGGCTTTGTCTGTAGTTGCATCTCCAATCACTTAGTGTTTCCCTCGTCGAATGAACTTACCTCGATGAGTATCCATAACCCGTCACGCATCCGTTTAACCCTCCAGCGAGCTGCCCTGTCCTCTTCAGGTCCATCAAAGGGGTCTTGCCCTTTGCTTCCTGTACTGGTCGATTGTTAACCATTCTGTGAGAAAAAATGCCTGTCAGAAGCAACTTTAGGGAGGAAAGGGGTGACTGTGGCTCATGGTCTGAGGGCACACAGCCCATCGCGGTCGGGAAGGTGTGGTAGCAGCAGAGAGTGAGGTAGCCGGGCACATCCGGTCAGGAAGCAGAGAGAAATGAACGACGGCACTTTTGCTCACTTTCTTCTCTTTATTTAATTGGAGACCCCTTGCCCCCACACCCCAGCCGCTGGAGTGGGTGCTGTCCCCTGAGAGTGAGTTTACCTCAGTTCACTGGCTTATCAGTTCCTGTTCGGACGTGCCGAGAGGATCGTCTCCTGGCCCACTCTAGATCCTGTCAGATTGACAGGGCTGACCGTCACACCTGCCCCTCCGTAGGTTTCCTCTCTCACATGCTCTTGGCTAGGATGGATATGTCTTTCTTCCTACATGACACCATAGATTTCCCAGGGCACCTCCATGGGGCGATTACAGCTACAGTGGACAGTACACCCCAGCCTTTCGTATGTAAGTGCAAAACCATTGAAGGTGTTCCTGCTCAGCTGTTGACTTTACACGCCCTTATGGAACATACTATGTGTACTGATCTCCAAAGGTCCGGTAGTTCATCTTTCCTTTGGAAAGTGGTTAGTCTGCCAGCCATTAAAGTGATTTGGTATATGCCACATTTCGGTACCAGTTAGTGAAGGACACTCCTTAAACTAGAGTAGTACTCATGGGTACAGTTCTGTGGTTCTCCTTATATTTGGGGAAAAAAAAACCAATTATTGGGGTAATTGGCTTGGAAGAAATGAACACAAACTTTATACAGTTTCATTTCTCTAGGGAAAGTAGGGAAAGAAGGCAGAATTGTCTCAATGGAAATGAAGAGAGACATTTCTGTTTCATTTCATTGGTCTCTTGAAAAGCATCTTCTCTTTGCAGGGTAACCTCTAAACCAGTTTGAATCAGAGGGGAAAAGATAGCAGAGGCAGCTCAGAGGCATTAAGCCTACCTTTTCCTTTCTGCCTAAACTGTTAGCATATTTCCTACTTTTGTGTCCTGCGTGCTTTTAATTTGTTATTATTTTTATTATTATTATTAGTAGTAGTAGTGGTGGTGGTGGTGGTGGTGGGGTGTGTGTGCGTGTGTGCGTGCACACATACGTGCATGCTTGATGTATGTGTTGTTATCATTTTTATTATTTATTATTATTATTATTAGTGGTGGTGGGGTGTGTGTGCGTGTGTGTGCGCACACATACGTGCATGCTTGGTGTATGTGCATGCCTGATGGGGGGATAGAGTGGGGCATGTATGCCATGATACATATGCATGCTAGAGGGGCTCCCTGAAGTTTGTTCTCTCCATCCCCCTTTTTTGCGGGTTCTGGGGATTGAACCCGGGTCTCCAGGCTAGTGCAGCAAGTACTTTCACCCACTGTTTCAGTCTTGCTGGTCCCAGGATTTATCTTTTTTAATACCAAACTCTGAGCTGGCAGCACTTTTGACTGAAAATCTACAGGACGTGAGAAACCTGGGTCTCTGGTATTCTTGGGTGTTGTGTGTTAAACAACACAGCTTTTGCTACACATGTGCTATGCCCAGAACAGTCTGTTCAAACAGCCCAGTTTCTCTTAAAGCAATGAAATGAGGTCCAGTACCAGGAAGGGTGAAGAGAACGAACCAGCTATAAGGTAACACTTTATCCGGGTTTGCACAGCACTGCCCACGTGACGTCATAGGTGGTGGGGGGGGTCTAGTAAGTTGCTTGTTTTGTGTCTAAGGAACATTTTGAATGTCCAAAATTTACGAATGCTAAAACATCTTTCATGTAAATCTTTTTCCCTCCCCCCTTCTTTTAAGGTCGCTGGTGTTGTTGGCCGCGCAGACCTCCTGTGTGCCCTGTTCTTTTTATTATCTTTCCTTGGCTACTGTCAAGCGTTTAAAGAAAGTAAGCATTACATTTGCCTTCCTCATTTGCCACCCTCTTCGTATTTCTGCCCTTTGAAACAGCGTTTTAACAGATATCGAATTAGTCTGTTCATAATAAGGTTATCGTTTGAGGCACAGGCTCAGGTCAGAGGTTCAGACTCTTCGCATACGTGTTTATTTCATCACATTTTTCATAATGCTACATACATTCTAGGTCAGTGATACAGAGCTCCCCCACCGGCGTCCTGGGGAGTAGCACAGCTGAGCCAGAACTACTGAAGCACTTGTGCTAGGGAGGCGGGCTCTTTTATTTCCAGCAAAAGTTGCACGGTTGCCCACCAGCTTGGAACCCTTTAGAGATCACATGTTATTCATAGCCAAGCCACCCCATCATGATTTCCAGGGGTGAGTTGAACCAGCCCTACGAAGAGTCTCCACTCCACTATCCCTCCCCCTTCCTTGCATGGAGGCTAAACCCGAGCTCTGGTTGTGTCTGTGGTTCTCAGACACGCAGTTCCATTGTGACATAGGAGAAGGGGGACTCTGCCCCAGGCTGTCGATGTTTACTGTTGGGTACACACCCTTGTGTCATTTTTTTTTATTGTGCCAAGAGAAAGAAACACTACATATCAGTTAATACATTGGCGTCCGGGGGACGAGTGAGTGGAATATCTTCAAGTGTAGAGAAGAGCACTTTTTCTTCCTGAGACCAAAGGTGAGCTCTGCAGGAAGGCACACCTCCATCAGTTCTGTGGGCCGGGTCTCCCCACTGTGACAGCTCATGATGGTATGATTTGGGGAGGTTGTGTCCACCCCAGTTTCACAGCAAAGCTGGTAAGAGATGGTGGCACCAGTTGTGTTTTCCCTAAGATTATGAATCAGGAATGGGAGGGAGTTTCCCCCACCCCTCACAGACAGGTTTATTACTGAAAATGTCACTGATGTCCTAGCATGGGCAGTTCAGTCAGAATCTACAGGAACGTGAGGTAGGAGCTTCTCGGCATTCAGACATTTCCCCCAAGAGAATTAAGACTTCAGACTTGTAGATTTCTTTTCAGAAATGTCTCTTAAGTCGTCATTTATTAATCTTAGCACAACCATATTTAAAAAAAAAACTACTCGCAATTAAGAATGGAACTGAGTCATCGGAAGAGCTTTCTGAAGGAAGTATTTATATTAAATATTAAATACTAAATATTATATAGCAATAGGTGTAACATGTAGGATGTATCATATAGAACCTCCCACTGCTTTTAAAGATTGCTCTTGTGAAGTCATAGGGAAACATCATCACAACACTAAAAATCCTTCTAATGAGTAAACTGATACATTTGTTAGGCTTTCAAATGGACTATTCTTTCACAGTGGTGAAAACAAAAACTGAAGCTATTTTGTATTCCCTTCCTGGATTTTTTACTCTTCTGTGTTCCGGTTCTTGAATTTGTTCATTAATATTTATATCACGTATTCCTTTATAATCATAAAATAGTTTCTAAGGGCCATCCGTACAAAAAGTAATTGGTTTATGAAGCCTTTGGGACTGGGAGTTTAGCTTAGTAGTGGATCGCTCTCCTGGCATAGGCGAGGCCCTGGGTTCTATCCCTAGAGCTGAAAAGGCAAAATAAATATGCATGGAGTCTTAGACACCGATGGTGAGGGCGAAGGCACTTCAGTGTGTCATGGTTTTGTTGTTGTTGTTAAATCATACTTTGATTCCTGGGAAGTTGGTGAAGAACTGGTAGCCCTATACTTTTCTTTTTTGGTCCAGTGACACGGTTTTATCATGTATGCTTTGTTTACTCTAGCATGGGAAAGAGATGAGTAGCCCTTGAGTTTATCATTGTCTCCAGTGAAGTTAACCTGGACATGTTTCATGTTTGCAGATCAGGGACAGGGGTGGCACTGACTCATGCTAGGATAATGAGTAGACACTGATTTGTTTGACATCCCTGAGGCAGTGAGGAGACCAGAGGACAGATGTGGGAGCCTTCACAGAAGCCCTTTGTCTTGTCTGTGGTCACCTGGTCTCCCCGGAATTCTGTTTACTGGTTAACTTGAGCTCATGCTAAGACGGGAAAGAGTAGGCCTGATGGAGCGCGTGGAGTCACCGCCCCTTGGTCTCTGACCGACACGTTGTGGTTAGTTGGCCTTTGGGAAGGATGAAGCTGTGGTAGTTGGTGTACTCATTCCGGGCCTCGGTGCCTTGATCCCAAAAGATGCCCTCAGTCTTGGATCTTTGCGTCCTTTCTGCCCCCTGGTGGCTCACTTGCCCTAGCATGCTTGAGTTGGAGATAAGTATGGTTTCTGCGAGTTTGAAGTGGGTGGTTGAAGTCCCTGTCTCTAGAGTCTTCATCATTGTGAACTAATGTCACTGCTGTCTGTCTGTGCTCCTGGTTTTTCTGTCTACAGAAGGATGGGATTCTGCCTTGCATTTCCACGGCAAGTCTACAGAGATTCCAAGTCTGATTAGTTTCCTTGCAGGGAAGCCCTTCTCTCTCTTGAGCAGGGCTCTAGGCCTGGTCTTCCTCCCCTCCTCCCCCACTGTAATCACCTAAGGACTTTATGTTGTTGCTAGAATTCCTTTCCAGCCTGGCCCCACAGCCGCATTGCCCCAAATAAACACACAGAGACATTTATTAATTTATAATATTGTTGGCCGATAGTGAGGGCTTCTTATTGGCTAGCTCTGTCTTAATTATTAACCCGTTTCTATTAATCTACGTGTTGCCACGAGGCTGTGGCTTACCTATAATCCGGCATGTTACTCCTTCAGCAGCATGTTTTCTCTTCCAGGCCTCCCTCCCTCCCCCCCCCTCTCTCCCCCTTCCTTCCTCTTGTAGCCCCGCTTATACTTATTATTCGTCAACTAATAAGAGAAATATATATGCAGAAGGATACTCCCCCATCATGATGTCCTGATGAGCAACCTGCCTTCCTCCTCTGTACGCGGGTGGCATAACCTTTTGTTGCATCAGCCACTAGATCTCCTCCTACCCACAACTCCCATTCTGTCCCTTGTGTACCACCAACTGTCCCCTTGCCTCTTGACAAAGGTGCCATATATTTCCAACAGGTTTTCTGTGTTGCAAAACCTAGAAAGACAAAGGCCATACAACCCCGTGGGGGCGGGGGGATTTATAACCGCATATGTCTTCTATGTATATGTGTACACACACACACACACACACACACACACACTTACATATGTAAAAATACTTTTGTTTCACATGCTGGAGGTCATACCTAGGGATTTACATGTGCCCGTTGAGTGTTCTACCACTGACTTACATCCCTAGCTTCGCATTATTTAGAGTGTCCCTCCCTCTCTCTACCTCTCTGCATGTACTCAAGAAGAGATCCCTTTTTTGTGGCATTTGTAGGATAGATGGGGGTGGCCATTGCTCCACTAAAGCCTTTGACATCCTATCGGGCTTCCAGCAGAACACAGCTTTTCATAGCAAGAGGCATTTGGGTGTCTCCATGTCCATGTGTCTTATTAAATAATACTAGTCTTCTTTTCCCTAGCTTGGCAGTTCAGATGAACACAGGCCAAACAGTCCTTATGGCTTAATGCTGTAGCACGATGCTTTTGCCTGTGTTTGTAAGTACAGCAGAGAATTAAAACTCTTTTGTAGTAGAAGTACAGTTTTTATTGGAATGAAAATAATCATGCTGTTTAATGTCGAGGCTTAGTGTCTAAAGCAACCAGCTTAAAGACCTGGTCTTTGTACTTGGAGAAATTGAATATATGAAGTCAATAAAGAGGAGGTCCGGTTTTAGTTACATGTAAATTCGGCGTTCAAGAGAGCTTTTTACGTTGGAACCGAGTTAATACTGTTTTATAAGGAACAGAAATTAAGTGCTCTGAATTGAGTTTAACTAGTTAGAAGCCTCTCTGAGAGGCTATAGCTCCTTTTTGGTAACCCCATTAGCTTTCTTTTATAGGTGCAGTCTGTATTGTTATAAACTCTGAACAATCCTAGGCTGCCTGAGTTTATTAGGAGGCAACTCTGCTATGCTCTCACATCCTGGCATTTTCAGAAAATGGAGGGAAATCTACTCACTGTCGTTTCCAGAGCTCTACCCGTGTTTTCTTTTTTTCTTTTCTTTCTTGTGCTTTCATCCTATAAGCTCTTTTGAACGAGATTTTTTTTAATGAAAGTGTTCTTATAAAGGCCTCAGACATTACTTTAAAAAAAGTTATAAAATCAGATGAGTTGAAGGTGCATGGTTTTTTGTTTTGTTTTGTTTTGTTTTGTTTTAAATTCCCAAACTAAAAAATGTGCTATTCTCATGAGATGTTTTGTTAATACCAAAAGCTCTCTCAGAGCCTGCTATTTCAGGCTGGACATGGGTAAGCCCTGTACAATAAGCTTGCTAGAGTGGTTAAAAAAAACCCTTTCTTCAACTAGTGCCTTCAACTAGGACGGGAAGTCTCACTCACATTGGGAGGCGGGGTTTCCCAGAGAGGGGAAGGTCTTGCTACATTGTTAGAGCTCATACTTTTTCTCAGCTCAGCAGAATGCCAACAAGATCTCAGAGCTTGTTTCGCTTTCAGTTCTTAGGATTTTTTTTTTCTTAATCTGCTGCTGTCATGTTGTAGTTCAGCCAGGAACCCAGAGAACCCATTCCCTTCCATTTCATTTAAGATATGTTGGTTTTTGTTTGTTTGTTTGTTTTGACTAAGACTCATAATGCTTAGAAAAAAAATAAGCCTAGCCAATTGGGCGATTCCCAGCTGTCACCTTGTACTCGGGAGGCAGAGGCAGGGGAATTACAAGTTTCAGGCCAGCCTAGAGTACAGTATAAGAATTTGCCTAAAACAAAAAACCAAAAACAAACAAAAAAACTGCCTAACTGTGTCGTAGGGACACCTGTTTTTAGTCTGAAGCCATTGCCAGTAAACCATTGAGAGTGGTATTCTATATGTATCTTTCTTCTCTGCCTTCAATTTTCCTGGGTTCCTTCCTTGCTCGAATTTCTCCACACGGCCCCCTGTCTGAGGACAGCAAGTCCGGCTCTCCTTCCGTGCGTGGAAGCAGGCTTGGTTGGTTCCAGCACTTGGAACACAAGAGTGTGATGTTCATTGTAGCTCTGGCAGCTACGGAGTTGTGACCACCTGTCGTGGTGGCGCGGTTCCCACACACACCACGATGTGCCAGTTTCGCTCGGCGGAGCTGCCAGGCAGAGGGTGGTGGAGAGGGCTTCGCTTGTACAATGTGCTGCTTTTTTGCTGAAAGGAGAGCTCCCCTCCGGAAGGAGTGCCAAGCCGGAGGCACACGCTTCATTAAATTGGTCACATCTGTTGGCACTTGTGGGTGTTAGTGCTGACAAGTGTCTTTCTGCTGGCTGGAGTTTTCCCCGTCACTTCTCAGCATTTGCCTCCACTGACCTAATGCTCTGTATCGTCTTAGAGACACTGACTGAGATGGGGGGAGGGCAAGTGATGGAGGCTCACGTTCTGGATCTTAAGCTGTCAGGATGACGACAAATGGTTTTGTCATGTTCTCCTGCAGTCTTCTGAGCTTAAAAATCTATCAGTCTGGATAAAGTTGGGACAGTGAACTCCCAGTAAGGGTATTTGTATAGAGCTGTGTACAAGTCAGGATTATCTGTCTTAGAGAGACTTTATTTCTGCACAAAGATGTTAATAAATGTAAATGTACTAGAGGCAACATTTGTTTCGAGATTTATTTTTACTGTTTCTCACAGTTGCTGCTAAGTTTAGAATTAATCTATTTTCCTTATGCCTTTTATGTTAACATAATTTTTAAAAAATGAAATGGCCTCTTACATATTAGGAATACTTCCAGCCTGAAGAGGTTTGAAGGCTGAATTAAAAATGAAAAGACTTGAGTTTTAACTATATTTTATTACACTGAGAGTCTTACTAATGTTTTGGTATTATTGCATAATTGCATAAGAAATGTGGCAATATAAAAGACTCCTAATAAACATGGAGTTAAAAGAAACCGTTAACTCGGTATTATGTACAAAGTGGCCTAGCGTTTCTGTCACTGTACTGAGATGTACATACTTGGAAGGAGAGTTGCTGACATTGGTTGCCTGGTTAAAAACCACCACAAAAACATAAAGTCTAAACTCACCTAGGTTATGTTGCCTACTGGCCACGGTTAGCAGTTATTGCTTTGACAAACCAAGATTAAAAGTAAATCTTAATTTAGGGGAATTGCATGGGTAAAACTACCCTCAACGGGGTTGTCCCAGAACTCAGAGCCTGTCTCCCACTTTAAGGTTTTTACCCACCTCTGGTGGGTAAATAGAAGCTCACTAATGCTGTGTCAGTTGGCTGACCTTGGTTTATAATGCACAGACATATTCCGTGTTTGTAAAGAAGATCCACCCCCCCTTTGGCTTGAATGATATGATTTGAGAGATTTATTTGCTAATTATTTTGTGTATGCGTCTGGTAGGTGCTTGCATACCAGGCACAGAGCTCTGAGTCCAGTCCCCAGCTCCACATGAACCAGACCTGTAATCTCAACACCAGGGAGGTAGAAGCTGGAGGCTCAGAAATTCAGGATTATCCTCTGCTACCTAGTGAGTTTGAGGCCAGGCTGGGATATGAGTCCCTGTCTCAAAAAAAAAAAAAAAAAAAAAGCAGTGAGATGAATTGTAGTCTGTCAACAGTAGAATTTTAATATAGAATCCGTATACAATGTGAAACATTTTTACATTGGTTTTCCAGACCAGTCTACAGACTCTAGGTTGGGACGAGATAAATCTCAAGTACTTGTTAGCTTTAATGACCTGCTTCTTGGCAGTAGCAGGTCTGGAGTTGCCTCTCTGCCGGCCAAGCTGTCGAGGTTAGTAACTGACCGTTGAAGTGCTGCCTTTGATCTGAAATTGCCGCTGATTTCAGAGGCAACGCCTAATAATAAGTGGTTACCGATGCTGAAGCTGTGTCTCCACCGCATAGGTTTTCGTCTGGGTGTGTTACGTCAGAGGCCGAAAGGGAGGATGCCGTGAAGGCAGTAGGAGCATGGGACATTTCATGGCTTTCTGGTGTTTCGATACAGCGTGGCAGAAGCAAGTTAAAGAGGAAAGGGTATATTTCAGTTTACGCTTCCACATCGAAGTCAGTCCTTGAACTCGAGACAGGAACCTGGAAGCAGGAGCTGATGGCAGAGACAGGAAAAGGTACTACTTAGTGGCTTGTTGCTCCTGGGTTAGCCTGCTTTTTCATACAACCCTATGACCAGACCAGGGACAGCACCACTTATAATGATCCAGGCCTTCCACGTTGATCATTAACCAAGACATTCTACAACAGACCTGTCTTCAGACCTATCTGATGGAGGCATTCTCTCAAATAAGATTCCCTCTTGCCAGATGTCAGGTTTGTGCCAGCTTGACAAAAGCCAGCCGGCACAGGGTATGAGAGAGAAGTGTAGTGCAATTGTGGGTGACCCTAGGGGAAAAAAAAAGCTTGATAAAGCCACAAGCTGTTTTTTGTTTTGTTTCTATACATTCCATTAAGTCTATACATGTTTGCCATCCATGAAGAGGGCTGTTTTGAATTCTAGACTAGATGGATGGGACATGAGCCCTTCATTTTCACAGGCTCCGTAGTATGTAGCTCTGTGTTAGCGGGGTGCCTTCAAGAGTCCTCCTTTGCATGTTTTAATGAGGGACCTGGACTTTAATTCACCCCCATGGGGAGGACATTCATCTTCATTATGTTATATTTAAGTGAAGCACGAAAGTAATTCCATTTGTCTAGGGAGATATGTAAAATGATCTGGGGGGTTGTGCTTTTAAAATTTAGGTTTTAGAAAATCATATTATGTCTCGGTGAGACATATGAGGTGAGAATGCTTTGTAAATCAGATCCTTAAAAATATAAATAAGGTAGAATTGGTGGTGAAAGGCAAAGCTTCCCATCTTCAGGATGGCCATACTAACTGTATGAGTTCATCGAGATGCATAGACCTTGGGTCTAGCTAATCCCACTGTATAACATTTTTTGTTTGCAAGTTCTTTATATGAAGTTTTGATAGCGACATAATAAGCGTATTGTCAGTTATAACTGTATAGGACAGTTAGGCTTAACGAGCAGTAGACACAATTACAATGGAATGAGGCCAGACTGCAGCCCCTCATGCTGACCCTGGGACATACAAAAACCTCGAATCGGAATCCTGCCGAGTATAGTAGCTTTCGGTAATGGTGTTGGTTCTAAGTGTGGTCTTCTGGTGTCGCATACATGTAAGTCATGTGTGTAAGTAAAATCACCCTTCATTTGTTTGGCACAGCTAGATAAATACGTAACAGTTCCTACTGAAGAACCGTTGACTTCCAGGCCCTCTGCCACCCGAATAGCCTGAAGCTTAAGCCGTGAAATTCAGAAAGGCAAGCTTGTGCTCAGCATAAGGAGTAATATTCCTAATGGCCCAGAGCTTAAGTGAAATGGGCTGTGTTACGAGACGCTCATGCCTGTGCTCAAGTTACTCAAGTCTAGGTCAGGTGGCCCCCTGCTGGAAGCATCCTGGAAGGGATTCGCCTTCATCCTCCCAACATGTGTTGCCACTCAGAGTCAGCTGGACGCTGCTTCTGTCTGCAGCTCTCAGCTCCTCGAAGCCAGGCAGGGTGCCAGCAATGTAGCTGAATGCACGCTTGCTGCCGAGGGTGTTGTTGTGGGACTGTAGAGTGTCCAGAGATCTGGGGAGCATGTTAAAAGGGCCCGTGCCTGCTAGTTGCCGTTCTTAGGATTCCTGACTCCGTAGGCCTGGGTGGGTTGTAATTCTGCATTGTTAGCGATGTCTAAGCCCAGGGCTCCAGACCCTCAACCTGAGTAGTACTGGTTGAGGCCAGCGGTTTCCCAGTAGGCATGGTCCCGCCCACCAAAGTCGTTTGGCAATATCTGTAACACAGTTGGTTAGAGATTCTCCTGTTGTCTAATAATTTCCTGTGATAGGCAGCATTGTCCCCTCAGCAAAGCATCAACCAACCATATGTCTCATTTTGAGGAATTCTCATTAGGGGCATTAACAGAAAAGCCCAGTCTCTAATATCTGAAGAGCGTCTTGATGGATTGTGGGTTAGGGTTATGCAGCTTGTAGGCTACCGCTACTTCTAACTTAATCTGGGGTGTCAGTTAGAGACACCTACCCACAGGCAATCAGACAGGCGGGCCACTTGCTGTTGTAGCTGCCATAAAGCAAATGAATTGGGAAGGGAGACTGCTGGGAGAGTGGGGGTGTGGCTTCTCAGCTTCAGTGACATTTGACAGCTTCATAAGAAGGGTAGGATTTTGCCAGAGGCACACTAGCCCAGGGGAATGGGACAAGCAAAGCAAAGTGGGAATCTGTTGAGTTGGCTACTATGCCTGGAATTGACTATAGACCAGGGAAGTTAGAGGGTGCCAGGTGGTCACAGTAGCAAGGCCACTAATGAAAGCCATACTCACGAGGGTTACCCTTAGCCTGAAGGCAACAGCAGGTGTCAGTCCTGGCAGAAAATGGTGCTGCTCATGCATTCGTGAGCTTCCAAGGAGTTCAGCTAGCTACAGGCTTCATCACCTTGAAAGGTATCTTAGCCCACACGCAGAGAGCATGAAGTTGAGATCACCTCTGGCGCACTCCAGGTCCTGGTGATTATTGGCAGGACATGAAAGACTTCTATCCTGGGGCTTTGCCAATCAGTCCTTAATAAATCATAAGGCTTATATCCAGTCAGGGCATGCACATGTGCACACACATGCACACTTGTGCACGCATGCACACATACACAAGCATTTATTGCTGGCTTCTGGAGTGAGCAGTTTAATGAGAACCATGATGTACTTTAGAAACTGCACTGCATTATTCACACATTTTATCCCAGGATAATTCACCAGCCTCTCCTTTTTACCATTGAACTGAAGCCCCATAGAAATTTCATCACCCTGACCTGAGGAAATTTGCATGCAGAGTTTATCAGCTATCCCTGTGGTTTCCACACTGTATCGAGTGATTTTTTTTAAAAGTGCTTCCTGTTTGATCTGGTTTTTATATGTACATATGGCTAAGAACTTGGTTCTGCAGTGAAAAGTATGACTTCCTCTCTATTTTTTCTTCTTCACTCACTAATTACTATAGTCGGTTGTCCACATGTGTTTCTAGAGGTATGTTTTTGCTTTCATGTAATTTATAGTGGCAAGTCACTCCCTTATAGGTTTCCCCTCTCGTTTCCTGAGATAGGTTCATCACCCCCATCTTACAGGTGAGGGGAGTAAATGGGAGTAACTCGTTAGATGCTGTGTGTTAGTAATGAAACGACAGAGCAGAAGTTAGATGTAATGTCCTTGCAGTGGTACCCGGACATACTAATGATTGGTTCTCCCAAGGACGTGCAGTGTTTGTTCACTTAGATGAGGACTGAGGACTTAAAAGGGGGGCAGGGGTGGGGCCGACCCGTGACTCTGTCTCCTTCCAGCTGTTCGGCTCTGGTCGCAGACAGCAATGGGTGTACACATGCCGCCTCAGAAAGTTAGTGTGGTGGCCATTGACTGCCATCCCTGTCCTCCAGGTTTCTCATCCGTTTCCATGTTGAGTGATACTTTTTTGACTTGCTCTTGAATACTTAGCTCCCATATAGGGTAGGAGCCCAAACAGACCCATGACCTTTACTGGTCGAGAGTGCTGGGGAATTAAGCACCCTGTGGTGGTAGAATCAGAACGACTGTACATAGAGAGGAGCAGACTCAGCCTAAGCCATCTGGTGTGCAGAGCCCAGGCCTTATCTCTGTGATAGCAGTGGGGACCACTGGAGTCATTCTGCAATCAGATGGGTTGCTCGCAGGGTCAGAATTCTCAGTGCCACTTGCTAGAATGGACCTATATAGTGGCCATCGAGTCGGGAAGAAGCAACATGCTCCATGGGAACTCTGGGCTGTGGCATCTTTGTGGCCGGAGCTCACTTACAGTGCTTCTCAGTGCATTAAGATGGGACATGTGTTCTATTTAGATAGCATTGTCCAGTCAGGGTGCACCATGGGACCAAACTTA
This sequence comes from Mesocricetus auratus, assembly GCF_017639785.1. Classification (NCBI taxonomy): domain Eukaryota; kingdom Metazoa; phylum Chordata; class Mammalia; order Rodentia; family Cricetidae; genus Mesocricetus; species Mesocricetus auratus. The sequence goes on from NW_024429180.1 coordinate 1,522,063, forward strand.
GGTTAGTGACTCTCTGAGGTGCATGCTTGGAATGTTACTCCCTGGGGCCGGCCGGATGGGACATTACTGTAACATGATTTGTGTGTTTCTGTTACTGGCAGGTAATAAGGAGAGAACGCATTCTTCCACCCTCTGGGTGTTGCTGAGTATCATTCTGGGAGCCGTAGCCATGTTGTGCAAGGAGCAAGGAATCACTGTGCTGGTAAGAGCTCAGATAGAGCCTGTTTCTCCCACACATGGATTCCCTGCAAGAGAGAGATGCTGTGGGGCTATCCCACTCCTGTGTCCTCTTATGCTTGTATGTAATCACCAGCCCGAGGTTTTACCCATTTCTGGGCTCACGATTTTGGCTGCCACCATGCCACCATGCGTTTCAGGTGGAGAATTGGCTGGTTCTCCTGACCACGACTAGTGAATGGTGGGAACTGATCTGTGGGACGTTCTTAGGGAGGGGGAGTGTTAGTTGTCCTAAAATGCTGTGGAGGTTGCTAGGCACTGCTGTGACAGAGACATCCTAGTGAGGACTGCGGCTCTGAAACCTGATACTAATATCAAGTGTGGCTTGAGGACCAGTGGCATCCATAGCAACAGCAGCATCCCAGAGCTAGTTAGCTCAGGATCTCTAACCCCTCCTCAGACCTCCGAGTAGACATCCCACTTAGCAAGGTCTGCAGGTCGCTCCAGAATTTATTAACACCTCAGAAGCGCTGAAGGTCGGGTTGAACGTAAATAAACTATGAGCATTTTGATGCTGCTGCCTCTAACTTGGATGGAGAAGTAAGTACCAGTTTTGTGTTTGGCTTAGTCTTCCTGTTACCCCACCCCCCTCAGCGGCAGTCCCACAGCTCCAGGCAAAGAAGTAAGCGGTGTGAGAAGGTGGTATCAGCAGACAAGGGAGTTCCTGTCTTCTGGAAAAACAGTTTACAGTCCAGCATAGATGGTCTTCTGTGACCCGTGATGATCGCGCGTGTCACTTGAGTGAATAAAAATCAGTATTCTTCAAATTGTTTAACCCGGCAGTGGCCTGTGGATTGGATAATTAGTGACTTCCAGCATTTGTGGGAGAGGGTTGGGCAGCAGTGTCATCTTTGCTCTGAAAACCACAAATTACCCCTGGCTTCTGATGATTTCTGACCATCTTTGCCACAAAACCCCGTATTAAAAAGAGCCCAGTCATGCCAGGGACAGCTTTCGCCAGACATACCGTGGATATTCCGACCCCATTATGCAGACTGGGCAGGGGGTTCCAGTAGATGATATTGCCTTCCGAAGTCATCCACAGAGTAAAGACTAGACCCGACGCACGAGTATGCTCTGAATAGCTGTCAAAGCAGCCTGACCATCACGATGTCATGGGAGCCGTTGGTGTAGGTGGAGCCATGGGGGAGCTGCCCAGTGGTTTCACACATTTGTTCACCTCACAATAGTGAGCGCTTCTGCACAGTGTCTAAGGAGGCTTGCTTGTGCACACATCAGCGTCTTTCATGTGCAGAGTTGCCCGAGCAGCTGTGTCACAGCCAGAAGGAAGGGGAGACAAAGAGGAGAGAGTCCAGCTTTTAGACCAAAACTCCAGGAGAGCAGTTCACGCCTTCCTAAGCTCTGTATGCCACCCACGTGACCTGACCCGTCCTTGGAGTCTCTCTTTGTAGAGCAGACCTGGGGATGTAATCCAGTCCTGTGCCCAGTGGACGATTGGAGCTCTCCTTCAGAGAGTGATGTGTCTGTCCTCTTCACCAGGCCTCAGTCAGCCGGGTAGAGTCTGTGTACAAGGCTGGGTTGGCGAGATTGATGACTGATGTTCTCCTCTTATACTTAATTATTGCCCTGGTAGCTGACCACTCTTACAGTTATAGACAAGGAGGAAGGGAACAAGGACTTCTGGGGAACTTCTCATAGGAGCCCATGCTCCTAAATGTAGGCCACGGGGTCATTACTGCCAGGGTCTCACTAGACTATCACTGGTGGAGTCCACACCATGGGTTAGGTTCATCCAGACATGCGGCTGTTCTTCTTAAATCCCTGGGAGTTTGTCCATGGTCATCGTCAGAGTTCTTGTGTGGGTATAAACAATGAAAATGTGTGACTGTGATTTCTGCCCCCACCAGAGTCAGGCTCTCCGGACTAACTGACACTTTGATTCTTAGGGCTTAAATGCTGTGTTCGACATCCTGGTGATAGGAAAATTCAACATTCTGGAAACTGTCCAAAAGGCACTACATAAGGGCAAATCATTAGAGGTGAGTTACATGCTTTTATCTCGAGCCCAGACATGGAAAATGTCAAGTACCAGCCCATTTAAAATGCTGTTTTCCAAGTATTTCTTGTGATTTGAATACAAAAGTAGGCAGCTTTTTAATGAACCGTGTCAAATGGTTTAGGTGGAGTAATCATACTTGGGGTTGGTATATTTAATTTTGCAATGCTAGGGATTAAACCCAGGGCCTGCATGATTCTAGGCAAATGCCCTATGATTAACCTATATCTCCAGCCCTTTTTTTTTCTATTTTTTTTATTTTAAACCAGTTTTACTATGTTGCCTAGGCTAGACTTGAACTCTGTGTAGCCTCTAGGCAGACCATATGGACCAAGGTGGCCACACTCCTGTCTCAGCCTCCTAAATACTTGGGACCACACGCTATGCTTTATTTGAAAAGGTCTTCCAACAGCAGGAACTTTGTGGTGTCGTTTCAGAACACCGGTGTGCTCAGGAACAGAGGTCTCCTCTTCCGAATGACCCTGCTCACCCTCGGAGGGACTAGCATGCTTTATGTACGCTGGAAAATCATGGGTACCGGTCCACCAGCATTTACCGAGGTGGACAATCCAGCCTCCTTTGCAGACAGCCTGTTGGTTAGGGTAAGTCATGAGCATGGACTTCTTTGCAATCATTTTCTTTCCCTCTGGTCTGTAGATCAGTGGTTCTCAACCTGTGAGACTCAACTCCTTTGTGGGGGTCAAATGACCCTTACACAGGGGCCACATCATCAGATATCCTGCACATGCAGATGTTTACACTGTGATGCATAACAGCAGCAAGGTTACAGTTATGAAGCAGCAATGAAGAATAATTTTATGGTTGAGGATCACCGCAGCGTGGGAGACTGTATTATTAAAGGGTGGCACGTTGGGAAGGTTGAGAACCACTGTTGTAGATCCTTCATCCTTCCCCGTCTTCATCTCTGCCCCTCCACCGCATCCCCCAGTCCCTAATAAGTAGATAAATCCTGTTTTTAACAAGATAACGCCAACCTTTTATTGTGCTGTTGGGAAAGATGTGTGTTGGGTCTCTATATAGTTATCTTTGTGTGTCCCTGGGGAATTAATGTCAAGAGCCCCCGCCTCCCCCCTCCACAATTCTAAACCCAGGGGTGCTGGAGTCTCTTTGATAAGGTAAGAGTGTTTACATATAACCTGCACTCATCTCCTCCGTGCTCAGAGCCGTCCCCAGCTTCTACACTGTTGCTGACGCAATGCCTGCTCTCTGTTCTCACATGGTTCAGGGAAGCACTCGGTGCTCGGCCAGCTTAAGCTTTGGGATTTTTTGAAACCTTCTGAAAAATTTTGTTTTCCTTCCGAATATTTTCAGTCTGTGGTTAAATTCTAGGTTTGTGGAATCTGTGGCTTTAGGCCCACAGAGAAGAGAGAGGACCAACCACCATTGCTTTCGTGAAAAGAAGGAAGAGCAGCCTCTTCTGTGGTGGTGTCCCTCTTACTAACGTGCTTCTTCCTGACCCCGTTTCTGTTGCTGCGGGAAACTGGTGTAGCTGAGACAGGACACAGTGTTGTAATACCACGCTGTTGTGACAGCATCAAGGTTATTCGCTTAGGTTTTCCTGTTTTCCTAACGACCTCAAGCCAGACTCCTAGCTGTGCACTTTACAGAGAGAAACCAAGAAAATACTCAGGGCTGAGCTCCGTTTTTAAATGGTTAGACGCACTGTTGACACCTGGGCCGGCCTCACATTGACGGAGTCAGAGGCATTAGGTACTACTATGTAAATGACCCATAGCCTGGTCGGATATATGACACCTGCATTGCCTGGTCCAGTGGCTTGGCTTTATTTATTTATAAAGTATTAAAAACGTGGATGCATTTAATAAATTACAGGTTACACTCCTATGCCCAGACTACAAATGGGCAGCATTTCATTTTTTACACAACTGCTCCCTGGAACAGGAACTTGTGAACGCCTCGGAAGTGAAGTTAGGACATGTGTGTTCTTTCAAGTTCAGGATCTAGTAAGTGTTTGTTTTTCTTTTGACTGACAGGCCATAAACTATAATTACTACTATTCGTTGAATGCCTGGCTGCTGCTGTGTCCCTGGTGGCTGTGTTTTGATTGGTCAATGGGCTGCATCCCCCTCATTAAGTCAGTTGGTGACTGGAGGGTAATTGCTCTGGCGGCACTTTGGCTCTGCCTAATTGGCCTAATATTCCAAGCTCTGTGCTCTGAAGATAGCTGCAAGAGAAGGTAAGAGAAGGCAGCATGGAATTTTAACTTCTACCCAGCAGAAGCATTTTTTTTTTTTGCTAACTCCAGTGCCCATCACTTTTAACAGCTCTGTGCATAGGATGTCTAAGGACATTTGTCCTGAATGTATGGCTACAACAAGGTGGGAATCTATGGTTGGCTTCAACCAGTAGGAGGGAAACTGGAGGAGATGTAGACATGACTGCCATGCCCCCCTCCCTTCTAAGTAGCACTTGGAGATCTCGCTGTAGGAGGCAAAGTGTAATTTATGGTCAGAACAGAGAGTGTAATTGACGTGTGTTGGGTCCATTATTTCACAGTTTTCCTTCCAAGAAACCCTTGCAAATTCTGTGTTCCTTTCTGTTTGTTGTCAGGCACAAAATAGGTTGCTGCCCCCAAAGAGACACCATACTTTTTCAGCAGATAAAAAGATCTTTTGCAAAGGGTTATTGAGGAAATAATTGGAGAAAACAAACATAGTTTCCGTGAAAATAAAAACTGTCTAAGATGATTTCCACAAAGCTTAACTGCATGATAGTAAATGAGCAATTTCTCAAAGTAATGTTCTGCTTACTTGTGTGCTTAAATTGGCTGATAATTCTAAAGAGCAGCAAACTTTAGTCCCAATCGGCTCATTTATACATGTGAAATAGAATTTAAAACAAAATACTGTAAGGCACAGGGTCCCAGAAGGCGCCACCAAATGTGACCCCCCATTTCTTCATTTATACCTTTGCATCCTATAAGACAGAGAGACATAGAGAGTAGTCCGAGGATGCTATATATGTTTCATGGAATACTGGCTTGTGTTTTGCTGGTTGTGACACAGTAACAACAATAACAACAAAAAAAGATACTTGTTTCTTTCAAATTTTACACAATTTAATCTATTTCTATATTGTTCTGGTTGGTGGCGGGGGGTCACATGTAAGACACGTGAATTTATTGGGGACCAGTGTTTATTAAGCAAAGGATAGATTGAATGTAATCTTTCTGACTTGATACAAGCATATGATTCGGGTGTTTTTCCCCATGTACTGGCCGCTGAGTGCCCTGCTCCGTGCTGTCAGCTTAACTCCCTCTACTTGATGCCCTTTTCCTTGCTAATACCTTTTCTAAACTGACGGCGGGAAACGAAGAAACAGTCTGTGTTAATCACGTCAAGTGAGGAGCTTCTCTTCGAAAGTCTAAGCTAGCCATTACTTTTCATCTTCCAGAATCCTGACTCTGGGTCTGGGATTTCTTGTGATTCCCTTCCTTCCTGCAAGCAACTTGTTTTTCCGAGTGGGCTTCGTGGTCGCAGAGCGTGTCCTCTACCTCCCCAGCGCTGGGTACTGCATGCTGCTGACCTTTGGCTTCGGAGCCCTAAGCAGACACACTAAGAAAAAGGTACCATGGGGCTGGGGAGATGGTTCAGTGGGTAAGGGGTTGGACTCACAACACTGATGTAAAAAACACTTGCCATGGCTTCGTGTGCCTGTAACCCCAAGCTTTGAGGGCTCCCAGACAGGCAGCTCCTGGGAACTCAATGTCCAGCCAGCCTAGCAGAAGTAGCCAGCTTCAGGCTCGGTGAATGACCCTGTCTTGAAGCAGTAAGGAATAGTGAAGGAAGACACTTGGTATCTTCTTGTGGCGCCTACATGGTCACAGGCGGATGCTCATGCCTGCGTACGTACTGAAAATAAAGTAAAAAAGAAACCTGAAAAAGGAAAGAACTATATACATATATACATGGTCACAGGCGGATGCTCATGCCTGCGTACGTACTGAAAATAAAGTAAAAAAGAAACCTGAAAAAGGAAAGAACTATATACATACATATATATATGACAACCCAGAATGCTGCCACCAAGAACCGTAACCGCCACATGTGGCTTACTGATGACGTGTGCCAACTCTGTCCAGAAACCAGTTGCCGCCGTCGTCCTGGGCATTCTACTCATCAACGCGCTGAGATGTGTGATCCGCAGTGGCGAGTGGCGGAGCGAAGACCGGCTGTTTCGGAGCGCCCTGTCTGTGTGTCCTCTCAATGCTAAGGTACCTCGCCCACCAGAGTCCTCCTCAGAACACTTCGCTGGAAGGTCTAAGTCCTCCAGCAGAGTGAGGACGTTAACCACGGAGCAGAAACTGGTGTTAGCCATCATCAAATATTTGTGGGGTTTTTTATTATTATTATTTTTCAGTGAGTTTGTTATGATTCGTTGTACTTAGCTAAAGGAAATGATTATATTCTAAAGAAATAGTTAAAACCAAGCAGTACCAATAGACAGATTTATTTAGAGCTGTGCCCATCCTCCTGTTCCTCTTGTCACTTCACTTTGAGGAGCCTGGGAGTGGGGTGGTGTCTCATCTCCAGGCTGGGGCTGCGTAGAGCTCCCGTCCTAATCTTTCAAGCACACCTTACAGAATCCGCACTGGTGACGGCAGCTGGCCCCCCTTCAAGCTTAAGGTGGGGGTACCTGTGAGCACACTTGGATGTTCAAAGTAGACCACCAGCTCACACACATACCGCCCTGAGTCCTCTGCTGGGTGATGCCTCTTGCCAGATTAGATAAGCATGGATGTATGTGCTTTTAACATTGGCAGTGTTTCTGTTGGGGGGATCTAGAGGGGATTTACCTCACTTGTAGGTTTGGTTAAATCTGAGGTTTTTTTTTTTTTTTTACTTACCCAGCTGTGCAAACTCTCAGTGTTCTTTTTTTTGTTGTTGTTGTTGGGTAAGGAATAATGCCTGCCTGCAAGGCCTCTTGTGGGAGCAGAGGAAGTGATGACGCCATAGCACAACGGTCAGCACATAGTAGGCGCCCTGGGGGATGTTAGCTTTTTAGATTTCACGTTCACGTTGGCTCTGCCGAACAGTAAGAAGAGAATTCCGTTTGCTGAAGCTGGGCCAAGGCTTTAGGGTGGGAGTCTCCTGTTAGTTAGTGTACAGACTGTAGTGTCATACGGACAGCTGTCTTAGCTCATTTGGTTGGAATTGCCTAGAACGTGTGAATGGGTCCTGAAATGGGGGGAGTTTTCTCAAGTTCTCAGTTCTACATTCTATGTTAAGGAAAGCAGCAATTTCAGACAACATCTTACATAAATAAGCTAATGAGTACTTCACATCTTGCTGTGACCCCCCCTCACCTCCCCAACCCCCTCTTCCCAACCCCCCAAACCCCACCTCCCCACCCCCCCCCAAAGTGAAGACAGGTCCATAAAAGCTGTGACTCCCTTGCTTGCCCTCTGTCTTTCCCTCTGTCACCCGTGTTTTATAGTTAAGAGTCTTAGAGAAAGTGATTCACTTCAGGACTTTTTGCCTTTGCTTTGCTGAGCAACCGCTGTCTTCCGTGAGTCAACTTCAGTAGCAGTTTAACTTCATAGACACAGGATTTCCTTTACGTTTACGTCCCTGCGTGGACAGCACCAATTGCCCGATCTGCTTATGTAGTTCCTCGCTGTGGGGGAACTCCTGTCTCTACACGGGGCATTATAATCAATCCCACCATTGTCCTCTTGCTAAGGATTTAGGTAGAGGGCATTACTTTCTTTATTTCCTCAGCTGGGAGAAACTGAGGCATAGAAAGGGGTAGCTGGAACTAGTAATTGGAGTGGCTGGGTGGAGATCCAGCAGGGTGGTTTGCTGTGCACAGGTAACCATGGTAAGCAAGGGGCATGGGGATATATGTGTGTGTGTGTGTGTGTGTGTGTGTGTGTGTGTGTGTGTGTGTGTGTGTGTGTGTATTTGCTGTCTTGGCCTGGAAAATCTTCCCAGTGTGTGAATTCAGCCATAACAGACTGGAAGACAGGGAGTTCACACATGGGCATCACATGGTCAAGGGTATGTGTGTGTCTCTTTCTAACTAAGGTGTGCATAAAGACCTCAGCTTTAAGCCAGTGCCATGGTATTCATTATTTTTTTTTCAATGCCATTTAATGTAAGCAAGATAGTGTAGCTGGAGTTACTTTTCTGCCTGCTCCTGCAACCGATTCGCCCCAAATAAACACACAGAGACCTAAATTAATGTGTAAACTGTTTAGCCGATGGCTTAGGGCTTCTTACTGGCTGGCTCTCTCTTAATTTATTAACCCATTTCTATCAAAGTATTTCCACGTGGTCTTATCTTACTGGAGAAGGGTCTGGACCTGTTACTCCTTCCTCCACTACATGGCATCTCCCTGCCACCCCTCTCTCCTCAACCCAGTCTTCCCGTCTGGTAGCTCCGCCTATGCTTCCTGCCTGGCTGCTGGCCAGTCAGTGTTTTATTCATCAGCCAATAAGAGAAGCATATATACGGAAGGACATTCCCCATCAAGATAGAGTTTCTGCTCTGTTTTAACTGTCCTGTTATACACTCACACGTCGAATCGTCCTCCTCTTATTCCCCCTTTGGAGACTGCTGTATCCTATCAGTCCTTTTCCAGGCGATTTATTTTCTGCGCTGGTCTCCACTGCCTCTGAATAGTAAGCAAGCAGTTGGCACCTCGCTATTGTTCAGACCCAGATTCATAAACTGAGACTCGCCTTTTTTTTTTTAAACTTTGAGAGCTTGAGATACCGGTATAGGTAGTGCTGGTTCCTGGCCTGCATTGAAACTACCCACAGTGCCTTGCATGTGGTAATTGCCTAATATTAGTTATTGAATTGGGCCAAATGGAAACTTGTGTTCTTCAAGCCTACCGTGTGTGAGAGTCCAAGTACTGGATTTATTGGCAGTCGTTTTAGTTTTTTAAGGCTTTAACATATGCTGCGTTTAATATCAACCCCATGATACAGTTCTAAATTACTTTAACAGTGAAAGAAAGGAACCATATACCACCCCAAGGTATTTCCTTAAGGGTGATTACTGAAGTTTTCTGTGTTCAAACATTTTAGGTTTGGCAACCTTCAACGTCGGCAGGGTATTTGAAACAGCCAGTTTCTAATGCAAAGGTATCGAAAGTGCCCTTCATAGTGGATGCCGTTAGCTCTTTACCTGTGTGTATGCCATTTAATGGCCGTGGCTGTTTTAATCTGACTTCCTTGTCTCAGCACATGAGGTACAAAGACTGGAAGGAGAGCTGGATAAATGGCCTCTTTCAGTCTTCTGTATACCACGGTAACAAAAATCACTCATTTTTTTAAACGCTGCCAACAGTAGCCTGGTCGTCGGGCCCCGTTTTCTGCGTCACTTGGCCCAATCTAGACAGCTGTTTTCTTTCCACCGAATTCCCTGCCGAATCCATAGAGTGACAATGGCATCTTACTTTTGGAGTGTCTTCTGGGCCTGAATCCGACTCCTAGCCCGCTCAGTTCCAATAACTGCTACCCAGCTTTTCACAGTGGCCTGTCCTCTGCCCTGGGATTCTGGCCTGGCATTGTGAGTGTCTCGCAGAACCCTGGCCAAGCTGCAGAGGGCAGCTGAACTCTTTGAGGACGGCTTAGGGAGAGGACAAAGGGAAAGCAGCAGGAGCTGCGGGCAGAAGAGGCCGCCGCCGTGCCCACATTTGAGCAGAAGCTGTATTTGTGTCCCGGTGACCAGGAGGACATTCCTCTTGGTGGCACCCTCCAGCTTTCCATCCTTTCGTGCCTGGAATGGAATGAGGCCACAAATATTGTGGCCTGCCCTGGCAATAGCGTTTACTGAACCACTGCTTCTGAGCTGTAATGTCAGAATGAAAATACCAACGAATGGACAGAATTACGATCCAGGAAGTTTCTGTGTGTGGGGTGTATGTGTGTGTGTGTGTGTGTGTGTATGTTTGAGAGGGGTGTGTGTTTGAGAGGGGTGTGTGTGTGTGTGAGGGGCACATGTGTGTGTGAGGGGCGTGTGTGTGTGGTGAAGAAGGCGGCACTCAGGCATATTACATCAGCATGTCTCTGCTTCGGATTTCCCTCATTGAACCAGGTAGACACAAACGTAGCTATCTTAAAATTGGCTACGTGAAAGGGATCTGTAAGAGAGGAGCTTATAGAAATCCAAACATACCAGGCAGTGCTGTAGCTGGGTTTTTGAGACTGACCGTGCAGGACAGGTTCATTTTCAGAGCCCAGTGCCCCGCCCTGCCCGAGTACTGTTTCAGGATTCCATACGTTCGCTTGGGTCACCACTGCATGACGCCCTGAGACCTTGAGCCTGCAGCAGCAGAGATCAGTTCTACTAGACATGTACGATGAGCGTGCCAGCAGGGCTGCTTTCTGTGGAGGCCTCTCCAGCCATGTGTCCTCATGTGGTCGTCCCTGTGCACAGCCGTCTTCATCTCTGTCTGTACCCAGTCAGATTAGGGTGTTGCCCCCCCCATGCGACCTCGATTCTACTTTATTACACCTTAAAGGCCAGGACTCCGCAGCCCCGGGCCTCATTGTCTGAACACTGAGGACACTATATTCAGTCTGTGGCACATAGCAGAAGACAGTAGCTGGCATTATTCAAGAAGAGCAGGCAGTGTGGCGAGGCATCCAAGTGGCCTACAGCAGTCAGCCAGCCTTCGCCCAGCGCCTGGGACGCGGGTGTACTGTGGTTAAAAACCGGACTTAGGAACCGGGGCTCAGATTCAGCCTCATCGTTTCTAATAAATACCAAAGAGGTTTACCAGATCCGAAAAGGGGAGGCAGCAGCTCCTTAAGCTCAGAACCTGCGTATGGGGGAAGATATTGGCAAATCTTGGTGGCCCTCTGTAGGAGGCGATAACTATGGTCTGTCATTCGCCCTGAGTCTTCCTCTCTAAACAGAGATGTGTGGCATCTCCTCCTGGGATTGCCACTGGCTTTTATGGTCCTGGGGAGAGCTTTTGATTTTCAGGGCCAAAGGCATCCTGCTTGCCAAGTCCAGGTCCCAGCTCCCTTTTTTGTTTTGTTTTAATGGTATTTTTGAGATAAGGTCTCAAGTAGCCCTGACTGTCTTTGTAGCCAACCAATGATGACCTTAAACTGATCCCTCTGCCTCTACTTTCCAAGTGCTAGAATTGCAGACATGCACCACCAACACCTGACATTTCTCTGTAATATAATCCAAGCCCATGCCTAACTGAGAAAATACTCTGAATCGTCCCCCCACCCCAGGTGTCCTCATTCTAAGATGGTTAAGAATTTCTCATTGATTTTTCAACCATGAGTCCTGTTTCTTCGATCTTCTCTCCAAATGGCTTCTCTGATCATTAATGATCATCTCATATTCTCTCTCATTCTTTTTTATTGTTGTTTCAAGACTGGGTTTCTCTGCATAGCCCTTGCTGTCCTGGGACTCACTTTGTAGACCAGGCTGGCCTCAAACTCACAGAGATCCGCCTGCCTCTGGCCCCTGAGTGCTGGCGTTAAAGACCTGCCTGGCTTCTCTTTCATTCTTAATGAACGTAAAAACTTCCATCATATAAATTAGCCTTTCTGTGGCCAACAAGATGAGTTAGTAGGTAAAGGTGTTTGCTGCCTGACCTCAGCTGAGTCTGAGGAAGATGTAAGGACGAGGCTTCATAAGGGGAGAGACTTGGCCTGCGCACAGTAAACCAGAAGTAACCTCTGAAAAACACATACCCACTGTCTTGCCATCTGATAACCTCCACTGCGTTCCGAGTTATCATCAAGGAACCCCCCACCCTCCATCCCTTAGACTTCACAGCCTCTCTGTCTTAAAACTGGGCAAAATACATTTCTGTATTAGAAATTAGCATCCTGTGGCATTCTGCTATACCAAAGGTAAGCAGGAAGACAGGGCTTACATCAGGACTGAGAAGAGACGCGGGGACAGGGAAGTTCACTGGTGTGTGAACAGCGCGGCACAGAGGCGTCTGGTCACCAGCAAACACCGAGACCAGGCTGGAAGAGCTCCTCCCTTAGGCTTGGACTTCAGAACTGAGACTGGCAGTGCTGTGTGAACCCCGATCGGTGGCATCTCCTCACGACACCCCGAGGGCACCGGCCTTGCTGCTCTCAACAGCCTGCTGCCACCTTGCTATTCCTGCCCTCAGCTCTCCAGCAACCCTGAGCCTCCTGTCCCAACACCAGCTTCCTCTCCTCCCTACACTGCCTGGGTTGCCCCTTCTTCAGAGGGCATCCTCTATGCCAAACCTTTCCCTAGTAGCTAGGGTCAGATTCCAGCCAGGAAGTCCGTCCCATAGGACTCTTCCCCGGGCTCTCTGAAACCAGGACGTGACCTTTCCCTCGCAGCCTGTGCAGGGACACTGGTACTGAGGTAGACGTGTAGTCATTGGCCAGGGGTGCTGTGAGACAGGGCTTTGGGCTTTGGCCTCCATGTTGTCCCCGGCTGCTGGGACTTCGACTTACTCGGTCGTCATCAGCACTGCCTGAAGGATGAACAGTGGTAGATGTTAGTTGGTAGCTTCTTAGTTTAGGCTGCCATAAAAGAACACTGTGGGCTGGGGATAAAATGGTAGATTCTGGAGGCTGGGGAACCCACAGTGAAGGCACCTGTGGGTAGTGGTCCCTGAGAAGGACAGACATCTTTTCAGTGAGACCCTAAAATAATAAAGTGAGAGGGGGGGACACGTTTATGACCTCTCCACCTTCCAAAGCTCCCACCTTCTAACCCCTCACGTTAGGAGTTAGGATGCCATTGTATGAATTCGGGGATGGGAGACAAAAGCATCCCACTCACGATGCAGGGAGGAAAGAGCTTGCAGTGCTACCAGAGGAATATGCCAGACCGGAGAGGACTGGATTTAGGGAAAAGTGACAGAACTGTTACTTCTGTCTCGGGTCTGCAGGTGACTGACTTGTGATCTCGACTCTGAGGTTAGTCACAGAGGAGGACATGGGGCTTTCCAGACAGCTTAGTTTTGTGACTTTCTGGTTTTTCTCCGGGGGGTGACGTAGCCATTTTCCTTCCCGTCATATTTACAGCTGGGTCTGCATGTTGTCCCTCGTGGCTTGCGACCACCCCACCACCATCATCCCCCCGCCCCCCAGCCTCAACATAGGGTCTCTTAGTTCTGGCAGATTTGTTTTGTTTTGTTTTAAATCCCTTTTCTTTGCGTCTCCAGTCAGACGGTCCGTTAGGTGTCCAGCTCTGAACAGAGAAGTCTCTGTGCCGATAGCCAAATTGTCACCTGTGTTTTCAGGTTCACTACAACATTGGCAAAAACCTGGCTGACCAAGGCAACCAAACAGCGGCCATCAGATACTACCGGGAAGCAGTCAGGTACGTGTGTGCACGTGCGTGCATGTGTGTGTGCGTGCGTGCGTGCCTGAGTGTGCGCCCGTGAATCTTCACTTTCCGAGATGCCTGGCCCTTCCCTGAAAAGCTCTTCCATCTCTGCTGATTCTCCGAGTGTTGGGTGTAAACAAAGGGGGACAGTAACGGTCTCTTTGGCTTTCCTCCCCACTTCCAGACTAAACCCCAAGTACATTCATGCCATGAATAACCTCGGTAATATCTTAAAAGAGAGGGATGAGCTACAGGAAGCTGAGGAGCTGCTGTCATTGGCTGTCCAGATACAGTAAGCACCTTTTTCTCTTCTTAGCTCTCTGCCAAGGACAAAAAAAAAAAATATGGATCCTGGGTTTGGGCCGTCATTCAGTCTTCTCTGTTTCTTGTTTATTTTTTATAAAAACAAAATTAAAAAAAATGCTTCCCTAGGCCAGACTTTGCAGCCGCGTGGATGAATTTGGGCATAGTTCAGAATAGCCTGAAACGGTTCGAGGCAGCAGAGCAAAGCTACCGGACGGCAATTAAGCACAGGAGGAAATACCCAGACTGCTACTACAACCTTGGGCGGCTGGTAAGGACAGACTGCCCCAATTTCCCATCCCCATAAACAGAATCCCCTTAAACCCGTCCAGGGCTCTCCTCATTACAGACGTCCTCTGTGTGTGTGTGTTTCATCTCCTTTGGAAGTAGCGATTTGGTTTCCTCGTTTGTACTGCCAAAGTTCTAATTAATGAGCCATCCAGACCGAGTGAGTCCAGTTTATAAAGTCACGAAGGCAATAGATTAAATGAAAATTCTGTACATCCCTTCTGCCCTGGAAAACATACTTTCTGATAAACATTGGTTTTGTTTTATTTTTAAAACATGAATTGAGTAGAAGCTAAGGTTTAAAAGATTTCTGAGCTCCCTTGTTCTTCTTCCCCAAGGGAGCAGATCTCTTCTTTCTCAAGGGGATATTCTCCTCCAAAAGACGGCTTCCGGAGTTAGAGTGTGTATCTGAAAGGGCCTTGCAGTTTACTTAATGAAACTAGAAACTAGAATGCTTGAATTAATCTATATTTCTAGTTTTTGACAGAATAGTTAAAGGAATCTGATTGCTCCTAATTTTCTTGTGTATGGAAGTTTCTGGCCCACCTTGTCTCACAGCTGTTTAGTCCCAAATAAACACATAGAGGCTTATATTAATCATAAACGGTTTGGCCAATAGCTCAGGCTTCTTATTGGCTAGCTCTCTTAATTACTAACCCATTTCTATTAATCTACATCTCTCCACAGTGGCTACATGGTGTCTTCTTGACTCTGCCTACTACCCTTATTTATCCCTGTTCAGATTTCCTGCCTGGCTAAATACTGCCTGTCCATTGGCTGAAGCATCTTTATTCATCAACCAATAAGAAAAACATATATTCACAGCATACAAAAGGACAGCCCCCATTAAATAATGACCTAAGCAGCAGCATCCTTTAAACAGGAGTCATTAGATTTACTAGGTGAAATTGAGGAGGAAAATATTTTTGGTCTATGTGAGCCAAAGTGGATTGTATGCACAATGATGGGACATCTTTAAAAAAGAAGTGTACAACTTCATAAGTAGGTAAAATTCACAGGTCTTTAAAAAAAAATAACTTATTTATCCCCATTTGAAATACCTGAAGTATCCTCATATTATGCAGTCTTTGTATGAACAAAACCAGTAGTCCTCCCCTACATTAGTTATTCATCCAGATAAGCACTTCATCTCATATTTGATAATTGAGAGCTTCCATATAACATTTGTATTTTCTATAAAAGATAACAAATGTCCCCCTGCCTTTGGGAAGCATCCCTCTCCGAACTCTGTACTTTGACCCAAAGACCGTGTCAAAGCAGAAGGGAAACCCAGAAAACATTGGATGTTTGGTTTCTTTTTCTTTTTTAATATGAAGAATAGACTTCCATTTAATGTGTTTGCTTCTGGAGTGACGTGCCATGATTTTGTGAACTGCGCAGGTGAATGAACAGAGGAAAAGAAATGGTGGGGTGTAAGGCCATGAGCAGTAGCTGACTTTCTCATGGTAGACTGAGGGGTCACCCCTGCAGGCCACGTACAGGGAAGCAAACCATGTGTGGGGATGCGAATGAAAACCTGGCACAGATTGACTCTGTCAGCCTGGATCAGGCTTTGGGTCATTGTCAGCAAATTTAAAAACACAGTAAGCACCATTGTTTCCAGGCAACAGCCAGTCCAATCCCAGGTGCACGATAAAGCTTAAAGTGTGACAACACAGAGACTCCTTTACAAAGTACATGTGACCAGGCGGGTGGGTTCTATAAGTTGAAAGGTCTAGAATCTAGTGTGATCTCCAACCAATAGCATAGAGGTCAGAAGGACATAAAGGACACATGGTGTTTCCCCTAAGGATGGGTAATCGTCTACAGAGAGATTAGTCTGGGATAGTCATTCTGGAGAATTTAGGTGAGGTCTGCCTCCATACCAAAGGGTAGGTGGCGGCTGCCTCCACAGAGAGCAAAACGGTCACCAGGTCTTTAACAAAATCCACTCCCTGCCTTCTGGGTAGGAAAACAGTATTTTTGTCTCCACCATCGAGAAGAGGCCCCTGTGTGTTTAGCATTTCTGGTTTCCCTAGTGACCAGCGGGTGCAAGGTCAAGTCCCTTTAAGTGGGCAGATAATGTTCGTGTTATAAATTTCAGAATGATGTTGCTTATGTGGTTTTTTATTAAAAAAAAAAAACAAAACACTAAAGTTGTTTTAGTTAAAAGTACAACAGGAAGACACCATCTCCAGAAGCCTAAGCCAGTGCCAGAAAGAGGAGTTACTTCCTCCAGGGCACCGCAGAGGGGTGACAGCAACATGACTGACCCCAGGGAACAAGAGGTCTGAACACACAGGCCGAGCGTTTCATTCTCTTGACCTCGCTGGCCGTCCCCGTGACTACTGGGCCCTGGGTGCTGCTTTCATATTTCAAAACGCATCGCTTTATAATGATGCGGACGTCTATGCTGAAGAAGTATTTATCTCTCCTAGGGATGCGCAGGGGGTGGAGGGCACCTTTAAAACCTCCTGATAATGTGAATAGAGACCGTAATAACCTCGATCGCATACAGACCAGGGCAGGTCCTCAGTGCTGACAAAGGGAGAGAGCGGAGGGAGCAGATGTGTCAACCTAAATCCATGCTGGGAGGCAGAGTCTCTTGTTCGCTGGGTCAGTTACACTAGTACTTAGGTGACGTGAGATTTGGTGCTTGTGAAGTCCTGGGTGCTGCACCTCTTCTAGAGGCAGTTCCTTTCGGGCTATTGCTCGCAAAGCACATGTGTCCGCCTGCAGCTTCCACAGTAGCCATCAGCTTCCACCCTGCCTGTCACTGCTGTTAACTGGGATTTAGAAAATGGGATTTATGCTAAATGAGCCCCAGTAGGAGTAGCACCCAAAGAAAAGATCACAGAACATAAAATACAAGCTTGGGATGGCGAGCTCTAGCCTCGGGCTTTATGATGCTTTCCCTGGAATTGACCAGTCATAGCCCCGAAACAAGGATACCTCGGAGTTGTTTACCTATTGTGCTGCCCTGAAATGGCATTAAATTACCACACGGCCTGGTGTCTGGAGGCTCTTGCTCTCCGTTGAGGTTTAATTATCCAGCCTTTGCTCTTGACAGCTTAAAAGCATTAAGGCTTAATCTTTAACAGCTCAACCTGCCCTGTACGTATCTGGAAATAAGAGGAAACTTAATAACTTCAGAGTGTCCGTTTTAGACGTCATGTCTTTATAACGGGAGACAGATGCCTGCTTTGATTTGTGGATTTGATAAAGAAGAGGATGTAATTCAATTATGGAGGAAATGGGAAGAGCCCGGGTTACTGGGGGCACAGTGCTGATCCTCGAGGGGGGTGGTGGTGACAGTGACTCGGAGGATGCTGCCGACTGTTTACCGTGCAGACGTTGGCCGTCTGTGTCAGTTCCCGGGCTTGGGAAAAGAGGAAAACATGCTGAGTGTTTTGAACTGGGAAGCCTTAGCAGAAGGACCTGGTGTTGGGGGAAGAGCAAAAATGGAAATGTATTGATGGAGAAATAAATAATGAAGGGAAGGAAACCCGCAGGTTTTGGGGAAGCATGTGAATGGAAGGAGAACCGAACTCAGAAGCTGCCGTATGGAGGACAGACCCGTGGCTTCCAGGCATGGGACAGTGGAGGAGAGGGCGACGGGAGGAGGAGGAGGGCAGGATGCAAATTGGGAAAAACATGGTTCTCTGGCCTTGACTTTCTGAGGCTGACAAAAAAAAAGTGTCAAGGAGTCCGGTGGTAAGGGACCAGGAGCCAAGTATGGGATGCATGAGTATTAAGTCGCCACATCTCTCTGTTTTCTTTTCTTTTTATTTATCCTGTATGTCTTTTACACATCATGTATCTTGATACCGTTCACTTCCCTGTCCCTTCGCATCAGCCCTCTGCCCCTGCACACACACCCCCCAAAATAAAACAAATTGTAAGAGAAAAAAAGGAAAAAAGAAATTTAAAAAGGGGAGAAAAAGTCTTAAAAATCTCATCATGGGTGAGTCGCGCCGTAAACCCCTCGGTTCAGCCTTCAACAAGCAGTGACAACAGTCAAGAGTAATAGTGAGGGATGAGTTGAAAACGTTGTGTGAGGACGTGTGCTGTCTGAGGAATTTACAGTGTCACCTCTGGCCGTCCAGGTGACTCACATGTGTGTTACACACTGCAGAGAACTGACTCGACACTTCCAGTGCAGAGACCAAGTTTAATGTTTAGTGTTTATTTAGGGTTATTTATTTAGTGTTATTAGCCCTGTTTATTTCCATTTTTATAGTGTTTCCCAATGGTTTAAAGGACAAAATATTACAACCTGATAGTCTAAGCCTCGCAAGAAATTTGAGAAATTCTGACATATTTTTCTTTCTTTAATTTTTTTTCCTTTTTTTAAAATTTAAATTAGAAACAAGCTTCTTTTACATGTCAAACCCAGTTCCCTCTCCCTCCCCTCATTCCCTGCCCCCCACCGGTCCCTCTATCCCATCCCCTTTCTGGTCCCCAGCAAGGGTGAGGCCTTCCATGGGGGATCTTCAAAGTCTGTCATATCATTTGGAGCAGGGCCTAGACCCTCCCCCGTGTGTCTAGGCTGAGAGAGTATCCCTCCATGGGGAGTGGGCTCCCAACGTCCATTCATGTACTAGGAATAAATACTGATCCACTACCAGAGGCCCCATAGATTAACCAGATGTCCAAACTGACACGTTTAGGGGGTCTAGAACAGTCCTGTGCTGGTTTCTCTGTGGTCCGTGAGCTCCCATTTTCATAATTCATTAAACCTAAAGTCACCTATTTGTTGCATGGGCCATAGGACAAGTCAAAAAAATTTTTGTTGCCCCGTGGAAAGTGTACTTAGTAAGCAGGAAGGAAGTGATAACCTAATCTGCCATCGATTTCTGTCATTTGAAATTTGTGCCGAGTTTCAAGGAAGGAGTGCATTCAGATGAAATGTACTTGGACCCCCACATGCAAATGCTCACATTCTCTTCTTCCCAAACAGGCAAAGGGCATCCAAACTGCTGAGGGGTTTTCCACAACTGTGTGGGTCTTTTCCAAGGAGTTTACAAAATGTATCTGAGTAGCCTGTATTTTTGTCTTGAGTTTAGATAGTCATAAGGGGTTTCTAAACCATTCTTTAAAACAAGCAAGTTAGGCATATAGCATGCATGTGCGCTCTTTCCCCCCACGATTGTGCCCCCCTCCATCTGCCACTTCTGCGGGGGCGAGGGGCCGTGTGAGAGAGAGTGGGGGGGTGGGTAGGAAGAGAGAGTGAAGGGGAGGGAGAGAAGGGGAGAGGAGAAAGATAAGCCCGTGTGTACACATATGGAGGCTAAAATCCGGTTTTAGATATGCTCCCCTGTGGCTATCCTTATTTTTCGAGGCAGGGTCTCTGACTGTTTCTGACCTTGCCATTTCAGCTAGACTAGCTGGCTAGTAGTCTCCTGGAGGTCCACCTGTGTTACGGGGTTGCACGTGTAAGCACGTGACCCTCGGAGCCATCTCCCCAGCCCACTACAACGTTAGTTACTTAAAACACTAGTTTACTGTTCTAGATAATGCTTTATTAATAAAGACAGACTGTATAGGAGCCTTTCTGGAGTAGAAGAATAATAGCATCTCTCTGGAGCTTGAAATGTGGTTTTGTGTAACTGTGATCAGCAAATAATACGTTATGCCGTTATGCTTCTTGGCTCAGGACCCAGGCCACCTGGCTCTAACCCCTGACCCTCCGTCTCTAGACATGTGGCTTAAGTAAGTCGCTCAAAGTTTTCCTCGGTTGTTGCCTCTGTAACGTGGAGTTGTCATGGCACCTGGGGCCGGGTTTTTGTTTTTGTTTTTGTTTTTGTTTTTTTTGGTTTTGTGTTTTTGTTTTTGTTTTTCAAGTACATGGCTTGGTAGGAAAAATGAGAAGCTCCATGAGTGATGGTAAGGCAGGGGTTCCTGTTTCTGTTGTGGAACTTTATTTGTCTTTGTTGGCGATACTGTAGAAAGGGGAAAAAGAAGAGTCGGGATGTCGACTTTGGGGGTATTTTGCTTCCAGTATGCAGATCTAAATCGCCACGTGGACGCATTGAACGCATGGAGAAATGCCACCGTACTGAAGCCGGAACACAGCCTGGCGTGGAACAACATGATCATACTCCTGGACAACACAGGTGCGGAGGAGAGGGGATGATGAGGGGTCCCGCCATCCAGTCCTGTGGGCTGATGGAGGACTAGTGTCATCCACACAGGCTACTCGGGTTGCGTAAACCAGTGTCATCTCCACAGACTAACAGGGCATGTAGACTCGTGCTATTCCTTCAATCTAAAAAAATAAATAAGATGGGCGTAGTGGTATCCACCTTTAATCCCAGCACATGGGAGGCAGAGGCAGGCGGATCCCTGGGTTTAACCAAGATAACATAGTGAAACTCTAAGCAAAGGAAGAAGGGAGGGGGGAAATCTGGTGTTACCTGGTATTACAAAAATGTCTGGCTTTTTGGGGGCAGGTGAGATGACTCAGTCAGTAAAATGCTTGCTGAACAAGCCTAAGGGCCTAAGTTCTACTCTGTGCACCCACATAAAGAGCCTAGGCATGATAGCCGAGACCTGTAACCCCAGAACTGGGAGGTAGAGACGGGAGGATCCCCTGGCGGTTCACTAACCAGCTAGACTAACCTACTTCGTGAGCTCCAAGTTCAGTGAGAGACCCTGTCCCTGTGTCAAATAAGACACTTGGTTCTGACATCTGGCCAGCCCGTGCAAAAACCACCCTGACACGCAATAATACTATTGTCTATCTATCTAAAAAATGAAGTTCTCTGACATATCTGAACATAATGTGACAAAAATCACTGTGTAACAGGTGTCTGGCAGAAAAGTTTAACGTGGCTTTCTAGAATGTCGCGGGAAGGTCCTCACCTCTCCAGTCAGAATCGTGCTGAGTTGCCACGGCCCTCCCGCTCACCGGGCTGTGGGTCGTCTTCACGTGTTCTGCTTGGGTCTTCCGGAGTAGTGTGTTCGTGGTCACGTACGATGCGTGTTAAGTCCTTCTCTAGAGAGATGGAGACACGAGTACCGTATTGATGGGGTTTTTCCTTTCTCCTCCCAGGTAATTTAGCCCAGGCTGAAGCAGTCGGGAGAGAGGCCCTGGAATTAATTCCTAACGATCACTCTCTTATGTTCTCCCTGGCAAACGTGCTGGGGAAAGCCCAGAAATACAAGGTGGGTAAACCACGGGCCTCGACAACCCCGCAGTTAGTCCAGCAGCTGACAGGTGCCACCGCTGTTTCTTATGCCTGGTTCGACCAAGAGTTGGGCTGGAGGGGCACCACGGGAGCTCTTGGGGTAGTTTGCTTCCTGAAGAAGTTTCCCAGCAGGAGGACGCGTGGGGTCAAACCCAGTGCCCTTCCTCATCAGAAGCAGGCCTGTTCCTGGTGGAGAGGGAAGAGAAACCGAGACAGGGGGCACAAGGAGGATGAACGGCTGGTCTGTCCTCTGGTGTCATCCCATCCACGATGTCCCCCTCCCCCTTTGCATAAAGAGTCTGACCCTGCAGGAGTGCTAGCATTGTCTATGGGTGCTATCTTTTGTATTGTTTATAGCTGGTTCGCATGGCTGCCAAGGTTTCTCCATGGCATCAGCAAGGCCCTAGAGGTTTTTGACCAATGAAAACCCCAAGGTCTTAATTCTGATCCTGAGATGTAGCTCTATGGTAGAGGGTTTGCCTAGGATGCGTGAGGTCCTGGACTTGACCTCCAGCCTCACACACACACACACACACACACACACACACTTGTGTACACACACACCTCTTCCACTCAGGTTTTCAAGAGTGGCAAGCGGTTGGCTGGGCCTCTCCCCATGTCCTTCAGGAAACTGTGGGCCCATGGGACTGCTGACCCCACACTCTGATTTTGCGTGTCTGAATTGTTGAGGGAGCTTGTTAACACAGATTGCTCACCAGGAGGACCATCCTGGAGTGGGTTAAGTCATGGGTATTTCTTTCTAACTGGCATCCTGAGCACCCCACACAGAAAACCTTGGAGGTACTTTGAGAAGTCCCGTGACCTTTGGAGGAAGAAATATATTTTAGGATCGTGGGCTGATAGATATTTGAGTTACTACTTAAAATACTAATTAATATTTTTATTGATATTTCATGTTACTATTTTATTCTGAATAATTTTATTTCAGAATTATAACGGCTATGAGCTATTTTGAACACCCTGAGGCCATGGATGTGATTCAAGGCCTAACAGCAGCAATTAGGTTTTTTCCTTTAGAGAACCCTGCTAATGCATTAATTAATATCCCACACATTGTCATTTCCTTGTTTCCGTTAGACATCATTATTGGTTTAATTTTCTGTAAGCCATTTTATGTGTTTCTGTCATTTTTGAATGTTGGTGAATTTAGGTTTCCCTATACATTATTAGTTCTAGCTTTTGTCCTAAAAAGCAGCTTTTGGAGATGTTCCATTTTGCCTTTGTGCCTCTACATGGGGGAAGGGGGACAAGTCGGGGGACTTATGTCCTCCATTGACCCAGCTACCGCAAGCCTTCTTCAGGATGCCAATTCCGTAATCATTGTATTGATTTTTTTTTCTCTATCATCCTACAGTCTGTAAAGTGCAATTTCTATTATAGGAATTGAACCCAGGGTTCATTTGGCTTCCTGTCCACATCCTCCCCGCCACCCTATAAGTAGAAAATACTCCATATAACGGAATGGAGCAGTAGGTTAGTTACCCTCATCTTTACACATTTTTCATCTTAATGGGCAAGGCCAGAGTGCGGAGCCTATGAGAAGGAAACAAGATGAAATCTGAAATAAGCGGCTCATTTTCGAGCTCTTGGGCAGCCACCAGCAGGGAGCATAATGGGACTTTTCCATCCAGGGGGTCACCCAGCCAAGTCCAGCCATGGGCCAGCATCTGATACTTTTTTTTTTAAGTTAAGGATTTGGAATATAAACGTTTGTATAGCTTTTTCTCTCACAATGGGAAGAGAATCTTTTGTTCTTGCTCTGCAGGATGCCCTGCAGAGCCCTGGGCAGATATAGTAGGGAAAGTAGTTGTGGGGGGGGGGGGGAGTAGTGTCGATTTATAGGATGGGAGTAGGCTCATCTTCCAGGAATTGGGAGTCGGCATTCCGGACAACTGATTAGTCACTTACACACCTTGATGTGTTCTCTCTCTCTCTCTCTCTCTCTCTCTCTCTCTCTCTCTCTCTCTCTCTCTCTCTCTCTCTCTCTCTCTCTCTCTCTCTTTCTGAGTGTGTGTGTGTGTGTGTGTGTGTGTGTGTGTTTGCACATATGTGTGTGGCTGGAGTCAGAGACTGATGTAAGGTACCTTCCACAGCCACTGTCTACCTTATGTTTCGAGAGTCTGAGCTGAATCAGGAGCTCGCTGATTCAGCCAGATTGCCTGGCCAGAGAGATCCAGGGACCCTCCTGTCTCTGTCTCCCCCACCACTATGCCAGCTATTTCATGGGTACTGGGATACAGATCCAGGTCCTCAGCCTTGCAGTCATGAAATGACCGAATGAATGCCTCATCAGCATCCAGATAGAGGCTTCCAACATGTTGCCTGCTAGCAGCTTGGGTGTACGGAAAATGTGTCTATTGTATTGAGCAGTTCTCCTGCACGTTCAAGAACCCTTGAGCCTAACAGCAGTCACTCCATGCCTCAGTCTGCTCTCGTGTGAACTGTAGATGGCCGTCTGCGGGGATGATCCTGGCCTTGTGGTAGGAGAGCATGCACAGAGTGGGATTTGCGTCTATTGAGTAGCAAACACATGCATACCAAAAAAAAAGATACATTGAGTTTAATGATGATGAATCTCTATGATCATCTTCAACCTGTTAGGAAATCTACGTTGCTTGGGAGGACAGCAGCGATGCTCGGCTCTTACCATGGTACTTTCAGCCACCCCTTTCTGCATGCCTTGGAGTGAAAAAGCGTGTCACAGTGAGGGGGGGGGGAGGAGTCACGCGTGGCGGCACACTGCTTGTTAAGAGTTCTTTGGTTCTCCTCATGTAGGGCTCTACCTGATTTATTTGATATTCTGTTTATTTATACATCTGTTTATCTAATAGACTGGGCCTTGCTATGCTTTGTTGCGCAGCCCGGGTTGGCGCTCGTCCGTCCTCTTGCCTCAGTATCCCAAGCACAGGGGGGCACACCACACCCAACCGGTGCTTCTCTTTAAAAATATACTTTAGATTTTTTACATGTTTTTAAAATTTTTTCCTTTTATTATTATTACTTTAATTTTAAATAGCTTGCTTCACATGTCAATCCCAGT
Source organism: Mesocricetus auratus (assembly GCF_017639785.1). Taxonomy (NCBI): domain Eukaryota; kingdom Metazoa; phylum Chordata; class Mammalia; order Rodentia; family Cricetidae; genus Mesocricetus; species Mesocricetus auratus. Next base: position 1,546,499 of record NW_024429180.1, read on the forward strand.
TCCCTCTCCCTCCCCTCCTCCCGTACCCCCCCCACTATCCCCCCCAAGGCTCCCACCCTATTGCCAATTCCTTCCACATAGGGGATATCTAGAATCTGTCATTTCACTCAGGGCAGGGTCCAGGCACTCCCCTAAGAGTCCAGGCTGAGAGAGAAACCCTCTTTGTGCTATGGACACACGATGTCTGTTTGTATTCCAGGGATAGACACTGATCCACTGCTCAGGGTCCCATAGGCTGCCCAGGCCTCATCACTGACTCTCACATTTGGGGGTCTTGATCATTTTAAATAATTTTTTGTTTTTAAATTTCTTACTTTGTGTGTGTGTGTATGTGTGTGCGCGAGCGTGTGTGAGCACCGTACGTGTGCATTGCCTGTGGAAGACCCGAGGGAGACACCTGTTGCAGAGGTTTTCTTGTCCCGCCAGGTCCAGCTGCCCTTCTCTCAGCCCTAAATAAGCACACAGAGACTTACATTATTAAACTGTCGGCCGATGGCTAGGGTTTCTTGTTGGCTATCTCTGTCTTAATTACTAATCCATTTCTATTAACCTAAGTGTTTATACATGACCTTATCTTACCAGAGAACACCTGGCGCGTCCCACCATCCCCGTCCCTCCATGGCGGCGTCTCTTTCCGGTCTCCCTCTCTGCCTGCCTTTCTCAGAATTCTCCTCTTGTCTCCTAGTCCCGCCTGTCTTCCTGCCTCTACTGGCCAAACAGTGTTTTATTCATCAACCAATAAGAGAAACATAAATACAGGACATCCCCCATCAGACATCATATCCCCTGAGGCTGGAGTTACAGATGGTAACTTTGAGAAAGCCATTGTGAGTACTTGGACTCCAACCTGGGTTTTCTGCAAAAGCAAACTCTGTTCAGCTGCTGAGCCATCTTTCCAGCCCTTTAAAAAAAAAAAAAATATATATATATATATATATATATATATATATATATATATATATATATATATAAGATGCAGGTAAATGTGTTTAAAAGTTAACATGTCTTTACTAGAAGTATAAGATAGCTAAAAAGTGACAACTTTGCTCAATCTCAGCTACTTTGCTGTTCCTGGCATAGGCTCTGAGCCCCGGGGTCATCCTACGTTAGCTTCAAAGGAAGGCTGACCTATGGTAGTTGGTGTGAACCACAAGCTCCCAGTTGTACTGTCTCTTACCTAAGTGAACCCAAAGTGAGGTGATCTTGCTGTGACCTGATTTTAGCTTCACATCACACTGCCCCCCACCCCTTCCTTCCTTGAGTCATGCAGGACACAAGATGGCCCCTTAGGAGGGCTCTGGATTCAGGTATCGGTCTTGAGATGTTTTGCCTTCCAGGTCCTCTCCCACCCAAATCTCCACTTGTTCTCAAAGATCCAGATTGCAAGGCCATTCCAGGTCTAAATCTCCGTTAAGTGCCGTGTAGAGTGCCCTTCAGAAGAGTGCATTGCTTTTTTTCTCCGTGTTAATGAATGAAATCTCCAGTTGAATGAGGGGTTGGATGGATCTGTTCAACGATTCACAGCACATTGCCTGTGTTTGTAGGCGTCCAGATCTCTCCATGGGCCGGTTTGTAAAGTCTGTCTTGGACATGGCCCTGATGGGATGGATGAGCACATCATGAGCTTTGAACACCTCCATGCCTGTGCTCTTCCTCAGGTCCAGGTGTAGTCTGGGGCTGCTGAAGCTTGCACTCAAGCAGCCCCACCGCTCCCCGAGGCGGCAGATCCTATCCTGCCCACACTCACTTGCGCCCTGCCCTACCTTTTCTGGGATTCCCCTGTGTCTACATGCTGCCGTGTTGCTGTTTCGAGCCTCGGAAATGTGACTTAAGCTTTCTCCTTCATCCTCTTGTCCCCCTGTAGAGTTCAACCCTGACATGTAGGAGTTGCCACCCACTGAGGATGTGTGAACCTCAGGCCCCTACCCCAGGCTCACTGATTCATTACCCAGAGACAGCCATGGCCTTGACATTTGATTAGTTAGGGAAATGAGAAATTCTGGGACCCCCCCACAGAAAACATGTCATTCACCCCTACAGCAGTCCACTCCAGCAAACTCTCCTGTGTGACGCAGAGCATCTTAGAGTACATTCTCATTTTCAGACTCTTATTTCTTGTAGTTTTTAAGGTTCAATGAAAATCACCAGGAAAGGCACAAGAAACCACACCTTCTGTTTGGTTTGGTTGTCCGGCAGCTTCTTTAAAATGTTGGACAAATCTTGGGTCCCTCCAAAAACAATTCAGTTCTAGAGCTGGGGTGTGGACCCTGACTCCCTACTGGCATCCCATGTGTCAGATTGATGTCTTCATCCTACCCCCTTCTACATGATGGGGTTTTCCCTGAGTTCTGCGGGTTCAGAGTTGTCCACCTGAACCCCCAGCCTGCTTCCCAGGACACCATTGGCTATCCGTTTTCAAGGAAGCTGCTGTTCAGCACTTCAGAGTCAGCGAGGCAGGAAGCTCACTCAGAAAACTCACGCAGAGTGTGAGAAGTCAAAATTGTCCCCAATCTGACAACGTGGGTCGTTAGTATACGCTCAGCATTTGATGCCAGTTGCAGTGAGCTTGGTTCTTTCCAAGCAGGTGTGTGGGAGATACACATAGTGACCTGGGCTTATGTTAGTGGACAGGTTGGGCATCTATCTCCAGGTAGAAAGTGACCATTTGGGCTCACTTAGGTAGAGAACCACTACCCTGCTTCATGGTGACCCCACTGCAAGTAAGGACAAGTACAAAGATCAGTCCACACCCACCAGGGGCATTTGGTCACAGTCCTATACAGTAATTAATGGACAGCTCCCACCAGAGATGGCCATTCCTTCCTCGTTATCTGTGCTAATTGCTGCTGAATAAGGGATGCAGCTCGTCTGGGATGCCAAGGGTATTCTGGGTTTCTGTGGGGGATTAAACAGGCTCATATCCCTACCTTGAGTGCTGGTCTCTGCAGTGAGGCCATCGGTTTGGGTTGGGCTTGCTGCTTTCGTGAGTATCCTCGACAGCTTGGCCCTTTCCCCTTCTGCCCCTCTCCCCCTCCAGTGGGCCCTAAGTTAAGTCATTTGAATTAGGTTACAAAGTGCCAGCCACTTCTGAGGTGGGGCTTACATGGCTTCGTCATCCCCTGACACCACTGTGTCCCACCGCCCCTTCTCAGCAAGGCTGTTTCTGGAAAGGAGATGTTTTGATACAAAACAGCAATGATAGAAGGTGACTGTTTTTGCTTCGTGCGTAATACCTTCTTCTGTTTATGTGTTCATTTTGTTTCGTGTATAATACCTTCTTCTTTCTGTGTGTGTGTGTTTCATTGTTTTAGGAGTCTGAAGCATTATTCCTCAAGGCAATTAAGGCAAATCCAAATGTTGCGAGTTACCATGGCAATTTGGGTAAGAAAGTTTTTCCGATTGAGTTGCATTGAAATTCTGTGTTGTTTTATATGTCTATGTCTATAAAATCTTTTCTTGCAAGAGTAATTTCTGAAAGGTTACCTGTATTGTTCCTGTCTCAAGATGAATTTTCATTAAATGGGTTGGGGGTGCAGATCAGTGTGGAGCCTTGCAGGCTGGAGGCCCTGCACTCATTCTCTAGTCCCTCACGAGAAACATTCCCTATACCCAGTCAGGGTTAGGATGTTGAAGATGCACTTTATTGCAACATCATTTTACAGTTTGATTCTGATGTGAGAGCCCCAACCGCAACCTAGAAACACAGCCTTTTCCCAAAGGGTTGTATGGAAATCTTCACTTAAGAGGTTGTGTTTATAAGAGACAGCTTGGCAGCTAAGTACATTGGCTACTCCTGCAGAGGACCCAGATTTGGTTCCCAGCACCCATTTGGAGGCTCACAACCGTCTGTAACTCCTGTTCTATAGGACCTGGCATCCTCTGGCCTCAATAGGCACCAGGCACCGAATGCATGTGTTACATGTACATACACACAGGCAAATACTCATACACACAAGATAATAAATAAATAAACCTAAAAATAACAAAAAATAATAACAAATAAACCTAAAATATAGAATATATTGTGGGGTTTCTTTTTATACATGAAGAAGGAAATAATGAAAGAGTAGACTTTGACATAGCCTGAGCTCAGCGCAGTGCTGTCTAGCTAGAAGTCTCACAGCAGCATTGAAACAGTCATGGCCCTTCTTCTTCTTTTTTTTTTTTTTTTTGTAATAACATTTCTGGAAACACGTGAATCCTATCTAACAATAAGAAGAACCCCAAGAGTAACAGGCAGGGGGTCCAGGGGCCCACTCCCCGGGGTGTGTGATTACAATAAACAAAGCTTACAGTACAAAAACAGTACTTTTTAAATCAGTGGTTTCTGTCGAGGCTCCACAAAAGTTCTTTGTGCGTGTGTTTGGGAGCCCTGAAAGTTAAGTCAGAAGCGCTTCCAACCAAATTCATCTGCTATTTCAGCTGTGCTTTATCATCGCTGGGGACATCTCGAGTCGGCCAAGAAACACTATGAGATCTCCTTGCAGCTTGACCCCGTGGCAGCAGGCACCAAGGAGAATTACAGTCTGCTGAGAAGAAAACTAGAACAAATGCACAAGAAAGATGTCTGATCTCCCCCACTCACTGTTCTGAGTGTGTGTGTGTGTGTGTGTGTGTGTGTGTGTGTGTGTGTGTGTGTGTGTGTGTGTGTGTAATGAGGCCTCGGTTCAGATTGTGCGTTCGGGTTTAGCCATTTAAAGTTCTCAGGCTTTTTTGTTTACTACACTATTATTTTTTTTCCTGTGAAAACAAAGAGATGCAAGAAGATTGTAGCACCAGCAACACACTCTTGAATGCTTGAGAGGATTTTTTTGCATTGAGATTGTATTTTTTCAGACTACCCAAATGTAATTCTAAAATCTCAAAAATGAAGCCTTTTTTTTTTTTAACTAAACAGAAAAAGGAGAATCAAAAATCATCTCGAGCAACTTTTGCTCGTGTTAAACCTGCATTTGGGGTGTGACTGGCGCAGTGAAGTGGCGTCACCTCGCCATGGCCAACTCCCACAGACTTACATAAGCATCGTGTATCTTGTGTGTGTGTATGCTAGCATGTTTATTTAATGACAAGTAATGACAAGTAAATTAAGGTCTGGGGGTTTAAGTCTCTTTGCAATAGTATAACTTGAAGTTTGTAAGAAATTATTCACTCTTTTGTGTTTAATGGGATAAATAGTGGAATGAAGAAGGGGAAATTTTAACATCTGGTGTATCTGTATATTTTTTTTTCTTTCATAGGAAGGTGTTGACTCCCAAGCTTTTTGGGGTATGTGTGTGCATTCCAACATGTATGATGTTAGTACACAGGATGATGTTCTACAGAAAACTACCACTGGTGGTAGACTAACCCTGCTGTGTTTAGGCAAATGCAGGCCGTCTAACGTTTTGGTTTCTGTCCTGCCCGGTGTTCAGAGGGCTGTTGTGTCCGTGTACATTGTGTTTTCATGTTTTTAGCCGAGGAATGGGTTCCCATTTCACATAATTGACCTACAGACATTACTCTATCCAGAAAATGCAAAAAGGTTAAACTTTCTTACAAAAGAAGTCAAAGTTCTGGATTGTGTGGTGTTCTTTAAAAAAAAAAAACGAGTTGCTTTTTTTCCCCCTTGTTTTATCAGATCTCAACGATTTGTTCACTTAGTTTGTTCTTTATATACTGTTGACCTAATAATTCATGCAATTGCTGTAATTTCTATTGCAGTAAAATTATCACACAAACTGCTGCGAAACTGTCGTCGTTTCTTTTTAGTAGTCAATGTTTCTGTTGAGCCTCCCCTGAAGGTGGAGTCGGATCTTTTCTAGGGTATGTGACGGGTGTGTCCTTTTAGGACCCACGGTTCATTCCTTTCCCACCACTGTGACAAGACAGACACCCAACAGACAGTGTCAGAGTGGAAGGGCTTAGTTTACCTCACAGTCTGCTGTGACGGGGAAGGTGCGGCAGGAGCTTGGAGCAGCTGTCGTGATGTATCACAGTCAGGAAATGGAGCGATCCATGACATGTGGCTGCTCTGCTTGTCATTTACTTCCTTCAGGCCCCCTGCCTGGGGGTGCTGGCGCCTGTGGGGTGCTGCCACCCCACATCTATGCAGGGTCTACCAACACTAAACCTCTGAAAACGCCCTTCCTGGTACACGGGTTTTGCTCAGAATTCAGTCCATTTACAGGCCTATTTTTTGTTTGTTTGTTTGTTTTTGGTTTTGGTTTTTTGGTTTTTCAAGACAGGGCTTCTCTGTATTGTTTTGGAGGCTGTCCTGGAACTCGCTTGGTAGACCAGGCTTGGTCTCGAACTCAAACAGAGCTCTACCTGCCTCTGCCTCCCGAGTGCTGGCATTAAAGGCGTGCGCCACCACCTCCCAGCAACAGGCCTATTTTATAGGCTTATGTTATGAAGTTACTGAAGTTCAGATATTGGGATGTGTAGCTCCATATCGGTAGATTTTCTTCTCTGTGCTCACTTTTAAAATACAACTTTCTTAAGTAAAAGCAAGTGGAAGAATCAGTGTGCAGACAGGATCCAGGCCTGGTGGTTGGTGTGTGTCTACCATCCCCTCTTACTCAGGAGGATCACAAATGCAAGGCCTGCCTAGGTTACGAAGGAATTCAAGACCACGTTGGGCAGCTTGGTGAGACCCTGTCTCAAAGATTAAAAATAAAAATGACAAGTCTGTTAAGTCAAGGGTTCTCTAGAAGAACAGAGAGAGAGAGACAGAGAAAGAGAGACAGAGAGAGAGATGAAAAAACTGTTATTAGATTGGTTTACACGGTACTTCTATGTTGTCCAAGAATGACTGTCTTCACAATGGAGAGGCTCAGAACTGTTGCTGCTTGGTTCACAAAGCTGTTTCGCAGCAGTTTCCCAATCTGACACTGTAGGTAGGCCAGGAGAGCTCCAAGAGAGTCACTGGTCTAAAGCCCACGTTATAAAGCTAAAGAAACTTGTATCATTGAGGGAAGGCAGGGACAGTGGCAGCCATAGAGCAGATGAACTCACCAGCAAGATGTGAAAGCGAGCCAACAAAACGCTTTTCCTGTGGACCTCCCTGCACCAGGGCTGCTGCAGGACCACTGGGCCCACATTTAGGATGGGTCTTCACACTTCTTGTAGCCCGATCAAGGAGATCCCTCACAGGTGTACTCAGAGGTTTGCCCCTTTGCTGGTTCCAGAGCCAGTTGGTTTGATGACCAAATGGGAGTCCTAAGGTTATAGTGATGTCTGCGTATTGTAGACCAAAACCAGAAGGGATGGGAATGCCTGCACTCACCTTCTGGGGACAGCAGGGTAGACTTTTAGACCAGCAGTTGTACTTTGTAGTAGTTGGAATACATCAGCAAAGAAAATTTTATGTCTCAGACATTGCTTTAAACAGTTTGTAGATCCTTTTTTTGTTTTTTTGTATTGTTTCCGAGTAAAGAATATTTCTTCTAAAAGCACCTTTAGGAACCTTTCTCTTTTTTCTCCCTACTGATAAACTCTCATGTCTGGCTCCCTTTCTACAAAACAGATCCCCTAAACTCTTGTTGGTTGGTCCATCAGGATTCCCTCTCCAGCTGTTTTCTGGGGGTGGGGGGAGGGTCATTTGGTTGACTAATACTTCAGGAAGCATTTCCTGGCTGCAGATTTTGGAAGTCCATTATGTAGACTCTTTCTTTTCTTCCTGTCTTAAGAGAGCTGTAGCATGTTTCTTGATTACCCTAAGACTGAAATAGAAGACTGCCTTCTGGTAACTTCTCTACTTGCCTGAACTTACGTATGTGTGTGCATTTTAAAACAGGGTCTTGCTGCACAGCCCAGCTGGCCTCAAACCCATGGTCCTATGCCTCATCTTCCCGAGGAGCTGGAATTATAGACAGGCACCGCCACACCTAGATGATAGCTCTTTTTTTTTATTTCAATGTTTTGTTGTTAATGACAGATGGGGGCAGCATTTAAACATGGGGAAATCTGATCACAGCCCATCACTTCCTTGGGCATACTTGTTTCTCAGTTCAGCACGTGTTACTTCGGGGTCTCTGCCTGGTCTGTCACTCCAATTTGTTTATACTTTGATGCACACTTACATTTGTTCTTTTAAATTTCATCCTATTAGGCACAGCCTCACACCCATATCCCTTACGGGGTCTTCTGGCGGAGTCTCATGTTACCTAGCGTGTTTGTTGCATGTGATTTCAAGTTACTGACTTGAAATGTCGTACAGGAGACTAGCTCAGCATCAAAGCATTAGACATCTGTGTCCGTATTCCTGTTCAACCTGCCTGGGTCTGGAGGTGATGGACCCAGGTATGAGTCTTGGTTCTCCCAGTGTAACATCCTAGGCAACTCATTTACATTATTCTACCCACTTCTCACATTTAAAGTGGGCCATAAGATTTGTTGGATAAGAAGGTAAGACGCTCAGTGGACCCCGGGATAGATGCTAAGAGGCAGAGTGCGCTTTTGAAAAAGGAGCAGCGCTATCATTAAACACATCTATTCCCTCCTTTACTCAGTAAAAAGTTAAGTGCCTGCTGCATCAGCCACTTTTACATTGCTGTGATAGAAACACTATAGCCAAGGCAACTTACAGAAGAAAGTTTATGTGTGTTTATGGCTCCAGACAAAGTCCATGATTGCAGAGCAGAGACATGGTGGCTGGGTCAGAAGCTGAGGGCTCACAACTCTACTGGCACACAGGGAACGGTGACAGTTTTGAAACCGTAGCCTGCCAGCAGTAACATCCTTGAGCAAAGCCATACCCCACTAAACCTCCCCAAACAGTGCTACCAGTTAGGGACCAAGTATTCAAACATCTGAGCCTACTGGGAACATTCTCATGTAAATTATCATATCTACTATGTGCCAGAGACCTCTTAGACCGTGGAAGTATAAGCTGAGAGAAAGTGACTGAGGTCCTTTTACTTTAGCATCCATAAATTCTGGTAGTCCCATGGATATCAAACGATGGCTGCTAACAAACTACCATGGTGATCAGTTTCCCATTTTTACTTTTTAAATTGTGGCTTCTATATTTTTGTATCTGTGTGAACTATGGCTATGGCTCAGTGGCAGAGTGCTAACCTAGCATGCACAAGGCCCTAGAACCGAGTCCCAGCACCATAAGAACTGACATTTAAAAAGTTACAGCTGTGTGCACTGTCCATTTCTTATGGGCAGTGTGTCTCAGTACAAGGCAGTGAATATATGTGACAGCCTAGAAATTTAGCTTTTTTTTAAAAAAATTATTTGTTGCATTTAATCCTTGCAGTCATATTAATTTTTAATGCTGTTGGATACCACGGGGCTATATTTCTCACTGCTCTCCTAAGGTTTTCCTGAGTGGACAACTCGGGTACCTGTCTGAAAATCAGGCACCTCTCAAGATCATAAGATTAGCAAACAGCCAGAGTAGATGAGGCTTCTTGGTGGATTAATTAGAGCTGTTATAATACATGTTGGAAGAATGTTGATTAGAAAATTGTTCTTTGAAGAGCAGTGGTGGCTCACACCTTTAATCCCAGCACTTGTGATACAGAAGCAGGTGGACCTCTGTGAGTTCAAGGCCAGCTAGTCAATAGAGTGAGTTCCAGGACAGCCAGAGCTGTTACACAGAGAAACCCTGTCTTGAAAACAAAAGAAGGAGGAGGAGAAGGAGAAAGAAAGAGGGGGGAGAGGGAGGGAGGGAGGGGGGAAGACAAAGAAAGATAGATCATGCTTTGGGTTTTGTCCCAAACTAATCAATTCAGGAAAGATCAGCAATGAATAAAATCACTATATGAGGGGCGACAGGGAACTTGGTCATGGAGTCCCAAAAGCTGAGCTCAACTGATGACAGCATCAATGAGTGACTGTCCCACTGTGAGGCCATGTGACATACAGTCTCCTAGGAAGAACTGTAAAATAGGGTTCTATCTGAATCTAAGCATGTTGACTTGAGCCATGATTTTGAATTTAAACACTACAAATGATAAGTTTTTGTGATATTATGTAAGAACTTGTAGGTTTTTAAGGTACATACACAGAGCTGGGTGTGGAGGCAACACAGCTGTAATCCCAGCACTTGGGAGGCTAAGACAGGAGCATGGTAAGTTTGAGATCATACTGGACTACATAGCAAGGGACAAACAAGCCTGAACTACTTAGTGACACCCTGTCAAAGGAAGGGGCCGTGGGAGGAAACACAAACTGTGTCTTTAGAGGTTAAATGATAAGTCCATGTTCTACAACAACAAAAAGGCAAAGGAGCCTGGGGGAGATGACTTAGTCAGAAAAGCCCTGAGCACGCATGAGGACTGAGTTCAGTCCCTAGTACTCATAAAAAAATAAAATTTAGAAGCACCAACCTGTAACACAACAAAAACCCAGAGGCAGATGTTGGGGTTAAAGCTAATGACCAGAAAAGCAAAGTGGCCATCCACTAGAGAGCTCTCACCTCTACCGATGCTCAGACTGAGGGAGCGATTATGACCTCTGGTTGTATCTCCACACTGCTCCTTAGACTGCAATGAGTTCCTGTCTCCGCCTTATCTCCCTCTCTCACCCAGCCATATCACCCCTGTCTCCACCTCCCTAGTGCTGGGATTAAAGGCGTGTCATTCCAAGTGATCAACAAAAAGATGAGTGATGGGCTCATGGTCAAAGCGTCACTGAACTTCAACTTAACCCCCATCACCTCCTCCCACACCTTGTGTCCCCCAATACTTTGTGCTTTCAGTCCCCTCCTCAGTAAATGAAGACTTTAATCCCAAAGCTGTTGAAGAGTGGAGCATGGTGAAGTTGGGGCTCCCGTCGCCTGGGGCACCAAAATGGGGCCTTGGGAGCCCCTGGATAAGAAGATCCTGTAGTCTCACACGCCTCTGATTGGGAACAGTCAGAGCTTGATTGCTCATGCTTCTGGTGCAGGGTACAGGACACATACAGAACCAACAAGGACCACATCCTTTTCCAGCCCAAGAGGCTTGGTGATGATGCTCATCTGCAAGGTGGGCTCCGGCCACCACAGAAATGTTCTTCGGGTTTTGTAAGGGAGATCTCATGTACCCACTGGCCACGCCCATTTGGGGCGTGGACACAGGTAAGTGGGAAAGGTGAGGGATAAAAGGAGAAAAAAGAAAAGCCCCTTCTTGGATCCCGGCCAAGATTCGGAGATCATAGAGCGCTGACAAGTTCTCAGCTTTTCATGTAAGTTACTTCTCTCTTAATAAATATCCAACTACCTTCACACACACACACACACACACACACACACACACACACACACACCGGCATCCTTGATGTGACTCGCGCTTCCCTGTCACAGGGTTCCCCCTGACTCATCCGATTTCTCTTGTCCACCTGCAGCAGGCGCTCTGCTTTGCATACCTTCTGAAAGTTCTTGTTGGCTTCCTCCACCCCTTTCTCCAGCAGGGACTGACTGAAGCTTACATGTGTTCTCAAAGCTGAGCTGCAGGTCCACAAAGCAGCGGATGGTTTACTGGCTGAACCGCGTTCTAAAGAGAATGCCCCATGCGAGCCCCATGTCAGCCCATGTGAACCCCAGGGTGATTTTCTTCAGCTGTTTGGCAAAACGGTCTAGTTCTTTCTTTAGAGCCTTCCTGTCCTGTGACTCCTCAGGATTTGGTTCCACCTCCACCTTCGTGGTACTAGGGTGGACAGTAAGTGGACCACGAGAGACCTCCTCCTCTTTGCTCTCCATTCTGACTCCTGTGTGGCCCTCAGGCTGCAGAATCTCTGGGCCAACGTGAGGCATTAGGCCCACTCTGACCTGAGATGCACAGTATGCCATCCCTCCACAGAATTTACATGGCTGCAGACACCTCTTGAGCCTGGCTCAGGTGCTGGCCCAGTGCCAAGCCTAGATGGTGACAGTCGGGAGCTTAACCAGGTCCAAGGGTACACCCAGTGTGGCTTCTGCTCCAGCACCCCACCTGGTGGGGGTGAGAAGACTTGTTAGTTCCACCCTCAGAAATGTAATTTGCCATACTCACCTGCAGTAATAGTGTTTACCTACTTCTGGATCACACTCTGGGAGTTGAAATTGGCAGAATCTTGATAAAGGCAATGCCAAATACTCTGCCCATTATCGTTTACGCCACTGGGACATTCCCTCACGGCTACACCAACTGTGTAATTATATCAGGAGACATCATCTGTTTCTCCACTTGGTCACATAAACAGCACTAAACTTTTTCAGTGTTATCACAAACCTCCACTTTTACAATATATGTTCTGGTTACCTCCAGCTTTAAAGGTCTAAATTTCCAACCCATTTGTGGTACCTTGTAATAGCAGCTCTATGAAGAGGGAAGTGTATTAAGTAATCTAATCTCCCAGTAGCTGCTGTGGGGACCATTTTTTTCCTCTGGCAAATGTAGTTTTTTGGGGGAGGGTATTTTTAAATCAAAGCATTCATTTTCTGAACCTTTCCCTTCAAGCAGATTAGCCAATCATGTCAGAGGGAGACTTCCCTCCCACCAATGGGATGAGACTCAGTTAACACCTACCTGTCTATAATAAAAGATGGGAACCATCTTGGCCCTGGTGTGCTTTCTAGCCTACTTTGGGTTTTGATGCAGTCTTTTTACAAAAAGAATTGCCTTTCTGAGCTACTTGAACATTTTTCCCACGTGTCTTTGTGAGATGCCGAGGCTATTTTTTGTTTCTACCAAGCTTCAGTGACGAAATGGGAAATAATACTTTTCAGAGAGGTATGAGGTTTAAGAGGTGCATATAGACACACAAGGTACACACCCATAGATACTAAAATAAATTATAAAGCCATCCTGATAAAGTGTTTTCATGGTAGCCAAGGGTGGCCTTGAACTCACAGCCATCCATCTACCTGTGTCTCCCAAGTGCTGGGATTAAAGGTGTGTGCCACCACTGCCTGGTGTCTATGGCTAACTATCGTGGCTAGCTCCGAGTTCTGATCTTCAGGCAAGCTTTATTTGTTAGATCATAAACAAAACATCGCAATGCCACATAATAGGCTTCCCTAGGAGACTTCCATATATACTGTGTTTTTATTGATCCTCTTCTCTACCCCTCCTTCCATCCCTACCCATCTTCTACTTTGATGTCATGTGTATTTTATTAATCCCCCTTTCTCCCCTTACCAGGCCCTCCCTTAAGACCCTTTGTCCCCTCTCATGGTCCTCTGTGGAAAGAGTTAAGTGGTTTATGAATATGATCAATTAGATTTATTCTAGACTTGTTCATCTATTTAAAATACAACCACTTCAGCCTCACTGGCTACATCTACACGAAAACCAATAATACGAGAAGAGTTCAAGTACTCCACCTACACAAAGAAGTCAAAGAGACAGGAAATGATGAAAGGACATCAATAGTCTTATACTTAATTGTGTCTTTGAGGACAGAGACCTCTCATGGTTTCTGTGACATTGCTTTCTCCTGGGCTCTAAAAGCGCCACACCATTCCTGAGGAAAAGTCTCTAGAGACAAAGGTTCCCTGAGCTTTTGTTTCTCACCCACCTATTCTGGCTCTCACTCAGGGGATACAGGTGAAAGTCAGCCTTTCCACTAGCTCTTAAACAAGTTTTATTTTAAAAAGAGTCGGTCAGTGGGAGGAATGGCTACATTACCTGTATCCAGTAGGCATGGGTATGAGCGGGTGTGAAGCCTTGGTGATGCATGACTGTCCTGAGGCGTCTTCCTAAGATCCATCAGAGTTTAGCGTCACCACAGGGTTTATGAAAAGAGGTCTGTCTCCAATTTTGTGTTTATGAGTCTCTCTGAAGTAGTGGGTTTCGGGTGTGTTTGGGTCCAACACAGGCGTGTGTAATGTAGAGCTTACCCATTTAGAAGCGGTTGTACTGTGTCTGGTGTGGGGCATCCCTGTGTGTGGGTGCACGTGTCTGGGTGTGTGTGTTGTGTGGGGGGGATGTGTCTGTCTGTCTCTCTGTGTCAGGGGTGGGGCATCCCTGTGTGTGAGTGCATGTGTCTGTGTGTGTTTGTTGTGTGTGTGTGTGGGGGGGGTCTGTCTGTCTGTCTCTGTGTCAGGTGTGGGGCATCCCTATGTGTGAATGCATGTGTCTGTGTGGGGGGGGTCTGTCTGTCTTTCTGTCTGTCTCTGTGTCAGGTGTAGGGCATCCCTATGTGTGAATGCATGTGTCTGTGTGTGAGTGCATGTGTCTGTGTTGTGTGTGTGTGTGGGGGGGTCTGTCTGTCTGTCTCTGTGTCAGGGGTGGGGCATCCCTGTGTATGAATGCATGTGTCTGTTTGTGTGTGTTGTGTGTGGGGGGTCTGTCTGTCTTTCTGTCTGTCTCTGTGTCAGGAGTGGGGCATCCCTGTGTGTGAGTGCATATGTCTGTGTGTGGTGTTTTGTGTGTGTGTGGGAGGTTGTCTGTCTGTCTGTCTGTCTGTCTGTCTGTCTGTCTGTCTGTCTGTCTGTGTCGGGGATGGGGCGCTTTCGTTCAGTTCAGAAGAAGGTGGTCTCAGATAGGTAAGTGCGCGGCTCTGGCCGCGTGGACTGAGGCGTGCAGGTAGGCGTGCAGGCATCCAGGTGTGGTCGGGCGGGGCATTAATGCGAGGGCGCCGCAGGGGCGAGAGGAGCGGCGGAGTGCAGCCTGCAGGGGGCGCCGCCCGGGGCGTTTTGGTTGCGGCGCCCGCTCAGTTGGGCATTTCCGCTCCGCGGGCCGGCGCGCTCCCGCTGATCCTCTTGGCCGGGTGCAGGTGAGGCTCTGAGCGGGCTGGCACTGGGAGCCTGAGCGGCTTAGGGACTGGGTCGCCAGGCTGCAGAGCGCGGGCCGCTAGCGTCCGGGCAGATGCAGGGCCGGGCGGGAGGGCGAACGGAACCCGCGGGGCAGGGCGCACGTTTGACCCCGGAAAACCGCCCCTGACGGCCAACGCGCTGGCCACGGCGGGAGTCGCACAGACGCTGGCCCAAGCCGAGCTGCTGCTCGCTGCTCGTGGGACGGACGCCTCCAGCAGGTAGCTTAAGCTCCCAGGTGGAATGAGGCTGTTTTCAAAAGCTCCGCTTTTTAATTTTAGGTGTTTCTTATGTGTGAAGGAGGCCACAACTTGCAAAAGAATCCAAAACCAACTTCTGATCTTAGGTTCTTTTCTATTCGTGATTATCGTTGCTGTTTCACTCGATCCGCCAAGTTATAATGGCATAGCCTCGCTCGAAACCCATCAGAGGTGTGCACATGTTTTAACTTAGCTTCTTAACTCCAAGTTCAGTTTATTCATGTTGAAGGAATACGGAAACACATTAGAGTAGGAGCATGGAGCATATATATATATATATATAGGCTGACGGTCCCAGTAAGAAATCATGAGTTCAAAATAAAGGCTGTCTTTGAATCAGTTGGATTTACCTCTGAGAGGTAAGTCTTGGGCACACCTGTGCTTACTTTCCTCCAGTTGAAGGCTTTTTCTTGGCCTGGTTCCTGTAATTGAAGTGCCTGGCAGTTTGGCCTCATTTTCCTGAGCCGGCTCCCAGGAGAAGCCAGAAGTCCCTGAGTAAGCAGGCCAGCCTTCCCCAATGAACTTTAGTCTTTAAAGGCTTAGTACGCCAAGTTAATTAGTAGCTTCTTCTATACTGAACTTTTTTTTTAACTAGTAAACTTTACTAACCGTGACCTTAGCATACAACAGACCCAAGGTTGTATCTCCAGCACTGGAAAACAAAGTTGGGGTTGGGTATGTAGCTCAGTGGTAAAACGCCGCCTTATTATGTGTGAGGTGGTGAACTGGAATCCTACTAATGACTGTTTGTGGTGGTGCTGGGTAGTGTGCAGTGCATTTTTAAAATGATGTGTTCAAGTCAGGTGTTGTGGTTTATGCCTGTAATCCTAGCACCAGTGTAAGGATTCAGGCATTACACTGGCTAGCCCCTGTCACTTGGCGGAATGCCCTCAGGCAGCACCCTGGTCAGCCCAGGTGCAAAGGACCCCTTAAAAGAAAGACCACTTCCCACTTACGCTCTCTTTAGGACTTCTCCTGTTTCCCTCTTCTCTTCTGCTCACTCTGACTCTGTGTTTCTTTATCTCTTTTCTCCTCCCTCCTCCCCTTCCTAATAAAACTTCTCACTTAAGCTCTGTCTGCCTGGCATGTTTGTCCCTATGCTCCGTCACCCTCGCCTACAGTGGAATCCACCAAGGTCCCGCACTCAGAAGACTGAAGCAGGGCATCGTAGGCTATGAAAGACTTTATATCAAATGATAACACCCCACAGTGTTTTCCCTTTATCTAGTAACTCCAGTTGTCAGTGCTTGAAAAAATAGTCACCGCATATTTTTTTTATTGTACCCACCATCCTACAAGCTAGGGCCGTCGAAGAGGGATATGGCCCATGGGAAGGTAGCCATAGGAGGACAGCATCAACTGATCTTAGCAGTCTTCTCTAGAGCATTCCCCATCTGGAGCCAGTATTTAATTGAAATTTTATTCAGAGAGCCTGAGCTAGCCATGGCTACCCAGCATCTTGACTGAGAAATCCATCCTTCAGTCAAAGGCTTCTCTGTGTTGTTGTTGAAACTGCTTTGGGAAGGACAGCCTTGCTTAGGTTGCAGGCCCAATCCCTGGAACCCGGAGCTATGTGTAGGCATTGCTAACTTTGTGTGAGGTACTGTTATTCTCCCTCAGCGGAGTTCACTAGAAAAGGCTAGCTGTTCATATGGCGGCATGAGTCAACGGGTATTATCACTAATGTGGAAGAATGAAGTACAAGGCCATGAACTGTTGGAGTGAAAGCTGGGGGTGGGGGCTCTTTAGGGTTAAACCTCAAGCAGAGGGTGGCTTTTTATGGAGGAATGGGACAATGGCATTCCTGGTTTTAGACACCATGAGCAGAAGACAGGGTGAATATATGAAACTATGTTCAGAAAGAGCAAGCGAGCCGACAGGTGTGCTGAGACGACCATGGGCATAGGGAGAGCTGCACCAGATTGGGCCGAGGAAGGAAAGGCTCTCCGATGATAAGTTCTGTTTCTTATCAAGGTTCTGATTTCCCTCTCTAGCTGAAAAATTTTTAACCAGGTATGAAAGCACGGAAACTATCTGAACTTCCAGATAGCCATTAAATAGAACTTATGATTCTTCTCAGCCTGATAGGCATTCTTTTTCCCATTCTCTGTTCATTTAAGACTGGAAATACAGCTTGGTGGTAGAGCACCTGCCTCACATTTGCAGGGTCCCAGGCTTTACCCTCAATGCTACAAGAAAAAAAAAAGGTGATTTAAAGCAGTTTATTCTAGATAGTATAACAGTTCTCTAAATAATTAGAAGGAACATTTTCTTCTGGGACTACAATGTCATCATCACCTCTTAGCAGATTACCTCAAGATGCTCAAATTTTTATGTGGGTTTGTTATGTAAAATGTAGTGCAAAATAGGCCCAGCACTTGAGAGGTAGAGGCAGGTAAATCTCAGTCAGTTTGAGGACAGCCTGCTCTACAGATTGAGTTCCAGGACAGCCAGGACAGTTACACAGAGAAACTGTGTCTTGAAAAACAAAACAAAACAAAAAATTGTGCAAATAAATGGTATCTATTGACTTATTGGTTGACCCTTTCAGGCTAGGGCAGGGATTTATAGGATTTCCTATAAAGGCGCAAATACAAACTCAGGCTTTACAGGCCCTGAGCCTTTGTACAAATGCCTGGCTCTGAAGTTGCCATATAAAAGTAGCCATGGCTGACATATACTACATATGTATAACTATGCTCATGTTTAATTTTCTGGTTTTCATATATGTGTTTGCTTATTTTTAATTCCCTGCAAGGTTCAGCTTACACACAGGCCATGACTTGCTGACTTTGATCTGGAGCAATTCATGAGTTCCTTCCTTCCTTCCTTCCTTCCTTCCTTCCTTCCTTCCTTCCTTCCTTCCTTCCTTCCTTCCTTCCTTCCTTAAAAAAAATAAAAACATTTATCTATTATGTGTATGTGTGCGAAACTCAGAGGACAGCTTATGGGAGTCAGTTCTCCCTTTCACAACAAGGTTCCAGGGCTTGAACTCAGGTTGTCCTTCTTGGTGGCAAGTGCCTTTACCCACTGAACTGTTTGAGGCTTTCCACAGGTTTCTTTACTGTCGGTGATTTATTGATATCACTTGGCTGGTTACCACATTCTGAGCTTGGGGGTTGTTTTTGCTTAGGTCCAACTAGATAACTTGGTTACTGCCAAGATATGAGTTGCCACTGTTGCACCCTGAGGAATCTCTTGCCCTGTTTGTTGGTCACTGTTGTGGTTTATAGGTGTCACAGATAGGTATGATTTTTGGTCATTTCCTCCCTTGGTGGCTTGTACAGTACCTTCAGGTACTATGAAAGCTGGTCCTCTGAGGGGAAGCTTTCAGGTCACATCCAGCTCAGATCCTCTGAATCCTGTGTCCAAACTAACAGCCTCCCAAGTTCTGGGATTAAAGGCGTGTGCCACCGCCGCCACCACCTCCACCTGGCTGAACTGGCCATTTTAATGTATTGCTGACCCTCTGCTGGGCTTCAGAGTCCAGTTAGATAAGAACAACCATACTTCATTCCTTTTGGCCCTAGTGCCTTTGACATAGCAAAGAGTAGGAAAAGGTGACATTTTGAGTTAGGTCTGAGTGAGAGTAGAAGTACCAGACATTGTCCATTTGTTCAAATCATCACACCTGCTTTTAAAAAGTTAACGACCCCTCTGTCTTATCTGAAACAAGAATAGAAAATGATTTGTCCACCTTTCTAGGGTATGCTCAACGAAGACCAGCCAGTCACTGCCAGGATGACAACGGTGTCTTAGCTTCTTAAGGCAAGTAGCTAGGTAGATTTTCAGATGGACCAGGAGTGCCAGTCCCTGGTTGGCTGTGATACATGATGGATATATCTGGTTCCAGAAGTTGAGTTGTCTGCCACCCCTTACTAGAATCTCTGTGGTCTCTTTCTACTTGTGCCAACTGACAAATGTCTCAAGCAAACTCATGACAAATTCTGAACTACTGTGACCCCAGGCCAGACATAGGTTGGAAATTCTTAATACAGAAATTGGGAATGCTCTAAAATCCAAGTGTTGGATTTTGTACCATTTTGCATTTCAGCCCCACCCACCCCACCCCCAGAAGTGCTTGATATGAAGTCTATGCAGTTAAGTAATTCCAAAATCTGAAATGTTCCAACATCTGAAACATTTCTGGTCCCATGGGTTTCAGATAGGGCTACTGAGTCTGTTTTTATTGGGTGATCTTTGGAGACTATAACAAAATCACTAGTGACAAATAGATATATACCTGATATGATGTTCTCTAAGAACTTCTCTGAGTGGCTCCTAGCCTGTGGCTGTTGTGAACCATGCTGCTGAGGACTGTGGAGATGTTGTGTCTTTTAATGTACCATTATTAATGTCAAAAGGTAGTTAGATGATTTATTTTCTGTGCACAAAAAGTTAAATTCTGTCATCAAGAACATCAGTTATAAGACACACACCTGTAATTCCAGCACTCAGGAGGTGGGGTAGGAGGATCAGTCAAGAGTTCAAGGTCATTCTTGGCTATGTAGTGAGTTTGGGCTCAGCCAGCTACATGAGGCCCTGTCTGAAAACATAACAAAACAAAAACCAAAGTGCAACAGCCTCAAAACCATTGGTCAACTAGATAACCAATGTATGGTTTTGTGTGTGTGTGTGTGTGTGTGTGAGAAAATTAAAAAAGAATTAACATTTACCAGACACAGGTACATGCCAGACATGATTATATCTGGGTAGAGTTCAGAAAGATGGGGTGTCTGAACCATGGACAGGCATTCACAGTTGTCTCTTCTCGACCCTGAAGTTGCAGTGCAGCTGGTTTAAAGGTCTGTGTTAATTCTCTTTTCTTTAGTTACTTTGAGACAGGATCTTTACTGTGTGCTCTAGGAGAACTCCCAAGAGCTGTGACCTAGGCATGTCATATCACACCAGGTGTATGTTCTTGTATCTACCCCACACTGGCTCCTGCTGCCAGAGTAACACTGAATAGGTCTGATCTGAAGGATGCCGGGACACTCCAGGAAATTGTAGTTTCATTATAGATTACAAATAGAAACCCTGGATAAAGACCTTGTATTAAGTAAGGCTTGCCCCTACAGCTTTTGCAGAATAACTCTACCCATTCCCACAGGTAGCTCTTCTATGTAGGTTTCCTGTGTTTCTGTGGTCACCCTACATTGCATTATTATTGTCTGTCTGTTTGCTTATGTGCATGTCTGCTATAGATCTCACTATAGCCACTGCTGCTGATATTTCTCTGGATGCTCAAACTGTCTCTGATTTAAACAGATGGTGTCCATTTTAGCAGGCTTCTCTGTCCTTCCAAGTTGACATGTTTTTCTGAGTACTCCCCTTGCTTTCCTGCTCAGGTTCCTCTTGGATGTTGTGTCCCAACCTAGGGATCATCCATTCCCCCCCCCCAAAAAAAACTGCATTCCTTATTAGAAAATGGTATTTAGAAGCCAGTATCTGCAGTGCAGTATACTCACTGCTGTTGGAACGTACCTGTTCTATTACTATAAAGAGACACCATGATCAAGGCGGCTTATAAAATAAAACATTTAGTTGGAGGTTTGCTTACAGTTTCAGAGGGTTAGTTCATGACCCTCATGGTGGGAAGCATGGTGGCAGGAAGTTATGGCGACTGACCTGAGACCTTAAATTCTGATCTACAGGCAGTAGGCAGTGAGAGAGACTGGGTCTGGTGTGGGCTTTTGAAACTTCAAAGTTACCTCCCAGTGGCACACCCCCTCCAACCAGGCCATACTTCCCAATCCTTCCTAAGTAGCTCAGCAGCAAAGAGCCAGACATTCAAGTATGGGAGCCATTCTCTGTATCTACTCTTGCATGTGTGCATGGCTATGTGTATTTACTTACTCATTAATGTTCATAGAAAACCATGGGTTTACACCAGTAGCCTCTACCTAACCTGTACCTTAGAAAGCACTACGGCTTAATATGTTTCTGTATTAATAACCCTCCTCTCTGACACTGAAAAGTCTGGCAGCCCTAAACTTATCTGATTGATCCTTCCTGGTCACAAGCTGACTGCCCACAATAGGGCTCCCCCTTGAGGACTCCCAAGCAAGGCTGGGGAGAATGAGGTGCCTCCCATTACCAGTCAGGCTGTAAAACCACATTGTGTGGGCTGTTTGCAAGGGGGAGGGAGCTCCTGTCCGAAGGACTGTCACCCTGAGCACCCAAACTTCTTAGAGGCCTAAATGGCCTCTTGGATGTATACCACTGCTTCTTTGTTCGTCTCCAAGCCCGAGTGTGAGAAAATCTTACCTGGGCTTTCTTCTCTGAAAGCCACCCCCACAAACAGTTTACAGCCTTTGCCCCTTGGCCCACATAAAAGCACAGGCCAGAGCAACTCACAGTTTCAGTCCCATTAGAGACACAGAGAGCAAAGTCCAGTAATGCTTCTGTGTCTCAGCTGATCAAACAGGTTCCTCATAGTTGTGGTCAAGGCTGAGGTCCAAGCTTGACTCAGAGAGGCCCTGAACTCATGAAACAATGGGGCAGTAACTGGGTCCTTTCTGGATATCGTGGAAACCTCAGTTTCTCTTCTCATGGTCATCTCCATACAGAGCCACAGATGGCAGCCTGACAACTGAGAAATCTGAGACAAAGAACTCCTAAGACAGATGCCTCAGCGTGTTTGTTTTTAATAGCCTAACTTAGAATAATATCTTGTTCTTCTTTGTTTGAAGTGAATCACTAAACCTGCCTATGTTCAGGAGGCAGAAATTGTACAAATACAGGAATGCTTGGGAGAGGAGCTTGCCAAGTGCCCAGCAGAACCTCATAGCCAGGAAAAGACAGAGGCACGTGTTTCTGTAAGGATAAACGGCACACTTGTTGAGGGTATAGGTAACTGTTTTTTGTAGAAATTACTTACAAGAGAAACCAGGCAACCCAGATGAGTCAAGTCTTTCACTAGCGAACCGGAAGCTGAAAAGAGAGCAAGCGCAGTGCTGCCAAAGTCTTTTATTCCCACCTCCGTACTTGCCTCTAGCCACGCCCAAAAGTGGGCCTGGCTAGCGGCGTAGTTCACTGCCTACATCCATATGCATCTCTAGTCACGCCCAAAGTGTGTGTGGTTAGCAGCGCGGTAAACCACCCTTTTATTACTACATCCCTATGCGCCTCTAGTGCGCCACGTGGCTAATGGCGGAGTCCTAAATCTCCTCCTACAGGCATGGTCTTTCACATACTGTGGAAGGTGGAAGGGTCACCCAGTCTTGTTGAGTATAGCAACAAGACCAGTTTGGATGGTCAACCCGGATGGAGTTAAGTGTGTCAGTATAACACTGCTAGAGAAGTAGTGATGGGGTAGGGAGAGGTGAGGGCAAAGGAGGCTAGGAAGCGTGAATGCCCCCCTCCCTCACGGTATCCAGTCACAGGCGGGTGTCACCTTCAGCACCTTCTTGTGATAAGCCTACTGTTTAAGGAGGAGCTGTAGATCAGGTGGCCGAGTGCTTGCCTTAGCACAGGCAGAGTCCTCGGTTCAGCTGCCAGCACTGCATACCAGGTTTGTTAGAATGTATATGTAATCTCTGAAGATGGTGGCAGAGACGGGAATATCAGAAATTCAATGTTGTTTTACCCTCGTGGGTAATTTGAAGCCAGCCTGAGCTACATGAAACCCCATCTTAAAAACAAAGTGTGTGTGTGAGTGATTATCTTATTTTCCCATTGCTGTGATAAGACATCAGGACCAAGGCAACTTATAGGGGAAAAAAGATTATTTGAGGCTTACAGTTTCAGAGGGTGAGTCTGTGGTCATCGTGGCAGAGCATGGTGACAGGCAGGCAGGATGGCAATGGAGCAGTAGCTGAGGGTTCACATTTTGATCCACGAGCAGGAAGCTGGGAGCTCTGACTGGGAATGGCATGGGCTTTTGAGACCTCAAAGCCTGCCTCCCCGTGACACATCTCTTCCAAAAAGGCTATCCCTCCTAATCCTTCCCAAACAGTTCTACCAACTGGGGACTAAGTATCGAAACATATGAGCCTGTAGGAGCCATTCTCAAACCACCATGGGGAAGAGGGATTTTTATAATTCTATCCCTAGGGGATCTGAAACCTGCTTCTTGCTTCTGAAAGTATCTATATCCATGTACTGCCTGACCCCCATCCTGTGCACATGCCTCATAACACAAATCTTTAAAGACAAAGTATAGACCTCCAACTCTCATTGTTACTGTTAAGAAAATTGATTTATAAAGCCAGGTATGGTGGTGCATTCCTCCAGCCCAGCACTCAGGAGGATCTCAGAGGCAGGAGGATCTCTGTGAGTTTGAAGCCAGCCTGATCTGCATATGGGACAGCCAGGACTACATAGAAATATCTTGTCTTTTAAAAAAATGGTTTATGGACTTGTGTAGATAGACGTCAGATTTGGCAGAGGGGTTTGTAGGGCCCTTTTGTTTCAAACACTGTTAGGTTGTAAAATAGCAGGTCTTTTTTTCCAGCATTTCAGGCAGTAAGTACAAGGTGGCTTACAATGTGGTGGCTAAATGTACTAATGAAACTGTTAGCATTGTTGGGAATGTTGAATGAGACAGGCTTCGAATTCTGACTCTGAGAATCAGTGCTCTGATCTTAAGTAATGATGCTCACAGACGGGTTCTACCTTCATATTTCACCCCCTTTTCTCAAGACTGACCTGAGAAGAAATTATTTTAAAGACTGTTATTTTCATAGGTATTTGGGGTTTCTAATTTATGCTCAGAACTATCATTTGATTAATCTCATGATGATAAAAATAATGGTAAATTTAAAGGGCAAATATATACTACATTTAAATCTGTAATTTGAGTTTTGAATTATCTCTCAGCTGTTTTAATTGAATTCAGCTTAGGGTAATACAAGCACTGATAGAATGTGATTGCTTTGGAGAAAGTAGTTAGGAAAAAAAGGCTTAATTTTGAGTTCTGTGCTTTTAGTTTAGTTTCTTTTTTATTTTTTCTTTTATTGAAAATAGACTTTTTTTCTCATACAATATATCCTGATTACAGTTTCTCTTCCCAGTTCCTCCCAACCTTCCCTCCCCTCTAGATCCATCCCCTTTCTGTGTCCCATTAGAAAAGAGCAGACTTGTAAGAGATAACACCAAACATGTCAAAATAAAAAATAATAAGATAAAGCAAAAACTATTACACTGAGGCTGGACAAGGCAACCCAACAGAAGGAAAAGAGCCCTACTAGCAGCCGCAAGGATCAGCGACTCACTTATTCACACTCAGGAGTCTCATAAAAATACTAAACTGAAAGCTATAATAAATACACAGAGGGCGTGGTGCAGACCCATGCAGGTCCTGTGCTTGCTGCTGCTGTTTCTGTGAGCTCATGTGCACCTTGCTTAGTTGATTCAGAGGGCCTTGTTCTCATGGTATCCTCCGTCCATTCTGGCTCTTACACTCTTTCGGCTCCTCTTCTGTGTTCTCTGAGCTCTGAGATGAGAAACTCGACGGAGAGCTCCCACTTAGACTCTCTCTTCCTGTAAAGTCTGGCTGTAGGTCTCTGGTTCTGTTCCTATCTACTGACAGAGGAACCTTCTCTGATGATGGCTAAGCAAGGCAGTCTGTGCATACAGCAGAATATCATTGGGAGTCTTTTGTTCTTGAAAGACAAGTAGTATTTGGTTTTACCCTAGGTCTCTGGGCTATCTAGTCTCTAGTTCTTGATCACACAAGCAGTATCGTTATGGGGCCCATCTTGTGGAGTGAACCCTAAGTCGAAACAGACATTGGTTGGCTTCTACAAGTTCTGTGCCACAATTGCCCTAGCATATCTTCAGGGAGGTCAAAGGTTCTGTGGCTGGGTTGGTATTTATGTTTCTCTTTTGGCAGCCTGAAGGGTACTTCCTGCACCAAAGGCACAAGAATGTTGGGGTGAGGGCATATTCCATATAGGCACCAGGTCTACTTCTCTATATTCAATGAGTTGTGTGGGTGTTGTCCTCAGCAATGGAGCCCACTGTCAGTTTGTAGAGAGAAAACCATTGTCTTAGCAACAGTTTGGGTTGTTTGGGGGATTTCCTTGAGACCACTTTGACCAACAACTCAATTGAATGCAACCCAGTCCCAGTCCTGGAAGACTCACTTGGTGACAAGAGATGGCTATTGAGACTCAGTACCACCACCACTCCCATTATTAGGAGACCTCATTAGGATCATATTTTAGGAAGTTTCCTCTGCACTAGGTTTCCATATCAACCCCTCAAATGCCCGACAATTCCAGCTGTCTTCTCCCTTCCCCTCCCCACCTGATTCTCCTGTTCCCATCACCGCCCACATCTGCTTCCAGTCTACGTGTAAAATCTGTTCTATTTCCCCCACCAAGGGAGATCTATATGTCCCCTTAAATCCTTTTATACCTAACCTCTCTGGGTCTACGGATAGTAGGTTGGTTATCATGTACTTAAAGGCTATATATATCCACATGTAAGTGAATATATAACTATCTCTGGGTCTGGGTTACCTCATTCAGGATGATTTTTTTCTACTTCTGTTTTCCTATATATACTTCATCATGCCATTTTTTAACAGCTGAGTAGTACTTCATTGTGTAAATGCACCACATTTTATTTATCTGTTCTTCTGTTGAGGGACATCTAGGTGGTTTCCAATTTCTGGACTAGAGAGTAATGAATGTGATTGAGCAAGTGTCATTGTGTTGGGATGGAGCATCCTTTGGGTGTATGCCCAAGAGTGATATATGTGGGTCCTTAGGTAGATCGATTCCCAATTTTCTGAGGAACCACTATATTGATTTTCATAGTGGCTGTACAAGTTTGCACTCTCACCAGCAATGGGTGGGTGTTGCCTTTATTCCACATCCTAGTCAGCATGAACTGTCACTTGTGTTACTGATCTTAGCCATTCTGACAGGTGTAAGATGGAATCTCAAAGAGGTTTTGATTTGCATTTCCCTGATGGCTAAAGATGATGACCATTTCTTTAAGGGTTTCTAAGCCATTTGAGTCTCCTCTATTGAGAATTCCCTGTATCCTACTTTTTAATTGAATTATTTGGGGTTTTAGATACCTAGCTTCTTGAGTTCGTTATGTATTTTGGATATTAGCCCTCTTTCAGATGTGGAGTTAGTAAAAAATATCTTCCCATTCTGTAGGCTACCATTTTGTCCTACTGACAGTGTGGAGTCCCTTTAGCTTACAGAAACCTTTTAGTTTCATGAGGTCCCATTTATTAATTGTTATCTTAGTGTTTGTGGAATAGGTGTTCTGTTCAGAAAGTAATTTCCTGTGCCAGTGAGTTCAAAGCTATACTTTCTATTAAGTTCAGTGTATCTGGTTTTATGTTAAGGTCTGTGATCTATTTCAACTTAAGTCTTGTGTGGGTGGTAATTATGGATCTACTTGTATTCTTCTATATGCAGACATCCAGTTAGACCAGCACCATTTGTTGATGATGGACCAGTGTGTATTTCTGGTTTCTTTATCAAAAAGCAGGTGTCTATAGATGTATGGATTTATGTCTGGGTCTTTAATTTGATTCCATTGATCAATGTGTCTTTTTATGCCAGTACCATGAAGTTTTTATTACTGTAGCTCTGTAGTACTTGAAATTGGGAATGGCGAGACCTCCAGCAGTTCTTTTATTGTTCAGGATTGTTTTAGCTATCCTGGGTTTTTTATTTTTTCATAAGAAGTCATTTCAAGGTCTATTAGGAATTGTGTTGGAATTTTAATGGGGATTGCATTGAATCTATAGAGTGTTTTTGGTAGGATGGCCATTTTTACTGTGTTAGTTCTACTGATCCATGAGCATGGGAGATCTTTCCATCTTATGGTATGTTAGAGTTACCTCAAGGTATATTAATTGAGGCTATTGTGAATACTATTGTTTCCCCGATTTCTTTCTCAGTCTTTTTGTCATTTGTTTATAGGAGGGCTACTAATTTTTGAGTTAATTTTATATCCAGCTACTTTGCTTAAAATGTTTATCAGCTGTAGGACTTCCCCAGTGCAATTTTTAGGGTCACTTATATATACTATATTGTAGGAGTGATCCCCACAAAGCTATCCGCCCATGAGGGCGGGGACATGTAAACTGACACAGGTAGATATAAAAGGAAGTGAAAGGAAAAGGAACCTCCCTTTTTCTCTTGGAAGCCAGCCACACTTCTAACTCCTGGTTTGTGCGACTCTCTCTCTCTGGTAAATAAATATATTGTTTTCCTTATAGCATTGAATATCCTCTTTATCTGGTTTGGACTCACAAGAATGAGATAGATGATATTTTCTTTAAATCTTGCTAAATGTTGATAGACAAAATATTGTAACTATGTTCTTACTTGATAACTGTTCTTTTATATATAATTTGACTATGTTAAAGTTAAGACCTTTCTTTTTGTTTAGACAGAAAAGAGGAGATGATGTGGGAAGTCCTGTGATTATGTCAATAAAGCACTGTTGGCCAATAGGAATCTAGATAGGTGGGACTAGGAGTCCAGGAGGACTCTGGGAAGGAGAAACACAGAGAGTTAAGATGTAACACCATGGGATAGGAAGCCCGGAACTATTCTCCGGTAAGAGAAATACGTAGATTAACAATTATGGGGTAATTGCTTAAGTCAGAGCTAGCCAGTAAGAAACAAGCAAGGCCAACAGCTTAATAATTAATATAGCCTCCTGTGTCTTTATTTGGGACTGATGCGGCTCTAGAACCAGGCTGGTGGGAAGGCTTCTCTCAAAGAAAAAGCTTCCCTTTACACTATATCATCTGCAAATAATGATATATGTCTTTCTTCTCAATTTGTATCCCCTTGATCTCCTTCAGTTGTTTTATTGCTTTATCTAGAACTTCAAGTACTATATTGAATAAATACAGAGAGATTGGACAGCCTTGTCTTGTTTCTGATTTTATTGCAATTGCTTTGAGTTTCTCTCCATTTAATTTGATATTGGCTATCAGTTTGCTATAAACTGCTTTTTTATGTTAAGAAATGTCCCTTGTATCCCTAATCTCTCCAGGGCTTTTATCATAAAGGGATGTTAGACTTTGTCAAAGGCCTTTTCTGCATCTAATGAGATGATCATGTAGTTTTGTCTTACATGTTTTGTTTATATGATGAATTACATTATTATTGATTTTTGTATATTGAACCATACTTGTATCTCTGGGATGAAGCTTACTTTATCACTATGGATGGTCTTTTTGATGTGTTTTTAGATTCAGTTTGCAAGTATTTTGTTGAGTGTTTTTACATGTATGTTCATAAGGGGAATTGGTCTGTAATTCTCTTTCTTTTTTGGGTCTTTATGTGGTTTGGGTATCAGTGTGGCTGTGGCCTGATAAAATGGATTGGGCAATGTTCCTTTTTGTGATGATACTTTGTTATCTAACAAATGAAGCTTGCCTGAAGATCAGAGTTTAGAGATAGCACACTAGTTAGCCATAGATAGTAGGCAGTGGTGGCTCACACCTTTAATCCCACATCTGGAAGACAGAGGCTGGCAGATCTCTGTGAGTTCAAGGCCACCCTGGGCTACACGAGATTGATCCAGTCTAAAAGAGAAACAAAGCCAGGTGGTGGTGGATCACACTTTAATTCCAGCACTAGGGAGGTGGAGACAAGAGTGATATGGTTGGGCAGAGAGAAGAGCTCATGGCATTCAGTCTGAGGATTCGTAGGGAAAGGATTGCCCCTTTGGTCTGAGGATTCAGTAGAGGTAAGAGGCCTCTCTTGTAGCTGCCTCCTTTACTTCTCTGACCTTTCAGCATTTACCCCAATATCTGACTTCAGGTTTTCATTATTAAGACCTATTAGAACTCGTGCTACACCTTCTGTTTCCATTTTATGAACTAATTTGAGGAATATTGGATGTTAACTTTTCTTTGAAAGTCTGGTCGAATTCTGCATTAAAACCACCTGGCCCTGGGCCTTTTTTGGTTGGTAGACTTTGTGATTGCTTTTATATCTATTTAAATTATTTATTGGATTTTTATTTAACTTTTGTAACTGTTACCTATTGAGAAAATTATCCATTTCTTTTAGATTTTCCAATTTTGTTGAGTGAGTATAGATTTTAAAGCATGTCCTTATGAGTCTCTAGATTATCTGGATTTCAACCTTCAGTGACGGTTATGTTCTCCTTTTTGTTAATTTTGACATTCTCTTTCCACCATTTAGTTGGTTTGGATAAGCATTTGCCTATCTTGTTGGTTTTCACAAAGAACCAACCATTTTGTTGATTCTTTGTATTGTTCTTTTTCTATTTTATTGATTTCAGCCCTGAGCTTGATTATGACGATGTCTTTTTGTTATAGAGCTTTCAGGTGTGCTGTTAATTGCTAGTATATCTCTCTAGTTTTTTTGGGTTTTTTGTTTTATTAAGTATGTTTATTTAAATTAGAAACATGCATACTTCAAATGTCAATCCCAGCTCCCCCCCTTCTCCCTCCACCAGCCCCACTCCCACCCTCCACCCCCAACCCAATCCCCACATCCTTTCCCAGGGAGGGTGAGGTCCTCCTTGGGGGGGGGATCTCCAAGAGTCTGTCATTTCATTCAGGGCAGGATCTAGGCCCTTCCCCATGTATCCAGGCTGAGAGAGTATCCCTCCATGTGGAATGGGCTTCCAAAGTTCATTTGTATGCCATGGTGAACACTAGTCTACTGCCCAAGGCCCCAGAGATTTCTGAGGCCTCCCACTGACTCTACATTCATGGAGTCTGGATCAGTCCCCTGTTGGCCTCTTAGTCAACAGTCTGGGGTTCAAGAGCTCCCCCTTGTCCAGTCAGCTGTCTTTGTGGGTTTCACCAGCACGGTCTTGACTGCCTTGCTCATCACTCCTCCATCTCTGTCACTGGGTTCCAGGGCGTCAGTTCAGTGTTTAGTTGTGAGTATCTGTCACTGCTTCCATTGGTCACAGGATGAAGGTTCTAGGATGTCACATAAGGTAGTCATCAACCTTATCAGGTAAGGGCTATTAATGTAGTCTCTCTGCTATTACTTAGTTTTCCAGTTGTACATCTCTCGAAATCTCACTAGTGTCAGCTCTCTCCTCAAAGCTATAATGACTCCAACTATTATGGTATCTCTCATCCTGGTCTCCTTTATTCTTAGCCCAACTCATCCTTCCTGAGAGGAGGGTAGAAGAAGACATGGGGAAGCAGGAAGGTTGGTTTTTGTTTTTATGTAGGCACTTACTGTGAACTTGCCTCCTAGAGCACCTTTCATTGTTTCCCTTAAGTTTGGCTTTGTTGTATGTTCATTTTTATTGAATTCTAGAATGTCTTTCATTTCTTTCTTATCTCTGTCTTGACTCATTTTTCATTGAGTAGAGATTATGCAGTTTCCATGAGTTTGTAAGCTTTTTGTTGTTGTCCATATCTACGCTTAATCTGTGGTGGTCTGATAGCATGCAGGAAGTTATTTCAATTTTCTTGCATCATGTCCAAGTATGTGATCGGTCTTGGAGAAAGTTCCATGAGGTGCAGAGAAGGTATATTCTTTTGTGTTTGGGTGAAATGTCCTATAAATGTGTTAGGTCTGTTTGGGTTTATAATGCCTGTTAGTTCCAGTATTTTTCTCTGTCTAGTTTTTGTCTGGATGACCTGTGTACTGGTGAGAATGTGGTATTGAAGTCTCCCACTGTCAGTGTGTCAGGGTCGATATGGGATTTAAGCTGTATTATCGTTTCTTTTACAAACGTGGGTGCCCTTGTGTTGGGGCATAGATGTTAAGAATTAAAATGTCATCTTTGTGGAAAAAAGATTAGCTTTAGAGTTCTTGTTTTGAAAAGAAAAAAGGGAGACATGGATATGATAGGATATAAGGGTAGATTATTGAGTCTACTTTTAAACCTAAAAGCAACTATTAGTTGTAAATATTTTACATTGGCTTGGATTTTTTATATATTGATATAAAGCTGAAATTATTTTTGTTAGAACATCTATACATGCATTTCGAATCTTGTTCAAGGTATTGTATCTATGCAACTCATTTAACAATGTAATACAAATTTTAGTCCTTGCTTTTTCTTGGATGGGGGGAACCCCTGCCCCAACAACCAAGAACTTGGCCTTGATTTTGAACTCCATGAAGTTATTTGTCTCTCTGTCCTGAAGAAATTGACTGGTAATCTTCTAAATAGAGAACACATTTGGCACCCTACCCAGGAGCCTAGCTTGTGTTTTTAATTTCTTCATTTTGAGTAGGTTAGACTTCTAAGTAGAAGTTGTTTAAAAGGGTTAAGTTCTCATTCTTCTTGGGTGTTTTGGTAACAAACTACCTAGAGGTGTAGAGAATGTGCAACATTTTAAATTGCTCTCCCAGGCTTCTTCTTAGTTTTTATGTTGGGAATGCAAGGTTTATGTTAAATTGAGCTGGGAAAATGGCTTACTAGTAGGACACATGCCTACCATTGAAGCCATAAGTTTGAATCCCCAGAACACACATACACATACAGAGTGTTACTATAGCTTGAGTTGTCCTTGAAAAATAAAGCAATGTTGTAGTGTAAACACTCCTGTTTCAAACAGTTAGAGTACTTCTAACAAAAAGTTCCAAAATGCAAAGGAATCATACTGTAGAACAATGAAGGAAAGGGAGAGCCGTCTTCAGGGAAGTTGACTCAAAGTAAAACAGGGAGGCCTTTGGGACAGAGGCAGACTGGAAATTACCACCTTCAGCCAGACCTAGATGCCCCATTTCCCTGCCTCTCCCACTAACAGAGGGTGAGTTAGGACAAGACCTGGATTGTTAGCTCCTCCCTCCTTGACCAGAGTGCTTGCTCCAGGCAGAATAAACATTCCGAGCAGTTGTCAAGAGTGAGTTAAAATCCCGCCCCCCTCCAGGAGCCTGGAAAATACTCCAAAAGGCAGATCATTTGCTGTGTTCTTAGC
Source organism: Mesocricetus auratus (assembly GCF_017639785.1). Lineage (NCBI taxonomy): Eukaryota > Metazoa > Chordata > Mammalia > Rodentia > Cricetidae > Mesocricetus > Mesocricetus auratus. Next base: position 1,578,324 of record NW_024429180.1, read on the forward strand.
CAAGTGTGGGCAGTCACTGCTCAGTCAGCAGTTAGCATAGATGGGGCCCTGGGTGGGTGAAAAACGTTATGGTTCTATGAGCTGGTGTCTGAAAAAGGGGCTTTATGTGCCGGTGTCTGAGCACAGGGCACCCCACACATCCTGCATTGATACCTCCTCTGCACTGATCCAGATTCAGCCTTCTTTCCTTGAACCTAGATAACAGCTGCAGAGGAACATCATGTGTCTTACTCTGTTTCACTGTGAGTCAGGTTCCAGAAAGTGATTGAGTTTAACAGGGCAGCATAAACCCATTTCAGAAAGACTGCAGGAACTTGCTGCCTGTGGAACCTCTGTTTCTGATTAGGGATTAGGAGGCATGTTGGATTCCTTGACACATTGGCAAAGACAGAAGGTTCAGTGGCCTCCAAACTACCTCCCTTTGTGTGTGTATGCTCATTAGTTTTTAATTTTTGAAAAAGGGTTGTTGTAGTCCACGATGGCCTTGAATTTGCCATCTCTCTTCATGAGCCAGAGTTCTAGAATAACAGGTGGTGTAGCACTATGCCTAACTCACTGGTGTTTTCTACATTCTCTTTATTTGCACACAAAATGGCTTTCACAAATAGCTACCACTGTGGAAACGCCTACATCAAGTTGGAAAGTGTCCCTGTGCCCTCCTCCAGAGTGTGGTATCCTACCATGAGCCACCCCCCACCTTGCTGAGATAGAGGCATACAGCTGTCTGAACATGACCTGCCTGGGTAACTGGCTCCTGCCTAAGTCACCTCCTAGGATCTGCAGCACTTGGCTCTCTCTCTCTCTCTCTCTTGTTTGGCCTCTGGTGGGGTGTTGACCAGCAATGATGGCACAGACTAGCACTGAGTGAGATACCTAAAGGCCTACACCCAGACTGTGTTGCACACCAGTTGCTTAAAGCCCACAATTTGTGTGACCTCAGCCATGAACTTGAGAGTGGAACTGAAGCATTTAAACCTGGAATTTGACCAAGAACAGCAGTCTCCCAAGTGGCCACCCTGTTGGACTTAGCTTGAGCTGCAGGTGGCGCCAGTGGGTTATTGGCACGTTCCAAGGTCTGGAGCTGCCTGCTCAGGAGTCTGGCTGCTGAGCCACCTGGTGGAACCCAATGTACCTGGCCAGTGTGCACAAGGCTCCTTCCAGTGTCAATGTTTGGGGATGCTTTCAAGTCACTTTCATTTTCAAGTCACTTTCATACTCCAAATGGGCAAAAGCGAAGACTGTGACTATACTGTTGGTCACTGTTCTTTGAAGATGGTATATAACTGCCTTAAGTCTTTAAAATTACACAGAAAAAATATATATGGGAGGGCATGTGTACCACAGCATGCATGTAGAGGGCAGGATTTGGTTCTGTCCTTCAACCACATGGTTCCCAGTCATCAAATTCAGCTCATTAGGGTTAATGTCAAGGACCTTTCTTTACCTTTATTCGCTGAGTCTCTAAAGTAACACAGCATGAAAAACATTTTTGTTATGACCAAAATATTAAAAATTCACAGAATCGTTGCCAAGGCTACATTTGTAGCCCATTGTGGCATTAGGGCCATAAAGATTTGTTTTCCCAGACCCACAAGAGTCTGGAGCAGGTCATACCTGATTTCAAAGGTAGCCAGCGAGGACAGTATTTGGCTGTCTCCTTTCTGGCATAGTGGTAAGATTGGTAAAGCTGGCTCCAGCAGGAAGGTCTTGTCTTTATATAAAGACCCAAACAAGAGCATCAAAGCATCTGCAGAATGTGTCCAGCCCTCCCTGGCAAGACGCCCAGGGCCTCAGTGCCTGCTCCTGCTCACAGGCCAGGGCCAGGTTTAAAGTTCACAACATCTTGTTTTTTCACCTGTTTCCTACAGTTCTAAGAGACTTATTTAATAATTAATGAGTATATTAGGTGCCCATCCTTTTCTCCAAGGTAAATAGGGTTACTATGGGTGTATTTGTGTGTGTTCCAGGCTGCTGGGGGGGTGGGATGGGGGGCAGAGGGTGATATTTAGTAGAGTTGGTGAAGACAAAGGCTGTGGTTAGCGTTGTGAACTTGGTGCAGCCGACTTTGACACAGATGGTGGATGCTGGAAACGAGTGAAAACACCATTTATAATTGCTTTGCTGTGGGTCTATAGCACTGAAATTCCTGGTTCTGGAATGACTCCTTCAGCCACTGAGAGTGGTAGACACATCTGACCACTTGTTCCTATCACAACAACTGGCAGACTGAAGTGATGACATGGAAAGCTTACTAATACTTCTTTGTGTCACTAAGTTTTAATATAAACAGTATGAATGTTTAATGAGGTACCTTTTCAGAAAGTTGTTCTTATGTTAGAAGGTGACATCCATTTAAAATCCTTTATCAAATTAATGTTGGAAGACTTTAAGCCTTGGCTCTTGTCGTATTTGGCTCACTCAGCTGCTGCATATTTTAAGTATGGACTGACATTGCAGTAGTCATGATTTTTAGACTACCTTAGTAAAGTTCAAGCCCTGCCTTTTACATTCTTGCCACCAGGTGGCTAGTGGGAAAGACCAATCCAGCAGTGAAGCTAAGGCCTTAGAATCTGCTTCAGTGATGAAATATGAAACTCGATGGATTATTCTACAGGAAAGCAAACTGCTGAGTGACAGCATTTCAGGCAGCGCCCTGCCAGATGGACATTTCTTTGTTGTTTTGGTTTATAAATATTGAAAGTGTTAACTAGCCAGGTTTTGCTGAGCTAAAGCATTTGGAGACGCTGAGCCTACTCTACCTTTGGGATGACTTCTGGATAGGCATATTATTCCAGGTTATAACAAAGTTTGAGACAAAGGCTCTTCTTTGGGGCACCTCAGACTTGACATTGTAGGTTTGCCACCTGGTCCTTACCATATCTGTGACCTCGTCCACAGAGACACTACGTAAATATACTCAGTACAGGCTCTAGAGCTCCCAGCAAAACCGAAGCTGAGCAGCCATGTGCGGCTGTCTAGACTGCACATATGTGGTAAGATGAGGGACTGGGCTTACTTCTAGAGGACACATCTGTTAGAATGGACACAGAAGCATATGGCACAGACCCTGCTTTCCTCAGTGTTTGCAAAGAGAAAGGCAGTCCTTCCCACAGACATGAAATCTTACCCAGCTCCCCTTGTGCATCTAGCTGCTCTTTGGGTCTTTAATTTATTCACTTTGACAAATAACCTCTTGGTTGTACATTCACTCTCAACTTGCTTCCCTGATTCAAAGTGAGCATGAGTGCCTTAATCCTCTAATGGGAATTAATTGCTTGTTTCAGTGCTTAACTCTGATCCTTTCCCAATCCCCACAGGGACGAGTTGCTTCCTGAAGGATCTGTGTGCATTGTTCAAAACACAATCTGAAAAGGTAATGGTGTTTTTCTTATGAAAGCCAGAAATGTGGAACATGCATGTTGCACTACAAACATTCATTTGAGTAGTATTCTCAAACTGATTTTATATTAGAAAGAATTCATTTACCAAATGCTTCTGAGAAAAGGCTAGCCACCCTTGCTTAGTTATCTTTTACAGAAATAAGCTATTGTTTTCTTTAGAAGAAAGTTGCTGATAAAGTAGAAAACCACTGTCCATGTCATGATTCTGTGGTATAGTGTACTCTTCCTGAGACTACTTGTTGGTTCTGAAAGCACCACTTGATAAAGCTTGAATCCCTCCCCACCAGAACGTTTACCATAGCACTCTCAGGAGCTGAGTTGAGAACCCCACAGTCAGCATTTGGGAAAGGAGGAGCTGGGGTAGGGACCTGGGCATGAGAGGGAAGGGTCAGGGGAAAGAGGAATCCAAGGTCATTGGATGCTTATGGCTGGCAGTCAGTGGTCAGTAGAGAATAACTCGTTGGGAAACATGAGCCCAATTCTAGAAAGAAGAAAACAGAAGGTTTTCTCAGAAATCTACAATTGTTGCGTGCAGGTCGTAACCTGGCTCTACATCTTGAAATGCCTACTGTGAGTGCCCTGTGTGATGCTCACTGGGGAGACTGAGTCCACATTGTCTGATGCAGCAGAACACACTCATCCTTCAGAATCATAGTTCAGGCTGGCTTGGGACTATCTACTTAACATGCACTAAGACAACAGCGATCTTTGGATCTTTGTTTTGTGCTCTCTACCCTTTATTATTACGCTAAGTTTAAGTGAAACTGGACTAACTTAACCCAGAGTCATGGAAAGAACTGTGTGTGGAGGAGAGGCAATTTGAATACGTAATTAGCATGTCTCTCAGAAAGCAGCATCCATCCCTAGGGGCTAGAAGCATCAGAACAGATTTCTCCTGTCCCTGCTAGGGACTATGGACTTTTCTTTTTTTCCCTGCTTTTGAGAACTCTGTTCAGATCCCAGGCCCATTTGTTAAATTTGTTTTGTTTTTACGTCTTTTTTTTAACTCTTTATATATTAGTGGATATTAATCCTCTGTTAGATGTATAGGTGGCCAAGATTCTCTCCCATTCTGTGGGCTTCCTCTGTTGTTTCTTTAGCTGTACAGAAGATTTTTAGTTTTATAAAGTTCTGCTTGCCTTAATTCTTGGGCAGATGGAGTCTTTCTCAGAAAGTTCTTTCCAACACATATATCATGTAGGGGATGGCATGCATTTCCTTCTAGTGTTTCCAGTGTCATATTTAGGTCCTTGATCCACATAGAGTTAGTTTCCATGCAAGGTTATAGATAAGGGTCTAATTCATTCTTCTTTGTGCAGACATTAGTTTTTCCAGTATCATTTGTTGAAGATGCTTTCTTTTCTCAAGCCTGAGTTTTTGGCATCTTTGTCAAATATTAAATGGCTGAAGTTACATATACTCATGAAGATGGAACAGATTCATTCAACTAATATTGGAAAGGAGGTCTAGATATTTAGAGAGAGCAATCACTTACACGAACAGCCGGGTCAGCGCTCTATGGTCTCTGAACCGCAGTCAGGATCTAAGCGACAGAGAGCGCCCATCTGTTCTTCTTTTATCAACTGAATCTTCCCACATACCCGTGACCATGCTCCAAGGGGGCCTGGTCAGCTACAGGTACCTGATCTCTCCCTACTATTCCCCTTTTAGTCTAAATAAAATATTTAGACTTGATATAAACTCAAACATATACAACATATATACATAGAAGATGAGCAAATTATAATCTATTTATATCCTATCCTAAGTATATCTATCCCATCTAAACTTATCTGAAAGAGATGCCCAAGTCTGAACACTTCCTTCCAATCCCAACCCTAAATAATGGAAAACTGACCCTATCAGGTGTATACTATCTTGCAATATCAACAGTAGGGAAAAGGGGTGTAGTTTTCTCAAAATTATTTTCTGCTGAACTGGGATGATGACGACAACTTCATGGGATCCTGTAGAAAAAAAAATGTTAGTGTAATGAAAGTCTCATTTGCATTCAGTGTCAGTTGGCGGGGAATGCTTGATTGAAGTTCTTTTTTTTTTTTGGTTTTTACGAGACAGGGTTTCTCTGTATTGTTTTGGAGGCTATCGGTCCTTGATTGAAGTTCTTGACTGAAGTTGTAATGTTGATCGAAGCTCTTGTCTGAGGCTCTGGTCAGATTGTAGAAGGTGCACCATATCAGTTCATTGGTCCAGAGTTGTGTAGAGCAATGTAGTCCCAAACTGGTTTCAGGATGGTACTTGTCAGATAGAGTCGGTGATGTGGGGCCTCATTTTCTTTCCAAAGTTTTTTGAAGATTGCTGTTAGAAAATTCCTTGTTCTCTGTGGAAAACACAAACGTTATTAATGTCAACAGAGAAATTTTCAACCCTTACATGTATGTATACCATACATATAAGGCAACAATAAGGAAGATGGTAAGTATGAGGGAAATCAGACTTTCAGAGAAAGAACCCAGTATAAACAGATGACAGTCCCTAGTTTTTTCTTCTGTCTTACATCAATTGGCTCCTTGATATAATACAGAAATTCTGAATTTTATTTTAACAACATGCCTGGATTTAGAGGAGGAGAACCAAATCTAACTCCAAAGCCAGCTTCGGTGTACGTGATGGGGGAAGTCCTTCTGTGTACATGGCTCTCTCTGGTTAGTGAATAAAGCACTGTTGGCCAATAAGAAGCAAGATGGGTGGGAGGAGGAGTTGAGGAATATTCTGGGAAAGAGAGGCACAGTCAGTCACGATGTGTAGGATGCAGGGGAAGTAAGAGGTCCAGACCCTTTCTCCGGTAAGAGAAGATCACGTGGAGATACTTAGATTAGCAGTTATGGGTTAATAATTAAGTCACAGCTAGCCAATAAGAAATCAAAGCAAATGGCTAACAGCTTCATAATTCATATAGTGTCTCATGTGTTATTTGGGGGCTGAGACAGCAGTGGGACCCAAGTGACTGGTGGGAAGACTACGCATTACATACTCATTTTGGGATCTTTGATTTTGTTCCATTGGTCTGTTTTTATATAAGTACAGTGTTTTTTATTACTATGGCTCTGTAATATATCTTCAAATCTGGACTGTTCTTTTTGCTGTGGATTGTTTTGGCTGAGGTCTTTTGGGGTTTCATATGAATTGTAGGGTTTTTCTATTTCTGTGAAAAATGAAATGGGAATTTTTATTGGGATTGTGTTAAATCTGTAAGTGGCTTTTGGTAAAATGGTCATTTTCACAACCTTAATTCTACTAGTTCATGAGCAAGGGATGGCTTACCATTTTCTAGTGTCTATCTCTTCACAGGTTGAAAGTGTTATTTGTGGAGGTTCTTCATTTCCTTAGTTAGGTTTGTTATTGATATTTTAATTTCTTTGAAGTTATTGTGAATGGGCATATGTCCATGATTTCTATGTATGTTTGTTGGTTGTGAATAGAAAAGTTGGTGTGTGTGTGTGCACATTGATTCTGTTTCCTCTCACATCGCTGAATTTGTTCATCTGCAAGTAGGGATAGTTTGACTTCTTTCTCCGTTTGTATGTGTCCCTTTGGATTCCTTCTGTTTGTTCCCTTTTTTTTTCCAGCCAGTATTTTGAGCCCAATATTGAAAAGAAGTGGAGGGAGTGGACAGCACTGTCTAATTTCTAACTTCAATGAGATTGCTTCAAGCTTTTCTCCATTTAAGATGATGTTGGCTGGGGATTTCTCACACATAGCTTTTATTGTGTTGAGGTATATTTCCTCTAGTCCTACATTCTCTAGGACTTATATAATGAAGGTATGTTGGATTTGTCAAAGGTTTTTTTCTGTGTCTATTGAGATAATCATTTGATTTTTGTGTTTTAGGTCCACTTATGTGGTTTGTTGCATTTACTCACTTCTGTATGTTGAACTATGCTATATTTCAGAGAAATATAAAGTCAAGTTGGTTGTGGTATATGATCTTCTTGATATGTCTGTATTCTATTTACAAATATTTTGTTGAGCTTTTTAGAGTCTATATCCAGTGAATATATTGGCCTGAGTTTTCTTTGTTGAGTCTTTCCCTGGTTTTGGTGTTAAAAGGGTTTGTATTGGGAGTAATTCCTTTTCTTTCTTTCACTAGTTTAAGGATTGACTATGGGTCTCTGTAGATTGATGATTTCTTTGTTTAATTTTGGTGATGTGGCTGAATCTAGAATTCCATCCATTTCTTCTAGGTTTTTTAGCTTAATGGAGTATAGGTTTTTAATACTCTGAATTTATTTAGTGTCTGTGGTAATGTTTCCGTGTTCATTTCTGATTCTGTTAATTTGGATTCTTTTATTTCTTTTGGTTAATTGGGCCAAAGTTCCATACTTTGTCTTTTCAAAGAACTAGCTGTTAGATTTGTTGGTTCTTTGCATTGTTTTCTTTGTTTCTATTTCACTGACTTCTGCGCTTATTTTTATTCTTGCCATGAATGAGTTTGGATTTGGTTTGTTCTTATTTTACAACTTTTGTGGTTGCATCATGAGCTATTTATTTGTGCTCTTTCTGAATTATTTGGGGGAGGGTTGTTTGGGAGACAAGATCTCTCTACATAGCCCTGGCTATTCTGGAACTCACTACGTAGATCAGGCTAACTTGGAACTCAGATCTACCTGCCTCTGCCACCAATGTGGTTTTAAACTAACTCTTTGAAATGGCAAGCAAACCCCCAATTAAAATGCTCTTTTATAAACTGTCTTGGCCATAGAAGAGCAATAGAAGAGTAACTAAGACACACGTCATTGGAAAAATTGCTATATTGAAATCATCTACTATTAATGGGTTCATAGTAATCTGTGTCTTTAAAGTCCACCAATAAGCTGGGCGTTGGTGGCTCACGCCTTTAATCCTAGCACTCAGGAGGCAGAGGCAGGTGGATCTCTGTGAGTTCGAGACCAGGCTGGTCTACAAAAGCTAGTTCTAGGACAGCCTCCAAAGCCACAGAGAAACCCTGTCTCAAACAAACAAACAAAAAAACAAAAAAACAAAAAACACTAATAGAAATGAAAAATTGGGAACCCCAGAATTTGGTGTCTCCCTCTTTCTCTCCTCTGATTAGTATGTTGTGTCAGCTATTAGGATAGTGACACCTGCTTGCTTCCAGGTTCGGTTTGATCAGAGACTTTTGTGCATCCTTTTATACTCTAGCTCAATGCCTATCTTTAAAGCTGAATTGTTTCTTGTAGACAAGAGATGGATTTTGTTTTTTGATCCATGCAGTTAGCTTGTGTCTTTTGATTGGAGAATTGAGTCATTTATATTTAAAATTATTGTTGAAACGTGTAATTGCAGTCATTGTGTTATTTTTAGTGTTGTATTCTCATTGATAATTTGTGTTTTAATAATTGTGGCTTTGCATTTCTTTCCACAGTTCCTCAGCTATGGTCATTCCTCTCTCCAGCCCAAAGCATTGCTCAATTTTCTTTATGTTTATTGAATACAAATTTTTAGATTTCTTATACTGTGAAAACTTTTTCTTTCTCCAATTATGGCAGATAGTTTTGCTGGTTCTATCAGTCTGTGTTGGTCATCATGGTCTTTTAGGAATTGGAATTTTCAGTTCTTCTGGCTTTCAAACTTTCCATTGAGAAATCAGCTGTTACCCTAATGAGTTTTTCTTTATATGTAACTTGTATTTTTTTTCTCTTGTAGCTTTCAGTACACTTTATGTATTTAGTGCTTTAACTATGATGTGCTGTGGGTGCTTATTGTATCTTTAGGGATGTGTCTTTCCTTAGTTTGGGGAAGATTTCTTTTATGATCTTGTTGAAGATCTGGTCTGTGCATTGATTTGGGAGTCTTCTCATCTGTGTCTATAATTTGAAGGTTTTTTTTTTCATGATGTCCCACACGTCTTTTATATTCCTTTCTTGTGTTTTTAATTTTTCCCCTATTTTATCTTGATCTTTGATTCCTGATATTGTGTCTTCTGCTCATTCACTCTACTTGTATGGCTTTTTGGGTTTTCTAGTTGAGTTACTGGGTTTTCAATTCCATCCGCATTTCAGCCTCAATGTTTATACATCCTAGTTGAATTCCATTCTCAAAAGTCTTAGGTTGCCATCATCATTTCCATCAGCCTTGTGTTTGTGCTTTCTTGGACTTTACTCTGTCTTAATTTTACTGAGCTGTTTGCATATTATTTACATTCCTTGAATTCTTTGATGAAATTTATGATTGTCCTTCTGTGTCCTGGATTCATCTAAGTAATTCTTATTGGTAATCAATGACAGACACTTCTATAGGACTGGTAGGTTTTGGAGAGTAGAAACTGGCTATCCTTCATATTGTTTTTAATTTTGCAATATCTGGATACATGGACTTTTGTTAGTTCTGAGTCTGATATGGACAGAACAGTTGGGGCAGAAGAGAAGACGTGTGGATGGATGGGGCTTAGAATTTGGAAAAGGCTTCAGACGAACAGAGAAGAATGGCCTCTTGGAGTAGATCTGACTTGGTGGAAAGGTTGAATATGGTATGGGAGGGACCCTTGGGTTATGTGGTATGAAGATATAGGTAGGGTGATTCCAGGCAAAACCCTAGAGATTGATTGTAGTACAGGAGAAGGGTAGCCAGACAGAACCTGGGCACTGGTAAATGTGGGACCTGGGCTAGATCTGGTAGGTTGTGCAGAAGGCTCATGGACAGGAGGGTCAGAGAGGCTCATTGGGTTAGACTCTGGAGCAGCTTGAGGGAGAGCTTGCTGGGCGGATGGGTTGGGTTGGATGTGCTACAGAGTGGTCGCAGGTAGACTTGCCCAGGCTCACACTTTAAGATTGATATATCAAACAGAAAATCTGCAAAGTTGTGACAGTCAAACTCATGTGTTAATAGCCTGAAAACGAACCTGATAGTGAAATGGGGTAGGAGAGAGAGAGCCTAATAGTAGATCCTTTCATGTATATTTATGCAAATTAATGAAGTTAGACTTTTATATAAAAACAAAGTAAAGTAAAAATGGATCAAATACCTAAATGTAAGAGTTTAAGTTTGAAAAGCCATGTGACTAGCCAAGCATGGTGGCACACACCTTTAATCCCAGTACTCAGGAGACAGAAGCAGGTGGATCTCTTGTGAGTTCAAGGCTAGTGTACAAAGCAATTTCCAAGACAGTCAGAGAAACCCTGACTCAAAAAACCAGGAAAAAAAAAGAAAAGAAAAGCCACATAACATTGAGTTTGAGAATGGTTTCTTGGATATGACACCAAAATTATAGGCAACAAAGTTAAAAATAAATTTCAATGCATCAAAATTTAAAATGTATGTGCATTAGTAGACATAGTTAACAGAATGACAAGGTAAACTACGGAAGTGAGTGTAGGTATGTATCCAACCAGGATGACCATCGTACTGTAAAGCATGGCACAGCACAGTTAGTTTAGCTGAGCCTTTGCCCAATAAAAACAGTCCTAGCGATACACAATGCCCAATAAAGTGCATGCAAGATGCTGAAGGTCACTAACCATTGGGGACACCAAATACTCTAGAAGCAACCATGGCTGCTGGCACTGAAGTGAGGTTGGAACCTGTGCTTGGAAGACAGAAAACAGTTACCATGTGAACCAGCTGCTTCTGGATAAGTGTACACAGACTTCAAAGAGGTAACCTGCACATCCATGTTCACAGAAACATTATTGGCAGCAGCCAACCCAAGTGTCCACCAAGAGATAAGGAAAAGAAAACTGGGGGATGTCTGCATGGTGGAATATTAGTTAGTTTTAAAAAGTAAATCTGACATACACTATATGAATGAACCCTGAGAACATGGCAGGAAGTAAAATAAACGAGCCATAAAAGACAGTGCTGACTGCTTCCACTTACGCAAGGTGGATAAGACAGCAAACCTCTAGGAGATGGGCAATAGGACTGAGGTTGAGGGGAAATTCAAAGGATAGAATTTGGCTAGAGATCTGTCTCTCAATGCTGTGCCTCCATGCTAACCCATGTAAAAGCAGTTAGAAAAGTTTAAGAAAAAGAAAAGTGGTTTTCTGTTCAGCAGATTTTATCACAGTTGCATAAAATTCTATTTTTTTTCTTTCCAAAACACATTCAAAGCAAATGGTGGGAGGTGAAGGGTATAGGGAGCCTTAGGAAATTGTCCTGAGGTAGTCACTTTCCTAGCCCTGGGCTCCTAGAGTAGCCTGGAATCTTCCACATCAGGAAGCCCTGGTTTCAACTCCTATTGCTGCTCTGGAACCTTCCTCTGAGGCCCCTGACTTGTAACATGTTAAATGAGGGCATGCCACCTACCATACAAAGCCCTGAGGTGGCACACAGCAGCTCTGTGATCAGTGCCCAACAGGATTCAAAGCCAAACCAAGTTCTGGTGGGAACTTACTCTGCCAGGGTGAAATGTTTCCTTTTCTCCTTGGTGTTGAAGCTCTAGCAATTAATGAAGGCAGGAACAACTGTGAGCACTTCTCTGTATTGGCACCTGGCTGCCCTCCATCCATCCAAGGCTGCCCTTCCCGGCTTCTCGGTCTGGAGCTCTTTCCGTTATGTATGTGGATGGAGTTTCTTTCTCACCTGGTCCCACAGCCGTTTAGCCCCAAAGAAATACACAGAGACTTACATTAATTATAAACTGTTTGGCTGATGGCTCAGGCTTCATACGGGCTAACTATTAATCTATGTATTTCTGCATGCCCTTATCTTACCAGAGAACGCCCAGCACATCCTGTCTTCCCAGCAGCTGCATGGCCTCTCTCTCTCTCTGCTTCCTCTCCCCAGAATTCTCATCATTCTCCCATTTCCAGGGTCTGAGGCAGGCTGATGTAATTATGTCACTTTTACAGCTGATGAAGCTGTACACAGAAAGGCTTGGTGATCTGCCTGAAGTCACGCAGTAAATGTTAAGTTTAGGATTTCAACAGCAAATTGATTTTAAAGTTTGTATTTTACCTTAGTTATATTCTATTGCTGAGAAGAGACAGCATGACAGAGGCAGTTTATAAAGGAAAGCATTTAACTGGGGGTCTTGCTTACAGTTTCAGAGGGTGAGGCCATGACCACCACAGTAGGGAGCACAGTGGCAGGCAGGCAGGCAGGCATGGTGCTGGAGCAGTAAGTAGCTGAGGGCTCACATCTTCTTCACAAGGTGGGTGCACAGAGCCTGGCTTTTGAAACATCAAAGCTCCCCTCCAGTGATGCGGCTCTTCTCATTCAGAACGCTACACATCTTAAAACACTGTTTTTGCTTCATGCAGGGAAGCAGGACGTTAAGATCTCAAAGGGCAACAGAGACCAATCCATCTTTGGGTCCCTCCCTCCAGGGGCTGGTGCTGGCCAGGCAAGTGCTTGATGTCGCTAGCCAGTGCTTCCTGTCCCCGCACTGGCAAGTCCCCTCCCCAAAGCCTCACACAGGCTGGCATGGGCAGTGGAGAGGACCTGCTTCTGTGCTCTGAGACGGAAGGGTGTCACAGAGACCTGAGAAACCCACCTGTACTCCATACCCAGCTGAAGAAAGGCTTGTCTGTTTTTCTGTTGCAACCCCACTCTGATCCCTGACCTGAGAAGCTCAGGGACTGTCTCCAGATGTGGGCTGTGCTTGAGCTCTTTGCAAGACCTGGGTCAGTCTGTCCTGGTGGTGCGGAGCGGCTGACACGCCTGCTCTTCCTACCTTAGCATTGCTGTGGACGCTGTTTGTCGGGTGCGATGGTATTCTAATTGTTGGGTGTGATGGTATTCTAATGCCAGCCACTCAGAGGGCTGCGGTAGGAGGATCACTTGAGCTCCAAGTTCCTAGAAACACAAGGAAGATCTTCCCGCCACACATGTGCCACGGTGCTTAGTAAGTGTTCTTCCTCTAAGGCTTGGAGTCTCTGTTACATCCCTCGCTCAGATACTGTGTCTCACAAGTCAGCCTTGGCTGACCTAGAGCTTGCTGTGTAGACCAGGCCATCTTGGAACTCGGAGATTTACCTCCCTTCCATGGACTAAAGTTGAAGGTATGTGGCACACCATACCTTGTCACCATCCCTGGTTTTTAAAATCAGTAATATTTGCTGCTCTTTCTAGGTTCAGGCTTACAAACTCCAGAGCAGGCTGGCCCGGTGCGTCTCTCAGCTTTTTAAAAACCTAGAGAAAGCATGTCATGACATGAAAACTGTGGTTCCTCTTCCTTATAAAGCTGGGCCAGCAGAGTGGAGTAAATGTGATGCCCTGAGGGAGCGCTTCACCTGCTGACATGCCTACTTGCTCTCTCCTCCGTAGTGTCTGCAGCTAGATGGCCCACATCTTCGTGTATGGCACTCTGAAACGAGGCCAGCCCAACCACAAAGTCATGCTGGACCCGTCGCATGGCTCCGCGGTGTTTCAAGGCCGAGGCTGCACAGTTGAGTCCTTCCCGCTGGTGATTGCTGGTGAGCACAACATCCCCTGGCTGCTGCACGTGCCAGGCAAGGGCCACTGTGTGGAAGGTGAGATCTACAAGGTGGATGAACAGATGTTGCGATTCCTGGATGACTTTGAAGGCTGCCCCAGCATGTACCAGCGCACAGCCCTGCAGGTGCGGGTGCTTGAGTGGGTGGGTGCCGGTGGCCCTGTGGACAGCCTCCAGTGCTTCGTGTACAGTACAGCCACCTATGCACCCGAGTGGCTGCATCTCCCCTACCATGCAAGCTATGATTCCGAGGGCCCACATGGGCTGCGCTACAACCCCCGGGAAAACAGGTGAGGGGCTCATGCCCCAGAGGCTAACAGGATAGAGGGAGCCCAGTGGCTGCCTAGCACAGGCAGAGCTTTCCTGGCCCATCCTCTTGTCTATAAGACATATTGGCAAAAGATCTCCGACACAAATTTTGCAGATACTCTAATCTGATGCTACTTACTATTGCTTGCTATTCAAGGAGCTCCTAGGCTTGCAGGTACTAGATGTGAAACACTCTGGGCCGAAGGCCCCTCAGTGGCAGTGGTACCTGGCACTCCTTTTTTGATTTGATTTGCTTTGCTCTAATCTGAAGATGGCATCTTCTGTGACTAAAGACGTGGCTGCAGCTGGATCTCAGAAGCTGAATATATTGATTCCCACACACGACATCTAGAAAGAATTGGTGAGAAATGCTGGTTTGGGATGGTTCAGTGGGAAAATGTCTTCAAGGAAAGCATGCTGCCCCTAGACTGTGCACTCCATCACCCCTTACAGTTTCCAGATCACACACAACGACTAAAACAGCCACCAAAATGTAAGTTTGGTGTACTTACTCGGTAGAAGGTGTTTCTCACTCTAATTCAGTCAGGTCAGGAGTAGTGGCTTGCTGGGAGACAGCTGAGCCCTCAGACTTTATGTCCTTGATGGCTGCCCAGCTCTCAGCCGCCAGTGCATCTCTGCCACCTGAAGGTGCAGCCCTTGGGGGTGGGCCTTTCAGAAGAACCAACACATTAGTAATCTGTTCCTCAGGCCTGACAGAGAGCTTTGCTTCCGAATACAAACAGCACTTAAAATAATGTTAGGAAGACACGAAGTACCAATTACCGTCCACCTCCATCTGAGAATCTGTCAGCATAGATGCAAGTTGCACATGATTCTGCCTCTGCCTCCTAGTAAAATAGAAAATGGATTCCGGGAATTGCAGAACCGAATGCAGCTGCTGCCTGAGCGCCCTGGCATTCCACTAAGAGCTCGCTCTTCAGCATAATGGTGGACTGATCACTAACTGCAGCTGGCACAGAAACACGACTGCTATTTTTAGCCCTTTTTCTTAATTAGAAACTTGCTTCACAAAATAGAAAGGCAAAGGCGGGTATCAGCTGATGGGCTGGCAGCCCTGCACACAACAGTGAAAGTGCGGTGATGGCCTAGCCACTGGGAGCGAGGAAGAGGGACCTGGATAGCAGGGACCTGGACAGCATGCTTATCATTGGATCAGCGCGTCTACAGACCCCAAAATGGTGATCCAACTCTTCGGACCCATACAGAAGAGGCTTCCAGACCCTTCATCTGTGCTACCTGGTCTGAGGAAATCATGAATAACAAGTCCCAGGAATCCGTCCTGAATGATGGAATAAGGAAGGTAATCAGATTATAAAACTGGAATTTATATAAATTTTTAAAGGATCACAAGGAAATGCTAGTATTTACAGTCAATTGGCACAGCCTGTTGCCTCTGTGTATATTGTCTTCATTCAGAAAAAAAGGGCAAACTAATATTTAGACAAGTGCTTGGTTTTATTGATTTAATTTTGACACTAGGGAATCTCAGCAGAAGTACAAATCATATGTACAAGTATTTATATCAATAAAAATTTCCATTGGTGATTTTTTGGCAGAACGTCAGCGTTGCCTCTTGTGAGGAATAAATATGATGCTGTAGAACCTGCCGCACAGGAGTGCTCCTGTAAGCGCTTGAACAAACTGAGGGGTTAGAGAATAATAGAAATGCTAATTAAAGCTGAGATGACTGAAAGGCTCAGAATACTTCATTCCAGCTCCACCAGCAGATCTCCTTCACCAACTGTGTCTCCAGCTTTGCAATGCACCGATTTCACCTTGAATTAAAATGGTTAGGGAAGAGTGAGAAACAGAACCAAGAGGACCAGTCATCCTAATTTCTTCTGAGCATTAGTGGCCTTATGCCCAAAAACTTAGACCATGTGTTCCTACAGAGGCCCGTGATTCACTCCTGGTCCTGTTACTCAGCAATGGAAGCTGTGGGCTGCTCCCAAGCCCCTGAAATTTCCAGACTGGTGCATCCCTGCCTCATCCTATGGCTTTGAAACTAGGTGTGTTTAGTGTCATGGTAAAAACCAAACAGCTACACAACAATCCAAACAGGTGCCAGTCAAAAGGAGAGATCTCCTAGTCTGACCATTTCCCTTCTTTTGAAAGAAATCAAATCAATACCCCCACTTCAATTGAGTGACATAGAATGAGGAACTATGCTTTTTTTCTTCTAATTTCTCTTGAACGTAATCCTGTCTTGCTTCTCCAGATTTGTTTTCAGATTTTAAAAAAGAGCAGGCTTTTAAAAAAGAGCAGATTTTAAAAAAGAACAGTGGCTTTGACCTAACTGGCCATGTTGGCATTAAGCAAATAAAAATGCCAGGAATCATCCAGGTTGCTGCACAGGCCTGTCCCTCCACTGTGAGCCTAGGGTAACTAAGAGCAGTGTACAGCTATGTAAATAAAGCAGTATACTCAGAGGCCTTGAAGGACAGATGCTATGTGTCTAATAGTGAGTGGCACCTTGACTGGGCTGTAGGAGATCTTCATGCGGCTCTGTTTCCACCCTGAACCTTTTCTCAGAGGAAAAAATGTGCCCTCCAGGGAAGAAATACTAGCTCCGGACCTAGCCAGAGCTACTCCTTTATCTTACCAGGTTCAACTCCAGAGACCCATGGAATGAGTGGATGGGGGGTGGGGCTAAGCTAGCTGGGTCTTGCTAAGGCAGACTTGCCCCACCTACAGCACTCCTTCAAGCAGTTCTGGGCTCGGGATGAGGTAGCAGCCAGGCTGCTCCTGTAATACCCCCAAAGCAGCAAGCAAATAAGACAACCAACGCACTGGGCCCCATGCTGCCTCAAAAATTAATGCCATGCTGTGTCAGCACCTCACCACGGGCTGGGCCTTTGGCCTGACTACACACCCATTCTTGGTCCCCATGACGAGGCTAAGCTCGTATCATGACACGAGTGCAGTGTTTGCAAAGAACAAGTAAAATGAGTTTTACATGAACCAAAAGCTTATATTTTTTGTGTGTCTGTATTTTTAGGAGCTTATTATTTAACTGCCTCCACCTCCTAGAAGATGAGCCACCACACTTGGTTTAGAAGGGTAATGAAGACCTCGTAGGTCCATTCTGTTCTACACTGTCAAAGCCCAGGAATGAGACTGCTATCTATCTTAATTCTCCCTAGCCTGGGGCCACTGAATCTGCAGGGGGCCTTGTAACTTTCCCACAAGGAGCAGATTAGACAGTCTAGGCCACCTTCTCAGAATCCAACACACTGCCTGTTGGGATAAGAGACCACAGAACAGACCGAAGCTGAGTGATGCACACTAGGTTGTAACTGACACCTCTCTCTGAACCCAACGCCCCCAAAGTGTGGCCACGGTGAAGGCCACAGCATAGGACACAACCAGCCTCTGCTGCTGTCCTCATCCCCAGTCACGGTCTATGTAGATCCTTGGAAACCCGGACATCCTTTGGGAAGGGGACTTACTCTGAATGACTGCATCCCTTTAGTCACAGGAAGAACAGCAAAACCACTGCTTTCATTTACCAGGGCCTTTCTTCAAGTTGTACTCTTAATTGTCTGTCTTAGTACTGATAACCTTTTTATCTTTCCATGAATCATTAAGCCCTTCACATGTACATGGGGCTTCAGCTCCTCCATCTACAACTGAATTGTTCCCTTCAAGGGGAAATTATCTTGAAGAGTTACATTAATTTTTGCACTCTGTAAAACCATTTCCTGCTGTGTCACCTAAGTCTCACATAACTAACTGCCTCCGAGACAGATGTAAACATTAAAAATTAAAACCCCTTCATCTGAAAGACATTAATGTGGAGAACAATTGTGCTTTGACTACCTGAACATAACACATAGGCCCCCTTCCTGGAAAGCCACCTCTCCAGGAGGCAGAGACAAACTGGCAGAGTGGAGCTCCCAAGTCCTGATATCTGTCCCAGGAAAGGGACAGGTGGCAGAGATCACCTCTACGTTCTAGTTAAGGAGACCAACCCATCACAGGCTGGAGTTGGCGGACATACCTTGCCCATTTTCCCGGCTGTCATACTGTTCTGCATTTTCATAGCTTCAATCACACAGATTTCCTGGCCTTCTGCTACCTGGAAAATAGAATGTTCTTTAAAGATCTATGTTTGACCTAATTTTGTAGTAACATCCAAGAGTGAAGCCATTAACTTCTTTGTCAGATGTGCTGATTGGTCACGGAAACGCCAGTGACTTCTGATGGCTCCCACCACAGTAGGTACATCTCAGGAGACAGTAGAGAAAGGCCATCCACTCTGTTGTCAGGTTCTCACTAGAAAAGCCTGTGCTGGGAGATCATGAGTGCAGCATATGGGGCCTCCCCCAGGGTCCTAGGAGTCAGCTAGAGATGCTACAAAACCAGTGCTCCTGCCTCCCTGCCATGACTGCAACAGGCAGATACCTAAGGACCAAGGGACTCATTAGCGTTTGACTGGGTTTGCCGGACAAGGAGTATGGCTACCAAAGGGTAAAGCGTCCTTTACAGAGTGATAAAAAGAAAAGTTCTGCAATTACTGTGGTGATTTTACAACTATGCATAAACATCACCAGCAACTTGTCTGCTTTAAAGGGATGAAGCATACCACATGGGAATCAGAATCCAGTAACCCCTTGCCAAAAGGTCCATGCTTGCCTTTCTCCTGGGAGCTGAAGATAACAGCCTAGCGTAAGGGCCGACAGGGCTGCTGTCCACCCACAAGGCATACAAGTACTAACATTTCTCCAGCTATGCCCAGTCCTTATAAGATGGCCTTGAGTGCTCCGCAGGTGCTTGTTCAAGCCCCTTGTGGTGCTTGGCTTTCCTCTGCCCATGAGGGAGATCCAGGCTGAGCAGGCACATGCCCACAGGGTTAATCTGGGACATCCATCCAGGAGTCAGCTGTGACTAAAAGCCATGTTTCTTACTCCTTTCTCCCTGGCCTTAATGATTAAGCACCAAGGACCTGGGCCAAGAGGTCTTTTTCTGTTTTGTGGAGAAGGGTCTCTTGCTCTATGAAGTGGCAGGCCGAAGGCTCCACAGAGCGCTGCAGAGGGTGCTGGCTGGGACTCCTGGACAGCCGCACTAGTGTGACAGTGTTGGCCAATGCCGCAGAAGGACCCGGGGAATGTTCTTTCCTGCCATCCCCAAATGATCTCCAAGTCCCCTCCTGGCTCCCTGTGTGGCACAAGCTGTCTTGCTGGCAGTGTGAGCACTGAAGCCCTGTGCATTCTTTCCTCTGCTGTTCAGGTGGTGGGCTGTGCTTTTCTGGCACGGGAATATAGGAAGGAAGGAGATGCCAAGGCTTTGGTGCTGGCACGGAGGAGAGGCACTGCTGACAAGCAGGCTTAGAGCTCAGTGCTCACTGCCGCTTTTGATTCATTTCACCTGGCATCTGCAGTACAGGCCCAGCACCTCCAAAGGGTTGTTCTTCAGAAAGAGGGGGACAGGAGACAGCAGAGCCAAGATGACGCAGATGCCCCGGCCGGAGGTGTCAGAACAGTTACTCCTTCTTGCCATCATGTTAGAACCATTTTTCTCTCCTCAAAGGCAGGTAGGAGGTCAAGAAAGCCAGCAGAAGGGCAGGTGTCACTGAGTCACACAGGAAGGCCTATGAGCCCAGCCATGGCCAGAGCAGAACGGACAGCTTATCCGGCAGCCAGGCTGAAGTGTCCCTGACCCTGGCCTGCAGGTAACAGCACAGATGGCTCCTTAGAACACGGTGAAATCCTATCCAAAAATTAGAAATCAAACCTCTACCTCTGGGCTCTGGTCACTGCTTGCTGTCAGATGGACACGTCTTCACCATGGGTATTTATGTGGTAGCCTTCCACATACCCACCTGCCCTGGCTTCCTCTGTGAGCAGCTGAGAGCACAAGGGGTTGGCTTAGAGTCTCCTCGCCCATCCCGTCAGTTTCCCTGTGCCTCACTGTGCTCTGTCGGCAGCTGTGTCACCTGTCACTGCTCATCTCGTGTCACACTGCTCAAGACCTGCTGTCTGGACAGAGCCGTCCCCTGACCCTTCCTTAACACAAGTGTCCTTACAGTCTTCCTTAAGAAGCCTGGAGGTCTCCAGTGGTCACGTTCAGGAGCCAACACTACTCACAGTGAACATTAAGGAATAGTTTCACCGGGTCACAGCTCCCCTCCCACCAGACTGTGCTAGAACAGAAGGATGTGGGCCAGTTCAGGGTGCCTTGCCACCACAACCGTCCTCCCTGGATGGCTCTGGATACTTGCATGAGTGCAAGGACTAGGTCCCAAATTATTCATCTGGTCAGAAGTGAAGTCTCAAAGCTGACATACCCTCCACCCTCGCTCCGATTGCAAAACTGGTCATTTGATGAAAAGCAAGCTGCCTTTGCCTGACTCTCGGCCCAGCAACAACTCATAGAATTAGACCTGGGCCCTCCATCTACACCCCCCCCGCCCCGCCCCTGTGTCCTTCCTACATCCCCTCGCTACTGGTCCCCTTGCGTCATTTAACTGTGAGCAGAAACCCATGGTCTTCCACCACTACCTTGCTCTTTCTCCTTTCAGCCATGTTTAGAGGCCACTTTCTTGAGGTAGCTGTGGGAAAATGTCCCTTGGTGCCTTACAAGTCAGTGATATGTTTGATCCAACTAGAACATGATACACATGAATTCAAAAGCAAGTATATAAAAAGAGTTATGCAGACAAGCTTAATTTCAGCTTATTTCATCCCTTGGAAATGAATGCAGTTCAAGCACATGTCAAAAACAAAATGCAGTCTCCAGGCTGTGACTATTACTACTCCCAGCCAGGCTCCAGTTCCCACCAAGAGGAAGCCTCCCTGCCTGCGCTGTCCACACCTGCAGAACATGTAGCACACACACCTGCTGCAGCAACTTCTGGACTGCTTGCAAGCCTTGTAAGCCTGAGCAGAGCCAGCAGTACGCCCCCCCCCATAACAGTGCCTGTAGCCAGCCCAGCCCTGCAGCATGGCTGCACACACGCTTCCCTAACACTCTTGTGAGGCATCTGATAGACTTACTGCTTGTGACAGGTGTATCCAGAGTTGGGCTTACTAAATGGTCACAAGCCTCTCAAGTCTTCCTGATGAACGCAGTCAGCCTGATGTGCTTCTCTGCTGTCTAATTGGTGCAAAGTTTGGAGACCTGAATTCCATGCCTTTCATCCAGCTTATTGCATCCTCTCCTCTGACACAGGGTCAAGGTTCACATTCGAATCAGATTCTTACAGCAGCCCTCATTAAGTGGGAGCTAGGCTTGCCCCAAAAGAGTAAAGCTTGTGAGAGAACTCAGCCCCATTTACTCAGCAGATTTTCACATGTTTAGGGGCCTGAATGTCACCCAGCATCACTCTGTGCTGAGCAGTTTCAGACATCTCCAGCTGATGATTAATTGTGAGTGATGGGAAATAAAATCCAGCGAAGCCAGCTGCTTGCCATGGTCGGCAAAATGACTCTAATGGAGAGAGGCTGCCAATTTTCCAGTTTTACTGGCAAGTCTTCCAAGTGTAATTAAGGGAAGTTATAAATGATATGGAAATCTATCAAGTTCCATTTATTTTCAGAGGACTCCTTTCCCAGGGGACTTTTATCTTGAAGCTTATAGTATGCTTTGTTGTGCTAATGATTTAAGCCACATCTTGGTTCTGATTAAAGCCCCCAATCTCCTTCTACCAAGACCCCTTCACTCTTTCCACAAAGATTAAAAGGTACAGAACCATCTCCAGCACATGCCCCCTTCTCAGAAAACATGCTCTGACTGGGACCCGCATGGCAATGTGTATCGTTCGAACTGCAAACTGTCATCACCCTAAAAAAGCTCAAAGAAAATGCAGGGTGGGCATGAGAAGGAGGGGGGTTCTCTGCCAAACATGAAAGGAAGCCCCTCAGAGTGGAGCCTTGAAAGCTGTGCTTGAGAACAGACATTCACCAGAAGGTGCTGTAGCCCACTAATGTTATTTGACTTGGAATAAAAGCATGAAAATGATGGCAAAGGCCTAAAATTGAAGACGTAAAGGATGACTGCACAGGGCTCCATTTCTCAATTTCATCCTTCAGAGCCACAAAATGGGGGTGATACAGTGACTGGATGAGCTTCACAGTAACAGCTGTGGTCTTCCCACACAAGGGAGGCCCTTCTAATGGGCTGAGGTCTGTTTGCAACAGACGGGGAGGAACAAAACAAGGTTCCCTATTAAGGGTGCACAGTCATATTTCTGAGGGAGAAAATCATGGTGGGAGTCAGGTTTCCTTTAAGATGGGCCCTACCCTCTTTTGTCATCCAGACCCAAGGCTGTGTTGAAGGTGCGACTGCTTAAAATACAGGCCAGAGGATGCAAATGCCGTCGAGTTTGTGCCTCTCCCCCCCCCCCCCGCCCCAGAAACCCACTCTCTAGCAACTGTAAAGAATGCAGAGGAAACTGTGCCAGTGGCATATGGCTTTCTACTGTGCTGAACATTCATACAAAAGACAGGTTCATCAGTCATTGGAGTATCTGGATAAAAAATTAGCTCCTGATGGATGGTACTTTGAGCTTACCTGCTGCTAGTACATTACCAGAGAAACACGGGCTTTGAAACCCACATGACATTAGAAACTGCAGACCATGAAACACGACACATGCAGGAGCACATAATGCACGGCAGATTATACAAAATAATAAATAAGCTATTTAAACCCTCTGCCTAAAATTGGGCCCGCTGCAAGGAACCCCGGGTCACTTCTACGCAGGCCAATTAATGCACAGCATCTGCTGCATAGAAGCAGGGCACGAAGCACTTCCGAATGATTCCGGCAATTAAAAGAAAACTGTTTCCTGCCTGTTCAGACAGCAACTGTTTCCCTGCAAGAGTGAGCACCAAATCGGTGCGCAGCTGAAAAATTCAGGCCCCTTTTGGGGAAGAGCGTGGGGGATGGGAGGAGGGGGTGAACCTTTGTGGAAAAAGAGCCTTCTTTTGTTGTTCTGTGTTTTCCTGCCAAGTGAGACAGAAGGCTCGGAGGGCTTACGGGCCCACTGCAGTCTCCCCTTCTGCTGTACTGGCCCCCCAAAAACCAGGATCTATATCAACCCACAGGTGAAAATCCCTCCATTTCACATTTAGAGGCTTACCACTTAGAACACAGGTGTATAACACATTAAGTCCCTGAGATCTGAAGTAGGTGGCCTCGATTTCACTAAAAGGACGGCTAGAATCTGGTTGTTCCGACTTCCTTTTCCTGAGCTACTAAATATGCCCTGATCTTTCCTGGAAAGGGAATGTGCGTCTCATGGAAAGACAAGGAGATGGGACCCTGGGAGACTGCCCTGTCTGAGCAGGGATGGGACTGGTTCAGATTACAGAGAGGATGGGCAGTGGGCAGAGTGGCTGACCCTCACCTGGAGGCCCTCCAACCCGGCTCATTCGATCTGAAGGGGAAAGGGCAGGAAGAGACCACATGTGTAGCAAGCCCCAGGGCTCTGGGACTCAAGCCTGTGGTGTCTGCATGGTGTTGCCCTCGGCTGTGCCCTCAGACCCCTTAGAACTGTACAGTGGGAGTGTGTGTGTGTGTGTGGGGTGCTCAGGAAGGAATCCAGATCGTGGCCAATATAAATGAAGTCCAGGTTTTGTAAAAATTCCTTAAAATGAAGAAAAACATGCTCCCTACTGCCCTCTAACTTAGCTCATACTGACAGTCAACGCCTATAGTTACAAAGAGAAAAAGTTGAAATTGGCATGTTTTACAGTCCCTGCAAGAAGCCAATCAGACGTGCTACCTTTGTGAATTCAGTAGGCTGTTTTAAAGGACTCAAAATAAATGACGACTTCTCTTTCAGCAGTGTGTGTGTGTGTGTAGGTGGGTGAGTGGGTGGGTGTGGTCAAAAGAAAAAAGGTATCTTGAATCTTGGTAAGGTTGAGAATGGTCATTCTTAAAAAATACTACAAAGATAATAGGCACTCTCATCCCAGGAAGACCATTGCCAAGTCTGCACAAGACTTTTATACAGACTCACCATTAAATATGTTTACCTTATGCTGATAATTTGCATTACATTAAATTATAAAAATATTAAAAAAACCAAATGTTAGCCACAACAAAAACTATCCCTAAACATTAAAAAAAAAGTTATATGGGAAAACGATTGAGAGGCCAAGTTAAGGAGAGTCCTCCTTACCCCTGAAGAAAATGAGGCAGGAATTAGATTGGGGGGGCAGTCACAGGACAACTTCATGGTCTGTACATCTCATTGCTAGTAAAATCTGAAGCAAATGCCGTTAAGGCGAGCAGAGAGCACGCAGGTGCTTGGGAGATGATCCTCCTAAGGTTCGGTGTGCTTCATGACTTAGAGGCTTGAAGGTGTTTCTGGTGTGTGATCCTGTGTCTGTGCTGAGGAATACAGTCTACAGTTTGGGTGCAAAACTGGCTTCTCCTCAAACTGCTTAAACAGTCACTGCTATAAAATATGTAAATTAATTATTGCCATCATTTTCTGATTGTAAATCAGGGCATGCCTAGCTCATCTGCCAGGGAAAGGCAGTGTGAACGCTGGGCTGCAAGAGGCATCAGGGCTCAATTCCAGACACACAGGTATCTGGAGGCCCAACCTAGCCCTTCTCGTCCAGGGTGACTAAATGCTTCCGAGTTTTCAAAGCTGGTCCTTTGAGCAGTGTAAAAGAAGTCTCCTGCCAAGTTCTCCTTCCCCAAGGTTAGCTGCAGGCTCAACTACATGAGCTTTGGAGACCACAGGCGGCTGGGACTGAAGTTCTACCACGGAGCACCTGTGTCTTCTGTCTCCTGGTCCATGGTCACTCACCTGCCGAGGAGCCCTCCCACAGAGAAGCACGGGGAAGGAAGAGAAGGCTGGTGAAACTGGGTGACATTATTACTGCTTTCATTTTCTGCCCAAGAAAGCAACAGTCCCAAACGCCGAGTGCCATTCTGCTAAATGCCAGTCTACGGACCAGGGAGAGCAGCCTCAAGAATTGGCTGACTTAAAAATGTGGGCAGGCTTGGGGGGCAAGAAAGCAGAAACGGGCACTTCTGTCACGGTTTTATCTCTCAATGTTGCAGACTAAGATGGAAGACTGTCTGCTGGGTTGTGTCTCCCTAATTTTCTGATGCAGCAAGGGTAATTCTTTCTGATGCAGATTTTAGGAGAGTGCTGAATCTGAATATAACTTGAAAGAATCTTAATTAAAAGCAATGCTCAAAAAGTTCTTATCGTGGGCTGGCTCTTTTTTAATAGCCTTTTTTTTGGGTCTAATTTCAAAAAGTTAAAGGAAAAAATATCCTCACAAGGGCTTTATTTTATTCTTTAAAGGCAAAGGGAAAAAATCTTGCAATAAATGTAGCAACTTAGTCTAATGTTATCCTATGACAGATATGTACTGCACCAACATGCTCAAGGAACTTATTTTAAATATTTTTAAAGGTAAAAGTTTTTTTAAATCAAGTCATAATTATGTTTTGTAAAAGAAGTATTGCAGTATATGAAATAGAAAGGGAAGCATTTTTTTTTCAAATGGAAATGATGCTCTCTGTAAAAATACTTCCAGAAGACAAACAGAAAAGTTATTCTCTCGTTTGTCTCCTGAATTAAATTCATGATTTGTTTGCAACTTACTGTATTCTAGCATCCCTCCCACATACATCAAGACCCCATTCCACCATCCTGTGGACAGTGACCGGCTGCTGCGTCTAATGGTAAATAGATTGAAGCATTAGGAGCTCTTGCCGTGTTGATCCTAAGGGAGTATTTTGAATAAAATTCAACTGCAGTGTTTAGGGCAAGGGAAGTATTTCAAATGAAGCAGTTCTCAGACTTTCCTAGAACAAGGCCTGTGAAGGCATTTATCTCTTCTATACAACCACCCAATTCCTCCTTTCTCAGGTCTTAAAACGCTCTTCAGATTGTTTAGTTTTTAAAAAGCAGTTGGGATTTGCTACTTAGAATTTCATGTGACACCTCTGCAAAAGGTTCTGTTAAAATGTCTTATTTAAAAAAAAAATCAGTAAACTAGGAACAAAACTACAAAGAAAAACAAGCGCTTGCCTAGCCTTAGTTGTTTTCCTGAAACACACAGAAATGATTGGTTTTCATCTTCTTGTCACTGACTGGTAAAGTGGAGCCTCCCTTCGATGTTACTGCTTAAACTGCCCTTAGTCATTTTTACTGCAAAACTGCAGTTGCAGGCAGCATTTTCATGCTATGAGCATTTCTTCTACAAGCAGCTTCATTAAATTGAGTCCAAGGAGAAGTCCTTGTATAGTAACTACAAGACTCAACCAGGGGTTCTGGGAAGAGCTGGCACGCTCTCACACTGTATCTTAGCTTTGGTATTTGTGGTTCAGGACACTGTCCACACATAACAGTAATGCAAGAGAAAACACTGTTTTATCACAGCACAACAGCACAGAATAGGAAAGGAAGTTCTTCCAGGGCCCGAAGAAAGGGATAAAAAGATATGTATGTTACACTTGGCCAGCCAGGCACACGCACAGATACACAGCATTTGTAAAGAAGGTAAAGGCGAACCCAGGAATTCCAGCTTCAAGAGTACATACACAGCAGGCCCTATTCTCTGCGTAAACCTTCTGCAGCCATTCTCCAATACCCACACGGAATGGGTGGTGGGTACTTCTAATCTGATAGCTCCCTGTGAAACAAAACTAGCTTCAGACTGTTCCCTCTTGCTTATCACCTGGCTTTCCCTACTTGCTGACCACAGAGTGGAAAGTAGGAAGGCCAGGAGTGATGCCTGGAGTCTGCACTTGTGAAAAGGCAAGAAGGCTACACTTGCACTGCCTTGCTTGGTATCTCTCTACTTACTGCCAGCTGTGCAGTCACACTTGGGGCAAACGGGGGCCGTGACGGCAGCCTCCAAGGCCAGAGCTGACCCCCCCCCCTCCTCTCTGCCCATCTTGGTCTCAGGTGTCAGAAAACTAGGACTGGAGGTAAACACTTCTTACGAGCACAAATTCAATTTTCTAATTAAAGCCACACAATTAAGTAAGACTGGCGAGCTGGGGCTGGCAGTATATGGACTGGATGACTTCCAGAAAAAAACAAAACAAACAAACAAAGAAAATCCTGCAGGGTAGAGGGGACAAAAAAAATATCTTCACAGTTAGTTCACTAACCTGCACATTTCGACACGGAGAAGATTCCATTGGCTACTCTGGTAATGCAGTGGGGGGGGGGTGTGATTGTTAATGCCAAGACGAGGGGGGAAACCTGCTTTCTGTCCCAACCCTGTGTGAAAGCAAGGAGGCACACCCAAAACTCCACGTCTCACATCTCTCACATCCCAACACTGGCACTAGGTAGCCTTCGCGGCTGCTCTTCTGGGAACATCCACGCCTTCAGAGTGAATACAGCAGGTCAGGGCTGCCTGGTCCTTTATGTCTTTCTACAAAAACTGGTAGCTCTCCTACATCACCAGGGGAAGCCATCCTTAAGTCCATTTCCCAGCTTCATGATAATTTGGGGACTGATCATTTAAAACAACCCAACTTGATTGCTTTCGCTACATTTTTCTAGAAGCCAATGTCAACTCTGTGGGTTTCCCCAGTATTAGCATGATACTTTATATCTGTATTAATAAAAAAAAATCAGGTGCCATCTTAACATGATCAATACAGAAAATTAGGTAAATTCCAATGGCTTCACTCAGATACAAAACAGAATTAGCATACAGCCTGTGAAAGTCTACCCCATCTACCTGTTATTTTCCTGAACAGAAGTAAAAACACAAGTACTTAATGACCTCGAAATCTCCCAGTTGAATCTCAGATTTTTTTTTTAACTTTTGCTGCTAAGCCGCTGATTTTTAAGAAAATCTTTGTATCCTACACATTTTGCTAACAGCGAGTTATGAGGCCGAGCAGATGAATTCCTCGTGGATGCTTCATATCCAGAGGGCTGGGGCATAAATAGCAATTTGAAGTAAAATGCTTCTGTAAACCCTGAATTCGAGAAAGAAAAGAATGTCTGTCCTCATTTCCATTTCGCTCCCACATCACTTGGGAGGTGCTCAGAGGCACCGTGTCACCAACACAACTTAGATGAGAAGCCATTAGACTGAGGGAATCACAACCCACCATCCATGGCAGCCCAGGGTTCACGAGAGGCCACAGAGGGGAGGCGGTCCTACAGCTGCCATTATTCTGTAAGGGAGACCTGAGCCCAGCATGTCCCTCAGAAATGCTCTTACCATGTCTCCTGGCTTGACAGAAACGGTCACCACCACTCCAGGCATTGGGGAGCGCAGAATGCTGCTTGTGTCCTCTGTCACCTTTTCAAGCATGAATTTGTTCAGTTCTGCGGCAAGTTTTGTTAAAATGTGCACTTTGTACTAGAAAAAGAAAAACATAGAGGAAGTTAAATGATGAACTCATCTTTCAAAAACAGCACTTTTCAAAGTCTGGTTTTGTCTTTAAGTTAAAATTACAGTAATATCCTTGACGTGAAACATCCTAAAACCCTGCATACAACATTATTTATCTCTGGGGCTTATTGAGCCAGTGTTTTAAAAGAGAAACTACTCCAGGTATTAATTAATGATATATGGAAAGCATTATGGATCTTTAAGAAAGTCATCACAGAACTTTATAAAGAAAACAGCAAGGGTTTTGCTTGAGGAACTCTTCACTGCTGGTGAACCGCGGAGGAAGTCAAATCCCAGGAGCCCATCAGCCTTAGGGATAAAAGAGTGACAGTGTGTGCACACCAGTAGATGGCAGCATATCGCTGTCACAAGCCTCCGGGGCCTCTAGAGCAGCTACACTGGGTAGATCAATAAATTGAGACAAAGGCTTCAGTGTTCACTTTGAGGGAAAAAAAAGAAAAGAAAAGAAAAGTCTGTAACATTCAAATATTTCTCAGTGACATAAAATGTTATATTCGCATCAAAAATGTTTTTCTTTTTAGGCACATCATCATGTAACCTTTTCTGATAAGACAGGAGAAAGACAAGATGTGAGAAGATCTTATGGGCTGAGACTCAATGATACTGAGATTTTTTAAAACACAAGGAACACCATGCACGGCAGTTTTCACGGCATCTTTATGTAGGCAGCTCTCACAAAGGTGGAGGGCCAGTGAGTCCCGGCAATCACAGTACTTCTAATAAAGACAGTTCCTACCGGACAGGAAACACCCCAGATAAATGTGGATAAATATACGAACTAAAATTTGCTCACAGAAAATGCTTTGAGGTGGGAATTGGAACCCGTGCCAGGTTTCTGGTTCCCACCAGATCCAGGCTCTCCCGGTAAGACAGAAGCAGCGCCCACTGAGCAGCTCCATTTTGTTGGAGGAAAAGCTGCTGTAACTCAAAGCCTCCTGTGGGCATCGTGCTAGCAGGGAGGCAAAGGCAGAGTCTGATTCCCTCTTTGATTCTGCACGGGGACAGTGGCAATCTCCAAGTGGTTCTTTACAGGGCCCTATTTAAAGCGGGTGGGGGGAGGCCCCACGGAAGAGCTTTGATGGCCTAGGTTCCAAGCAGATTTGCGACACTGACAGGTTGAATAATAACATCTTCTGCGTGTTTCTTTACTCCTGAACGTGTGTTTTGCAATCAAGACATAGAAGTGTCTGCCAGTTTCTGAAGGATATGATTCTTAAGTGAAATTACAGCACAAATAAAAGCTTTCTGCTCCTATTAAAATTCATCTGAGTCATAAGTGGCAAGGGAAAAAGCATGCTGCTGTCAGTCTAACAAACATTCTGGGCAGAGGAACTACTTATCACCCATGAATTGTACTTCCAAGTGTCTCATTAAATCCTTGGGGAAGGGGGACATAATTGGGCCAAATTGCACAGTTTTACTATCTGTGCTCTATCGGCGTTGGAAAATAAAACCCAGTACCACTAGAGGCACGCAAGGCACCGGGCAGGTTCCCTTTCTAGTTGGCATCACTGGGGTGGCACTGCTGTATGACCAGCTGGCATTGCACCTTGGGGGTCAGTTTTCAATGTAGCATACAGATCTTTCTCCCCACCCCCTGCTTTTCTTTATAGTTTGGTTTCAAAATGTGACCCTTGGATTTAGGAAAAGTGTATACTGAGAATATAATTTAACAGCTTTTTACCATGCAAATAGGCTTAAGAACTAATAATTCAGCTATCAAAAATAAGCCTCCATGCAAACAAAGTTGCTAACTAAGATTGTCCTCTGCAATGTTTCTCAGAGAGGACCAGATCCTGACAAAAACTGGGTCCCTTACTATTTTTATAACTT
Source organism: Mesocricetus auratus (assembly GCF_017639785.1). NCBI lineage: Eukaryota > Metazoa > Chordata > Mammalia > Rodentia > Cricetidae > Mesocricetus > Mesocricetus auratus. The sequence continues at coordinate 1,608,641 of NW_024429180.1, forward strand.
TCATATCTTCTGAATTCCTTTCTCTGTAGGGCCCCTGCTTTGCTTGGAAAGAGATGTAAAAGAGTCCAAAACGTAGTGCTTCAGACCAAGCCTTTGTTATTGATGAGATGTTCCTTTCCCTTTTGTATTTGTTTATTGTTCTTAAATCTGTTTGGGGATAAGTGACTTATTGTAATCACAAGTGAAGAATAACAAGGAGTGAATGCCTCGGGAGAGGTCTTGTTGAACATAGCTGACTCAGAAGTGACCTTTCTATTAGGAAAAGAGGGGGAGAGAAGTTCCTCCTCTTAAGGTTACCTTTGATGTTGTCCTGAACATCACAGACCATCTTAAAACAGCCTGTTGTCAGCCCTGAGTTGTGCATATGGCCAAAGTCTGAACAGGCCAAATGGGTGCCAAGTATGGGCCCATTCAGGTAGACATCCTGGTGACAAGTGTAGATGCTTTCTAGTATCTTCTCCAGAAAAAGGCATTGCAGAGTTGCAGGAGGGCTTTCAGAGGTTATTGGGTAAACTGGGACTCACTGCTTTCTCTAGGGGACACAGAGCAGTTAACCAGCTGAGGTTTCAGGAAAGGACCCCTCTAGCAATAGCAGAGCATAAGTCTGCTAATATGATGGATATTTAGATGTTCAGGGTGTGTGTGTGTGTGTGTGTGTGTGTGTGTGTGTGTGTGTGTGTGTGTGTGAGACACACATTGAAGCAAAGCACATTGCTGATGTTTCCAAGGCTAGCTAGCTGCTAACAGAGAGAAGTCTGGTTATGGAAAATGGCAGGTTTTCATCCTGTGTGGGTGGAGAAGAGCCAGGAGCCATAAGAAGGCTCTGTGGAGGAGGTTGGTCAGGTCTGGACTCAGGAGTAGACAAGCCTTCCCTCTGCTGGCTTTAAACCACTGTCACGCTAATAGAAAGTTCAAAAACATCTCACCAGGTAATTAGATAGCAGGTGCTGTCTGGATGGCTGGGCTTCTTAACCCAGGTATGACAACCAGGGCAGGTGTTCAACCCACTTATGTAAAACTACCCCTAAGCAAGTCTCCAAACAAATCCATTTTACGGTGTATATACTGTAAAACCATGCCCAACAAGAAAATGTCATCCAAAAGTTTAAAAGAAAGAAGAATCCATAGAAAACCACAAAAGGTGCGGTCAGAACACTGCAAGGAATGGACAGTGCAGAGTAAGGCAATGAGACCAAATGGAACCCAGTAAAAAAGACAAAAACTACAGGGCTGTGAGAGAAGGGAGTGGGGTGGAAACAGGCAGGGTTCTCCAGAAGATGTGCCCAGCTGACCACCACAGCCTGTAAGTGGGCTGCCCACCTATGGGAGAGCATGCCCAAATCCATCAATCAAATGCGCACTCTTCAATCCAGCACCTCTGGCCAGAGAAGAACCACTCCCTGTGTGATCAGCTCCCACCTGATAGGCTCCCTAATGGAGTTTAAAGCCTTGAATGTCTTTCCGAAGCCTACAGGTATGTCCGCATACAAGCCACATACCACAGTGTTGGCACGATTCAAGGGTGTGACCCTCTGCAAGGTGGAGTCCAGTCTACTTTACACGTCCTTGAGCTGCAATTTCAGAGCTTGTGGGATTTCTCCTGAAGGAGGGCTCAGCTCCAATTTCCCTTTCTAACTAATTTTCCTCCAATGCCAATTAAGATTTGCACAATTGATCTAATTTCTTTTCCTGTCAGCTATTGGCCATCTCAGTTAATGTGGAGTCAAGGGCCAACAGTTTTTCTCTCAGTTATCTGGAAGCCTCAGAGAGATGAAGCACTGGACAAGATCTGTACAACCAGCATCATGCTCCCAAGTGTGGTGGCAGATACATTTTCTTCAAAGACTGCCTTCCTATTCAAAGTCTTACACTCCCTAACCCCACCCCCTTGGTCTCCAACCTCAGGTCACATCTTCATTCGCCTAGTGTGAGCTCACAGGCTCACTGCTCCCTGAAGACCTCCTACCCTAACTCAGCTGGGGGAAAATTGTCATTAGTGCTTTGGAAGTGAGGGAAATGAGGAGTGCCTTTGCAAAACTCCAGTTCATCAGAAAGGCAGGGGGATCCATAAGCCACGCAGCAGAATTAGAAGTCACCAGTGTGTTCCTTTGCCCAGTTCTTTGTAGAACAACCACACTGCTAACAAGAGGAAAAGTGAGGTTCCAAACCATAGACCGTACCCTCTTTTCTACTTGGACATAGAGCCCGTTAGCCGATCTTTTGAAAGAGACAGCTTCGGAAAATACGCAGAACAGGAGCCGGTGGTGGCGTCCTCCTAGAGGGGCAGAGGTGGAGGGAGCAGGCTGCTGTTAAAGCGCCAGGCCAGCGCCAGGCCAGCGCCAGGCCAGCGCCAGGCCAGCCCCAGCCTCAGCCCCGGCTTCGTGCAGCTGCAGGCTCGGCCTGTTAGCATAATGCTGTGACAACTCCATCAGTGCAGTCTCAAGGTGGCTGTCAATCAGGATGCATCATTTAATCCAACAGCACTCGGAGGACTTTCTTCTACAACCCGCATGACAGCATAGCTACAGCTCTATTTATATCAGCGCCCAGTTGTGTTTACAACGCTGCAGTAATTAGAGACCATGCAACAGGCAGCAATATTATTGAGATTTCCATTTTGCAGTATTACCCCTGTAAAGTGTGATCCTGCTTCACAGAGTCATGCTAAATGACAAAAGGCTATTTTCTTCCATCTCCCAGTCCCCGACAGCACTTCATTTGCAGCTATCTATAATTAGATTAATGGTGTAGTGCAGTACAAAGCAGGCCCACTTCACATCAGATAGCTTATGAATTAGGACAAACACTTATTTCAATTCCAGGCAGAGAAAGCAATGACTGGGGTGTTTAGCATACCCTTTATGGTGGAATGAGATGTTAATTGTGTACCATTACCTCTAAACTGCTTGCTTGTTGTATAAATCACTGTGCTAATTGATGCAGAGATAGAAATGTAGCCACAGGCAAGAAAGCAAAGGAATGAGAGCTGAAGATGGAGGATAAGGGATTATCGAGGAAAACCATATGGAGACAAGGTTCCTTTGAAACCTCTGTTTTCTGCCCCTGAGCAGGGATCCTTCAAGTATAGCAGTAGGCAAGAGGAAGAAGAAGAAGAAGAAAAAATTAACTTTCCTTTTACAAACACAAATTTCTTTTAAAAGGTCTGCCTGTCAAATAGCGGGTAGGTGGAATGTGTCATCTCAAATAGCCAGAACACCTTATATGGGCTGTGACTCAGGGGTCAAGGAGCAACCCTTCTAAATTACCCGATGCATATGCTTCTGACACATCCACAAGGCAAAATGCAAGCTTTCTGAGGGTGCAAAATTCTTCCCAATGCTAGGAGGGGGAAAAAAAACTACACTGGCATAGATCTGTGAGGCCTGGGCTTTGTATGAATCAACTAGAACACAGTCTGCCACTGATACAGTAACGAGGGCGCTAGGACCCTAGAAGCTGGCCGTCCCAGGTCACAATTCTACATCATAGGAAAGAACCTCAAAGGAGATGGTTTTTTCTAGCTGTTCTAAAACTAGCAAAACAAATAAATAAAAGCACATCTGATCTAAGAGCACCTGTCTCTTGTCTCCAAATGTTCTTCCTTGTTTAAGTGTTCTGCTCTCGTTTGTCCTGTAGCAGCTCTTACTGGGTTCTAGGAAGCACGAACACAGAAAGAAACACTGAACAAGAGTCAAGCCGTGAGTGAGCCACAGCTAAACATGCCCTTGGGAAGTTCATAAATCAGGCATGTGCCCTGTGTGTGTTTTCACTTTTTTAAGGTGCAAATTACTGCTGTGCACTTTTTCACAATTTGGCTGCTTAGTAATTAGCACTGTTATAACACAATTTTACACAGAGAGCAAACGTAGGGGGGATCAGTTAGTTAGGAATCCAATGTCCCTGTTTCACACTGACAGTTGACATCTCTCACAAAAGCACAATTCTGAAACACTATATAAATAAAAGTGTAGCCTCCTGAAACGCAAACATTGCCTTAACTTGCAAGACAGTCAAGCGATGGCCCAAGGAACTGGGATGGCCGGCTCAAGTTACCACAATTGAAACCTGGGTGGAATAGCCAGAGCTGCTTTGCCAGCAGCTACCCCTACTACCTGTTATGGTTGAGAAGCCCTATATATATTTGTCTAGGACTAACACCTGCACTGTAAGGTTGAGTTCAATAGTTTAAGGCTTGGCACATTGTAATCATTAACAAAAGCCTACAGGGAAACATCAAGGTCCTGTGCAACAGGATATAAAAAACTATCAAAGTCGGGACGGAGATGTCACTCAGTAGTGCAATGTCTGTCTACAGGGCACCCAGAGGGGCCCTGGGTTTGATCTCCAATGTCATGGGGGACAAAAAGTCTTATAAGGAACTTAGTGGGGCATAGTGGCACAGGCTTGTAAACACAGCACTGGGGTGGCAGAGGCAGGGGACTGCAAGGTCTACGCAAGCCTGGGCTAACCTGATCTACATATAGACCCTATATCAAACAAACAGACAAACAAAACCATACTGTCCTAAAAGGCCCCTCCCACATGGCAGCTGAGACTGAGTGAAGTGTCCTAGAATCAGTGCTCAGGCTTGCCCACTTGTCTCACTCATTAGGCCAAAGTTACATCAGAGCTGAATGCTTCAGGGTCATTAATCCTGGAGTGAGCATGTGGTTTCTGACTCAATGCTTGTTCCCACTCAAAAACAAACAAACAAACAAACAAACAAACACAAAGAGTTAGCACTGCTAGAAAAACCACTCTGTGCCCTACCCATTCAGTGGCAAGTTGATCATAGCACTATGCTGTCACATGACTATGGTTTTTCCGCTGGCAGCCACTGGCCAGTCTATATTGAGGGCCGTTTCTTATTTGGTGCTGGGGATTAAATTGAGGGCATTATGTATACTACATTCATGCTTTACCACTGAGCTACAAACCCAGGCCCGAACTTCAGCCTTTGATTGGACTCATAAATGTGCCACAAGAAATCACAAGGGTGATGAATAATCCTGCCCTTTTGGAGGAAAAAAAATGATAACAAAAGAAAAAAAAACAAAAACATGAGACTCATTTTTCAAAATTCTTCCTAAAAGGTTGTGTCTTCCCCAGCTGTCTTTAAGGTAATGTGACCAACTTGGCTTAAGGGACTTGTCATCGGTTCTGACACCTTCACAGTAAAAGGAGAGAACCAACTTCCTCAGGTTGTCCTCTGAACTCCACAAACAGACCAGGGTACATGTGAATACACACACGCACGCACACACATACACACACCATATGTAATGAGAACAATAACTCTGGAGAATGAGCGGGCGGTAGCTCAGATCCAGTTTGGAGATGTCCGTCCACAACTCAAAACTCAAGTCTTTCTGTTTTGTTTTTGTAATCACAAGCTTCCATCCACTTCCACTGCCCTAAAATAAATGACTTTCTCCCTTAACAACTGCACTGAAAATCACAGACAGGGAACTTACTTCTCTTCTGTGCTCCTGTGGGGCAACTTTCCTGGCCCCTGGAATCGGCTCACTGTCTTCACACACAGAGTGGGAAAGGGGAAGAGCCTCTGTCCGGGGAGCCCACCCCATAGCTAGGCTTCTAAGAGAGGCCTCTGATGGGAGGAACAACAGGGAGGAGTCCTTAGCAGGCCTCCGAGGGCCGAGTACGGAGGACCCCCCCACAGCATGCAGTACTAGGGGGCCCCACATACAGGTGCACAGAGGATAAAGGGGCCCAGGCACCCATAGCCTGTCTAACAAGTAGGTGTACAGGCCACAAAAGCAATTTGCTAAAATAAGTGGCACTTTCCCGTCCACAAAGGCAAGTCTGCTTACATACAGTGCACTGCACAGAATCCCAAGGCAGGGCATGTGCCTTCTGTTTGATCAAGAGTCTATGTGACACATTATGACTATAATGAGGTGGGGTTTTCTTTATTTTTACACAAGAAAAATATTATAGATCTTTGAAAGCCGTGTACTCAATTATGTAACAATGCCAACATCTGTTAACGGTACAGGCTGTTTCCATTCTGCACCCTGAATTGTTTTATGTAATTACGAGTTTATAAGGTAGTTGGTAAGCCAGTGAGAAGGTGCCCTTTTTAAAGCACTCTGTAATTTGGGGTACAATGAAGTGTTCCCTTGAAAATCTGTAATTAGGGCAGCATCAACTTACAGGAAAGTACAGGAAATGTTATAACAACACAATTATGTAAATAGGCACATAGGTAAGGAAGCGTACCATTTTGCTATGGTCCCCAACCCTCTCTTTACTTTCTCTTCCGTTTGAATTCTTTGCTCATCTCAAGTGAAAGCGCTGTTGTCACGGGATGTGGAACAAATGGACTCTGGGGAAAACAGATGGGAGCTTGGCCTTCTCTCCTCCGTTCTTCGGTCCGGAGCTACAACACCAGAGGCTGGGAAGCCTGCCAATGCTGGGCTTCTTCAACAGCACTCTGGCCCATGTGTAGATAGTTTAAATAATAAAAAGTTTTCACTATTATAAATTCATCGAGGAAATCCAGAATCAAATAGGACAGAATGTTGGCTTATGTTGGACAGAAATCACAAAAGAAGCATGCTTAAAGGCAAAGTAAACACAGCCAGAGATGACTGCAACTGTGTAGTACTGTTGGCAAAAAAAAAAAAAAAAAAAAAAATCCAACCAGGATGCAACTCAACAAGTCTTCACACAATGGTCCGAGTACCAGGAATGACCTCTGCCAAGGCACTGCTGAGCAGTTCTGCAGTTCACAATGTGACGCATCTTACAAGCTCAGCCTGGTCATGACACAGGCTGCTGGCGTTCCGTGTGGTGTATATTATACACACACAATGCTGAAGGCGCACTAGACCTGCAAAGCCTCAGGCTACAAACAGCAGCAAGTGAATCTTTACTCTTAGAAGCCCATAATCCTGAACTGAAGACCTGTAAAAGATGGTACCTCTAGCTAGAGATGGTGGCACGCACCTATAATCCCAGCACTGGGGAGGTGGAGGCAGAAGGCTGGGGAGCTCAAGGCCAGTTTGGCCTCTTAAGACTGTCTCGAAAACATTTTTTTTCAAAGATGTTAACTTTTTGGCCAAATAATCTAATTTCTCAGACAAAAAATACTCTCTCTCTTAAATCAAAATTATACATCTTTTTAAAAAAAGACTGTGTGTGGGTGGGAGTGTGAGGTTGGGTATTCACAGGGCTAGAAGGTATCAGATCTCCTGGAGCTGCAGTTATAGGCAATTGTGGGCTATCTGACTAGAGTGCTGAGATCTGAACCCGGGTCCTCTGCAAAAGCATCAAGTGCTCGGAACTGTTGTGACGTCTCTCCAGCCCCACAATAATAAAACACCTCGAAGGACAGACAGGGATTAAACTGGTAAGGGGTTTGCAAAGCACCCAGCAAGTGACTGGGAACAACTATGCATCGAGTATTCTTTCCCATCTCTTGGTCAGATGTCCCTGATCATCCAGAATGAGACAAGGCAGAATTATTTATGCTGTATATGGCAGCGACTTACAGAGACTAATTTAGTACTTGCTCCATGGCTTAAAGTTTATAAGTAAAAGAAGATTAAATTCTTCTGATACTACATATAACTTCTAAAAGGAAAGTCTAAAATAAATAAATTATAAATAATAGGATTCTATGACAGTAAGACTTCTAGATGGGACTGTGTGGGGGCTCTGTGGTCCTAAGATCCCTAAATAGATACATGATGAACTCAAGAAACAGTCTGATTGATCCCTTCACTTAAAACTGCTCAATAAGCTTATCTGAGCATCATGAGAGCATAAATATGGAAACATGGCTTCTGGCCTCAAACACCATAACCTGGCCAGTCTGAAAACGCACTCTGCAAAGATACAATATTAGCATACGTGGCTACTACCAAAAAAGGACCCACTGGGAGCAGGTTTTACAGTTAGCCCTCCTAAGTTAGGAGGTAGTGGGGGCAATGACACAGTGTCTAGGGTCCTCAGCAGAACTACTGAATTTCAACTTCTAACTCCACAGCTTAGAAGCTCTATTGTCACAAGAAACTGAGCAGATAGATGCCCCAGCAGAGCTGTCCCCTCTGACATACCAGGCTCTACCACTGAGCTGTGCCCTCAGCCCTCTTTACCTTTTTATATTTAAAGAAGGTGTTTTTAAGTTGTCCAGGTTGGCCTTGAACTTTCTACTCTTCTACGTAGTAGCATCTTGCCTTGCCAGTGAACTTGTGGTGGTTCAGGAGCAGACTTTACCCATTATAAGGTAGAGGAAGGGCTGACTCTCACTCTCCTGGGTTGTGGAGAGCATCAGAAGGTCAGAGACTGCAAATAGTTCATTAATCTCTTAAACACACACACACACACACACACACACACACACACACACACACACACACTATACAAAGATCAGCGAGTAAGTTTTTCTCTCTGTCAAACACCTGAGTGAGAGGATAACTTCATTCTGGCATCTGTGTGAGCGCAGATGCAAACTAGGGGATGACCACTTCCTGTGCCTCCTTGGATCTACACAGGCTACTGAGGTTTACATGGAAGGGACCAGACCCTCACCCGGCCCCCTACTTTAGCAGGCTCCAGAAAAGACACAGCAAGATGTAGGCCTCGGACTCAGCACATGTTGCTGAGTTTCTGGCCTTCTGACCTTGATGTACCTGCCCTGGTCACTAGGATGTCAGACACCCTCCATGTGGCAAAGAACCAATCAGAAGTTAGCTGACAGACTCTGGCCGTGCTTTACAGTAACAGTGACATAACAGTGATGCACAGAGCATAGCAACCATCAATCAACACAGGACAGGTTGCCCAAACCCGGAAGAGCACCAATCCTGAGAATGTTGTCTCTACCCCTGGACCCTCCCCTTGCTCTGCCCAATAAAATCCCTGCCCTGGGGTCCCTCTGGGTCCTTCTCACTCCACCCGCCATGTGGAATGGACAGAGGGCACAAGTTAATGCGGTTAGCTCGTTAATTATTAAAGACCCTTTGCTTTTGCATTGGAATGGGCTCTTGGTGATTTGGGGGTTCAGCATTTGGGTACAGCAGCATCTGGTGAAGCAGTGTCGTGTGCATTGAGCACACACCTAGAACTTTGAAGTTAGGCGAGAAGTCTCTAATGCCACCACAGAACACTCCTAGTTACAGACATTCGACATGAGCTGCCACCATTGCTGTCCTGCTGATGGAAAGCCTCCTCTCCAGTCATGGACGAGGTCTTAACCAGAGACTGGTTCTGCTTTGTTAAAAGATTTCATCTAGGCATGGAGGCAGGCAGATTACACATCGTAAGGAAGTGTGCAGTGATGATCTGAACGAGAAATGTCCCCCTTAAGTACACGTTATCTGAACATGTGGTCCTTGGTGGCAGTGCTCTTGGGGAGGTTATGGAACGTTTAGGATGGGAGCCTTGCTGGAGGAGGTGTGAGGCTGGCTGTGGGTTTGAAGGTTTATACTTTTGCCCTACTTGCAGTTTTCATTCTGACTCCTGTATGTAGTAGATAAAGATGTGATCGCTTAGCATCCTACTCCAACCACCTCGTGCTGTCCCTTCCCTAGCATTATGGACTCTTCCATTAGTCATTTTTGGTCACGGTCTTTTAGCACAGCAACAAAAAGTAACTAATACCTATACCAACATTACAGAGAAGAATCGTAAACTATCCAGAAACCAACAAGTGTCATTCTAAAACACCTTGATAAAGAGGAGCTAATCTTAAGCATTAAGAATGTAGCTGTGCAGACAGGCATAATGGTGGCTATGTGGCACTCAGGAGATGGTGGTAGGCGGATATTTTCAGTTCAAGGTCAGCTTGTTCTACAGAGCAAGTTCCAGTACAGACAGAACTACACAGAGAAACCCTGTCTCAAAACAAAACAACAACAAGAGTGTAGTTGTCTATGTTGGAAGACTATTTGGTCATAAGAAAAATATAAAAGAAGCCAGGAAGAAGTCACAGAGACTGGGGTTTAATATATATGAGACATCTAGAGCAGGAAGTCCAGGAAAACAGACTGCTACCTGCTGGGTAAGGGCATGGGGTGTCTGCTGACTGAATAGGTGGAGAAGTGAGGAAGGCCCAGAACAAATTACTAAATCCCATCTGCCAGAGCAAGACCGAGAGCAAGTGAGCGAGCGAGCAAGCAAGCACGTGAGAGAGAGAGACAGAGAGATATGTGGTATGTCTGTCTTCCCTTCTTCTATTAACAATAATAACTGGTTAGGGAAGGGACCATATGTATGCTTACTTTGTGGATGAAAACAGAAAAAATAGATCTCTGGTTTTTTCCTTAGCCAGTCTATGTGGACCTCTGTTGACAGAAGTGGCAAAGGGCGGGTAAGCTGTAAACACATCAGTGCTGAAGGACCAAGAGCTAAGATGAGGGTCTTCCACACCTCACAGCTCCTCATAAGGAAAGGCTCACCAGGCCTTGGGACTTTCCTTGCTGAATTCTTTTGAAATGTGTTTTTGTCTTGGCATCATCAAAATTTAGACACAAGTTCATAAAGTTGATATGAGTACTGTGCCATTTACGTGGATGGCCTCATAGACAGGAGAAGTGAGTTGGCTAGATTTAGAGAGAAGTGTCTTGCAGAATAGAGGGGTTTCTAGACAGAAGCCTGCATAAGTCCTGCAGCTCTGCCTTGATCTGTGGCCAGGGACCTTGGAAGGTTGGAGCCTGCTGCCACTAAAACAAAATGTCAAAGATAATAGCTGACATTGTTTCATATGATTCATACTTTCTCAACCCAAAGAATGGTACCTCTTAGACATTTACTAAAACTTCAAAACCCAAATTCAATAACTTTCACTATTTTATATCTTTCATATTTCCCCACCACCCAGTGTCCGGAATCAAACCTAGTGCCTTGCACATAATACTAAGGAAGCATTTCATTCCTGGGCCTCACTGGTCCTTCCTTCCCTGCCTTCCTTTTTTTAAAATTTTGTTCATTTATTTTTGGATTTTGGAGACAGTATTTCTTTGTGTAGCCTTGGCTATCCTAGAACTGACCTTGTAGACCAGGCTGGCCTCGAACTCACAGAGATCTGCCTAACTCTGCCTCCTGAGTACTAGGATTAAAGGCGTGCACCACCACCACCACCATCCAGCCGTCTGCCTTTATTCTTCGTTGCATTGAAAGGCATTGAACCTAAGACCCTGTGCAGATTAGCTAAGTATGCTACACCTGTGAGCCACAAACCCCGCCTCTTTGACTCAAAATGTAAATAGAAAAGTGACTGAATTTTTGCAAAGACGATTCTTCTCCTCTATGAAAACAAAACTAATTTCCCAGTGCAACAGACATAAGCATACTAGTGATGTAACTTTTGTGATCATCAAATACTGTAGGTTTTCCACTGAATTTCCCACTTTGTGGCTAACTTTGGCTCTGTGTTACCTGGGGGACTGAGAGTCACAGGCTTCTGAGATAAAAGGATCCCAGAGGTCCTGGAAGAGCACAGACTCTGCCACCATCCCTGTCAGGCTGCCATCTTGAGAGTCCACAGGACTGGAGAATGCAAGCTGCTGATGACACTCGTTGCCTAGCACACTGGGGAGTTTCGTGAGCTTGTGGTTCAGTTCACGGTTTTCTACCCTAGCCTGTGCCCCAAACTTTCCTCTGCTTGGATGATTTACAGTCATTTCTCCAATCAGAGTCAAGGTATTGACTCCCCTGAGCTCCCGGGGTAACGTTTACCTCTGGGCTCTTGAGCCTATCCTGGCTTTGTTTATCTTGTATTTGGTCTTATTGTTTGAACTGGTATGGTGGGTACATGCCTGTAATTTCAGAACTCGGGGCAGAAGCAGGGGAATCAAGAGTTCAGAGCCAGCTTCAGCTATGTAACAAGTCCAAGGCTAGCCTGGACTATATGAAACCATATGAGAAATCTCAAACAAAAACAAAAGTAAATGAAATTGAAATTGTCAGCATAGGTGCCGATTACTTGGTTATAAAGTGAGGAGAGAGGAGTTGGTAATGTTTGCTGTAGAGAAACCTGGCAATACCATCTCAAGCAAGTAGTCACAGCACTGTCCCGGGATTGAAATAACGGGGGTAGGGTGGGGGGCATGGGGGGTGGGGGTAGCTAGGGGAGGATACAATGCAGCAGGTGACTCTGAAGCAGGCCCTGGACCAGAAAAGGCATTTGTTTCTTTGACTATAAGTCAATATTTTTATAGTGAGGAGACAGGAAAATTTGGAAATGTTTATAGTTTAGACAATTGTACTATATTGATACTGTTCATTTCCTGGTATTGGAAACTGTACAACCATGGTGTTATGAAAGGGATTGTCGTCTTGTATTGAAAAAGCACAAAGGTATTATTAGTAACTCGAGATGGGTACAGACTAAAATGAGTGGTAGACAGACAGACATTTGGATGGATAGATAAGAAAATTATAACTGAAGCAACAACCACAATGCACAGTTCACATGAGGAATCTGGGCAGAATGGTATGGGTATTATTTGTAGTACTTCTGTGACTTTTACAGTCAGTCTGACACCATTTTAAAGCTTAAGAATTAAAACTAAGTCCTAAAAACCGGAGGTAATAGTTTCCGTGGTGGATAAGAAAACTGAGAGTATGGATGCTGTTCAGGGTCTCGGAGGACATCTGTGGTAATTACTTTTAAAGTGAAATCAGTGGTTACAGGGAGTGCTAATTGGAAGTTGGCACGGCTCCAGGTCACTGACACTGTCTCCCAAATTAACCCAACAAACTGGACGGCAGAGCAGTAAAATATCTTTGCACTATTGTGAGCTCGTGAATGAGAAGCAAGAAAGGACTCCAAGCTCTCGCCCCGCTTTCATGAGAATGGGCATTTCTCACAGTTTTGAATGAGGCTCTGCCTGTGTCTTAAACATCTACAGGTTCACAAGATTGTCAGGGAGCATACATAGTGCTGGCACTACAGCCAACACTCACTGCCACAGGGGTACTCTCTTAGCTAGGATTTCTCGTGCTGTGATGAAATGCCACAGTCAAAAGCAAGCTGGGGAGGAAAGGGTTTATTTGGCCTACACATCAGAAGTCAAGACAGGAACCTGGAGGCAGGATCAGATGCAGAGGCCATGGAGGAGTTTGGCTTACCGGCTTGCTCTCCATGGCATCCTTAGCCTGCTTTCTTACAGAACCCAGCCCAGGAATGGCACCACCTCCAATGGCCTGGGCCCTCCCACATCGGTCACTAATAAGAAAATGCTCTACAGGCTGGCCCACGGGCAGATGTCATGGAGGCACATTCTCAAACAAGGTTTACTCCTCTCAGAGGGCTACAGTTTGGGTCTGGACTGCTCCAGAGAGCAGGTCTTTTCTATTGTAACAGTCTAACAGCAGTTCAGACACAAACTATGGAGCTATAAGAAGAACAAGCTAGTCCTAACAGGGGTCCTTTCTGCTGCTACATCTTGAGCACTGGGTTTACAGGTGTGTGTGACCATGCCCATTATCTAACCATCGGACTATTGGTTTTCCTTTTCAATTTGCTGTGGTGTGTATGTGTATAGGGTGTGTGTATGTGTGTGTATGCATGTGTGTTCACTTGTGTGTGAGCACACATACATGTTCTTGTACATACATATAGAGACCTGAAGTTGACATAAGGTATCTTCCTTAATTGCTCTCCACTCTCTTTATTGTGACCTGGAGCTCTCCAACAATCCCAGTCACTCTGGCTAGACAGCTTGTCCTGCAGTCCCCTGTATCTGTCTCCCTAGAACCAGGATTCCAGGCAGCAGCACCTCCCTGGATTTTGTGTTCGTGCTGAGGATGTAAACTCTGGTCTGTGGTGTTCCCTAACCCCACAGAAATGGATTTCTCATGCCACTGATGAAACAGACTTTAACCCAACCCAGGAAGGTGACTGACTAACTGCCTTTTGGTGCCCCCCCCCCCCCAGTGCTGAACACAGACTCTATGTTCTTACTCATGCTAGACAAGCACTCCATCACTAAACCACAACTCCAATCCAGAAAGACAGTTCTAATCAAGTTGTCCGGTAAAACAGGTGACAGTATTGAAGTTCCACCAGAACGTGAAGCCTGCATGGCCTAGGCTGCTCTATCTATCACATGATGCTTTTCCACATCAGTTACTAAATGATCCATAAGCAGAACCACATAAGCCCCATTTTCCCAGTGGCAGCACCATGGGTGGGTTTCTTAACCTCAGCACAAAGACCAGGCAAACCTTTGTTATGGTTGACCTCCTACATATGATAGCTAACACAGCAATCCCAGACTTCCACCTCCAGATGCCACAAACTTAAAAAAAAAGCAGGATATAAGTGCCACAAATATTTATATTTGGGGGAGATTTGAAATAAGAGTTACAAATACAGATGAGTTTGCACAAAGAGAAGCATTCAACCCGGGGCTCCCTGTGGAGCCAGGACTACACTGTGGGCCCCCTCTGCTTCCCTGCTAGACTGGAGGAACCTTCTATAGGACTAAACATTATTAAGAGTGTGAGTTTCTGCCATTATTTCAAAACGGAGTTAACCTTCATCCCAAGGGCAGTGTCTTGCAGCTGTCTGCAGTGAGTCAGAACTTTCTTTTTTTCCATTCTTTGTTTGCTTTCTTTTTTGGTAAATTACCCTTCACATTTCTGCCTGTTATTAGGAGAAAAGAGCGAAGTTTGAATTTGCTTCTTGCTATTGTGAACACCTGCCTGCTTTTTTAAAAGGCAGAAATGAAAACAACAGCAGTTCAGCGAAGCTTTTTCACATACGTTACAAAGTGATCCCCAGGCAGGGAGGGTATGTGTGAGCACGTGTGTATTAAGTTGCAATGCCGTTTTTCCCCACTGAGAAGTCACCTTTCAGATGGTACCCAGTGGCTGTGTTCATCACTTCATCACGGAGCACGAAATTCTTTCCCTAGTAGGACCAGCAGTACAGTCCTGCCACACAAGGATTTTTTAAAAAATTTGTGTAAGTACCTTCTACGCTGCCTGTGCAACACAACTTTCTAATTTCTTTTGTATTTGTCTGAGACAGGGTCTCAGTTAGCCTGGGCTGCTCTCAAGCTCAATATGGACCTAGGGCTGCCCTTTAATTCTTACACCTCCTGTCCCCACCTCCCCAGTGCTATGATTATAGGCTAATCCTAACAGGGGCACATTTCTCAGAACGTGAACTATCTCTAAGCGATGTGCAACAGTGTTGACTTTTTAAAGCTGCTTGGCTTGAAAAAGCACCCAGAACAAAACTGTCGCGTGACTGACTACCCTTCACGGCTCTCAAAAGTGTACGGACTGTCATTTTCGGCTCTGTTGTCAGCACCACCACGGGACTTACCTGAAAGGCAGATCATGAGGTCCTACCCATAACTTATCAGGCCAGGAATAAACTGGTCTTACGAGCTCTGAGAATGACTCTGAATCACACTAAAGTTTAAGTGCTCCGGACAGTCTGGGCTGGGCCACTTGAAGCCACACATGAGGAGTTTGCTGTCTTGCTCTGCTCATCTGGTGAAACCAAGCAAGCAGGAGGAGCACCTTAGTCAATGCGCACGAAAGGCTGCAGGTGTCTGGCATGTGGGAGGCCTTAGACTCAGCCACCCTCAGCAGCACAAAACAGATAAGTAAGACAAAATAAATTATATGTTGGTGATGGGAGCAAGGATTGGCTACAGCCAGAGGGAAGAGAGTTTCTGAGGCGAAGAGGGCCCTGAAGCTGAGGACTGCAGTGATGGCTGCACAGCTGTACACTAACCAGGACTGGCTGGCCTATGACAGCGTCAGTGCTATCACTATCATATGTGATGTACAGCTTTGAAAATGGTTTTAAAGGTACTGAAAATGGGGCTGGAGAAATGCTCAGTAGGTAAACTGCTTGCCATGCAAGCAAGAAGACTTGATTTCGGACCCTCAGCACATATAAAGGTAGAGGTAGTGGACATCTGGAATCCCCATATTCCTAGGGCAGGATAGGAGGTGCATGCAGGAGAATGCATGGATAGGAGGTGTGTGCAGGAGAATGCATGGATAGGAGGTGTGTGCAGGAGAATGCATGGATAGGAGGTGTGTGCAGGAGAATGCATGGATAGGAGGTGTGTGCAGGAGAATGCATGGATAGGAGGTGCACACAGGAGAATGCATGGATAGGAGGTGCGTGCGGGAGAATGCATGGATAGGAGGTGCACACAGGAGAATGCATGGATAGGAGGTGCACGCAGGAGAATGCATGGATAGGAGGTGCACACAGGAGAATGCATGGATAGGAGGTGTGTGCAGGAGAATGCATGGATAGGAGGTGTGTGCAGGAGAATGCATGGATAGGAGGTGTGTGCAGGAGAATGCATGGATAGGAGGTGTGTGCAGGAGAATGCATGGATAGGAGGTGCACGCAGGAGAATGCATGGATAGGAGGTGCATGCAGGAGAATGCATGGATAGGAGGTGCACGCAGGAGAATGCATGGATAGGAGGTGCACACAGGAGAATGCATGGGTAGGAGGTGCACGCAGGAGAATGCATGGATAGGAGGTGCACACAGGAGAATGCATGGATAGGAGGTGCACACAGGAGAATGCATGGATAGGAGGTGCATGCAGGAGAATGCATGGATAGGAGGTGTGTGCAGGAGAATGCTGGATAGGAGGTGCATGCGGGAGAATGCCTGGATAGGAGGTGCGTGCAGGAGAATGCATGGATAGGAGGTGTGTGCGGGAGAATGCATGGAAGTTCACAGACCAGCTAGCCCAGCATACACAGTGCTGACCAGGAGACTTTGTCTCCAAAAAAGGTGGAAGGTGAGGACTAACTCCCAAGGTTGTCCTCTGACCTTCACACATGCATGACTGCATGTGTATATACATGCACACGCACACTCATGCCTGCACACATACTTTTTAAATGTTCAGCAGAGTATCTAACTAATAGTAATCACATGTTGATTCTTGGTTATCTAATCCATCTGATAAACCAGACTTGTCAAAACTAAATGTTGTTCTAAAAAGGAAGTAACTTCCCTCTAAATGTGATAGTCTTTTCTTGCCATGATAATAGGATCTTTCTTTCATTCTCTCTTTTTCCTTCCTTCCTTCCTTTCTTTCTCTTTCTTTCTTTCTCTCTTTCTTTTCTTTTCTTTCAACATGTTCCCCAAAACATCAATTAAACCTGTGATCCCTGTTATCACTGTGTCAGAACACCTAACAAAACTACGCAAAGGAAGAAGAGGTTTACCTGAGCTCAAGGTAAAGTGTCCTTCATACAGGGAAAGGCACTGATGCTGGGACCCCACAGAAGGTGAGGGGAGCTTGCAGCAGGGCATGTTATATCTTGCTGTATCAAGAGGCAACTTGGGTTGGAAGTAGAGCCATCCTATATAACCTCCAACCAGGCCCCCTGTCCCAAGGGTTTCATACCCTCCCAGAGAATACCACCCACTGGGGACAGAGTGTTTAAATATACAAACTTAGAGGGACATTTCACATCTGACTCACATGACTCACAATGAAGATTTTACAGAAAGACACCTATCAGTGACAACTACATTCAACTGATCCACACATCAGTCCACAGATAGTAGTTTCCTTCCAAAAGTGTTGCAGGCTCCAATGCTGCCTTTTCCAAGGCACTGTAAGCAGATGCGCCACAAACCACACTGATGTGTTGACAGAAATGGCCACAGACAGAATGGTAGACAGCTATTACAATGGACAACATAGGTGTCCGTGAGGCAGACAAGTATTTCAGTGGTGGAGTGCTTACCTAGCATGTGTGGAGCCCTGGGTTCAACCCCTAGCACTCCCAAAATACATGGCTGTGTTTTTCTGACAGCAGTGTTGAGTTTTTTCCCTGCACATGGTGCTGGTAAACAGAAGAGGTTCCTGAACTGTCAGAATGCTCTCCCATACCAGGAAATGGCAAAGGGGAAGACCCATCCTTCCACAGCCTTGCATAAGGCCAACTGGCCCCTTTCTCAGGAAATCCTTAGCTCTGTAATGTGTCATCTACCTCCCCTATAAAAGCCTAACTGTTCTTTTCAGAACATTACTGCGATAGACCACATGAAATTACTGTAACTGTTAAATGCAATGCTGTTTGATACTGCAACAGATTTACCTGGCTTTTTTTTTTTTTTTTTTTTGGTTTTACAAGACAGGGTTTCTCTGTATTGTTTTGGAGGCTGTCGGTCCAGCATGGCCTCGATCTCACAGAGATCCACCTGCCTCTGCCTCCCGAGTGCTGGGATTAAAGGCATGCACCACCACTGCCCGGCTGATTTACCTGGCTTTTCTGTCCACTTCTGGCTAACAGTGCAATTTGAAATGTAAAATTTTATACTGTTTCAGAGTAAGTAAAAATACACCTATGTTAGCTTTTTCATTGCATGTGTCAGTACTCCTGTATACAACAGAGGAGATAAAATTAATTCACACATATGGCAGCAGCCATTAGAGCATGTGCAGGTAAGCCTTTGTTATACAGACAATGAATAATTTAGGTCTCACGTGTCATGCTGTCTTGTTGTCACAGTAGTCTGGAAGAATCTACTGATGATCTATAAACAGATGGACATTGCTAAATTGGGTTCCAGTGGAATTTTATTTACTAATATGGGTGTGGGCTATAGCATCCATTCTGTTCTAAAGCAGTGTTTTCCAGGGGAACTTGAAGGAACACTACCTCCAGGACATGGGAATAGCTACTGTGAAAACAATAAACCTAAGAGAAGCTGCACTTTGGAAGAACAGATTCAGAGAAAACTTAGGGTTGATTTTCCTTTTTTACAGTAGCTCTCAACAGCTTCAGAATGTACTGTACATGGACTCTGCAAGGAACAACCCTTGAAAGAGTCCTCCTAATCTCAAATCAAATTGGGCATGGTGGTACATGACTAGAATTCTGGATCTCGAGAGACAGGCAGGAAGACTACACCAAGTTCAAGACTAGCCAGTACTACGTAGTAAGGCTCTGCCTCAAAACAACCATAAACTCACAGACAAACTAACCCTCAGGTCAAATAAGTGTGTGTGTGTGTGTGTGTGTGTGTGTGTGTGTGTGTGTGTGTGTGTTTAAAGCAATGAAAAATAAGCCAGGCTATGGTAGCCAGGCCTTTAATCCCAGCACTTGGGAGGCAGAGGCAGCAGATCTCTTGATCTAGCCTGGTCTACAGAGCAAGTTCCAATACAGCCAGGGGAAAAAGAAAAGGAGGGGGGAGAAAAAGAAAGCAAGGAAAAATGGATTGCTAACAATTCTATCACACACACACAACAATATATATACATATAATGCTCACTATATTTTCATACCTACATTATTGAAACATTAGGACCGGAGTGGAGATGCATTTTTAAAACAAAATTCCAACTTTGGGGTGTACAAAGCATGATTTAGTTTGTTCTAGTTGTGAAAAGTTGCTATTGATCATCTATTACTGTGTTTTCCATTGAATTATGAGCCTGTTTTGCATAGGCGTGGGGGTCTTTTTTAAAAGTTACCAAAGTTTCAGCCATCATTTCTCTTTTTAAGTCCTCTTTGCCATTCTGTTTCTTTTCCAGTCCCCCAGTTTAAAAAGACCACCAGGGACCTGAAGATGACTCAGGTAGAGCCCCTTCTCCTTAGGCCTGATGCCTGAGTTAAATCTCCAGATCCCACCAGGTGGCAGGAGAGAGCTGGCTAGGGAGAGCTGTCCTCTGACCTCCATGCTTGTGCCCATGCACTCACAAAATAAATAAGTAAAAGTAAACAACCCAAAAGCCCCACAACGGTGTCTTCCACGGTGTTTTGAGTCTGATACTGCCCGCTAACTGTAAAGGATTTAGTAGCTGGGCATGATGGCACACGCCCTTTAATCCCACTCCTCTGGAAGCAGAAGCAGGCCGATCTCTCAGAGTTTGAGGTTAGCCCGCTCTGCATAGTGAGTTCCAGGCATGCCAGGCCTATGTAGCAAGACCCAGTCTCATAAAAATAATAATTAGCTGATTGAAAAAAAATAAATAAAAAGAAGATAAAAGGATTCTGTGGCCAAAATAAATTAGAGAAGAGCTTTCTGCATTCCCTTCTCAGAAATTCAAATAAAGCATTAACTTAGTGAAACCTGAGAAGTGGCAAATGAAAAAAAATATGATTTCATTTAACCTACTACTTATGTGAATTTATTTAAAATACAGTAAATACTTTTCAGGGAATTCCTATTAGGGGAAAACTGTCAAATGCATGCACCAACAACAACAGCAATTCTTAGAATTGAGTGCAAATTTGGAGCCAATAAAGTAAAAGCTGTGAACCTGTGGTGTCCCATTCAGCAACTCTGCTTTCTCAGTTATAATAGGGTTTGATACAGATACCCCCCCCCCACCTCTGTGGTGCTATTTTGACTCTTTTGGGCATGCGTCCTTATGCTCTTAATTGATTCTATTATAAAGATAAAAGATATTAATACTGCCAAAGCTTCTAACTTCCATTGCTTTTCATATTTGTGAATATTTCCTATTTTAGTCAATACAACCCATTTACATGATATATTTATATATTTTTCTAGAATGTTGTGGACTACATGCATAATGTCTGTTTATTATGAGAAGACCAGATGAACAAACAGGACCATGAAGGAAATTCCATCCTAGGTTCAGGATTCTGTGTGTATGCATGTATGTGTGCATGTGTGTGTACATGTGTGCCCATGCGTGCGTGTGTGTACACGCGTGTGCATGTGTGTGCCCATGTGCGCATGTGTATACATGTGTGTGCCTGTATGTGTATGCGTGTGTGTGTGTGTAATATCCTATACAGGTTATGGTAGTTTCATGTCACAGTACAGTGCATATTCATCCTTACATGGTAATGACTGATCACAGTGTCACTGGCTGCAGACACTGTTCTGTCACATGGAGCAAGCACCCTGGGTTCTTTATGAAAACTCTGCTGCTCAGGAGTGTCTGGTCACCAGGAGTGCAAACACTGTGATAAGAAGGATACGTCAAGTCTGTTGCCACAGTAGGCTTTGGTCCCAGTGTTTCCCACATGGAGCCCTCTGAGGTGGCAGTATACGTATGCATGGAAGCCCTGCTTCCTACCTCTGTGATTAGCTGATTGGACTGAAGAGCAGTAAACCTCTGACCACCTGGTCGGTTTCCCCCTTGGGAGTGACAAAAGGGAGGGGTTCAGGGAGAACATGACCTCTTGACAGTGGTTGTGGAAGCTAAGATAATCTGCATCTATCTGCCATGTGAAGAAAACCAAGATGAAGAGTGGGGGGGGGGCTGAAGCCTTGTAGATGGAGGTAGACTCACGGGGTGGGGGGTGCATTTAAGGAAAGTCAGTGTGCTGCAGGAGAAAGGAGACTCATTAGGATCACAGGTCTTGTCCCCAGATAGTCCTCTGTGACCTTAAGGAAGCTATTGACTGTGTGTAAGTATCCAGAGTTACCACATGAGGTTCAATAAGAAGATAATCTAGCATGCCTTAGGCACACTGAGTATTCCTGATACATACAGTCTCAGCACCGTGGTTTTTCTGGAGCCTCTTGGAATCACCATCTAATGCCTTCCTTAGGGCTTGGATGAACAGTGTTTCCCAAAGGCCTCCATGTGCATATCCTATCAGAAAGCTTAGGAAATGTGAATGGACCTCCTACGAGTAAGATGAACTAA
Source organism: Mesocricetus auratus (assembly GCF_017639785.1). Lineage (NCBI taxonomy): Eukaryota > Metazoa > Chordata > Mammalia > Rodentia > Cricetidae > Mesocricetus > Mesocricetus auratus. The sequence goes on from NW_024429180.1 coordinate 1,630,248, forward strand.
AATAGTTCCTTAAAAATTCTTAGCATTGTCTTGACCCCTTTGATCATCACTCCTCCATCTCTGTCACTAGGTTCCAGGAGTTCAGTTCAGCTGTGGGTGCTTCCATCAGTCCCTGGATGAAGGTTCTAGGATGGCATATAGGGTAGTCATCAACCCTATCATCAAGACCATGATGATGAAACCCACAAAGACAGCTGACTGGATAAGGGGGAGCTCTTGAATCCCAGACTGATGGATGAGATGCCAACAGGGGACTGATCCAGACTCCATGAATGTAGTGCCAGGCAGGAGGCCACAGAAATCACTGGGGCCTTGGGTAGTAGATCAGTGTTTATCATGGTTTATGAATGAGCTTTGGGAGCCCATTCCAAATAGGCTGGACACATGGGGAAGGGCCTATGTCTTGCCCTGGATGAAATGACAGACTCTTGGAGATCCCCTGCAAGGAGGGCCTCACCCTCCCTGGGGAATTATTTGGGGATTGGGTGGGGGGTTGGGGGGGCTGATGGAGTGTCAAGAGAGGAGGGGTGGGAGAGGGAGCTGGGACTGACATGTGAAACATTCATGTTTCTAATTTAAATAAAAACATATTGAGAAAAAAAATTCTTAGCATTGTAAGTGCAGGAGGAAGAGTGTTAACTATTATGACTTCTACCATGGGTTGTCCCTGTGGATCGATTCCCCTTAAGACACTGACCCATGGAATACTTGAACTCTAGCAGACCTCCATACAGCCAGCAATGCACGCGGCTATGCCAGCTCAGGTCAAATTCAGCATAGATCTCAGAAGCCCCAACTAGAAATGTAGGAAGTGTATGGCCTTGCCGCTAGGGCTGCCAAAGCAAATTAGTATTACATACAAAAGATGGCAAAAGGTGTAAGAGAAAAAGGCGGCTTTGCAGCCAGTGAACAGAGAGCACCAGTCTCCAGAGCCTTGCTGCCGTCCTAGAGGCTGAGAGTTCATGGTTCCTCTCTTCTGAACACGCCAGGGCACTCACTCTCAGCCCTCACCCCCTCTGCTTCTACTAGGAAACAGGAGAACCAACATTCGCTCTTGATTTTAAACGGGGAAAGAGGAGGGGAGGGTGGGGGAGAAAGACGAGTGTGAAACTAGAATCATCTTAAGCCTGTGTTTCTCAGAATAAACTTAGGTCCAATCAATGAATACATCGAGTAGTAGTCAGGAAGGAAAGACAGTGCTGCTAAGCCTAACATAACCAGAGCACTGACCACAGTACCCCCTGGAAGGCTCTACCCAAAATCACGGGAGCTGCTTCCCACAAATATAAACCCTGCATGAAAAATTTCAGTGGAAAAATAACATTTCTTTCTTTCTGTGAATTTGGTACTATCTAGAAGACTCCAGTATTAACAGTGGCCTCTTAAATTCTACATATGCCAGATATATCCATGGGGAGAAAGGGCAAGTTTAAATACTTCCAATGAGGTCTTTGTAACTCAGTCAGAGTTTTATCTCAAAGACACTGATCACATTGTTTAGAAATGTAGAATGGCATTGCAGAAGTTATCACAATACATCAAAAACTGCAGGTGCACTCCGGTAAGTCTGCCTGGGCCTGGCTTGGTAAATTTAGTTTTCTATTTTTGGAGGCCATAATCCCTATGCATACTGATTATAGCATCCAAGCATTTTCCTTAAGATGGGTCAGAGTGTCAAGCATTCATGATATCCTCAATCAACTCCTGCCAAACAGTGTGGGTTTGCTACAACTTAAAATAGGGCCAGAGTTCTTACAGCTTCAGCCTGAGGATCAGAAACACAAGCGACCACCTGAGACCACAGAGGGCCGGATATGAGCTACTTATAGTAATATGGAGCCAGTGGACAAGAATAGCAGGAAAGCAGCCCATTTTCTTGTGGTGAGGGCCTTTGAAGTGAACTGTTCCTTAAACATACTACGGAGCTCAAAGCACAAGTCTTTGAAGGCAGGTCATCCTCAGCACAGAAGCCACTGCTGGTCAATTACTTCCTTTTCCTCCTGGATTTTGTTTTAGCATTTGTGAAATGGAGACCCGCATTGTTGTCCTCTGTCTAGGAAACTCACTGGCACGAAGCAGGACAGAATTCTAGGACGAATGTCTCTGGATGGGAAGAGCGTGAAGACAGACAGACTGGCCCAGGAGTTACCCTACCATCGAGGAAATGTGCCTAATCCCAAGCTGCTCTATAAACAGTGTGACACACCTTCAAAGCAGAGAGGTGTGGTAAAAGAAATGAAACAGGACTTGTGGCAGCGCTCAGCGTATAGAGTGCTTGCTGTCATGTATGGGAACCCGAGTGTGAATCCCCAGCACCTACACAAAAAAGTTGGTGCAGTAACACCTGTAACCCAAGGGCCAGGGAGGTAGAGCCAGGCAAACCCATGCAACTTGCTTGGTCACTAGTCTAGCCAATCGGTAGCTACCTGGTTCAACGAGAAACCCTGTCTCAACAAATAAACAAATGCACAGGAGAGTGCAAGGGGAACATACTGACTTTGACCTCTGGCTTCTGCACAGGTGTACACTGGCACACGCATGCACACACACACACACACACACACACACACACACACACAGAGGTAGCATAACTTAAAATGCCAGAGAATCAAAAATATGACTTCACTGTTTATCAAAAACAAAACTATCTACTGTACTTTCCCATTCATGGCTCTGAGTTAAGATGTGTCTCAGTCCTCACTAAATGCTTCTCAGTAAAGCACAGTGGCTGTGCTGATAGCAGTCCAGAAATGAAGACCCATGGGGTGAATGAGTGAGTCCTTCAACCCACCATTAACTCCAGAGTCTGTCTCTGGAAAACAAGGCGTGAGAACTGAAGCCCTGGTGAGCCAGCTTGCCATGTTAGGTGCGATGGCAGAACACTGTTGCTTGCTGGAAGGTAGTCCAGCAGAGGGGGGCGGGGACAGGAAGGGCCAGTGCCTGGACAGACACACGGCTAGAACTGCTCCAGTGTAGCTAGGAACAGCAGGAAGCTTCTTAACATCTAGAAATACATCAAAGGCCCAATGCAGATTAGGCTCTAACACACACACCCCTTTCCTGAAAGGCTCTCTTTTGTTCCTAATATAAAGACTTAGACGGCATTTCTTCAGATCATGAAGCAAGCCACACTTTCAATGACAGGTTAAAAATTATGAAAGTGAAAGATGGCCTTATCACCCTGCCCCCCCCTTTTCCTTCCTCTCGGTGATTTCAAGAAAATATCAGTATAGGCCAAACTTATCTCTTGATAACAATGAGGAATATAGAGTGAGTCATGTGTGATGCCATACAGAGTCAAATTTGGATGATTTGGACATGTTTAAATTCTATTACTAGAAATATTATGTAATACGTGCTGTATCTAAGAACTCCAAGGTTAGTACAGTAGCTCTATACTGCCCCATGGGTGCACAAAGCAGGTAGTATCAAACCTCATAAGGACATACACACCTAAGATAAAGTTTAATTATTTTATTAAATTTTGCATTTTGAGAAACAGCACATTTCTTCTTTCTTCATAATTTCGTTACAGATAGGGTGCAACTGAGAGGAATTAGTGGGAGGCATCCATGCATACATGAAATTCTCCAAGAATAAAGATTATTATTTTTTAAAGAGGAAAAAAGGTTCTGTTTTCTTTACCATCTTGATTCTTTGATCACTACTCTATGTCAAGCTCTACCTTCTCTCACCTGGATGGACCTAGTGTCCTTCTATTATCCCCCACGTTCCCTCCAATCCACTCCCAAGTAGAGTCATTTCATTAAAAGAAACTTATTGGCCAGATGTGGTGGGGCATGCCTTTAACCCCAGCACACTGGAAGCATAAACAGGAAGATCTCTGTGAGTTAGAGGCCAGCCTGGTCTATATAGCAAGCTCCAGGTCAACCAGAGCTATACAGAGAGACTCTGTCTCAAAACAACAAGTATAATGATAAGAGTGATAATAATTTAGATAATAAAAAATTATCTGCTATTTATGTGTATGTGTAAGAGCCTGCATGACTTTGTGCGCATCAAGTGTGGGCGGGAGACCAGAGATGTTAGAAGGGTACATTTGACCCGGTGGAACTGGCATTTCAGGTGACTGAGAGGCACCATGGCAGTGTACAACAGCAGGGCATAGAACAGGGTAGGGGCTCACAAGCTCTCATCCCAGCTGAGGTTCCTGTACAAGAGCTGCCAGAGCTCTTAACTTCTGGGACAAAGTCTCTCCATACCCTAGTGTGATCTTAACACAGACTTTATCGTGACGTAATTGTCCTGACACTTCTGACACCCTTGCTTGAACCTTTTGAATGGATTGCAACTCAGTTAACAACTGGGGTTTGGCTGGTTAATCACACTCAGGTCTCCTGGGTGGTTTGTGGGAAAGGACAAGTGCAATATCTCTAAGAGGACCAGCCTACCAGCCCAGAGCACTTGCCCAGCAGTTTCAAGTCCTGTCCTGCCCACCCTCCTTCATCTAATTAATGATTTTTCTCTCCCCACTATGTACACTTCAACTGGGGCACCAATTTCCTTCCTGGGATGTACTACATAACTTCCCTGTTGTGGAATAGTGCTTTAACTATGTTACGTTTGTTTATGTAGCAGAATAATGTTTAAACTATCTAAAGATATGCTGCGATTGTTTCACCTTGCCTGCTCAAGGCACTTGATTGGTCTACTAATAGAGAGTTGAATGGCCAATATCTAGGCAGTAGAGGACTAGGTGGCACTGGCAGGCAGAAAGAATAAGTAGGAGGAGGAATCAAGGAGAATCTAGAAGAGAAAGGGGGAGAAAGAGAGGGAGACTCCCAGGGCCAGCCAGCCAGGCAGCAGACAGACAGACAGATACAGAGTAGGACGTACAGAATGAAAGAAAGGTAAATAGCCCCAAGGCAAAATGTAGACTAAGAGAAACAGGTTAAGTTAGAAGAGCTAGGAGGACAAGCATAAGACAAAGCTGAGAATTCATAACTGCTATTAAGTCTCCGTGTCATGATTTGGGAGCTGGTTGGTGGCCTAAAAGAAAGCTTGCTACACTTCCCTTCCGGGTAATCCTCTCTATGCCCCAGTTCTGCAGACTCCCTTAGCTCCTGCCCAGTTCTAGATGTTACATTTTGGCTTTGGTTAATGTTGCTTTTACCTACCACAATGAGGTAGACCAGAGAGCTTTAATAAAGTCTTTTCATGTTTTCAGAACTGATGCATTAGCTGACAAAAAGTGCAATATGCAAAAAAAATGTCCAGTGAATAAATACATCCTGAGAACTAGATCCTGATGAAGCAGCTTTGTCAGAGGGATCTCATGCACTACCAGGGACAGTGAGGTGGCAGACTGATTTTTTTTTTTTGCAGCCAGTTAAATAATCCTTCATAACTGTTAGGAACTAGTCAAGGTGTCATATCGTGCAGTATTCACTCGTTCTGTCACAGATGAAGAGGCAAAGAGACTTGTCACTCTCCCAGAGCTACATGCCTAGCAGGAAACAGATTTCTAAACTCAGGACTCTGGGGCCATCACCAATGGCTACAAATGGGCACAAAAGTTATCCATGGTGGGAGTCATGTCAAGAGCACGAAGTACTTCCTGGCATGCAGAGAGAAGCTGTGTTTTCTTGCCAATTTCTGCCCATTTTAGTTAGGCAACTCAGAACAGAGAGCCCAGTGAAGAAGAAATTGAGCCTTGTGGCCCAAAAGTGCTTTGCTAGAATGTAATCTACAAAAAAAAAATCTACAAAAGCACCCTGATAGTCCCCAGATCTGACCACTGACCACATCACTGAGAAGCACCCTGGCAGTCAACAGATTTGACCACTGAGAGGTACCTGGCATCTCTGTGAGTTCGAAGCCAGCCTGGTCTACAGAGCGAGCTTCAGGAAAGGCTCCAAAGCAATACAGAGAAACCCTGTCTTGAGAAAACCAAACTCTCCCCCACCCCCCCACCCTGCCTCAAAAACACCCTACAGACCTGAAAATACCATACATCTCCCACAACTCTCAACACATAGCTCCTAAAATGGAAAATCCCTGTGGGGGGGGGGGGGGAAAGGAGAATTCCTGAAAAGCATCCTGAAGCATAGATAAACATAGCTATGGATTGCTAATGTTCTGTTGCAAATGCTGCAGGATTTCACATAGCTACGGTCTTGCCTGTAACAGTGGCCACACCCTTTTGGGCGTGGCTTCAGGGATGGAAGTGGAAAGAGGGAAGCATAGTCTCCCTTGTGTGGGCTTTTTCTCTTGGGTCAGCCGAAGCAGTAGGAAGGGCAGAGAAGCTTTCCCACAGTTTATCTTGTGTCTAGTGAAATCATTACACCCTCACCTTTAATGGAGAACTAGAGCTTGTACAGTACACATTAATTCAGAAAGAAAACAGAGAGCAGACGTTGGAGAATATCTTCCTGCTCACTGAATTTCCAATGGGGACATGAGATTCTCTAGATCTAAGGTAGCCGCCTCAGGAAGCAGCTATGGCAATGAAGGGAAATCAGACTTTATTCTTGAGATGAAAGGTCTCTACGATGCAAGTCAGAGTTCTTGAGTGGCAGACTCTGTGGTGCACGAATAGCACTTAATGTTATACATGCAATACCCCATTCATTCTCACTGGAACTGAGGGTAAATGGGCACCAGCCAGAGAGTTTAGAGAAGAAGGTATCTGCCTGACTGTAAAGTGGTTGCCCTGAGGCTTTGCCCTGCAAATACCTTCTGTATACAGGCAGATGGCAATGCATTGTTGACATAATGACAATAAGATTCCAAAAGGAAATCAAGGAAGATATTTACAAAACAAAAGTGGTGGGGAAAAGTGACGAGCATCAGAATCCAACGACCTTATTCTGCTTTCTCATCCACCTTCCCAGGCCCAGCACAACTCCATCTTTCAGTTTTGTAAGGACTGAAGAGAAGCGAAACTGTGTGGATACGAACTTGTATTTAGTTGTACTCTATACCCCAGCTGGTTACCAGGGGAACTTGTTTGTGATTCAGAGTTTTGTTTTGTTAAAACAGGTTCATTTAACCAGCACCTAGACTATCATTCCACACTGTGGTCATATATTATTTATGACTTAACGAAGCCACTGGAGATCAAAATGCAAAGCTAGCCTCAGCCATAGAGCCAAGCAGTGGTGGCACACAAAGTTAATCCCAGCAGCCGTACTAGCTGGCCGTAGAGGCCAGATGGTGGTGGTACACACCTTTAATCCCCAGATTTGGGAAACAAAGACAGACAGATCTCTGTAAGTTCAAGGGCACCCTGAGCTACACAAAATGGATCCAGTCTAAAAGAGAAACAGTTCACACAAGGGTGATCTCAGCACTTGGGATCACACACCTTCAATCCCAGCACTAGGGAGGTGGAGACAGGCGTGGTATGGCTGGGGGGGGGGGTGAGAGAAGTACAAGGCAGAAGGAGACAGGACCTCAGGGGATTGCAGCCTGAGGATTCCTGGAGACAGGATCACCCACTTCGGTCTGAGGTGGCGGTAAGAGCTGGTGGCTGGCTGCTTTGCTTCTCTGATCTTCGATTTGAACCCCAACACCTGTCTCCCAGGGTTTTATTATTCCTATTCCACCACACGTAAGAGGCACCCAACAAATGAGTGAATGCCTAAGTGGATTGCAGATGCCGTGACCGTGCAAACAACAGAAGTGGGGAGACAGGACCGTGTTTACCCTCCTCTGCTAATTTTGAGCTAGCGTCTTGGAAAAATACTTAACATGCCTTTTCCTTTCTTCACAATATTAGTGCTAATTAAATACAGTGATACAGTGTCAGCTATTGTATCCCTTACAAATCACAAGTAGGAGGTCTGCAGCACAGGAGATAGCTAAGTGACAAGCACACCGACAGAAATGGGCAGTGTCTGACACCCAAGGCAAAACAACTGTTCACAGGCAACCTCAAAATGTTACAAGATTCCTGGTTTTAAAATGCATGGACACCAGTAAGTTCGTCTGCTCTTTATTCCTTCCTGCCTTTCTTTATGGAAGGTATTACTTATTTAATATCAAACACATTTTGAGAAGGGAAACAAATGAAGTAGAAGATACATATCCATTTAAAACGCATGTTTGCTGTTTTGTGAGAGTTAAATTTACTCTAAAATATAAAACAGGATGAGATGGCTCAGCAGTTGAAGGTACTGACCCAAGTCTGACAGATGGAGTTCAGTCCCTAGAACCTACATGGGGTAGGTGACAATGGACTCAAGTTGTCCTCTGGCCTCCAAAAACATGCCATGCTGAGAATGTGCATGTGCTCAAACACACACACGCACACATACAGTGTAATAAAGAAAAAATGAATAGGCATCTTGGGCTACTTCCGTATTTATAGCTTCAAAGAAACAAGGAGGAACCCTGACAGAGATAACTTTCAAAACCAAGTTTCTTTTTGCCACAGCATCAAGATGTCTGTAATAAAAGACAGATGATGATAAGCATTGCTGAGAACCCGGAAGGACTTGCTGTGTTAAAATGAGTCTTCCTGTGTAGACCAGAAAATGGTCTCCAAGTCGTAACCCTCCCATTGTAGCATGCAGAGTGGCTGTACAGGAACTGGCTCTCTCATACACTCAGGACTGAAGATGCTGCTGCTATGTTTCCTCAAGAGTCCACGCAGATACTATATGATCTGGAGATTATACCAAAGCATAGACCCAGGAAAAAGGAAAACTGGAATATCAACGTCCAGAGCAGCCTTACCCGTGATCGTTCAAAAAACACAAGTCACCCCAATGCCAGTCAGCCAAAGAACAGGTAGACAAAACTATGCTCAGTTACATTTTAAGGTAATGGGTCCTAAAGAGACATGGAAGTGCTGACATGTGATGTAACGTGGACAAACCCTTGCAAATGCAGCTGCAAGACATCTTAAACTGCGTGATTGTGCTGCTGTGAAATGCACAGAATACACATACACGGACAGGAAGAAAAATGCATACCAAGGACGAGTCAGCCCTAGCCGGTTAAAGAGAATTTCAGGCCAGGCGTGGTGGTTCATGCTCGCAATCTCACCAGATGGGAGATGCAGACAGGAGGCCTACCTTGACTCTGAGACGAGGCTGGTCAGCACCTGTGACAGGCACGCTTGAGGCTCTGCTCTTAGTCCTTGGCACCAAACAAAACCCGGGTTAAAAAACATGAAACGAAAACCCACTGGTTATGTACATAAGGGAAAATGGGTCTGTGACTTGCAAACTGCACTTAAAAGTCAAATGAATTTATTTGCATTTGAAACTGGAGAACAAAGGAGATTTACTTTATAATAGTTTTGACCTATTTTAGACAGATATTTATTAAATATTTATTAAAATGCTTAAGCTTGAGATAGTACCAGAGGCACCAGAAAGAAAACAAATAAGAGCAATTCAATTCTATACCTTCTGCTCAATAAAGCTTGCTTCTCCATGGCAGGTGGCACAGAGAACTCTACCCAGGGGGTTAATCAAAATTTCCTTGGAATAATTGAAAAGCATCTGCATTTCCCCCCTCAGAAACCACAAAAAAAGTCACTGTAAGCAGAACATATAATTTTGATTATTAGCACTGAGCCTGGAGCAGCACAATGTGTGTCCCCAGAAATTACGTTACAGGACACAACGGCATTGTGGGAAGTCAGTGATGTCTCCCCTGATGAGACTGAAGAGCTGAGGAAACGGAGAGGCAGGCAAGGGTGCTAATCAGTTGCATGTGCGATGCTTTTGCTACTGTCTGGGGCACACTGCTTATTGTGCCTGATGCAATCACTCTCGGGGGTTAGGATGGTGCTGAGAGAGACCTCGGAGGTCACTGACCCCAACCTTTAATTTTACAACAAAGAAAACTGAGGGTTAGGAGGTCACGTCGCCAGTGTAAAGCATTACTGGGACTAGAAATGAAGTCTTTCAGGGATCTTTTCATTAGATACTTTTCCCCCCTCTGAGTCTGTGTGCTTCAGAGGGTGTTACCCTGAGACACGGGAAATTACAAGTTCTGAGGGTTACACTGGTAAAAACTCAGCATATAAGGGCTTACACCATCTGTGAAGGCACATGACCAAAGGCCGCGGGGGTACTGAAAATTCCAATCAAAGCAACCAGAGAACTGGGGTTCCATGCAGTACAGGTCTGCAGCTATGGTTTGGGTTGTTAAAGCCTAATTGTTCCCAAGAGTGAGTCCACAGGCAGAAAAGGCAGAGCAGGGCTAAGGGAGGCACAGCAAACCGAGGGTGCAGAGTAGCCACGGGGGCCTCTCTTGCAGCTGGTTAAGGAGCAGTTCACCAGGTTTTGGCAGGGCGCAGGAACACTGTGGCCATCTTTGCTCAGACTGTGCCACCTAGACCAGGCTGGTTCTGAAGCTATGCTAAAGAGCTTACTAACCGTCCCGATTATCCTGGAGGGCAAACTTAAAGACTTGGTCTCTCAGGAAAATATACCTCAACCCGAGTTAATAAATGCACATTCTAATGCCAGCACCAGTGTCTGTGTGTTAAGTTACGGCAGGTTAGCTCTCTTGGCTCTGATATGTGCTGTTTCCCAGTGCAATGCACGAGTCTGTGTGTGCATGTGTATGTGTGTTATGTGTGTACTAAGCTGTGTGTATATATGTATATGTGTGTGTATGTATACATATGCATGCATGTATGTGTGTGTGCATATATGTGGATATGAAGATTTGTTTTCTTTTTAGTTGTGTGCAGCAATGTACACGTGAGTGCACTTGCTCATGGAGGTTCGAGTCTCCCTGGAGCTGGAATCACAAGCGGTTGTGAGCTGTCCATCACAGGAACTCAACTTGGATACTCTACAGGAGCACTACACACTCTTGACCACAAAGCCAGCTGTCCAGACTCCACGAAGTTTCAATTTCTCTCTTTTATAATGGCTTAACATTTGGAGGAGGCGCATACACACCCAAGGAACAGACTGCCCAACCCATAGTGAGTTAATTCCAAAACGTAAAGAAAACGGTATTTCTCCTTCCCTAACCATTCAAGACTAGGTACTGGGCAACCAGAGACTGCCCTTTAGCCTAATCAGAAAATCCTACCTACTCCACCCATCTGCCCTTTGCTTTCCCAGGGAGCCCAACAGGGCTTCTCTGCCTGTGTCTCATGGAACTCCTTCTGCCCACGCCCCCTGGCTTTCCCTGTGGGCCTGCATGGTATGACTGCTCCCTTTGGTGGGAAGTAAGTAACAAATTCTTCTCTTAAGGGCAATAACCCCAGTCTCCTCCATAAATCAGAATCCACAAGTAAAATCTGTTGTGCAGTTAGCTTCCAAGGCCAGTTAGTGGACTAGGTGGGGGCAAGCCACCAGATGGTGTCCAGGCCCAAGGCTGCTAGTCCTTCTGTGAAAGCCTGCTGCAAGGTTTGCAGGGTGACTGGGACTTAGACACTGTTACTGCAGGCCATACACAGGGCACATGGTATGTGTTCACACTGGTTTGTGATAAGGAACTGGTAAACTGACACCACAGAATTACATGCATCTTTCCCTTTAAGTTACCATGATATTAACAGAGGTGGTCCAAAGGGAAAACTCTATAGATGGCAATCATGAACTGGAAAAAGTTCTCTTTGAAATGAGATTCAGACACAATCACAAATATGGAAAAGCAATGTCCCTCGTATCAAGCCATCAGTGTCCCAGGAACACGAGGCATTTGCAGAAGCACTTTGGTCACAGTTCCGTGTAGACGCAAAGGCACATGTGAACAGTCACCAAATGCCAGCACAGACAAGGAAATACTCTATCTGGTACAAGGGCTAGAACAAGATAATCTACAGAGTGGATGCGGAGGGACTAGCTGCACCTTGACCCAGGGGGCATCCATGAGCAAGTCTTAGCTTCATGAAGGCTAGCAATATGGTCACAGAGAACTGCAGATGATCCTCAGCTGAAGAGCCTTCCGCTTTACAATGCCGGTAAAAGTAGTAACACATTTGGCAGAAAGGGACTTGGGGTCTTTAATGTGAGGGTGCGAGGCAGTGAGGTCAGCAGCTCCAGGCAGCCTGTGGTCAGGAGGGAACGCCATTCACTCGCTGCACTGCCCGTGCTCCACAGCGCAGGCCAGTGGCCGGTGATGCTAAGGTCTGCTGTCAAAATGGTGAGCTGGACTAGCTGCAATCATCACGAGCTTTAGTGGCTACAAAACCCCATCCTGGAGGTGCCTGTCTATGACCACTGTCTGGAACAGGACTCTGAACCTCACACTGCTAATACTCCGAGGTTAAATGACTCTGCTGTGCTGGGCTAGCCTGTGCATTGTAGGGTACTCGGCACTATGCTGTTCTGGTAGCAGCCCACCACTAGAGGTGACCAGAATGTCTCCAGACAACCCAGATGTCCCCTGAAGAACAGAGTGACTACTCTAGATCACCATGAACAATAGCTAGGGTTCTCTATCTCCCTCTCCCTCTCCCTCTCTGTGTGTGTCCATCCATCCATCCATCCATCCATCCATCCATCCATCCATCCATCACCTACCTACCTACATACCTACCTATCTATCCATTTGGGGGGCAGTACTTGGCTTGAACCCAGGGTCTTGCACATGCTGGCCAAGCACTCTACTTCCATTAAGCTGCATCTCCCCTTTGTACTTTACATTTTAATACAAGGTCTCACTAAGTTGCCCTTGCTGCCTTCACCTTGGGAATCTGCCTGCCTTAGCTTCCTCACTAGATAGGATTATAAGTGTGCATCACCAGGCCTCATTTGGTCAAGGTTTTCTTAATTGAGAGAGAGAGAGAGAGAGAGAGAGAGAGAGAGAGAGAGAGAGAGAGAGAGAGAGAGAAACCTTTAAGTCAAACTGCATGTTTAAACTAGTTTTCTTGGAAAAAACAGTTATTACCTTTTGTGAAAATACTCTCCCAACAAATACAGAAGTAGCTGACCGAGGAAGCAGGAAAATGGGGACCTGGCCTTTTGCAGCACTGGGCATCAGGTCTCCAAAGTCAACTCACAAGGGTCAAGAGCCCCTCACCTGGTGTTCAGGCATCACAAGGGCAGGCGAAAGGCTACTGGCAGAAGGGAGCCCCAAGCCCAAGCTGCCTGGTGCAAGAGTCTCATTTTTGGTCTAGGTTGCTGCTGTATCTGACCTCCCAATACAAAACCAATTGGTTTCTGTATGCTCCTTTTTGTTTTTGAAGTTACTATTTATGTACATGTGGACATGTCTGTGTATGCCACATGTGTCCAGAAGATGTCAGATTCCTTACAGCTGGAGATACAGGTGGTTTTAGGCATCCTACATGGGTGTTGGAAACCAAACTTTGGGAGCGTGGGAGGCACAGAGGTTCTTGTGTTCACAGACGGTAAGCACTAGGGGAGTCAGGACATTAAACATGCAGGGCTGTCTCTTCAAAGGGAGAGACGCATAACCTGGGAGTAGATGTGGTTAACAGCCTGTGACCTTTGCACTATCTGTGTGGCAGAGACCACACCGGATCCTCCCATAGACTCTAATCATGAGCTTGTCAATCTATAGAACCCATTTTTATGGAAGATGTTATATGTACTTTATAAACAGTTTCAGTGTATTCATGTCTTAAGATTTATTGTGCACACAGGATGGAGTTATTTATCATCAGGAAACTTTACACAAAATTGTGCTGTTCTTAAATATGACTGAAATAAACTTACTCGGGGTCAGACTCCCAAAGTTTGAGCCAACACCGGCTACTGAAGCGAATTGCCTTCTTACTCTGTGGGTGTTCAAGAGGACCCCCTAACACACAAGGAAAGAGCAGTAAGTGCTCTTAGCCACTGAGCCATTGGCCCGGCCTGGTTTCTTCAGGTTTGCAACAGGTTATTATTCTCGCCTGCAGACAGAGTGACAAAGCACATTTGAGCACTCTGTTTAATGGATAGCTGTCTTGTGGTATGTGTCTTAAGTGTGTGCTTGGTGCTTGATGCCGTTTGATGTGCTAAGAAGTCATGACAAAAATTGGACTTTGGAATAAAAAGGTTTTCCTTTTGAATTTTTCCTGTAGACTCAATCCCAAATTGTGAACCCAGCTGGGCTCGCGATTTCAGGTGGTGATAGGTCTTTAAGCAAACAAGGAAAGGAGGGGGATATGCAAGTCAAACAAAAGTGCGAAGGCTGGAGGAAAACTGAGCCACTGTGTCTGCATGCCCATGGCCTGTGACTTTTGGTGGTTTTGCTTTGTTTTGCTTTTAGCGTTTTACAGTTTCTTTTCTTTGTTTCTCCCCCTATGCCAAGACAGGGTGTGTCTCTGTGGTCCTGGCTGTCCTGGAACTCACTTTGCAGACCAGGCTGGCCTTGAACTTGTATATCTGCCTGCCTCTCTGTCTCCCAAGTGCTGAGATTACAGGTGTGCACCACCACTGCCTGGCACAAGTAGTTTCTTATTCAGCTTTGTACTTCCATAGAGGTGGGAAATGCTGATGAGAAAATTGAAGATCAGAAAGGTTGAGCAATTTCTGCAAGTACATGAAACTAATATAAAGGGTCAAAGACTCAAATGCAGAGAGGCAAGCTTTGCACCTCTACTTTCTGCCCCTACTCCTACCTGCTGCAGTGAGCACTGACAGGCTTGGAGCAGTTCATGGATATGTCTGTGGGCATGTAAATCACTAATTGCAAACATTTTAAAGTGGCAGTATCCCAAAGTGCATCACGTGATTCATTCCCCCTTCCTTTCTGCGTGTGCATGGTGTGTGACATATTTGCATATAGTTCATGTCTGTTGCTACATGGGTATGTGTGCCTGTGAACACCCATGTGGAGATCAGAGTGGGACATTGGGTGCCTCCCTTTATCCGTCTCTGCCTTACTTCCTTGAGACAGGGCTTCTCACTGAAAAACACGCTTACCCTTATGTCTAGGCTGCCTGGCCACCTTGCTCTAGGGAAACTGCCTACCTCCACCTCCTGATGCTAGAGTTAGAGTTACACGAAATGTTAGGCTTACATGAAAGCCATGCCCTTCTTTTTACATGGGTGCTGGGGATTCAAACTCAGGTCCTCATGCTTACTCAGTAAGCACACTTACCCACCGAGCAACCTCCCTACTTCTGGGTGTGAGTTTTACAACCAGTTTTCCAGTGTTCTGAGACCCATTCATCTTACGAAGTGAATGGCGCCGTGGGCTAATGTATGTAGAACAATTCTAAAGCATCACACGCACTGAGGACACTAAGCTATTAAAACCGATTTTATTCTGAGGATTTGGGCAATATTTGGAAAATAGGTTCTTGAGATACTTTGAAATAAGCAGTGATCCCTATAAAGATAGAATCATTAAACTATGATATCATTGAACAGCCAGATATAATTGAACTAACTCAGTTATAAAGTCTCATCTCACAAGCCTATTAGTGTAGAGGGTGGAAACTTCCCTCTTAGATGGGGTGACATCTCCCCAGGCTCTGCTCTGAGCAATGACCACTGCACTTACTGCACAGTTGTGGACCTCACCTTATCCATGCCCACCCCTGGTCTTCTTTCAGATCCACACATCAGTGCTGTGTCCCTTATTCCTCCTCATTGTGCAACCCATCTGTCTCCTTGGCCTTTCGAACAAATCATACTAAAGTCCAACTTACTCTCTACCCTACCGCTTCTCTGTGTGGTGCTCTCCTGCCTCTAAGCCAACGGATGGATGGCATTCAAACAATATAGGGGACAGTGAACCTCCTCTTCCAACTCCTTTCATGAACCCCAGGCTATAGCACACAGGCCCATCTCCTTGGTTTAGTTTATACCTTCTGCTAGCCTGCATTTCTCTCCCAAACAGATCTCTGTCCGTCCGTCCCATTCCTGACACACTCCCTAGCCAACCTGCTCTTCCTTAAACATCTGGGATATCTTTGGACCTTTGGGCTTAAACTGATTTCTCAGGCTCCTTTACCATTGGTTTTAAAAGTGTCTCTGGTCTTTTGCAGATCCTGAACCCCTCGCTTTCTGAAATGCTTTTCTCGTATGCAAGCTTGACTTATCCTTAAGAGTGGTAGCCTAAGCTAGAGATGTCCCCAGGGGCCACATCTCCTCTAGTTCCTTTATCTGAGCTCTAGAACACTCCTTCGTACCTTACTTGGTAGTTACTAGCTGCCTCCACTCTAGATCTTCAGAGGACAGCCAGCTAACTGATAGCAGGGACAGCTTGTTTTTTGAGTTGGCAAATAAGTCATCAAACAGATGATGTGTCAGTGTAAGGTCACAATGACTGACAGACACAAAGCATAATATTTCGTCATAAAATGTGATGTCTAAATAAGTTACAAAGCATGGTTGCTCTACTCCCATGTTTACTGGTGTCCAGCTAATAAATGGCACACAGATTCTTCATAGTTATTTGCTTTTGAGACAGTCTCTGTACATAACCCCGGTTGTCCTGGAATTCACTATATAACATAGACCAAGATGTTGGCCTCAAACTTACAGAGATCCATCTCTCTCTGCCTCCCAAGTGCTAGGATACAGATTCTTAACTGGAGACATATGCTCTGTGGCCTAGACACTGTGTGTGTGTGTGTGTGTGTGTGTGTGTGTGTGTGTGTGTGTGTGTGTACCAGTACATGTGGAAACCAGACTACTACCTTGAATGTCATTCCACAGAACCATTTCATCTTGTTTTTTGAGAAAGAATCTCTCTTTGGGATGGAGCTCATTAAGTAGGGTAGGCTGGCTAGCAAGCTCAGGTATCTTCCTGTCTCTGCCTCCTGACACGACACTGAGTTTACTAACGCATTCCACCATGCCTGAAATTTTCTGTGGACCCAAACTTGGGTCCTCTACTGACTAAATCATCTCCCCATCTCATAGACTCGACTTTTAATATTAGATTGTCTATCAGTAAAAGAAAAAAAATTAAGCTGGACAGTGGTGGTACAGGCCTTCAATTCCAGCATCCAGGAAGCAGAGGCGGGCGGATCTCTGTAAGTTGAAGGCCAGGCTGATCTACATAGTGAGTACCAGGACAGACAGAGCTACACAGAGAAGACTGTTGGGGGGGGGGGAGGGAATCTGAACGAATCCATCTCTCTGCAGCTACATTAAGCCTATGCACAAGCTACCTCAGCAGTCACCGTACAATCACAGAACCATGTGTCTGTCTTCATCCCCAGCCTGGATGCTTTATTTTCTGAGATAGGGTGGTCCAGGTTGGCTTGAAAACCATAATAAAATCATAATCTGCTGCCTTGTCTGCCTGGGTGCTAAGACTGGAAGTTTATACCTTAGGGCAAAGATCAAGTCACCATCATCCAGTACCCTTCCTAGCACACGGCGTACAGGACACCTGTGATTTTTCTTAACTTTGTTGATAATACATCAACAACTATGTATTCATAAAGCTTTTTAAAAAGCATAGGGCCAGCAAAACAGCTTGGGCAAAGGCTCTTGCCAACAATCTCTATGACCTGATTTTGATCCTGAGGCCCACAGGGTGGACAGAGGGAAGTGAATCCCAGAAGTTGTCCTCTGTCCTCCACAAATGCACTGAGGCATGTGCACCCCAACGAACACCATAAGTAAACAGATAGTAGTAAATAAATTGATAAATAAAAAATACAACAAATCAACTTCAAAAGAATATACTCTAAACTCATGTTCCAAGTGTTCATTCTCAGATGGAGACTGATATCCGTTACATAGACCATGCACCACTGCAGAAGCACTTAAGAGAGCATCTTAAGCACATTTCGTGAACTCTTATCTACACTTGCTGTATTTGGGAGAAAATGCAAGATGGGATGCAATAAATTTACTTGTTATCTGAGTGTTATAAAAATATACATATTTGAAAAACTTCTGCAACCTGCCACTATGCTCTGGGGATACCTGCTTTCTGATTCAAGATGGTGAAGGATTGGGATGGGGGTTAGAGAAGTTGGAGTGAGCCTGTGTGTGTGTGTGTGTGTGTGTGTGCGCGCGCGTGTGTGTGCATGCGTGCGTGTGTGTGTGCATGCGTGTGTTGTGTGTGTGCATGCGTGCGTGCGTGGGTGGTGAGAGAGTATATGTGAAATCTGGTGGGGGAGGCTCTGGATTCCACACCAGATGCTTACCACTACTCTCACCCCGTCATAGTTTTTTCTCTATCCAGGGACAGTGGGCATCAGTAAAAGTGACTGGCAAGTCCCAAGGGGGCAACCCAGCCTGGTGCTTTAAAGAGAGAGGAACTCGGGGAGAAAGCATAAGCAGGTAAGACTTGGGTGGCTACAAAGACAGGCTGGAACAGGTAGACAGTTATGTGGACCAGTGTGTGAGACATGGCTACAAGCTCTAATGTCATTTCTGGTACTCCACAGATGCAGAGAAAGGGACAAGAGATAGAGAGAGTTCCTGCGTCAGACACCTGTGGCCAGGGAATGCTTGGTAAGGCTCTCTCTCTTCTCTCTCTCTCTCTCATCTTCTTTTGGAAGGTGATAACCCAGACTCAAGCAATGACATCACTTATTACTCCAAGGAGGAGCAGGGTGAGCAACAGCAACAAATCCAGTCCTCATTTTCTCACAATTCGACGTTGCGACAAATGGGAGACTGTTCTGTTAAAAATTCAGCAGCCAGAAGTGAATTTTTAGACGTTTTTGGTGATGCTTCTCTGTCTCTAAATATGAATGATGCGGATTTGAGGCCTGCAATATCAGATGACAAGATACAGCGCCGGCTTCAGCTCTTGCTAATTAAACGAATCAATTAAGAGGCTTCGTCGGCAACTGTGTGGCTGCTGTTCGACGGTAGCAATAACAGCCCCACAGGGAGGTCTTTCACGGCATTAAAATGCTGTCCTCCACAACTCCATCTGATATTATTAGAAATGGTTATTTCTGTCTTGCTGTCATATTAGTAGCAAAGGCAAATTATGGAAATATGCAAACCAGGATGGTCCCAGTATGAGATCAGGTTGGGTTTTCAGCCTCCGAGGGAACAATTGCAGAAACTCCAAAGTTCCCCAAAGTTCCTTAATGGAACGGATAAATCTCTCAGCACAGCATCCATTTACAAGCTACGTAAGGGTCACATATTTACATTCCTTCCTGCTAAGCTGATGCGATTCAACTAGATGAATTATCATATTAAGTTTACCCTCCTGAGTTAAACTGATGGAGTTCAAAATTGTTTCCGATGGTTGTCATTAATCGCTGTTACTTCATAAACCCTTACTTTGAAATCTAATTGTACTGGTGTGCCAAGGGTCGCATTAATAGACTCCTTAATGGTAAATCTTTGTAAAACATGTTTATTCTACTGATGTTATCACTCAAGCTTTCAAGGCTAATAAGAAATAAAGTATATTTATTATCAATAAAAACTTAATTTAAAATGTACAATTTGAGATTCAAATTAGCTTTGAGAACTTCAGCCACAATTTGGTTTCATTAAGATCTCTGGCTAAGTGTCAAAGACAGAAGCTCATAGTTCCTTAAGCCCTTAGTGAAACCAATACCATAGCTTTGATCTCTCCAAAGTGGGGAGAATCAGTCTCAGTGAGATATATGCTTGCCTTATACTGCAGTGTTTCAAACATTAAATAGAAACAATGACTAGAATTTAAATAATGAACACAATGGTAACTTCCACATTCCTAAATTAAAAGAAAAAATATTATTGCTTAGTGTGAGAAATTCTAGTTTAGCAAAACACTGCCTTTTCAGTTTCTTAACTTATGCTGTTTGGTGTATAGACTCACAGCTTAACAAAAAAAGTGGGACCCAACCAACTTGCTGCCTGAAATAGGCACCCCTGTCCTAAGGACAGTTCTGGGACCTTCGTTTACCAAGAGGATTTTTGGACTGACTGTTTGGGTTCCCAGCCTGACAAACTCTAAGCACTTTCATGACAGGATTCCAGAGGTAGCCTCTTGGGGAAGTGATTAGGCCTAATCAGAGGAGGTCCTGAAGGGGCTCCAAGGATCAGCTCCCTAAGAAGAAGAGAGTGCGTGTCATCCTCAACCCACCACCATCACCCCTGCGCTCCACCCTGCCCTGTGAAGGCAGAACAAAAGAACCACCATCAATTTCTGAGAGAGCCCCCTGGTTTACCCAGTTCAGAATTTGTTCTGAATTCACTGTGATGTTACCAGCTTGACTTTAAGACAAGTAAGACCTGGCTTCGATCCAGGCTCTGCTCTACCAGTTAATCTACACCCGGTGGTTATTTAACACCTCTGTGCTTACTTGGCGTCACACATCTGAGTAGAAGACATAGTTCCTGTTATAGGGGGTGATAACAGACATGAGAAATACTTGCGGAAATAAGTGGCCATATTCAAGTGAGGCATTAGAAAAAGCAGACCTAAGAAGCAATGAACTATGAGAACATATTTTTGTATAAACTGTCTGAGTCATTTTAATTTTCATACATGTCAAATAATCTTTCCCATGTATTTAAATATACTGGAGTGAACAATGTCATCTAAAATGTCATGTTCTTCAGAACCTCACAGGTATGACATTATTTGGAACCAGAGTTTTGCAGTTGCCAGCAGATAGGAGTTTTGAATGGGTTGGGTAGGTGAACCCCGAGTCTCTTAACTGGTATTCTAGATTCACATGAATAAATGAACAAAGAAAGGGCCACATGATGACAGGAGCCTAGAATGACAGCTCCAAGCCATGGAAAGACAACGGCACCACCACTACCAGAACCTGGGGGAAGGGGTCACCAGCCCTTCCTTAAGACCCTGAGAAGCTAGCCAGGCTGCATCTGATTTGGAGTTTCTTCTTCAGGATTATCAATGAATTTCTGATGTCCTGAGATACCTATATGCAACAGGCAACCTGTGGTAGGGTCAGCTAACTCAGAGTCATATTGTTGGAACACGGTCTGCCATGTGAGGAGAATTCTGAGTGCTTATTAGAAAACTCCAAAAAGCAAGACGAGACTCTTGTAATCTCAGTTTCTTCAAAAACTCAGAATTATTCTTGGATTATGGTCTCATGTCCCTCCCAGGTGTAGAGGATAGAAGTGAGTTTATTTCAGATTATTCATTGAACTGACTATTCCATGAGACTTCAGTCTGCCTTGCTTATCAGCTCCGTTCTCTCAAGTCCCACCGCCTTTACAGCAGGGCGAGTGGTGCCATGAATCGGGGTCCTGCAGTTGACTCAGATAGAAGAGTGGGGACCCTCAGAGAAGGAGGTGAGTGAGAATCATGGGGCAGAAACCAGGGAAGGCTCTGCCTTGCATCAAACTTGTACATTATTTTCTAAAGAAAAGGAGGAACATGAGTATTAAAATCACAACTACTACATTGCTTACAAGTTGTTTATTATTATAATCCCTGGTTTCCAGAGAAAGAACTTTAGATAAAGAGATATGGGACAGAGTCTGAAAGAACACTGTAAAGGCATATAAACAAGGGGGTGGATATGCATTCAATTTTGGGTGGGTCACTTGGGCATTAATTAGGACTGTTATGAAAATAGTTAAGAAAGATAAAGAGGATATTAATCATGAGGCAGGGATGGCTAATCCATTGAATGAATATAAACTGGATGATCAAACCTTGAAATTGGTGTAAGAGGCAAAAAAAGATTTTCCCCATTCAGGCAAAACAGGAAGTGAAAACGGCATCACTGATGACCATGCCTCATCCTCCATTGCCCGAAGGTGACTGGAGCATGGGATGAGGAATTTGAAAAAAATCAATCTAATCTTGAATTCTCTCCACTTTTTGATGAAGATTTAGTAGAGTCCATGAAAATGCTATCTTGGAGAGCCCATGAAAATGCTTTCTTTACAATCTAGGCAAGCTAGGGCACGGCAGAGGAAAGGAATTAGTTTCCCAATTCTTTCTCAGCCTCAGAGCTGCCTGGTATTTCCAATGTACTGACCGATCTATTTAAAACTCTAGGAGAAGGGATGGCATTGACAGCCCTTGGATATTATTGAGAGGGAGGAAAAGAACTGAGGCTATTTGAGTCCAGAATAAAAGAAGCATTTGTGTATCATGTGAATCCTTCAAGCCTTTAAACTTACTGCTCTAAACTTATTTATTGTCTCCTACAGGTATTATAGTACAAAGAGGATAAACTTTTAGAATTTATTTATTTACAACCATAAAGTTCATGAAATACTAACTTACCTTACTCTTCTTGTTCAGTGAGTACCAGGCAAGGACACAATGTCAACAATTATATGGGTTTTATCCCTGATGTATTATATTACTCCTAACTATCAATCAGTTTTCACGGAACTCTATAGATTTTCAAATTACATTTGCAGATTACTATGGATGGGATAGGAAATCATTATCCAGCTGGTAAGCTATGGGATTTCCTCATACAAACTGAATTTGTGATTATAAAAATTGTCCAATCATCTCCCATTCCACAGGCAGATACTTATTTTTATTGATGGCTTATCTAAGAGAATAGAAGGGATCCATGATTCAGATATTCATCAGTCTATTAATACTCCCTTTTTCTCAGCCAAACGAGTGGACAAGCTGTTTTGATTCACATATTACTATTAATTGATAAACCCTTGACTATCGGTTCAGATTCTGCTCATGTTGTAGGATTACTTCCAGCAACAGACTCATACTCACGTATACTCTAACCTCCCTGGTTTTATTGCAGAAGGAAATAAGCAGCTGATGCATTAACCTGCCCTAATGTTACTTCTCCAGAAGAAAACTACAAAGGGAAATGATCTGTCATTGCACATGGTTCCACTAAAACATCATGAATTCCTCTTGGAATCATCTGGCCCTAGACTATCAAGGACAATGACAGAGGGTTAGGAGACAGTGAAAGTCACCAGAAAGATAGAACACCTCCAGCTAAAGGGCAAAAGGAGATCTTGACCATATCATTACAAGTCAGGTCTGCCCACCTGGGGACAAGTTAAGGCCCATGCACCAAGGGAGAAGTGATTCTACAGATGATTCTGTGCTTATGACTGGATCTTGGGGCCATAATAGATTTTCATTCATTCATCTGAAGAAAGGACTGCATTTAGTTTTTCCATGGGGTTTGAATTACTTCCAATTTGCATGAATCAATCATCATAACATTGTGTTCTTATGGGTGTCTTTTCAAGCTAATAATATCATAATGTAACCAATAGTAATGGACAGTGTTTGGATCCCTGTTCTTGATGGCAGAATATCACATACAATGTCTCCAATGTACTAATATTTTTCATTATAGGATGCTGATGCATCATGTGACAATTAGGCTTATGTGCAACACCTCAAATCAAAACCACTCTGGATATCCTGCTATTAAAAAACAAAAAGGGGAGCGATGTCTGAACATGATCCAAGAATGGAGTCATGTGAGGAGAGTGCCTGTGGAAAAAAATTCAAGAAAACAGAGTCATCTTACTAGTTTTCTAGAAGGCGAGAGCTATTGTTACTAACTCAGATCCCTCTAGAGCAGTGGTTCTTAGCCTTCCTACTGCTGCTACTCTTTAATACAATTCCTCACATTGAAGTGGCCCTCAACCATAAAATCATTTATGTTACTACTACATAATTGCAGTTTTGCTACTGTTATGAATCATAATGTAAATATCTGTGTTTTCCAGTGGTTTAGGGGGGTTATGACCCACAGGTTGAGAACCACTTCTCTAAGGAATGGACTTATGCTTCTATGATGGTTAATTTTATGGGTCAATTTAGCAAAGCCCAAGGACCCAGATACTTCACTAAGTTTTTGGATGCTTCCCCAAAAAGACTGTAATATTTTATATCAGCAGAGTTTGAGTAAGGCAGATTGCCTCACATACTTAGGCAAGAATCATCCAATTACTTGAAGGATTTCATGGGAACCAACCAGGAATTCAGTGTGAAAACCAACTATGAATCTGAACTGTGATTTTTCCATGGGTTACCAGTCTACTATACCCCTCTGAAGATCTGGGATTTGCAAAATCTCTGAAAGTGTGTGACCAATTCCTTAAAACAAATCTCAATTGCTTTTGTCCTACATGTACAAACACACATATGGTGGTTCACACCAATAAGCATATCCTATTGAGTCTCATAGGACTTCTCAAGCCATATATTAACATAATATTTTTTGTTTATAAAATGTACTAACTAGAACAAGAAGAGTAACCATGAACCTGAGATTAAATACCTAAAGCTTATGCTACACTGAACAGGGGCCTGCCTATATCCCATCTACCACATATATACTACACACCTACGCATCATACATGCATATCTCTATGCATAGATGGCAAAGCATTAAAACAATGTTCTGAAAACCATAGTTGGTACTAACAATAATTGTAAACTTACATGTAAACCCAGTAACAAACATAGCAAGTGATCAGAACTGTACTACTTAGAGTACAAAGCACTCCATCATACAGTGGGTGGTATCCTAAAGCCTAGAAAAAAACCTAAAACCATAACCAGTCATACAGTTGTTCATAGCTTTGACGCAGTTTATGAAGAGATATACCTTATAAGTTTAAAAATATCTTAGATGTGCTTGAAAATAATTTTTAAAATCCAAGTATCAAAACACATTCATAATGCCAAAAAGTAGAGGCAATTCAAGTAGCTTACAACTGAGTGTCCCAGATAAATAAAAATGCATCCCCTCTACTCATCAGAATGTTAAATATGTCTCCATTAAAACAAGGCTTAGAGGAGGCTGCACAGATGTCTCAGTGGTTAAGAGCTCTTCCAAATGACCCGAGCTCCATTCCCAGCACCCACACAGTGGTTCACAACCATCTAGAGATCCTGTGGTCTCCACAAGCACCACTTACACAGGTGGTGAACAGACAGACATGCAGGCAAAATACCCGTACACCAAATAAGCCACATCAAAGTGATAGCCTAAAACTAAAAAAACAAAAACAAAAAACCATACTCATAAATTAATCAAAAGCAAAAAATTTGGCTTATAAGAGTTGCATAGCAATATATAAATAACAGAATCTACATGAAAATAATGAAGATACAAAACTATGATTCAATTTCACTAGAAAGGTGGACGTGAAGAACCTGACAGAGAAAGATGGGAAGCAAACTGAGTGGTGGCGGGGAGAGAAGTCAAGCTCACTGATTTTATATAATATACTCTTACTTTTAAAAACACAGAAAATCTGCAACGGGGAAGAAAATTTCAACAACTACTCAACAAACAGGCTAGAGAAGCATCTCCTCCCTGAGAAGACGCGGCTGAGATATTTCCAACACAGAGGCTTTTCTCACATGTCCTGCCTCTCGCACAGAGATGTCTCAACTTGGTAGCAAAATAAAATCACCATGAAGGGGGGCAGAAGCATGGGAGAAAACCAGCACGGTTCTCTCTGAGCAAGAGGACACACGGTCTTTTTCCATACTCACCACTGTGCCAAGAAACTGAATGCTCATGTTTCCACCCGCTTCTCGAGACAGACACTAGAAGAAGAAGAGAGTGTAAAATGAAATTGTATCCACAGAAGGAAAAGTGTATTGAGCGTTCATAATCACTACACAAAAACCGCAAATGCCCATCAAGCACTGACTGAGTGAAGAAAAGACAGACACTGTTTCTACACCCACAACACTTGGTTTTAAATGAGCAGAGTATCAAAGCCCCAGAGCCAAAAGCCAGTCACAGAGAACGGGGCGCATGGCCCCCATTGGTGAGAAAGTCTGGATAGGTGAGCCCAGAGATGGCGAATCTGTCCCTGTGACTTGAGAAAATGTTTATTTGGGCTCAGTGTATCATGGTGGTGGAGACACAGCAGCTTTTATCCATGGTGGCAGAAGATAAGACCCCAGACACGGAATGGTGCGGCCCATTTGGAGTCAGTCTTTCCCCTCAGCTAATTCCCTCTGGAAACCCAGACGGAAAAAACAGTTCTTAATCTAGTCAGGCAAAAAATCAACACTAACCACTACAGAGCATTAGTGGCTTCCACTACACTCAGAGCATTAGTGGCTTCCACTACACTCAGAGTATTGGTGGCTTCCACTGCACTCAGAGTATTGGTGGCTTCCACTACACTCAGAGTATTGGTGGCTTCCACTACACTCAGAGTATTGGTGGCTTCCACTACACTCAGAGTATTGGTGGCTTCCACTACACTCAGAGTATTGGTGGCTTCCACTACACTCAGAGTATTGGTGGATACACACACGCACAAGAAAGGAGATCCCACAGTCTCACCCTACACAAACACCAATTCAAAATGGACCACAGACTTTAACAAGGGATCTGAAAATTTGTTAATACTAGGTGAAGTTATAGAGAAAACACTTGTAGGATACGGTATAGACAAGGACTTTCTGAAAAGTACTACAACAGGTCAGAAAATAACAGCAGGAATTGACAAATAGGATTGTGTGAAAAGCCAGTGGTGGCAAGAACGTAGAAACCCTTATACACCGTTGGTAGGAGAGAGGGTTAGTAAAGCCAGCATGGAAATTAGCATGAAGTTCCTCAAAAACACTAAACACCCCTAAAACTGAAACAGTGTGTCCCACAGCAACAGTATTTCTGGTCACGATGCACAGATATAACTGTTAACCCATATTTCCTGCAGCACTGTCCATGATGGCCAGGTTATCATGGACAGGTTGACATGCCCATCAAGATATGCAAGAATGAAGGAAATGTAGTACATAAACACGATGGAATTTTACTCAGCCATTCAGAGATGAAATTGGGTCATTTGCAGGAAAACGGATAAAACCGAACATGGTCATGTTAAATAAGTCAGGCTCAGGTAATTATTGCATGCTTTCTCGCACGTAAAGGATCTAGATTTTTTAAAATATGTATATTAAGATGAAAGTACAGATGTGAGTATCTTGGGGTGAGGAAGTGAGGGGATGGAGAAGGAAGATGGGTGTAAGTATGCACAAACTACATGACACCTGTATGAAGATACTAAAATGAAGCCCAGCACTTTACACTCTGAATATGCAGCACTTAGAATTTAATAGAAAAATAAGCCTTCTTGAAAAATATTATGTTACCAAAAAGTCTAGGATAAATAAGGCACATAAGTAGTTAGTAGTTAGCTCCTCTTTCTGAGTGAGATATATCACCTGATCTCTCTTTTTCCTTTGTGTTTTTTTCAGAAGAATTCTGAAAGGCAAAGAGAAAACACAGAGCAGAGTACTGCAGGTTCTTTTCCTTTATGCCCCAAGGGAAACTAAAAATTCAGTGTTCCTGGTACTCCAGAAGCAGAACCAGGAGGATCAACCGTGAGGTCAAGGCCAGCAGAGCCTACGTAGTAAGTCTCGGGTCAGCCAGGGCCGCACAGTGAGACCCTGCATCTTCAAATGACAAACCTTGGGGGTTGAATCTTCAGTTCTGACCATGGCAGTTTTACTGTTGTCACTCATTCACCGATGGACTACAGTGCTCAGCACTGCTGGCTGAATTAAGATTCACTGTCCCAGAGGTTGGAGAGATGGATCAGGTTAAGAGCGTCCACTACTCTTCCAGAGGGTCCAAGTTCAGTTCCCAGCACCCACAGAGGAACGTTCCCAACTGCCTATAACTGCAGCTCCAGGAAATCCAATGTCCTTTTCTGCCAACCCCACCCCAGACATCCACACGTATGTAACACATGCATTCATACAGGCGCACATACATTATGTACACACAAATAAAAAATAAACCTTTAAAAGATCTACCTCACAGGACATCACAGCAGAGACAATAAATTGTAAATTAATTATGCTTCAATATGATAAAATCCCATACCAAAATGTATTAGGTTCTGTGAGACAAGAAGATCAACTAAACTTCCAGGAGGGTTACAGAAGGCTTACTGCTAAACACTAAAGTTTGGTGTTTAAAAATAAGCAGGACATAGCCAATAAGGTAAACAGGGTGGAGGGGCCTTAAAAACTTCAGAACTACTTACAATTGGAGAATTCCACATATAGCAATAGGTACCTATAGAAAATGAGGTCAACATCATGACAAGATACCAGCATGGTCATGTGACCTCTAAAATATGTGACTAGATAGACATTGTACATATTGGTGTACACGCACACACATGCAAACATACAGTAAAATGCTATTCAGCCCTCAACATAATGGAAATCCTGTCATGGGAAATAAATTTAAAGGACTGTATGGTAAAGGAAGTAAGCCAGTCGCAAAGAGACAAACAACACATGGCTTCATTCCCATGGAGATTTTTGAAAACCTGGACACAGAAGTAGCGAGCTGACAGGTAGAGAAGGATTAATAGAAAGGTAAGACGTTTTAGCTCGGTAGTTAACTTCAAGAAACCCAAAATAATACCAACTAATGCATTGTGTTACTGAAGATTGTTGAGCGGGTTGACATTAAGAGGCCCTGCCACGAATAGATGGGAAAGGTGAGGTGATGCGTGGCTTAATTAGGCTGGTTTAGCACTCTGATAATGCATACACATATTTGAGACATGTATAACCCACAACAATTTACCATGAGTGAAAGGAGTAATTTTGTGTTTATGTGTACATGTTTATATGGCACATGTATGCATGGCGTCTATGTGTACATGTTTATATGACACGTGCATGCACGTGTGTGGAGGTTAGAAGATGCTAAGTGTCTTTCTCAATTGTGCTCTATCAATTCAGCTATGGTGATTGCCAGCAATCCTCCTGCCTCTGCCTCCTCAGTACTGGAGTTGTAGATGTGCACTGCCATGCCTTTTAGCATTGATGCTGGAGTTCCAACTTAGTCCCATGCTTCCACAACAGCACAGTAAGCGCGTTTCTAAGAACGAGTGACTAAAAACACCATGCGGGCAGGAATGTTGCAAAAGGAAGTGAAAGGAAAACTTGTGTGCTGATGGGAAAGTTTATATACATTTTGGATTAGGAGCAAGCATGGGAAGCAGGAGGAAGGGGTGAGTAGTTCCGTGTGGCCAGAAGTAGGGGACAGTTGAAAGATGAAAGTGGCAAGACAGGAAACTGGGGAGGGCTTAACAACCATGTTCTGTTATGTCAGGGACTAAAGCTGTGGCCTGTGCATCCAGGCAAGCACTCTGTCTGTCTGTCTGTCTGTCTGTCTGTCTGTCTGTCTGTCTGTCTGTCTCCCTGCCTCTCTGTCTACCCCCCTCCTGAAGCCACATTCTCAGATCTATAAATCTCTTATACAGCACTGCTTTAGAAAGATTGACAGTCTGCAGCTGAAGATACACAGCAGTGGGGAGGGATGGACTAGAGACCCTTGCAACACCACGGGAATCATCCTCCGTTTGTAAGCCTGAAAGACGGTCTCATTTTTTTTTTTTGTTTTTTGTTTTTTTGTGGAGGCAAGTAAAGTATGGGACAGTGAAAAGCACGTGTTCCTTCTGTATGGGATGGGGGCACCTCTAACAGACTAACACATGGTCACTCCTCAGATGGAGAGTTCTACGTGGGGCAGGAGAGTGGGTCTTGCGCTTTCTCCTCAATGCCAATAGCATACAAGACAATGGTGTAGACACGGAACACAAATGTTATTCCCTTGCAAGAATGCTTCGGGTACTACGGGTTATGAAAGACAAGAGCAAACAGCACAGCCCTGAGTCAGCCTTTTGGACAAGTTGTCCAAAAGTAAAAGTTTGGCTGCTGAACTTAGAAGTGTAGCCATCAAAAAGTTAGGGAAGGAGTTACTGAGACCAGTGGAGAGGGTGAGTGAAAATCAGCAGGCTGGCTTTCACTTGGCTAAGGTTCAGGAGCAGTGTGAGAGGCAGTCCCTGCGCTCCACTGTCCTGGGTGAAGTATTTTCCAAGCTGTGCTTACATTTTCTTTCCTGCAGGTCTGTGTCAGAAAGTCACTGGAATAATAGGTCATTTCTAAATGTCAAAAACAGACAACAAAGAGCCTCATTTCAAGTAAAAATGAACAACAGAAAGTGCCATGCCCATGATCCATATAAACTTATCAAAGAGAAGAAAGCACAGAAAAATAACCCCACAAAAAATGATAGCATGACAAAAAAAGCCAAACGGATGAAAATCATAAATCCAAAATTGAAAGATACTATCATCTAAAAAGGAGACAAAACTCAAGAAACACTTTAAAATACAATGAATGAAATTTTAAGCACACTTGTCTCTCCCCACCTCCCTCTCTCTTTACATGCCCCCCTTACCCACTGAATGTACCAAGTCCAGTCTGTGTTGGCTGACTACTCCTGGGCACAGGGCCCACCCTGGACTGTAGTTGACATATCAGTTATCACACTGAGGATGGATTTGTTTTTTTAAGCAAAGTTTGAATTGGTTCACAAAGCGTTCTTTACCAAAATCACATGGGAACCTTCATCCATAAAATCCACCTTTACTAGAGTTTTAAGCATCTCATCTCTACTGAAGTTTGGGCATGTCATCTCTCGAAATACCTTTTTACAGACAGGTGCTGCTAACACTGCCACCTGTGTGACTTTAACTGCAGAGATCACTGCATGCAACGCATTCAGAGACTGGTCTGAGTCACTTGTAGAGACTCACTTTTAATCATGGTCCCACACTGCCAGTATCAATCATTTCAGCTCAGGGTTAGATGGAGGTGCAGCAGGCAGTGGATTTACAACGCCGGCTTTCCTTTACACTTCCATTGGGGAAACGATCATTTGCTTTTGATTCTAATCTTTTGACAGGCCAAGACTGTGAAAAACAAGCTTGGTATGTTCTTTTGGAAGGCTTTCTGAAAGAAACGGCAAATGTTTAAGAAGCTGGCTAAACTGAACCATTACACAAAGTGACATGTGCTGGGACAGCACAAAATGCCCTGAGACACAATCATCTGCCAGCTAAACACTAATAAATTAAGATATTAAAAGCCATCTTGTAGCCAGGTATTGCACACCTTTAATCCCAGCCCTTGAGAGGCAGGGGCAGGTGAGTTAGAGGCCAGCCTGGTGTACAGAGTGAGTTCCGGGACAGTCAGGGCTGCTACACAGAGAAACCTTGCACCCCCAGAACAAAAACAAACCGAGAACCACTTGCTTTATTATTATTCTTGTTTATTACTTAAGTGCTAGCTGTTGTCTATGACTTTGCCTTGGGACAAGTTTGTGTATAAATTGCCTGGGCCATACCAGGGAGGCAAGCAAAGGTTTTCTAAGAAGTAAGACATTCCTAAAACATGGCTGCCTACTTCAACTGCCTCGTTTTCAAGTTTAAAAATGGCATTTCAAAGTCAGGTAAAAAGTCCCTTCTTTCCTTATATTGAGTCTACTCTAACACCTGTACTTTTCATTTCTTCAGAATGAAAACCCTAGAAGATTCTGTTCACAAAACAAATTCAACAAATACAAAGTTAGCAAATTTAACTACTCAGGAAAGCAACGACACTCACAAAACAATTAAAAACGAGCATTCCCAAAATACCTTACTAGGAAGAAAATACCACAGGTGACATGGAGGTTGTCTTTGTTGACAGCTTTGTCTTACCATTTCCAGTACAGCTACTCCTTGTTCCTCATTGAGACAGTTGGTGCCTAACACCCTTTGAAATTCTCTTCCTCCCTCAGCAACTAAAATGTAATTTTCTAGTAAACAGTAAAGGAAAAGATGTGTGCCTGTGTAGAGGAGTGGGCTTCAGAAAGCCACTTTCCTGCTCTGTTAAATTAATGAACATCTCCAAGTTATAAAACCCATCGCTAAGACCAAGACTCACTCAGCTCCCAGGACTGCTGTCCAAAGGCAGGTAGCCCTGCCTCAGAGTTAATGCCTTAAATTACAGCCGTACATACATCCCGGCTGTTAAACTGTGATTAATTTTTTTTTCTTGAAACATAGTGAAAGCAGTTATTTCTGTTCTGCTGGGGAGCTTGTTCCTCAGATGTGTAACTGTAATTGATCTTTTCAGGGACATGAATGGTTAATAATTACTCTTTCATTTCCTGCTTCTTTGGGAAAAGACGCTAACCCCTGCTTATTCTGTTATATATTTATATACCTGACACAACTAAATATATGGGTTCATATTACATTTGGTGATTCTGGAATAATCACATGCATACAGTACATAATAACAGCTAATTACTCCTAAGAGGGGAGGGGGTGAGGGGAAGCATCTTAAAAACAGGGAAAACATTTATTTTAAGGCTGAAAACATGTTATGAAGCAGATTCTTTTTTTTCTGCGCACAAGCATGTGCTTGCAAATATAAGCAAATCCATGAGCACCATCATTTAACTTCCCAATTAAAAAGTGATTTTAGAGGCATAGAATATGGCTGTGCTCAATCTCCAGCACACAGATACACACATACACACAAGCACATGCATACACATGCACACACACTCACCCACACACACATGTGCACACACAGGCATACGCACATGTGTGTCCCATATGCACATGCGTACACACGTACACACACATGTATGCACACACGCACCCACACATGCATGCACAGACATATGCACGCACACATACAGATGAACATAAAAATTAACTTCAGCATGAATACACAGGAACTAGGATTGAATATAAGGTTTGTTTTCAGATCTTTTGAGGGGCATTTTAATCTTAAACCTTGACAAGGAAAAAACTTTTATCTTTTTAAAATGGGAAACTTAAAAAAATTCAGTTAAAACCAGGATGTTGAAGATGTTTAAAACAGTTCATTCAATTTCTGTGAAGATACACACTTGTAAACATACCATAGACAGTGCACACAGCCTATAGTATGATTGGCCCTCCTCATACTCTGTACTAGGGTCTTAGTCTACATTACCTAGGCTTATACTAAGCACTTTAAGTTATCATGCTATATAATATGTTTAATACTCCAATTAGTTCACAAATAATCCATTTAATCTGTTGCTTTGCAGTAAATGGCATGAGATTTGTGTGATGCTATTCCAAGTTCATCTGCTTTAACATGGAAAATTAGTTCCACTTAGTTACATGACAATGACTCATTCAACACAGAATGTATGAGTGCTGCAATCTGCTCCTTAAGACCACTTGTAATAAATTTATTTTCCCCTGAAAACATTTAAGTGAGAATAAGAGAAAGGAAAAACCCAGTCTTCAAAAGTACATAGTGAATAGCTCCCATCAGACAATGCAGAAACAGTTAGACCTTAGCGGGATCTTCAGATACTTTCAGAAGTGGTTAGCTACTCTTCAGGCCTGAAGACCGCCTGCTGTGAGCAGGTGGGTAGAAGAAATCATGCCACACAAAGGAGCAGGCCAGGAGCAGTCAGCTGGCTCTGCCTAAGAATGTCTGGCAACGTGACTACACAAAATGAAAATCTGGTCTGGGAACCGCTAACAAGAAACACAGTGAAATCCAGCAGACAAATTACACTGTAAGAAATGGAAAACTTCTTGAGTTGGTCAAAGAAAAATTGAAGAACCTCTTTCAAAGGTTACAAAAGAATTGCTTCACAGGAAGGAAATGCAGGCATACCAATAAGACTGGTAATGACGATAAAACCTTCTGTTAATTCAGCGTGCTCCAGTCTGTAGAGAGGTTCCAGCACACAGGCAGGAGACAGAAACTGAACTCAACATAGAGGACACAGCACATCTGCCATTTTCTTCCCCACTTCGGTTGAGTCCTACGGGCAGGAAATCATTCCATCTTGTAGGAAAAGCTCTCATTCTTGCTAAGCTTCTTAAAATTGGAAAAATCTGTTTTAACTACATTGGAAGTTCATCTTTTGCTTTAAAATTAACTCAGCATTTATTCATTCTTCGTTAATTCAGTTAATCCAATTCGTGTGTGTGTGTGTGTGTGTGTGTGTGCGCGCGCACGCACGCGCTCGCGCAGGAGGTGGAGGTGACATTACAAGCTCATTTGGTTGTACCTGTGTATGCATATGTTCATATGTGCATATTTGTGTGTTCGTTCCTGTGTATGCATGTACATGTTCACGTGTGCATACTATTTGTGTGGAGGCCAGAAATCAACCTCAGTATCATTCCTTAGGCATCTTCTACCTTGCTTTGTGAGATAAGGCCTCTCTAACTGACCTGGAACTTGCCCATTAGGCGAGGCTGGCTGGCTAGCAACTGCAGGGATCCTCCTGCCTCCGATTCACCAGAGCTGGGACAACACACATGCTCGTGTTTTCAATGAATGCAAGCATTGTACCAGTCCCTTAACCCAATTAATTTTTAAATGATAAATATCAAGACCATAGCTGATGCATGGAGGAGACACTGAAACAAACAAAATAAACTGTATGATTTTATCTGAAACACTCTCTGGTCTATAAAGGCAAGTTGTCTCAGTTAACAGCCAGACTAGTCATATGGGGGGCTTCTTCAAATGACTGAGGAATTAAATTTTCAATTTTATTTTACTCCAATCAACTTTATTGTAATTTTAAAACTGTATGGGCTGGCAAGATGGCTCAGTGGTGAAGAACACTTGCTGTTCCTGCAGAGGACTCGGGTTCGGTTCCCAGTGCCTACACTGCAGCTCTCAACAGTCAGTAACTCCAGTTCCCGGGGAATGTGTGGCCTTTTCTGGCCTCCTTGTGCATCAAGGCATGCAGCTGATTCACATATAAACACAAGGAAAGGTAAACACTCATACAAAATACAATAAATAAATCTTTAAGATAAACTATAGCAACAATGCGCAGTTCTGTTAAATATAACGTCATTGTTTTGGTAGTCTGGTTTGAGATGGTGTGCCTAGCATACATGACAGACATCTGTGAGGTTCTTGGGTTACATCAATTTGTATTGAAATTATATTTTGCATATATTCTAGACTATACAAGAATATTTATATAGAATACATTTAATCATTTCACCCTTTTACTTTAAAATTATAGCTCATGAAAATATACAATTAAAAAAAAAGAAAGAATATACAAGTTTGTGTGAGGCTCACATTCCATTTCTACTGGGAAGGACTGTTTTATGCCAGAACTGTAAAATAGGTGACTTGGGTCTCCAAGTGCATCTCGTCACAAAGCACATGAGAGTGACAGGATTTCCCAGTACCACTTCTTCAGTAAACATCAAACTAACAGACCCTAAATCCAGGGGGAAGTACTAGCAAAAACATAGCATGAAAAAGCAAATGAATCGTACAATGTTATGTCAATTTAAATAGGAAAAATGATTAAGACAGTGGGGGAGGAGCTGCAATGTTGTCAACAGTTTTCAATGTCTACCTCTCTGCTTCCTTAAATCAGTCCTGTCAGGTAGACACGCACCGGCTCTCCACTGCCATTTACCAATAGTGATTAGTGTTCTTTGCAAGCATAGGGTGCTCCAGCCAGAGAAGAAAAAGTAGCAGCAGCTTGGTGTGTATGGCAGAATTCGGGCCTCGAAGAGCAGCTGGCTGTGAGCAGTGAGTAATGAGCACCAGGCAGGCAGAGAGGGAGGCCATGGTGTGCACAAGCCTGTGAGGAGGAGGAGGAGGAGGAGGAGGAGGAGGAGGAGGAGGAGGAGGAGGAGGAGGAGGAGAGGGACAGCTGGAGGCAGACTTCTGCTGCTCTCCAGATCGATGCCCATCAGAAGGTGGCACACTGGCCTGAAACAGCTTAGGTGCTGCCCAGAACAAACAGTAGCAAACGGTTACTTCCATGAGCAAGGAGCATCCTTGGGTGGGTGTCCTTTGGCCCGTGTTACCTTTCCTTTCACAGGAACCACAGTGGTCTGTATCTGCCTGGTTATCTTATGGTGTGGATTCTACCAATGTGGGGCGTCAGGAACTAGAGAGACCCCATGGAGCACCCAAGAAGGCTGTCTCGGGAACATGGTTACTAGGGGGGAAGGCTTGGGAGAAGAGAAATCTAAATCTTGGGATCAGAATACAGCTAAGGCAGACTTACTTCAGGAATTTTGGAGCCCAAGAAGACTGCATATCCACTGACCTGCCCTCTTTCCATCCAGCCATCCAGCCTCAGATGAGTCAGGACTTTGGTAAGACTGCAGGTTCCAAGTCAAGTGAGAGCAGCACCTTTAGATCAACTGAAGGATGGTGACCACATATAAAGTTCCTTAGCCAAGTGACTGCACACAGTTGAGGGGGAATTCTTCTGTGCAGATGTT
This sequence comes from Mesocricetus auratus, assembly GCF_017639785.1. Lineage (NCBI taxonomy): Eukaryota > Metazoa > Chordata > Mammalia > Rodentia > Cricetidae > Mesocricetus > Mesocricetus auratus. The sequence continues at coordinate 1,666,121 of NW_024429180.1, forward strand.
TCTCTTCTTGGTTAAGGAATTAATCACTGTTGGCCAATGAGGCAGGGAGATAGGTAGGACTAGGGTATGAGGAGGATTCTGGGAAATGTAGGCAGAAACAGCTGCCATGAAGGAGTAAGAGTCCGGACCATTCTCCAGTAAGATAAGACCACATAGAAATACTTAGATTAATAGAAATGGGTTAATAATTAAGACAAAGATAGTAAGAAGCCCTAGCCACTGGCCAACAGTTTCATAGTGAATATAGCATCCATTTGTTCATCTAGGACCAGGCTGGTGGGAAAGGGTGCTTGTTACATGCAGTAGATACAGCTAGTTTTTAAAGAAAACAGGGACATCAATTCCTCATGGGAGACTTCTGTGGACCCTACTGGAACAGACTCCACAGTAAGAAGGCTGTGTAGGATTTGGCTCCTCCCTCACTACTCACCCTTTCCAGCTTACTAGTGATGGCACATGTGTGGCTCCCTGACAGCATCCTGAGTGTCACTTAAGGTGCCTGCTAGAAATACAGGTGGAGTCTGGACCTATGAATTAGTCAAGTTTAACACACAGCCCGAGTTTAACAAGCCATCCCGGTGGTTCTTCTGCACACTGGGGTTTAAAGGAACACTAGTTTAAAGCATGAATGATAGGAAAATGTGACTTGAGCAACTCTGGCAGGGAAAACAGTAAGAAACGGAACACAGAGGGGTCACACAACTGGTTCAGTTGTGTGGGAAACTCTATAGCAAAACTATGTGGGTTGAGATTCCTGCTCTACATCTTATTAGTTGAATGACCTTAAGAAAGCCGCTTACTTTCTCTGACCCTTGGGGTCTCATTGACAAAAAGAAGTGAGGAGACCATCTACTACATAGCATTATGAAGATTGAAACATTTACTATATGCACTAAGCTTCAAACGGCAGCATGCGCATGTTCGTGATATCACACTCATCCCACAAGGACCCATGTGGTAGTTTGTCACTTCAATTCTGAAGCCCAACTCCATAAAAAAAAGTACATAGAAATATCATCCCCTGCTCATAAGGGAAAAAAATGTCTTATCTTGATTTTAGCAATTGATATTTTTGCTGATACACCATTTATGTTTCTGAGGCAGTTTACATCCAGTGAGAGAGAACTAGCTTGGTCCCACAATTCCTTTCAACAAGTCCAGGGGATGCTTCAAATGGGTTCATTTATTCCAGGTATGTGGATGCTCTTTGCAGCAAAGAACTTACAAAATGAAAAGTAAACTGTACTGAACATCATCCAGGGAAAATGGATTTTCCAGGGAAAATGGTGCTGGTGATTGTTCTAAATACATGCCTAACTGAAAGTCTAGATGTCAAAGAGCCACCAAAGCACAACTATAATCAGAGACAGATGATGAAAAGTACTGTGGCAGGAAAACTTGAATACAACCGCTGTCTTTCACCACTGAGGGTCACACTGTATACCTAAATACATATCAAACTTCACATGACTGAAACCACAACATATTCCAATGGAGAGTATGACCTTAGGTATGACAAGACCACCATTTTGAAGATACAGTAACAAATGCATTTGTTACCCATTCATTTATGTCTGTTTGCTTTCTTTTTTACATGGGAAGCTCATGTCCTCCAGGCTGGTCTCTAAGTCTACATAGCTACAGAGGACCTTGGCTTCTGATTTTCCCTCTTCCATCTCCTAAATGCCAGGATTACAGGAGTGCACCACCACACTTGGTTTAATTCTGGGCTAAGGATCAAATTCAGGGTGTTGTCCTTGCTACACAAGCACTCTGCCACTGAACCGCATTCCTAAGCCTCAACAAATGAATTTCATTGTGAAATTGTGTGGTGATAGCTTCCAAGGGTCTCAAAGAGTCTTATCATGATCATAATTTATAAAGTTAGAAAATAAAATGAGCCAAAGAGATATAGAAGAAAAACATTACATAGTGAGAAGTCAAAACATCAGGATCAGTACTGAGAGTTCAAGTCATCTTAGACCCATAGAGATAACATACCAATTGAGCCCAGCTTGGGAACTATTGAGTCATCAGATATCTTCTATAGAGTCTGAGTCCTCTGACTAAGTCTCTATTAAGAGACAGGTATGGATGAGGGATAAAACAGCTGTGATTCTTTGGTTTTCTATGTAAAATTGAGTTAAAGAACTAGTATTTGATGCTATGGGGATTTAAAATTCTTATTCGTTTGTAACAACCACATTTTCCTTTGGTTTTGTTTAGTGTTTGGTTTTCCAGGAGCCTTTGGCCTCAGTATGAGGTGCCCATGGTGGCTTATTCCTTCCCATGGTTTTCACTTTAAATGAAGGTCAATGATTACAAAGAACATGCTTTGTAATCCATTCTTGGCTTCAAGGTACCTGCTCAGAGGAAGACACTGTACATTGCAGGTGCGGCGTTGGAGGGGGGAGCGCGGGTTGATGCCCCCAAATTACAATACTAACTTCCCAAGGCATGTGCTATGGAAAGTCAACCTGCATGGTCCTGTTTCTGCTGACCTAAGACTGCATATTTCAACTACATAAGAAGTTACTCCATGCAAGTCCCAATTTATAATGAAAAAGATGACCTCTCATCTTTTAAGCTCACAGAAGTATTTATTCTAGCAAAATATAATGCAATGGTTTTGTGAAGTTCTCTAAAAAAATTATTCTCTGAAATTAAGACATAGCTCAACGCTTAATCCCAGCATTCCGGGAGGCAGAAGCAGGTGATCTCTGTGAGTTCAAGGCCAGCCTTGTCTACAAAGAGTTCCAGGAAAGTCTCCAAAACAATACAGAGAAACCCTGTCTCGAAAAAACAAACAAACAAAAAAAGATATAGCTCAAATTCCCCTAGTATAAGAAGAAAAAACTTTTACAACAACTACGAAAAGTATACAATGAATAAAATGCAGCTTTTCCTTATCATGTCAGTATCAGCCACGCGGGGATTGGTAAGGATTTTGAACTTGAAGCCTTCTAAGTAAACCATGTGAACATTTACCTGCACCGTCCTCTGCATGCCATCAACGTTGACAGACAATAAGGGGGATGCCAGGTTCCACGTACTGGTCACATTTAGTTTCGACCCATCAACTTCCACCTGTTGTGACACCAAATAAGACTGTTACCATGAAGAAAGACAGAAAACTGATCCTAAGTTCACTGCTGCATGCAAAGCAGCAGCCATTTTAACAGATGGCTTCCAAACAACCTGTCATGTTTACTGCTGCAGCCATGAAAGACAGGGGCCAACAACAGAGACTCCCAGCCGTCTCTGGGGAGAGGTGAAGGACCTGTGAACAGCTGCCTCTGGGTACCGAGGCTTCAAGTGATTTCCAGTAGGTAGCAAACAGCTTTCTAACTCAAAACCTAGCTGGACATGCTACATTTACTGCAATTAGATGAGTAATGCATATAAATTCCAGTGACACTTTGCAACCCACACAACAGGGCTTGCATATAATGTCCTCTCCAAGGACCAAGGAAGAACTTTCTCGGTGCTAATTTTAATGATGGACTAAGCATTGTTATCTTAATTAAACGCACACCTTAATTAGGCAAGCGTTTCTGGTGCTGGGCAGCCAGCCTATTCAAACTTTGAAAAGTTCTACTGCACAGTTGACAATCATACTTTGTTTTGTTTTTTGGTTTTTTTTTTTTTTTTTTGAGACAGGGTTTCTCTGTGCAGCCCTGGCTGTCCTGGAGCTTGCCTTGTAGATCAGGCTGGCCTTGAACACAGAGGTCTGCCTCTGTCTCCCAAGTGCTGGGATGAAAGGCATACACCACCTTGTGTGGCCCAATAATTTTTAGTAAATCATCATCTAAAACAAAAGGGCCATAATTTTTCAAATCAGACATGCAATTAAAGGGACATTTTTAACTTCTAAGTAAGTAACACAAAAGTAGCTGAAAGGAAAAAGAAATCAAGGCTAACTCAAAACACTCACCAAAGACTGTTTCCTAACTCTGTTAGGAGAGATAAGCTGCAGATGACATTGCTATCCTTCTGGGAGGAGGCTGCAGTCTGCCATGGCCTGGCAGCTCTCTCTGAGATTGGCAATATGAGCCACTCCCCAACCCCTCCACCACACCCTACCCTGGTAGAAGGTACCCTATCCTCTACCTGACTTTATCTGGGGGAAGTCTCTAGGACCAGTGCCTGACTTATCTCTAGTGTGACCCTGGATGCAGATCCCTGTAGAAGATCCCCCTGCTGCCCATAGGGTAATTAGACTGTGGTAGGAGCTTTACCATAGGACCGTGCTTCCACATGTGATAACTAAGAGTTGTGCTATGAGCTTTATGATAGGAACATGTTGTTTAGTGCAAATTAGGTGATTCTCCATCTACTGACTCCAATCCTATATATTCCCTGTTCTCTGAAATAAAGCTGAGCTGATTCATTGAAGTTATCTCCTAGAGGGCTATCTCCACTGTACACTCACAGGCTAGATAAGGCCCTGCTTGCTGCTTTTGTCCCCTTTGCCCCCATGGCCCAGTGGCCAACAGACTTTGGGGGAAGAGAGGACCTGCACTATTCTAGGTCTATACACACCTGCACAAGTTGCTTAAAGCAGAATCAAGATGTATGGCTGCTAACCATCCCCCACTGTCAACTGTCCAAACTATGTGCCCACTCTGTAAAAAAATTACATGTCAAGAGTTCCATTGTCTTTCTGTTGGACCCTTGGGGACAGATAAAAAGACAGCAGTGAACAAAGACTTGTTTAAACATTTCTGCCAAGTACACTGGCTACCCTAAAAGGATCCAAGCTTGAGGACACAGCCAGAGACGGTTGAAGGCTTCATGACATTGCTGATTAAAGAAGTGACTCCACTGCATCATAGGAATCTAGAAGTTTCTGCATGTCTTAGTAGATCAGTCAGGGCTAAGAAAGGATGAAGGCCACATGGCACAGGAGATTCCACAGCTGCACACACCCATCAGGGACTGTAGGCAGGAGAAGTCTTCTCAATGCAGACGTAGCACCAGGAAAGCTCAAATGAGGTCACCAGTTGCTCCTCAATGGCTAATGGTCCAGAGCCCAGCAGCATAGGCTTGGACGGTTCTCTGCTTCGCCATCGTCATCATCGTGACATGGCTCTGAGCACTGTTCCAACACCCCTAGCGCATGTGCCTAAGATCTACATTGGTGGGGTCTGGGGGCAGAGGAAGAAGCCTGAAATGCCAGTGCCTGGAAGTGTATCTTTGCACATCAGGAACTCATAACCCAGTTTACACGGAAGCTTGTATTCTTTTCCTCACTACTAACAGTAGAGAGGTCTTAAAAAAAAAAAAAAGACTGCATGATTGAGTGATGGGGGAAGTCCTGTGTATATGTCAATAAAGCACTGTTGGCCAATAGGAAGGCAAGATAGGTGGGACTAGGAGTGCAGGAGGACTCTGGGTAGGAGAAACACAGAGAGTCAAGATGTAACTGCCATGGGGTAGGAAGCCCAGAAATTTCTCCGGTAAGAGAAATACTTAGATTAACAATTATGGGATAAATACTTAAGTCAGAGCTAGCCAGTAAGAAACAAGCAAGGCCAACAGCTTCATAATTAATATAGCCTCCTAGCCTCCTGTGTGTTATTTGGGACTGATGCGGCTCTGGAACCAGGCTGGCGAGAAGGCTTCTCTTTACAATTGAGAAACAAAGGGGCCATATGCACTAGATAAGAAACCAGTACAAATTTGTGATTTTACTACCTCTGAAGCAAGGAAGTTATCATAACTCCAGCAATAAACATGAAGTACGTCTGTAAATATTAGACGAGGGAATGTGCCATAAACCACCCCCATGTCTTTCTAGGCCTCATATCAGTAATCCAATTTCCCCAAGACACACATAGTGAACAGCAGATGCAATGACTTTATCGATACTGTTATCAGATGGGTGAAACCCAGTTGTGTGGATCGACCACTGGGGAGCAAAAGTACCAGTTTGCTTCCATGGAAAGTTAGGGCAGACTGAGCAGAAGAACGCCAGGTGTTATGTCTTATATGCTGTTCACGCCGGTCTCCCAGGATCACCAAAGCAGATGAAGAATGGGAGGGCATTCCTTATGACTACACTGAGGGCCTTGCTGAACCTGCCGCCACCCTACCTCTTCTTTGACAACCACCAATGTGAAAAAAGCCCTGCCACAGAAGAAACCAAGAGACCACAGGTAACCAGCTGGTGGAAGGTGCAATCCTTGCATCTAGTCAGCCTTCCCTGTTACAGCATAGAGAGTGAGAAGAAAATAGCCAATACTGCATCTCGACATACAACTGAGGAAAATTATATAAGAGAAAGGGGTAAATAAATTAGGAGCATATAATACAGGAGCAACTAGCTCAGAGAAACACAGGAAGACTTCAGATAAATAGTTCTCCAAAGACTTAAAGCGACCATAGGAAATGTGACCTTCTTTAAAAAAACAGCTCAAAGAAGAAAAACAAAGGTTCAAAGAAGAGATTCTACAATAACAGAAGGAAACGAGAAGCAAGCTGGTAGAGCTCAGAAATAAAAGGGGGGGGGAGAGAAAAATAACACCATAGAGATAAAAGCTACATGAAGAAGCAAACAGAAATAGAATGTAACTGAAAAGAAATACCAGGACTTAGAGAAACTCTACACAACAAGATAGAGCTAGTAATATAAAAGCAATAGTGAAGAAAACAGACATGGAGAAAGAAGACAGCACAAAAGACAAAGGCAATTGTAGTCTTCAAAGAGGCATATGAAGCAAAAAGAAATATATAAAGCCAAAGATATGACCATGTTTGTTGTTTTTTGAGACAGGATCTTACTATGTAGCTATGGCTGGCCTAGAGTTCACTATATAGACCAGTCTGCACCTGCCTTCCAAGTGCTAGTTAGAAGTGTGTGCTACTACACACAGCCAGAGTAACTTTTCAAAAAAGAAAAAAACAACAAAAAAACCACATTGAATTTGTAGACTTATGATAGTAATAGAATTCTAAAGAAATAATTTTATAGCTACTTGGATAAAAAAATATAGGAATCTGCACACAAGGAAGGAAGAAAATAGCCTAATTATCCACGAGCAACAACAACACAGAAGAAGACCTCAAAGTAATTTGGTCCCAGTAGAACAAAGGATACAAAGTAACTAATTTTATACCCAGCCAAGTTTTCCCTAAGAGATAACATAAAAATACAGTCTCTGCAATGTAGGGACTTAGAGGGAGTTCTTTATAGGTACTAAAGTAAAACTACCCTCAAAGAAATACAGAACAATATATACAGTGTGCTATTCTATCTTAACATTAGGAACATGTTGTTTTGCATGCTTTTTGAGACAGGGTCTTGAATGCAGCCCAGGATCTAATATAACCCAAGCTTGACACGAACACCAAATTCTCCTGTCTTTGCTCCAAGTGCTGGGAAGACAGCCAGAAACTACAGAAGCTACCTTTAAAATGAAGTAATTAGTCGTTTGCTTGTTTGACTGTTGGTATGGAGCCCAGGGCCTCTTGTAAGAGAGGCAAGTGATTTATTCTGAACTATACTTCCAGTCCTGAGTGATATGCAATGATTTAAAATTTTTCACTATTCTTTGCTTCCCAAAAGGAAGGTATATATCTCTGAGAAGTAGGCCTTTAAGCTAACATCAGAAAGTGAATTGGAATTAGGTAAATGTGCTAGTTTTGGGGTGTTCAGAGGAATATACCCAGAAAGTAAGATAGCTTAGTGGATAAAGCATTTGCTGCACAAATATTCAGACACCAAATAAAGATGGACAAAATATCATGTATCTGTGATCCCAGTGCTATCACTATAACATTAGGGATGGGAGAATCCTCTGTTGTGGAATATTATTTTAACTAGGCAAAGACGATTTGCCTAGTTACATTTGTATATGCTGCAGAATATTACTGTAGCCATGTGGAGCTGTGCTACTTTTGTTTATGCTGCATTTGTTTAACAATGTGTGTTTAATTATGTAAAAATATATTGCATTGGTTTCACCTTGCCTGCGTAAGGCACCTGATTGATCTAATAAAGAGCTGAATCACCAATAGCTAGGCAGAGAAAGGATAGGTGGGGCAAGCAGGCAGAGAGAATAAATAGGAGAAATCTAGGCTCGAAAGAAAGAAAGAAAGAAAGAAAGAGAGAAAGAAGGAAAGAAAGGACAAAAGAGAGAAGAATGAATGAGAAAAATTGGACATAACAAGGAAGACACCCAGGGCAAGAAGCCAGACATGAGAAGAAATGCAATTAAGATATACAGAAAGAAAAGTAAAAAGCCCCAGGTAAAAGGTAGATGAAGAAATAAAGGTCAATTTAAGTAAAAAAGAGATAGCCAGAAAAGAGCTAAGGCTGAACACTCAAAACTAGTAAATCTCTGTGTCATGATTTGGGAGCTGGTTGGTGATCCAAAAGAAAAAAAAAAGCCTGGTACAGTCCTGAGAGGCACATGGGTCAGCCAGCCTGTCATACACAGTAGTGAAAACCAGAAAGACCATCTCAAACAAGGTGGAAGGTGAGACCAACACACGGTGCGCACTGTGGCACGCATACACACACACCCACACACAGATGGCACACATCATATAATGTGGACACAAAACATTTTAAACCCCAAAGGAAAACAAACAAAAGCCCTGTGGCAAGACACAGCTATCGTGGGACCACATTCACAGATAGGAGTGAATCTACCCTTAGCGTGGGATACTACTGCCTCAAGGGCATCTGTAATCAAATGATGTAATCACAACCTAGAGAGAAAATACAGGTATGGACGGTCGCACCGAGGCAGAGAGCCAGAAGGCACACTGGTCACTTGCTGGCTATGGCCAGCAGAGGATGCGCAGCAGGGGATCTGAAGGTCACCCCGAGGAAGGGGAAGCAGGGCAGCAGAAAGGCTGAAGAGGTCCTAAGAAGGGGGGAGAGAGAGAGAGAGAGAGAGAGAGAGAGAGAGAGAGAGAGAGAGAGAGAGAGAGAGAGAGAGAGAGAGAGAGAGAGAGAGAGAGAGAGCGCCACTCACTTCTGGGGTATGCAAACTATGAGAAGGAAATTACTCCCTGGTTCCAGTGTAGACGAGAAGGGGTGGGGTATGCCAGGGAAGATTTGTATTCAAGGATCGGGTAATCACAAGCAGAGGGTGCAGAGGCCAATGGAAAGGATGGAGAGAAGGGGTAAGATTACAAAGGAAAGGCAGAGCAGAGCTTTAGGAGGGCTGCGGAGGCTTTCCCACACTACGCCAAGATCTTTCCACCAGCTCACAGTCACCGCCACCCAAATCTGTATTTCCATATCACCTCTCCCCAGATGCACAGGCCACAAACCCCCTCCCCTAAGCCCTCTAAGGTCTCCAAAAGGTTCTCAACATGAGAATGGTCATTTCCAAACCTGAAACAAAGGGGGCGTGGCAGTACCAACATGAAAATGGGGGAAAGGTGGTGGGGGAGGACACACATATTAAAAACAAACAAAAGGGCTGGAGAGATGGCTCAGCCGTTAAAGGCTAGGCTCACAACCAAAAATAAAAACAAACAAAAACTGACGACAGCATGCAGTTGACAGTAAGGACATCAGGTGGCTTGCCATTCTGCAATCACCTAAAGGCGACATGTTAATTTAAAGTCGTGGGTATTATAAATGTGGATGAATCAGAGCTTGGCTATGGTGGGTGGGTGTTTGTTATAAAATGCACATCACATGCTTTGTTTTCTGAAAACTTTCTGCCAGCATTATCAGAGACAGGTTTAGTTAAAAACTATTCAAAATGAGGATATTTAGGGCACTTCATGAACCACCCAAAAGCATGACTTCTTTCAATTTCCAGAAGGTAGTTTTCCACATTTAGTCACCTCCCTGCAAATCTGTGTTTCACTGACCACGGCCAGCGTGCATTCGTGGCGCAGGCAACACTGGGTGAAAATTTCCTGTGAGTTGTTTGGAACATTTGGTTTTCCTATCCACGTCATCATAAGGGAAAAATACACACCCTGAATTCATATGGCATTTGACTGGGGTTACTTTACATTATCGCTAAAAAAACAACAGTACAAAGGACTTCCTCGGGGTTACCACCTGACACAGTAAAAACACTGTTGCTTCTGATGCTGCTGCACCTGCTAAGCTTTTAAAAACTGTACAACATTAGGAATGTAAAACTCAAAAACAAAGTATTTCCCAGCCCGGCCCCACAGATACTAAAACTAGAGGGAGCTGTGGGCTTAATAAATGCTTCTGGTTTGCTCTGCAGCTTTGTCACAAGTAAATCCTATTTTTCTACATTTCATGTTACCCAGTGTCTAGGAGCTCGGCATGGTGCAGATGCTGACTCTGAGCTATGACTGCAGTTATTCAGTCTACAGGTTTATCTTGCTTCTGCTCCTGACAACACAGTAAAGGTAAGAAGCACTGTCTGAGCAGCTCCGCGACTTTTCAGAAAGGCATAATAATTAGTTCCCGGCCCTTTAATAGACTGTCACGGTGTTTCTACGTAGCCCAGGCTAGACAAGAAGTCTTGATTCTCCTGCCTCAGCTTCTCGAGCGCTGGGATCATGGGTGTGCCACATCTGGTATAGGAACCTTATAAATCACACTGCCCAGAAAGTGAGTAAGAGATATCGCTTTCAGATTTTACTCTCAGGCTGGAAGAAGCATCAAAATAGCATACCCAGCTCAGTCCTCTCCTTCCTTTCCACATATAAGCAAACTAAAGAATCATATACATTAGCTCACAGAAGTAATTTCCTCTAGGTCCTCCTGGGAGAAGTCACATCAATCTGTATTAAAAGCAAAAACAACAAACAAGACGTAAAGACTGAGACCAGAGCTGGAGAGATGGTTCAGGGAGTCAGTGTTTGCTTTTCTTCCAGAGTTCTATTCCTAGCACCAAATTGGGTGTCTCACCATATCCTGTAGGTGAGGTCTGATGCCTCTTTCTGACTTCTTTGAGTACCCATATCACATGTGTACATGTATATACGAACAACAACAACACACACACATACACACACACAAATAGGTACATACATATAAATTAAAATCTTTAAAGATTAGGACACAGGGATACTATGTAAATGTTCATTTTTTTAATTCTAAAAAGACTTGTTCTGTAGACAGAGATGTTTATTGTTTTCATTTTTTATGTCGTAACTACTAACAACAAAAATTTTTTTTAATTGCACATCAATGAATAGGCTCATCTAGACTCTTCACAAAAGCATCTGCACACTCTGGTTGGTTGTTTTCACTCTTTGCTCTTTTGGGAGCCCACGACACAGCCCCCAAACAAATATACACGGAGGCTTATTCTTTCTTAGAATGCCTGACCTTAGCTTGGGTTGTTTCTAGCTAGATTTTCTTAAATTATCCCATTTGCCTTTTGCCTCTGGGTTTTTATCTTTCTCTATTCGATATACCTTCCTTTACTTCTTACTCTATGGCTTGCTGTGTAGCTTGGGTGGCTGACCCCTGATGACCTCCTCCCTTTTCTCTCGTTCTTTGATCTTCTCCTCCCAGATTTTGCCTCCTATGCATTCTCTCTGTGTTCCAGCTCCCCCTTTCCTTTCTCCTATCTTGCTATTGGATGTTAAGCTCTTTATTAGACAAGTCAGGTGTTTTAGACAGGCACAGTAACTCAGCTTTACAGAGTTAAATAAATGCAACATAAAGGAATGCAACAAATCAATACACCATTAAACAAATGTCCTATAGCATAAACAAATGTAGCACATCTTAAAATAATATTCCACAACAGTACACCATCCAATCAGTTAGTTGGGCTATTACTCCCATCTAGCATTACTCCAATTTACTGGGGATGCGAAAGAGGTATTCTTTCAGACTGCCAATAAGAATATAATATCCCCATGATTTAGCAGGTCTGATAGTTTCATTACTTGTTTGCTTTGACATTTATTTAAAGTGAAGTGTGACAGTTCTGTGTTATAATGTTTCTTAAACTTTCAGTATTAACTAGAGCAATTCTATGTCTTACACTGTAACAGAAAAAAAACAAGGTTTTGTAATTCTTCGATCACATTTGTTGTGTGTGCATGTGCAAGTGTGTGCAAATGTACATGCTGGTTCTGGTCTTTCACCTCACTGAGGCAGGCTCCCTTGTTTCTGCTGCTGTGCTGGGAACTTCAGGCTACTCTGAAAGCTTCTGTACCACTATCTCCACCCCTCATTTTGTCAGTGCTGGCATTTAAATGCATTCAACTTCTTACATGGACTCCAGGTATTAAAATCTCGTCACCAGACGTGCGCAGAAAGAGCATTTACCTACATTAGGCCATCTCTCACCAGCTCAGAGGAGGCTTATTTCAATCCTGCCCTTCCACTTAACTAAGAGAGTTCTCTAAAAATGTTCTGATACCCTGGGTGACTTTTCATGGAGGAATGAGATGGCTATCTTAGGAAAACAAAAACTGTTTGCTCTTTATGCTATCACCTTGCAAACAGTCTGATTTTTCTTTGCAATATACACATAAAAATGATCAAAAGATACCAAGAGTATGAGATATGACAGTGAGACAATCAGTTACAAAAGGTTATATTTAATATGTATTGTTATAATTAAATATATCTCGAATGATGTGGATTGCAAAAGCAAAATTTGGGTGCTGATCTACACCACCACCAGTATTATCTAGTTTCTGTTTAATTATCACCTTAATAATTGATCAGTAACAACTTTATTCTCAGTTTTATGGTTAAACAAAAACCTCTGCGTTGTCTTGATGAAGGTTTAATTACATTAGCAGTTTCCTTTGGGTTGGTGCGGAAAGATCAGGCTCTGAAGATCATATTGTAACTTATCAGCTTTGTGAATAACTCCAATAGACACGCTTTACCACAGACAGCCACAGAAGCTTGGGCTCAGAGTGGGTGGAGACCCTGCATCTCTCTGTGGCATCATGATGAGTAGGAAAGTTTGTTTTGTCAGTTCCTCGGTTCCCCGATCACATCTGTCCTGTTTCCTCTCATGTAAAACTCACAGCACAGCTGTGAGCCAGACAAGCACCCCACTTAGGACTTACTTTACAAAATGCTCAGTAAACACAGGTGGTGACCATTCTGTCAGCTCTGCAAGCTCTTCCCATGATCACCATTCACTTTGCACTTTTCTCGTGTTTCACACATTCCCAGTTTTCTTCTTTGGGGGGTGGGGTGTGACGGGGATCAGTGGTACAGATCTTACCTAGCACACTTGAGGGTCTAACCCCAGCACCTTAAAGCCAAGAATGTAATTTTGCTTGGTCCTCCATTTTTCTCTTTTGCTCCGCTTGAAACACGGTCTCATGTGGGCCAGGCTGACCTCAACTCACTGTGCAGCACAGGGCAGCCTTGAAATCTTGATCCTTCTGACTCCGTCTCCCAGTACTGTAGCCAGGGGTGTACCCACAATGGCTGTTTCCTTTGTCATTTTTTCACCAACGCTTCCATGTTTGACCTATAGTTTCATCTGATTCCTTTTAGCACCTCTCTTTTCATAAGATTTCACTACTTCTGATGTCCCTAACTGGATCCCACCGTGTGACTTGGTAGCTCAGCACCCCGAACATGTACACTGCCACAGGACGTTCAGAAGAATGACTCCCTCCTCTTCCTGAACCCCTCGCCACTATAACACGACATTTCCTATTAATCTTGCCTACTGTGTATATTTCTCCGTGACAGATCAGCATTCTAGCACTATTTATAGACATGCAAAGCTCCTCTCAATAGCCCATTTAATACTCTACTTTTAGCTCTCCCACCTAAGTAAGGATTTTCTAAAAATCACTTCCTGAGCTTCTATGGCAGTAAATGACACAATTCTTCATATGCTAAGCAGGTGTTACTTGTGTACTCTAATTCCAACAACATATATCTGATAGTATTATGGGCTTATCTTAAAATCAGAGAAAATCTTACCCCAAAAGAATTACTATATATCTTGTGTTCTTAAATTCTCATCTATTAACAAGACGTTTTATTAGCATGAGCAGCAAAGACATCATGTCTGCCAGATATGCAGGGGCTGGTGCCCCAGAGGGTTCATCACATCCAGCTTGAGTCGGTAGCTATCTGCCTTGTATCGAGTACATTCCAGAAATGACACTTTTTAAAAATCTAATTATTCTTCAGGCTAATCATGAGAAAGTATTACCAGTTCTGCAAATCATAAGTATTACCTTAGTCAGTGACTAGTCAGGTTTTTGTTTGTTTGTTTTAACTGCTTATAAATAGGAAACAGAAAGAAATGGGGAAATCATTGCTAACCTTCTAATGAATATTCTAAATAGTTTTTATCTGGGCTCTTTTTGTAAGAAAGTTTCACATATGTGAAGTTTTTATCAACAATACACACAGTCTGTGCACACTACCCAGGTGTGCAATAGAGAACACTTGCAGGATGGCTCAGGAACCCGTCAGTGTTCCAGCTCACGCTCCCCACACAGGAGAGTTTCCTTACAAGGACAAAACTCAGAAGTTAACATTGCCCAATATCACTGTCTGACCCCGTTTAGATTTCTCTACACCAACGATGTCTTTGGGGCAGGAATGTCTCCTGTTCTCTGTCTGGACCGGCTCCTGAACTTTGCCTTGTTTTCCGACATGGCGCTGTGGAATACACGCTAGCATCGCCTCAAGCCACGTGCTGAGGGCTTAATCCCTTCTTGTAGTGGGATTAGGAGATGGGAGCCTGAAAGGACATCAAGTCACAAGGGTTGAGCCCTCATGATGGCCTAAGGATCCTTATAGGGACCCGAGAACTTGTTTGTCTCGTCTGTGGGCTGTGCTCTCGAGCCTTGGCCCCAGCCATGGTGAGACATAGATATAAGATGGCCATCTGCAAGCCAGGGAGTACTGGGTCTGCCAGAGCTCTGACCTTGAACTTGCAGCTTCCAGAGTGGAAAAGTAAGCACTTGTTATGTAAAGCTCCACAAAGTACATGGTAGGGCATCCCAACACCTCAGCTGCTTTGATAGGTGTGTGAGTACAGACCGATTACACTGTAACGTTGTCTCCGGGTTTGGGACTGTGTTTCTTCCTAATTGTTCGTCTTAGCCGGGCAAGCACAGTGATGCTGCTGAGGTTTTTCAGCATCAATCAGGATCCACACAAGTATCAGTCTGCCTTGCTCCCAGTTCTGCCACTAACCTTATCTCTAACTAAAATGTTTCCTGCCAAGCTATGTTGAGCTCAAAGGAAGTACGTCCAAATCTGTATCTACCCCTACCGGTCATACACCACAGACTCCACTGACTATCCAACCCGTCAAGTTTACTCTAGGCTTTCCTCATCCAAGATTTGTCGGTGCCTTCAGAGAGAAACTGCCTTCCAATACCTGATCCGCTGAGTCACTATCTGCCTTTCTGCTTCAATTTGTCCAGCATGCACATGGATCCTCTGCCTTCATATGCGTCAGCACATAAAAGAACATTGCGCTATAGAAGAAAATATGGCCATGCGTTAGCAAAATCAACGTCCATCTGACATGGTACCTGAGGTGAAATTTAAAAAGTGGCTTCCTTCACCCGAGGGGAAAAGGAGTGGAGTCGGGTCAGGGATGGTTTGGAGTTTTAGGACACTGACAAATCCCGCAACTCAACAAACGTTAAAACAAATCAGTTTCTAGGGCTGTAGTCTGCTGTTAAACAGTCAGGAAAAAGGAAAGGCAGCAAGCATGGGCAGACCAACAGGGACAGCATGGCTCAGCACTCTACAGTCTAGATTTTGTAAATGATTTCCTTTCTATGGTAGAAAGTGAAGGAAAATGAGTATTTGGTCAGGTGTGCTATTGGGACAGTTGTGAGAAGATCCAAAGATTTCCAGTCCTAATTGTAAATAAGTTACCAAAATGATTTGGCCAGAGGGAGAAATTGTTACTATTTGAGGCAGCGAGTGGGAATAACTCAAAAGACAGCTCACCCTCCTCTTGATCACTGCATTCTTGGTTCTTTCTTCCCCGCCACAACTGATTCCTTTCCATCTTTCAGAATTCTTTCATCAGTCACAAAGTCACCTCCTCACGCTTTTCCTGACGAGTGACACCTCAACAACTCAAAAGTCTTCCCAGTAGCGTTATTCACCTCTACTGACCAGCTGAAATTGTGGCTTTCTTGTATCTTTATACTACTTGGCTTCTAGTCACTTAATGAACAGAGACATAATCCCTTCAACCTGGCCCTCTAGGCCTTCAATCTACCAACTCATCATCCTGTGTCTCCTTCCTTTCTCTCCTACATTCATATAAATGTGCACAGACACCCACTCCCAACTGTATTGCTACTAATCTTGGACTAGTCGTATTAGCACAATGCTATGTGTTATTAGCTTTTGACATTTTGTCGCATGCCCCCGAAGCACACCATGGATGAGGTCTTTTAAAGTCCTACAGCACTTTGCATCTCTGTGTGTTTATCTAATGGTGCCTCGTTACCATCACCTCCTTAAACTCAAACCTCATCTCTCTTTTTTGGCTCTCATGAAGAGCTTAACATGAGGCCTTGATCTTGAAGTCTGGTAGATTTTTGGTAGATTTTTAGTAACCATTTACTATGTTAAAGTAAAAATGATCTAATTACATAGAAAATGTAACTTAAAAATTGAGTGTGTGTGGTTTTGTGTGCAACCGTGTGCATGTCATAGAGCACAACTTTGTGGAGTGAGTTTTCTCCTTCTACCTTGACATGGGTTCTGGGAACCAAACGAAGGCAGCTGAGCTTGTGAGACATGGACCGCTATCTACTGAGCCTTCTCACTGCCACAGAAAAAGACAACTTCCGTCCCTACGATTACAGACATGTTAAGAAGCCATGAAAACCATGGCTTGGACAAAAATATCATGGCATCAAAGAGACACGAATACACTGCTTCCCCTTCACAGTCTTCAGTGCCTATTTTTCAGGCCTTAGATTACTAACCACTAACATGGTTCTGTTTTGAAGTTTCCTAATACATCTGCTGTAAGATTAATAAAGACATCCCTAAGTTAAAACTATTTTTAGTTGTAATGTCCTACAAGATGTGAATAGCACTTTTATTTAAAAACCTATAAATGCTTACAATAGCAGCTATTTCAACTACATAAAGGACTCAATTAAGCTTTTTCATAACTTAAAGCCTACAACAGAGATCTATACCTCATTGCCCACCCAACATGTATACAACACAGCAGACTTAACACAGCTCATTTAAAGAAAGGCAGGCAGTAAGAAAGAAGTTTAAAACAAATTTAAAATGCTACTTAAAATTCTATCCCATTTCTGGGGTTTCGCTTTTATGTCCAGAGAACTAAAATTATCTATTCACATCGTTATATAAATCCTTTAATCTTGATGACTGTGAACAGGGTAAAACTACTCTATTGTGTGCAAAACTGTGCTCTCAAACCCCAAAAAGAAGATGTCTGGCATGTTTCCATGAGCCCTGAAAGAGAGTGTGGCTAATGTAGATTAGTTTTGGTAGCAGTTACCAGGAATAATACACTGGCTGTGACCAAACTGAAAGCTGGCAAGCAGGGGAAGGAACGAGTGGGAAATAATTAGGAACGGTACGAGGAATTAATGAATAAATTAAGTTCATCCTTAAAAATCTCCAGATACAACTGGAGGGGGGGGTGGTGAAATCATTCCTATACTTAATTCCTTAGAAAGTTATAAAAGTAAACTCTAAAATATTTCGAGCAGTACCACTCTGAAGCCAGGGATAAACCAAGTCAATCCTCATTCTGAGCAAAAATCATGGGAAGAGGAGAGACAGCCCCAAACTGTCTTGATTTTTCCATCTCTCGCTAGGCAAAGATGAATGTTAGGAGCACATTCTAACTAACTTTACTATGATGGAGCACATTATAATTTACTATGACTGTATTGCAATGAGTCTCAGGAAGTTGCATCAGTCACAGAGTGCAAAACGAATAGGAATGACTCATCTACATAACATCAAATAGCAAAACGATTACAGTTTTGCTGAAGTGTCGCAACTGCAAGGGTGCACTCCAGCCCTTTTCTTCTGAGCTGAACCACTTACAAGCGTCTTTCCTGGGCCACCTCTGTGCACAGGAGCCTTTGGCTGAAGGAAACGAGAATCAAGCATGTTTTAACACAAGGAGTCTGAGTTATTTAGGAGGACTCCCAAAGCAGAGATACCTAGTTGAACAAACATAAGCTCTCCTAACTCACCTAAGGCAGGTGCGTTGCTTTCTGGGAAACATTTCAACTGATGGAAATCACGCTTGCACTGACATTAAGACTAAAAGATGCCCCTTACATAAGTGGACACGTCAGTGTAAATCGTGTATAACACATAGACAAGAGAAACGCAAGGAGCTCCTTGGTGATATTTCCAACTCACTGGTACATGAGGGCACCAGACAGTCTGCTAAGCTACATGGTTCTCACTGTAGATGGGCAACTTTTGATAAAGGAACCAGGGCAGGCATGACCTGAGAAAGATGCAGCAAGTATAGGTACCTTCCAACATAAGGGGTTAGAGCCACTGTGCAAATTGAGTATCAGCTGCCTTGTGTTCTAGAGAACTACACGCAAGCACACACATCTACAAACATGTATCTTAGTAACCCCAAAACGACTATCATACAAAGCCAATCCTGTGATGTCTGTATCTTTATGGATTTGCCCACATGCTCTAAAACTGTTAAGAAGTAAGCCACAACCTTCTCATGCTACCCCTAAACTCAATATGCATTAAGTTTAGCCTATACTAAGACACATCAAACTCTGACATTACATTAACCAAACAAATTAATCTCATGACCAACAATAACAACATTTTTCATCTTATTTCCTGTGGTCTTCTCTGAATACTAGGGGCAGAGCTGGGAGGTGGCAAGTGGGCCATGGAGCAGATAGCTATAAAAGGTACCAACCACACATCCTATGTATAATGCTTTCTCTGATTTCTATTCATTGAAGGGTGGGGTCATAATAAAATATCCCTATTAGTCTGGGTCACAGAAGTATTTCAAGATGCACAGAAAAATGCTTATTATCATTCAAGTTTGCTAAATCCATTCAACCATTCAGCCCTTTGCTTTCTGATAAGACTGCCAACAACTATGCCAATTAGTGTCAATTGGAATGTTAGATTCTGTGACATCTGCACCTGCCACTAGCTAGTTTAGCCTGCAAAAAGGAGTGACTGATGGCTATAAGTTCCAGCAGCATAACACCCCACGGACTCTGAGATAGCATTTGCAAGACTACAAATTCCTTGACTGGATTTTTTAAGTGTTTTTTTTCCAAATTAAGTTTCAATTTAGTTTTAAAGACAGGGACAAATTTAGCATTCATCTGTAAACTACACTTTGTTTTAATCTGGAGTTTTACAACTAACAAAAAATTAATATACAAATTTACTGAATCATACATATATTTACTTCAAATACATTATTTATGAAATGAAGCAATTTCCAGATTATCAAATGTTAAATTTATGATTTCATTTAAACATGACTAAACAAAAACCTAATATCTTAAGATTTCTTCTCATTTTAGCACAAGATTTCTTCTTATTTCTTTAATGATTTATAAACCTCAAGTCAAGAAATACTTAATGTGGGGAAAAGAACGTGAACATCAGGATCTTATATATCTGCACATTCAAGCACTGGCTTCATCTTCATGGTTAAAGAATTGCTCACAACTTAAACTTATGAAATACTTTCAAAATAATCAAAACAATTCATCAATCTTTGATTTATCTTTGGGTAGGGATGCTTCAGTTTGGTTTACTATAATTAATATTGACAGCAATTGTTTAAATCCCACAGTTGAAGCACATTACCCATAGATGATGAATGCTCCTAGACCCAATGGAGTGTTCAATGTCAAAGCACAACCCTGATAGGAAGTACAAGCTGCAGTCAATACAGAAGGAAAGCATGGGAGATGTACACAATGTAGCATGTTCTATCTGGTGTCATTACTTAAATTGCTACTTTTCCTCAACAATCTATTTTGCAGCTCCAGCAAGTAGAATAAATGGTAATTTTACCTGCCAAATTTGGCACAAACGAGGACAAGCAACTTCATTAGCAGAACAATGCTTTCAATATGATTTTTCCCTTTTCTACCCAGTGCCAAATAGTAGAACAATTCAAATCAAGAAAGCTAAGCAAAATTACCTCCTCTTGTTGAAGTTTTATATGCTTGAATAAGCAAATGATCTACAGAATGTTAGCAAGAATATCCTCCTTGTAAGTTAGTATTTTTTTTGTATTGCAGCTTAATTACAAGTTGGAATGCTATACTCATCCAAGAATGAAACACCTCCTCAGTGAGGTAAAGTTTTCAATGCATTGGGGGCAGGGAGTCGTTTGCCTATTGAACATTTAAAAGCACATGTGGTGTGTAAAACTAAAAGACCAGACTTGGAAGCAACTCTGGTTAAGATGTCAGTTAATACACCCAACACAGTGATGTGGAATGAGGGTGAACAGGTCTGTTTTAGTCTATGATAAACTAACACAAGTAACATCCACTACTACCCTCCTCCAACCAACTCTCACACTTGGTGAGTTTGGTAGCAGCCTATAAACAAAATCACAAATTCTTTCAAGCTCCTCTCAGATCTGTTCAGAGGCACAAGACCAACTCTTCTATGACTCTCACTCTGAACTCGAAAAGGGGTTATGTATAGCAGGTGTAAGTCACTGTCACTAGATGAAGAGAAAACACTGCCATTAGATTAAGGAGAAAGCAGAAGCACTTTTTGTCTCGCTGAGTGAATTGGTTACTCAACAAGTCTACCCACAGTTACTTACAACCTTGTTTATACTCTCCATCTGACTCCCTAAACATAATTCCATGTAAGAGTCACACATCACATGTATAAACACAACCAATAGTCTTTACTTAGAAACCTGCATGACCAAATGGGACAACAGCAATGTAAACTCATCTCCATGTGCTGCCATGACGAATGAGATCCCAAGAACACACACATCCATCCGGAGGCAGGCCTTGCACACGTAACTTCAAAATTTAGCAGTGTCTACCTTTTGCTGAGGTTTAAACACCATGATTTATTCTATAACATCCTCCACTGGAAGGGAAACATTCTTTGAGTCAAGACAGAAATTTCAGTTCTAGTAATATCTAGATTATGAATGTTTTAATTCCAGCAATTTAAATTTGTCACTTTTTCAGAGAAATGGATCTAAACCAAAAAAAGGAACATTAACCAGGTATCAAATATGCATCCCACTGATTCCTCCTCAGAGCATCCTACAACAGAGGCTTTTTTTTTTAATAACTCAAAGTTTTTATAAGAGAGTTTGAGGCTCTGAGGTGCAGAGAAAGGAGCCAGTTTGATCTGGTTACCTCAGGCAGAGACTGTTGTTGGTAGGAGAGGGGGAAAATACATATTAGCAGGGATAGATATTGAAAAGCAAACAGATGGGCACTCTGAACACAGCAGAGGGACATCCATGAGGTAGAGAGTACATAAGCAGATACCCGGCAAATTGGCCAAGGAAATAGGGAAGGCAGGTGGAAAAGGGATCAATCTCCCCTCTGCAGTGAGTGAAAAGGGAACTACAGGCTTTAAAGGGAAGGACCCAAGAAACACAGAGGGAAGAAAGACATTGTCTGTGATGGCTTCACCAGTCTCACAAAATCACATAGACATGAAGACTTTCTAGAAGTACCTTTGAGCTACAATCAGCCTACAGGCCACAACCCTCCAAAACCTAGGTAACAAAGAGGACCCTAAGAGGGGCATACATGGATCTGCCTAGGAAAGGGAAGAAGACAAGAACTCCTGAGTAAATTGGGAGCATGGTGGGGGGGGCAGAGGGGAGGGTGAGTGGGGAGAGGGGAGAAGGAAGGAGAGCTGGGCAAAAAAAGTATAGCTCAGTAAAAAATAAATAAAATTTTAAAAAAGTACCTTTGAGCTATTGTGTTACAACCTCAACAAGGGTTTCAAACGGGAAATGTGTAACAGAGCATTAGAATCTCAGAAGTAATTGACGCTGACAAGTCTTGCCAGTGTTTTTGTGTGTTCGTTTCATCTGCTTGTACAAATTATTCACATGCTGTTCCCAAATAGGAAGAGATCTGCTTGCAAAGTAGAGATGTTACTGAATTGTGTGGGACAGGAATACTGTTAAGCACCTGCCACACCACACACTCAACACTCTACTCCAGTCTCCGTATACATGACCTCACTCAAGCTTTACAAAAACCCAGAAGATATTACTCTTATTTTATACATGAGGAAAACCAGGACACTGAAAAAAAAAACCTGGCTCCTCCTGGATTCCACACCCTGCCCATCCGGAGTCGTGCCTTGACTCCAAGTTCATCTCCGTGTCTCGTGGCCCTTTGGTTTTCCTGTCTACCGGCACTTCACAAAACGTTGCTGTGGCAGTGGCTCAGGGGACTTAAGTGGCCTCCCCTTCTGAGCAGTTACATGATTGGTCAGGGACAGAGGAAGTTTCACTGCCTTCAAAGACTGTTGGTTTCAAAACAGCATCAGCTTGTTTCCCTGCCAGGCCTTACCTGGCCCAAGCTGAACTTCATTAGTAAATGCTGTTGGTAGCTATGTTAATTTTTCTAACTTGAAAAAAAATGGAGGAAGAAATAGGATGGTCTATGATCTTATATCTGACTTCTCGAATATTTCTTGTTTATTAAACTGCCCTGTTTGCGTGATAGGAAATGTGACTGCTGTAAGGTGCTGCATATTAACTTCAACAGATAGAAATACAGTTTCCTAACAAGCTGTCTTGCAAATTGACATAAACGACAATTCACTGTGTTCTGACCCTTGATATTTTGTATTTCTACCAAGATTTTTAGAGCATTGCCAACAAATAAAGAAAATTACAAAACATGTACTACAGTTGTAAAGGCAAAACCATTAAAAAAAGGAGGTACCCTGAAAAAGCCATAGCTGTGATTTCTCAAAGTGAGGACATTTACATAAATACTGTAAAATATTTCTGTGTCACGTCTATCATTCTCTTAGCACTGGGAGTTCCACCCAACAGGCACGATTCACAAAACAAGTGATCCAAGAATAGAGATCTCAATGCCTGACTGCGGCCTGGCCCCATCCACCATGGCCCTAGATGATGTCATTGCTCAAAATACAGGTTTAACTTGTAAAGCTTTTCTTGGCCACTTTAACTATCCAACAGGGGTCTCTCTGATCCTTGAGTTGAAGACACTGCCACAGTTATGCATCATGGAAGCTGGTGAAGAGATGGGCAGGGTCAGTCATGGCAGAGACCCAAGGCTGGAGGCTGTGGCTTTGGAATTAATTTTAATCTTCAACAGCCTATGTTGACTTCATCTTTCCTTAAAGGCCAGGGTACTATGCAATGCAAGAGTAGTTTTAGACTTTTCCTAAACCTCTGGATATTAGCAGCAAGAAGATCTGGAATGCAAAACCATGCCTCCTCCCCCTCATGAAGAGCCTGCCTCCAAAGCCCCTGCGTTTTCCCATCTGAGCACAATAAATGCATGAATGCAGTTTTGGAAAACATCACAACCCCAGAAATGTAATTGGGATATGGGCAGAAAAAACAAAGGATGCTGTGATGATGGGGCATACTGGACCCTAGACACACTAACTAGAGGGAGAAAAAGAAAACATTATTGGGGGTGGGAGTGTGTAAGGCGCTACCCATTCTGTTGAAACGTCACAGTTTGCAGCTAATTTTTTTTTTAAAAAATGATAGTCCAGCACATTTTAAAGTCTATTACTGAAGATATTACCAGGGCCCTGTACTATCGGTAGACAAGTCAGAATAAGGGCCACCTGTATTGTGACAACCCTGGTTTAGCTGTTGACTTTGCTTTGTGATTTACATTGGCCATATTGTCAGGTTCCCAGTGTAACCTCAAATAGACATTTGCACAGGATCGAAAGGCTGTATCTACGGGTTAATGCCATCTTTTCAGTTTACTAGTAAGACGCAGCTGCAGTGGGGGTCTGAGAAGTGAGATCCATTCCACAGATCACGGATGGCCACTCTAACCAGGCTGGTACAAAAGGAGCCTTGGTGTGGCCAGCTATGTTTGCTTAATAATAACAGTTGTGTAAACACGAGGTCCTCTCAGTTAAAGGGAACCAACATCAAAAAGCAGTAAAACACAGAACCCGAAACCCCTCTCTTTCTTTGAAGAAACCCGTTTGAAGCGAGGTGTTTCTAGTTATGGGTGAATGGAATGAGAATTCAGCTGCAGCAAGCGGACATCCAGTCCCAGGAAGGACTAATTAAATCCATGTGAGCAGCGGCATCTCAAGCCGCCTCACACATTTCAAAGAGAAGCCCGTGTCCGCCTTTTCCGAAGACATCAAAACATTTGGTGCAGCTGTGGCACATTGAGGCTCCACGACAATGTTGTTTTTATGGAATGCAAAGAGCTGAAAGAGTCATGCCAAGGTTCAAAACTATCTCACCACTGAATCAACAAGGGCAGGACATTCCCACTCGTCGCCACCGGGATCCCTTTCTTGCCTCTGGCCCTACTTAGCAAAGCTTCTGTAGGGCCTCCGGAGCGAGAGGGCAAACCAGCATTTAAAGTGTCCCACGCGTTTGATGGTACCAGGACTTTGATGTAGAGACTCTAGTAGCTGGTGAGAGCCAGCAGAAGAAGCTAATAACTTCAAATTCTTGCTTTAACAGAAAATAATCTCCTTAACAGCCACTACTGGGGCTATGAAATAGTAGAAGTTAGTTGTGGCCAGGACTTGGAATATTGTCCTCAAAGAGTAAAGTCCTCTGACTATCTAGCCTCCGAGGGTCCTAACCTCATCGTTGGCCACTGCAGGCACATGGGGGCAATCACACGATTCCTTAAAGACAAAAGATAGATGTGACAGTAGATGGACAAGGTCTCGACGTACAAAAAACTTCAAGTCGCCCCCCATACCATGAGAGAGATAAACCACTGTCATCCACGCAGCATCTGAAACTCAGTCGTTAGGCTCAGAAGCAGAGCACTTGCCTGATATGTGCCAGAAGCTGAGATCAAACCCCAACACAAATGAGTGGGTGGATAGACAGACAAATGGAGGGACAGACGGACAGATGAATGGCAAGGCCTCGACAGCAGGAAAGCCTGACTTCTGGGTTCTCTTTACTCAGTCATCGTGAGCTCATCACTGGGCCACCTTCCCACCTCTCGTGGGAAAAGGCAAAGGGTGGCACAGAGTAAATCAGATGGTTTTCTCCACTGACATCATTGCTTTAAAACACTGCCTGGTACATGCACCCAACACTTCACATTTGGTAGTAGAAATTACCCTGCTATCCAAATGGGGGAAACCCCAGTGCTTAAAAAGTACCGTTTGCAAGAAAGGTGTGTGTTAGATTCCCATGAGAGCTGGTTACAGCCTGGCATATGAAAAACAAGGTAATATGACTAACTAAGGGCGTAGCTTGGGGTAGAGTACCTCTTAGCATGCACAAGGCCTGAGCTCCATCTCCAGTAGGGCAAAGCAGGAAAATTTTAAAAATGAAGTATGAATATGAAAGTAGCTGAATGAAAGAGCTTACAATGTGTTCCTTGTGTCGACCTCCTGGCTGTAGAGTGAGCTTTCCAAGCTTCTAGAAGCTGTTACAGGTGCTTCTGCTTGTATTTGTATTGCCTATTTTGTTAACTTAGTTACAAAATATGTTTAGGAGCATTGATATTCAAGACATTTAAAAACTGCAGTCCTTAATGTTGATGAGTGCTTCAAGCTTTATAGTTTCGAATTTAGGAACCTTCTGTAAGGCAAAGGTCACAGTCAGCAAGACAAAAAGGCAACCCACAGATTGGGAAAAGATATTCACTAACCCCACATCTGACAGAAGGCTGATCTCCAAAATTTACAAAAACTCAAGAAGCAAGTCTCCAAAACACCAAAGGATCCAATCAAAAAATGGGGTACAGAACTAAATAGAGAATTTTCAGTAAACGGAGTCTAAAATGGCTGAGAGACAAGAAAGTGCTCAACATCCCTAGCCATCCAGGAAAGGCAAATCAAAACAACTCTGAGATACCATCTTGCTCCTGTCAGAATGGCTAAAATCAAAAACTCCAATAAGAGTTTATGTTGGTGAGGATGTGGAGAAACGGGAACACTCCTCCACTGCTGGTGGGAGTGACAACTCGTACAGCCACTTTGGAAATCAGTATGGAGATTCCTCAGGAAAATGGAAATCAGTCTACCACAAGACCCAGCAACTCCACTGTTAGGCATATACCCAAAAGATGCACATTCATACAACAAGGACATCTATTCCACTATGTTCATAGCAGCGTTATTTGTAATAACCAGAACCTGGAAGCAACCCAGACGCCCCTCAACTGAAGAGTGGATAGAGAAAATGTGGTACATTTACACAACGGAGCGGAAAAAAAACAATGGAACCTTGAAATTTGCAGGCAAATGGATGGCACTAGAAGAAACCATCCTGAGTGAGGTAACCCAGTCACAAAAAGAGAAACATGGTATGTATTCACTCATTTATGGATTTTAGACATGAATCAGGGAAATGCCAGCATACAATCCCACTGCCAGAGAGTCTAGGAAACAGAACCTTCATCCAGCAACTGATGAAAGCAGAGGCAGATACCCACAGACAAACACTGAACTGAACTCCTGGAATCTAGTGTCAGAAAGGGAGAACTGATGGGCAAAGGAGTTAAGACTGGGCTGGTTTAACCCACAGAAACAGTTGACTTGAACAAGGAGGAGCTCTTGGACTCCAGATTGATGGCTGTGTGGAAAGCATGGGACTGACGCAGACCCCCCTGAATGTGGATGTCAGTGAGGAGGCCTAGGTAATCTGGGGCCTTGGGTAGTATCCATCCCTGGCGTACAAACAGACTTTGAGTGTCCATCCCACAATGAGAGATGCTCTCTTAGCTGGGACTCTGGGGGGAGGGCCTAGGCCCTGCCCTGGATGAAATGACAGTCACTGGAGATCCACCATGGAGGGCCTCACCCACCTTTGTGATCGGAGTGGAGATTGGGTGGGAGACTGGGGGACCTGGTGGAGATTGTGGGAGAGGAGGGGAGGGAGAGGGAGAGGGAGCTGAGATTGACATGTGAAAGAAGCTGGTTTCTAACTTAAATAAAAGAAGAAGAAGAAGAAGAAGAAGAAGAAGAAGAAGCTGGGCGGTAGTGGTGCATGCCTTTAATCCCAGCACTTGGGCGGCAGAGGCAGGCGGATCTCTGTGAGTTCGAGGCTGGGCTGGTCCGACAGCCTCCAAAACACTACAGAGAAACCCTGTCTCGTAAAACAAAAAACCAAAAACAAACAAACAAAAAACAACCACATAAAATCTCAAGGTCAGTGAGTTGGCTCAACAAGGGCACTTGCTTCCAAGCCTGGCCATCCTAGTTCAGTCCCTGGGACTTTTACATGGTAGGAAGGGGAAAACCGACTCCTACGAGTGGTCCTCTGTCTCCCATGGCACCAGCGTGCTCACAACATAGAAATAAAAAACAGCTTTTAGATTAACGCTTTTATGTTGTCTTATTTTTTTAAGAGTATGAAGAAATGTGGAATATCACAACATTAGTTAGGGTTTTTATTGCTGCGACAAAACACCATGACCAAAAACAACTTGGGGAGGGAAGGGTTGGTTCATTATCAAAAGACGTCAGGACACTGAAAATGCAGCCTGCATGCTGTGCTAATTTCTTGGCTCCAGCTAACCAGCGTCAGTGCCAGTAACGCAAAGGTTTCACGTCAGTGGTGCTGGTCTCTTGTTAATCACAGCTGGCTCTTCGGCCCCAGCTGACCAGCATAACAGACTCTTAATTCAAAATATCAGACGGCCCCGATAGTCCTTAAATGTCCTTCTGAAACATCAAAAGCCAGGCCTCCACCTAATGCATTGCTCTCAACATTCTTGACTTGCAAGTTCCTACAGAGCAGCCTACTGAGCTCTCAACACTCAAATGGCTTTTATAGGCCAAAAGTTCCAAAGTTCTCCCATGATCTTCCCAAAACACGGTGAGGCCCTTCCCAGGAATACCCCAATATGCTGGCACAGACTTGTGTTAGTCTGGGCTTCTATTGCTGTGATGAAACACCAAGACCAAACAGCAAGTTTTGGGGGGTGGGGTGTTATTTGACTCACACTTCTACATCATGGAAGGAAGCCAGGGCAGGAACTCAAACAGGGCAGGAACCTGGAGGCAGGAGCTGATGCCGAGGCCATGGAGGACTACTGCTGCTTACTGGCTTGCTTGCCCTAACTTGCTCAGCCTGCTTTCTTGTAGAACCCAGGGATGGCACCACCCACAATGGGCTGGGCCCGAGCCTATCAATCACTAATTAAGAAAATGCCGTACAGGCTTGCCTGCAGACCAATCTTATGGAGACATTTTTTTTAATTGAAGTTTCCTCCTTCTCAGATGACATTAGCTTGTGTCAAATTGACATAATGCTATCCAGCACACACAAGAATATAGTTTATTTTTTAGATGTGTGTATTTCTGTAGAGATAGGCACACAAGAGTGCAGTTGCCCTGTAAGGCCAGGAGAGGCCATCAGATCTCCTAGAGCTGTAGTTGGCAGAGGTTTGGCCTAATGTGAGTGCTGGAAACCAACCTCTGGTCTTCTCCAAGAGCAGTATGTGTTGTGGAATATTATTTTAACATGTGTTACATCTGCTCATGCTGTGGAACATTTGTTTAATGATGCAAAGATGTGTTGCATTCTTTTATGCTGCATTTGTTTAACTCTGTGAAGCTGTGTTACTGTGCCTGTCTAAACACCTGACTGGTCTTAAAAAGAGCTGAAATAGCCAATAGCCAGACAGGAGAAAGGACAGGCGGGCTGGAGGGCAGAGAGAACCAATTGGAGAAGTCTGGGAGGGGAAAGGAATGAGAAAAGAAAGCAAAAGAGATCAAGGAGCAAGAAAAGAAGGGGCTAGCCACCCAGCTTTACAGCCAGCCACTGAGTGAGAGTGAAAGTTAGATTATGGAAGTAAGGAAAGGAAAAATCCCAGAGGCAATACATAGATGGGATGATTTAAGCTAAGAAAAGCTGGCTAGAAACAAGCCAAGTTAAGACCAAGCAATAATAAGAAAGAATAAGATTCCATGTGTGATTTATTTGGGAGCTGGGTGGTGGCCCCCCAACAAAAAGCAAAATAGAAAAACAAAACAAACAAAAGGAACAACTACAAATGTGTGCTCCTAACTACTGAGCATGTCTTCATCCCCAACGAGATGTACTCATTATACCATTTCAATAGAATACTCTAATGCTATTTTAGCAAGTATTTTATAAACCTAAACGTATTTCATTTTGGAGCTTGCCTTCAGAAATGATTACATGATACTCTGTTAAAAAAAATGCATTCCAAGGGTGAAAAATGACTTGCCAAGTAAAGATGCTTGCTGAGGCCACATGAGTCTGGTCTTCAGACGCCACATGGAACGACAAAACTCTCTCCCACAAATTATCTTCTGACCTCCATACTGCACTATGGGATGTGTGCACAGACAGACGGACAGACGGACGGACAGACACACAGAGACACAGAGAGAGAGAGAGAGAGAGAGAGAGAGAGAGAGACAGAGAGAGAGAGAGAGAGAGAGACAGAGAGAGAGAGAGAGAGAGAGAGAGAGAAACACACACACGCAGATATGCACACAAAAAAGTTAGTGTAAAAAATTAAATTCATTTTACCATAAGATAAAATACACTGTTCATCAGGAGTTAGCCATTTAAGTTCCACTAAGTCTTACTAATGACATCATTGAAAATTTAATAAAATATTTAAAAATCAATGTATTTTTCAATGTAAACATTTTTAAGACTTTCAGAACTGACAGTATAGTTTAGTGGTACAGTATTTCCATAGCACTTGCAAGGTCCTGGGTAATCCTCAGCAACCCTCAAAACAACCAAATGTGTTTGGTAAATTTTATAATAACAAACACAAAAATCTTTACAATATATTAATTTGAACTTATTTATTTAGGTTTCCATCATTTTTTTCTTGATCAATAGTATTGTCTACAATATACCTAATATATTTTGCATATAAGTGTCAGCCAAAATGATAAATTACCTAAGGATGAAATCAAAATCCAGAGCTTAAAATTCTGTCAGGCTGTGCTGTGTCCAAGTTTACCAAAGACTGCCCTCCTACACACACACACACACACACACACACACACACACACACACACACACACCACCCCACGTCCTATCTCCTGGTCCTCTGTGTGCCCTGCTTCAGGCGCGTGGTTCCCTGCCATCCGCAGTCTAAGCACACAGCCCATGCCACAGCTCCCATTCCTGAACTAGAGGCTTAGAGTATGTCACCTCGCTCTCTTCTGTGCAAGTCAATTCTCGACAATGACAAGCACTGCTTCATGACCATGCCACGCCCCTCTCCGCAGTCCTAGCATCCGTCAGAGCACACAGCAGCCTCCAGAGGGGGAGAAATTGCCTCTTCCCTCCATCTCCACTGCCCCCTGCCTCTCCGTAGCTCCGCTCATCTCTCCCCGACTCTTAATCAAGTCCTTCCGGCTTGGGGCCCCATTATTCACTTTAAGAAAGCCCCAATTCCAAGTAAAACGTAAGTCCTACCTGAAGGTGCACTCTGCTTTTTGCTCAACTTCTCATCTTTCCTAGAAGAGTCATTCATGCCACAGTACTCCCATCTTGGCTCTAATGCTCTATCTCTGTCCCCGTAACATCGCCGAAGCTGTTCTCGACTCTTTCTGCCTAAGTCAATGGGCACAGCTCATTTTTTCTTCTGCCTTTGGTTTTGGTATTTTTGAACCAGGGTGTCACTGCACAGTTGTTTTTTTTCCCGTATTCTCTGCCCTTTGTTGGCATTTCGGTGGACCCCGGGTCTAACGCTCCTTCACTTCCCTCTTGACTCTTTCCATCCTCCAACTGCTTTTCATGTAACGGAAGGTCACACTTTTATGGAATGCTCTCTTGGGCCATACGACTTGATTGGCAACAGCCCAGTGAACACTGCCAGGCTCTCCCAACAGGTCTGCAGGTGCCTTCACCACCCCTGATGCCTCTGCGAGCTTTTCGGCAAACGCCACTGTCATTCGGCCAGCTGCCCAGTAGCTTTGTCTACCTTTGTCGTCATCATAGGGCTGTGCTGAGATGGCTTCCAGTGCGAACGCAGGAACCAGAGTCAGCTTCTCAGTCTCAACCCCTTGTCTACTCCAGTTCTGACTCTAGGAAAGGCTGCTAACCTCTCTGCACCTCAGCTTCCGTCGACTTAAGGCAGACAGGATCGTCTTTATTCTTCCTAGAGTGCTGCCAAAATTAGAGTAGATCACATGCATTGCTATATTCGCTAAGTTATGCCAAGATTAGAGTAGGTCACATACCAAGTGATGCTCTGAACATTCATTTCTTGGCCTTGCCAAGACCACACCTTAGCAGCTAATGTTACTGCTCCAGAAATGCTGGTTTTATCAGTATGCCTCTTCAGCTTGCACCGATTTTAAATCTCTCTTATGCTGGTCCATTTGTTCTCCACCATGGCAACACCACATTCAAGGCCAGCGTATCCTCCACTCATTTCCCTAGCCTCCTCGCAGCACTCCCTCACTCCAGCATGGCCTCTCTAGGCTATCCCCTAGGAGGTTTTGCGGAAAGATGTCTTGTGGAAAGAGAGACTTTCTGTGGCCTCCACTGCCTTTCAGATCAATCCCCAACAGATCCACAAGCTCAAGGGGCGTCCACAGATGTGAGGCTGCCGATCCCACCTCTTGATGCCCGCCATCAGTAACAGATGCCAAGCTTTCCACAACCCATACATGGCTTCTTCCATCCCCTCATTTAAGTTCCTTTATACGTCTTACATAAGCCTTCAAAACTGTGACCTTATGCCATGTGCCATCTACCATCCCATCCTGTAGGTCTCAGGCTGGTGGCTACTTTCCCTTGAAAGACTCCACCCATCTTCATGTCAAGTTTGTGGGGCCCCTGTCTGTTCTCCATGGCACCCGACCTCTCTATCATCTTTAATTGCTTGTCACCTTCAACAGATATGAGAAGTCAGATACATCGTCTCTCTTGACTACCACCATTTCTCTAGTACCTGTCACAGAACATGTAAATAAACAGTGATGACATACTCATTACAACTAGAGTGATGACAGAATAGCAACTGTATAAAGATTTATCTAGTGGCTGAGTGACTCAGGGGCATGTAAACAGATGATTTCAATGTTCATTTAATTTGTAAACAGGTTTGAGATGCAAAAGTATGATATCAAAATTGAGCCAAGGATGGGGGTAACCCCTGTCATCTCATCACAAAGGAGGCTGATAGGTTTGCTCAAGCTTAGTCACCCTGGGCTACACAGTGAGACCCTGTCTCAAGAACTTGGGACAGGAAATATAGGCATAAACAAAATTAAAAAGATAACTGTTAATATGTCTATGGTGACATTTGATCAGTGTCTAAAGATGCTGTCATCCACTGCATATGTTTTCGAACAGATTATGAAGTCAATGACCTGAACTAAAGCTGGATCTTTAGAGTCAACATTAAGAATTTTACCTGAAATTGAATCCTTCAGCAAGTGTCAGAAACCTGAACATAATACTGTAACCCAGCTGAAGCCTTGATTACAGTATTTGCCAACTCTAACGCACTAACCACCAACCCTGCTTAGTGCTTTTCATCTCCAGGGTAGCAGGGACTCGGGGTCTGTAGCTTATTTTTGTTCTTCACTTAGCGCCGTAACAAGCAACTTGGCTCTTAAGCACAACATGCCTGAGCCATTTAAGAGGGTGCAGGTGCAGCCCTGCACCCAATTAGACGGGCAATTTTCCAGATTACATGGGCAGGAGCCTCACATTTTTATGAAAATTCAGGCTTCTGGCTGAAAAGCAGATTATGATACCCGCAGGAGAGGCTACGCTTAAAACATAAACAGAACAAGCTGTGTGAGTTACTCTTTGAGCTTGATTTTTCCACAGCCTTGTTTATTTGACCCCCTTCATCAGATGTCAAGCCACTTGACTGTGTCTGCTTGGAAAGAATATTTGTTGGTTTGTTGACTCTCGGGGTAGGGATGTGACAGGAGTATAGCAAGTGACTTTGGGACCTCTTCCTTGAACCACCCTATTCTCAAAATACTCCATGGAGCAACCATGAATTCTAGGAGCCTAGGTACAATCTTCAGAGACTTATCAGCCTCTGATAAGTTGTCTCTTGAAGTGGTTTATACACCTTGAAAGAAAGGGGGCTTCGAAGCTAGTATGCAAGTGTATTTTCAATCTAACTTAGATGAGTTCTTAAAATATGATCTACTCTGTGATCTCTAGAAATCACTTTCAAGTTCAGAGTTCCAGCTGAAAAGGTTTCAGAAACTGCACTCTGTGGCCCTAACCATGCCCGGGAGCTCTGATGAACCCGGAGCTTATCCGAGTGCCTACCTGAATGGCCAAAGGCACTGTACAAAGCTGGACAACCAGCATCAGGGCAGCCCACAGTTCCCACTTTCCTGTGGCTCCTCCTGAGGATACTCTATTCACATAATAACCTTTCACATCTACTTTCTCCCCCTCAAGGCAGAATCTCACTGTGTAGCATAGGCGGGCCTGGAACTCAGAGAAATGTGCCTGCCCCTGACGATAGACTACTGAATTACAGGCACGCACCACCACACACCTGTCCTAACATATTCCTTTTTTAACCAGGGAATATACTTTGCCTTTATTACGTAGGATGGACTCACAATCATTTCAAACAGCTGAGCATGATTTCACTGCTCTGACTGTGCCAGTGTTGTGTAACCATTAACAACAGGCTTGGCTTTTGAGCTAATGAATCCTCTGTCATTACAAACAATACTGCTATGGACATTCTCTTACACATCCTACATTTGAACATACGGTGATAATCTGGGTTTGCGCTTATGGGTTGGTTGATTTTGAGACAAGGTCTTGCTAGGTAACCCAGCCTGAACAAATGTTTCTACCCCATTCATGAGTGTTGGGGTTACCGCACATCTGACTACTGTCAAACTGCTTCCTGTGGATTTGATATCAGTGCACCTATAATGTGCCAGCACTTGTTTTTCTATAACCATACAAACTCAGGGAAGTATCAAAATTTTCATTTTTGCTGAAATGTATATGGAAAAAATGGCTTCTCTCTGTCATCGTACCCTGAGCTTGTTTGAGCAGGCTGGTGCTTGTTCTCGAGTGTCGAGGACCCGTTCACACTCACCCCAATGAGCCATCATTGAACGTCTTCACCTGACATGCAAAGGACTCTCCCCTTTTGTGGAGAAACTGAATTATGGGCCTTTCCTGTCTGCTGGCTCTCTGACTAGCCTCACAAGGTCCATTCTGGGCAGGACGACTTGACATATTTTACTTCTGTAACATGACAGGGGTGGAGGGGGGTTAAACTTCATTTTGTTTGAAATGTCATAATGATATCTAACAACATATATGCTAATTGAAATGTTGTCAATGAGGAAAAGGGACTTGAAGGAAGTGGGGATGGGGGATGCGGTAAAGGGGAGGGAGGCAAGAAACGGGGAGAGTGACTTATTGAAATGCACACCATGTATGCATGTAACTGCCAAAGAACAAATTCAATAGATTGAAAAAGAGAAACAAACAAAAAATAAAGACCAAAACCAAAACAGACATCAGGCAATGTCTCTTGATAAATACCTTGAAAAAGAAAAAAAAGAGTTGATCTATTTTCCTAATTTTCTTCAACTGAAAAAAAATTTTTCAAGAAAATTAACTTCTTGCTGAATGCACTTTGTAAAAACTCATTGTCAGAAAATAAGGTAATTTCTTCAAATAGAGTATTTTAAATCCTGCTTTGTTTAGAATCCTTTTTTAAATTCATTGAGGGGGATATCTACATGAAAAACTTGCCTGACAAATAGTTCACATGATCATAACATTTAATTTATGTTAAAAGAAAAAATAGAGGCAAAAAGTTTAAGTATATCACATAACTTAAAACACCCAATCTCAATTTTCTATCACATGCAAAAGTCAAATTTCAAGACCAACTCACACCATTATATTATAAGGTCTGCTGGGAAATAGAATATTCATTTATTCATTTTCAAACACTACTGAAAAAAGAGTTCTTTTCCATTTGCCAAACATGAATTTGAGTCACAGTATGATGGGGAACATCCTTCTCTTATTGGTTGAAGAATAAAACACTGTTTGGCCAACAGAGGCAGGAAGATAGGCAGGACTAGGACACGAGGAGAATCCTGGGAAAGGTAGGTAAGGAGAGACTGGAAGAGATGCCATGTAGAGAACAGGAAGATAAGACATGCCAGGCGTTCTCTAGTAAGATAAAGCCATATAGAAATACATAGATTGGTAGTTATAGGTTAATAATTAAGAGGAAGTCAACCAGTAAGAAGCCCTAGCCATCGGCCAACAGTTTTGTAATTAATATAAGTCTTTGTGTGTTTATTTGGGGCTGGTAAGGGCAGTGGGACCTGGCAGGACAACAACCTCCAGCAACAGGCTAAAGTTGTCCTAAATACAATAGTTAACTGGCCTTATTTACTAACGTTTTTGTCACATCCCAGTTTTTTCCTTAAAAAAAACTGCCTAAAAGGAAAACAAAATGGTAGATAACAGCAATAGCTTACTTTTCTTTTTTCTTTTCTTTTTTTTTTTTTTTTTTTTTTGGTTTTTACGAGACAGGGTTTCTCTGTATTGTTTTGGAGGTTATTGGTCCAGCCCAGCCTCGAACTCACAGAGATCCGCCTGCCTCTGCCTCCCGAGTGCTGGGATTATAGGCGTGCGCCACCACTGCCTGGCTTTTTTTTTTTTTTTTTGGTGATAGCTTACTTTTCTAAGAAAGGTATTTGAAAATAAATTATTCACAAATCAACCGAAGCTGGGTGTGGTGATGTGCACCTGTAATTCCAAGACACAGGAAGCTGAACCGGGAGGATTGCTATGAGTTCAAAACCATCTGGACACATTTCAGATCAGAGTGCCTTGAAACAACCATAAGCCCTTTGAGTCACATAGTCCCATAAAATCCACAGTAGCCACTGTCTCAGCATTCTCCATTATTAAAAAAAGGCACACATGCTGGGCGTTGGTGGCGCACGCCTTTAATCCCAGCACTCGGGAGGCAGAGGCAGGCGGATCTCTGTGAGTTCGAGGCTGGGCTAGACCGACAGCCTCCAAAACAATACAGAGAAACCCTGTCTCATAAAAAGCAAAAAAAAAAAAAAAAAAAAAAAAAAAAAAGGCACACAGATGGGGTAATCTCGCTAAGGATATATCCTTTAGTTTACATTAAAAAAAGCGCCAGGGGGGCTTGAGAGATGGTTATGTGGTTAAGAGCACTGGCTGGTCTTTCAGAAGACTCCCAGGTTCAACTCTCCCAAACCCACACAGTGGCTCACAACCGTCCAGTACCAGGTGTCACTCCCCTCAAGCACCAGGCACACTAGTGGTACAAGACACGCATACACGTAAGCAAAACCCCATAGACTCAAAACAGAAATAAATAAACGTTATTTTTAATGGTCTCATTTTCAAAAATCATGTAATAGGTATTATAAGTTCATTCAGTTACTGTTTGGTTTTAAAAATGGCATTTTACAAAACTGCCTTCATGGCTCTACTTAAAAACTAAATTTCCAAAGTGTCCTTTAAATGTCAAAACGAACTGGTGGAATGTTTTCCCGGTTTGGAGTTTGGAACAGAGGATACAGTGGCAGAACAAAGGGGGAAAGGTTGGTTACATCAGAGGAAGAACGCGTCAAGCAAGGCGTATGTAATTATTTCTTATTATGCAGCCATATGTAATTATTATTTTTATTCATATGTTCATCACTGTATCTTTTCTTTGTGAAGAAAAATACAGGGTGGTAATTTAAATGATATGAATACTCTACAACATTTCCCTCCCTCCACCACAGGCATCCAAAGATAAGATCATTTTGATGCAACCAAAATGAACATTATTGAGAAAACAAACTGAGAGTTTAAACTCTAGATGTGAATGGTATTCTCAAGCCTCATGCAGCTCTGGAAAAAAAATATTTACTTGCACAAAATTATTCAATCAATGCTAAACATCATTACTTATCACAATATTAACATTTATAAGAAGTGCTAAGGTTTATAAATGCTTTAAAAAGATTTTTGGAGGGCTGGTGAGGTGGCTTGGAGGATAAGAGTGGATACCACTAAGCCTGATAACCTGAGTTCAATCACAGGGACCCATCTGGTAGAAGCAGAGAGCCCACATCTGTGTTTCCATAGCATGGGTGTGCCCGTAATAGCTAGAAAGCAAGTACACACACACACACACACATACCATACGCATGCATAAATACATGAATGCACATATGTGTTCCTGCGTGTGGACTCACATGAGTGCATACACACTCATGCACATACACACAGGCACACACACATACACAACACAACACAAACAATTACAAAGCTTCTTAAAGGTTGGTGAAATGGCTCAGTGATTTTAACTCCTGGGACCCACCTGGTGAAGGAAAAAACTAACACCTCACTAAGTATCCTCTGACTTCCATGTGTCTGTAGTTCATATAAAATAAACAAACAAAATGCAATAAGTTTTTAAGAAATTAAACTAAATACAGATTAAAGATGTCTCTGGGGGAGGGGGATAGAGAGATGTCTCAGAGGTTATGAACATTGGTTGCTCTTTCAGGGACTTGGGTTCAATTCCTAGCACCCATATGGTGGTTTACACCCTTTTGTAACTCCAGTTCCAGGGTATCTGACACTTTCTTTTGGCCTCTGTGAGCATCAGGGATGTACAGGGTGCACAGACTTACAGGCAGGCAAATACCCCCCAACAAAAATGTCTTTGGCATTTCAACACTTAGCTCTCCCACCGTCACACCCAGCCAGTCCCTGATCACACATGCAGTGTGTTCTAAATTGTCACTAGTGATATATCCCAAAAGTCTTCTCTTTTTCCAGATACTTCCCTTCATCCAGCCAACTTGGAGCTGGTTTTTGTTTTTGATTCTGTTCTTTTTGGTTATTGTGCTGGCTAGTTTTATGTCAACTTGACAAAAGCTAGAGTCACCAGACAGGAGGTTAACTTTAATTGAGAAAATGCCTCCAAAAGATCAGGCTGTAGGCAAGCTTGTAGGGCATTTTCCTTATTTAGTGATTATGGGTAGGGATACCCACAGGGCTGGTGGTCCTGGGTTCTGTAAGAAACAGGCTGAGCAAGCCATGGAGAGCAAGTCAGCAAGCAGCACTCCTCTGTGGTCTCTGCATCAGCTCCTGACTTGGGGTTCCCACTTTCTAGCTTCCTTCAACAATGGAGCACCATGTAGACGTATAAGCCAAATAAACCCTTTCCTTCTCCAGTTTCTTTGGACATAGTGTAATGGGAGATGTCCTTCTGTGTATGTTTCTCTTATTGGTTGATGAATAAAGCACTGTTCAACCAATGAGGCAGGAAGATAGGCAGGACTAAGAGATAAGGAGAATTCTGGGAAAGGCAGTCAGGAGCCCGCCAGAGCAGTGATGCTGCTGGAGGAGTAACACCATGCCGGGCATTACGGGATAAGCCACAACCTCTTGGCAATACATAGATTGATAGACACGGGTTAATAATTAAGACAGGGCTAGCCAATAAGAATATCTAGCCAATGGCAACAGCTGAATAATTAATATAGTGTCTGTGTGTTTATTTGGGGTGAAACAGCTGTAGGAACCTTACATTACAATAGTGTTTCATCAAAGCAATAGTAACCCTAACTAGGACAGTTCTCATGTAATTAAATGATTGTAGCCATCTCTAGGAAGGCATTTGTTGCTGTATTTAAGTATGCCTCCCCTTTACCCTGTAAGTGTAGAATCTTCCCATGAGGTCTCCGAAGACAAATGCCCTTTGTTATATTAAATAAAATGTTAAGCTGATACTAGCAATTTCTCATTAGTTTCTTGGGATAGAGTTCTATGAGTAGAATTAGTAGACCAAAGGCTATGAATCTTTTAAAGGTCTTTTATGAATACCATCAAATTATTTTGCAGAGAGCAATAAATGAATACATATGGTCTCCTTTAATTCCTATTATGATGGTGGCATCTGGTCCCATGACTATTATTGGAAAAAGTCTGACATGATTTCAAAGTTTAAATATGTCTATGATAGTAATAAGGACACAAGTACTTAAGTGAATACACAGGATTAAATCCTCATGACAGACTGGGCCAAGGTTCTGTATAACCCAGATGTTTAACTATCTGAGAAATTCCAAGGCACCGTGTCTCAGACCCACCCAGTACATGAGGGCCCTGGTTTCTCTACGTCTAACCCCTGAACAGCCTCCTAATCAGGTAGCAAGTTTTTATATTCACAGTTCTGATTTGTTCTTCAACGAAGTGTTGTGGTACAGGCCTGCCTTTCACTGGCAGAGCCATACTCTCTGGGGTGTACTAAGGGTCTTCAGTCATTTTAAACCTTGATTTCTTGTCTTTTCCCTATGAAGTGTGTTCTTTATAAATTTTCAACACAAGTTCTTGGGTTTTACCATTCTGTGGGTTTGTCTTCAGTTTCTTGTTGGTATCATTTGATGTAAGCATTTTAATCTAGATACATATTATTTGGTCTTTTTTTCGTGTGTTTCTTATGCTTTTTGTGTCATCTCTATGAAAATATGGTAACATATGAAGCCAGAAAAATGGTTTAGTGCCTACATTTAAAGATGAATTCATTTTGGTTAAATTTTACATATTAACTCAATACTAGGAAGGAGTACAACTTCAGTGTATGTGGATATCCCACCACTGGCTAAAAGGGTTATCCATCCTTCCACTGAATTATTTTAGCACCTCTGTAAAACACCACTTTAGTGAGGGGATGTAGCTCAGTGGTAGAGCCCATGCTTAGTAGGCACAAAAAACTCTGGGCTCAGTTCCCAGCACAAACGTCATCACCTCATAAACTGAACCACCACGTGTTTGGGAATCCACCCACCATGTCTTTGGGGATCACCCTCAAATTAGGCACCCAGTGCCTACCAACAGTTAGAGGATTATTACCATATTCTCTATTCTATACCAGCAATCACCACGTCTACCTGCATGTGAAGGCTACACTATAGGTCAGTTCACTGAGGGTGAAAATGGGACTTCTCCATCATCGCGTTTGTTTTGCAGATAATTTTGCAATCCGCTAAGCTTCGATGTGAATGTTAGGGTCTGTCAAAATCACAGCTTGAGTCAGGAGCTACAGGAAGCCTTTAGGTCATGAGGGAGAGCAATGCATGCTATCTTCCTAACCCGTTTACGAACTGTGCTTTCTCCTTTGTTCTGTTTTCAGTGACTTGTACGTTTCACCACGTGTGTTTCACACTTCTTTTATTGTACGTGCTCCTCTGTGGCACGTTCTTTTGGTAGTCTTATTAACGGAACTGTTTTCACTGTGGGGTTGCCACGGTCCCTTTCTTTTTAGGGCTGGGCAGCTCCCGCTTGTGTGGAGGCCCCATGCTTTGCCTGTCCACTCACCTGTTGGTAGACATTGGGGAGTTTCTTTTCTGTCGCTGTCACTAATGCTGCTATGAGTGGTGCGCACAAGTAAGTGTTTTGAGAATTGGCTTCCCGGTGCACAACTGATCATACGGTGTGGCTCTGTAGTGTCATTCCCCATCGTGGCTGTGACACTCACTGCCAACAGAGATCAAGGGCCTCTGTATCCTACCATGCCTAATACTTGTCTTTTTCTGTTTCCTTGACAACACTACCCTGGGTGGGAGGAGGTGCCTCGCTGTACTCGTCACTTAACTTGCCATTTCTCTCATGATTGTGCCTCTTGGCCACCGGCTTCCTTTCTATAAGAAGGATCTATTCATGTCCAGTCCCTGTTTTTTTTTTCCAGTGTGTATATGATATATATGTGAGTGTTTTTAGGAGTATGCATGCCCACTGTGATGATTTGAAGAAGAATGGGCACATATGCTTCATCACCAGGAAGCAGTACCACTTGAAAGCATTAAAAATATTAAAAAGTGTGGTCTTATTGGAGGAAGCGTGTCACTGAGGTGCCCCTCTGCCATGGTCTGCTTATTCCCTTGACACAGGCTTTCACTGAAACTGGAGCTAGGCTGGAAGCCAGCAAGTGCCGGGGATCCCCCTGCCTCTGCCTCCTACAGCACTGGGATTACAGGCAAGGGTACTCAGCCTTGCCCAGCTCCTTACACGGAGTTGAGGAAGCTGAAGAATTCAGGTCCTCACACTTGGGAAACAAGAATTCTTAGCCACTATGCCTTCTCCCCCAGCCCGTTGTTTGGCATTTTTTATGCAGTGTCTCCCTATGTAATCCGGGATGGCAATTAATTGACTGTGTTGTCCAGAGTGGTCTGACGCTTGCAATCCTTATACCTCAGCCTCTGGGGTGATGGGATTCCAGATGTGAGCCTGGGCTACACAGGTACACGGATTTGATAACTGAAGCTTTGTAGTGGGGTTTAACAGTAAATATGAGGAGGCTGACTCTACTCTTCTACTTAGAGGTTTTGACTACTTAAGAGCTCCAGAAATCCCATGTGAAACCAGGGTAAATTATCTGTTTCTGGGAAAGTGTAGCTGGGATTTCAAATGGGACTGCACTGAATCTATGTACCACCATGAGTAGTGCCGATGTCTTAACATATCAACATGCCTAAATTCCTGGCATAGTGCTGCACCCAGCTCAATATATTCAGTGCCAATTTACATCTTTCTGTGTGCAAATCAAATGTATCCTCTGTGTGTGTGTCAGTGTGTGTATGTGTGTCAGTGTGTATATGTGTGTCAGTGTATCAGTGTGTGTCAGTGAGTGTGTGTATATCAGTGTGTGTGTGTGTGTGTGTACACTTTTCCTGTTGCTCCTTTCCACTGTAGTACAGCAAGCACACGCTGAGTGTATACAAGGACATGTGACACTTTCAGAACAGCTGCCACCCCTGTGGGGAGCAGGGATAGAAGGGAGGCTGCGAGGGGAAAGATTCAGCTGCATCTACAGACCCCCTCCACCCTTTTCAGTAGAAAGTCTGTATACACTGTACTCTCTCCATTTGAAATCTTCAAAGTTTAAAATGCCAGAAAAATTTGCAAACTCTAAAATCATGGATTCTCTGAGCTGAGGCGTGAGCTAAACAAACACAACATTGCCTGTGCGTTCTCCGAAGACAAGAACCCATCCCGACACCACTCTTAGGCTAATTTTGGTCTAGCTATGGTGAGACACCAAGGAAACAACCACAGCTCTCCCCTCGGTGAGAGAAGAAGTGCCACACTCCACAAGCCTTCACATCAGGATGTCCACCTCAACCTGTGGAAGTTGGGGGGCAGCACAGGAACCCAAGCTACTCTCTGAGGATGACACACCGCACATCATCCAAGTGAGAAACAGGGAAATGGTTTGTTGTTCATTTGTTTGATGTCACATGCCAAAGTGGGTGCGTCCCCAGGATGAGTTAATGCCCTCATTTCAGAGCGTCTCCCTCATGAGAAAAGCGTAAAGCAGGAGAGGAATTTTACAGGGGAAATGAGCTCAAGGCAGTCAGATTAGTGGTCCTGAGTTCCTAAAATGAAACTGCAAACATACATGAAGTTTGGGCTCAAAGGAATGATCCTGACAGGGAGTGGCTTAGATACACTCCATGACAGATCGTGAGGGGTTTATATCTGGAAGTTGTTTTTCCAAGGGCGAGATTAGATCGCATTCGCACACCTTTAATCTCTGTAGCAAAGACAACCCTGTGACTGTTCAGTGGGTACCGCAGAGAAATGAATCAGGAAGTGGTCTAGAATGTGCTAAATCTAGGAATGTGTTCCCTAATTAGCATAAGAGGACAAAAAACTGTCCCCTTTAAATTCAGCTCATGAAGACAAGCACAGCTATCCTAGGGGCTGTGAAGAGACACTGGAGAGGCTAACAGGTTCTAAGTTTGCCTAGATAATTCAAGATTAGCAAATAAGCAAAACTCACGGTGAATGTGGACCCACTGTTGGATGCCACGACAGTGTGATCTTCATCATGTAACTTTATTGAGAGCTCCCACTTAGCTGCATCTGTTCTAACAACTGGTACTCTGAAGCAAGAAGAAAGAAAAACAGTTAATTATGTATTATTCTGTAGCAATAAACTCATTTCCTTTAACAGTGGTTTTTTAATAAAAGAGTCAAAGAACACACTTCACAACATTTCATTTTACTTATCTCACCCTTGGAAAAACAGCTTTCTGATGTAAACTGGAGAGATTTTCAAATATAGACACTCCAAAGACAACAGCAGTTCCTGTATTGTAAGTGTGGCACCATCACCTCATCTAAGAACCATCGTGGTAGTTTCAATGTAGTTGCCCCCATAATCTCATAGAAGACTAGGGGTATGGTTTTGTTGGAGCGGCTGTATCCTTGTTGGAGGAAGTGTGTCACTGTGGGGGCGGGCTTTGAGGTTTCCTAAGTTCAGGATACTGCCCAGTGTTTCAGTTGACTTCCTGTTGCCTACAAGATGAAGGACTCTCAGCTGCTACTCTAGTACCACATCT
The DNA here is from genome assembly GCF_017639785.1 of Mesocricetus auratus. Lineage (NCBI taxonomy): Eukaryota > Metazoa > Chordata > Mammalia > Rodentia > Cricetidae > Mesocricetus > Mesocricetus auratus. The sequence goes on from NW_024429180.1 coordinate 1,709,589, forward strand.
GCCTGCATGCAGCCGTGCTCCCTGTCATGACGATAATGGACTGAACTTCTGAAACTGTAAGATGCATTCTACAGGCCTGAGGACATGAATTCAACTCCTGGAGTCCACACAAAAGCCAAAGGACAGAACGGGCTCCACACAGACCTCCCCACAATACCTCCCCACAATACATTAATCAACTTGTAAACAATACAGACTATTCCTCCATAATGCCAAGTGGAAAAACCTACCTTAGTATATCAGCTAGACTAAAACCATAAGGAGAGGCAAAACTAAGCTACGTTAAGCTGCACGACCCACACAAGTTCACAACACTGACTGGCACCGTGTCATGGAAAACCATGGAAGGCAGCATGGCTTGCACACAGCCTGTGTCTCCTGTCTTCTCCATTCCTGGCTTTCTGATGAGCCTGGAGTATGATACAAGGCTGCCAGAATTCTGAACAAAGCTAGGCTTACCGTACAAATGTATGTTTGGTGTTACATTGGGCAGAAAAACTAAGTCAAGCTGCCAGGAAAAAAAAGTGTGTGTGTGTGTGTGTGTGTGTGTGTGTGTGTGTGTTATGTTACCTCAATTTTGCTTTAAAAAGTAGTGACTTCAAAATTAACCCTAGTGCCACACATTTATATTCTTCTTATCTTTAAGGTACAATTAATGCTAGCACTTTTTTAGTATCTAGGCTCTAGCTCCAGCCATTGTATCTAAATTTAATGTTACAGGTTATATTTTTCATTCAGGCCTCTCAATTTCAAAAGAATTGTATTACCTTGTATTTAAAAAAAAAAAGCTCTCAAGTCCCCTCTAGTTACAGGGCCTGGTGAGGAGAGAGTAACAGGAGAGGGTATGTTTGTACTGAGTTGGAAGACACTGCTAGGCAACCTGAAGAGAACTGCTTCAGAGGGCAGGGCCTCATACGGAAGAGAGAGAGAGAACAAACAGAGGCCCTTGGGACGACGAGGACAGGATGAAAGGGGAGAGGGACGAGAGGAAGGTAACGGCCCAGTCAGGGCAGCAGGCAAGAGACTCTCTGCATCTGTTCCTCACTTAGCACCTGCATCTCCTTTGCACGGGGCGCTGCCACGTCCCCGTCTAACCCACAACTGTCACTCCTTACCTTTAATTACTGACGTATTTTTTTTCTAGTGCTGGGATGGAGCCTAAGGTTCTGTGCCTGTGAGGCAAGACTCCCAACACTGGGCTACAGCCCAGTCCGTTTCTGGGGGAGGGGCCTGAGGAGCCACGCAAGTGCAGTAGCTGCGATGCCCGGGAGCCCAGGGCCGTCTGCAGGTCTAAGAGCTGTCTGGGGTTCTAGGGTTGTCTCCTTGCTAGGCTACATTCCTTGCTCAGCCTCAGAGGGTGAGATGCCCATGCTCTCAGGACAGCCACTGTGCAATACGGCTTTCCGACGTCTTTGTTTTCCTTGGTAATGAAAGTACTTCCTTCCTGATGGTGACAATGGTGTGGCATCCTTCTTCACACCATGCTAAGTCTTAATTGGGCTTCTTACCATTGAGTGCTTCCAAGGAAAGCCCTGATATCTTGTGTCTTACTTCTTTTCTAATGACTCCAGCTGGTGTGTGCCAAACTGGACCAGCTAGCTCCCTTCAGTTAAGCCAAACGAACTGAAGGCTGAGGGACTGAGCACGGTGGTTATGAACTGGATGCTGCTGACCCACACAAGTGGGGCCAACTCTGCCTGTATCTCTGGCCTTGAGCAAATGGCCAGGATGTGTTTCCTTGGTAAAACGTTAAAATAACGGTGGTATGTGCACTGACAGACACACAGAGGATGAAATGGAGGCACATGAAGGTAGCCTGATGATTAGCCCCACCTCCAGGCCTCTCCTCTTGTTTGGGCCTGTGACTGAAATCCCACCATTCCAGCAGCTTTGGGCTCCCTCCCCTCTGTCTCTCATCTCCCAAGTAGGGGATCACTGCCCCCTTCACTGCCTCAATGATAATGTAATCTCACTGTCTTTCTTCCACTTAACCAGTAACGTGCTCTGTCGTGTTTTCTGAAATTCAGTGGCCGTCACTCAGAGTCGAGGCCCTTTCCAGCAAGGCAGCCAGCCACCCTTCGCCTGCAGATGAGGCGGGAAGTTGCTGATCCCAGTGTCCTGTTCTAGCCCGAGACACTTTTTCCCACAGAAAACGATCCGGCAGATGGTGGTGAGACAGAGCTGCCTCTCCTCGGGACCCAGCCATTATTTATTTTTCCACTGCTTTATTTTGACCCACATCTGTTTCGTGTATGTTGTAGCTTGCCCCAGGAGGGACCTTATGGAAGAGCACGGGCTTCTGGGAGAAAGTCCAGAGGCTCATGTCTCGGCTCCTTCTCGCCTCAGAGATGCGCTTGAGACCCTGTGTCCCTGGACCTGTCAGAGGACTCCTTCTGGGACAGGCAGGAGATGGGATCTTAAACTCCTGCCTGAAGTAGCACTCTCTTAACAATGTCATCTAAGATGCTTTGGTAAAAGAAGGGAAGAAAGCAGTTCCACTGAGAGGCCATACCTCCAGGGGCCGAGAAGAACAGAGAGCATGAATCCCCAAGTAGGGTCAGTAGGGTTTATCTGTCTTTGCATGTCTTTAAAGGAATGCTGACTTTACCTGGTGAATGGAATGGATGATTTGGGCGTTTATGCCAGTTACCAAGCCATACAATATTGAACCAAAGTAGACACAGAGACAAACCTGGAGAAATGTTTGCTCTGGTTCTGCAGGTTTGCTAAGGGAACAGTGATAGTTTGGGGGTTTGCTTGTTTTGTTTTTGCTTTTGTTTTTTGAACACCCATTTCAATTCAAAAAGCATGGACATGATAGTAATTACTACCTAAAGATATATTTTAAATATTTAAGAAAGAATTATACCTGTTGATACAACTCAAAATGGTTCCAAATGGGCTGTGAAGTTTGGGGTGGAACATTTGCATAGCAGACACCAGGCCCTGGGTATCACTCTGCAAGGAGTGAAAAGAGCCAAGGGGAAATAATTACAAACCCTCGCCAAAGGTGAGGAGCTGCTTCTCAAAGTCACCCCACTGAATGCCTGGGGCTCAGCTTCTCCTCGTGAAAGGCATTTCCGAGCAACGGGCTGCCATGGGTCCAAGGTTCGCTCTGTCCGATGTGATCTGCACATTAACATCTGAAATCACCATACCTAGTGATAAGGGTCTCACACACCAGCAGTTCACAACAAGCCAAGGTTCTACCCAGGCCTTCCTGCTCCCATTACCAGCCGCTCAGCCACAATCGATCCTCTCAATAAAACCCAACCTTTCCATATCTTACAGGGAAAAGCGATGGCTGATTTTTTTTTTTTTACTAGTCTCAATTCTAATACACACAACTTAACCAAAAGACAGAAAACACACAAGTGATAGTAATTTAGATGCATGGCTACTAACAGAGACGCCCAGCATTACACACGGACCCAAGCTAGGACAGTGGCCATCCAAGAGCACACTGCAGACACCAAGGAGCTGAGGCTGGCGGCGCCCCTCAGAACAGTGAGAGCAGTCAAGGAGTCACGCAGAACTGCCTCGCCACTACTTCTCCAGCAAGTGGTTTGCAAGTCGACCTAGAATAATCTGCCGAATTCACAGTCGCTGAGGTCAGTTCCTACATGTGGATCCTCTTAGGTAGAAAGGATGCTCAGAAAGTGGGCCATTTATCTAAAACCAGTTCAGAAACCTTCCAGCGTGGCGAAGAGCTGTGTTATGCAAGCACATAGATGTATTCAGTTGGGGTAGACAGACCCTACACAGGCAGACTACAAAGGAGCCCTCCCATGGCTCATGAATAAGTCGAGGAAATGATCAGGAAAAAAAAAGTGGGGGAGAGAGAGAAAGATGTTTAGACAGATGGCCCACTTAAAATGCCTGAGATAGGGAATAAGAAATTTTAATGAAACTTTTAGATCTAGCGTATGAATTGTTTCTTATTTTCCTCAACTGACGAGGAAAAGAAAACAACTCCCAGGAAGACAGAAAGTCAGCCGTTTGCTTAAAACCTCGCTTTCAGCAAGTTCAGATGGAGGAAGGGTCACAAGCTCGGGTTTTAGTCTTGCAATAAATTCATGTGAAATTCTCCACAGAACCATCAGCTATCAAAATGAATAGAAAAAAAGCATGGAGGGAACAGATTAAAGGAATTTTAAACAGAAGCCTACTGCCAAACCAAACACAAATCTATGCCTTATTATGTGAGAACTTACAACAGGGCAACATTAAAGTTCATCACTGTGAAGACAGATAAAAGTAGCTTTCGGAGAATCCTTCAAAGTCGTGTGGGAGGAACAAGCACCACCTCCAGGCAAATTAAAATGTGTGCCTCCCAACACATGACGCTGGGCCTCAGCCTGTCACAACACTATCCTGAGAATTGTCGGACATCACCACATTCAATACTAGCACTACAGATGATCAGACAAGGGACATCGAACCTGGTGACTCCTCCCGCAGGGAGGACAGCACAGTCACGGGGAGGAGTCACCGCAGGGAGGACAGCACAGTCACAGGGGAGGAGTCACTGCAGGGAGGATAGCACAGTCACAGGGGAGGAGTCACTGCAGTGAGGATAACACAGTCACAGGGGAGGAGTCACCGCAGGGAGGATAGCACAGTCACAGGGGAGGAGTCACTGCAGGGAGGATAGCACAGTCACAGGGGAGGAGTCACTGCAGTGAGGACAGCACAGTCACAGGGGAGGAGTCACTGCAGTGAGGACAGCACAGTCACGGGGGAGGAGTCACCGCAGGGAGGATAGCACAGTCACAGGGGAGGAGTCACTGCAGTGAGGACAGCACAGTCACAGGGGAGGAGTCACTGCAGGGAGGATAGCACAGTCACGGGGGAGGAGTCACCGCAGGGAGGATAGCACAGTCACAGGGGAGGAGTCACTGCAGTAAGGATAACACAGTCACAGGGGAGGAGTCACTGCAGTGAGGACAGCACAGTCACGGGGGAGGAGTCACCGCAGGGAGGATAGCACAGTCACAGGGGAGGAGTCACTGCAGTGAGGACAGCACAGTCACAGGGGAGGAGTCACTGCAGTGAGGATAACACAGTCACAGGGGAGGAGTCACTGCAGGGAGGACAGCACAGTCACGGGGGAGGAGTCACCGCAGGGAGGACAGCACAGTCACAGGGGAGGAGTCACTGCAGTGAGGACAGCACAGTCACAGGGGAGGAGTCACTGCAGTGAGGACAACACAGTCACAGGGGAGGAGTCACCGCAGGGAGGATAACACAGTCACAGGGGAGGAGTCACTGCAGTAAGGACAGCACAGTCACGGGGGAGGAGTCACTGCAGGGAGGACAGCACAGTCACGGGGGAGGAGTCACCGCAGGGAGGATAGCACAGTCACAGGGGAGGAGTCACTGCAGTGAGGACAGCACAGTCACAGGGGAGGAGTCACTGCAGGGAGGACAGCACAGTCACGGGGGAGGAGTCACCGCAGGGAGGATAGCACAGTCACAGGGGAGGAGTCACTGCAGTGAGGACAGCACAGTCACAGGGGAGGAGTCACTGCAGTGAGGATAACACAGTCACAGGGGAGGAGTCACCGCAGGGAGGATAGCACAGTCACAGGGGAGGAGTCACCGCAGGGAGGACAGCACAGTCACAGGGGAGGAGTCACCGCAGTGAGGATAACACAGTCACGGGGAGGAGTCACCGCAGGGAGGACAGCACAGTCACAGGGGAGGAGTCACCGCAGTGAGGATAGCACAGTCACAGGGGAGGAGTCACTGCAGTGAGGATAGCACAGTCACAGGGGAGGAGTCACTGCAGTGAGGATAACACAGTCACAGGGGAGGAGTCACTGCAGTGAGGACAGCACAGTCACAGGGGAGGAGTCACCGCAGGGAGGATAACACAGTCACGGGGAGGAGTCACCGCAGGGAGGATAGCACAGTCACAGGGGAGGAGTCACTGCAGTGAGGACAGCACAGTCACAGGGGAGGAGTCACTGCAGTGAGGATAACACAGTCACAGGGGAGGAGTCACTGCAGTGAGGATAACACAGTCACAGGGGAGGAGTCACTGCAGGGAGGATAGCACAGTCACAGGGGAGGAGTCACTGCAGTGAGGATAACACACACAGTTACAGAGGAGGAGCACCTTTTGCATTTATGCCATAGAGGGGTGAGTAGCTTAGAACAATTTACTGTATACTTTTAAAGAACTGGAAGGCCAGGACTCCATGATTGCCGGCACTAGGAAATACTGACATTTGTGATGTTGATGGCAGCTCTCCTGGCCAGACCACTTTACGCAATGTGTGTGTGTCACATCATCATGCAGTTCACATGGTCTCCTGCCGTGCCGTCACCTCACACAGCCCTCCAACAGTTAATCATGGGTTACACTTGTTTGTTCCAAAGCTTCTCGCCAGTGACTTGGGAGATACCAAGAAAGGAAGCACATGTGCGGGGAGTCACAAAAGGAAGGGGTAGACAGGACGTGTCAAGAAACGTTAGAAAAGTACATCGGATGTTGTCTTCCTAAAATTGGGAATAGGAGGCTGGAGAGAAGGCTCAGTACTTGAGAGCAGTTGCTGCTGTTGTAGAGGACCACGCTTGATTCTTTGCACCATAGGGCAGTTCACAGCCTCCTGTAACTGCAACGCCAGGGGATCTGAATGGCCTTCGTGGGACCCACACACTTGTGGCATACACAGGTATAAACACATACACAAAAGTAAAAGTAATCAATCATTTAATATTTTTTCTAACATTAACCTAAAGATCCTAATCACTGGGATAAAAAGAAAAAAAGCAAATTTAGACACACAAACAGAAAAGAAAAATGAATATTTGTGTTCGGAGAGGCCATAATCATTACATAGGAAATGTTAAGGAATATACAAAACAAATCTTCATAACTAAGGTTTAAAAACATGTTTGCTGAGATATATTTGACATTAAAACAGACAAACAAACAGACAGACAAATTCTGGGCCTGGACAGACAGCTCAGTGATCAGAGTGCTTGCTGTGTGAGCAAAATGACCTAGGCACAGATCCCTAGAACTAGTGCTAGCCAGGTAAGCGTGGAGGCCTACTTGTAATCCCAGAGCTCAGGAAGAAAAAGGATCTTCATGGCAAGTTGGCTAGCAAGACTAGCTGTATCAGCAAACTCTGTTTATGAAAGAGAGACCCTGACTCAGAGAAGGTCAAAGATCCATGGAGGCAGATCCCTGACGTATCCACAACCACTTGCACATATACATGTAAACACATGCACACATATGTGTATGTATACATACATATATACACATACATACATACATACATACATATGAAAAGAAGAAGAAAACTCCTAATATTTAAGGTAATAACTTGTAAGTTTGGACATGTCTCTGACACCAACTACCACAACCATGGTGTGGAATCTACCTTAGATTTCCATGAAGATGCCCTTTTTTTTTTTCTTTTGGTTTTTATGAGACAGGATTTCTCTGTATTGTTTGTGCTTCTTCAGTGTCTCAAATTCCATTTGGTCTTTTTCAGACTGCACATAATCTCATTCCTCTACCTTCTGAACTACCTACCCATTATTTCTTCTGTGGCCACGAGCCTGCTTTTCGATGTCCAGATCAAATTGTCTGTGGCAGAGGCAACATATTTTACATCTGGAATTTCACTTCATACATTCGTATTGAGCGCCTACTATAAAGTCCTTACCCAGGGTTCCATGTCTCCCCATTCTCCTGGCTGGTGTCTTCCGACTGCTCTCTCTCTCTTGATTGTGGGTCACCTTTATTCTTAAAGGTGCAAGCCACTCTTCGAGTGGGGAGTTGAGATTGAAGGACTTACATTTTGCTATCTTCCTGAGAGGTCTTTATTATAGCAGGCATGAAGTTACTAGTTAGTAACTGAAGTTGAAGGCTTGCTTGAATGTCATGTAAGGATGTACCTATTTGGTTTTGTTCTTAATAAACTTTTTGTTTGTTTGTTTGGTTTTTTGTTTTGTTTTGTTTTGTTTTTCGAGACAGGGTTTCTCTGTATTGTTTTGGAGGCTCTCCTGGAACTAGCTCTGTAGACCAGGCTGGTCTCGAACTCACAGAAATAGAAAGCCTGAAGTATTTACAAGACCCACCAACTGGTGAGATTCAAAATTCCAAGCACCATCACCACATCCCTTGGTATGCAGCTCAAATTCTGTTCGTTCTTTGTCCAGCAAGTTCTCCATGCTGAGTTCCTGGAGTTTTCACGCACACACATTTCAATCTGAAATTTCCAGTCTGAAACTCCTCTGTCTATTGCCCCCATTTTGCTGTGATATCCTGCTTGGTTCAGGAAGTCCTGGCAGTCCTGAGTGTCTTCTCCAAGACTTGAGAACCACTGACGGTGGGTAGCTATTTACGTTCTCACTATTCTCTGATGGCTTTGACAGTGACCACAGCACCATGGGGGAACAACAACAAAAAAAAAACAACAATGTGCACCCCATACACTGCAGAAGGTGTGAACAAAGCTCTTCTGAGTGCAGAGTTTATCTCTTGTGGGAAGCCCACAGTCAGGCATGTATGCAAGTACATATGAATGCATCTGTGTGAGAGACCAACTCCATGGCCTGTTATGTGAGTTAGATAAGTGCAATACTGCACTGGATCCCAATGGTTCCCATCTTCTTCCCCATCCATTCTGATCTGCTGACGAATTAACTCCTTAGTTTACTGAGGATACAGCTCATATGATAAAATCGTTTTCTCTCTGCTTTCAAAATTCTTCCCATTTTCTCTGTTGAAGTGTGTCTGGGTGGCTGTCTTTGACTTTATCATACTTGTACTTTATCAAAGTTCTTGATTCTGCAGAATAACACTATCAAAGTTGGGTAAATCTAAACATAATTTCTTTAAATTCTTTTTCTGGTCCTTTCTCCTCTCCTTCTGGAACTATGAGCAGATCCATGTGGCTAGACCGTGTCTTTCGACATCTGTGAGTCTTTCTGGCTTTTCTTAACTTTTCTTTCTGTTTGACAGAGTGGATACATATCACATAGACGACTCCTTTGCCACCTCAAATCTACAGCTCAGTGCAGATAGCACATGGTTTTGTTGTAAGAAATATGTTTATCAAAATTGTTACTTGCCATGTTATTATTTCAATTTTTAGGTATATCTTCCTTCTTGTGAATCATGGTTACTATACAACCTTTTAATTCTTCATAACTCATTTCATTTAGTTCCTTGAATACATTTAATTTTTTAAAAGTTTGTGTGTATGTGCAAGTGCCTGTGTGAGTTTATGGGTACCATGTGCATACGGGTGCCCGAGGATACCAGAGGGTATTAGACCCCCTGCAACTGGAGTTAGAGGCAGCTGTGAGGTGAGAGCTGGGAACTGAACCCAGGTCCTTGGCAATGAGCAGTAAGAACTCTTAACCACTACTCCATCTCTGTGGGTACCTGGAACACATGTGAAGTGGTTTTCTTAGGTCACTGTATAAGAAGTCTAGCACCTCGACTTCCTCCTGAGTCCACTCACTCCATCTCCAGAGAGAACCACTTTCACATTTCTTTACATGCTGTTACCCATGGCGGAAAACTGGACATTTTAGATAAAATGATGTGGCAAAGTCGAAAATTAGATTTCTCCTCCTCTCTGGAGAAAAACGTAGACATCTCTCTTCTACATTGGCCACTGTATGCAGTGGATAACCCCCTATCTTATGTAGCTTTAAATGTTCCTAAAGGAAGGGACTTTTCTCTGTTCCTGTCATAAACTCAGGCATCTTATCACATGGGGAACCATCCATGATTTTTGGAATGACCAAGTAACTAGTTCTGAAGGCAAAGGCTGTCATCATAAAATACAGGAGCAGTAGATGGTTATAACCCTGGTCAGCCAGGTCAGTGCTATCTGGATCCACACAGCCTCAGGAGAGCCAACCAGAATCTCCACAGAGAACCAAACTGAAGACAAGAATACATTAAAGTGTGCCTCTCAGAGAGCCACCTGAGCTGGTGGGCACTCAACAACTCTGGACCAACGGCTAGGGAGCCTGCATGGGACAGACCTAGGCCCTCTGCGTGTGTGACAGTTATGTAAGTTGGGTCTGTCTGTGAGGCTCCTAGCAGTGGGATCAGGACCTGTCCTTCAGGATTGAGCTGCATTTCGGGAACCCATTCCTCATGCTGGGATGCCACGCCCAACCTTGATGTGGGGGCAGGACTTGATGTGTCATGCCCTGTTGACTGGAATGGGAGGCCTGCCCTTTCTGAATGGAAATGGGGAGGGGGGCAAAAGGAGGAATGGGAAAAGAGGAAGGAGGGGAAACTGATCAGTATGTAAAATAAATGAAAAAAATTAATAGAAATGACTCTAAGATATCCATACACTTCAAAGTTTAAGAAAAAAAAGACAGTGAAAATCAATTAAGACAGGAAGTTTAACTCAGTTTGTCCTATCTATTACCAAGAAATCACTAGTAAATACAGAGGAGGATCTAAGTATAAACACAAACAACTACTATGTGAATATCTCTTTAAACAACTGTACTTTCAAACAACTGGTTCATAGACTCCTTCCATTTTTCTGCAGAGTTTTATTTATACTTCTTAATATTTTCCAAGTTTCACGGAATTTATTCCTAGAACATATTTCACTGAAATTATGACTTGGGGGTGAAGATGGAAAGGCAAGAGGAACACAAGTCTAGTCGAGTCATTTCAAAGACTCAGACTTAAATACATGCATTTCCATCTGCACTAATCTGTGTTGTTTGAAGAAAATGCAATACCGAAGTGAACTGACCAGCAGATATAATGAACACAACCCCTCAAATCAAGCTCCTAGAACAACCCTTCATCTTACTCCATCTGTCATTAAACATCTACGTCATTGCATTCCTTATGGATAAATACAGAAAGAAGCACGCTGAAAAATTAAGCAATATCTTCAAAAGATCTATTTCCCATTTGTGCCAATTCCATTACTCTTTTACTTATTGCATTTCTCTCCCTGACAAATCTCTCTAAACCAATTTCAAATTCTTTTTAGAACAAGGCTGAACATAAATATACAAATATTGCTCCATTCCCTACTGAAAATTACTTTGTACAGATCGGCTAACTTGGATTTTTAACAATCATCTTTGTATTATGCAAATTAATCTTTTGACATTTTCTTATAAATGCACTGATGGTGTTGATTTAGTTTCAATTCAAAAATCAGGGATTTCATTACCCTATAAAACATATCCAGAGTTCAAAGTATTTAATGGGGGTTAAACAAAATGCAAACATTTAATGCAACATTAAGCATGTGAAATAAAAACTTGATTGCCTAAAGAAAGCATGCTATGCTGTTACCCTGGTGACAGGTTAAAAAAGGGATTGTGAGATGAATAGCTGTATGATATGAAATTAAAATGTTTCACATCGAACAATCCAAAATGAATTGGGAAAGGTTAGAGTAGAGGAGAGAGAAATCAATTCTCCAATGGCAATGGTGAATGGGGAAGAAGAATGAATAGGATTTGCCAGTGGGGTGCAACAGCTGCCAAGCCTCCTGCAGCCACAGAGCTACAATAACACTGATGGAGTGTGCAAGAGCTTCTGGAGTCAGGGCAGGGGAGACAGGGACTCCCTTACAGTGACAGGCTGCTCTGACATTCAGCCCTTACAGGACAACCGAACTGAAGAGAAGCATGTTTAAAGTGTGGTATTCAGAAAAAAAAAAAAGATTACATATGTGCCATCTTACACACTTACAATTTCGTCCTTCAGCTCACTGCGATTTCTAACTCAGCCAAGACACACTCATGGCAAATAACTGAAGACACCTTAGCAGACGCAGTTACGGAGCCAATGGGAAAATGACTGCATACGTTTTTCTCTCCTCTTGCTGGTTCCAGAGGGGCGTCTGCTCAGATGGACATGGGCATTTCCAAAGATTCTGCATGGCCGTGTGTGTTTGGAAATAAGCAAAGTATACAGTCGGCCGCCAACCCATCAACGTCATTGTTGCAAGAACTCAACCCACCCGAGAATACACATGAATCAAGTGTGAAATAAAAGCTTTATCTCATACTGGTGTAAATATGATATAATATGACACAGTCTTTCAAACTCAGAAAGCTAAATTAAACCTCCTGTCATGCAGACTACACAGCAATATTGGCTTTCTCTTAGAAGGGATTTTCACAAGGCTACTTTTTCCTGTGTTCCTTTCCCCAATTACCCTTCCACGGTTAAAATCCCATTTGAAACCTGAAACTCACCCTCCAGATGGAAACTTAGGAACAAGTGAACAAATTATATCTTAGAAAGCGAAAGGCCACCAGTTTTCAATGGCAAGGAAAACCTCGGATAATTGCATCTGTCGGGTAGAAATCACTAGGACATTGATTCTCTGTTTTATCAGGATGCCAGATGAGGAAAGAAGGTACCACACAGATCTCAACACAACGAAAACACACACAGGGAACTCTAGGGCACGCAGTGTCCCCTTATAGGATTGCGGTGGAAAGGATTAAATAAACTGGGGGCAGGCTGTGTGGCTGGTCAGGCGCCTGAGATATCCCACTAAGCCAGAGCACAGGGTGAGGACACACACTGATCCAAACAGCCCAGGCCAACCCTAATGTGTTGCTGCCTTATTTCCACATTGTAGGCGGGGCTGTTTTCATCAGCGTTATCACTGGTCATCATAAGGACATTATGTTTTCTGATACTTTAACACCTGAACCAGTATTGGGGAGAAATTATGGGCATAGAGTAAAATCTGTGCCCTTGCTCAATTCATACAGGCTCTGAGCTGAGGAAGTCCCCCCATCCCATCCCACACTGTCATTATTCAGACAGGAAAATGAAGGCGAAGGCTGAAGCAGGTTTGCAAAGCTGTTGGTACCACCTTACCATGGAGTGGGGACCAAACTCCCGGACCTCACTAAGTGCGGGTCCCACTGGCTGTACCATGCCAACTGTTCACAGTTCAGTGCTGGGTGAAGGACAAAAACAACCAGAGCAACCCATGATTTCCTGTCCTTAAAAATCTAACTAAAGGGCATGCGTAAGTCAAAGGCCTTAGGTGGGTGCGTTTCCAGTGAGGAAGAGATGTGATGGCATGACGGCCACATTCTGTGAGGTGTCCTCATGCAAACTACCTCTCTGGATCTATTATTTCTAATGGAGTAAGATATTCAATCACATGCTAACTTTTTAAGTGTTAATGTACAGTCTTTTAATATTAGTTTTATTTAAATTAAAAGCAATCTTCTTTTACATACTAATCCCAGTTCCCTCTCCCTCCAAACCTCTCATTCCCTCCACTTTCTCCCCATCCCACCCCCCATCCACTCCTCAGAGAGGGTGAGACCTCCCATGAGGGATCATCAAAGTCTGAAACATCATTTACACCAGGACCTAGACCCTCTCCCCTGTATCTATGCTGAGAGAGTGTCCCTCCATAAGGAATGGGCTCCAAAAGCCCATTCGTACACAAGGGATAAATACTGGTTCTACTGCCAGTGGCCCCATAGACTTCCCAAGCTCCCCACTGGCACCCACATTCAGGTAGCCTGGTTCGGTCCAATGCTGGTTCCCCAGCTGTCAGACTGGGGTCCATGAGCTCCCACTTGCTCAGGTCAGCTGTTTCTGTGGGTTTTCCAAGCATGGTCTTGAACCCTTTGCTCATCACTCCTCCCTCTCTACAACTGGATTCCAGGAGTTGGGCTCAGAATGCACAGTTTTTAAAAACTAATATTTTAAAGAACATTAATATGGAAAAATATTAACAATATAATGCTATATTTTTTAATGAGTCATCCTTTTAAGCGGTCTGCTCCCTTTTCTATAAAGTCAGAGTAAGACACAGACTTTATACATCTACGTAGATGCCTAATCCGAATCTTCAGCCTCTACCTCCCAAGTGTTGGCGTTATAGGCCTGTGCGTGGCTCATAGGCTCATCTCTGCCTTGCTCTCTACCCTCTTCTGCTGTTCCTTCTCAATGTCCTTGGTTGTATTCTCCCCATCTTAAAGAGTTACTGGTGGTGGAGAGTTCCGGGGCTCAGGGCTACTGCTATCTCTGACTTCCATTTTCACCCGGTTATAATTGTTCCAACCTCTATAGCCAGGAACTCTTGTTGGTGCCTGCACCACAGCAAGCTCCTTGCTGAAAATCTGCACTGGCTCCCCACCCCTCACCCAGGGTCCAACCCTCAGTCCTTATTTTAGAACCACTGTCCTTCCCTGTCCTACTCAGAGGGAGGGGAAGGAAAAAAAGAAGAAAACGTGTCTTGGGTTGGGTTTTGAGTGCTGCAATGAAACACACCATGACCAAAAATAAATCAACGGATAAATAAATAAATAAATAAAGCCATCTGGGGAGGAAAGGGTTTATTGGCTTACACTTCTACATGACAGTTCATCGTGGATTAAAGACAGGACAGGACTTCACACAGAACAGGAACCTGGAGGCGGGAGCTGATGCAGAGGCCAAGGAGGGGAGCTGCTTACTGGCTTGCTCCCCATGGCTTGTTCACCCTGCTTCCTTATAGAACCCAGGACCACCAGTCCAGGGATGGCACCACCCCCAATGGGCTGGGCTCTCCCCCATCTATCCCTAATTAAGAAAATGCCCCACAACAAGAACTTATGGAGGCATTTTCATAACTGAGGTTCCCTCCGTTCAGATGATTCTAGCTTGTGTCAAGTTGACATAAAACTATGCAGCATGATATGGGAGGGAGGGAAGGAGAGAGAGAGAGAGAGGGAGGGAGGGAGGGAGGGAGCGAGGGAGGGAGGGATACTTTATTTGATTATTCAGTACATGTTCCACATACTCCCAAAAAAAATTAGCTAAAAAATCATCAAATTCCATTCCAGGAGGCAGGAATGGAAGCAGAGGCCATGGAAGAGTGCTGCTTACAGACTGGCTCCCCATGGCTTGCTGAGCCTGTTTTCTTACACCACCTAACATCACAGGCCCAGTGGACTGGGAGGACCCACACCGATCATTCATAAAGCAAATGTTCCAAGATTCTAGCCTATGTGAAGTTGATGAAATACTAGCCAGCACAAGGGCAAAGGAGAAAAAGCAAGTGAACAAAATAAGGACAATGAAATTTAATAATTTTTTATGTATCTGTGATTAAAAACACTTTCATAAGCCTGGAGTCAGGATTTTCTCTCAAAGACCCTGAGATAAATGCAATGTGTGAAAACAGATAACCCTGCCCTTTCCCCTTGCCTGAGGACCAACCTCTAAAGGGCAGCAGGGTTCTGCACCTCTTCTTCACTCTTAAGAACACCAAGCATGCCTTCTGCTCAGCAAAGGGGGAGTGGGACACCGAGCCACTATCCCTATGTAAGTCACCCGGCCTAGCAGAAACACAGGCGGCAGCTTCCGAGTTACAGAACCTTATGAGAGATGAATTACAGAGGAATGCTGAGACAGGGGAGAGGGACTGCGACTGGGAAGGCAGGTGGGCCTGCTC
This sequence comes from Mesocricetus auratus, assembly GCF_017639785.1. NCBI lineage: Eukaryota > Metazoa > Chordata > Mammalia > Rodentia > Cricetidae > Mesocricetus > Mesocricetus auratus. The sequence goes on from NW_024429180.1 coordinate 1,725,035, forward strand.
ACCCGTATCTGAGAAGCCTGAGGAGCAGAGCCGGGACCTGCCCAGGGTGAGGCAAGTTCCCTTGACTGCTCCACAAGCTGTATTTCAGGCTGAGGGGAGCGGGTGTTTTAAGCAAAAGGGACTAGAGAACTACCATTGTTATTTTTCCTTCTAACAATTATCAGTTAGTACAAGTTACTATACCAAACTACAAAACCAGTAAAATCTTTTCAGATCCACATAAGAGGAAGCCTTCCTTTAACAGTTTTAATAGTCACCTCTGCTAATTAAAGTATTTGGGACCGTGCTCCAGGCCTCGGCCCTGAGTGACTGAAACCGCAAAGCCCCAGAGTGTTAAGAATTCTGAAGGAGCCTGACTACACAGTAAATCAATATGCAAGCACGTAAGAAGTTATGTTCTGCACACTTACAGGCGTCCCAAGAAGCATACTATTGTTTCTGACATTAACTTTTTTTTCCCCCAGAAATGCCCCTATCACTTTACTATCTAAATACCATGGTACACAGTAATATCTTTTTCCAGGTCATAAATGATGAAAGAGTAAAAACCACAGAGAAATTGGGAAAATAAGATCAGCAGCCAAAACAAGCAAGCCAGAGGAAGGGCTGTGAGCTACCGGTTTGGAAGCAAAAACACAGCGCACTGGAGCCATACCTGGAAGGTGACAGGCCACTCCATTCCCAAGCCAGTCGTTAAAAGCAGCCTGGGAAGCCGGGCTGCAAAGGTTCAAACAGCAGACCTCAGCCTGGAGGAGGCATCAGGTCCCTCCACAGCAAACAGACAAACGTGACCGTAGAGCCTCTGCTGTTGGCACTGGTTTTAGAGCATTTTGGCCTAAGTAAGTGGCAAGTTTCGCTGAGAAGGAACCATTGCTTGTCACGTGGGGAAAGTACATACGCGCAGTTATCTGCATGTCTCAACTTGGATTTGTTTCACTGATGTAATTCTTCCCACTTATAAAAGGACAACGAGTTCAACCATATGACATGGAAGTTATAGAGGTAGAAGACAGTCACTGAAGGCAGCACCCGAGTGAGGCCAGGCCACAGGAGCTTTCTCACAGAGACACTTGGCACATCTGTCCCCAAGGGTGTCTAAGTCAGCACACAGCAGCAGCAGTATTTCAGTACAGTGCGCAAGGAAAACTTGTCTATTTGTGAGTGGAAATTTCCCTTGAAACGTTAACAGCTGGGGAGGGTGGGACATGGACAGAGAAGCTGAGAGAGGATTGGACGGGGCTCTTTGTACTATCATAAGTTGCGTCTGAAACGTAACAACTTTTTTTCCCCAAAGAACAACTAGAAAATAATCATAGCATAGTATTGTGGATTCTTTTTATCAAAAATGATTAAGAGCTAGAAAGGTAGCTCTGGCTCTGTGTTTAAAGCTCACATGGCAAGAAAACAAAGCACGAGGAGCTGCCAGTCAACTGTGTTACTAGGGTGATCCTAATTAATATGCAAACGTCGTCATCACCCCCCACCCCAGGTAAAGCATTGCAATGTTTAAAGCCACTGTTAGCAGAGTGTGGGGTTAACCCAATTTTCACTTTTCATACTTTAAGTCCTCTGCAGAGTCTGACCCAGAGTAAATGAGCGTATTCATTTCCTTTAAATAAAAGCCACATCGTTTCACCTTTAACTACTTAGGACTTCTGGGGTAATAGCAATCCAAATAACAAGAGGGCAGAAATATCACAGTCATCCAAAGGTAACCACAAACAACGTGAGGTTAAGACTCTCCAGCGCACACCCCCTGCTAGAGCAGCACAGGCCCACAGAACCCAGTGGAGCAGGGCTGCCCAGATGAAAAGGGTCATTGTGTGCAAAGCACATAGCCTCGCACCACATGTGTCCACTGAGCACTTGAAATATGGCCCGTGTGATGGAGAAACTGGGTTTTCAGTTCAACCTTAGGAGCACATGTGGCTCCTAGCTTCTATACCGGACTGAAGGGCAATCAAGGGGAGTAGTCATCAGACTCATGGCTCGCCTGACCACTGTCCCTCTCCTGCCAATCATCCGTAGTTTATGGAACCATGGCCAACTGCCCCCCACCCTCACCCCTACCCCACCAGATAGCTACTGAAGCATTACTCCTTAGAGATTGTACACTGAGCATCTAGCTCTTTCTCTGAAGAAGCAGCATAAATGAAACCACATTAAGAACTAAGATGCAACAACACACAACTTTGATGCTTGTGTGTTTCCTCAGAGGCAGTGTGACCCTGACCGGTGCTGAGAAGAGCTATTTGGTCGCCTTCCACCACCAACCCCACTCTCTCATTGTTGTTCTTGTGGAGAAGCAAAAAGAAAGTAAAATAATGCAGTTTTAGCAACGCCACGGATTTCCTTATAAGGGTCACTCTAGCAAGCACGGCTTTATGATCAATGACCCCTTTGCTGAGAAACAGCATTGCCCGTGAGATTTTTGTTCTTATGCTGGTAGAAGGTGTGTCCCCTTTCACCTGGGTCACCAGAAAGTTAAAAGTTATCCTTGGATTACAGATAACCATTTCGTGGTGTTAAACACCTCTTGCAGCTTCCAGTTTCTGATGTGTGTTTTAACCACTGAGATAGGTTCCTAGTGTTGTACAGTGAACATCTTTCTAGACTAGCAAATTAAGCTGAACTAAGTTTCCAGCAAAATCAGAGTGGGTTCTTACCTCTACCGACATCTAAATTAGACAGCTAAGACACTCTTTTCCAAGTTAAAAAAAAGGGAAAGACTAATGCACTCACAGGACCACATTCAACAGTGAGTCTACTGTGCTTTCCCCAAAGGCCCTGAGAAGATCAAGACCCAAGACCAGCCAGTGCTTTCACTGGCACATTCTGTGCAGACAAGACAGTCATAGTATTTCCTGCCCCTTCACTCCGTACCTTGCATGCTCTTGAAAGTGCTGTGCTCGTAACTGGGACGCCACAAACAGCGATGATGCTATGGCCAACAACTGGTTTCTCTCACTCTGTGTTAACATGTGTCCTGTAAGAAATAAAGCCATATCTGTCATGTCAACATCTGCACTTCCCTCTTACAGTCATTAGTCAACAGGACAAGGACTTTGCCAGGCATCGATGGTGGACTCAGTATTGTACAAGAAGCAGATGAAAGGGTGCAGAAAGCTCCATAAGAAAACAAACAAGCAAAACCCAAACCCTCGAAGCTCACGGACTAACACAGGGAAAGAGATTTTGTTTCGTTTTCCAATGTCTATTCATCTTCCAAGCCAGAATTCTCTGTTCACAGATTTACAAATACCAGAATATTGACATTCTTGAAAGCAAACTTCCCATCAGCATGTAACACTTACTTTTACACAAAAACCATTTCAGTGGAAGCTTCTGGTCTAAGCAACTATGTTACAAACTTATTCATATATAAGGAAGAACAAGAATGCCTCTTATTCTAAAAGTTATGAGCAGACAATTCCAAAGTGCATAGTCTGGCAGATCTGCAATGTGAACAGTGAGGGGTTAAGGGCAGAGGTATTGAAGGTCCCTCTGTAGCAGCGAGCAGAAAGGTCGGTTGATGTACAGTTGATCCCTCCCTGCACCTCTGCCGCCAGCCCTGTGCATCTGAACACTGAAGTAAGTGTTAATGCTCATTGAATCTTTTAGAGAAATATACTTAACTGTTTAGGTATATGTACCATTAAGATAATAAAACCAAGGCATTCAAGCTGGCTCAGCGGCTAAGAACACACACGGCTCTTAAGAGTTTGATTCCCAGCACCCAAATCCAACAGCTCAAACTCTTATTTGTATTATTTTTAAATATGTCTGCATGTGCATATGTGATGTGAATGCAGGTGCCCATGTGTAGGTGCCCATGGAGGCCAGAGGCATTGGGTCCCCTGAAGGTGGAGGTACAGACAGTCATAAGCCACTGACATGGGTGGGAAGAAATGGACTTGAGTCCTCTGGAAGAATGACTCTAACTGCTGAACATCTCCCCAGCCCCAGGGAATGGAGTTTCATAGGTGCACAGAACAAAACAGTAAGTAAGAAGCCAGACTCAAGGAGGCCTCTGGGGACTACACAGCTCCTCATACCTGCTTCTTGTCATCACTCATCATCCGTAAGTTTACTTCTAAGGGAATGAGGATAAAAGGCCAAAGTTCCCTCCTCTGCAGAAGCAGATTGGTGCTGGTAAGGGACATGGACAAGGCCATGTTTTTCTAGCGTGAACGACTCAAAGAAAACGAAGGCACACTTCTCCTGCCTCTGTGTATGTAGTCACAACCTGAAGGCAGATCAACCGACTGATCAACAAATCAACAAATTTCTCTCCGCACCAAAATTCAGCTGGCCCCAGGTAGAGTAGCCTAGCCCCCGGCAGCCTCACATGCCTGACTGACTTACAGCAGGTAACTGGTTCTATGGGCAGAGTTGTGCATGAGTCGATGGGTGTCAAAGCAGGAGTCAGATGCTGTGGGGTCTAGAGTTCCCACACCACTTGAGAGCCGAAGGAACCAAACTGTCTGTTGTTTGTCATGTGACAGCAGACGGTCACATGGCACAGTAGGTACAACCGGTGTACTGAGCAAAGAGAATCCAGTAGGCACACAATTTATTTGAGAGAAAGAAAGTGATACGAATGTTATTTCTAAAACTCGCTCAAAATAAAATACTAAGAATTTAAATATAAATATTTTTCAAGATCTGTAACAAATTCTTCTACAGGAAGGTAATTCACAAAATAGAAAGGCATGAAAACCTCAAGCAATCCATCCCTCTTTGGGTCAAATCCCAGACACTGAATGAATTGTAACACAACATGGGCACTCACACCTTATTCTAGGATTCCAGGGACATCCCTCATTGACTTCATAAACCACAACCTTGTGGGCCATGGCATGTCCTAGGTCTTCTCCTGACACTGGAGCAGGGAAGAAAAGCCCTCATAACCCACAGCTAAACATTCTGTATCAGGTAGATAACAAAAGAAGAAACCAAGACTTTCCAAAACGAATACCTAGAAGAAGAATACTCCAAGTGTGACTAGGAGATGACTTGGGGTCCTCAGAGCCCTGCACAGGCCAGCAAGACTAGAACAATTTTCCTATTTGCTTTTTAAATGACCCTCATTTTTAAAGATGAAGTATTTCTGCATTTCTTCCTGGAGGCTACTAATGGTTCCAGGTTCCTGGACACAGAAAGCATGATGATATCGTTGCTCTCAGGTCAACACCTAATGGATTTACTACATTTATTTTCAAATGGACCGATGTTCTAGTTCCTAGGTAACATACAAAGATCAGTAGATACATTGAGCTCTTGAGAGTGCAAGAGGACTAATGGTCCTCAGACTTCATGGGGAACCCCAGTAGCAGGCTTTGCAGTCCATCCTCAGCTCCGCACAGAAGAGAGAACATACTTCATATGTTCAATCAAATCCTTACAAAAAAAATCAATAACTTCCCAAAGGAAAATAGATAATTCTGATACTGTTTTTAAAGGAGCTTGAAGTTAAAGTGTAAAAAGTTACCAGAGAAATTGATACAAAATGCTCATATGAGGTCAACTGAAATTATGATTCTTTAAATAGCTTCTTCATTTTTTCCCTTCAGCTTCGTTCGAATCAAAGAAAATTTGCTTTTCAGTATTCAAATTTAAAAAGGTCAACAATTATTGCATCTCCTAGTTTTAAATTTTAGATTCAATCTAAGTTCAAATCTAAGGACCTTTTGTTAAAAAAAAGTACCCTCAGTTGCAAATAGATTTGGGGAAATAAACACACATAATAGAAATTTTGAATGCAGTCATGGAGACAGGCGCTTGCTTATGAGCAGTGCCGAGAAGATCGGGCCAGATGGGAAACAGATGGGTAACCCCAACGGGGCAGGGTGACCTGGCCCCAGACACAGTGAGAAGGTCCTGGACTTGCTTCACCTGCCACTTCCTGCTGTCTCTTGGGCACATACATCAAACAGTCAAAGATGATGGCTTAACATAGCTACGATCTGCACGGGGGAGGGGAGGATGCACGGATGGCTAGGGAGACAAAACCGTTATCTAAAGGACAGGAGATGGAGGTCACTCAGGGGAGGAAAGCCTGGCATGGAAATAACCTTAGGGAATAAAATGGGGCGAGTGTTGTGGAATACTACTTTCTATGTAAAGGTATGCTTCATTTGTTTATGCTGCATTTGGTTAATGATGCAAAGATGTGTTGCTTTTCCTGCCTAAGGCCCCTGATTGGTCTAGTATAAAGCTCAATGGCCAATAGCTTGGCAGTAGAAGAATGGGCAGGGCTGGTGGGCAGAGAGAATAAGGGGAGGGAAGGGAAGGTAGGGGAGGAGAGACAAGAAGGCAGGAGAAAGAGAGGGAGACACCCAGGGAACCAGCCAGTCCGGCAGATACCAGCCAGTCAGACACTGAGTATAACATAAAGAATGAAGGAGACATAAAAAGCCCCAAGGCAAAATGTAAATAAAGAGAAACAGGTTAATTTAGGATATAAGAGCAAGTAGGACAAGATAAGGCTGAGCATTCATAACTAATAATGTGTCGATGTCATGGTTTGGGGCCTGTCAATCCAAAACAACCTGATACAAGGGAGATGTTGGGAATGTCCAATGAGGGGTATTCGATGAACGTTCTGATGATACATCATTGAAAAGTCTGTGGCATATGAGCTGGAATCCCAGCCCAACTCAAGGGATACTCAAGCTGTAATTGAAAGCCCTGTCTTGAAAAACAAAAAAAGAAAAGCCTACCATCAGGGCTTGAGATTCAGTCTCACTGTTCTGGCCTATCATGTGCAAGACCCTGCACTCCATCCCAAACATAAAAAGAAAAAGTAACTAATGCTCAGATAAAGTCACAAGTGTGTTGATACCATGCACAGAAAATTCAAGCCAGACAAAATCTGAGCATGGGGAAGTAGGAGCAGAGTCCTAGCTCTAACCAAGATGCTACATGCAATTGATAGGTTCTGGGGGGTGAGGGGGGTAAGTAGTTAGTCAACCACTCCTGAGCTTTAGGCCTGCCCATGTTTTTGGTGTGCTTTTTTCTGTTGTTGTTTATGACTTGGTGCTTTTTTACTTTTTCACTTTCATTTGGCTTTGGGTTATGTCTCTCTGCACATGAAGCTGAGTGGGTAAGGAGGTAGGCTTCTGGGAGGAGAAAGAATATGATCCAAATATGTTGTATCAGAAAAAAATTTTGAATAATAATAAAAAGTAATTTTAAGAAAAAGAAGCAGCCGGGCACAGGCTAAGGCGGGAAGACTGCCTCGCATTCAAAGCCAGCCTGGGTTACATGGTAAGACTTTTTAATAAAAAGGGAAACTCTGGAGCCAATTCCTCTTTTAGTGATCACATGGCTTCTTTGAGCTTCGTGAGTAATGAAAGTTGAGAGTAAGTCGTTGTAAAGGGTTCTCCTGGCAAATTAGAACAGTCAACAACTAGAAGAGTCACGTTGGAAATTCCTTAAGACAGAGGAAATATCCTCAAGTGCCCCATGGAAAAGCACACTCAGTTCTAAGGTCAATTTCTCAGTTGATGGGGATTTGGGGCTTATAATTTTAAAAGTATACTTAGTATCATCATTAAGATTGCTTGCTCATGTATACATTTATGCTCATATATAGCTACACATGACTACAAACAAATGCTTACATGCATACCTAAAACTGGTTCTGAGAGTTGACTTGAATTTCTTCCAACTATGGTTTTCTTCTGCCCACTATTTCCTATCAAATGAATTATCTGTGTAGACATGGAACCATATGTAAGTTGTGAATTTGCTTACCAACTTACCACATCTTCTAAACTTTAGTAATGAGAATAAAATATCAGTATCAAACAGGATGAGTTGTTTATATAGATATGTGTACAGATGACTTAAAATATCCAAAGCATCCCTTTCATCAACACCATGGATAAGATTCTTTTCATTGATTAAACAAGTGTTTATATAGTGTCTCCTGTGGGTTGTTACTAGGGAGACAGTAAGAAGCAATGGCCTAAGTGGTTCTGACCTCAGGATAGCAGTTGTTAATGAGATAATACCCAGTTATAATGCACTAATCATAGCCAAGATGTAGTTTATCCTGAATTTTGAAATTTCAAAAATTGAGGAAAAGTAATCTGAGGAATTATTATTACTTTTTGTACAAATAAAAGAAATTCTTAATTTCTTTTAATGATAAAACTCTAATGATAAAATTCAGAGAACATTCAAATTGGCTATTTTCATTTTAATTTACAAAACCTTTATTGTATAGTCTGAACTAAAAATCATTCTGCAAATGCACTTAACAGTCAACTACACAAAGCTGAGCTAAATCTATGTGTGGTCTGCTATATGACTATGCAGGTCACTTCTTGTACTAAAACATGTGTTTTGCTTTGTTTGATATTTAATGACACCAGGGATCAAAATCCATGGCTTCACACATGCTCAGCAAGGGTTGCCAATCTATATACCCCAAGCCCTTAAAACACTTGAAATTCAAGAATAAGCCTTCAAACCCCAGTTCACTAGAGAATTGTGTCTAGGTGTTTCTACAAAGTCTCAGGTGAACCCATTGGTTTCCACCAATGTTAAGTAGGTCTTCCATGTTCTCTCCATCTCCACCTTGATGAAACAGTCTTGTGTGACATGGAAACAAAAGGTTTAAATTTTTTACACTTAAAATTGTTACCTGAGAGACTGGCTTCAGACCTCCATATGTACTGTAGCTGGGGTTGGAATGCACCTAGACTCTCACACATGAGCACAAACTGCACACATGGTATTTTCTTTGTTTTTTAAGAGAAAAGGTGAACATAGTTACATTCATGAATCAAAATCATAAATGTTAATGGTCAAGAATACTCAAAAAAGCTAATACAATGAGTGGAACAGAAGCCAAAGGACCTTCATTCATAATAGAAAAACTATGTGTTACAACTAAGAATATAAATAACCTGACATAGCTGAAGGAACTTCTGAGAACTAAATAGTTCAGCATGCACACACACACTCACACACACACATACACTCATACACACACACACACACACACACATACCTTTGAAGCCATCAGGATACACATCAGAGAGAAATTTGGTGTTGATGTCCCCTTTCACAAAGCGTGTATTGATTATCACCTCACGTAGCAACGGGATGTTGTGTGTAACACCTAAAAACAAAATTTCAGACTGAATTGAAGAACAATAAGTTAGGTAACAACTGGACTTTCAGAGGGCTGAGGTAATTGATAAAACGCTTGTCATGTAAGCAGAAGGAACTCGGTTTCACTCCCATGTGAAAAAACGCTGAGGACACAGCTGTCTGTGTACACCTGTATGCCAGTGTTGGGCAGGCAGAGACAGGAGGATGCCCGGAGCTCTCTAGTCAGGCAGTCTGGTCAAATCAATGAGCTCTAGGTTAGTGAGAGATTCTGGAGAGTTACTAAGAAAGACCTGTGCAGTACACACAAAGTCTCCCCCCCCCGCCCTCCCCCCCTCTCCTTTATCTAAGAATAACTCAATTACTTGTCTCCTTAGCTAATAAAAGCATTAAAACAAAAAAAAAATAAAACCTACCCATTCAGACCCCATTTTCTATCCTACTTGCAGTTCAACATGACAACTAATTCCTAAACACAGGAATGCAAGTTGAAGTGATGGGTTCAACACCTTTCTTTCATTCCTTCCTCTTAGGGGCTTCCTGATGTGGCAGGAATTTCACTTTGGCAATATAAATGAAGCAGATCAACCCCTAGTCTTTCTCTGTCTATCTGTGTGCACAAGCATATCCCCTTAAATGACCTCACTATCTGGAAGGACCAACTAATATATATATAACTAATTATATAAAACTAATTATATAAAAGCCAAGCATAATTCCATAGTATCCATACCACTGTATCTAGATACCTTGGTTACAGCAGATTACCATGAGCATGAGGTTCACCTAGGGGGACAGGGGTTCATCTTTCAGAAATGACTATCCATTTCTAGGCTAATCAATATTAACAACTTACCATATTCCCCCAGGCATTTTTTTTCTATGCATCTCTTTATTCTAGACCACAATACCAACCTATGAAAGCATGTCACCATCTCTGTTCTAAATTCACAAAATACTGTATGTCTAAACTGTATAAAATCCAATCCTTAAATCATCCCACCTACCTCAAACACTTACATCAAGTTCCAGACTTCTAGTAGGAATATTGTTCCTTTATACAAAAATTCCATAGATGGAGTTAACCTATTTAGAGTATTACAAAATAAATCACATGGAGAGTAGAAGGAATTTTACCTGTTTTGAGAATTTTCACATGGCTGGAGAGACGGCTTAGTAATTAAGAACACTTGTTGCTATTGCAGAGGACCCAGGTTCAGTTCCCAGCACACATGTGGTGGCTCACAACCACCCAAAACTCCAGTTCCAGAGGATCTGATGCTCTCTTTTAACTCCACGGGCATAAGACATGTACATGGTACACATACAATCATACATACATGCATGCATGCATACATAATACTCATACACATAAAATAAATAAATAATTTTTTTAAAAATCCAAGAATTTTCACTGTGGCACAAAGCAAATGGTTGCCAGTGGGCAATTGTGTGGAGACTGCAAGGAGGGCACTAAGAGGAGGAGACACACAGCCCGACGCAGCTCTAAGTCCACCAGGCCACAGAGGAAAGTCATTGCCCCCTCAGGGACGGTGAGAATGGCGGTGAGAAGCAGGGTGAAGGCAAGCAGGTTTCTGCATCCTGAGGAAGACTGCCAGGGATGGGAGTGAAAGTGAGAAACACATCACCACTGCGCAATGGAAACCGCCCAGGCTGTGTCCCACAGCAACAAGGGCTGACGGTGTCCATGGAGAAAAGGAGTGGGACTTGAGAGGAAGTAAGGGATTTACCCACATACTGAGTAGCTAGGCTGCTGTCATGGGGAGGGTGTGAGTCAAGCCCATCTGAGTCTCTGGTTCTACGGGAGATGCCTGGGCTGACATGGAGGGCATGAAGGGAAAAGGCTTGCTTCGCTTCGAGCAAGGCAGACAGACGCCTGTGATCCCATTCCATCCTACAACATCCGAAGGTTAGAGAGTCTCAAGACCTGGCCATGGCCATCAACGGGAAGGAAGCTAAACAGCAGGAGAAGCAGCAGACACGGGCAGGATGAAATCAAGCCCCCAGCACTGCCGCAGGTACCACGGTACCCAAAGTGTGCAAGGAGTAACACCCCGTGGGAGGGACCAAACTCAGAAGACTGAGGGGCCACAGTGATTTAACTCAAGGAAAGAAGAGTGATTGTTCTTACATGAAAATTAACAACCCAGTCTGTCCGTTCATAAGACACCCTCCCCAAACTGCTGCTGAAATTGTACGTAAGTCAGTAAGGCCGTCTAACTCCAACAATTATTGTTACAGTTAATAAAATAAAATGAGTATTTTCCTATGTAAGTAACATTTCACGGTTAACTATACTGAGTTTCCCTTTATAGCCTAGTCCTGGTACAGGTTTCCCAGCCCTCCATACTGCCAAAACCCAAACAGTACAATCTGCCTTCAGTAAGTATAACATGGCCTTGAAGATGCAGTTTATAACTGGGACAAGAAAAAGTTACTTTCCAATACTGATATCGAAAATATTGAAATGAATGTAAGTAACAAGGTGAGTGACGCATTAGCGTTTCATTCCATATTCACAGCAGAAAGGGGGATATTGGCTTTAGAAGAGGATTGTGAACAAATATTACTTTACACCTAGGACATTAAACAACAGAACAAAGCACACAAACGGGCGTCTACTTTTCTTTTGTTGCAACTCTTTCTCTTTCAGCACAGTGTACAGTTGGTTCTCCTTTCATCACCTTCCCATCCGTCCTCAGGCTCCTTTTGGCTTTCCTGTCGCATATGCCCTTCATTTCCTCCCCTCCCCCCCAACCCGCAGAACTTCTTTTTACACTTTCTTGGTCTCCTTTCTGGCTTCACCCACATTTACATCTGTTTACAAACACACACACACACACACACACACACTATAAACTAGGGTGGTTGTGCTCCTATGAATGAGAAAATAGAGTTGGTGTTTTTCTGAGTCATCTTGCTTAATATAATCCTTTCCCACCCCATCCATTTTCCTGAAATTTCCATAATTTCATTTTTCTTTACAGCGGAGTAAAATTCTATTGTGTCTATATACCACACTTTCCATACATATTCACCTATTGATAGGCATCTAGGCTGGTTCTATTCCTTTGAAGAATTTTTTAAAATCTTTCTACTTATATAGTAAGTACGACATGAATAAGACTTAGATTTCACTAAGCAATGCATCAAGAATAAGACTGAAACTTGACGTTCTCTGAGTAGCATGCCACACACGACTGTGTGAAAGCAAATCACCAGCCATTGTGCCTCTCTAGGGTACACAGTAAAGTGACTGACACTTTCTTTCCCATGTATGGCTAACAGTAAAGTGACAGTTTCTTTCCCATGTATGGCTAAGAACACAACTAGCTGCTCCAAGATCTCCTGCACAGGAACTGATTCTAAGGCTAAGACAGGAATCATCGGGAAACTGTTCCATGCACAAAATGCTTAGAACACCAGACGGAAGAAAAGACCCACATGAGAGGTACCACTGTGCGTTTAGTTTGCTTTATTTCCACATCCCAGGAAGACAGTGCCGTCCGAGTAAGTCCCTGTATAAACAGTCGGCGGACAGTAGGGTATCCTTTGAGAGTTAGTTTACAGCCTCACTCACATTATTAATCACATAATCATAAAAATTATGACTGAGAGTTTCAGATTGGGAATTGGGCTGACCTGTGCCAGAGTTCAGCAGATCCCATCTGCATGGGAAATCATGACCAGGCCACAGAGGGAGGCCCCTCGAGCATCCTTCTGACTGCCCGCTGGTTCCAAAACAGCAGGCCAGACACTTGCTGTGCACTCCACCAGGATCAAACAGAGGCCGAGGCCACTGCTTCTTTCCTGGGGACATGGAAATTAAGTTTAATATAGGTGTACTGTGCTCTAAAATTTCTCTACTTTCACAAAAGCTCACAAGTGATTTTGTGTGGGGGAATCTACATTTGATCAATGAAGCAGTTACTTAACAATAAATTCTTCTTCCATTCCTGTCCTTTACAAAAGTTTTAAAACATGTCCATCCTTTAGAATTCACCATGTAAATAAGCAACCATCAAAGATAACAGTGGGGAGTAGGGAGGGAGCTTTCTATTTAAAATGAAGCAAAAACCCCGACTTACTCTTTAATAATTTCAGAATCTTCAAAAGTTGGCAAAACTAGTACAGAAAATTATTGTTCAGCCTTGACTCAGGCTCTGAGTCTGGGGGGCAGCTTGGCACATCTCTGCGCTGTCTGTATGTGTAAGCCACAGACCACATACTATTTTCTAACGTAAACCCTTGACAACCTCTAAATATCGCCATGTGCGTTTCCTAAGAAGAAGAGAGGTCTCTTCTGCAAGCTGGGTGTCCATCGAATCTACAGACTTTACTCAGATTTCCCTGGTTGTCCCATCTGTGGCTTTTACTACAAAGGGAAGCCCTTTTTCCTGGTTCGGGCAGGATCTAGTGCGAACCCCCCTGCACCCAGCAGTCTGTGCCTCTGGTTTTCTTTGATCTAGATAAGCTGCTGCCTCCTCTTTGTGTTTACTGACCTTGACACCTTTGAACATCAGAAGTCGTTTATTTTGTTGATTGTCTTTCAGGTTGGTATGTCTGGTGTTTCCTCGTGATTATATTCAGGCTACCATTTACACGTGTGTGAGTGTGCGTGTGTGTGTGTGTGTGTGTGTGTGTGTGTGTGCATGTATGTCACAAATGACTGCTACAAGAGGAGCAGGACCTGGGTGAGCCCTGGCTGCTTGGTAAGGCTGCTAGTAGGAAGCGGTTTCCTAGGTGCTTACTAAGTATATTATGGAGGGACGTCCAGAAACTATAAAAAAATAAAATAAAATAAACTGTTCCTCCATTTTCCCATCAATTTCAGCATCTACTGATTTTCTTATTTTATATTCTCAATGTAGTGCTTTTGCTACATGTATTGGTTTAAAATTATGGAGGAGCCATACCATCTCCTTCATTTATCCATCCAGGTATTTCCAGCCCGGGACGCTCACTTCAACTACACAGGCTGTAAGCTGCTGCTGGTAGACTTCCTGTGTGGCAGACTCCGAGTTTGACCGGGGAGGCCCGCTTCAAGCAGTTCCTGTGTCTTCCTAACAGATCTGCTTCTGAGGTTATCCTTTGTCTGTTTTAGAGTTTATTATACAGGGTGTCACACTGTAGCCAAAACTGGCCTGGGACTGTCACACACCGATCCTCCTGCCTCAGTCCGCCAAGTAAGCGGGGCCCAGATAAGAGCTTTCCCCTCTTACATGGGTGGCCCAGGCTCATTGTATGCTTCTCGTGAAGCCAAGCCTGAGCACATTTAGCAGACTGGGCGGACAGAAGTCAAGCACATCGACAAGCACACTCTACATGGGACTGTCATCCTATGACAGTTGCTGTCCCCAAGGTGTCAACTGTGTCAAACAAAATCCAGAACCTTTAGAGAATATACATAGGTGTGTAAACATGAAAGTATACACGCATATGCATGCACACGCCCTTACGTAGCCATCGGTTTATATTAAAGCCCACGAGTTCTCACGGATACCTTCAGACCCTACTTCATACCACACACAGGGTTCATTCCACCCCCAGGCATTCATTCCCACATCTGTTACTGCCTTTCTGACAAGGGGAAACTTGGTTCTTATTATCCTCAACACATATATTTATTTCCTCAATTCCAGAATGTACATAAATTGGTTTCAGACCTGCTAACCCATCAACTATGAAAAATATACGAACTAATTAGGGTTTAATATTTATTTAGACATATTTTCTCTTTAGCCTAGGGATATGTACAGTTAATACACAATTAAGTTATTTGAGTTAGTTCTTCCCAACCCCTACCCTACTGCAGGGTTATATGGCTCATCTGAAATATGCCATTAGATGTTAGTATTCCCTTTTGACTCTTACTTACAAAGCACTGATTAGTTCAGTCTCAAAAACAGTCAATCATAGTCCCAGAGTCTCTACCTTTTTCCCCATCTACTTGTCTCCCATCCCCCACTCATTTCTTCCATACCCACTCCATCTCAGATATCAGTATGTACACATAAATGTGTGTACCCACAGAGGGCAGAAGAGGACATCAGATTCCCTGGAGCTAGCTAGAGTTATGGGTGGTTGTGAGCCTCCTGATGTGCGTGCTGAAACCAAACTCGGGTCCGCTGGGAGAGCAGAGGCTACAACGATGTAGCACCCAGACTTGCCTAGAGGACACTCTCAGATCCTCACTGGCCATTCAAATTCATAACATACACTTGAATGTGATAACAAAGCTCTTTTCATTACCAACAAGAAGCTGGAACTTACATTTAGCATATAATTTTCCCCTCAAAGTGGGTAAGAATGACCACTTTACAGACTGGAGAGCAAGAGTAGCTTCTGATTCGGGCAGACTGCATTCAGAAGGCTGGTGTAAGAACCAAGGGCAGAGACCCAAGGGAGAAAAACTACAGTTTCAAGCAAATCACCTATGTCTTCTCCAAGCAGAAGCCTAGAGCTATTTTCCCAGACCCCAAAGTAACCAAATGTAAGGTCGTGTATCCATCTACACAAGTCTGTACTTGCCAACCCAAAAACTCACAGACGGCGACACTAAGCTCAATATCTAACTAGGTGGGACAATGGTTCTTCACCGTCTCTCATATGATGTACAATATACAACTACAAGATACCATGAGGCATTTAGAGGAAAAGCTATGTCCTATGTTCAATTAAATAACTTGGGTCAAACAGAGAGGTCAAACACCTGTGTCTGGTGTCCATGTTTGGCCCATTCACATTTTTCTCATTTCCATCTAAGCACAGTAACCAGTTGTTTCTGGAATTCCCTAATGACAAACCCTTCACTCTGTGTCTCTTAACCAGGCACCACACACAGTAGCAGAACAGCAAATGTGTGTATTTTACCTCGGATCACGTAATTATCCAGCGCCGCTTCCATCCTCTTCAACGCTTCCTCTCTATCAGACCCGTATGTGATTAGCTACAAGTAAACAAACAAAATGGTCCGTAGAGCCAGCACACACTGCGTGACGAGGCCTGGTAAAGGCTTAATACTGCCTAACGCATTCACCAATGTGCCTTTTCAGTTTTCACAGTGGTCCAGTTTTTCAACATAAAATATGTCAATTAAGATTTATTTAAATAAACAAATGAGAACCAACCCCATCTCAGATGTTTCCCTTACATATCATTGTCATAGTAAAGAAATACTTGAAAACAAAACAGGCATTTTCTGAAAACAAAAAGGGCAGAAGAAAGATTGGGGGCGGGGAGACCCTGAAGAACCTACACAGCACATGAGCACATGGGTTCCAGCTATAGCGTAAACAACAAAAGTCAAATTCACTCCACAGAACCCGCCACTTACACCACCCTCTTTTGGAAAGACAAAAAACCAGCCTAATTCCTTTCATTGCAGTAGGTTGGGCTCCCATTGGTTAAGATGGGAGCTATATATGTAGGGGCTGGTAGATGATGGGAGCTGCGCATGTGCACAGGAGCAGTGCTGGGGGATGATGGCCGCTGCGCATGTGCAGAGCAGCCCTCCTGGTGACTGTGACTTGACTGCAGCTGAGGGAGCCCCACAAAACCACGAGAAAACTATTTTCACTTTCACATACTGTTTTCTGGCTGGTTTAATTACAGTACAGTGTTAAGGAAAAGGCTTCACTTCTGATTCCTTAATTAAATATGTGTCCTGTTTCAAAGAAAACAAAGAAATGGGACTAACTTTTGATATCATAGGGTCATAATAGATGCTGATATCACTTCCCGGTTGGATGCCACTGTCAACTCGGACCTGAGAAAGAAAAGAAAAAAGTACGTAACTTCATATTGGGCAGATTTGTTTTATTTGACCACAAGCTATTTTTACATGGAGAAAGGAGATAACAAAGTTTCGATCTCAACATCCCTGCCTCTGGAAAACTGAAAATAACCCAGACACATAATGAGGGGTTGATCTTTGATCTATTAATATTCACTACGGCATACGATTTTTGTCCTTTCACTAAAAGGGGAAGGGGGAGGGAAGCTTCATGTGTCCCCACCTGAAGGTACATCTGCAACTGACTGCAGAGGGTTGGGATGGTGCCCCTCTAAAGCCCCCTCCCTCGGAGAGCACTGAGGGGGCCCTGGCTATCCCTCTTCCTCACAGAACACTGACCCATACAGTCAGGGTTTCAAGTCTGCAGTACTTTTCCTCTTTATCCCCTCAACTGTAAATGCTATTTTCTGATGCTTTTGGTCCCCTGAGTCCTCCGTGTTTACACAGCTTTCCCCAAGGCTCTGCTCTGTGAGGATGCAAGCTCCAATTAGAGTTTGGATTCTGCGCTTTTCATCTTGGGCAGGACCGGCACAGGTTCAAAATATCCTTTTGAAGCCCCCGGTTGCTGCTAACCAGCCAACAAGTTAGTTAGTGCATCGCTGATTCTTGTTTTCCTCTCCCAGCTTGATACCAGCAGCACAGCAGAGGCTAGTCATGTAAAACTTTGAACGAGCACCTGCCAAGCACGGGGCATTTATTAGATTTATTGTGACCAAAAGTTTTGGGTCAGAAGTATTTAGAAGCTAATCAAAATATTTAAGACTGGGAGGCATCATATCCTAGGGCTTGAGGGTGGAAGAATTTAATCGAAGCATCCAAAACAGCAGGGTTGTAGTACTCAACATTGTAAGGGTGGGGAGAGAAGACAGGAAGCTCTGACAAACTTGAGAAGGAGGTTTCCCAATAAACAGCAGTTCATCTGTCTGTGGCAAGGCAGGAAAAGGTCAATGTGGCGGCTGGTAAGCCCTCAATATTTTAATTTAGGCCATTATCAAGGGACCAGACATAGAACCTCTTGTCCAGAAGATCCACATGAGGGTGGGTGATGGCTTTATTACATGGCATTAGAAGATGAGTGAAAAATCACACTGCTCCTCTCTTAAGGTTTTAAAGAGAAGGCTGGAACATGCCCGGGAACTCTTGTGTTTGCAGCACAAGCAGCAATCTGGGCTCATGGATCCCACATTCCAAATGAAGGTCTTAAGGTGAAAGCCATTCCACATTCTCACAGTTTTCATCATCTTAAATAATGCCACCCTACAAGCTAAGTGACCTGTCTGTGGCTGCTAGGTATAACTGTCTGTATTTTTACTAAAATAATTACAGTAATTTGTCACTTTCAACCCACAGGGTCAAATAAAAATGTATGATATATGATCAGCACATGCAGGCAGGTAGACATTCCCAAAGAAACTTCACAAAGATAAAAAGAGCCCTCACTTTTGACTTACTGCTTATATAGGTTTTCCCAAATGATAGTCAACTATATATCTTACTCCTAACAACCAATTAAAAACCAGATTCGGTGCCTGTTCATGAAAACAAAGCCTACATAAACTTTCACTGGCCACTTCAACAGTCAAGTCAAACGGATCTCTAAGCAGAACAATCAAAGACTACATGGAAAAGAAGCCTCATCCCTGCTGTAACAGTGTGCTTCAGGCTTAAAGATGCATGTGAAAGGTGTGAACCAAAAGTTAACTCTGAAATATTTGCTCCTTCTTGTGACAAAAAAAAACCTAAGAGCCAAAATTTGACTTCCCAAGTGAAACTGACATATCTAGTTTTAGTAAGGCAAGGGGAAGAAGACCCCACTAAAAACACCCATGCACCCCAATTGCGAGGTTCTCAAGTCAGTCCTCAAGATACCTCCGGCACAATTAAAATTGCTTTCGTCAGCCAAACAGCAGACCCTGGAAACTATCAGGCATGTCCCACCCTTCATTCTCAACTCACCTCCCCCTCAGCACAACTCCCAGCCCGCCGTGTCTACCTGACAAGTGACAGCCCAGTCTGATTAAATGCTTCTAAGGGAGGGGACTCGTGGGCCTCCATGACAGGCCAAAAGTGATCACCATGGAGATACATAATTACAGCTGTCAACGCATCTACTGTCCTGCTGACATCAATTTGATTGCTCCCAGCAATAATGATAGACAAAGCTTAGTGCGCACTCTCCTGCCCCCAGTCTCTTCATCTATTCCTTGGTCCATTTAGCTGACATGCAACATTCACACAGGCAAATAACAGCAGTAAGCAGAACATTTAAGGCATTTTAATTGTTTTTTCTTTCTATGGATGGATCACAACTGCAAATGTTATTACATAAAACTCCTGCTGCAGCATTAATTGAAGAAAGATTTGGTGGGACAAAGACTGTAGGGGGTAGAGTTTGTCCATTATCACTTTTACTTTCAACAGGTCTCACGTTTGAAAATTGCAAATTGCAAAAACTTGAGAGGGCAAAATGTTTGACATTCTGTGAGCTATTACAACATGGTGGAAACTTCTAACAACTAGAGTAATCATTACACTTCTTATTTAAGACTTTTTCTGTTTGATTAAAAAAGTGTTTGGATATGTCCCTCTGACACTTGCTCTCATGTGCTATTTAGCATCACATAATGCCTGTTCAGTCTTTACAATTTTTTTCTGCCTCCACGCTTTGAACACAGCATGGAGTCTCTAGGCCTAGAAGGGGTCAAATCCCTTTAGAAAGCACATGGGCAAAAACAGTTTAAAAGTGAAATAAATCATATATCCAATAACATCTTCAAATTTAGAAGTCTTCCTGTAATCTTTCACCGTCTTCTTACCACCCATCAAACTGAACAATCATATTCACAGATGCTGCAGCCTTGTCACCCGCTAGCTAACATTGCATCATCTATACATGCACTTAGTGCCTTGATTAAGAGAGAGGGTACAGCCCTTGTTCTTTTTATGCAACCAGATTGCTTAAAGGACAAGGAATAGACTGACTATGGGATAAAATGAACACTGGTCACTTTTTCTTAGAGCTGATGATACTGCTCAAAACAAGATACATTGTTCTCCTTAATAAAGTCCTGCTAATGAGCTGATTTTTGTGCTAGAATTTCTTGATGTCTGACTACAACAGGGGGCTAGATTAAAGTTTTGGGTTTTGTTTTGTTTTTTTAAAGAAAACACAAAAATGTCATTTCCCATTCTTAGGATACTATAACCTTTTACAATATAAATTATTGCTTATATGATTAAATGTGTTTGAACTTACCCTATTGAGTGGATTCTAATGTTTCTGAATACCATAGAGTACAAATAATATTTTTTATTTAACACAAAACCTGACTCCCCATGAATTTCCCTTGTCCCTCAATTTACACCCTTTGGTGTTGACATGCTCTAACATAAAAGTGTGACATAAATCAAGGTCCAGGCCCCTCAGTTGGTATCACAGTTAATGACTTACACCAGGTAGATGTGTCGGCTCTTGGTACTGAGACAGTCTCCCAATAGACGGTAAACCGAAAGACTTGTAGGGGTCCTGGGGGTTCAAAGGGAGGGAAGCACAGTCTTTGAAACAGAAACCAGCACAAGGAAGGTTAACTACAGTGAAGAGTATTTATGGGTCTATTTTTAAACATACAGTGTTTACCAGTTCAAGATTCCAGAGTATGAATGTCTCATCCTCTAGACAACTTCCAAGTATATTTAAAAATCAAACAGAACTGCAAGCAGAGTTGAGCCTGACCTCCATCATACTTTATTGCAGTTGGTAATATTCCAGCTTTTTCTTAAACTTCTTAGAATGCCTTAAGCCAAAAATAAAATGACCTAAACTCTCCATCAAAATGTTACTCAAATTCAGAACAACTAATGTAACACACTAAAGACATGTGTTTTTCTTACTTTTCCAAACAGCTCGCATGTGGTCAACCTGAGAAGCTGAGTTCTTCAAGCAAAGACTCAGAAAAAAAGTTGCACATGCTTCCACATACACACGTGTTCCACGCATAACATCATGGGGAACAGAACTGGAGAGTTCGGGGTCAGCACTTCACATATGACCCAGAGCAGTAACATGGGGACAAAGCCTAATGTTGAGCTACTTAAAGATTTCAAAATGACTCACAGCAATTTTAAAGATACTACTAACTCACTGTTGTACATCAGCAGAATATTTTTGCATCTAAAAGATACAAATATTTACGTTGCATTCTTCTGAAGAAAGCATCTTTGGGTACTGAATGATCTGACATCTTATTTGCATAAGCTGTCAGACTAAGACTTTGGCAATACCCATAATTAAAATTATGAATCAAGAGTATGTGCTTTACTAAAAGCTTTACAATTCATGGAATCATAAAGGACAAAATCAACAACACTCAGCCGAGGCTCATTTGCTGTTGATTTCGCCACCCAGGAAAACAGGAGCTTTGCTTAAACTCCATTCTGGTTTTAGTTGTTCCAGATTACCTAGTGTTCATCTGTTTTGGCCACAGGTTATCATACCCCAATCTGCCTGCAGTTTAGACATACTGGCTGCCCTGCCTTGGACATAACCACCCTCCTGCCTCCCATCAAAACACATTTTACCTCAGCATAAACCCGACATTCAACTGCCCAGCCACTGAGGGGAATATCCGTTTGCTTGTGCCTGAGGGGGTAACCCTTAGCAACACGAATCATTTCTTGGACTAAGTCCAGGCCGGTAATGCATTCTGTGACAGGATGCTCAACCTGTAAGGCCAAGACCGCCGGTTAATAGGCGAAGAAAAAGGCAAATAAATGGACATCAACAATGAAAATTCCAAGTTTCAGAGTCAAGTGAAGCTAATTCTGTTTAACCTTTAGTAATACCTGAAGAAAAATTTTCATTGAAATACACAAAAGGAAAGAATAAACACAATTCCTCGCAGATGATGGTCAGAATAACCTGAGATCATTTGTAAGCTTTGGTGTTTGGTTTTTTGTTTTTTTTGTTTTTTTCTGGTTTTGATTCATTTGTGGCCCAACACTTAACAGTTCAACTTTACGTTTCTTTTGGTTCTCAACATGGCTGACAGTCAGCCCCTTCTGTGCGCTTGCCGCAGCATGTGTGGCGAGGTGGCTGGTGTTCTCCAGACCACGTCTAGTCTGAGCTGTGCCCACTTGCTCGTGCTTTCGCTAACCTGTCCTGACAAGCAGCAAGATTAGCGTAATCTTGCATCCGTGCGGCTTGGCAGAAAGCAGCAGATGGAGCCTTCGGGTTGCTTTCCCTCCAGACAGGTTTGGGCAGTGCTTAGCATGCACGTTGGCAGAGAAGGGTGAGGGAGACCACTCTGCTTCCTCAGCAGACTGCGGGCAACTGCTTCAGCTGCCGCCACCAGGGGAGTACCTGCCTGGCCTTCCACACCAACACGTGGGATACATATGTGCAGACACACGCAACTGACATACGGCCACATGGGCAGGGATATATCATTACAATTTGATTGACTGTTTGCTTACAAATCTTTAGTCTTGGGCTAAAATAAAGCCGTTTGCAGCACTGGAAAAAAAGAAAAGAACATGATCTTTCATCTAAAATCTCAAGTCCTAAAAATTTCAGAAAAGCTTTGGTCATATGTACTACTTTGAAACTTAAGTTCTATGTGTACGTCACAATAATTTCTTTATCGTGACATGTCATATTTCATACGTGAACACAGGAAAAGGTCACCGAACAAGCAAATTCTCTTCTGGCCTTGACTGCACTAATTGAAGGACAGGGCTTAGTCATTACAATAATCTTGAAGCTTATCATAAGCAGACAATGCCATGGTCTTTAAAAAAAAAGCTTGGTAAAAATAAACAGATGGCATCCATAATTAGCTCTGTGTGTGTTATGAGTTTGTTTACAGTTTCAACAACATTTTAAGACATTTTGACATAATCTTAATGACAAATCATTGCTAAAATAAGCATCTACTCTTTGTAAAATAAATGTGACACTAAATAAAGATCTTATTAGACAGTTAATGCATATATATTTTAAATCAAACTGATTTGTGAGAAACAATATTCTACAAGAAGCAAGTGCAAAACCCTTCTGCTAATACTCAACACCAATTTCTTGTGAAAAAACATCCCAGCATTCTTAGCTATTCAAGATTTAAACCTACTACGGGCCAAACCCATAGTAGTGACTGCACAGTGTGGAAACGCTGGACGTACTACCTGAATACACCTACCTCACCAGAGATGGGGTAAAGAGGCACTCACAACACTGTGGACAACACTGTGCACAGAGCTACTTCACTGATGACGAAAGAATGCACAGTGACAGCACAGCATGGATGTACTACCTGAACACACCCACATCAGCAGTGATGGGGTACACGCACGCTCATGATGCTATGCACAGAAGCAACCCCACTGCTGGTGCAGTCTTCCAGAAGGCCAAGGCTGCATCCATTTATGAGGAAACATACAAACTCTGAATAAAGAGCATGCTATTTTAAAAAATGGCCCATGCTTTTTAAAAAGGTCGTGATCATAAATGACCAAAAGACCATGGGATTGTCCCAGATTAAGAGAGACAACAGAGAGAGCTGAATATAGGGCACAGACCTGTGAACCCAGCACTCAAGAAAGCAGAGGCAGGAAGAGCCCAATTTCAAGGCCAGCTTGGGAAACACTGGGAGACCCAATCTCAAACACTGGGAGATCCAATCTCAAAAATCAAAGAGAAACAAAAAGTAAAAAATGGAAAGAATGACTATGTGTGACATATAACCCTGATCTAGAATTTTTCTCCTCTCACAATAGTGAGCCCTCTGGTAAAATATTAAGTCCTATGCAAAGACTGCATAACAGTAATGTGTCAATATCACCATCCTGATTGGGGGGGTTCTGTGGCTATGGAAAAAATTATTCCCATGGATATTCTAGGAAATAGCATTTAGGAAAGATGAGACATAAGGTCTAAAATTTTACTCAGAAAGCGTCTATGGTAAAAAAAAAAAACTCTCTCTCTCTCTCTCTCTCTCTCTGTGTGTGTGTGTGTGTGTGTGTGTGTGTGTGTGTGTGTGTGTGTGTGTGTGTGTGACTCTGCACATGAACTTGCTGACAGGGCTAAGTGTTGGGAGCTCAGAGTCACTTCCGCGTCCCCATCTTTATTCTAAGTCACAAATCATTTAAAGATTCAAAAACTAAGTAAACATACAAGTCACTTAAAGGGCTTTGTATTTCCTTGGGATAAGACGTGATTAACATAACAGTATCTGGCTGGGTCAACACGTGCTGCCCCTCAGAGACTCATGAGGCAGCTATGACAGCCGCTCGTTTGTTCTGTGACTCCCTGACCTACACTTTTCAGACTTCACTCTGAATCTACCTAATAGTTTCTAAGACATTTTAAAAAATAGGTAGCTATATAATCAGGCCTTCCTTTGGAGGATGAGGACTTGGACAGACTGTAATTGCACAAGTGAGCATGCTAACAGCAAGAGGATCCTCGGACAGATGACTACAGAGGATGAGCTCAGCCACTGTGCAGAGAGCGATGAGAAAGAGAATCCACAGTTCCCAAACAGAGGGATATTTGACTACAAATGTCTAGTAGCTAGCAATCGCATGGCCCAAAGGAGACACCAGAGAGGAGAGGTATATGGTACAAATGTTAAATCTCTAAATAATACCACTATAAGTTAGCATGTTTTGCTGATGTCTTTAGTAAATACATTAAGCGTGACTAGACAGGCATTAGATAGAAATGGCCTATGTGTCAGCCTTGCCTTGGGTAGGATATGAATGTGAATATACTAGGGATAGACATGACTATCCACTAACATAGGAGGACTCTGTTCTCATACACATGACAGTCTTGTCAGTATGCTCGCGTGGTGTTATAGCACCCTCTCTCTCTCTCTCTCCCCCCACTTGCTGCTGTCCCATATATAAGGATAATGGATGCTGTAAGCTTCGGTTCTGCTCTCCAGGTTCAGAAAGACTCTTTGTCTAGACCAGGATCTAACATGTGCCCATTAAAATTCTGAAGGCCCTCCTCCTGGGAATACTAGGTTTCAAAAGAAAGACCCAAAGTTATTAGACTTTTGATCTTTGGGAATGAAGGGTAAAAAGCATGTTGAGGGAGGCCTCAGCCCGTGTCTCCTGCAAACCCACCTTGAAAGCAATAGCTACACACGAGAGAAGCTGCACACAAACTTGGGCTCCATCACCCAGTGTGCTCCTGCTGAGAACAAACAGAGGAGGACAGGAGAGAGGGCTACTCAGGGCTCACACGTGTCTTCCCCTCACGCACTGTGTCCTGAAGCTCTAACCCTCGCCACCTCAGAATGAGACTATCTGTCGGGGGACAGGACCTTTAACCGCGTGGCTACCTTAAATGAGGTCACTAGAGCGTGCCTAGGACCCTTAGAAGAAGAGACTGGGAATAGGCACACAGAGCACAATGCAAGAACATGTGCAGAAAGACAGACATCTATCTGCAAGCCTCCAGCGCTGTTAAGAAAATGATCGGCAGCCTGAGGAACCGAGCAAGAGGGCCCCAAGTGGGATATTAAAGAGTGCATGGAAATCCAAAACTTGGCGGGACATGTTGGCCCATGCATTTAATGCTAGAACTAGGGGGGATACAGGCAAGTTGATCTCAGTGAGTTTGAGGCCATACTGGCCTATACAGTGAGTTCCAGGACAGCTAGGACTATGCAGTGAGACTTTGTATCAAAAACTCACAAAAGGTCCATAACTCAAAGACAGCAAAATAATTTATAAACGCCATAAAACAAAACCTCAACTGTCTGACAGGCTTGCCCACAGACATCTGTTTAATTTATTCACCACAAACATAGACATACAAAGAAAGGGGGGGTTACCATAAGAATTTGCCCAACTATATCTACTGCCAGAGAACATGAGAACACAATTTCTCTTGCAATGTACACAAGAACTAAAACCCAACAGAACTGCTAAATTATAAAAGAGAATCATTAGGGATAATTAATGATTCGCACAGTAAACAGAAGGAAAGGCAGAATTAAAAACAGAAGAAAATATTACTTTAAAAGAGAAAAATTGTGACATCAATAATTAATGAGGGCAGCCTTTTCACATTGGGAGTATGTCAGATTGCATCATCTAATATTTGTGTGTGTGTGTGTGTGTGTGTGTGTGTGTGTGTACAAATGTGTGGTTATAAGAGTGTGAGTGAACCAATGTCTATACATGTGTCAAAGACCTTACGATGTTGCCCCTTGGACACCATTCACCTTTTGAGACTGGGTCTCTCACAGGCCTGGAAGTCACCAGGTAGGCTAAGCTTGCTGATCAGTAAGGTGGATCGAAAGGATCCACCTGTCTCTGCCTCCCCAGTGCTGGGACAAGGAGCTAATGGTGTACCTCTAGGCCTGGCTTTTTGATCTGAGTTCTGGGGATTGAACTCGGGTCTTCATGTTTGTGTGAACTGAGCCAAGTCTCCAACCACAGACTCCATTATTTAAAAGTGGTTCTTGAACTTAAAAAGCAGGCAGAGGAAAGATAAAGCAGCAGTTGATGATCTGGGGAGACGGACCAGTGGATGAATCACTTGGTACTCAAGTGTAAGGACATGAGCATCTGATGAATGAAAACAAAGAGGTCACTGATGGTGAACTATATAGTAAGATGCTGGTGCTGAGTGCCGTGGAGTTTGTGGCCCCTGGGAAAAGATCACAGACGCAGTCTCACTATAACTAAAATATTTATGGATTAGCTTCTAATAGGACAACTGCCATAAAGTCGAATCTCAGGAGTCTCAGGAAGGAGGTGTGTGGGAAAGGGTTTTTAAAGTGGGAAAACCATAAGACATTCAATATCTATGTAAGCAAGCAAAAATTGGTCTGTGCTGCCAAATTAAAGGGTTAAAGCAACACAAAACTTGCATAAGCAAGTTACAGAAGCCAAAAAAGCTGTTTGTCATATCATAACGAATAGATGGTCATAGCTGTACATTTTAAGGAGGGAATCACCAAACTAGGGTTACTGAGACTTATCTTCCAGTCTAGAGTAAGAGACAAATGACTAGTGGGCACCAAGATGAATGCCTGGCATAAAATGCAGTTTCTTTAGCCATCACACCGACCACCCACCAATATGAGAACCAGGAGAGCCAGGTCTGCAAATAAGAAGACAAATGATGGGCTGACTAATGAGAACAAGTAGTAAAATCAGCACAAGTGAAGAGTTAGGGAAGCTTAGCTAGAAATGTGTCCATTCCCACTAAGTTTTACTACAGGGAAACAGCACACTATTTCAAATTAGAAAATAAAAACCAAGAGCAAAATGTTTTTCATGATCATTTTTCTTAAGATTGTATCTTACAAACTATACCTAGAAAATTTTTAAAAATTCCAATATTTTGGCAACATCGTTACTTTTATTTTATTAAATGTAAATAGGACAATCTAATAAACTAAATTTTTCACATGTAAAAATAAAAGCAATGAGAAAAAATAGTTCTCTTGGATACTAAACTATAAGATATGACATAATGGAGAGAGTGTCCAAGGCTGAGCAAGCAGTCCAAAGTCGGGGGCGGGAGGAGGGAGAGTGAGAGAGAGAGAGAGAGAGAGAGAGAGAGAGAGAGAGAGAGAGAGAGAGAGAGAGAGAGAGAGAGAGAGAGAGAGAGAGAGACTCAGCGGCCAAGTGAGCAGAAGTACCTCTGGGAAAGATCACCTGTGTCCCAGCCAGCATCCGGTGCCATTCTCTGTATGAGATACCCAGCTGCATCAGCAACCACTGGACCCTCAGATGGCCTACATATACAGGAGCAACCACCAGAGCAGTGGCCCTGCCTGCACCTGGAGAGCCTTGGCACCCCCTACAACTGGAGGAGCAATCACCAGAGGCTCTTCCCTGCCTGCACCTGTCGGAGAGATCATCCAAGTCACAGCCCCCAACTGCACCAATTAACAAATGAGAGACCCCAGGAGCACAGGCTCCGCCTGTACTGATTGGAGGAAGACGACATGGGTAGACAACAGCGTGAAAATGCACTCACAAAGAGCAATGCGGCACCACCAGAGACTGATGGCTCTACAACAGCAAGGCCTGAGCATCCCAACGCAGAAGTAAACAACCTAAAAAATAGCCTTATGAAGATGATAGAGGCCCTTAAAGAGGAAATGAAAAATTACCTTGAAGAAATGAAGGAAAAGACAGACAAAAAAATTGGAAGAGATCAACAAATCCCTTAAAGAAAACCAAGAAAAAAAAACAATCAAGTAGATGAAAACAAACAGAGAATTATGGAAATGAAAAATCTGGGCTAACTATCAGGAACTACAAATTCAAGCACAAACAACAGAATACAAGAGATGGAAGAAAGACCGTCAGGTATTGAATATACAATAGAGGAAATGGATTCAATGGTCAAAGAAAATGTTAAATCCAACAAATTCTTAACACAAAATATCAAGGAAATCTGATATGAAATATGAAAAGACCGAACCTAAAAATAATAGGGATAAAAGAAGAACTCCAGCTCAAATACAGAGTTGGTCGAGTTGGGGGAAGGACAGAGAGAGAGAGAACAAGGAAAGAATTATCTTGATAGAGGGAGTCATGGGATTAATGAGAGACCCAGCACTGGGGACTCCCAGAAATACACAAGGATGACCCCAGATAAAACTCTAAGCAATGTGGAGAGGGTGCCTAAGTTGGCCTTCCTCTGTAATCAGATTGATGACTACTGTAATTGTCATCATAGAATCTCCATCCAGTAACTGATGGAAGCAGATGCAGAGATCCACACCTAACCACTGGACCAAGCCCCAAAAATCCAGTGACAGAGAGGGAGGAGCGATAATGTGAGCAAAGGAGCCAAGACCATGATGGGGAAACCCACAGAAACAGCTGACCTGAGCTAGTGGGAGCTCACGGACTCTGGACCGACAGCTGGGGAACCTGCATGAGACCAAACTAAGACCTCTGAATGCAGGTGACAGTGGGCAGTTTGTGGGGCCACCATCCGAGGGACCAAGATCTACACCTAATGAATGAACTGGCTTTTGAGAGCTTGTTGCCTTTGAAGAGATAACTTGCTTAGCCTAGACACAGGGGAGAGGACCTTGATCCTGCCTAAACTTGGTGATGGAACAGACTTTATTGACTCCCCATGGGAGGCCTTACCCTCTCTGAGGAGCAAAAGGAGGGTGGGGTGAGGGGGGAACAGAAGGAAGGGAGGGGGGAGTTGGAATACATATATATACACATATATATATATATATGCTTTACTACCAAAAAGAGATATGACATAATATCTAAGATACTATAGCACTAGCACCCAAATAAGCAGAAAGGTGTTTTAAACTAACATATGTGATATAGTTGAATCTATTGAGTGTCTTAAATAAACATAATAGAATTTATTCCAGACAGAGAGATTCCAATATGAAATATAAAGTGTATTCTAAAAGAAAACATGGGGGTGAAATTTTGGTTTATCATAGAATAGGGAAAATCCAATACTATCACAAAGGCACAAATTTCATGATAGAGAAGATTTAAAAACTTAACCTCTTAGAAATGAAACCTTTATCAGAAAGCAGCATGCAAGTCAAGAAGACAGACAACAGATGAAGGGGAAATACCTGCGAATGGTGTCTGAGGCTTTTTTCCCTATGCTGGGGATCAGGTGACTTCTGACCCGGGCGAGGAAGACCCAGCCACCTGCTCATAGAGCGAGCATCAGAGCCCAGGCACCAACCTCATGAAGCAAGGGCTGGTAGGGTGCACAGGCAGAGCCGCTGGGACCACACAATGGGAACATGCAAGGTATTAAATTCAGGCCATATGGAAGAGCTGTGGGCATATCGGCCCTCCTCAACCACTGGAAGGATGGAGGGATAAGGGAGCAGGGGGAGAGAGAGAGAGTGAGGAGATCATACAAACTGTTCTGGAACGTAAAATACAAGCTCAGTGTAAAAGGACTTAAGGATGCACAGGATACTCCACCATCAGCTGACCATCTTGAGAATAAAGCTGACCTGAGGATCCACGCCTCAACTTGGTGACTCTCGGCAGTACCTCTAGAAAAACAAAATTTGTCGGTCCAAATGTCAACCTTAGACACATCCACTAAGTAAAGATGCTGCTCACATTTCCGTTACCAGAAAACACACGTGGCTTGAAGCTAGGAAAGTGACCGGCTCGTCAGGAAATTTCAAGAGAAAGGAACAAAGCAAATTACAGCCCTCATCGTTCAAGCTGATACACTAATTAAAGATAAAACAGACTGCAGGACCTACAAAATTTGGTGTGTGCTTTAAGCATTAGGATCTCAGCTTAGAAAATAAATTTGAAAGAGAAAATACACTGTTTAAAAAAAAAAAAGAACATAAGTGGTTAAGAACATATCCTGCTCCTGGAGTTCAATTCCCAGCACATCAAGTGGCTCACAACCACCTGTAACTTCAGCTCCAAGGGATGCCATACCTTTGGCTTCTACAAGTACCTGTACTCACATGCATGCAAGCACACACACACACACACACATACACATACATGCACACACACTTTAAAATAACAAAAGTAAATTTATTAAGAAGAGAAGAAAAGTTTCTATTAAAAAAAAGAACATTTTAAATGAGATCAGAAACCAGACATGGTGGCACACATGTATATGGGGCAGGAGGGTAACAGTGATTTTGAAGGCATCTTTATCTACAACAAGTTCCAGACCTGCCAAGATTGCACAGGCTTAGAGGGGACATGCGAGAAATGCCTCCTCGATACTGTGAGAAAGGCCTCCTCGATACTGTGAGAAGTCCAAGATTTGTTCTTCATGATCCCATGCAGTAGACCTGTTTACTATCAAACATCTCCCTACACACAAACACATTCTAAGAAGGCAAAAATTCATTTATTCTTGCTAACTGGCAGGGTCACAGTCAGGGCAAACGAACCCAAGAAAAGAAATGTGAATAAGTATTAAATGGACGTGACCTGTATCAAAAGGTGATGTTAAATAGCACTGTCAGAACTAACATGATGAAATTTTCTAACAACCCCCATCTCCCTGACCCCCAAATCTATTTGTCACATTTGAGGTGACAGGATCTCCTAGCAAGCTATCCAGGATAAAAGTAGACAGGCACGGAGGTACTCCAGTGATTTCAACTAACTGCAAAGGGCTGGCTGCCTGATGGAGAAGACTGTAGGGCAAGCTTTAAAAAGCAATGGGCTAAAACAAATGTGCCAGAAACAAATGAGAGGACAAAGGAAACCAATAGAGCTGGATGGGTGTGGTAATATGTGAAGCCGGCTACTGGGGAGGCTAAGGCAAGAGTATAATTAGAGGCCAAGAGTTCAAGGCCAGCCAAGGTAACAAAGCAAGACCTTGTCTCAGGGAGTTACAAACTGCCCTACAAAAGACACCGGCTGTTAGTTTCATAGATGACGACACGTACTTAACACAAAAAAATCTGTCTTTGTAGAACAAAACAAAAACATTCTTTCATTACAAATTTCTTTCTTGATCCCTTTGAAAGCAACTATTCCCATCACAGCATAATGAAGCCCCTGTCTTAATAAAAACATGATTTTCTAACTCATTATCCAATTAGATTCACTTAATTAGAAAGCTATTACTTTAATAAAAAAATCAAATTCATATCTAAAAGGCAAAATTATAAAGATATTCCCATGAAGAGAATATGAGCTAAGAAATGTAATTTCAAAGGGAGTACCCAACAACTTACTGTCAATAATAAATGTTACAGATGTTTAGGATATTGGCCACAAAATTCAGTTAAATGCATCACTCTGCTAAAAACCAATCTGTTACTACTTGACAGGCATATTTTTACTCTACCAGTAACTTTTTCATACAAAGTTATTTTTCATATAAAGTGTTATTTGGTGATAACACCCAAGGGACTGGCTGGTATTTGATGTGCATACCAAGTCCCTTGCATCTAAGGCTCATCCTGTGACCAGTGAGGTTCTAACCCTCAGGGGAGCATTTCCACTTGTCATTTAGAAAGGAAAAGATATGTGACAGTGAGGCACGGGCTGCCCTTATGGGACAGGACAGGGGCAGGGGTGAGTGAAAGCACACACTCACATGTATATAATGGACTTCTTAATGCCAACAGCTTGGAACCTGTACTCACAGTTACTGGGACTTAGTAACAAGAGAGGATGTTCTGGAGAACATCAAAGACGCTGGGCAGTGGTGGTGCATACCTTTAGTCCCAGCACTCAATTGAGCAATTGAGATGGGGGTTGGGGAGTCAAACTGGTAGAAAATTTCATCATGATAGTTCTGACAGTGCTATTTAACATCACCTTTTGATACAGTTCATGTCCATTTAATACTTATTCACATTTCTTTTATTGGATTTCTTTTCTTGGAGGCAGAGGCAGGTGGATCTCTGTGAGTTCCATGCCAGCCTGTTCTACGGAGCAAGTTCCGGACATCCAGAGCCTTTACAAAGAGAAAAGCTGTCTTGTAAACAAAACAACAACAAAGAGTAAGACTACAGGAAAGAATTATCAGCCAAAAATCCAACCAACAAGCTTGCAGAGATATAAGCACAACATTGAGCACCATTTTTTGTCCTGCAGGCATGTGCACTCCAGCTGCAAAGTAATACTAGGGATGTCGTTTCTTCCTTTAGTAGCACTGAGCAACTGAAAAGCACAGCCATAAAATGAAAGGTGATCACAAGAGAGGGCATAGAAAAGCCTCCTCCACAAGGAGTAGAGGGCACAAAGGAGCAAACCCTCAAGGTCAGAGTGGCTTGCAAGAGAGCCACTCCACCTAACACCCATCCCCCACCCTCCCATCCCCCATCCTCCCACCCCCCACCCCCGCTGGACTGTAGATGGTCTGGTTCAGTACCCCTCAGAAGCCTAAGGTACCCTTAGTACCACAACATACTATCACAAATCTCTGTAAGAAAGGATGCATCATCTAAGACGTCAACGTACCACTAAAAAGAATTTTAAAAATAACAATGGTAACCAATATACCGGGGTTGGAGAGATGACTCAGTAGTCAAGAGCACTGTTGACTCTTGTAGAGGACCTAGGTTCAATTTCTGGGGCCTACATCACTGCTCACAACGATGAACTGGTAACTCCAGTTCCAGGGAATCCAACAGCAGGCACATGCATAGTGCACATATATGCATGTATGAACACCATTCACACACATAAAATCACATAAGCTAATAAATAAAATATTACATGAGCAGCACGAATACTTTAAAAAGGCATAAAAGCATTCAAGCAGCACCTGAGCAGAGTCAGCAAGTAGAGCACCCAGTCACAGGGTTCCAGAAAGGGACACTGTCGCACATACCATAAGACAACTAAGCTGACTGTGTTTAAGGAAGTAAAAGAAAAAAAATAAATTTTGGATAGGAGATGAGAATAGATAGTAAACAGTGAACTGCATTTAAAAAAAATCAAATACAAAGCCTATCCTGATGTGTAAACAACAGAAACTATAAACTAGTGGGTGAATGATGCCTGCAGTTCGGCACGAGAAAACAAAGGGGTAGGCCAAAGGAATCCAGGTGCAAGGTGAAAACTATCAAAGAAATGATATGTAATGACATGACCTAAACTACAAAATTCAGAAGGAAAAGACTGTACTAACACAAAAGCCGCTGAGACTCAGGAAATCCTATGAATTCTGCATGTGTATGTATACATGCACTGAAGAAAACTAGGGGAAAAAATTAAATTGTTTAAGCTTTTATTTTACTATGTTTAAACAGTTTTAGTGAGGAGGCTCAGCAGGTAAGAGTGCTTGCCTTGTGTCTTAGGGTTTACTATTGCTGTGAGGAGACACCATGACCACTGCAACTCTTACAAAGAAAACATTTCATTCAGGGGCTCACTTATAGTTTCAGAGGTTCAGGACGTTATGGCGGGACCATGTGGCATGCAGGCAGGTACGGTGCTGGAGAAATAGACAAGTGTCCTATATCTTGCAGGCAACAGAAAGCCAACTGAGGCCCTGGGCAGTAACCTGAGCATAGGAAACCTCAGAGCCTGCCACCCACAGTGACACACTTCCTCCAACAAGGCTCTACCCACTACAACAAAGCCTCACCTCCTAATAGTGCCACCCCCCCATGGGATTATGGGATTATGGGGGCCAATCACATTCAAACTACCACACCTTTCGAGCCTGGGGACCTGAGTTTGATCCTGAGAACCACAAGAGGTGGAAGGAGAAAATTGGTTCTTTAATCTTCAGTCCCACACATGCACCGCAGCACACACAACCCTCACACAAACACGTCATGAACACATACAACAATAACGGATGTTTCAAACATGCTAAAGCATTAAAAACCAAATTCATAACTACTGTCAGAATCAAAAAAGTAACTATCTACATGCAAGCAGACACAGATGTTTAAAGTCTCCCTAAGAATAGGCAAGTGTAACAATGAATTTGAGAGGGAGTGAAGGGAGCCAATGTGGAGGAATTAGAAGAAGAAAGGGGAAGATGACATACAAATTAATTATGATAATATGATATATATCACACATGTGTGTGGCGTACATGAGTCTGCCACAAGCAAGCCTTTGAGAGAAATTTCCAGTCACAAAGGAAGGAAAAGAGTATTTCTGTGTGGGCAGAATAGTGACTGTTTAAAACAATAATACGAGATATTACCTTGATGACAGTGGAGTGACCTAACTTCTCCTCCAGCCAGGTGAGACAACAGACTTGGATAAATCAAAGCTGTCTCTTGTGGGACAGAGGTTCTAGCAAAAGCTCAGAGGTACAAACCACAGTAGGGATAAAGTGAAACGCTAAGCACTGGAAATCCAAGAAGAGAAAAATGGAAACATTGACTAAATTTAAATCCCGAATGTATCAAAAACAAGTTCAGCTATATGGGGCAGGACCAGAAGTTCACTTGAGCCTGGAGTTCAAGGCTATCCTATTTAAAAAAAAATAAAAAGTATGGTACCTAAGAGTTCATGATGCTGTCTAGGCATAGACAAGATGAAAGACCTTGCCTTTAAAAATTATATGCTGCTTACAGAGATGTAAATAAAATGAATTCACTCACAGACAGGTGGAAAGAATGAAGAAAAACACGCCATGCAAAACAAGAGCTGCTGAGAAAACCACCTTAAGAAAGACCACTAGCTTCCCAGTCGTGACGGGGAGGACAGGGCCACTGAGAAAAACCCAACTCCAGTGTCCAAAACCACAGGACTGGTCAGGACCGAGTACAGAAAGCGTTGCTCTTGCAATCCCTGTATATTAAGAGAGGCCGTCCAGTTACATGAGGCCACTTCCAGGGACAGGTATGCACAGAAGATAGCACGCTGAAGCAAAGGCTTCAGGGTGACAGCTAAAGCTAAGCGTGGGAAAGTAACGAAGAAGAGTGCTCGCCATCCCGGTGATGTGTAAAGGGCCATCGGAGTGGTAGAAACATTCAAGCCCTACTCAGCTTCTGCCCGAGGGAACCCAACTGCCCTCCCGCAACACTCACACAAACCACCCCGCTAAAGGCCTAATGGGAACGGAGTGGATTCTGTTTTCAGGCGTGTTATGATTTACGCCAGTCTCTGTTACTAAAGGTGGCATTTCACAATCCAGGCCACCCATTCACCACAGTCTCATAAAGCCGCAATACATTTTCTGCTTCAGCAGACCAAATGTGTTTTACAAATAGTGCACCAGATTGAACGGAATTCCTTCCAAACCCATGTCCATCAAGAATCTGTGAATATGCACTTATTCGGAAAGAGTCTTAACAGATATAACAATTTAAGGTCATACTAGAGAGGAATGACCCCCAAAATCTTTTAGAAAGAGGAAACTTAGGACATGGGGACACTTAAGGAAAAAGCCAGGTGACAGCTGAAGCACAGACCAGAGCTGTGCTGCCACACACCAAAGAACAACTGGTCAACTGAAAGTCACCTGATGCCATTCTTGCTCAGCGCCAGCATGGAAGAAACTTTGCCGACAGACTCCAGTTAACACTTCACTCAATGAGTAAACTGGGAAATGAATTAAGTATCTATAGAACATCTGCAGAAGTTAAATAGATAAAATATAAACTGGCATTTTCTTCAAAGGAGTATCACATG
The DNA here is from genome assembly GCF_017639785.1 of Mesocricetus auratus. Classification (NCBI taxonomy): domain Eukaryota; kingdom Metazoa; phylum Chordata; class Mammalia; order Rodentia; family Cricetidae; genus Mesocricetus; species Mesocricetus auratus. The sequence goes on from NW_024429180.1 coordinate 1,761,051, forward strand.
GAGTATCATGAAACTCCCTGTTTTAACCGTGCCAGCACCAAAAGAATAAATAATGTATGACCCATTGACAAAAGTTGAAATGAAAGAATAGCTAGTAAAACCTAGTATGGCAACACAGGACAGGATTCCATCAAAATAGGAGACACCCCAGAGACGGAGGGAGATGGCATGAAAATGGGCACTTCACACCACTAGACCTAGCAGATGCTTATTTGATTTCTTGCTTCATAATATTTCATTTAACAATATGCTTGTATTTTGTCTACTTTTATTCAGATATTTCACAATTTAAGGGAAGGGGGGAAGGGGGAAGAAAATAAAGCCACCTGGGGGAGAGAGAGAGACACACACAGAGAGAGAGAGAGAGAGAGAGAGAGAGAGAGAGAGAGAGAGAGAGAGAGAGAGAGAGAGCACGTGCAAGGGGGGGGTGCATCAGCAGCCAAGTGAGAACCCTGAAAGCATACACAGCTGCTCCCAGAAACTATCTTGGAAGTGCCTCAGGGCATGGCAGGAGATGGTGACAGCACCAGTGCCACAGTTGGCCCAGGTCATGCCTGGAGACAGCGTCAGCACTGAAGTAGGCCGAGGTGGCAGCTGTGGCTGCCAGAATCTATCCAACCACTTGAGCCTCAGCTACAGCCCTGCCTGCACCTTAAGGATCAATCACTGGAGTCCTGGCCTGGCCCCCACCTACACTGAGAGGAGAGACCATGTGACCTTGGGCCCATAAACACATGGGGGGAGCAATCACCAGAGGCTCCACCCTGCCAGTGCCTGAAGGAAAATTCAATGGAGCCGGTGCCCCCAACTACACCAGTTGGAGGAACAGGGAGCCCCCTCCCCAAGCGCAGTCTCCTCCTCCTGTACTGACTTCAGGATGTCCGGGTAGACAACAAAGTAAGATCACACTCAACAACATAAAGAGCAATATGGCACAACCAGAAACTGGTGGTTCTACAGCAACAAGACCTGAACATCCCAACGCAGATGGGGCAGAAGAAAACAACCTTGAAAATAACTTTATGAAGATGACTGAAGCCCTTAAAGAGGAAATGAAAAAAAATCCCCTTAAAGAAATGGAGGAAGCCGGGCGGTGGTGGCGCACGCCTTTAATCCCAGCACTCGGGAGGCAGAGGCAGGTGGATCTCTGTGTGTTTGAGGCCAGGCTGGACCGATAGCCTCCGAAACAATACAGAGAAACCCTGTCTCGTAAAAACCAAAAAAAAAAAAAAAAAAGAAATGGAGGAAAAGACAAGAAAAAAATTGGAAACAATCAACAGTTCCCTTAAAGAAAAAGCAGTCAAATAGGTGAAGGAGATGACTCAAGACATGGAAACTGAAGTAGAGGCAGTAAAGAAAGCACAAACTGAGGGAGCTCCAGTAATGGGAAATCTGGATAAACAATCAGGAACTGCAGATGCAAGCATAAACAACAGAATACAAGAGATGGAAGAGAAAATCTCAGGCATTGAAGATATGATAGAGGAAATAGATTTATTGGCCAAGGAAAATGTTAAATCCAACAAACTCTTAACAAAATGTCCAGGGAATTTGTGACACCATGAAAAGACCAAACCTGAGAATAATGGGGATAGAAGAAGGAAAAGAATGCCAGCTCAAAGGCACAGGAAATATATTCAACAAATCATAGAAAAAAACTTCCCCAACTACAGAAAGACATGCCTATGGAAGTACAAGAAGCTTACAGAACACCAAATAGAATGGACAAAAAAAAAGTCCCCTCACCATATAATAATCAAAACACTAAACATACAGAATAAAGAAAGAAGATTAAGAGCTGTAAAGGAAAAGGGGCAAGTAACATATAAAGACAAATCTATCCGAATTACACCCAACTCCTCAATGGAAACAATGAAAGCCAGAATGTCCTGAACAGACATTATATAGACACTAAGAGACTATGAGTACCAGTCCAGACTACTATACCCAGCAAAGCTTTCAATCATCATAGACAGAGAAAACAAGATATTCTGTGACAAAACTGGACTTAAGCAATGCCTCTCCACAAATCCAGTTCTACAGAAAGCACTAGAAGGAAAACTCCAACCCAAGGAAGTTAGCTGTACCCACAAAAGAACAGGCAATCCCACACCAACAAATACTAAAAAAGGGAAACAAATATGAGCTACCACCAAAAAATAACAGGAATTAACAATCACTTATCATTAATATCCCTTAATATCAATGGACTCAGTTCTAAAAAAAAAAAAAGACACAGGCTAACAGAATTCATATAAAAACAGGGTCCATCCGGCTATAGCATACTAGAAACGTAACTTAACCTCAGACATTACCTCAGAGTAAAGGGTGGGGAAAAGACTTTCCAATCTGATGGACCTAAGACGCAAGCTGGTGTAGCTATCCTAATATCTAATATCTAACAAAACAAACTACAAACTAAAGGGAATCAAAAGAGATGGAGAAGGACATTTCACATTCATTGCAGGAAAAATCCACCAAGATGAAGTCTCAATTCTGAACATCTATGCCCCAAATATAAGGGTACCCTCATTTGTAAAAGAAACATTACTAAAGCTTAAGTCACATATAAAGCCCCATACACTAATAGTGGGAGACTTCAATACCCCACTTTCACCACTGGACAGAAACTCCCTCAGACAGAAGCACAACAGAGAAATAAAGGAACTAACACAAGTTATAACTCAATTGGATTTAACAGACATCTATAGAACATTCTACCCAAACACAAAAGAATATACCTTCTTCTCAACACTCCATGAAACCTTCTCTAAAACTGACCACATGCTCAGTAACAAAGCAAACCTCAACAGATAAAAAGAAAAATAAGGAATAACCCCCTGTATCAGATGAGATCACCATGACTTAAAGTTAGAATTAAAAAAACAACACTATTTGTAGATAGCCCACAAACTCATGGAAACTGAATAATGTTCAACTGAATCACCACTGGATCTAGGAAGAAATAAAGAAATTAAAGACTTCCTAAAATTCAATGATAATGACAACTCAACATACGCAAACTTAAGGGACACAATGAAAGGAGAGCTTAGAGGAAAGTTCATAGCACAAAACGCCTACATGAAAAATCTGGAGAAATCCCACACTAGCAAATTAACAGAACAACTGAAAGCTCTAGAACAAAAAGAAGCAAACTCACCCAGGAGGAGTATGTGGCTAGAAATAACCAAATTGAGGATTGAAATCAATAAAATGAAAACAAAGGAAACAATACAAAGAATCAATAAGTCAGAGTTGGTTCTTCAAGAAAATCAACAAGATAGAAACCTTTATCCAAACTAACCAAAAGACAGAGAGAAAATATCCAAATTAGCAAAATGAGAAATGAAAAGAGAGACAAAACAACGGACACTGAGGAAATCCAGAGAATCTTCAAAAGCCTGCACTCACAAAATTGGAAAATTTAAAGGAAATGATCAGTTTTCTGGATAAGTACCACATACCAAAGTTAAATCAAGACCAGATAAACAGATTAAATAGACATATAGCCCCTATGGAAATAGAAACAGTCATGAAAAGTCTCAAAACAAAACAAAACCCAAGGGCCAGATGGTTTCAGCATAGAATTCTATCAGAACTTCAAAGAAGAGCTAATGCCAATACTCCTCAAATTGTGAGGCTAGTTACCCTGATATCCAAGACACACAAAGATACAACTAAGAAAGAATATTACAGACCAACTTTTCTCATGAACATTGATGCAAAATACTCAGTAAAACACTGGCAAACCAAATCCAAGAACACATCAGGCAAACACCCATACACATAATAAAATTTTAAATTAAGTCAGTGGGCTGCTTAATCTCCTTAGCAGATGTCTCAGCACAAGTATAGACAGAAAATATTTACGTTTATGGCACTGGTATTTAAAATTTACTGTGAAACAAAACAAGAAAAATAATGAGTGAGGAGGGGCACAGAGCATGGAGAGGAAAAAAAACAGGTGCTGTTACCTGGAGTCTTGTATTCATTTCCAAGAAGTAAAAATTCTTCTGGGAGTCCACCAGAAATTCCACAGTTCCAGCAGAGGAATACTGCACAGCTTTAGCCAAAGCCACAGCCTGCTCTCCCATTGCTCGGCGAGTCTCGTGATCCAGAAAAATGCTACAAATACACAAAGCACTAAGCTGCAAAGCCTTGGTGATCTTTTAAGGGCTTACATAAAACTGCTACACAGGTCTGTCTGTATCAGTTTAGGAGCTGGTCCTGTTGCAAGGCAGAGACTGTGTCCTGTGGGACATGCTTCACCAATGTGACATGCCTCACCAATCCAACATAAGGTTTTATGGAACATTTCATCTTTTCATATTACCATACAGCTTCATTTCTAAAATATACAATAACTTTTACCTGGTAAAACTGAACATATGTACTAGGAGTTACTTCAAGCTAAAAGTAAATGAAAATAGCTTAACGGAGAATTGACATACACAATCCTTGTTTTACATAGATTCTGTATGTGCAAACTTGCCTACTTGCTATAACATATGTGCCCTTTAAAATACATATTTTAGCACCTTTGTGCATACATGAACAAGCAGAGAAGAAAACTGTCAGAAGCTGAGGATAAACAAATGATGTTCTCTCTTCCTATTCTAGGGTTTATATTTCATCACTGTCATCTCCAAGGAGAGAGAGAAAGACCCTGCTTGAGAGACCCTTGACCTTCATGCTTAGGTGTTATCTGGGCTTCTAAGAGCATAATGGCCGTGAAACATCTTATGGTGAACGCATACATGTAACGTAAGCCTAAAAAGAAATGTATTGAAGTCTTGGATTACCATTAAAATAGGTCTTCTTCAACTGGAACACACAGAAAACAAGGGTCTATACTGATCAGGTAGTCACATTTATACATTATGTGAAAATTCTATGGCCTGAGGCTCGAAGGAGCCCAAACCCGTATATCCCCTAGGAAAGACAGTTTGATATTTGATGTGGGATGTCCTTCTGTATTCTGTGAATATGTGCTGCTTTTATAGGTTAATGAATAAAGCTGTTTTGGCCTATGACAACACAGAATATTGCTAGGCAGGAAATCCAAACAGAGATAGAGAAAGAAAAAAGGCAGAGTTGAAAGACCACGGTAGAAGTAAGATACCAAAGCATTACCGGTAAGCCACAGTCATGTGTGGGTTGCACAGATCAGTAAATGAGGGTTAATTTAATTGTAAGAGCTAGTTGGTAATATGCCTGAGCCATTGACCAAATAATTATAATTAATGTTAAGCTTGGAGTGTTTATTCAGGAACTGATGAGTGGGATGAGAAAACAGACTGCAGAGACCTGTGGGCAGGAGAGAAACCAGTCCAGTGGGACCTGGTAAGACAGAGACAAACCTCCAACCACAAGCATTTGTTAATTCAGTGTCCACGGTGCCTTTGTAGAACATAACTAACTGCATTGAATAAACCTCTAATGCCTGTCACTGTCTCACAGGCAGGTCAAGCTAGAATGTTTTCAATAAACCTTGTTTAAATGAAGGGAAATTGTGTGTGTATGTGTGTGTGTGTGTAATGTAGACATATACCTACACATCATATACATATTCATATACTTGAGACAGAGAGTGAATGCCAAATAGCCAGTATTTACGGGTTCTTTATGAGAAAGGCTCTGAGAAATCAACATTAACTACATTTCTATTTGCAGGTCAATGCATTACTTGCATAAGATGTATCAGACATACCATATTCATGATGGGATGGGATGCAGAACTTGTATGCACCTTTCTTTGGTATGTAACCATTTACAAAGAGCCTTGGTTTACCTGTGTTACATGATCACTTTCCTGCCAGACTCACTGGTTTTTGTTTGTCTGGGGAACTTGGGGTTGTTTAAGTAAATTTGAAGCTAGGGACTGATGCACCAGTAGAAACTCCCATATGTTTCTGCTTGCAACTAAGTTTTTGTAACTCCTTAACTGCCCGTCCGTCAGTGTTCAATTAGTCATCAGTCAGTATTCAAAATTTCCGACTACTTTGAATCAAGATACAAATAAGGTCTAGACTGCATTTAGCTGATTTTTTTGTTTGTGTTTGCATTTTAAGATGCTTTTAATCTGCCATCCCATACTTGGTTTTCAGCCACGCTTGGGCACTTTCCTGCCTCATTCCTAAGTTGAAGGCTGAACCCGTGGTGTCTTTTAAGACGTGTTATATTTCAATTCCATATAAACTGAGAGTTAGATTAAAGCCTTCAATGGCCATTTGAATAGACACAGGGTCAGAGCCTACCGTATAAGTAACTGGGAAACGTACTTTCTATCCTGCCCTGTAGGTGATGCTGTGATTATTTGATGGCTTCAGGTGATAAGGTATTTCTTATCATAACTATAGTTTGGCAGTATCCTAATAAATACAGGCATGGAGATATCTGGAAAACAACCACCAATTAAGATACTCAATTTTTCCCTTTCTGGTCTTATCCTTTCCAGTACCACAAACCTTGCCCAGCAGTGGCACAGTTTCTATGTGCTCTGTTCTATTGGCAAGTATGCAGTCAGAGGTCAAGAGAGGTGATGTGGACAACCAATACTAAATGACAGCAGCGTCAAGGGGTTAGCATTCCATGTTTTAAGACCACCATACTTTCCACATTCTTAACTAATGTATCTAAAGCAGGGATTGATTTTATGCTGAGATTTAAAATTTACCCATAGTCACATATAAATTTTGAGAGACCACGCACATTATATTAAAGCATGTTGGTCTTGCAGCCTAAAGTTACAAATATATATATATATATATATATGTATGTATGTATGTATATATATATATATATATATACATACACACACACATATGCTTGGCAATTCAAAACAACTACACACATTCAACTGGGCTTTGTTTTTCAGTTTTTTCAGGGGGTTGCCTGATTTTGATTTTGGGGACAAGGTCTTGCAATGTACCTTTGGCAGGCCTGGTAGTCACTGTGTAGCACATGCTGGCCTTGAATTCATGGTGACTTTCCTGCCTCCACCTCTGAGATGCTAAGGTTATAGGCATTCTTCACTAGGCCTAGCTTCAACTGGGAATATTTTTTCTTTTTCTTTTTCTTTTCTTTTCTTTCTTTTTTTGGGGGGAGTTGTTTGTTTGTTTGTTTTTTGGATACAAAGTCCTCCCTATGTAGCTCTAGGTGACTAGAAATCTCTATGTAGACCAGGTTGACCTCAAATCCAGAGGTCCATCTACCTACCTCTGCCTCCCAAGTACTGCCACCATATTCAATGTTAACTGGGGATTTTTAAGAACAAAGAGAGTACCAGGACATACACAAATGCCAACTCAGCATCAGCTGCAAGATGAAGCCATGAAGGTGTCTCACAGAATCTGTTGCAGCCTCTGGGAGCCACCAAAATCAAGGAGTTTTTTAGAGCTTAACGTGAGAAGCGCATCTATTCTGGGCATCCCAAGAACACTAGCAGCCTCTGCACAACCCCGAAGCCTAAACAAGCAACAGTTATTGTCTATCCAACTCTCTCTTCTCATAAAAACCTACTTTTCCAAGTGTTTTCTCATTTTTATGCACTGGAGTGCGGGGTGGGGGGGTGCCAGGTAACAGATTTTGAATCATTAATGCAGAAACAGCCGCTGGCAATGTTTATATTAAGAGAACTTTAGCAGGTAAAAAATTTTAACCTGGAAAATGCTTAGGAGCGGATGGTTTCATGAGTGTTCTCCGAATGACCCTTACCTTGGCGCTTCCTCCACCACCTTCTGATTTCTTCTCTGGATCGAGCATTCCCTTTCATTGAGCCACAGGGCATTGCCGTGTTTGTCACCTAAGACCTGAGAAAGGTAACACTTGAGAAAACCCCAGTGAGCGTGTGTGAGCCAATGCTTCTCCACACTGCTTCCCCTGAGGGTGTACCAACTAATGCTTCCCCACATCACTTCTCCTGAGGGTGTACCAGCGAATGCTTCCCCACACTGCTTCTCCTGAGGGTGTACCAGCTAATGCTTCCCCACACTGCTTCTCCTGAGGGTGTACCAGCTAATGCTTCCCCACACCGCTTCTCCTGAGGGTGTGCCAGCCAATGCTTCCCCACACCGCTTCCCTTGAGGGTGTACCAGCCAATGCAACCCTCAGAGAATACACACAGCTCTCAAAACACATGCGAGGCCAGGCATTGGTGGTGGCGCACACCTTTAATCCCAGCACTCTGGAGACAGAGGCAGGCGGATCTCTGTGAGTCCGAGGCCAGCCTGATCTACAAAGCAAGTATCAGGACAGCCAGGACTGTTGCACAGAGAAACCCTGTCTCAAAAAAAAAAATCACACATTAGGTTGATATTAACAGAAGTAAAGTATATTTATAATTCTGGAATACAATATTATTAACAAAAGTATCTTAGGAGAAAGATTCTGATGTTGCATTTCAAGCACACAGATGGGCACATGAGTATCATTTAATAATGGCTGAAAGGTCAGAAGCCACGGTGAAAGCGAGGAAATGTCAGCGCTGCCTTCTGGTCACCACTGGAGCACTGACACATCACTGCACAAGCCTGTCTGTTGTTCTTCTTACCAAATGTCTGTTAGTCGGGAAGTGATAGTTTATGGATCTATCGCCCATACATTGTTATTTGTATGTGGACGCCTTTACTATGGCTTATTCTGTTAGAGGAAACTGGGGGGAAAAATGGCTGGGAGCTAGCCCATAACACATCATGATGCTCTCCATTTGTGATAAGAAGAAATAAACTTGGGCCACTGGGGAAGACATGGCCCTCGGCTAAAGATGAGCCATTCGGAGTTGTTCGGATATTTCTGAACACAGACTTGCATTAGAACCTCTGAGTCTATCCAGCCTCACTGCAAAGGCATTCTGTCATTCTGTTTCTTTGTGTATTACAGAGAGCTAGCAGAAGCAGCGTCTTAGTGATTTATATGGCTGGTGGAAAAAATCATATTTGCAACAGGCATAAAATCAGAGTGAATAGCTGACTGAAACATTTTTAGGGAATAAAGCCTTTCTAAATTCAAAAATCATTACAAGTAATATAGGAAAATTTTAGAGTCGTCAGATGCCAATAGATTGGCATTTTACTGCTAAGACTCCAAGGTAGCTGCATGAGGTAGATCTAAAAATATTTTAACTACTCAAAATAACTCTCAACCTCTTTATATTTAAACTCTAGTTGGCAAGGAAGTAAAAGTACACTTCGTCTCCAAGAAATAAAGCCAAAATAACCAAGAATCTCAAAAGCCCTTGAAACTGTCAAAAGAAAAAAAAAGATTCAAATACAGAATCAAGTGTTTGTTTTCTCTGATTCTATATAGTCTCCTTGTTTGCTCTAAAAAGTGTAGGGAATTTGGCACACAAGTGATGCATACAGACATATGTGCTGGCAAAACATCCATACATAGAAAGTCAAAATTAAAAGCTTGGGAAATTTATCAAGCATTTAAAAAACAACATGTAATGATATGCTGGGGAAAACGAATAAAAACACACTGAGGGGAAAGATGATCCTTAGCCTTGCAAGCCATTTCAAACTTCTACTATGACCCTTTAGAGATACATGCGCTGAATGGGGCGCAGCCACACTGCTAGTTCCTCAAGAGGTCTCATGATAATGCAAGCCCGTGAGGACCCCTGAACCCAGCCTGGGGGACACTAGTGGCTAAGAACCGTGGCCATGAGAATACAAAGCAGAGCAGAGTTATCCACCTTGCCAGTGTACACCTGAGACAGGACACAGCGTGGGACAACTCACGGAAAAAATTAGCAGGTGACTGACATGCTACAGATACACTTCCCAGGCTGTGGCATAGACATTCGAGAATGGGTAACATCACCTAAGTGCAGAACCCAGAGGGCCAGGGGACAGGGTAGAAATGGGCTTGATGTCTGTGAACTGAGATTGTAACACAGCACTGTCTGAGCAGGATTGCTGCCGTCTTCTCTAGACCAGCTGTGTCTGCTAGAAAGTGTCACCGCAGCTCTGCTGGTTCACTGATGGAGTTCCCTCATGAAGGGAGGACTGGAGAGGGCCACTGCACCTTCCCCTGACATTGCAATCATCCTTCCAGACACTTGTATATAATTCTGCCCTAATAATGTACATTTTGGGGGGGCCTAGAGCATACGGGCCGGGAAAGACAAAAAATGAATGGGTCCCACCTGCACAGCCATTGGGAAGCCATCATCCATGCTGGACGTAGACTTTTCAATGTGGCTACTTTAGGGTCACCTGCACTCATGCCCATAACCCCTCACTCATGCTCTATAAGTAAGCCTGCTAAACCATTGATTCCCCAGGGGCAACTCTGGTTTGCCAGTGGGCCTTTATGAATCAGGATGGACAGACACTGGAGAAAGAACTATTAAAACAACCCTATATACATAAACTAATACAAATAAGCTCATGGAAACTAGAAAGTGAAGATTTTTTAAAAGCCTAAGACAGATCAGATTGGGGGAAACATCTGGGTTACCCACTTAAACTACTAGGGGACAGGCTTACCTATGTTTAAAAACACAGCCCAGACGGCAGGTCAAACGTAATTAAACTAAAAGGCTAATATAAATGTGTAACAAGTTAACTAACAAAATTTGTTTAATGTTAATGAAATATTTATGAAAGGCAAAGGCCGAGCTGTTTGAACAGCAAAGGACTAAGACCTCATTTCTGCCCTCAAGGAACCATGGTCTCTCCGGAAACAGGGGCATCTAAAGATCAAGCCATGTAAGCGTGCTCCCAGGAGCAGGGCCAGGTTCTCCAACTGCATTCTGAGACAGTTTCTCACTCAGCACAAGATCTAAAGACACAAACTTTTAAGGGGATTTAGAAAAGATACCTGGCTTGAGACCAATGCAGTGTTTGTTATATGAGCAACAAATAAGTGGCCAATCAAACGTATGAAGAGGCTAACACATCACAGCGTCAAATGACCAGATATCTAGGGGGAAAGATCAATGACAGGCACATAAAACCTTCAGACTTAGAACTGTGACCATGCTTAAGACCGCTGTGTTTTGGGAGTGGGTTGCTTTATCATTTCAATCCAGACCACAACAATCTAGCATCTTAGTATCAACTGTTAGAAGGTATCTTGAACAGTACCAACCTGGATTTCTATATGACGAGGGTTATCAATGAACTTTTCTATCAGTAGTCTATCATCGCCAAAACTAGAAGCAGCTTCCTGTGATGAAAATCGGAAACCATCCCTGAGAAACAAAAAGAACAGTTACACAACTGGACCAAAGATAGTCTTCCACACAGAAAACAGTATTTGCTTCATCTTAATTCAGAATAAACTGGGGACAGACTCACTGTATATACAGAGACCCGGCTTCCACCAACAGCTCAGTGACCTTGGGCTCCTTATTTAATGTCCTGGTCATCTCCAGTTTCCCATGGAAACGAGAACTGTGTCCCCAACCCTTAAACGCACTAGCAATGCTGGAGAGACAGACCGCTTAGTAATTAAGGGCATGACCACTCTTCATGAGGACCTAGGTTCCATTCTCACAACCTACATGGCAGCTCACAACTCCAGTTCCAAGAAGTCTCATGCCCTCTTTTGCTTTCCACGGGCACCGCGTGAATGCGGGGAACAGGTGTGCACACAGGCAAAACACTCATACACATAAAACAAAAGTAAAGTTTTTAATATGCTAGAAAAATGGTATTTAAAAAAAGCACGCGTATATTTGGTTTAGAAATTAGAAGACACAAACAAAAGTGGAAAGGGCCTAGTCAGTTACACGAGTGCTGGGGTCAACAACAGTGGATCGCATCTCTGCGGGCTCTTCCGGGTCTGGAAATACAGTTGTCTCTCCAACACTACACAGGTCGTTAGTTACATCTTCTTTAAAATGGCTTAAAATACTTAAAACAGAAAAGAACAAGTTGGGGGGGTGGTAAAGTATAGATCTAATTGTTGCTTCCTATTTGATTCCTAAACTAATCTAAATCATTATTACACCACTAAAATGGGTTTACTAGACACATACAAAACGGGGTCATTTGGCCAGTTCATTTAACACTCAAACTCAGACAGGCATAGTGTTGCACACCTTTAATCCCAGCACTCAGGAGGCAAAGGCAGGTAGACATCTCTGTGAGTTCATGGCCAGCCTGGTCTACATTGTGAATTCTGGGCTAAGCAGAACAACATAGTTAGACCCTGTCTCAATCAATAAATCATCAGTCAACCAATAAAAATGAGTAAGTAAAGCTCAAACTAAGGATTCAATGAGATGGATCAACTGGCAAGGGTACCTGCCACCACGCCCAATAGCCTGAGTTTGATTCCTAGTAGCCACAGAACAGTTTCCCACAGTTGTGCTCTGACCCACACATGCACCATAGCACGTGCACACTTAGGCACACACACACACACTAAGTGAGTGTAAACAATTTCAAAGGAAGAAACACTTCAGACTTGCCTAAAGGTAATTGAAAATGTTTCTCCATTCACTTCTATATTTGGAATGTAAAATGTAATTACTTTTACTTCTGACAAAGTCTGTCTTCGCATTAAATACTTGTGTTGAATATAAAGCATTTAAGCCAGGCTCTTCTAATCCTTTAGTGTGCAAACAGTGCATCTGGCGATGTTAAACATGATTATCTGATGTGCTTGTGTCTGTACTTGAAATGCACAATACAGAAGGCAACTAGAAGATACGTTTCTAAACCTGGGGGAATTCTCCCATTTTTGCTCCTTCAGAGAAAAGGTCTTGGGTTTTCTTAGTCTGCCACTGTATCTTTGATTTAGGAAAATCATGTTCAGACTTGGGCAGACTACACACGTCACAGAAACTGGAAGTACAATAAATTGTTGTTTTCAGTACCATATGATTATTAGATGGGATAGATATTATAATTCATAAAGGGAATAACATAGTGCTTTACAGTTTGCCTCTAATGTAATGACAAAAATCTTTCTTTTTGCTTTTAAGCCAAGAACATCAAAAGTAAAACATCAAAGTCATCAAAATAAAACAAAAGTTTGAGAACATCATGGGTCTGTTTTGGAACTAAAGGAAAGTTGTGTTAAGAACATCTCTGGGCTGAGCATAGAGCTCAGAACAGAAGCTCAACACTTGCAAAGTCGTGGGCTCCACTTAACAACCCAACCGAAACCAAACACACACAATTGGTGACCCTCCTTTAGTAATCCCAGATATAATTACCAGTCACCAAACAAGGTACCTGGTACATACTTTTGTACTTGCATCTAAAGAATAGAAAATATTTGTAGGCTGTGCAAAAGGAAGTTTATTCTTAAAAATGGAAGACAGGAGAGAAGAAGCCAGACAGATATGCTGTGGCGTTAACACTTCATCATGATGGGAGACTGCCTAGAGTCACTGGACCAATTCTCTGAATTCTTCTAGACTTTTGTGTTTGTGTTTGATTTTTTTGTTTTGTTATTTTTCTAAATAAACATTAGATATGAAACAGTTTTTTTAAACAAAAGTATCCATCACCAAGCCCAGTGTCAAATTTCTGCTCACCTGCACAAGATTACAGGGATAGCTCACTCATAATGTTGAAGACAATATTTTTAAGTAGAAAGTGATAGATTTTCACTAACCACAAAAGTGTATTTTTCCTCTGTGTATTACTTACTTGACTAGAAAGGATTTATCAGAGTATGCTACATGAATACATACAGTGACTTCTGAACTCTAAACTCAAACTCATTGATCAACACCAGGGCATCCAAACCCACTGACAAGACACCCCATAAAAGAATATGCCACTTGGTCAGAGTCACCTGGAGAAATGTCTGGTAGGAGATGAGGTCATTTTTTTTTTTTTAACAAATTAAGTTGCCTAGAGTGTTGGCACACACCTTTAATTCCAACACTCTGGAACTGAGTTTGGAATCAGCCTGGTCTACATAGTGAGTTCTAGGCCAGCCAGGGATATACATATACAGTGAGACCCTGTCTTTTAAAAAGTGCTAGACACCAGGCGGGTGGTGGAGCACGCCTTTAATCGCAGCACTCGGGAGGCAGAGAGGCAGGCGGATCTCTGAGTTCGAGGCTGGGCTGGACCGACAGCCTCCAAAACAATACAGAGAAACCGTCTCGTAAAAACCAAAATAAATAAATAAATAAAAAGCGCTAGACTTCCAATGAAATGGCTACATAAGTAAAATACGAAAGGGGGAAAACAACGAGACAAAAGTCAGAGACCCAAAGCACACCTCTCTCACCAAACTCAAGCTGTCACCAGCACCCTTTCCCACCCTTCCTGTAAAGAGACCGTGTGTCTGTGCAGAGATGACGTAAGTGGGTCTCCAGCACTATCTTACCTTGCCCCTTCCTCGGGAAGAAGTGCAGTCACAGTCAAACCCCATGCTGGGCTTCAGAAGCCTGTGCCCTCTGACAACCACTAGATGATGGCGTAGGAGGAACTGTGGGATTCCTGAGACTGAGTCAGAAGGAGGCAGAGACTTTCGCTGGGATTTGAGATAACCAGAGTAACTATGTGTGTGCTGGGAAGCAAACCCAGATCCTCTGCAACAGAAGCTGGTGTTCTCCAGCCACTGAGCCATCTCTTCAGTGCCCAGTCTTCTAAAGACAGAGGCCTAGTCTCTCACTGGGACCTTCTTCCTTCAGCATTTCCCAAGAATTTTCAAGCAAAGCAGACTCGCGTGGTGTGCGTTTCATTTACGTAAACATTAAAACCATACATAATCGGTGACAAAATAACTTTAAAACAGTGCCTACACGTCTTCAACCGATTCTGCTCCGTATCCAGTCAGTTAGCAACCCTCAGTTGTGTTTTGTTTGTTTGAGACTGGGCGTCACTTCCTAGCCTTTTGACACGTTTGGTGTCAAAAAAGGATGACCATCACTAATGACTGTTCTTCAAAAATGAGTTGCTGCTACAGTCCCCTGCTACAACCTCCAGACAAACTCTCAAAAGCTTACCCGATATAGCTCTACCCCACCCAAGACCACTCTGACCCAACTCCTCCTATTCATTCATTCTTGATTTTATAAGACAGAGTCTCATGAAGCTACTCTCAATGTAGCTTCAACTCCTGAACCGCCTGTTTTCATGTCAAATTCCCCCCACCATTTTATCTCTCTCCTCTCCAGCTCCAGGATTATCAGTCTGAACTATCATTCCTGTTTTGTTGTTCTAACTGTTTTGGTTTTGTGAATTTTGTTTTGTTGTGTGTTTTTTAAATATATGTTCTGGAGATCTCAATTCAGATCCTTCATGCATGCATTTAAGTAAGTTAGTGACTGAACCATCTCTCTAGCCTTTCTTGGTTTTAGATTTGGCTGTATTATTCAGTACCATTCTAATAGATATTCATGTCACTGATATATTTATTTTCTTAGAAATTTATTTACCTCTTTAAGAATGACAAGAAAAAAACATTTGGTCAAGCAAGACAGTGCTCTGGTGAAGAAGTCTTCAGGCAAGGCCCAAAGGGAGAAGTTCCAATGGCCAAGTTCAGGGACAGATGCCTGACAGTACTGTTTATTTACACAAAGGAAATTCTCCACTATAGCTTAGGGCCCCAGCTGTGCTCTCTGAGCCACTGGAGACTTGGGGTTCTCTGGACAAGACAGCCCTCCAGGAACTCCTTAGCAAAGTTCTTAGCAAACTACTTCCAAATCACAAAACTCAAGTAATTTATATGGGAAATGCTATGATGGACAATGCCCTAACTGCTGGGAAAATGCAAGAAGAGATTTAACCAACTGTGTGTTTGGAAAAATCGAAGCTTTATTAAATAACACAGATCACTTTTGACTTCCAAAATTAGTTTTAAAAAAGTATTCTAAATTTATAACAGAATGTATTATATATAAAAGACATACAGCAATTTCAAACTCAGAAGGATAACAGTATCGTCCACACTAAAAATTATCAAAATAATCACACACTGAGATTAAATAACCTTGGTTCAAATCCTTAGACCACACTGTAAGTTAGTTATAAGGCCAGGTATTCGTGATTTCTGCCTAAAAAACAGAACAACTCTAATTTTAAAAAAAATCATAAAAACAAAACCCCTTTACCAATGTAAGACAAAATTTTGTTTTAGAAAACCTTTCTGTAATAGGATAATTATCTTCAAAGCATACAGAAGAAAGATTTCTGCACAGCATCACTTTCTCTGCCATCCAAGAAGTAAAGATTAGATGGTCCCTGTAATTACTCCATTATGGGCTTGGTATCTGTTTACCTGTCAGTTTAATAAAACTCTGGTAACTGCAATTTTCATCAAAAGTGTGTTTCAGGCAGCCTCTCTCTCACCTGGTCTCTTCGTCATCCCAAGCGATGCGCATGCCTTTCCCACCGCCACCTGCTGAGGCCTTGATCATCACAGGGTAGCCTAACAGCGGGGAAGAGCGAGACAGATGCTCAGGCTTTGATCATGTGGATGCATGAACATGACAACTGACCACATGTTCAGTAACACAGACGACAATAATTTATTTAAAAGTTCCTTTATTCAGAGTTACAGAAAACAGTTCCAACGTAATGACCTTACTATCCAAATGAGTGACATTTTAAAAGAATGGCAAACGTATCAACAAATACACTTCTCAAGTAATAAAATAAATGCTAAAAAAACAAAACAAAACAAAAAAATTACTTGGCAGAAAATTCCAAAATCAGAAACATTACGTGAAGTAGCCAATAATGAAAGTGGTTTACACAGCATGCATACATGAACACATGTGCATACACACGTTTGTGATTCCGAAAACTGCCACCTGCATGCATAGCAAATTAATTTCTCTTTCATACACAAGTGCTTTGGGTATTTTCACAGAGATAATGCCTGCAGCACTTATCAGCAAAATTGGCAGGATAGCATTAAGGGGAAAAAATGGAACATGTATACTTCCCAGAAGAGCCAGAGTTTATTGCTAACAATGGAGATAATTCTACTACTATACTTCTCTATACATTCAACAGATTGCCATGAAGATACTAAGTCAGGACCCAGTAAAGGCCATTTGCAGTTACAGTTTTATGAGAAAAGATGAAGTCATAAGTTATCATTCTACAATCTCATGTACTATATGTACAAAAAAAGTCAGTCTCAGCAGTGAGGCAGAGGCAGGCAGATCTCTGTGAGTTCAAGGCCAGCCTGGTCTACAGAGTAAGTGCCAGGACAGCAAGAGCTATGTAGTCAGATTCTGTCTCCAAATAAAAGTAAACCAAAAAAGCAAAGTCAGTCTCCTTTAAGGTTTCTCTGGAAACTCAGTGGAAATAGTCGTACAGGTTGTTCCATCTGTTATTGTCTTTGCTCGAGAAAGGAGCGGTCAGTAAGCCAAAGAGGACCCTGCCTGGCCTGTGATTCTGCAGCAGCACTCAACCCTAGCTGTGGGACCCTTACAGGAAAAAAGGAAGAAAGGAACCAAACGCAATGGACCTTTGACCCCAGCACAAAAAAAACACCACCATTTGTTTAGTAAAAACAGCACTTGCTTCTCTAGTATTTCATAACTAAATCCATTAAAATATTTATGCTATGCCTATATGAGACAGCATCTTGGAAACAACACAAGTACAGTGAGAAGAAATATAAATGTATTGTTCCTACTTTGGGGGCTTTATAATCCAAGAAGAGAAACACAAAGGACACAAATAATTTCATACTTGGAATTCAGAAGAACAAAGGAGCAGAGGAAGGTAGAGAAAAGGGATTAAGGACAGCATAACAGAAAGGGTCAGTTCCGTGACACGACGGAACACAAGCAGCCTTTGAAAATTTTTGGACAAGAGCTATAGAAATGGAACATAGGTGAGGGTGCAAGGGAAGCTTTATGAAATGAGAGAAGCAATTCAGTGGAAGTACAGACCACAGCAGGGACACAGGTGGCCAGGGAAGAGGATGTTGGCATGCTGGACCCCGCCTGGGGTCATGCACAGCGTTCACTCTCACGGTAGGTGGGTGCTACAGTCACCAAGAATGTCCACGGAGAAATCATATTGAAATAAGTTTAAAAATATACAAGTCTACTTTGGAGAAGTGAAAAAGTGTGATGTAAAACTCAAAATTGGCATTCCTACAAAATCCTGTCTGCAACTTAGGGTCTTTTTTGTTGTTGTTGTTAGACAGATGACCCATTACCACTCCCCCCAAGAGCATGTTTCTCAGCTCCATCCACATTTATTCATCCTTGCAAGAGGAAAGCAAGAGGTGAGGGGCCACTCGCCTCCCATCTCTCCACCATTTCATTCCCTGAAAACTAGGAAATCTCCTGTCTTCTTAGCCATATACTACTGATCCTCCACTATATAGTCACTTGTGAGTTTGAAAATAAGATGGAGAAGTCTTCCTTGTTCGAAGATCTCTCTGGTTAAACCCATCAATACTTGCAACCCAGGAAGTCAAGAGTCCTTGATAAAAACGTAAAAAGCTGAATAAGAATAGGCTGGGAAGGGCTGCAGGTCCAGCTCTACTTGTTGAGAGTATGTTGCTTTGGCAAAGGACTGGGTTCCATTCTCAACATCTACATTAGGTTACTCACAAGCATCTTATCTCCAGTTCCAGGGAACCCAGTGTCCTCTTCCAGCCTCCAAGGGCTCTTGCACACATGTGGTACACATAAATTCACACAAGCAAGCACACAAATAAAGATTAATTGATTTTGAAAAGAAAATGATGGAAGGGAGAGGGGAAACTGGCAGAAGTTAGTGATACTAACTCTGAGACAATAGAAAGGTCTTGCACTCAGTTTGTGGTGCTATGTAAGTCATTATATCTCAGGTGACACCATCCCATGAAGAAAGAAAACCATTCCACACAGATGATAACAAAATGAAACAGCCTAGCTCCTCTCCTACCATCTGTGTCTAACCATTCTTGGAAGGTTAAGTCATACAATACCTAGAACTAAAAATCAGAAGAAAAATATGGATTTAGTGAAAGTCAATATTACTGAAAAAATTAGGAATTACCAACAAGAAAGATGGCCATTGCCAACTCTCTGTTGCCTAGTCAAGACATGCAGTTTCCATGGACAATCTCTTATTTTTTAATCCGCTAAACAACTCCCTCCTGGGTGTGGTTTTTCTCTGAATGCATTTGTCTATCTTTATATTCTTCCATTGACATGTGTTTAAAACAGAACTACCTTCCAAATCACAACAAATACAAAGTATCTGAGGCTTTAAAGGGGGGCAATCTCCCTTCTGATACTAGGGGGTCACTTCCAATTTTCCATTTTTAAGTATGCAGGCATACATGCTTCACACGCATACACACAACTCTTGGGTTTGCTTTTTTGTTGTTGTTTGCTTGTTTGTTTGTTTTCTGAGACAGGATCTGACTATGTAGCCATGCTGGCTTAGAACTTGCTAAATAGCACGGGCCAGCCTCAGTCTACCCACCATCCTAGTTCCGGGATAACACGCATGGTTCTGCTCCCTGTTCTCACTTTTGCCGTCTTCTCTCCGGATGCATCTGGGACAGACACCAGCAACCTCCCCAAAACTCCAGATGCGCCACAGCATCTAGAGCCCTTATTTCCCATCTGCATAGCTACATGTAAATGAATACTTCCAAAAGGAAATCTACATAGTTTCTACTCGTGAGGCATGTGTGCTCAGGTACACACGACAGCAGAGAAGGATGTCCCTCAGATTGGCCAGCTTTAGTCTTTTCTTGAGGTGACTTCCCTAAACAAATTGATTATTTTAAATGAATTTAAATGCTAAGAGTTGAGCCTAGGCAAACTCAATGAAGAATGGACCCTAAGAAAGGACAGCTGCAGAATTCTGCATGGAGAAGAACGGCGGGTGCTTTGCAGGGAATGAGTCGCCGCAGCTGCACTACTGATTGTGACAGACAGCTGTGATTTGGATGTGGCCAGTCACAAAAGAGAAAGACAAAGACTTGCTTGTTCTAGATTCTGAGTTACAATGTGTTGGAATCAGAAGATACGGAAAAGTCTAGAGCTTAGGGACTTTCCCTCCAGTTGCGGGTGCTAGCTACAAAAAGAGCCAAGTTTCTTGAGCAGCTGAACAGCTGATGATAAGATGTCTACCCACATAGGACAAGATAAATAACCAGACTCCATGGCATCCAGCATGGGGGAAGGGGAGAGTTGTAACCAGGCAGCTTGAAAGCTGATAAAATGCCTAAATGATAAGGTATTCATAATTCATTTTCAAATTACATAGATTTTTAACTTTAGTTTCTTACACTGAATTTTCATACCATATAAAAACTGATGGAGAAGGGAAAGTTAAAAAAGAAGAAGAAGAAGAAGACAAAAAGCAAAATACTCCTTGGGTAATGTCTGGTTCCAACTTTAGTAGTACTGCTTAGTAATCTCACCAAGTGAAATGAGACTGGCAAAGTTATCTTTTTAAAACAGTTGGAAGCCTGCAAAGGCCTTTGTTTCCTGAAGAAAGGTTCAAAGAGAAAAGAAAATAAAAGATACTGCAGGGAGAAGAGATCCCTAGAAGGACAGAATAGCGCCTGATAATGGACAATGGGGCTCAGGGAAGAAAACAAAAGCCTTAACAAGAAAAGATCCCAGACAGGAAGGAAATCCCTGGTGAAAGTCTTGCCTTGGAATTAACAGTGGAACTGGGTGTTATGTGCTGCGTTCTGCAGACTGTTTTAAGTTCATTAATGTAAAACAGCTAATCTGCCCTTTTTTAAAGAGCTGGTTTGCTTCTGTTGTGGGGGAGGAGGTGCCCTTTGTGACTTTTTTTTTTTTTTGAAGATTTGGTCTTGACTGCCAACTTGACAGGATTTAGAAGCAGCTGAGAGACACACCTTTGGGGCTGTCTGTGAGGGAGAAGAGCTACCTTCAGAGTGGGGAGTACATTCCAAAGAGCAGCCACAGGTCCAGGAGGAAAGCAGTGTGAGCTGCCGCCCCCTCTTCCTCGTCCTGCAGGAGTGATGTCCCCTGCTAGTGATGTCCCAGGACCCAGCTTCTTTGACTGTGCAGTGTGGAATTATCACCAGCCACTCTCCAGGCAG
Source organism: Mesocricetus auratus (assembly GCF_017639785.1). Lineage (NCBI taxonomy): Eukaryota > Metazoa > Chordata > Mammalia > Rodentia > Cricetidae > Mesocricetus > Mesocricetus auratus. The sequence continues at coordinate 1,782,018 of NW_024429180.1, forward strand.
CTCCAGGATTTAACTACCAAATTTAGATCCACTGAGGCAGCCAGCACACATGCGTTCTCTGCTTTTCTAGCATGAAACAGCCATTGCTGGCCTACCCAGGACCTGTTGCATGAGGTAATACAATAAATCCCCTTTTATGACTATGACTTGAACCTCCAGGTAAGATGGCAGTCTAAAGACTGCCTCTGCGTGAGCCAATGGAGGACAAAGTCGGGATAAGAAAAAGGGGATTTTATCCCAAAGATAAAAATATGGGGTGTACTGGTAATCCATGAAGGAAATGAAGTAGTGCCAGGCAGAGAACAAAAGGAAGACGTACCACGCAGAGAAGGGAACCGAACCCTGTGTCAGCTGCACAGCTCATCGAAAGACTAATGGGAAATGTGCCACTTTGACAAGTATACTAAGAACTGAGCCGTAAACAGTAACCTGTTCTGTGCGTGTGGGCCCATGCCTATAACCTCAGCATCGGAGCCAGCCTGGTCAGCAAAGTCAGGGATGCACAGGTAGGCCCTGTCTTGGAAAGCAAAACCAAAACCAAGAAGAGCAGGCTGCTCAAGGAAAATCCTCCCAAAACCAGAACAGTAAGCCAGACAGCCAGCACAGAAATGAAGGAAGCATGAGAGAGCCAGGCACATGACTGCCCCGGGCTAGCAAATTCAAAGACACAGTACAATACCAGACATAGACTTCAAAAGTTATCTTGTAAAAATGATCAGTGACACGACAGAGGATTTAAAACAAGAACATGAATTAAATGTGGACCTAGGAAGACAGCAACACAGAGAAAAAGTCAGCAAAACAGATAGTGAAATCAGCAGTTGTGGTGTTTTGAATGAAAATGATGGTTCCCATAGGCTCACAGGGAGTAGTAGCACTGTTTGAAAGGGTTAGGAAGTGTCTGCCTGCGTGCTACCATGCTTACCACCATGATGATAATAGGCCAGACCTCTGAACTATAACTGAGCCCCCTCAATCAAAAGTTTTCCTTTATAAGAGCTGCCATAGTCATTGTTTCTCCTCACAGCAATAAAACCCTAAGACAGAAGTATATTTTTTTAAGTCGGCAACATAGAAGAAAACTTCAGCAGGGGAAACAAACATTTTTTGCAGAAACACCAAAAATTATGAAAATTTCAATGAATAATTTTTTAAAAGGACAGACACCAATAAACTAAACTAAGCAAAAGAAAATTATCAGAAATAGAAAGTAAGACTGACAAAATACTAAATCAATAAGAAACATAAGAAAACAAAATAAATGAACATATCCATCATACCCAAAAACTCATCAGGAGGACAAACCCCAAGATCTACAGAATAAAAGAAGGGCTGAGACAAACACTAAAGGCATAAAATGACAGCATAAAAAAATTAGACATTTATCTGGGCGTGGCAGAAGACACCATTTAACTGAGCATAAGCATGTAGATCTCTGTGAGTTTAAGGGCAGCCTGGTCAACATGGTGAAATCAAGACCACAGAGAGCTATACAGTGAGAGCCTGTCAACATTCAAATGCAATAGCGACTTAGTACTACAAATGGCACAACCAGAGAACCTTTCTACAATATACTATACACAATTCCAAAATACAAAACGATCTAAAAGCTTTAAAGGGGTAAATTTCAGCTTACCTACAAAAGCAAGCATACACAATCACATTTGCTCTCTCAGTAGTAACCCTCAATGCCAGAAAAGGATTGGATGATAAATATTCGACCCTGAGAGTAAATAACCTCCAACCAAGTTTGCTACTATCCAGACATACTATTTTTTAAACCTGACAGAGAAACAGGACACTTCAAGACAGGCATAAGGCTGCAGTGGTTCAAGACAACCAAGCCAATTCAACTAAAGATGTATAAATTACTACATAAAAAGAAAGTAGAAAAAGTCTGAACCGCGAGAGCACAGGACAGAATAAGCTACTTGAGAGGGATAATTGCACAAAGGAGAGCTATGAAGAATCCATTACCTACCCAGGAAACCAGCAAAGCCCTTACACCATGAAGAGAAAGTAAAGAACAAACTATAACCCACCCAAAAAACAAAAATCACAGGAGTTAGTTAATGCCTCTCAATAAAACCTTAAATTTATAATGGCTCCATCTCACCATTTAAATGGAATAGACTGAATAACTAGATAAGTAGATCCAGCTTTCTGTTGCCTCTAAGAAACATGCTTTATTGCTAAAGACTCAGACCAAAGACTGAAAGACAAAGGATGGAAAGAGTTCTATCCAAACACAAGGGGATGATGGGGACATAGCTATTCTGATATCTGATAAAGGAGACTTCCAACCAAAGCTAGACAGAAATGAGAAGGAAGATTGCCACGTGCTAATAAAAGGAGTTAATTAATCAAGAAGAGCTACTATTGTAAATGCCTGTGTACCAAACGTGGGCTCCTAATTTCACAAGCAAGCATTAACAAACATAAAAATGGGGTAGGTATTTTTACAATAGTAGTGGCTGACTTCAATACTTCACTTTCATCTCTAGGTCATCAAAATTAACTACAGCATACATAGATCAAATGAACTAAACAGATGAATCCAGAATATTCCATCTAATAGAAACAGGGTGCACATTCTCCTCAGCAGTCCATGGACTCTTCTCTAACATAGAGTACATTCTCAGCATCAAATCAAGTCTTAGCAAATGCAGATGAATCATCACGTCTGTTTTACAAGATCAGTGTGATAAAACTAAACACCAATGGTAAGAAAAATCTATAGTAACCACAAAAATATATGGAGCCTGAGAAATAAACCCTGAGACACTGAAGACATCAAGGAGAAACTTCCAAACGAAAATGGAAACACCTTGGGACACAGTTAAGGGAGTCCTACAAATACCCTCTGAGTTTATGGGTGAGAGTTTACATGAAAACTGTATAGAGCTCTTAACCTATGGACATACCTCAAGGACTAGAAAAACAAGAATCCAAGCCCAAAAGCAGTAGACAGCAAGAAATAGTAAAGATCAGGGTAGAAATAAATGGGATAGAGACTAAAGGATACATAGAATAATCTAACAGAGTTGGTATTTGAAAACATAAATAAAATTAACAAATTCATAGCCAAATTAGTCAAAAGAAAGAGAAGACCCAAATTAACTAAAAATGAAAAGTGGGGGAGTTTGCTACAGTTTCCAATAAAACAAAGAATTGGGCTAGGCCTGGTGGCACACGCCTCAACCCCAGCACTCAGGAAGCAATGGCATCTCTCTTTCTCTTACACACACACATGCACACATACATACATACATACATACATACATACATACATACATACATACACACACATACACACATACATGCACACATACATACATGCATGCATACATACACACATGCACACATACATACATGCATGCATACACACATGCATACACACATGCACACCTACATACATACACACATATACACATGCACACATACATACATACATACACACATATACACATGCATACACACATACTCAAATAAACACACACATACAGACACAAATATACACACACATACAAAGAAAGAAAGAGAGAGAGAGAGAAGAGAGAGAAAGAAAGAAAGAAAGAAAGAAAGAAAGAAAGAAAGAAAGTAAAGAAGGGAGAAAACTAAAGAACCATTTTATAATGATCATAGAGGCAAAATCTACTACTACTGTTCCCTTAAAAAATAATTGTGAGTTTTTCCAAATAGAAAAATGATTTAAAATAAATAGAATGAATACAGCATGTATTTTTCTTTCCTCAGTTGTACTTAAATGTACAGAAATATTCTAATTATATTTCTAATAAAAACTATTTTTATTAATAATATAGATATAAATATTGCAGTTAGTATATTAAATACTATTTTAATATTAAATGTAATATTTATCCATTAACAGTATTAATTACAATATGTTATGTTTGCTTAATTTAAATAAGAATTAAGCAATACTGTGCACATAAAGATACAATCAAAATAAGTTGTAAAGTACAATAAACCAATACAGAACACTGGTAATTTGGCAGAGAAAACTGAGTAGACATTACAGAAAAGTGACTTAGTTGGCCTAGCTCCACTGCTTGGACAAATAAAAGCTGGTAGATCTAATTCAGCTACGGGAGTCAGAAATCAGTGCACTGAGGTGTATAGGTTGGAACAGACATTCACAGACTGGAAGTTTCCAAACAGAGACCAGTGTTTCCATATTACTACCTGAATGAAGTCATGCGGTCTTTCTGCTGCAGAGTGAGAAAGAAGAAAAGGAGGAGAGGGGCATGCAAGGGCGAGCCATGAAAAGAGAAAGACTGAGATGGAAGAGGAAAAGCAAAGGCAAAGCTAAAACAAACAGAACCTTAGTGGTTGCACTTGTGTGTATGCTGGAAAGTGCAGGAAAAGATCAGTAACCCAGCTGATGGCAAGAGAAAAAAGGCCACCGAACCCACACTTCCACCTCACAGGAGTGTCGTTCTAAACTCACACAGCTGCATTTCTTCAGTAGAAAAGTAGAAACACCTGTGTGTGTGTGTGTGTGTGTGTGCTGTGTGTAAACTAGAAACTTCATCAAGAGGCTTATGCTGGCTACAGAATCCCCCTTAGAACTTATCCCCAGCACCAAACATCTGATTCTTTAATGGACTTCACAGAGAATAATTTGACATCTTATCCTACAATATAATTTTTACTTAAGCATTTTTAATTAAATCTTAGGTCATAAAAATATTCATTGAAGAGAAAATTACCAAATAAATTATCTGGAAGCAAAATCAGGAAGAAAGCATAAATTATCTTTTTCCAGAGATTCCTTCAGTATAACTTTAGCCCATCAAAAAATGGGGGGGGGTTAAGTACTAAACAGCATGAAATAAAGAAAAAATAAAGGCTTTCAAGATTAGCTAAATATTTTTCTCTTAGACACTGATAACTAGTTCTTCTGTTGGACAACGTGAACTTCTTCTTAAAATGCCATAGCACTCCAAAAGGAAGGTAGGAGGGGAGTCGAGGAAGAACAGCCAGGGCGTTCGAAAGAGCCAGAGTGCAGCCCTCCGCGCCCGTCAGAAACGCAGGCGGGAGCACCAAGGACCCACAAGAAAGAGACACCAAGCACAAGTTTCAGAACTACATGAAGCCAAGCTCATCGCTTAGCAGGTGGGCAGTAAGGCTCAGTAAAATATTCCCTATGCTTGCATCTTACTGAGAACTTCTGTTTCCCTACGGTAGTGACCACAAGGGCACCCTGAAAGAACTGATAATCAGGACCATTTATAGGTACTAGAAAACCACTATGTTACAAATGAACACGGTCTGGAACACTAAAAACTAACAGTCAACTCTACTAAAATAGAGACTCAGTGAAGACAGAGACCACTTATAAAGATAGATAGAACTTATTTCCTAGGCCAAGCGGATGGCTCTGTGGGTAAAGTTGCTTGCCTGCGAGACTGATAAGCCAAGTTCAATACTTGTACCCTACGCAGTGGAGGAAAAGAACAACTCATACACTTGTCCTTGGCCATTAACAAATGCGTAAACACAAGCACACATATACAATCAATCAACACGTAATTTATTATTTTTTTAAAATATACTTCCTGCAGAAAATTCCACACTATGTTAGGCAAAGGACAACGCATGGAGATAAATCTAGAAGCATTGCAGAGCAAGCACAACACTGTGTGAGACATGCTACAATTTGATATTTTTTTCTTTTGAATACTTCTTTACAAGTTGAGTTTGGCTCCTTTTAATAGTTCCTTAAGAATTAGAAGTGATTACCTCCAGAGTCCTAGAGGGAGTCAGACTGACATAGAAGGAGCAATGAAAAGAGTACCGTTGGTCTGAACTCTTGTGTGGTTCAGATGTATGGATATGACAAAGTCGGCAATACATACAAAATTTGTTCACATCATTATATGCAAAAATAATAACGCCTCACAGGTACCAAATTCAGTCAATGACTTATATGTTTAGAATACTTAGTGAGACATGTAACAGCATATGAAATTCATTTTAACTAGCGATGAGAATAAGATAGGGGCAGGTGAGACGGCGTATTTGTAGGTAACAACGCTCGCCCTCCAAGCCTGATGACCTAAGTTCAATCCTTAGTACCCTCAGTAGATGGAAAAACAAAATGACTCCCAAAAATTATCTTCTAATCCTACACAATATTTATTTAAGTAAAACGGACTAGCAAATGACAAGTAAGAGAACCTAGCCAAGTGTTTATAGTGGTTCTTGGTATTGAGTATATACTATGCACTGCAAAATTCTTTCAAAAGTTCTGAATGATTGGAAAGTTTCACAATGAGGGGCGGGGGAAAGTTAAGAATATGATTTGTAACTGGTGTGAGTATTATTCAGAAATATCTTTGACAGAAGACATCATGACTGGGGTAACTCCTGGAGAGGATGTGATATTTAAACCGGGATATGAGAGATTCTGAGAAGTTACCTGGGCCAGGACATGAGGAAGCCCTCCAAGACTCTCTTGCCATCTTCTGAGGCCCTGAAAGCTGGGCAGTCAAGAAAAACAATGTGACTGAGACACAGCATGGGGACAGAGAGGAATGAAGCTCGATGATTACTGTGACCTACCATGGTAGCTAAAACAACTAGAAATCAACAGGCCTGGTTTGGCTAATCCCTGAAGCCACAAGAAAAAACAACAATACCAATGGTAGTGTGAATAAGGGATGCAAAGTAGTCCACAAACAAATCCACAGAAGAACGTATGACGTACGGACCGTCTCTCATGTTACGATAACTCTTCCCTCCAGCCTGGTCCCAGTGCCGCTTCAGTCCCAAATAACACATGGAGACTCTATTAGCTATAATGATGTTGGCCAATGTCTACAGCTTCTTATTGGCTAGCTCTGTCTTAAGTATTAACCCATAACTACTAGTGTATGTATTTCTACAAGGTCTTATTTTACCGAGAACGCCAGACTCATGCATCCTCTCATCCCAGGGTCACATGACGACTTCTCTTACTACACTTCCCAGAATCCTCCTTGTCTCCTAGTCCCACCTATCTTGCTTCCCTATTGGCCAACAGTGTTTTATTCATCAACCAATAAGAGAAACATATGTACAGAAGATTTCCCCCATCACTCTCACCCTGTCAATCATCAGAGGCTGTCTCCTTTAATACCTGTAGTATTTCATACAACTATAGTCATCCCCAAATCATAATAAGTCAGCCAAACTATAATGAAAGACATGGTCTTTGAACTAAAGAAATTTTACTTTAAACCAAAAGATGCTGACACTGAGCAAATGACCAATCTATTCCTTACTTTTCTATAAATGTAAATGAAAATAATTAAGTCCAAGAAGTGGCAATGGAAACAGCATTTCCAATACAGTATAACATTTACATATGAAAAAAGAGAACCTACCTCTAAAAATTATAAAATATGAGTTGTAATTATAAGAAAAACTTTAATAATAAAAAGAAATACCATTTCCAAAGTGGATGCCACATAGAAGAAAACATTCCAAAATTGGAGCTACAGCTATATTTAAATAATAATAATAATAATAATAATAATAATAATAATAATAATAAAGAGTCCTGTGGTGATATCTTGCTTGTACAAATAAAGCCTGTCTGAAGATCAGAGAATGGAGCTTGCCGCTAGCTAACCATAGAGGTCTGGAGGTTTGTACAGACAGGCAGGAAGTGAGACAGCTGTGCAGAAACAGGATATAAGCAGGGAGCAGGGAGAAAAAGGAAATCACTATCTTGTCTGCTGAGACGCTAAGGAGCTAAGGTGTGCTGTGGCTTGCTCCTTCTCTCTGATCTCTCAGCATTTCCCTCTCTATCTGACTCTGGCTTTTTATTATTTAGACAAATTAAAAACTCCAGTTATAGTGTCCAATAATTCCTTTCTAGCTATAGCAGCATATAGGTACTTCCAGAAAATAAATACAAATTTGAGAGAGGGAAGGCACAAGAAACTTTTATTTTCACCACGTAGCACAAAACGAGGTAAAAGATGACAGTCTCTGAGCAGGGCAGAGAGTGCACAGCTCACTGGGAGGGCATGGGCCCTGCAGTGTGAAGCCCAGGCCTTGCTTCCCCAGCAACACAGAAGAAGAGAAAGAAGCCAGAAAGAATCACAGGACACAAATCTCAAAAGATAAGATAGAAACTGGCAAAAAACAACAATAACAACAAAACGGGTTCAAAGATATGCTGCTTATAATTCTGTTTCCCCCATGGACTCAATGTCCACTTTAACACTTAGGTGAACTTAAAATGGCCATACAAATCAGAATTATAAGTGTGATATACCTCAACAATAGTAGAAAAAAGCCTGCTATATCACCAAATGGCACACCCATATGTCCACACACACATACACACACATCCAAGCACGCACGTGCGTGCACGCACACACACACACACACACACACACACACCTAAATACTGTGTAATTGATTCTGGAAGGCAGAACTTAAAAAAGGGGGTTTCACATGTTTCTGCATAATGTGGAAGGGATTGCTGGGAAATTCCTACAGCCTTGTAAAGCCGATGACCCAGCTTTTTTTTTTTTTAACTGTGTTTCATTTCACTTCAAATTTGATGGTTTCTCTTCCTTCCGGTCTACTGAGGACACTACAAGCTTCTATTTAATAGCCACGATCACAAACTTGTATTTCACAAATGAGAGGGAACAAGGGAAGAATGAGAAAAAAAAACCATAGGGAAGAGGAAAGAACCATCAAGAACCCACCCAAGCATGAAGGAAAGAGGCTTGAATGGAAGTCAGGTGACCTCAGCAGAGGAGGAGACTGAAGACCAGCTTCCAAACGCTGAAGAGCTAAGTGACTATGGTTAACTGGTTGGCTGAGAAGCCACAGGTATTAAACGAAGGTGGATGGGAGCAAAGGCTAAGCATCCACTGTTTCATCAAAGGAAGTGTTCTTGAGTGGAAGATGTGTGATTCACAGCATGACATGTAATTCTAGATTATCCTCTAAGCTCTTTTTGCTTTCCAAAGTTCCTCATAACATTACAATAATGATATTACATATTATCTAGTACAAGATAATACTATCATAGACTGTTGGGTAGGTAGTGATATCTAAACTGTAACTAAAAAGAAGCCATTTTGAGTTTGAAAGTATATGAATAAAACTAAGCTACTTTAGGAAAATCTCAGAAGCCAGCTGAGTGTTTCTTGGGGAGTGGGAGCTACCAATGAGTTAACCCACAGATAGCAGTGTTATGTAACCTAGCAAGTCTCACTGTGAAATTAGTACTGAAATGCTTCTGAACTTCAAAGAATTAAACAAGCAAAGAAGATGTTGTCAAAAGATAAAATATTATATATTCTGGTCTTAAATCCAAGGCAGTTTTCCAAAACAAACAACCAAGAACACTTAATAATGAGCAAAATCAAAACAATTTAGCCATACACCACAGAAATGAGACACAATAAGTCAAAAACCTTTTCCAATCACTAAAGAACTTTAAGCCTAGCTTAGGAGAACACTAGACTGAAGAACTCCATGCTAGCTTGCCCCATTTGTAAGACAATATTAATGCCACGGTCACTTTGGACCAATGTTTCTACATATCATGACTAATCAAATGCTACATATAATGCCAAATCAAATGCTCTCCCACCATAGACAAAAGTACAAAGTAACAAGCCACAGTGAGAAGACGAGGCTACAAAAATATTAGTATGTGGAATGCTAGAAAGCCTGGCTGGGAGACACAGCAATGTTGTATTAGTAAGTCTGTGAATGCTGCGTAGCTCTGTGTCCCCTGCCTGTCTACGACTTCCACCTGACATAAACAAGTACGGATGTAAACAAGTACCGATCTGACTCTTTTGCAGAGCTTTGTTTTCCACCCCCAGTTTTCCCATCAGCAAACATTGCAAATACAATTGTGTTCACGAGTACAAGGAATATGCTTGAAATTTAATATACAACAGCCTTAAAATTAGGATGTCCAGTTCTTACCTCTTGCTTTCTATTGCATCTTTCCTAGCAAGGTTATTGAGCTGGTATTCAACATTTTAGGAAAAGGTAAAGACTTGAACAAGACTATCAAGCACATTTTAATTTGAATCATGTGTGCTATGTCCTGCACGTTGAAACAGACAACATTCAATCACTCACTTAAAAAACACACATTGCATCCAATCTTCAGGACTCTTCCAACCATTACTTGTTTTAATTAGTTAGTGATTTCATCTTATGAAAAAGCTAGAGGTAAGATCAAATGACTGCAAATCCTACTTTAATAATAGAATATGGTAATTCAAATGATAAATTCTCCCAGATCCACAAGTAATCAGAAACTGAAAACTCTTAAAAATATTATTTGCTCTGTGGGAATTACTTATTACATGTTTGCTCAACCGTATCTGCTGAAAGACACAGAAACACTACCAGAGTTAATTTAAGGACTTACCAATTTCCCTTGCAATTCTGACAGCTTCATCTGCATCCTGTAAAGGCAGGAAATGAGACTCAACATTAATCCCATGAGGCATTGCACAATGTCTTTAGGGCAGTCATATATCGCACTACTGTCTCCTCTGATTCATTTAATGTTCAATTTTACAACCTTCTAACCCTTTTCATTCAGAGAAATGTAAAATTAATACCATAAGCAGAATGTAAATTCTCCCTCGTCGTTATTGTATTAAGAAACTCAAAGCAGTTTGAAATGAGCTGGCAGGAAACATGACCAGAATTGCCAATGATTCGGTGCAGTTGCTGGAATTTAATGGCAGAATTTAGATTTTTACAATCAATACTCCGTTGTAAATCAGATCATTAAAGCTTGTCTGCAGCCTGCTTGACTATTTACAGGCCGTGTTTTGCTGGGTTCTGTCAGCAGGGGGAGTTGACTGTCTATTGTTTGGGAGGAGCTCCACCGATTTCCTAGAAATAAGTAAATACTTAGTACCCTTAGGAATTGTCAATTGTTTTTAAAAAGACAAAACCTCTGCAATTTCCATTATCTTTTTTTTTAATTTTTTTACCCTTTTTTGTCAGGTGCATATTTTACCTGTACAGTTGTAGCCAGGGGCATGAATTAAAACCTTAAATTCAATGATCATACGGTAGGAGGAAAAAGGTCTCAAAGAGCAAAGGAAGGACTCCTTTCTGAAGCCCAAGGCCAGTGTTCACTGAACCACTTATCACCAATGGCACTTGGAACCCTGAGCATCTAAAATCTGCCCCAGCCTAAGCCGTTCATCTGCCGTGATGATGACGTGCGCTGTGCAAACTCCATGGACAGATGTTACATGTAATGACAAAGAGAATTCTGAGCTTCAAGCCACTTTCTCAATTCGATTATTATTTTTTTGTGTGTAATCCAGTGGCACAATATGAGCTGCCAGCCACGTTCTAAAACCACCAGTTGATAAGTATGCAGAAACTTTTACACAGCTTCAAAACCTTCGAGGGAAGCCTGGCATTTTTTTAAAGCTTTTTAATTACTACATTTAAAACGAAAAGCAATCACAACAGAATCCTCCCCCAACTGGGACTAGGGGAGATAGATGGTTCATTTTGTCCACAGAAAGAAAGAAAGAAAGAAAGAAAGAAAGAAAGAAAGAAAGAAAGAAAGGAAGGAAGGAAAGAAAAGAAAAGAAATTCTTCCTTAAAAGTCTTCAGTACCCAACAGCATCCCTGAATAAGGAGGCTGGCAGGGGAAGTTGTCAGAGAAATTTAATTTCCTTTCATTAGCCCGTCTGCTCCACACATAGGAGCTTGTTAAGTTCAAAGAAATCCTGAAAACGACATCAGTTCTAAGTCTTTTTTTCTCCAAGCAGTCACATCTGCTAATGAGATTTTCCAAATAACAATTGTTTTCAAGTCAGAGATAAATCTCTACCTAGCCCGCCCCCTCAAAAAAAAAAAAAAATCAGGGTTTACTGTCTTCTACACCTTGATATTTGTACTGATTCTGCACTCTCCAAATTTTAGCTTAAAGGGATAAAAGTCCATGGAAGGGTCATTTAAGAATATTCCTGGTTTCCACATACTGAGTTGGGAGGTTCTTTGTTCCAGCCAGTGACAGTTATTGGAGAATACTTGCCTTTAACAGCCTCTCGTCAGGAAGTGTTAAACCTGCCAAATGCGAACAATTAGTGCCTCTTGAACAAAATACAGGAAGAGTGAGGGGCTGATGAGGACAGGATTATAATCAGCTTGAAGGAAACTTTTAACATTTCAGTCCCTGTGGAATGGTGTATTTGCCAAAGATGGTCCCAGAGAAATTAAACTGCAAGCTAAAAAGCTTGGGACCCAGGGACAGCCAACAGGCAAGGTTGAAGGACAGTACCTAGAATCCATTTCTCCCATTTTGTCAGGTATTTATATATGTACAGGATACACACGTGTGTTATGTTTTACATGTAAGGACAATTATATTTGTGCACAGCAAAAACTTCCCAAAATCATTTACATGCCACAAAACAATCTCTCTCTCTTTTTTTTTTTTGGTATTTTTGCTGGAAATTTATTTTAATTCATTTTACTAAGTACATAATATTTATGTTTAAATAAATTAAAGTACAATAGGGTATTGGTGAAGAATCTCCCACGCACACCCATGGCCTTTGTCCATCCCGTCTCCTTCCTGTCTCCTACTCCCCTTCCTACTGCAACATTCTAGGTACCCTTCTGCAGACTATTGTCACATACTGTGAGCACACAGGAAAAACATACATGCTACAACACAAACTTAACTTTTCACTAAGGCATATATTTAAGTTTTCTTACTATGAATATCAATTTCTGCAACATAAACTTTTAGATAAAATCAAATTGCCTTAAAATTAAATTTTCATTGGTCACTCACTAACCCAAAAGAAAAAAAATCATTGAAGATTTATTGTGTACTAGACATTATAAAACATTACTAGTGTTTCCAAAAAATACTAAATGCACTCAGCTCATTTAGCTATATTGTGGGCTACATAAAGCTAAATTGGAAAAGATTAAAAACTCTAGACAGTTCCTAAGTCAATAGAACTAACATATGACACCAAGGAACCTCCTAACCTCCCTACAGGGCTACGGATAGAATAAAGCATTTAATAAAGCTCTGAAAGACTCACCAATCAGTCAGAAAAACAGATGACTAACTCCAGAAGAAGAAAATAAACAAATCTAAAGGAATATACAAAACATACCCAGCTCAGCAGTAGAAGTTACACAGAAGATGCCACTGCGGATCCAGCAGACTGATGTGAGCGCAGGTATAAGCTTAAAGCAGCACATCACACCGCAATGGCAAAGCAAAGACGCAACCTATGTGCAAATAGCTGCTGGCATTTATCAAACTTTGAGAGCCTGCCTCTCTTCATCCACGGATTTTACTTGTAGAAAGTTATCCTATGGATGCCTCCTTCACATGCATGAAGAAGAAGGAAGAAGAAGGAAGAAGAAGGAAGAAGAAGAAGAAGAAGAAGAAGAAGAAGAAGAAGAAGAAGAAGAAGAAGAAGAAGAAGAAGAAGAAGAAGAAGAAGAAAAGAACTTAGAAAGAATTTATTATTTTCAGTTGTGATGTTCTGAGAGGCAAAACATCTGGAAAACAATTTAATGAACCTTCAACAGAGGATTAATACATAAGTAGTACAGTGATTGAAATGGCATACCAAATGGCCATTTAAAGGAATTATGATCCATGTGTTTTAGACACTAATCCAATAAGTGCTTCCTAGCAGCTGGTTTCTGCCTTCTAGAGTCCCAGCCCATGAAGAGAAAAAGAAAGTCAAGCAGACAAGCAAGTCAACTGAGAGAACTGGCATGAACATTTCGTGGAAACAGGCAGAGTAAGAGGAAAAATTGTTTGAGATTGTCAAAAAAAGGACCCTCCTGATGTAAAATCTGAAACCCATGCATAAAAACAGCTCAGTGTTGTGGGGGTGAAAAAAAGAGAAAGAATGTTCAACAGAGACCCAACATACAATGATATCATAACTACAAAAGACTTTAGTGTGTTCTTGTAACAGAAAGGGACACAGCAGGGAGAAGACCGGTTATGATGGAAGGCAAGGCCATTCCTGACTGGGCCTTCTATGACACAGCCCAGAAACTCAAAGGCTTCCCATGAAGGGAGATCATGAATTGGGATGGGCTTTCAGAGGACAATTCTTAAACCCAAAGAGATGCAGGAAGACACGGTATATACAGCAGCAGCACACTCCATATGGCTTGCAGGCTTCTGAGGATACAGGGGAGCGTCTGTGCAGACAGTTTAACGGCCCGGCAGCCCTGTCACAAGCTGGGGTGATGGGGACGGACACTTAACACTTACGTTCTTGGGAAATTGGTGAAAATTTACTGTAAGGATTATGATTCCATCCTGCATAACACTTTCATAGTTTAAAACCAAAATCTGCATGCTTAAAAGTTTTTTTTAATTATGCCACAATTGTCAAGGCATCAAATGTTATCAAAACAAACTAGTAACAAGGTACGGTGGTACATACCTATATGTGCAGGAGGCTGATGCAGGAGAATGGTGAATTCATAGCCAGACCATGTCTCAAAAGTCTAAACAAGAGAGGAGGAGGAGGAGGAGGAGGAGGAGGAGGAGGAGGAGGAGGAGGAGGAGGAGGAGGAGGAGGAGGAGGAGGAGAAGGAGGAGAAGGAGAAGAAGAAGAAGAAGAAGAAGAAGAAGAAGAAGAAGAAGAAGAAGAAGAAGAAGAAGAAGAAGAAGAAGAAGAAGAAGAAGAAGAAGAAGAAGAAGAAAGAAGAAGAAGATTTTCCTAAAATCTACTTAAATCTTTTCATGGCAGTTTATTGACTTAGAACAAATTTCAGACTCCTAGACTAGGCTTCAATGCTTCCTCACACTTGCCCAAGCCCCAGCACCAAGCCCAGCCCATTCCACCTAGCCAGCAGCCTCACCCCAAACCTTAGGCTCCCCCAACCTTTGTCTAACCTGCTGGCTAAGTTCAGAGAGAAATTCTCTTGTCTTTCATCAAGTCACACTTTCTAAGACTGGCTGCCAGCAAGGCTCTAGAAACACAGAGAGATGGCAGCTACCACCCACGCTCTCATGGAACACACAAGGCACACAGGCAACATGGTGCACGGACATACATTCCAGCAAAGCACTCATATACATAAAATGAAAATTTTATAGAAAGAAATTAAGGAAGAGAGAGAGGGGGGGAAGGAAGGAAGGAAGGAAGGAAGGAAGGAAGGAAGGAAGGAAGGAAGGAAGGAAGGAAGGAAAAAAACTCAGCTTTAGCTTAGGAGTAAGGAAATGGAGGACTTCGCTCTGGCTACCCTTTGTGGAGTTAGTGAAAGAGATGACCTATATGATCCTCCTGCCTCAGCTTCCAGAGGCCAGCGCTGCTGCTGCCCAGCGTGCAGCTTTTGACTGCATCAAGAAGAAGCGGGGTGTAGTAATTGTGTTGTCAACCTTCTGTCACTCCATTCTCTGCAAGCTCCACAGGCTGGAACTTATAGTCTAATCTGTTCAGCGATGTCTTTCAAATGTCTAGCCCAAAGCCTGTATGTGCCAAGCTTTCGGTAAGCAGCAGTCACATGAAAAGTGAAGGAATAAACCAATGACGAAATGAAGGAACACTCCAGGGTTGACAAGGAGCATAAGTGGGGCATTCTAGGTCAGAGGAAAAGCACCTGGGCGTTGACGGGCTTCTGTTCCCCTTCAAACGCGAGTCTCTTTAGGGCATTCATAGGGCTCCCACTCCAGGCCACATCATAGTCCCTTCCCAGGGCTCCCACTCCAGGCCACATCATAGCCCTCCTTCAGCTCTGACAGCCAGACATTTCACAGTTAACCTCCATGGGCAATGAATGACTGGATAGTCTTGCTCTATCCTGAATACTTGTGCTATATGATGTCATCTCAAATGTCGTCCCAAAACACCAAGTAAGCAACGGGTCAGAAGGACTTAGCCAAGCAGGATTCAGTCTATTTCCATATGAACAAAGCACACTGCATGAAATTCTGCTCACCTGAGAAAAACCAAGCCCAGTCAGTACCTTCCCTTGTCTCTAGATACTTAGTCATTGCTGACTTGGAGTAAGCAATCCCAGTACCACCCCTTATCTGTAAATGCCTATCTGTAAACATTTCTGTAAATGACGACTAACATTGCTTACTTGGAGTAACCAAGCCCCAGGACCTCATCTTGTCTCTGAATTCTTGGCCTTCGTTGACTCAGAGGATCCTCCTGCCTCACCTCCCAGATTCTGGGATTATAAGTTTGTACCATCAAGAAAATTGCTCCTTGTAAAATAGACAGTGCTTCCCTACTGCTGTTTTCCCCTCTAGAGATATATGTTTAATGATGTATCTGAGGGAAAAGGTTTGCGTGCACATGGATGCAGGTGCCCTTGAGAGGCTATAACTGTGAGACTCCTGTTGTTGGGTCCTCTGGGTGAGGGGGTGTGTGTGCTTAACCACAACCAAGCCACCTCTCCAACAACCAAGCCACCTCTCCAACAATGCCCTATTGCTAGCTGCCAATAAAAGTGCATCACTGAGTTGAAAATGGGTCTCTCCATGGCAGCAGGTGTGCAAACGAAAGAGCTGCAAGTTTAAACTATGCAAAAAAGCAACGAAAGCCAAGTTCACTCCAATTATAGATCCTAAGTTTTTTAAATAAAAATATAAAATAAATGTTAAACTTTACCAAATATAAATTGTTCATATTCATTTAAAAAAAATCTGCTAGGCAAAAACATCTTTAACATGTCACAAATCGAATGTGACAATATTCGGAGAAAAAACAGGAAGGGGTTACAGGGGGGTGTGCATGGGGGGGAAGTGTTAGAGGGAGTAAAGGGAAATGGTATGCTTACGTTACATTGTAACTTTGAAAAATAAAAATTCAACAAATTAAATGTATCATTGAAAGTGAAGAGGAAGAACAGGACTTAGGGCTGGCAAGGTGATCAGCAGGTACAGGTGACCTTTGCTTGAACCCTGGGAACCACACAGTGGAAGGGAAGATCACTCACCATGGCATGCATTAATGCACACACAGAAAATTAATAAGTACAAGAAAGATTTTTAAGGAAAACACGGGGCTGTGTCTGATATACATTCTTAGCTGTAGGACATTCTTGAGACAGGTCTCAAAGGTAAATGCATAAGACATGGAAAATATACAAATATTCGGGGCTAAGTGTGTTGCACAAATATCGTACAATTTACTAAAAGAAAATGATCCTAGGCAAGTCTACAATTGAACAACATCTCCAGCCCTGTATGAAAATATTGTTAACCCTTCACATGGAAGATAACCAGTCTGCACTCCTCGACTAGTCCTAGAACAGAGTTAGCAACTGGTTTTGGGAGAAAAAAAAATACCACTGTGAGGAAGGACCATATCTATTTACACAAACTAATTTCCAAACTACACAATAGAAGTGACACAAGTGGAACATGGTGACACATGCCTGCGATCCCAGTCAAGACAGAGAGGTCAGAGGGGGCATGAGTGAGTGAGAAGCCAGACCGGGAGCTAGAGCAAGACTCTGTCTCGATTAAAAACAGAAAGAAGTAAATAAAGTCAAACAATAAAACAAGGTACATAAAACAACTCATTAATGCTGGACCCAGAAAAGGGTCCTGGTATTAGCTTTTTCCAATTACTCAGAGTCAGGACAGCTGAAGACTCTACTGTAGTATAAGAGGCCCAGCTACCCACAGAGATTATTCTAGAAGAGGGTATGGAGAAACTGTGGTAGCCCAAGGGGTTGAGGACACCAGGAGAACACATCCCACAGGATCAACTAGCCAGTGCTCATGCAGGCTCATAGACACCGAACCGACAATCACACAGTCTGAATGTGTCTGCTGCAGGTCCTCTGCACGTATGTTACGGTTTTCGGCTCGGTGCTTTGGGGGGGCTCCTGGCAGTGGGGATGGGGGTATGTCTGAGTCTTTTCTCTTGGGACCCCTTTTCTCCTGCTGGGTTCCCTTGTCCATCCTTGATGTGAAGGTTTGTGCTTGGTCTTATTGTATCTTGTTGTTCCGTGTTGGGTTGACATCCCTGGGGAGCCTGCTCTTTTCTGGGAGAAGTCGGGGAGGCAGATCTGGGGGAGAGGAGGGACGGGCTGGGAAGAGTGGAGGGAGGAGAAGTTGAGGTTGGAATGTATCGTATAAGAGAAAATTTTAAATACATGTAACCTTCCCATACCATGTCCTGTGCTTTACACCCTCTTATGATGCTTGAAATGGCCAACATGGCACAGACACTAAGCCAATGGTTATTACATAGCATCATTGAGTGAATGGAGGACAAACAGCCTGTGTATGTTCAGTATAGTCAACCACATCTTTATTCCTAAGTATTTTCTAACCCAGCATGATAGGCTCTGTAGATGCTAAAATCAGGAACACTCAGGTTTGAAGTTTGACTGTGCTTTCAAAAACCTTGGGATAGTTAGTATACTCTTCTTTTAAGTTATTAAAACACCACAGTAAACATAGCTGGAACAAGGCAATAAATAAAAGAGAAATCATATTTTTATAAAAATACAAAAACTTTAGGCATCATTATTAAATAACTTTTTTTGCTTAGCAGGTAGAAAATATTACCATTTAATATATTATTTTCTAATTTCTAGGATAGAGTTGGTTTCCATTTTCTTCTTTTATAATTTTTAATGATTTTCTTCACAGTAGCTTTCTTTCTATTAAAGCAAGACTGAAACTTTTATTACTTTTTTCATTTGTTTATTTATTTTGTGGAGCTCAGAGGACAACTTGTAGGGAGAGGTTCTCTCCTTCACAGTTAGGTTCTGGGCATTAAAAATCAAGTTGTGAGGTTTAATATCAAGGGCTGCCTGACTGAAAAACTCATTTAAGTATATTACTATACCCTGCTCTGTGTTGCAATTGGGTATTACTACTGCCTTTTTTAAAGATTTATCTTTTTGGTTTTTTTTTTTTTTCGAGACAGGGTTTCTCTGTATTGTTTTGGAGGCTGTCCTAGAACTCACTTTGTAGACCAGGCTGGCCTCTAACTCCCAGAGATCTGCCTGCCTCTGCCTCCCGAGTGCTGGGGTTAAAGGCGTGCGCCACCGATGCCCAGCAGACTTATCAATTTTATTTATGTGTATATGTGTGTTTGCCACACCTGTGAAAAAAACATAGCCTGAACCATGAGTAGCAGAGTGAGTATTTAATAGTGACATCATGATGAGTGTGGCTGAATTTACCTGTCTTTTCGTTGACAATCTTATTTTATTATTTATGTGCAAATCACATGTGTGCAGAAACCTATAGTAGCAAGAAGAGGTATGAGATTCTCTGGAGTTTTAGGTGATTGTAAGGCATCCAATGTGGGTACTCAGAAACAGAGTCTCTCAGATCCTCCGGAAGAGCAGCAAATGCTTTCAACTATCTCTCCAGCCCCATGCCTCTATTTTCCTTTTTTTAATTTTGACATGGGGCACACTCTGTAGCCCAGGTTGGCCTTGAAGCAAAGAAATCTTCCCATCTTAGTACCTAAGTGCTGGAATTATAACACAGCACTTAGTAATTCCTATTAAAATGCAATAATGATTCAAAGACATTAAATTCATGTCCCACAAAGTCACTTTGTCAGTGTTACAACTATAATCATCAGAGACTCACCCTCTGCTTCGTAGCTGACATCCAATGCATCCGCCACCCTACTGACCCAACCTTCACTGTCTTTCTCAACATGGCCTTTACCTCACCCCAACACTTTATATAAGGGCTCATCGTTTCCTGACTGAACAAAGGGAAGAGGATTCCAATTTGAGTATCAACCTTAATTTTTAACTCTAGGCTACATTCATTAATTCATTTGACACAGGACTGGCCTCAAACCCACTGTGTAGCCAAGGATGAAGGTGAGCTCCTCATGCCTAAAGTACTGGGATGGTCGTTTTACTCGGTGGTGGGGATTGAACCCTGGGTTTAAGGCATATAAGCACTCCACTTACTGAGCTACATCCTTCACTCCTCGGAATGACTTTTCCTCTTACACGACTGTTTCATGTTAACCATTTGCATGGAACTGGCTAGAGGATCCCACAGCCACAAGGAAAGCCTCTGCACAGAACTTGTGGTCACACATACCTCAACCCTCACCAGCTCTCTTGCTGTCGTCCTTCATGCTATGCTGGAGGGGACCCTGCCACTCTGCTTCATGATCCTCCAGGACCATGTTTTACCGACAGCCTTGAGTCCCAGCAACACACTCCCTTATACCTAACGCAATGCCTCCCACCTACTGCTTAGCTATAAACCTGGATCCAATGCCCTTCCTATATGGTTCTGTGTCCACTGAGATGAGTGTTACTGAGATAGACTAAACTGTCTGAATGTTTGTTGGCCCCTTGGGAACTTCAAGCTCTTTGCAATCAGGGTAAGTGGCAAGCAACTGCCGACTAATTCCTTTTCCTTACCCTAGAACTCTGCTTTCTTGTACAACAGTCTCACATTATAATCTTTGCTTTGATCTCCATTTCCCAGGAACAAGTTAATTAGATGATTTCTTAGTGATTTTTCTATTGCCATGACAAATACCATGACCAAGGCAACTTGAAACAGTTTAATTTGGTGCTCACAATTCTGAGGATAGCAGAATCCATGACCATCACGGTGGAGAGCATGACAGCAGGCAGGCAGGCATTTTACTACACATGTAGATGGAACTTATATCTGATCAACTAGCAATAGACAGAGAGATAACTGGGAATAGAAAGGCCTTTTGAAACCTCAAAGCCCACCACTAGTGACACACCTTCTCCAACATGACCACAACTCTTAATCCTTCCCAAACAGTTCCATCAACTAGGGATCAAACATTCACCCAATGAGGCTATGAGGGACATTCTCATTCAAACCACCCCACAAATGATAAATAAAACTAAACTTGTTAAAGACAAACAAATGGAACCAGATGGCTGCTTGAAATTACATTTTAAACATTCATCTCTCTCTCTAATGAAAAGGAAATCCAAGAACTAAGAATAAAAAGAGGGGAAAGAAGGACAAATGGAAGAGAAGACTGTTCTACAAGTTGTTTAGTGTAAAACAACACACTTATACTTCATAAAGATGTTTTGATCCTGTTTATCCTTTATTACCCATAATTACCCCACCCTCATTTGTCCCTTTCCTTCATTTATTTATTATTGGTTTTGAGACAGAGTCTCATGAAGAGTAGAATAGGACAGCCTCAAACTCAGTATATAGACGAGGTTAACCTTGAACATCTGGCCCTCCTCTCCGTTAGGATTGTAGGACTCTGCAGAGCTGAGGACTCAACCAAGGTTCTGGGCATACTGAGCAAGCAACCTAACCAACTTCATTTTATCTTCAGGCCTCTCCCCATTCTACTTTCATGACCCTCCTGCCCCATATCTAGGAGAAATATTTGGAATTCTGAGTCTGGCTTACTTCACTAAACATTATCATCTTCAGTTTTATGAATTTTCCTACAACCGACACAATTTACTCTTTTTTAAAGATATATTTATTTATTTATTTAATGTATATGAGTGCTCTATTTGCATGTACAACTTAATACCAGAGAGGTCATCAGATCCCACTATAGATGGTTGTGAGCCACCATGTGGTTTCTGGGAATTGAACTCAGAACCTTTGGAAGAGCAGGCTCTTAACCACTGAAACATCTCTCCAGTCCCCCTAATTTTTTCTTAATGGCTGAATAATAATATTCCATTGTGTAACAGATATAAATAACACACTTTCTTTTTATGTTGTACAGCTTTGATGAATAAACATGAGTATGCAGGTTCTCTGTTGTATGATGAGTTTGATTTCTTCAGCTCAATAGCCAAGAATGGTACAGATAGATAGTATGGTAGTTCTATTTAGTTTCTTGTGGACCCTCCACACTGATTTCCACAAGTTTCCAAAAATTTACATTCCTAGCAATAGCATTCAATATTTATAGCTGTCCTATGCACTGGAATACATAGTTAATATTATAACACATTTGAAAAACTAAAATCTAAAAGCCAAATAAAATGAACTGTCAAGCCTATTTGGAGAGGTTCCTTGTACCTTTGTGATAGAAAACCTCAACATTTTTGCCAACCCCAGCCCTGAGAAACTTAGAAACTGTCCAAGATCTGCAGCCATGCGGGCTTTCTTGATATGGCCAGTGTGTCCAGAGCTTGATATCAAGCTATCCAGAGTGGCAGACGCATGGCCGCAGCATACATAGGATGCCAAGGGAGACAGGGTCTCACTATACAGTCCTGGCTGGCCTGGAACTTGCTATGTAGACAAAGCTGAACTCAAGCTCAGTGAGATCTGTCTGTCTTTGCATCCCCATGTACATTTCTTCCAATGACAATACAGATCAACATATACTCATTACATACAATGCTTTCTCCACGCTCATAGTTTATACCATTGAAAACAGTCTGACTTAAACCACTCTATTTTTTCTCATATGTGTGTATGCATGTATGTATGTGTATACATATATACATATATACACACATATATATACATTCATATATATGTACATATATATGAACAATAATTGTATTTTATCCCATACTTGTCACAGAATGTTTGACTGAGGACACGTACCATGGAGACTCAAATGAAAGCTTCTCACCTTTACTACCCCATCAAAACCGGGGATTGTGTTGACTTTTGCTCTCTTGGCTAATAGTTTGCTTTCTATCTTGTCACCCATGGCTTGAATAGCATGAGTATCAGGTCCAATGAAAGTGACATCTGCTGCTGCCTGAGGAGAGAAACAAACTGAACTTAGTAACAGGACACTGTGATATGAAATCATGATTCTTTACAAAGAAAAGCTTATACAGGTATGCACTATTATAAAACTGTATATTGAATTACTACTTTCATAGCCGATGTTAAAATAAGGATATGAGGCAATATATCAGCATGCAGATTATAGTATTACAACACAAAAGAGTGAAGATAAATTAAACAATGCTAGGCCACCGAGAATAAAACAGTAGAGAATACTAGCTTGATGTGAACAATACCCTTTGAAAAAGTAACTTCCATGACACCTATAACGTGCTCTCACTAAATAAGCAGTACACTCACCCTTAAATTGCCCTGTAAATCTCCATATCATCACTGTCTTCCACAAAGCACAAGAGAACACAAACACCCACGTTTATTAAATACTAGTTGTTGCCCAACTTTGAGTTAAATGTGGTGATCACACAAACACCAGCAAACTGAAGGGAACATTAACAGATATCTGTAACTCAGAGGAAACCAGTAATGTTTACATCTTGTATCTGCAAAAGATGCAACCAAGATGTGGGAATTTAACTGATACAATTATGGCTTTAATTAAGATCAAGCCTGGGGACTGAAGAGTCAGCTCAGCAGTTAAGAACTCTTGCTGCTCTGGTGGAGGACCTGAATTTGGTTCCCAGCGTCCAGTGGTAGCTCACAGACTCACGTAACCTCAATCCCAAGGGATCTAAGGCCCTCTTCTGACTTCCCTGGGCACTAGCCATACACATGGTACACAAAATTAAAAAAAATCTAATTTTTACCTGAAAATGGATCTACCTGCCTGTGTTTATATCACTGTAAAAAAAAAAAAAAAGATACTAATGGGGGAAAAGTGTGACTAGAAACATCACAAAGGACTAGGTGCTTAGTGTCAGCAGAGCAAGACCAGAAAAGGAGGACAAGAGTTTGCTGAAATAAAGGATAAGGTCATGGGATCAGTAAATGAAGCTAGCCAAATGTGGTGGTACACTCAGAGGCAGGTGGATCTCTGTGAGTTCAAGGCTGGCATGGTCTACAAAGTGAGATCCAGTATAGCAAGGGCTGTTACATAGAGAAACCCTGTCCTGAAAAAAAAAAAGAAGACAGAAAGCAAGGAAGGAAGGAAGGAAGGAAGGAAGGAAGGAAGGAAGGAAGGAAGGAAGGAAGGAAGGAAAGATGGAAGGAAGGAAGGAAGTTAAACCCAAGGCAGGGCAAAGCAGATACATCACCAGAGTAACTACAGCAGTGTGCAGCTTGGACTGCCCTTCCCCAAAGGCTGAGGAAAATTAAAACCACCCAGAACAGAAAATGGAAGTATAGGAGGTCATTAATGGAAGGGTTATGAGTAAGACACCTGTCTGAGAGATTAGACAACATCTTGACTTGCACTCATGTGCAGGGTGGAAACACAGGCCCAAGCTGGGATACAAATTGCTCTAAGTATCAGATAGAAGAGAAAATTAAAAAACTACCACTGAAGTCGGGTTATGATGGCACACACCTGTTAAGCCAGCATTTGGGAAGTTGAAGAGGGAAGAGGGCAAATTCAATACCAGCCTAGACTACACAGTGAGTCTTTATCTCAAAAAAAAAAGTACAATTAATATTATTCCGAGAGAATATATTGGAAAACCAAAGTCTTTAAACTCAAGATGAGTAAATATTTTTCCTCCTACCCAAAAGCAGATAGAAGAAAAGAAAATTCAATTTGAGTCAATTGGGGGGTAGGTAAGCAAATACTTCTGCCTTGCCAGTAGGGTTGGAGTAGATAAAATGATGAATGGAGGGGATCCTCTCCTTCTTCTTCGAAAGCTTACATCAACTATAAAAGACAAATCAACTACAGAAAAGCATATAGATTATGCAACCTTTGTTGCATATGACACACAATGCTACCTTCATAAGGAAATGCAAGCCAAAGAAACAGCTAGGCTTGAGTGTTTTTGTTTGAAGATGTTGCTTGTGAATTTGAAAGCCGGGGATTGAATACAGGACCCTTAATCTGTGGGAATTTTATCACTGAAGCACTCTTTCCTCAGTATGTAAAAAAAGAAAAAACTTGGAGGGTTTTTACAGAGGCTTTTGAAGGTCTGGTGGAGCTTGGTCAGCTTGAAAAAAGGCTGGGCAGGGCCGGCGCACAATGTGTTGTAACTCTAACTGGGAGAGACGTAAGGAAGCCTGCCCGTGCCCCTCGGTCTCCAGCATTTCTCATGTCAAGATCTTCTGACCTAGTCAAGAAAAGCCAAGTAAATCCTCTGAGGTTTTATAACCTCTGAGTCTTCACAGGAAAAGGTGGGAGAAGGCCAGGGGGACCTTCTGTTTGTGCTGGGGGCTCAAATTCCTTCCACTTCTAATATCAAAGATGTCACATATAGGTATAACCTGGCCTGAACCACATTGATAATTGCGTGAAACACAAAACTGAGAGGTCCACTATCCGCAAGCTGAGAGAGAAAGAGAACAGGGATGGTAAGGCAGGTCTGTGAGTGCCAGTGATACTGAAACTCAGCACCCACAACCACTGATGTTAGGAACTGCAGAGTCCCATATAAGAACTCTCTCAGGCCATGCTGGATTTTCATGAAATGCAATTCCATCCATGTTTTTATCTGGTTTTAACAGTCTTCTTTGAATGGAAACAGATGAAACGTGAATCTGCTCAGTGTAAGAAGGCAGGTGACCTCTTACCTGCCAGGAACCTGTGTCTCCACCAGGATGAGGAAGTCACAGGCAACAGGGCAGTAATATATGCACTTCTGTATCCCAAGCTGCAACTCACGGGACATGACGCAAAGGCAATAGGCAACAATCATACTTCAACCAACAATAGTCTTTTCAGATTCTCATTTTACCTGCAAAGCTGCATGACTTTGTCATCAATGCTGCTTTAAAAACCACTGTGCCCAGCAGATGCAATCAAGTAATCAGAGTGCCCACACAAAGAGTTTAAGAGATAATACAAATGAGAGTATCCAAAATACGCTATGATTACAGAGCAAGACTTGTGATTAACAGCAGCCCGGCAACCTGGACCACTGATTAACCAGGCTTTCCACATGCATTCTAATTTAAAGAAAATGACTTCCTCCAAAATGTGAAATTATCCCCCAAAATGCTCACATCAAGTATTTAGTGACTATTCTTTATCCCGCAGAACACAGAAGAGAAATATCCACTAAGTAAGTACACCAAGTGAGTTCTTAGACAAAGGTTTGAGGGAAGCAACTTTCTTTTTACCAATGTGTTTCAAAAGTACTCTCTAGGTCAGAATTCACATATAAAGAAAATATCATTCCAGACTCCTGACTCCCTTACCCCAAAATAATAGGCAGACAGACAGACAGAGAGACAGACAAGAAGGAGGGTGTTGGGAGATGGCTGAATAGTGATTGAATAAGTTGTATCAAAGCCTCAAGTCTCTGACTGGAGTGAATGATATGATTTTTTTACCTTGAAACCAAATTTCATCCACTAGAAACTTTAGATGTGGTACTGTTAACTCTGTTATCCATGATGAATATGAGATCTACTTCTAAAAACATACTTTCTAAGGTCCTTTTAAGTCTGATATGAATGGTAAGTGAATGCATATAAATGTCTTTTAGTGGTCATAGAAGTGGGGATTTTCATTATCATTGAAAATTAATGGTGATTCACAGAAAAAAAAATCATGAAAAATCCAAAATTGCTGCTTCATTATTCTACTTATTTTCTAAATTCTATGATTTTTATGGTTCTGGTAAAGTTTTGACAAGAGAATGGAGAAAAGAGGTGAAGTTTGAGGGTTATGTTAGGAAAATAACGAGCCTTAACTTACAGCAGGCTTTGTGTTAGAAATGAGGACAGAGGGAGATGGTTCAGTGGGTAAGAGTTCTTGCTGTGTAAACATGAGGATCTGAGTTCAAATCCCCAGCATGTAGGTAAAACACCAGGTATATTTACGCCAGCACCTATAATACCAGTGTTATGGGAGGGAAAGACAGGCAGGTCCCTGGGGTCGCTAACTCATCTAATCAAACCAACAAGTCCAGGTTAATTGAGAGATGCTGTCTAAAGGTATATGGGAGAAACTGACAGACCAGGATACCTGGTACCCTCCTCTTCCAGTCTCTCACTGGTGCACACACACAGTAGGGATGACCACTTATATAAATTTTAGATGATAAACATTTTCATTGAAAGAAATATTTCAAGTTAGCAAATTGCTCATCAATGAATACATATTGTTTTCAAATGCATACACTTTAGGATCTAACTGCTGCTTAGAGACACATCAACCGGGGTCACACAAGAGACAAAGGACAATGGGAAAACTGCTAAACTACCCAAAGGACACAGATTCTAGGTTTCAATGATATTGTCTGTTTTGAAAAGGAAAGAAAGAAGGAGGGAGGGAGGGAGGGAGGGAGGGAGGGAGGGAGGGAAGGAGGAAGAGCTCAGAAGTCAATAGAGAAAGAAATTAATATCACATATGAAGGTAAGCCAAATAGGAAGTGTCAATATAAACCCCCTAACATTCTGTCACAAAGAACATTGAAGAGACTGGACAGATGGCTCAGTTGGTATAGTACTCATCACACAACTGTTTTTTTTTTTTTTTTTTTTCTTTTTAATTTTATTTTCCAGTTTAAATTTAGATAAGAATCAAGGTTGCTTCACAAGTCAGTTCCAGGTCCCTCTCCCATTCCCTCCCTTCCTCCCGTGCCCTCCCCTCCCCCCCCATCACACAACTGTTAAGACCTGCATTCAGATCTCCAGTAAAAAGATCTCATGTAAAAGCTGGCCACGGCAGTGACCATGGCTGTAACCAGCACTGGGATGATAAAGACGGGAGGCCAGCCAGTCTAGCTGAATCGATGAGCTCCAAGTTCACTGACATGGGTGGATGGGGTGGGTTGACCTTTCCCAATAAATAAATAAATAAATAAATAAATAAATAAATAAATAAATATAATGAGGTGGGCTGGCCTTTGCATGCCCAGGCCAATCAGGAAGCCTCTTCTGTGTGCTTTCTAGATAAGTATAACTATCACACCTCATCAAAGAAACCATGACCGTTAGAGAGCATACATAAGTGGCAATGGGGTCCCCAGCCCCAAGAGGGACATCTATAACACAACTTCTGTACACAAAGTTCAGTGAACAGCACAGAAGGGGAGGGGGGATTGTAAGAGCCAGGATACCAGGACGACTCTTATGAGATAGTGTCTCCTGGATGTCACAAAGGTGCTGCATTCACAAATTCCCAGTCACACAGTTGGCTGTACAACACCTACACAAGACCACACCAGTCAACATGCCGACACGGAAGGAGGGAAAATGACAAGGCCATATCCGCCAACGAGGAGCTACAGGCCGTTCCTGGAAGCTGAGGAAGCGAGAGTCACCTTTCTTTAGACATGAACCCCTGACAGGTTGCTGAGGCCTGAGTGGACAGCCTTCAGTTCACTTACATGTAGGCAACACTAAAAGGACCCAGTTGGTGGGGGTCGGGGTGTAAAACAATACTAATTATGGAAAAGAAGTCCTGAGATTGAGAGGGAGTTGTGGGGGACAGGAAATGAAAGGAGGTAGAAGAGAGGTGGTGGAATGACATAAATACAGTGTTCTCATGTAGAAAAATTCCTAATAGGATAAATTTTTTAAAATTATGGTGTCTGCTGGGTGTGCTAGTACACACCTCTAATCCCAGCACTCAGGAGGGAGAGGCAGGCAGATCTCTATGACTTCAAGGCCAGCCTGGTCTACATAGTGAGATCTCGAACAGCCAGGGCTGGCTACACAGAGAAATCCTGCCCCAGAAATCAAACAAACAAATATATATGGGGTGATACTCCTCCCCATTTCAGAGACATCTGCATTTTCTTCTTTTGCAATGTTAGCCTTGTCCTTAGGCACAATGGTAAAGGCTGGAATGAAATGACTTGGCCGTATTAGGCACCTGATCACCACGGCTGCTTTCAATTCTGCAAAGTAGATTGCTGCTATCAATTGTGCCTTTGATTTCACTGACCTCAACTGCAAGGTCTAAATGTTCCAGTGCTGTTACACCCATAGCAAGGTCCACGGCAGTCAAGGTTAAAAATAGGAAACTTATCACCATCTCTCTCTTCCAAAATTGAGACCCAGACAACATTAAGGGGGTGATCCTGGGGATGCATGTGCTCTAGAATCACAACCATGGAGAAGGCCAGAGCTCACTTGAAGGATGGAACTGAAGGAGCCACCATCCCTGCCCCTTCTGCTAATGTCCTTATATTTGTGATGGGCATTAACCGTGAGAAGTATGACAACTCACTCAAGATGGCCAACAACAACTCTTTTGTCAAGCTCCTGGTACACAATACTGTGGGCTACAGCAATGCAGCGGTGGACGTCATGCCTCCATGGCCTCCAAGCAAGAAGCCGCCCTGATGACCTACCCCAGAAAGAGCCTGAGAGGAAGAGAGAAGGCCAGCAACAATCCAGTCCCCAGACCACAAAGTATTTCTCCTCAGTTTCCATCCCAGGCTCCCAGAAAGACAGGAGGAGTTTAGTGACCCCTGCTCTCTCATATACTAACAACAATGTTCACTGCATCCAAAAAATAATAATAAGGTAGAGAGCAACTGAGGAAGACATTAGAATCAACTCCTGGCCTACACACACATACCACATGTGTGCACACACACACACACACATACACATACACGCCACACACACCACACAGTATACACTACACATACCATATGCATGCATGCATGCATGCATGCACACACACATAAACACTACATATACCACATGTATGCACACGCATACACATGTATACACTATACATACCACATGGATGCATACAGGCACACACACATACCACATGTGTGCACACGCACATATTCACTTACACATACCACATGTATGCACGTGCACGCACACACACACCACACACGTATACGCTACCCATACCACATGTGTGCACACATGCACACACATACACACACAGATACATCTCTCTTACATACACAGAAACCACACATACACACATATGCATAAACTACACAGACACATATATACACCACACACAAACACATCTACAACACAAGCTTTTAGTCAAAGCTTCCACTCATTACATGAGATCTGGACTCTGACATGAGCTGCTGTCACTGCATTCATTCTCTGAACTGATAAGAAATGGTGCACTACCACCCGTGCTGCAAGCTGGGAATGGGCTCCAAACAGTGGTGAACCAGCCATCCTTCCCGCCTCTCCCTTACACTGCTTCCGCTTTATTCTCATGCAGCAAACTGTACCACGCTGTATGCTGAGTGCTAGGAGCCGCGTGTCATTAAGTCTGGTCACAGTACGTTGCTGCACTCAGAGTGTGGTAAATGAAACCTGCAGAGATTTGTTATGGAATGTAAACAGTTTCTGTTTCTGGTAAGGCTACTCCTGGTACTTCTCTGCCGTGTTAGTCAGACTTTGGGGAGATGGTCTGAGTTGGTTTAGAGTTTTTGGTTTGTAGTCCTGGATCATCTAGAGTCACATTGAAGATCAGGCTGACTCTCTTCTAGCCTCTCCAAGCCACCAATCATACTGTAAGGTGGGTTTTGTTTCTGTTTGGTTGTTGTTGTTGTTGTTGTTGTTTAACTGAGAAGCAAATGAATAATTCCGATTCATACAGGAAGGAATTTTAGGTATGTTGCTATCTGGAATCCAAAGAGCTGTTGTGCAAGAGAGAAAAGGCTCTAATACCTAGCTCAAGGCAGGCTTGTTGAAATCTACTTGGTAAAGGTTTTCAGCCAGAACTCTGTGTCCTTTCTCAAATAATCACTGCAAATAAAAGATAAGTCAAACACTTAAGCAAGCAGAAAATTTCTAGGGCACTGCTTGTGATCGAACAGTCAGTCCTGTGAGGAAGGTGGAAGACTGTGCCGCTCCAATACAGAGTGGTTCTAGGTTCCTGGAGGTGACAAACGTGACTATAATGACTGAAGATGAACCCCAATTGGCTCTCCCAGCAATGATAAGAATGAAACCCCATTCCTGCAGCAGGCTAAGGTTCTATTTTAAAATTCTAAATCAAAACAAAAGCTAAGAGCTCCTGAAATCGTTTGGGACGCTCCCTAACTACAGGTTCCATTGGATCCGCGTGGCATCCTTACCAACTGCGTTTCATTTACACAGTGCTATATGCTAACAGTGCAAGAAAAGGACGCTGGGTCTTTCTCTCTCAATAATGGTGGGGTCTGGATTTCATTTAGCCTAGTGTATATTCTGTATCAAGTGTCTGCTTGGCACGATGTGATCAAGTAGGAATATTACTTCCAGATGATAGCTGTGCGGTGTTTAGTTAAACGGAGAGAATCGTAGTGGCTTTCGCTTTCCCAACTTCAGCCACCGGCAGAAGTCAGGCTTCCTGGCCCAGCACATGTTAAGAAGCACGGTTAGATATAATCCGTGTTCTTCACATACGGATGGGGAGGGTGTACAGCAGCAGAAAACACTCCACTTAGTAATGAGGTAGGCTCCAGTTCTATCTTCCAGCTAATAGTAAGTCAGGAAATGATTATGTTTCCTTTATTAAATGTTTTTAAGTTCTAAGAAAGATGTTTAAATAAGGGACTCTCGGTACTTTCTATTTTAATTTTTTAAAAAAGCAATGAACAAACTAAATTTCTAGATATTTTTTACCTTTGGGTTTAAATTTATGGAGAAATGTATTATTTTTAATTCAAATTACCATGTTCACAGTTAGATTTGTAATTACTCCACATCTCGTGTACCTATCTGCATCTGTATCTTCATTTCCCTGTAATCAGCACATTCTTCAAGTGCAGAAAAAAGAAAGGCTCTGTGGTTAAACTTCACCAGCCTACAGTTTGCACATCAGGATAATGAAATGCAACGACTTAGCATAAACCAGACTGGGCTGTAAACCTCTTTTCTCTATGGAAAATATGGCCACAGTAACATTTCCAGTTGAAAGATTCATGGGTGCTCCTAAGGCTTCAGGATGTAACTGAAGTGTTTTATCACATTACTGGTGGCTCTGTGAAAAGCATGGGACTGACCCAAATCCCCTGAATGTGGGTGTCAGTGAGGAGGCCTAGGTAATCTATGAGGCCTTGGGTAGTATTTATCTCCCTGGCATACAAATGGACTTTGAGTGCCCATCCCACAATGAGGGATGCTCTCTCAGCTGGTACTCTTGAGGGAGGGCCTAGGTGCTTCCCTGGATGAAATAACAGACTCTGGAGATCCTCCATGGAGGGCCTCACCCTCCCTGGGGAACAGAGTGGAGATTGGGTGGGAGACTGGAGGGCCTGGTGGGTAGGGCAGGAAGAGGGAGCTGGGATTGACATGTGAAACAAGCTTGTTTCTAACTTAAATTTAAAAAAAGGAAGAGAAAAAAAAGATGCTGTCCTCAAAAAGATAAGTCCTTATAAAAATATATATTAGTAATTATGGGTTAATAATTAAGTCAGAGCTAGCCATTAAGAAGCCATAGCAAACAGCCAACAGCTTCATAATTAATATAGTGTCTCGTGTTATTTGGGGGCTAAGTGGCGACAGGACCCAGACAGCTGATGGGAAGACTACATGTTACAGACTACTCTATCATGGGAAACTGCTTGTGCAGCAAGAATCTAAGAGAAACAATAGAGACAATACCCAGGGAAGCCTGGGTTCACCAAAAATATAAAGAAAGTTGGAGTAAGGAAAACATCAAGCTGTGAGGTGAATTTTAGCCTCCCTGTTTGAAAAGGATTCTGGTGTGATATTTGAGCTCTATAGACAATATATCCATAAATATTGGTGTCTGAGTCAAGGTTTCTATTGCTGTGAAGACATACCATGACCATGGCAACTCTTATAGAGAAAAACATTGAATTGTGCCTGGCCTATCGTTTCAGAGGTTTAGTCCATTCTCGTCATGGCAGGACACAGCAGCACACAGACAGACAGGGTGCTGCAGATGGAGCTGAGGGTTCTACATCTTGGTCTAGAGGCAACAGGAAGTAAACTGTGTACCACACTGGGTGCAGCTTGAGCATATGAGTACTTAAAGCCCACAGTGACACACTTCCTCCAACAAGGCCACACCTCCTAACAGTGCCACCCTCTATGGGACAAGCATTCAAACACATGAGTCTATGGGGGGGGGGGCTGTACCTATTCAAACCACCACAAGTGATAATCACCCTACCTCACCTTAGATGAAATTGTTCACTGTATCATTTATCTGCCTGGCATTTTTAAAGAAATTGCGTTTACTTTCATTCTATAGTGTAGTAGTGATAAAGCCTTAATTTAATGTATAATAAGAAATGTTAACAGCTTTGTTTAAGATGTTGAAACAGAAGTGAAAGGTTTCACACTTAACGTCCATATGCAATGCTAAGTCCCTTCTCAGGCAGACTGGTTCTAGGAATTACTGAGTTTGAAGTTGGCATTTCTTCCTTTCATACCTCTTAGAAGACAGGCACTGTTCTACAGTTTCAGTATTTAAAATGAGGTGCTTTTTTTTTCCCAGATATCCTTGACTTTTTACTGCCTCTGGAACACAGAAATTACTGTTGTTGTTTGGTAATAAAATTATTTTTTCTAGTTTGACTTCAGAATAGAACTTAAATCTATGAATTTAGGTAAATAAATTTACAAGAATCAGGATCTGACAGCACTGTGGTTAGCATAAGAGAACATGGCCATGGGTGTTCCTCACATTAATTAATACAAGGAGCTGATGGCAGAGAGGCCAGGACATGGGGGACAGACTTCAGAGATCAAATCTCATTCTATGACTTTCAAAGTAGTCCATGCTAGCCTCTGAGCTGCTTATGTTTTCTGTTTCCTTTGAAAACATTTCTAAATTTCTTTAAGAATTTGCTCCACATCTCTTTTGCTCCATACGCCTTGCTTAATTAACTCACTGCTTTCGAGTTTTCATTGCCACTGCTGGATGGAAAGGGAAGTCACGTGGTGTGGAGGTGCTTTTGCTTTCCAGCCCTGGTTGGGATGTTCTGCTTGCTCCCAACTGCTGAGCTGTATGTAGTAAGCACAGCCTGGGGACAAGGCTTGTTTGGGATGTTGAGTGGAATGCTAAACTAGGAGAGATTCTGGTTTGTAACTAATGGCCCTAGGCAACAGCACGGTAATTCCTCACACTGCTAGAATCCACTATCTGCTACTTTCATTCTTTATTCTGTTCGGTGACAAAGATGCACTGAAGCCAAAATAATACAGAGGCACAGAAGAGAGATTCCGGCTGAGATAGATCATCTGCTAGGTGGGTCAATATTAGTTTAGCAACTGCTGTTGCAGTGGGATCTCTATGGCTTCAGAATTGTCGTGTAGCTGAGGATGGCCTTGAACTACTGATCCTCCTGCATTTTCCTCCCAAGTTTGGGGGGGTGGGGGTGGGAGTTGGGTAGGAAGGTGTGCCATCACGGTCAGCTTTGAATTAGCACTATTTACACGGGACTGGTGCTCTGAGGCTGGTTTTGCCCTAAACACCATTTTACACAGACAGTATTTAATTCATCAGATTCTAATCTGTATGGAAAGTTCACTCTGGGATCATAGTGGTGGCTCACTTAAAGGGAACCTCTGACACTCTGTCTTCAGATGAAAGGGGGCTAGAAGAGCAGCGACAGTGATCGTCCCCCCCTTAGCCCAGCAATTAAAGGACAATCTGTGGGATCGAATAGCTGCCATGGTCGACTGGCCTGACAAAAAATGATGGGAACCAAAACGCAGTCATGAATCAGTGTTTTTATCTCTGACTTTGCAAACTTGTCACACCATTTGACCTGTTTGGCAACTCTCATAGAGAGGCAAGCGATTATGCAAGAAGCTAAAGACCACAAACTGACCCCCGGGAAGCACAAGCAAACATCAGGTGTCCCCCACTGTGTGCCTTTCCCAGCCTTGGACATACCTCTCACCCCAGAGTCCCACCAGGTCAGTGCCCTTTTGCCTTACGGACACTTTGCAGTTTGCACAGAAATGGATTTTGCCCAAAGAATTTATAAACTAATAGAACAATGTGCATACTATCCAATAAAATCTCAGGATAAAGGGTAGTCAGAACACTAGAAGTTAAATGCCAGACTAGTCCAACAGATAAACAAGGAATACTTGAGAAAAGAGGTGAATTTTTAGGGGGGTGGAAACAGAAAGGATTTATAAATAAAAAAAAAAAACCATAGGAACACAAACACATGACTTAAGTACGTAAACAAAGAGTGTTCCTGTGACATGAAAAAGGTTATCCAGGGGATGAGGAAGAAGCAACATATAACAAGTACACACTTATAAGGACCTCCTCTCTCCAACCAGTGCCACAATAACCAGATTCAACTTTAGACTTCTTCAATATCTACGTAATTAAAGTCACCATTCACTCAACCACTCATCAACCAACCACAGCCAAGTACTTATTCATGTAGGGTCATGATAATCCTAGTGATTA
Source organism: Mesocricetus auratus (assembly GCF_017639785.1). Classification (NCBI taxonomy): domain Eukaryota; kingdom Metazoa; phylum Chordata; class Mammalia; order Rodentia; family Cricetidae; genus Mesocricetus; species Mesocricetus auratus. Next base: position 1,817,207 of record NW_024429180.1, read on the forward strand.
GATAACACACACAAAAAAAAAATAGAAGGAAGGAGGGAGGAAGGGAGAGAGAGGGAGGGAGGAAGGAAGGAAGGAAGGAAAGAAGGAAAGAAGGAAGGAGAGAGAGAGAGAGAGAGAGAGAGAGAGAACACAATTGCATCATTGCTCTCATTCAGTCCACAAACCTGCAAGAAGACAATGTACAAACAATAAATGAACATAAAGCTTCAGTGTGGTACTGGAGTTAGGAAGTCCTATGAACAATAAGCAATAGCATGAAGAATAAAGCAAAAGTGAATAAAAATTTTGTTAGCTAACTCAACCCAAGCTCAACCCAAGCTGTCTGCATGAACTCACCATCTTCCAACTGCACAGAGAGACAAAGATGGTTCTCTTCCAGAAACAAATTCCCTCAACACCTGTCGCACCTGCTGTGCGGCCTGCATCCAAGAATGTAGCGAGGTGGTCGGGATAGATGACACAGAGACCGGTCGGTTGCTTTAAGAAAACTTTATGCTTCCCAAGTCAGCTTAGGAGGAGACCCCAGTCCGCTTAGGAGAGCTCTCAGGAGAAGTCTCTGGCGAAATCTCTGGAGAAATCTCCCCAAGAAAAAAGAGCTTCCCTTTTTTAAGGACTTTTGCCATCCATTTACATACCATTCTTTCCACTTCTCACCCTCCTGGCTGGTGGTTTAATCTCCAGCCCCAGAATCGGGGAGACACCACAGGGGGCAGGAAGAGGCATCTAGCAGTAGGAGGTGTGAAAGGCATGGTATTTCAGTGAGCCAGCCCTTATCTGAGCCCTATCAAGCTTTAAAGCACTGAATTGTTTTCAGTAAACATTACATAGATGCCTGCTCCCAGGCGGAAGGGGAAGTGGGTTTCTGCTCAAGGTCTGGTGTCCCCACAAACACCTACTTCTAAGAAATCCTCCCTCCAATTAATATTAAATATTGTCAGCCGGGCATTGGTGGCGCACGCCTTTAATCCCAGCACTCGGGAGGCAGAGGCAGGCGGATCTCTGTGAGTTCAAGGCCAGGCTGGTCTACAAAGTGAGTTCCAGGACAGCCTCCAAAGCCACAGAGAAACCCTGTCTCGAAAAAAAAAAAATTAAATATTGTCCTAATTTAGTATGTTAAGATCACCTGGGATTTTTCTTTTTCAACAACCAGAGCCTAGATAGATGGCTCAGCTCATAAAAGAACATAAGCCCAATGACCTATATTTGATCCCTGAACCCACTTAAAGGTGAAAGGAGAAAATAACTCCATAGAGTTGTCTTCTGATGGCCACACACACACACTGTGGCATTCCCTATCTCTCTCCCTTTCTCTCTCTCTCTGTCTCTCTCTCTGTGTGTGTGTGTGTGTGTGTGTGTGTGTGTGTGTCATACACACACACCTCTGCTATGCTAACCTTCTGCTTAAACATGATCTTAGAAAGCAGTCTTCTCCCTTCATTAAAATTGAGTCCTGTGAATAATGAAGAAACAAGTAGGTTTCATATCTACTCAAGTGAGCCTCATAGTCTATTTACAAGTAAGGGTAAATATTAATCTCAGGAAAGTACTTTTCAACTGTTTTGCCACCCTTTAGACATCACCCTGACCTAGTAGTCTTCCAGCGTCATGACTGAGAGCTCTCACTTGTCCAGGTCGAGAGACTCTTTATAGCAACTTCCATCCTCACATAAAAGAAAGTGTCACGGTTAAGAGCAGCAATTGTGGCACCTGCCTGAATTTCAGCCCCATCAAATACAAAGTCAGCCTGGTCTGCACAGTATGTTCCAGGCCAGCCAGGACTACAGAGTGAGCTCCTTTCCGAAAGAAAAGAAAAAGAAGACCATAAACATGAGTGCCAACGTGTACTGAGAGTTGACTGTTCCGTTTCCAGAACTTTCTCCTCAAGCTGAGCTATCCTTGTCTTCTTAGAGTCCTAAATACCGACTGTTGTGGCTGCTGCCAGACAACACCATCAAATGCAGTGCAGTGAACCAACACTGGTCCTATGATAAGACAGCTGCTGTACTTTAAGTGTTGCGTTTCTAAAACTTTAAGCTGAAGATTAGTAACTGAATGTTCTTTCTATCCCCAAAGCCATCACAAGTGATAGTTACAGAAAGAATGTAAATGTGAAACCCACAAGTAAGTGCCCTTGAAGAAAAAATTCTAAGCTCTACTTTAATTTTAAAGTGCATAGGTGTTTTTTCCTGCACACCCATATCAGCACTCATCACCACTGTTGCCTCATCTCCAACTTTTTCCATTACCACTAACCCATCTCCAACCTTCTCCATCAACACCTATCTCCAACCTTTTCCATCACCACTGACCTATCTCTAACCATTTCCACCACCACTGACCCATCTCTAACCTTCTCCATCACCACTAACCCATCTCTAACCTTGTCCATCACCACTAACCCATCTCTAACCTTGTCCATCACCATTGACCCATCTGACCCATCTTCTTCACCACCACCACCACCTATCTCCATTCAACCTTCTCCACTGCTGCTGTCCACTCTAAATCTACCCTACCCCAATCCTTACTACACACACACACACATACACACACACACAACCATTGGCAAGCCCCTTCTACAGATGCCTATCTTGGGGTTTCTGTTGCTGTAAAGAGACACAAAGACCATGGCAACTCTTATAAAGGAAAATATTTAATTGGAGGTGGCTTACATGTTCAGAGATTTAGTGCATTATAATCATGGTTAGACTCATATGACACACAGGCAGTCTTGGTGCTAGAGAAGTAGCTGAGAATTCTACATCTGGATCAGCAGGCAGTAGGAAGAGAGAGAAACACTGGGCCTGGCTTTGGCTTCTGAAACTTCAAAGCCCACCCTCAGTGACACACTTCCTCCAACAAGGCCATATCTACTCCAACAAGGCCACACCTTCTAATAATGCCACTTCCTATGAGCCTATGGGTGGGGCATTTTCATTCAAACCACCACACTGTCTCAGGTCAGGCAGTAATCCCTGATCCAGTAGATTATCACAATGTGAAGATCACGAAATAAAGAAAGCATGGTAATTATCAATGGGAATTAAATGCAAAAAAACAAAAGGCAAAGAAAGAACAAATAAAGGTAGGAAGCCAAGCATTCCTGACTAAACTGAGTTGAAACAACAGGAATGATTAGCAACGCAGCACAGCAGGCCCTCACTGCTCTGCAAGACCACAAATTCAGTCAGAATGGCCGCTGGCATGGGAATTCAAATACTTTTAACAGTTGGTTTAAATCTCCTTGCAGAGAAACGCAGGTGCTAGCTACTTCTCAAGTGAGAACACAGCACTGTGGAAGGCAGGTATGAAAGTCACTGTGAACACCTTGACTTTGGAGAACACGTATTTCAGCTAATAGTATTCATAAGCATTTAAACTGGATTTACTTATAAGACCAAACCTATCAACAGTAGTAGTAACTAGTGTAATGGGGTTCATAAGGTACAAATACTAAACCACTAATTTTATATAAAATTCTAGGTAGAGATCACTCATATAAAAACAAGTTTAAAATCAAAGAAATATGGCTGCCTTGTATGTAAATTATTTTTAGTAAAGAAGCATTCAAATATAGTTCAAAGGAAAAAAAATGTCTTAGAGAAAACAGCTACTCTGGATCCCAAACAAAACTACCCACACCAGCACTGGCCTCAGGAATTGCCATGAGAACCTACCTCCTGACAAATTTGGTGCTTACAGCATCAGCAGTAAGTCCAAAAGGTCCATAGTCCACTTTCACAATTACTAAAAATCCCCTTGGGGCTTGTTGGCAGGGAGTAAATTAAATCCTTATGCATTGAGAAGAATCATTTGAAAAATGTACAGGGGCAATGAGCCTTGACTATCAAGTATTGAAATGACTAGAAGTCTTTTGTATGGTTTAACTAAAAGATCTAAATTTACTGTATTTCACTTGTTTTCCTTACTGTAAAATCAACTCAACTTGGCCCTTACATTTGATGTGCCAGGTATCAGTCATGCATATAATAATGCCAAGCACCCACCTTTTTTATGCTTTACAAGCTGAAATAAAACCCATACCCCTACATGTAAACACATGGCACAGATTTTGTTTGTTTGGAGACGCTTATCTCTGTGTAGCCCTGGCTGTCCTGGAACTCACTTTGTAGATTAGGCTGGCCTCAAACTCAGAGATCCGCCTGCCTCTGATTCCCTGGTGCTGGAATTAGAGGTGTGCACCACCACCACCCAGCTAGCACAGATTTCTGTAACCCAATTATATAACCCAATAATGGAAAAATGTATTATTACATGACACATGCATCAGGTATTCATACATAGACCAAAAGGGAAAAAAACTGAATTTAACTGAAATTCATTAATACTAAAAGACTAAACTCAAAAATGTTGATACAAGACTGAATCACCTTTAAAACAAGACCCTACCCCAAACACATAACATCATTCAACATGAAAAAGAAAAACAATTAGAGTTATTATGTCTCTTTTCCAGGTGAATTTTCAAAGGCTTTTAGAGAGACTTTTTTTCTCATGTTCTAGTTTTGATAACTAGAAAACTAGAATGTAATCCATATGACAGCAACATTTCCAGTCTTTCTAGGTTCTAAAAAATGCCTGGAGTCTCAAGGGAACCGAGTCCTTTATCCTGACATTTGATGCATGTAAATGATAAAAACAGCAAAACTCATTTTCTTTTCCAGCAGGGGCCATGTCAACCTTCCCATTCCAGGAGTCAGACTGCCTCTCCTCAACATAGGAAGACCATGTGTATAAGGGACACATCTAGAAGCTCTCTTTCAGGAGGCTCAAACTTTTGCCACAAAGAATTAACTATCACATTTACTATACAAGCAATCAACTTCAGAAGATGCCACGCTGCCTCATGTGACCCAAGTCCTGCAGAAAAGGCTCCTTCATCCCAGCTAAACGCTCGTCTGTAAGAGACCTTCCAGGAACTCACAGTCTAGAACCGACAGATGAATGCTACCCTGGCACTGCGGAGTGTCAACGGCTCGTTCACCTTTAGCCCTCCAAACCTGTAATCAGAACTCTGTTAGATGAGTCAGCGCCCTAACGTTTCCCATCTGTACAGCTGCTGGGAGAAGCGCTTACTGACAGCTGACAGGTTGCTTAGCACTGCAGAATTTGATAATTCATGTCTTACCAGATTTTTACTGACTTGGAAGAAAATAAAACACCAATTAAAAGCAGATGTCTCTTTTAGTTCTGAACTGACTGAGAAACTTGCCATTATTTTAACTCAGTGTGGACACAGAACATACACAGATGACAGTTTGGACAGTTAAATATTCAAAGTTTCTGAAATTCCACAACTTTGAAAGTGATTTTCCAGAACTTAATTCATGTGGCTTTCATCTGGCAAGCATCCAAAATGGATAGTTTCAAGTGGTTATCTCGAAGTCAGATTTACTACCACACTTTTATAAAGGTCACATGAGCAAAACATTAATTAACTAATATGCTCAAGATCTGCATTTTTATCTTTTTACATACAGAAATTTTGCAGAACACATTGTTCCACTCTCAAAACTATACCCAACAAAAACTAACAAAGACTAATGAGCTTACTTGGCATGCCTTCATAAAAACGATCCAAGGGCCAAGTCAGATAGCTTGTCACCAATAATCTGACTTGACTATGGACACTCTTCAACATTACGTTATGAATTCATCGACTTTAGATTCTGACCACGAGTTCTAAATAATTTTTTGTTTACATTTATCTTCATTTTATGTGTGTGGGTCTACTTATCTCTATGTACACTGTATGCATGCTGGCTCCTGCGGGAGCCAGAAGAGGCTGTCAGAACCCCTGGAACTAGAATTGAAGGCAGCAGTGAGCTGCCCTGTATGGGCACCAGGAGCCAAACCCAGGCCCTCTGCCAGAGCAATAAGTGCTCTTAATCACTGAAGTGCCTATAGAGTCCATGAAACAAACTTCTTAAATGGGATGTTGGGGCTAGCACTACAAAAATAAGCACACAAATACATAGACAAAGCATGATGAATGCATACATACATACAAAGGGACCTGAAATGAAAACCTGTGTCTCAGAGATACTCCATTATAAAATACTGAGTGTTTAAGACACCACGGCAGTGACATTGGTGAGCTAGCTGCCCCTGTGTCTGACAACACAGACCACAGTCTTAGAAACCACTTCTCCTTTGATGACCAATGCAAGCAGTCCAACAGCCATCGGCAATCGTGGGATGAGTCCCATAGTAATTCCCACAATGACCCCAAGCAGTCGTCCAAAACCTATGAGATTCGAGGCTGGGGCTGGATAGGTTGGAAGTAGGAGGAAGCAGAGGGATTCTGGGCAGGTTCCTGTTCCGTGTGTAGTAGACAGTATTCTTGCTTTGCAGAAAGTCTGGCATGACAAAGCGCTTGGAGAAGACAAAATGGAGAGGTAGCCGAGGAGAGGAGACTGGAGTCGGAGTCGAGCCTTGGCAGCTTCCCTTCATCCTGCTTCCTGCGTTGGTAATCAGAGACCCACTGCAGGCTTCAGCACACACTGCAGGGCCTGGAGGGGTACTTGGCTCTCGGCTCCCGCTACTCTGTTCGTTCCTAATATATATTCAGCGGGCTTAGACACTAACTACCAAAGAACAGAGCAGCCCCTGCGCCGTGGAATGTAAATCACCGACATGTGCTGAAACCTGGGCTTGCCACCGCTAATGAGCACATTAAAGGGAAAATGCTCGCTAGTCGCCTGCAACCTTTTTACTGAGCCCGTGTGCGTGACTCGACGTCAATTAAAACGGGCTGCAAAACAGTGACACAGCAACACGGCTGCCACTCTCGGGGACCAGCGACAAACGTGAAATTTTCACATTGCAGTGGCTGAAACACTGTGCACAACACTGCTGTGCGTGTGGTCGGCTTCAGTTAAGACCCATGAAACATGGAGCTGGAGAGATGGCTCAGCGGTCAAGGGCACTTCCTGCTCTAGCACAGAACCAGGGCTGGGTTCCCAGCACCCACATCAGGAAACTCACAAAGGTCTGAGACTTCGGCTCCAGGGCATCCTTGTGGCTTCTGTGGGGGCTGCACACATAGATAAGCAGGCACCACACGCACATAAATGTTTTTTAAACAACTGAATATTTTTACAGATTGGGAAACTTGTTGGAAAGGAAGTAGCATTTTCCCCTCCCTAACCATGTTTGTTTCTTAAGTATGAAGACAGGTACCTGGTTGTATGGAGGTGGAGAGACCCAGCAGCTAAGCGGGTTACCCCCTAACTCAGGTTGTAAACTATGAACTGACTGATCTAAACTCCCCCCAAGAACATAGCAAGATTCTGAGAGGTTTAGAAATGTGTCCTTCAAAACAACTGTTAAGTATTATAAACTCACAATTTAAGCATCAAAACAAATGAATATGTGACCTAATTGAGCAGGGGCTCATTGACTGGGGCACAGAATGTGAGATGGTAACCTAGCTACCATAAACAAATCCGCAATTACTCAAAGCTGAGATAAGCAGGCATCTGGTTAAAAAAAAACAAAACAAAAAACCTTTCCTTTCTCCGCACAGCTGTGGGTGGAGTCCAGGGCTGGTACACACTAAACAAATATCCTGCCTCCCAGCTCCTGCCACCACCCTAGTGTTGATTTGGGGGGGGTTGGGGGGAGGTTGGGTTGGTCCGTTAGTTGGTTGGTTATGGTTTTGTCCCTTTGTTTTCTTGGGGTTGGCGGAGGGAGGTTAGAGACAAGGTTTCTCTGGGTAGCCCTGGTTGTCCTGGAACTCAACCTATAGACCGGGTTGGCCTTGAAATCACAGAGAGCTGCCTGCTTCGGGCTCCCAAGTACTGGAATTAAAAGCGTGGGCTAGTGTTGACAATTTTATAAATGATATAAGTGATAAAGTTTTTAATGAAAGGTGTGATTAGCATGTGTTTTTTAAATTTATTTATACTTTTAAATTCCATTTTACATTCCAACCACAGTTCTCCCCCCTACCCCTCGTCTCCCCTCCCTTGCCTCCCCTACCCCAGCCCACCCCAGTCCACTCCTCCTCACAGGTAAGGGCTCCCGTGAGGAGGGCATGTGCAATTTTTAAGAATGGATACAAGCAGATATTTATAATACTAGTAAATCCTCCTTTTGCTGTTGACCTAAAAAGCACAAGACTCTGAAGGCTTCAAAAATGTAATTATTACAGACATTGTACAAGAAAATACTGAAAACTTGACTATTTTCCTCTTTTTTTGGTATCGGACTTGCTGATCTAGTAACAAATGGCAAAGTAATTATTTAATAAGGCCACCAAAACAGCTCAGTGAGGAGAGGTGCTTGCTACCAAGGATGATAATCTCAGTTTGAGCCCCAGAACCCATGTGGCGGGAGAAAACCAACTCCCACGAGCTGTGCTCTGTCCTCCACATGTATGCCATGACACATGTGCCCACACACACACACACACACACACACACACACACTGTAAAACTCCAAAAAGCTGGTCTACCTCTATAATCATTTCATTATTTCACCGCCTACAAGACAGAGATAATGACACCGTAGGTTACCTGTACAGGGTTTTTTTGTTGTTGTTGTTGTTGTTTTGTTTGCTTTTTTGAGGCAGGGTTTCTCTGTATTGTCTTGGAGGCTGTCCTGGAACTCTCTCTGTAGACCAGGCTGGCCTCGAACTCACAGAGATCCGCCTGCCTCTGCCTCCCAAGTGCTGGGATTAAAGGCGTGTGCCACCAACGCCCTGTACAGGTTTTTAAGACATACATGAACCGCTTTGCATACCCTGTTTGATAGTTCTCTAATAAAGAGAGTCATCAGTGCACTAGGAGCCCTAGCCCTTCTCCCAGCAGACCCTGAGTATCACCTGACCCCCTCACTCAGAAGCATGTGGGATTGGCAGTTCAGGTCAATGGGAGAGCCCTTGCTTAGCAACCCCAAGTCCCTGGGTTCCAAGAGGCACAGCAGAGACCAAAGGCCAAGGGCACCCTCAGAACGGTGACTCTCCCTTGCCATGAAGGGACTGTGTACCTCCTTTAGTCACCTCCTGAGGTGACAGAGACATCACCTGCCTCTACTGCATACACGTTTCTGTGTCACCGTTTGTTTTCCGGCTGCTCTCGGCAGCTTTTCCACCGTTCACATCTCACTTCTTGTCCGGTGACGTCCAGGATCTGCGTCTGGCTCTCCATCCCTTGTTGCTCTTTCTGACCTCCACTGGGTGCTAGAACGGCCATCGTGAAGCTGCTAACGGTTCTGGCTGTCTAAGGAGCCACTTTCTCCCAACACGTGCAGTCTTGGTTGCTGACATTGTCGGTGCCACATAAACTGCAAAACCGCGCCACCGGGTCTCCTCAGTCCTCTGTCATCCTCTCTTCTGCTCTTCCTCCCTCTTCCAGCCACGTAGAAGACCATGTGACTCTTACAGACAGGCCCGTGGAGCATGACTAGGGACGTCACCAGACCGAGAGAGTCAGAGTGTACAGAGTTAGGGCAGTAGAGAAGAACAAACGAGAGCTGGGGACAGTTGGCTTTGTTCTGGGCAGGGCAGCACATGCTTCTTCCGAGTTCTCCGTCTGGCAACCACAGATACGTGTAACAAGTGCATGACCTTGAGCAACTTCTCCTTCACCTGCAAAGAGAAACTCTCCTACCCACCCACTGGGCTGTTACGGGAAGCACACTAGTTTGTGCGCACTGAGTGCTTGGGCAGGTGCCTGCAACAAAGCACTCAGAGAAGTTACAAGTCTGAAGGGGGAAAGGCTTATCCAGCTGCAGCATGGGTACAGTCAACCTTGCTCTTGTTTTGTATAACCTAATTATTGCCTTTTTGTCTTTGCCTACAAGTCACTTTTTAATTCACCATTGCCTTTAAAAGTTATGGTAAGCAGCGAGGACAACAGGAGTGATAATTTCTAAAATAAAGAGTATTTGTACACTAACAAATAGGGGTTCCTTGGAACCTATGAGATGGCTCAGTAGGTAAAGACACTAGCCACCAAGCATGACGATCTGAGTTCAACCATTGAGACCCACACAAGTTGGAAGGAAAGAACCCTTGTTCTCCCACAAGTTGTCCTATGACCACCTACACACTTCTGTACACACAGTAAGTAAATGTAATAAGAAATAAGAGCTAAATTCAAACTGAAAGGTATAAAGGCTCATAAGGCAAACTTAACAATTAACAAATAGGAACAGCAGGCAACACTCTCATATTAAAAGTCATATGTAAAAGAATAATGTGATTTTTTTTCAGACAAAAATGATTTAATAGAAAATATAGATCACAATGCATTACCAAACTCTTTCGAATAAGCCGTTGATTGGTTTGATGGGAATAGCAGAGAGATTAATTCTCCAAAAGTCTGTATCATTTTGAAGGACATATATAATCAATTTTATTTCACGCTAAGGAGTTACGAATGGCCAGTGAGTGCAGGAGTTGGCAACAAGAACTGTGAGATGAGTAACGATAATGAGGCCCCCCAAAATAAAGTGGGTGTAGGCTAAAAAAGAACGGTAGAGATGCTTATACCCTCTGCCAACGCCGCCCTCAGACCTCAGCTCAGCAGCAGCCCTCTCTGGGAGGGGATGGCTTCAGCACCTGGCCTACAGTGGTCACTCAGTAAGTCGGCACAGTACTTGGCAGACCATGGGAGCTCAGGATCACTTCTAAAGTGACAATGTTGGCAAGTTCTGGCTACTGCAAGTGGCATCAATATTTACTTAATTAAAATTGTTAAGCATTAAAATTGTATTTATTTAAAAAGAATAGCGCAGCCGAGTAGTGATGGCGTACTCCTTTAATCCAGCACTCAGGAGGTAAAGGTGGGTGGAACTCTTTGAGTTCAACACCAGTCTGGTCTACAGATTGAGTTCCAGGAAAGCCAAGGCTACACAGAGAAACCCAATAAGTGCATACATATATACATACACACATGGCCAGCTTAATGCTAACAAGTTAAAATAACATTTTAAGAGAAACTCATTAGTAAAAGTGAAAATGTTTTACATTTTTGCAGATCTTTTTAACATCTGGCTTAATAGAGGACACCTGGATTCTTTTATTTGACTTCTGCATTGGATCTGTTGTAATAAGAGATCTGTAGACACTGCTGCCCAATCCTGAAGGGGATGAGACGGAAACTTCTACCAATGTTTTCACTCTAGGATCCAGCAGGACCACAAAGACCCCCAAGGGACCTAGGGCACACTGGGGCCAACACATCCCACTGTGGTTTTCTCCACAGCACACATGATGGTATCTATCTCTAATGCACTATTAGCTTCAATACTGCAAAAGAACTCACAAAAGCTCAGGTCCTGTCTCTTATCACTGCTGTGTATAGTGTCAGCACTGCATGATAACTAGTGCCACCTCCCAGGACAGGGAAAATCCCTGAATTTTGGCAAGACAGAGAGAACTGTCTTGCCAAAAAATTTTCCCACAACATGTACCAAGAATGCAGCACTCGATTGACAAGAAACTGTCCAGAACAGCGCAGGTTTTTTCAAGCCTCACTGTTGCTGGAGTTTCTTCCAGCTGGGTCCCACTGCCACCTCAGCCCCGAATAAGCAACAAAGACTTATATTAATTGTAAAACTGCTGGCCGATGGCTAGGGCTTCTTATTGGCTAGCTCTGTCTTAATTATTAACCCATTTCTATAAATCTATGTATTTCCCCATGGTCTTGACTTACCAATGAATGCCTGGACCTGTTTCTTCTTTGGTGGCTACATGGTGTCTCTTCGTGGTTTCTCTCTGCCTACCTTTCCCCAAATTCCCCTCATCTCATAGTCCCTCCTGTCTTTCTGCCTCTATTGGCCAAACAGTGTTTTATTCATCAACCAATAAGAGAAACATATATACAGGAGGATATCACCCATCACTATAGCACTTCAGCCCAGGAAAGCAAGTGAACCCTGGATATACAACCAGAAGAGAAAGTTTGGGGTGGGGGGTGGGGGGCTTAGCTTCACTGGGAAGTATGTACCAGCCAAACTCAAGGCTTGTGGGCAAGGCCTATACTTCTGCCGCCCTGTGAGTGCTGAAAGTATGTTACTTGGTGTGTCCCACACGTGGTCTCTCACTGACGTGGTCCTCTCACTGCATTCACTCTTGCCGAAAGCACCTGGCATATCCGGGAAGCTGCACAGGTCTGACAGACCTGAGACACAGCATGGTGGGTCCCTCTCAGGGACCAGCACCAATGCATGCTGTTTTCCTGCTCTCTATACTTTTCCACCAGGATGAAGCTTAAGTAAATGAAATAATAGTCTCTTTGCAATTTTGTTACCCACTGAAGCATTCCACATACATTCTTAACCTTTTCTAGGCGAACTCAAGTCATTTCACCTGTTTGGTTCCTGGAAAATATACTCTCTCTGTCTCTGTCTTTGTCTCATCTGCCATCAATGGAAGCTGCCACTAATTCTATTATATCAGTTTTTGTCAGCTGACTCAAGTGTTAATGGTTATTCTATGAGACCAAAGGATTACGAATATGGTAATATGAAAAAATAAGGACTACATTTCTCAAAAACTTTATTCTATTATATTTAAAACACAAATGACTCAAAATCCAGTATTTTTGTTTGTGGCAGCTATCTGGCCCTGGAGATGATGGTAATTCTCTTGGTTCTAATCCTAGCACACATATTAGCAACACAGCATGGGAAAGTCTCTCAGCAGAAGCAGTTGACTGACATGGGGTGCAAACCACACAGGTTTTAATAGGATACTGGCATTCAGTGTTTACTGCTTTAAATTAAACTCTGGGGTTTGTCATTGCTATTTGTTGTTGCTTGCTTAGGCCTTGAAGACGCTGTATCACTACATATGTATATAGCCCAGGCTAGCCTTGAACTCTGCCCGCTTCAGCCTTCTGAGTGCTACAATTCCAAGCATGTACCGCTATGCCCAGCTGCATAAAGTGTTTTGAACAACCGAGATGGGGGGTGTTGATTCTAAGAGCTGATGTCATACAGGACAATTTCCCTTTGTGTATCTCCTCCATGACAATAATGTTCAGTCAGTAATGACACACCTCAAGCTGAAAGACCTAAGGCACACAGTATATCCTGTGTGAGTTCATTTGGTTTCTGTTCATTAGCAATTAAAAAAAATGACAAAACACTGTACTCTTTCTCTGTTCCTGAACACATAAAGGATGAAGGTAAGTGACACTTAACATCTTTAACAATATCAATCATATCAAAAACAATGACTAAAATAGAAGGGAGTGTTAACATCCCCAAGACCAAAATGAGTTACTGCTGAATTTCATATTTCCTATGCCAGTCTGGCAGCCCACAACAGAAGACATGGAAACACACTGTGGTTCCTTTTATAAATCTTCTTAAATGAAAAACTTCAGACATAATCAAAACTAGACTTTATACTATAATGGATCCCTAGGGGATCAACCACCCAGCTTCAGCAATTATTTTTAAACTAATTTTAAGTTTGTATTTCAGCAGCCCTGAAACCAACTGAGCCTTCTAAACATCATGTCGTTGTCAGTTAATTCCAAACACTGAGCCCATCTATGCTTCACTAACGCAATGCATTATCATTCACGTAATGATTGCATGGATGTAAGCAATCCTGCTTTCACACTCAACATATTTTCTCTAAACTATGGCATTCTTGTCAAGCAACGACATATGTAAGAGCTGTCATCAGTCAAACAATTCCTTATAAATAAAATATTGTAGTTAAGAAATGCAACACATTCTTTTAAACTATAATGTGTTCATCTTTCTCTTAACATCTACAGACAACCAACTAGTGCGTAAGGAGCTGAGGGGGAAGCTGAGGACACGCAGACTGTCCGGTCGCACCACAGGAATGCTGGACAGACAGACGCCCAGAAAAGCGCACCCTCTCCCCGACACACCAGCATGCCAAACACTGTCTCCAGCCCGTGCCTCTGGAACTAATAATATTCTTAGATAAAGTCCACTCAAAAACAAAGGCCCAGTGTCGTCTCATTATTTCTGCTTCTTTGCCAGTTTTAGACAGCGTGCACTTAAAGCTTAATTTTAGAATGAATGTAGGGCTGGCCAGGAAGAATCACCAGCCACATGGAAAAGTGATAATTAATGTTACTTCATTTAATCCACTGAAATCTTCAGCTTACTGCTTTCACTTGGAAACCTTTCCTACTGATTTCTAGGCTTAGGGGTTAGATATAAATACATCGACAAAAATCAATTTTAACAGAAAAGAGGGTTACCATAAAATAGTGTTAAAATTAACATAGCAACTTGAAAACATGGGATATTTCTCAAGATGACCTTTCTACACTAATTTCCAGAATTTCAAATCTTAACTCAGCAACTTCTCTTGTCAAAGACACAGAGCACAGCAAGGATCACTGAAAGCCCTGATACAAAAGAATAAAAAGCATTTTCACCTTCAGCTATCAATGAGGAACAACCAAAATCTGCATATAATGTCTGAGGCAAATAAATCAGAAATGCTAATGAGAGAAATGATGACATACATGTTCAAATGAAATGATTTTATTTGACTCTTCTAGCCAAAGACAAGAGTTTTAAACTAAGGAAAATTCAAATGAATTATTTTTATAATTGAAGCATGCCCCATTTTCTATGTGGTCCACAATATTTGTTATTACATTATTTCATAAAATTTAGCACAAAAATCAGAAACCATACTGTTATATTTTAAGATTTTAGTGTAAATATCAACATACAGCATTCACCTCCTACTTTAGCCCAAAGTAAAATAACACAATAACAAAACCCCTAAACTCACCATGATTTACAAAAGAACATTTTTATCACACACAATGAAAAGCAGTCTATTCCAGAAAGCTTCCCCTACATACCATGAATACAACTGGCCCACAGTCTATTTTCAGCCAGTCATTGGTAAGGACTACAAATGGAGACTTTTGCACTCTAGCAACTGGCAAAACAATCCTGTTGTGCTGTTCACCTCCAGACCCACAAGGAGAACACTGGAAGTCTGCAATGCACTGTGTTGTGGAACCATGGTGTTTGGCAGGCTAGATGGATTTAGTTCATTTTTCCCTAATGGTATCTTCAGTTTGCACTGGGTTTATCGGGACACAATCCTCTGCTGTGTCGAAAAAGCAAAGAGGAAGCCCACAACGAGAGAAATCTAGCAATGTGAATATCAGGCAAAATAGCCAGAATGTGAACAATTCTACACCATTTACTCAACAACAACATTACAAACTCTGATAACATCATTAATCATCAAACAAATTCAGGTCAAAACCACAGTGAAACACCATTATATGATGAGGCAGAAGTATGGCAAGAATATAGAGCAACCATTAGCAGAAATGTACAATTATACCTACTAGCCCTCAGACCATAACAAAAAAAAACGACACCTACTCCTTACGGTCCGTCTTAAATGTTTACCAGACGGAACTGAAAGTGAGTGTCAGAGAGTCGCGTGCTCTGAGAATGCTCAGTTGCAAAGGCTACAGGAGGGAAGCATCCAAATGTCCAGCAATGCACAAGTGGTCACGAGGAAAGCCGGCTTACCCGTACACCAAGAGAGTGTGACTCGGGAAGGAGACAAAATTAATTTCTTGCTGGTTATTTACAACATGGATCAATTTCAAATAAGTTTGCTGAGCAAAGAAAATGGGGAGCCCATCCAAATGAACACATCCTGTAGAATCCCATCTGTATAAAATTCTAGCAAAGCCAAACAACCTACAGTTACATGAAGTAGATCCCAGTCGCCTAGAGGGGAACAGGAAGGCGTGGGAAAGGGGCAGGAAGAAGAGACGCGAGGGGCACGTGGAAACCCTTGGAGCTCAAAGGCACACCTTTCTCCTGGTCATGATGACTTCTTGTGATAATGATGTTAGCAGCATGAACCTAAGCAAACAGTGAGTTACTGTGGGTACACTTAGCTGAGCATCAATGTGTTTCCATAAAACTTTCTTTTTTTACCACAAAAATAAGCAGTTGTAAGCAAGTATTAAACTGTTTTTTTAAATAAATATTAAACTGAACAGGAATGGAACTGATGAGTACATACAGTTTAAAGTACGGAATTAAAAATGGCAGGAGTTGATAAATGAACATAGGAAAAGACAAACACATGAAAAAAAACAAATGTAGCAAAACGTTTCTGCATGGGAACATATACTGTAATTCTTTTTTTTTCCTGCACCTATGAAATTTCTACAAGTGAAAATGTTGGGAGACGGACATTAGTGTCTATTCACAGTCCGATGGCCCCAGTGCCTGGGTGAGTCCATGTGGCAGATCTAAGTGACAGCGGGCACCAACAAGCCTGAGTCTGGGATGGGCAGGGTGTTTCTCTCCCGGTTTGCTTTCTGCTGCCGTGATGGGCACCTTTACCAATAGCAACGTAGGGAGGGAGGGAAGGGTTTGGTTTATGGTTTCCTCTTTCAGGTTAAAGTGCATCGTGGAGGGAAGTCAGACCGGGACCCCAAAGAGAGCAAGAGCTCCTACAGCAGTGCAGAGACTGGAGGAATGCTGCTTTCCCCAGAAGTATGGTTGCCTATGAAGGCGTGTGATGGCACGTGGGAGTCAGAGGCAGGTGGAACTCTATGAGTTTGGTCTACATAGATAGCAAGTTACAGGCCAGCCAAGGCTAGATGGTGATACCCTGTCTCAAAACAAAACAACAAAAAGACAGTGATTTTATCCAAACCGTGTGCTGTAGAGACTCACACAAACTGATGTCACTGTCGTAAAATGAATGAAATAATTATCAGAACCAGTGAAAGGGCTCAAGGGGGTAAAGGGATTTACCGCCAAGCCTGACAACCGAAGTCCTATCCTCAGAACCCACATGGAAGGAGAGAACCAACTCTCACAAGTTGTCCTCTGGTCTCCGCATGCACACTGCGGCAAGTTTGCACCAACACATACGTGCATACATTCATACATTCATACACACAGGCATATACTCAGTGAATCTAAAAAAGAAAAATATATTTGAGATTTGGGGCCTATACTTAAGGATTAAACCTACGGTCTCATCAAGTGTTCTGCCACTGGGATGCTATATTCCTATGCAGGTGTAGGATACATACTTGTATGTATTGGGAAATTGGCTTATCATATGCTCTCATTTTTTACTTTATGACATTTACTTATTTTCTATGTGTGTGCATTTTCTATATGTATATGCATGCATGCTATTACATGCTTATGGATGTCAGAAGACAATCTGAAGGAGCTGGCTCTCTCTTTACACCTTATAGGTCCCAGGGATCAAACTGAGATCATCAGACAGGGCACCACAGGCTTTACGCACTAAGTCATCATGCCAGTCATTCACTGTATGAATGGCCTCGTTATGTGGCCCTGAACTAGAACTTTCCATGTACACCAGGCTGGCCTCAAATTCACAGAGACACACTGGACGATGCCACCCAAGTACTAGGATTCAAAGCATATACCACTGTGCTCAGCAATCAGATAGTATCTAAAACAAATATGTAACGTAACATATGCTCAGAAAATATTGAAGCAGTTAAAGACATTACATAAAACATTAAATTGGAAAGTACAAATGTTTATTCTAATAAAATTACACTTGACAATAAACAAGTATGCACAAGGCCCCAGATTCCATCCCCAACACACACACACACACACACACACACACACACACACACACACACACAAACTCATACATACTCATGCACACATATCACATGAACATGAACAAGCACACACACACACACACACACACATCACTTGCACATACACACACACGGATTTAAAATCTGCTAGTCTTTCTCACCAAAAATTGTCACCAATGTGGCAATCTACAACAATGGCACTGGAAGTTAGCGAATTTCTAAGGATATAAAAAAAAACCTCACAAACAAAGTTCCTATGACATAACATAACCTACAGTCAATTCCCTTTGTGCTGTTTCTATGGCCCTCACCAGCAGGACCAGAGCATCTCAAATGGTATGCTCTGATGGGACCATATTTAATGTTAGGTAAATTAGATGCCAACTATGAATCTGGCCCTGCTGCACACAAAGAAAAAGAAGAGGGCTCCTTAATTATGAGCTACAAATTGTCAAAGCAAAGAAAAAAATCAGCAGTCTTTCGGGTCCAAGCAAGTCTTTTTTGTGATGGGGGGAAAAAGCACTTTTGCTGGCTAAATGTCTTTTAACTCTTAAACTTAAGTCTTCACGTTCAATGAACTTACTATGTTGGAATCACAAGAACAGATAAAGAAGAAGCAGAGACTGATAAAAACCAAGGCTTCAGCAAGGTGAAAACAGAAACAATTTTAACATAACACAGAGGATGGTATACCCAGTAAGAAATGTTCTTTCCTTTCTTTTTTCTCTCTCTCTTTCTTTCTTTCTTTAGTATTCTAGAATCTGACAGAACACATCCGTCTCATTGGAAAGATACAGAAAAGTTAACGCGCCGACAGTGACTTTCCGTTGGAAAGGCAGGGAGTGCCACTCTGTGCAGTGGGCAGTATGCACAGCAGTGCAGAGAGAGCGGCGGCCTACTTGGTGGTACCACGTCGTCCTGCTTGGTAGAGGAACACATTGTTAGTAAAGGGAAATGGGGGAGACAGCTCAACAACAACAAAAAAACTCAGGGAGTCCAAAAAAAAAAATAGTGGGTTGTTCTCTTCTCTGACACGAATGCAAGTGAAGTTATTGTTTTATTTTTATTTGGAGAAAATTTGATGTCTCACAATAATTTATTTGCTCGGCCCACCAAACATGGCCTCCTAGTCCCAAGGTCTCTCATGCAGGCAGATGCTCACATCTCCTGGCTGCTGCCTAGCTGCCATAGACACGAGGCAGACAGCCTAACTGTCACCAAACAGTTTATTTGTCTCATGTGATCAGAGAACAGACACTACAGGCCCTTAGTAAAGCCAGGCACACACACACACACACACACACACACACACACACACACACACACACACCTCTAAAAAGATATAGTATGCTTTAAAATGTGCTTAGTTGTTGAAGAAACAAAAGAAAATTATATAGACAGACCAAAAAAAAAACATAAATTGTGGTGATATTTTGTTTATGACCTAACAAATAAAGCTTGCCTGAAAATCAAAATGCAAAGCTAGCCACCAACATAGAAGCCAGGCAGTGATGGTACACACCTTTAATCCCAGCAGCCACACCAGTTAGCCATAGAGGCCAGGCACCTTAATCCCAGCACTCGGGAGACAGAGGCAGATGGATCTCTGAGAGCTCAAGGCCATCCTGGGTTACACGAGAGTGACTCAGTCTAAAGGAGAAACAGAGCTCACACATTTGATCCCAGCACTTGGAATGACATGCCTTTAATACAAGCACCAGGGAGAGGGAAACAGGGATGATATGGCTGGGCAGAGAGAAGAATATAAGCCAGGAGGAGATAGGAGCACATTGCATTCTGAAGCTTGGTGGGGAGGCAATCTGAGTAACAACGCAGTCAAATGCAGTCTGAGGTTTGGGTGGATCTCCCCTTCGGGCTGAGCATTAGTAGAGGTGAGAAGCTGGCTGCTTCACTTCTCTGATCTCCAGCTTTAACCACAATATCTCTCTCTGAGTTTTTACTATTGATACCAATTATTACTCATGCTACAATAAATAGTTTAAAATAATAGTCTTTTTAAAAAGAGTAAAGAAATAAAAAAGGAAAAAGGCAACATAAGGATGAGAAATACACAGGGTGTCTGAATCTTGTATGGTGCTTTGTTGACTTTGAATTTTTTAAATAAACAAAAAGCAGTAGCTACTGAGAGATGTTGGATTATGAACACTGATAAATTAAACCAACCTATATATTTTAAGAATGTCTTACCTTCAGAATGGAAGTCAGAAAATGTGTTGCATTAGGGGAAAGGTGGTATTGTTTCCACAATAAAGGAAAGGCTATGGATGCCTTCAAAATTAATGATTAGATTTGACTGGGGAAACCTCCTGAAAATCTTAGTTACAGACATAAATGAAGAAAGCCAAGAAAGACTACAGGACAGGTAATGTATATGCTGATCCCTCCACATGGGAACAGCTCTGAGACTGGATGAGACATGATAAATCTTATTGGCTATAGAATCTTCATGACTTATTATTACATGGCATCCTTTCATATTGCATGGATAGAGGTTTGGCTATACAGACCAAATAGACTCATAAAGTCAATAAATGCCTTTTACCTCCTCAAACATAGAATAAAAATCTTCTTTAGCTGACTGTGCACATCACACATTCCATACTTGTGTTAACACAGATATATATGTTATCATTAAAAGTTCGTGTGTTTTCAGAAAAAAAATAACTGTACACGAATGAAAACAAGTAGGCCAAGTGATCTCACCTGAAAATGCCTCTGTTACAGAGTCTGCAAAATTTTGCATCCAGAACTACTTCAAATCTGCTAGCTGAGGTGGTCTAGTCTCACAGACTACTCCAGACAAGACTTCAGATAAGCTCTACACTTTCCCATCACACAGACACTAAACAAAAAATAATACAGCTAGCTCTCCCAGGACTAGAGCATTATCTCAATTTTCTCAGGGTTTCCTAGAGATGCCAGTACCCACAACAACAAAAAACAGTCTAGAGAACATGATGAACACATTCCTAAGGGGTGGGATGGGTGGTTTTTGGTTGTTCAATGGATTATGGATGTTTATCATCATTTGGGGGGTTGGTTGCAAGTTGTTGTTGGTCATGGTCAGAGAGAAAGCTAAGAAAGGAGATTAGATTCAGTGATCTTGTTCTGAAAAGGAGTAAAAGGATATAGAAATGATAGGATAAAAGGGTAGATTATTGAATCTACTTTTAAAGTAAAAAAGCAACTACGAGTCTTGAATACATTGCACATGCGTTTTTGTATATTGATACAAATTTAAGGCTATTTCTGGTAGAACATACTGTAAATATGTTTCTACTTGTGTTCAAGGTACTGTACCTATGCAGCTCATTTAAAAATGTAATGTAAAATTGTAGTCCTTGAAAGCTATTTAGGATAATTAAGAAATACAGCTTAGTAGTTAGTTATCTCTAACTATCAAATGTGTAGTCATGTTAGGTATGTTTTAAAGGTCAAACAGGAATATTTTAGATAGATGGTCTTCAAACACTTCAGAGACCTACATAATATTATGTTTAAGATATTTTAATAACATAAGGCTTTTCATGACAGGGAGACATATCTGCTCCAGGCAGCAACAATTTACTTCAAAAAAGGATGATGGGCATCAAAGAACCTCCGTATGAAGTTCGCTTTTATTGTAGCAAAGTTAACCACTGGATAAGAAACTGTCCTTGCCTTAATTAGTGACAGTATGCTGTCCAAACTGAACAAGTAGAATATAAAAGAAGGCAACTGCCAAATTTTGCCAGGACAGTCCTTCAAAATTCCTGCTTCACAGAAAAGTGTGTCAGCTACTCTAGGCCTGTAGGCCAAAGATAGATGGCCCATCATTGCAGAGGAACCTTGGGTTACTGATCAGGCAGCCAAATGTCTCTGTGGTTCCTATAGTTTTGAAAGTTGTTTGCTCTGTACTTCCTGTTTACTCAAGTAATGTTTCATCCTTCTTGGGTCTCTGATGGAGATTGAAGACTAGATAGTTATATAGTTTTCCCTGTTACCAAATTCAGAAAAAAAAATTAAGAGGTACAGTTTATAAGGTTGAAAAATATAAAAGATTAAGTTGTTTATCTAAGAAGATGTTTTTAGGTCTGAAAAGTTATTTTTAGGAGGGTAATACAAGTTGTGATAGAAAATGTTTTAGGTATAAAACTTTGGACTAACCAAAATAGAATAGATAATGCAGTAATTTCTCTGAATTTACCAAATGCAAATGGACTGGACATTGTGAATGTAATTCACCTGACAAGTGTTCTTACTGTATATAGTTTTTCTGTATAAGAGTTAAAATCATTCCTTTTTATTTAAGCAAAAAGGGAGAAATGGTATGGAATATTTGTATACTGTGTACAGATGTGTTGCTATCTTTGGTATAATAAAAAACTGAACAGCCAATAGGTAGGCAGGAGGTGTAGGTGAGACTTCTGGGCAGAGAGGAAGAGGAGAAGGAACCCAGGTACAGAGTTTGCCAGAAACTCTGAAGAAGTCGAACATACGAGGTAACCAAGCCACAGGACAGAATGCAGATTAGCAGAGACAGATTAATTTAATTTATAAGAGCTAGTTGGAAAAAAGCCTAAGCTAAGGCCAAGCTTTCATAATTTGTAAGTCTCCAGGTCATTATTTGTGGGGTGGCAGTCCAAGAAAGTCAGACAAGAATGCTTGCTACACCCGGTATAAGCCTAATAATAATAAACCCTTTCCTCTGCAACTTTTTAATCATGGTGTTTCATCACCGCAATAGAAACCCTAAGACAATGACTAGACACATGAATGACCACACTGACCATATCCTTTAACTTTCCTGAGTGTCAAGCATTCATGTATGCCTGGAGTTGCCAACTTCGAAAAAGAGTATACGGCAAGTATTTTAGGGCTTAGCAGGTGACTTATCTCTGTTGTTCCATGACCAAAGCAGCCACAGATGCATATAAAAAGGAATGGCCATGAGTGGGTTTGAATAAAAGTTTGTTTATAAAGAGCAGGATGTATTTGTCCCCCAAACAACAGCTTTCCAACACTTTATAGAAATGTAAATATAAAAGACTACACTCTGTGAGAACATTTGAGTATAAGTTACTACAAACATTCTAGACCATAGTTCTGCAATTTAAATAACTGTTCCAACTGAAACACAGACAGTTTTGAGTTTCATCTAGAAATTGAAAAATACACTTATAAACAATGCTCCAAAGAACAAAATGCAAGTTACAAAGTGGGGGGAAAAGTGTAGCAGATTAGAATAAGATAATTTAGTATTTGACATAATTGACCCAATCACCACAAAAGGTTTAACACTAATTAAACTCATATCTTAGTTCCTGAAACCTTAGGTTTCAGTGTCATCTTGAATATAGTTATAAATATATCTAAAAAATTAGTTTGATACAAATGTAGGTTCATTTATCTAATGAGGACGCGGCTATGGGGATAACACTCAGACCATTTAAAAGTTTTCCAAGGTCGTGGTATAACAATAAACAACTGTACCAAGTCAATGAACAACCTGGCCTATTTACCTAGAGATTTACTTTTATTTTCTAATTATGTGTGTGCGTATGTGTCCACCTGCCTTTGCCTCCCAAGTTCTGGGATTAAAGGCATGTGCTACCATGCCTGGCTCTTTCCCGTTTTTATAATTACTCACCAAGACCTGGATTACAGAATGAAAACATTCACTTTTAACCATTATCAAGAAGTCGGTAAATAAATTAGGATTCTATAATTCAGGAGTCCAACATGAACAGCTCTTATCTCTACACTGCTTTCTGAATTAGGGCAATCATTTCTGGCTTGTGATAGACTCACCAAGCAACTTGCAAACTCTTTGTTTTCCGACAGGAATCCATAACCTGGGTGTACCTGAGAAATGAAAAGAAAAGGTTCTTTTAACTTTATCGTGTTGTCAATCTGCCTAAACCGCAAGGTATGCGCTCTTCCAGTGTGCTGAGGTGACTTCCTCACTGACCAGTTCTGTTGCACTTTTCTGAGTGGAGAACCAAAGTCCTCCTCTGTTCTGTCGCCAGGCAGGCCACAATGGCATCTGTGTCCTTGCCTGGTCGCGTTGGTCAACGCTAGCCAACTGGTCGCATTGGTCAACGCTAGCCAACTGAAACGCACTTGACTTTCCCTGAGGCTGGTCAACAAATACAGAGAACTTCACAAGGGCTAGTGGGTCAAAGAGTTATGATCTACAAACTTTTGGCAAAGCAGATGAAACCTTCGAGAACAGCTGCTCTTAGAGATAAAGAGGTCGTACTTGCCAGACGTGATGGCACAGGCCCATAGCGCTAGCACTCGGGAAGCAGAGGCCTGCAGGTCTCTGGGATTTGGGCTGAGTTCCAGGACAGCCAGAGCTACGTAGAGAAACCCTGTCTGAATGAATGAGTGAATGAATGAGCCCAAGGTCTAAGCCACACGGCACATCTTATTCCCAACAGCAGGAGGTGTTCTACCTCTCCCTAGAACCTCTGGCAAACCACACACAAATGGAGGTTTGGTTTGACTTTTATTTTGTACTGTTGGTTTTTTTTCTTTTTCTTTTGGTGTCTGTTTTTTCTCTCCTTGCTCCAAATTTGGCCATTCACACTAACTCTGTGCTATCTTCCCCACAAGGCAAAGTGTACACTCTAACCTGTGTCCTAGTCAAGTCATTTTTCACTCTATTACATAGCCACCATAAGCCACGCCAACATCAGTCAGTGTTGGAACGATTTGTAGTAAAATACTTCTGCGAGAAAGGAGAGTCGGGTTCCTGAAGGAGCCAGTCAGAACCAAAACAGCCACAAATCTGATGCTTGAATCCAGACCAAGTGATGTGGACAGGGTATAGAGTAATTTAAACACTGCACAATAGGGAAAGACTTTCACCCCACCATTTCAGTTGAACAGGAAATGCCATGGAGACTGTGTTCTGACCAGTGGCATTACACGTTTTTGCTCCTGTTAAGTGCTAAGATGCTGTGAGCATCCACGATATGGAGTCATACCATAGGGGTTTTTTGTTTTGTTTTAAGCATTTCTTTCTAAAGAAATAAGCAGAGCAGTAAGGAAGTCACTCCAGGCTGGTGCCAGGTGCTGACTGTTTTCACCAAACTGTGTCGATAACTCTACCTTTAGTAGTAAATGTATGGTTAGCTCTCTGGTTAAAAACAAAAATCAAAAATTACTGTACCTGATGTCAGAAACTAGTTTTTTTTTTCCCCTTGGATTCCACTCCATCCAACACAAATTAGGGGTGGAGAAAGGATTTACCAATGTAAGCTATTAGCATTTTGTTGACACTAACAAACTGAGATAATTACCAAATACACTGTTTCCATTTCTAGCAATGCAAATGAGTGTGAACAATTTTTAAATGACTAGATTGAAATTTAAACAGTCTTCCCGGAACCTGCTTATAACACACAAGTTTGGGGCTTTGTTTTTTGGGTTCTGTTTTTTTTTTTTTTTTCTTAATGCTCTTATTACACTGAAAGGGTTAATGCTCAAAACTAATTGGGATTTCTTTCTTCCTGGCAAATGTGGAACTGAACTGAAGCTGCTCCCTGGTGTGAGAGCTGAACCCAGCAGCCACCTGCAGCATCCGCCACCAACACGGCCAGATGCTACAAAGCCTTTGATTTCCAGTAGCGAATCGGCCACATTTAACTCATGGGACGCAGACTGAAGGCAACAGCATTTTCAATCATTCTTTCTATGTTTTCTAATGCAAACTCCGGCTTTCTGCTCGCCGCATCGGAAACAGCTGCGGAAGATGGGTTCATTCAGACTCACAGCTTGGGCCCTGGTTTTCTTAATGGCTTCCATGATGGCATCCATGTTGAGGTAGCTTTTACTGGTGGGAGCTGGGCCAACACAGACAGCCTCATCCGCCATTTTCACGTGCACCTAAAGAGACAAATCCCTGCGTTAACAGATGCTCGGTGAAAAGAATTACAACCACCCGTAAGCAGACGCAAAATTTCAAATCAGATTGTTTCGCAGTTACCCAGAGAATTGAATTTCTTTTCAAGTACATGCAAAACACACACACACACACACACACACACACACACACACACACACACACACACACACAAAATAAAGGCTCAGGGTCTGTGTTACCCGTGACTTCATTAGGCACGCCTCACCCACTGTCTAACTAAGTAATTTCTACAATACACCTGTATCCCCTCTTGGGTTCATCCATGCATAAATCTGATATCAAAAACTACCTCACTACATGGAACCAGAGTAGCCCGATATTTTAATAACGGGCACATTCATGCCCAGCTCTGAGCAAGCTCCCCAGGAAGTTGGATAATTAGAGGGACTGAATGGAGGGACGCAGTGAGTATCCCTGCACAGCATCAGGTCGGCACCAGGCTCAAATTAAAGCCCAGAACTAAAGAGTTCAATATCATGACACATGAACCAGAAAATTCTGAGAAACATTTAAATACTCTCACATTCCAGCCTTGTCCGTTTTACCTTTAGTCTAAAAAAAAAAAAAATGATGTGTGTAGTAATCGCTCAAATTATTCAAATTCAGGCATGTGCTTTCCATTTTTTAAGACAGCTCATGCTACAGTATTTTAGTCTGTGTTTTTGCTTGAGAAGAGGCTAGGTAGGCATTCAACAGTGAAAGAGGAACTGTCTAATTCTGAAAGGAATTTATTCTTTTTTAAATTGTCATAGTATGCTTTTGAACTGGCGTCATCTAATAATTTTACAGCTTAAGAAACTCACAATCAAGTCATAAGTATTTTGAAAGGCAGATACAGAAAACCGGGCATAAAAAAAACACCTGAACATTTATGATCCATTTCTCTACTAGGGGGATGGACGGGGGAAGCTATAGTAGAAAACACTTCAGTGTCTCTAAGACATAATCTTTAATTCTAAACTAACTTGTTAAGAGTACTTTGTGAAATGAGAGCTGAAAACTTACAAAATGGCCTTTAGAAAAAAATTAGAGTTCTTTTTATTGAGTAAAAACGTTCCAATTAAGTAAAAAGGTCATTGCATATTAAAAGATAAATGATAACCTGCACAAAGGGGTTACAGGTCAATA
Organism: Mesocricetus auratus; assembly: GCF_017639785.1. NCBI lineage: Eukaryota > Metazoa > Chordata > Mammalia > Rodentia > Cricetidae > Mesocricetus > Mesocricetus auratus. The sequence goes on from NW_024429180.1 coordinate 1,843,883, forward strand.
TCATAACACAAAATGCTCAAATATAGACACTCCTTGCTTGGAAGGGGCTTTTGAGTACCCTGTATCTGAAGCAGGCTCTCTCCCTTTATTTATCTTTGGAAGGGGCTTTTGAGTACCCTGTATCTGAAGCAGGCTCTCTCCCTTTACTTATCTTTGGAAGGGGCTTTTGAGTACCCTGTATCTGAAGCAGGCTCTCTCCCTTTACTTATCTTTGCCTGGCTTGTTTGCTCAGCTTTGTGTTTCTTATGGCTCTCAGACCATTTCAGAGCCTGCTATTATCAACGTTGTTGTTAACGTGAAGGCTGTGAGTTTTGTCTGTTTTCTGTGAAGAAAGCATACGTAAATGATCCTTTTGAAAGACCGTGTTAGCCACTTAGCTGCTGAAGCTAAACGTGCACTTACTTTATATGACACATGCCTCCCCGTGATGTGCAGAGTCTTTCCTGGACACTTTTGGGTCCCCCTCCTTTATCCTGAAATCTCACAAGGGCTGGCCTAAGAACCTCATTTTAACATCGTTACCAGCTATGCTATTATGATGCGTATCTCTTCCACAAATCCTCATGGTGTACGTGAGAAAAGACTGCATCTTAAATTCTTTTTAAAATCTCCCCACGTGCTGTTATGTGCTAAAGGTTCAAGATGGGAATTTATTTAATAACCTGCATTATTAAATGGTAAAACTATTGTCTTTGAAGGAAAATAGAAAAATTCCACAAAAGTAAGTCATTGTCTTTGAGGTCAAAGTCTAGCTATGCCTTCTCAGCCTGAGCAACGGGTTTGGCAAGTGGCATGTATATGGTGGAAAAGAAATTAAAAGATACACATATGCCTAAATTTTCTATAATGAACACACATAAAACAGGAAAAAGGGGGGCTCTGATGGCACTGTGACTTCTTGACTCATCTTCTCTTGAAACTTCAATGATGCTGCATGCATAACTTTTCTGTGATTCGTTAGCTACCATGGTAGACAACACAAACTCCTCATAAATGTACCAAGGGCAAGCAAGCTCTGAGTCTAACATGTTGTTGATGATGATTCACATTGTTCTAATAAACACTTCAATACATTATGCATGCAGGTCAAAACTGCAACAGACTTGGCAGACAAGGGCTACACACACTTCCTAAAGGGGATCACTTTTGTTTCTCAGAAATAAATTTCACTGCAGAGGGACGGGCTATATGCATCCCCACAAACCTACAGTCTAACATAGGGTCAGATGGGCAAAGTCATATGAAAAGACAAACATCTTATTTATCACAGAGACCGTAAACAAAGAGATCTAGAAAGGCTAGTTTAAAAAACTTTTGAAACTGGGGCCAGGCACGGTGGTACATCCCAGCACTTAAGAGGCAGAGAAAAGCAGATCTCTGTAAGTTTGAGGCCAGCCTGATCTAGAGTGAGTTCCCAGGCTACATAATGAGACCTTGTTCAAAAAAGTTTTTGAAACTGCATTTGAGCCAGGAATGTTGGGCTCCACCTTTAATTCCAGAACCAGGAGGCAGAGGCAGGTGTAACTGAGTTTGAGGCCAGTCTGGTCTACAAAGCAAGTTCCAGGACAGCTAGGGTACAGAGAAACTCTGGAGAGGGGGAGAAGGGGGAGAGGGGGGAAGGAAGGAGAGGGGAAGGAAGGAAGGAAGGAAGGAAGGAAGGAAGGAAGGAAGGAAGGAAGGAAGGAAGGAAGGAAGGAAGCAAGGAAGCAAGGAAGCAAGGAAGCGAAGGAAGGAAGGAAGCAAGGAAGCAAGAAAGGAAGGAAGTCCTTTGAATGTTGTTGTTATACTCAGTGGGTGAGGTGCTCCCCTTGGTTCAGCTGTAGAAGCCCCTACACCATTTTGAAAAGACTTTGCTTAAAAAAATCTTTCATGTTTCAAAAATGTCAACATTTTAAAAAACAAAATTTTAAGTAATTTAATAGAAAAGAAAAACTACAACAATCATAGACTTAACCAGAAGCAAATTAATACAGCAAGATTTGCTATGGTGCAAAAAGACCAAAACGTTGGTGGTAAGACTGCTCCCATATCCAGAAAACCAAGTACTTTTCAAAAGAGAATGTCAGTTTATATTCAAGCACACATGGTTTTCTATTTTTAATTTTTTAAAATTCTTTGTAGGAGAGTTGCTTGGATCATCCTATTATTTTCTAATAGGATGTTAAAGGGTGTTATTTTTAAACTTATAGGACTGAAAAAGAATCATCGTCTCATTGTCTTTTTTAAAATAAAACTATGCTTGTCTAGTATGCTTGAGGCCTTGGGTTGAATTTCCAGCACCACACACACACATACAAGTCCAATTACTTGAATTTGTGACTATAGACAATTTAGCACTGGAGGCTTATTAAAACAAAATCCATTATAACCAATGAGATATGTTGAAACTATTGCAATTACCTCCTATGCTTATCAAGAAAACTGTGCCTTACAAAACCTAATTCCAAAAAGATCAAAGATCTCCACATAAATCCAGCCACACTGAACTTCTTAGAAGAGAGTGTGGGAGGTACCCTTGAACAAATTGGTACAGGAGACTGCTTCCTGAACATAATACCAGTAGCACAGACACTGAGATCAACAATTAATAAATGGGACCTCCTGAAACTGAGAAGCTTCTGTAAGGCAAAGGACTCAGTCAACAAGACAAAAAGGCAGCCCACAGAATGGGAAAAGATATTCACTAACCCCACATCTGACAGAGGGCTGATCTCCAAAATTTACACAGAACTCAAAAAGCAAGTCTCCAAAACACCAAAGGATCCAACTAAAAAGTGGGGGACAGAACTAAATAGAGAATTCTCTTTGAGGAGTCTAAAATGGCTGAGAGACACTTAAGAAAGTGCTCAACATCCTTAGCCATCAGGGAAATGCAAATCAAAACAACTCTGAGCTACCATCTTACTCCTATCAGAATGGCTAAAATAAAAAACACCAGTGACAACTTATGCTGGAGAAGATGTGGAGAAAGGGAAACACTCCTCCATTGTTGGTGGGAGTGCCAACTTGTACAGCCACTTTGGAAATCAGTATGGAGATTCCTCAGGAAAATGGGACTCAGTCTACTACAAGAACCAGCAATTCTACTTTTAGGCATATACCCAAAAGATGCCCATTCATACAACAAGGATGTCTGTTCCACTATGTTCATAGCAGCATTATTTGTAATAGTCAGATCCTGGAAGCAACCTAGATGCCCCTCAACTGAAGAGTGGATAGAGAAAATGTGGTACGTTTACACAATGGAGTACTACTCAGCAGAAAAAAAATGGAATCTTGAAATTTGCAGGCAAATGGATGGCACTAGAAGAAACCATCCTGAGTGAGGTAACACAGTCACAAAAAGACAAACATGGTATGTACTCACTCATATATGGATTTTAGACATGGATCAGGGGAGTATCAGCCTACAATCCCATTGCCAGTGAGTCTGGGAAACAGGGAGGTTCCCAAGAGGCATAGAATGATACCAAGATCTCCTGAGCAGATTGGGAACATGGCGGGAGGGGAGAGAGAATGGGGGAAAAAAGAGGGGGACAAGAGGAGGGGAGAGGAAGACATGGGGGAGCAGGAAGGTTGAGTTGGGAGAAGAATAGAGGAGAGCAGGATGAGAGATACTATGATAAAGGGAGTCATTATAGTTTTGAGGAGAGAGCTGACACTAGTGAGATTTCCAGAGATCTACAAAGATGATACCAACTGGCAAACTAAGCAATAGTGGAGAGGCTACCTTAAATGCCCTTCCCTGATAATGAGATTGAGGACTGCCTTATATGCATCCTAGAACCTTCACCCAGTGATGGATGGAAGCAGAGGCAGATACCCACAGCTAAACACTGAACTGAACTTCTGGAACCTAGTGACAGAGAGGGAGGACTGATGAGCAAAGGGGTCAAGACCAGGCTGGTGAAACCCACAGAGACAGCTGACCTGATGGGGGGGGGGGTTGCCCATTCTTGGATCCCAGACTGATGGCTAAGTGGTCAGCAGGAGACTGATCCAGACCCCCTGAATGTAGTGTCAGTGAGTAGGCTCCAGCAATCTCTGGGGCCTTGGGTAGTAGATCAGTGCTTACCATGGCATACAAATGTACTTTGGGAGCCCATTCCACATGGAGGGATGCTCTCTCAGCCTGGACACATGGGGGAGGGGCCTAGGTCCTTCACTGGATGAAATGACAGACTCTGGAGATCCCCCCCATGGAGGGCCTCACCCTCCCTGGGAAATGGTGTGGGAATTGGGTGGGGGGCTGGGAGGGGCTGGTGGAGGGGCAGGTGAGGAGGGGTAGGAGAGGGAGCTGGGATTGACATGTGAAGCAAGCATGTTTCTAATTTAAATAAAAGAATATATTGGGGGAAAAACTGTGCCTAAGTGTTTAAAAAAAAATGTCCTGAGCCAGGTAGTATGTTTAGCATAAAATGGGATGGTCTGAATGGAAGCTCTCAAAACCTTAAAACTAGGACAGTCTGAGACAAGAAGACACTTCATGTCTGTAGTACTCTGAAACATATCTCTCAGTAAGATCTGACTCCAGGAGGATGACCAGCAATACACGTGTTTTCTGTAGTTGGGGTTTTCTTTGGACTGCCAACCAGCTCCCAAATAAAGACAAACAGACTTTAATTATGAAAGCTTGGCCTTAGCTTAAGCTTGTCCCACCAGCTCTTTTAACTTAATTTAACCTGTTTCTATTCACCTGTGTTTCTGCCTCGGGGCTTTTTAACCTTTTTTTCACTCTGTGTATCCTACTTTCCCTCTTCCTCTGTGGTCTGGGTGGCCCCTGGCATCCCCCCCACCCCTCACCCACCACTCCTCACCCCCCCACTCCAGCCTAAATCCCTCCTCCTTCTTACTCTCCCTGCCAGGAAGTTCTGCCTATATCTCCTTCCCTGCCACTGACCGTTCAACTTTTCTTTAGACCAATCAGGTGCCATAGACAAGCAAGGCAAAACATCAACACATCTTTACATAGTTAAATAAATGCAACACATCTTTACATAGTTAAATAAATGCAACACATCTTTACATAGTCAAATAAATGCAACACATCTTTGCATAGTTAAATAAATGCAACACATCTTTGCATAGTTAAATAAATGCAACACATCTTTACATAGTTAAATAAATGCAACACATCTTTGCATAGTTAAATAAATGCAACACATCTTTACGTAGTTAAAAAATGCAACACATCTTTGCATAGCTGAACAAACATTCCTCAACAGTCTTCCATGTGAAAAGCAAAATATTCTCCACGACACCGACAGGCCAACAAAATGGAGACTAGATAGGATTCTTGCCTGAACCAGCAAGGCTCACTCAATTCAACCAGACACCAGTATCCACCAATTCTAACCCAACCATCACTAACGTGAAATTACTAAGAACTGGAAAAGTGCAGAAAAAAAAGTCAACTACACAAATCTTATTTTGAAGAATTGAAAAGAGTTACTTTCAAGCAATCAGATAAACTCCTATTTCAAAAACGACAATCTCTGTGCTTGCTTTGGTTATATTTTATTAAAGTAACATATTTAATTCATGATTACTTTGAATAGTAGAATTAAGGACTTTGATAGTTTCCAAGTATAAATCTCAATCTAGAACTAGAATGAGGGTTTCTACCGAAGCTGCATCGCTTTTGCAGAAATGTAAAATAAAAGTGTTTAAGACAGCTATGAGATGCTGGGGGCCATCTACATGTGGAACCTCACAAAGAGGTTTGAGTAGTTTGGAAACCTAATCCCCTTACCGCTTAGAAAGTGTTCCCGCTGAGCCACATCAGTACAGCCTCGGGATCTATAACACTTAATTAGAATAGTTCATGGAAGACACTCGTCTAGATTTAATTATAAAGGCTCTTTTACTCAATACGTAATCTCCATTTGGGGAATAGAGCACAGACCGAGAATTACTCTATGATTGACTCACGGGAGAACTCAACACTCAGTTGTCAGCAGAGCAAAAGACTTCCCAATACTGTTGGTAAGCAGCTTCACCCAAACGTAACACTTCCCTTCCTGACACCCGAGGTTCTCTCTCTCAGAAAGCTTATTCGATCTCCAGCCCTGGCTCCTCTAAGGACTCAGCACAGCTCTCCCGACTCAGCCAGGCATCCACCATGATGGTCACATAGAAACTGCAGGGACAGGCAGAAAGGGACTGAGCAACTGGAGTGTCTTAAGTCCAAAGGGGGCAAAGCACACTCACTAGTGCTCAGTAAACCCTATAAGTAATCTCATTACAAGTTTAGTTTCAAATGCATAACTTTTATGAACTGATCTTTGAAATTAAGCAAAAACACAATGCGTTTTTGGCATTTTTCTCTGTCTTCACAACGCAGCGAGAAAGTCGACTGGCATGGTGAGCTCACACCTGCAAAGCTTCCCTTTCAAATGCACAGCAGTGAATAAAGCCCACAGAAAACAGGATGACAGATGAGCAAAAGTAAGTGGCAAACGCTTCATGGAGACAAAACGAGAAAATCACACAACAGTGAGCCACACTAACCAGCTATAAGCAGCCTTTTCAGAAGCAGGTGATGCCCAACGCAAGGGACAGGCCGCTTGGAAGGTTGGCAGGAGCAACAGGCTAAGGGGTTGGAGTCAAAATCAGAAGCACTTTCTGTGGCTATCTTCCACACGTGTTCACAGCCATGATCTTAAGACCCAAGCATGGATCCGTCACGCACAATGCCAACTAGAACCATGAGGAAACTGCCCCTCAGTAGAACTCAGTTGGTTGTTTTGCTAAGTGTCTTGGGGTTTAGGTGAAGGGGCAGGGGACAGAGCTGGGATGAGAGAAAAACCAGGAAAGAGAAAAACAAAGAGCAGGAAGCAAGGGGTGGGGAGGTGATGAAAGGGGAGGACATTTTAAACCTTCGCCACAAACAGAGCCCATAGACCAAAATTCCAGACTGCCTCACAAACTAAGAAAACCACCCACAATTCAGCAACAAATAAAACAGTCCGGAAGAAATTAATTTTGCTGGTCAGACGGAGACTTTCAAATACATCAATTTTTCATGAGTTTTGAAAGCACAAACATTTTGTGATTTTTTTTTTATGCATCTCTCCAAAATGCCATGGGAATGTCTTTCTTTGACATGGTAACACTGTTGAGACACTGCTAGATTTCCTGACATCCAAACGTCCCTTCTATATTCATTTTCCCTTGCTTGATGCTCAGACCATTAAGTCAAGGCTCCCACTCCTGAGGGCATAAGGAGAGAGAGCATGCCCTGGCTGTTGTGGGGTGCTGGCTACCCCATCCACTGCACCCCAGACCCCACACCCTGCGACTTCTGGGTTTTCCCTTCTCCTCTCCCTCTACCACTGTGCCTCCTTTAAAGAGCCCCTGTGATCCCATGAGGCAGCCAGATGACTCAAAACAGTCTAGCAGTCTCAGAACTCTTGACCCGGGCAGTTTATGTAGCGCCTCTGTGCTGCACAAGGTAATGTGATGTAATGGTGGCTTGGTGCATAAAAGTGCTTGCCACCAAGCCTGACAACCCAAATCCAAACCCCAGGAACCACATGACCGAAAGGGAAAAATTACTCCAGCAAGTTTGTCCTCTGACCTGCACCTACACACACACACACACACACACACACACACACACACACACACACACACACACACACACACACACACACACACAATGAAAACACTTACATAACCACACTTAAGAACTGAACCTCTTCAGGACCACCAGTACTCGACAAACCTCATTAGGGTCAAACAGCACAGTTACTCGTGAACGGGGGTTTTTAAACACCTCCCAAAGGAAGTGATGATTAAGTGAAGGGACACAACCAGATTACATAACTTTTTAGGTTAAGGACCTCATCATTAATAAGCAATGAGAAACCAAAAACACAGCAGTGATCATCATCAATTCCTCTATTTTTTCTTTTTGTTTTGTTTCGGCAATAGTATACAAATATCAGAAACCTGGGAGTTACAGCTGGGTCATTCCACTTTGAAATGGTTTCAAAGCATTCAAGCAGAGATGCCAGAAAAGCAACCGAGCACTGAGGATGTAACCGGGCAGTGGAGAGGGCTTGCTTTATGTGTGCAAGGACCCAGGTCTGGTCCCCAGCACCTAAGAGATGGGAGGGACAGAAAAGAAAGGTCCCGTAAACACAGCAGGAGTTACATCTTCTCACCCTACACCTCTCTCCTGCTGGGGTACCAACGGGAGAGCAGAAAGCAGGTTCCTCGTGGTTACACTTCCACGTCTAATGTCTCTTCACACTCAACCCAAAAAAGACACTAACAAAAGAAATCCAACCTTCATGGGGTGGTCGATGACACACACCTTATTCCCAGCATTTAGGAGGCAGAGGCAGGTGGATCTCTGAGTTCAAGGCCAGTTTGGTCTACAGATCAAGTTCTAGAATAGCTGTATCAGAAAGCAAAAACAAACAAACAAACAAAAAAAAAACAGTCCTCAAAATAATGAGCTGCGCTTTCTTTGAAGGAGGGAAGGGACTTTTTCACATAGGATTGAAAGCAATGGGTTCAAAAGAGTAGAAAGAGGGGCCACTGAAGAGTGACAAGGAATGTAGCTCCACAATGTGGCGATAGACCATTTATGACTTAATAAAGATTGCCTGAAGTATCTGAAAGCAAAGCCAGTCACACTAGTTAGCTGTAGAAAGAAACCGGGCAGTGGTGGCACACACCTTTAATCCCAGGACTCAGGAGACAGAGGCAGATGGATCTCTCTGAGTTCAAGGCCACCCTGGGCTACAAAAGAGTGAAGACTAACAGAGCCTCATGCCTTTGATCCCAGCATTGGGATCACACACTTCTCATCCCAGCACTGGGGAGGAGGAGACAGGAGGTTATGGCTGGTCAGAGAAAGGAATAAAATGAAGAGGAGACAGGAACTCAGAGCTTTTGCCTCTGAGGATTACTGGAGACAGGATTACCATTTCAGCATGGAAGAGGTAGGATTTACTGGCTTGGCTGCTTTGCTTTTCTGATCTTCAGCTTGAAGCTTGAACTCAATATCGGTCTCTGGGTCTTTTATTTATTGTGTTATAATTGACACCCAACATTAAAATATCAATTCAATAAAAAAGCCACTTTGAGGCTGCTTTGAGCCCAAGCTTGAGCAGCAGGTGGGACTTCCACCTGAGTCCCTGCACTACTGGCTCGGTTTTCTTTAAGTTTGGAACTTTTCAGTAGTGGCTTTTCTACACAGTAGTCAGCTGCCACTCAAACTTTGGAGACTTTCAGACTTTTCCTCCAGGCCCTCTCTCACGCTGACACTCTCAGCTCACAGACACACATGCACACATGAACACACACACTCACTAGTTCTCAGATCAGACAGTTCATTGACACAGTCCGCAGATTTGGTAAATCTATTGATAATTCTTAATGGAAGGAATTAGTTAAAAAAGAGTTTTTTCCCCACATTAAAAATGGGAAATAAAATTACAATGGAGAGAGTTAGGTCTGGGTTTGATTATGCAATGCATGATTTAAAATGGAACAATTAAATGAAGGAACAATCAACTAAATCAGGATTGACATATGATTAATTATCATTTTGAAAATCTTTGTTGTCAGTTTGATAATTCTTGGTTAATCTCTAAGAAAGTTGGTTGATATGAGTGCCAAGATGCGGGCCTTAGAAAAACTTACATAGGCAGATCACAGAGATATTCAGATCCAAATTGAGAAATTTAATGGGGGAACAAATTCAGCATTGCATTTTTAAGTTAAAAGGGGCCTGGGTGTTGGTGGCACAAACTTTTAATCCCAGCACTTGGAAGGTAGAGGCAGGCAGATCTCTGTGAGTTCGAGGCTAGCCTGGTCTACAGAGCAAGTTCCAAGACAGCCTCCAAAACAATACAGAGAAACCCTGTCTCGAAAAACAAATCGAAACAAAACAAAAAGTTAAAAGGGAATCTAAGGTTTTAAGAGAACCAACCTTAATATATTCAGTAACCTCATAGGATGTGCCAAATGACAGAGGTTCTATAAGAGCTACTTGGAAGCTGTGACAATATTACATCTGGGGAAATTCAAGGAAGTAATGATCTAATAAGCCATCCATTCACCATTTGTGAAGTAGATGATAAACACGTGGGTCTGTTTGTAATAGGGTTATTCCTATACACTGGATAGACTTGACTAAAGCTGTCCTAGAGCCTGGACCACAATTACAATGGGCTTCCTGGTTCAGAGAAGAGGCTAAAAATATGGAACAAAAGGCTAAAGCAAGAGGTATGGTTATCTCCCAAGATCAAATTCTTGGAGAAGGAGAGACTATGCTACTTTAGAAAGGCAATGTCAATATGATGATCATCTCTTGGGTTTATGCCAGGCAGCATCTTTGAAAGCTTGGGACAGAATTGGAGAAGCAGAAAAGAAAACTGAATCACTTACAAAAGTTATTCGGGGCCCAAAGGAAGCATTCATAGATTTCTTACAAAGACTATCATCAGTAGTAAATCGAATGATATCAGACACAGAAGCTAGAAAAATAATAATTGAAACAATGGCTTTTAAAAATGCTAATCCCCAATGCAAAGAGATATTTAGGCCTTTAAAAGCAAGGTCAACAGTGCTGGAGGATTAGATGGGGGTATAATTAATATTAAAACTCATGACCATGATGATGATACATGGAGAGGAGAGGTGATCTCAAGAGATTTAAAGAAAAATCAAAATATAAAATGTTTTAATTGTGGCAAATGGGGCACTTGAAAAGGGATTGTAAAAAGGGTGTTTCTATAAACAATTCTTTTTATAAATATAATCCAAACAAAATGCCCCTCCTTTCTAGATTACAGAGGAAGTGTAGCAAAGGCAAACATTGGACTAAGGGATGTAGGTCAACAAGAAATTATCAAAGCAATACTTTACCATCAGGGAACTCCATGAGGGTCTTTTTGTAGGCCCCTATGAAAACCTTATGCCAAATTCAGTTCAGCCCTTTCCTGTCACTGTGAAAATTACTTCCTGGAACAATGAAAGAGCCTAGTACTTATTGTAAGAAATCATACTGCTCTGGATGATAGAAAATATATAAAATGAGAGAACAAACGAGTCAGAAAAAAATCACAAAGTGAGTATATTGTCAAACTTCTGTAAATGAGCAGAGACCAAAATTAAAAGTATGAATAAATGATGTTATCATTGAAGGTCTGGTAGACACAGGTTAAGATGTAACAATTATAGCACAAGAATCTTGGCATCCAAATTGGCCTCTAAAGGAAGTAAATGTTCAACTTTTAGCAATTGGAACTTTATCTCAGGTAAAAAAGTGCACAAGAAGGATTGAATGTATAGGACCAGAAGGACAGAGAGGACTATTAAAGCCACACATTGCTAATACTGCAATGAATTTGTTGGGACGTGATTTATTACATCAAGATCAGCTTTGAATCACAGACACTGCTCAGAACAACTTTGAGGTAGCTAACTGAGATGATCTAACCTCACAGACTACTCTAGCCAGGACTTGAGATAAGTCCTGCAGTTTCCCATTATGCAGAGACTGAACAAAAATGATACAGCTTGACAGTTAACCCAAATTTTTCTTTTCAGGATCCCCTAAAGATGCCATCACTCCCAGACAGCAGAAAGTAACTTTAAGAGCACGATGCCCACATTCCCAAGAAGTGGGATGGATGGTTTTTGGTCACTCACTGGGTTATGAATATTTGTCATTGTTTATGAGGATTGGTTAGAAAATGTTGTTGGTTACTGTCAGGAAGAAAATTGAACAAAGGGGAATAGATGCAAGGTTTTTGTCTTGGAAAAAAAAAGGGAATGAAGATATGATAGGATAAAAAGGGTAGATTATTGAATCTACTCTGAATAGAAAAAGGAGGATATATTATATATATATATGATAAGATGAAAAGGTAGATTATTGAATCTACTTTTTTAAAACAACTACTAGTTTTAAAAACTTTACATTACATTTTGTATATTGTATTCAAATTCTATACATTGATATAAATTTGAAATTTGGTTAAAACATACTGTACATATGTTTCTAATCTTGCTCAAGGTACTAAACCTAAAAAGCCCATTTAACAATGTAATGCAAATTTCTAGTTCTTGAAAGTTATTATTACCAACTATATGGGATAATAAGAAAATACAGGTTAGTAATTAGTCACCTATTACAATCAAACTTATAGTCATATTATGGATGCTATCAAGGTCAAACAGAGATATATTTTAGACAGATAGGTCATCTTCAAACACTTCAGAGATCTATAGAATATGGCATTTAAATGTTGAATAACATAGGTCCTTTTTTATTTTCATTTCTTTTTTTTTTATGACAATGAGACATGTCTGCTCCTGGCAGCACCAATCTACTTCAGAGAAGATGATGGGCTTCCAAGAAACTCCACATGAAGTCTATTTTCTTTGTGGCAAAGTAAGTCATTGGGCAAGAAGCTGCACTTGCCTCAACTGCTGAGAGTATGCTGTCCAAATTGGATAAGCAGGACACAAAAGGGAGTGACTGCAAACCTTGCCAAGACAAGGCTGGACAGCCCTTCAGAAAATCCTGCTTCACAGAAAAGTCTGTCAGAGATGTTAGGCCTATAGCCTGAAGGTGGCTATCCCAACATTGCAAAGAACCTTGGGTGACTGTCCAGGTAGCCAGCTGTTTTTGTCATTTCTCAGATTTCTTGGAAGTTACTTGATCATACTTCCTGTTTACGCAATCAATACTATTTCCTTCTCTAGTCTCTGAGGGAATTGAAGACTAGATAGTTGTAGTTATAGTTTTCCTTGTTTACTAGACTCAGAAAGGAAACGCACTAAAGAAATGTAAAGTATATATAGTTGAGAGGCATAAAAGGATAATTTGATAATGCGAATTAGAATAGAAAATAAATTAGGTACGAGACTTTGGACTCACAAAGATGAAATACATCATGGAATATTTTCTCTGCATTTGTCAAATGCAAATGAACTAGACATTATTGATGAACTTATTGCCTGTATATATTATATATACTTATTGTATGTGTTGTATATAGTTTTTCTTGTTAGTTATAGCTTTCTTTTTTTGTATTAGACAGAAAAAAAGAATTGGGGTGATACATCATTTTGGATTTAATAAAGATTGCCTAAAGTATCCAAAAGCAAAGTCAGCCATACTAGTTAGCTGTAGAAAGAATCTAGGCCATGGTGGCACACACCTTTAATCCCAGGACTCAGTAGATGGGCAGATGGATCTCTCTGAGTTCAAGGCTACCATGACCTAAACATGAGTCAAGAGTTGATAGTGCTCATGCCTTTGATCCCAGCACTAGGGAGGTAGAGACAGGAGGTTATGGCTGGGCAGGGAACAGAATATAAGGAGGAAGAGACATGAGCTCAGAACTTTTGCCTCTGAGAATTCATGGAAACAGGATTGCCATTTTAGTTTGATAGAAGTAAAATCTACTGGCTTTGCTTTTCTGATCTTCAACTTGAAGCTTGAACTCAAATATCACTCTGGTCTTTTATTTATGGTGTTAACGGCACAACTTACCAAATGGATAGCCCTTAGCAACTGATTGCATCTCTCAAATCAATGGTCCCAATCTAAATCCAATGATTCCCTTGCATAATTCTGTGTACTCCTAATGCACTACAGACACCAAGTGCTAAACACAATATTGAATTTCTTTTGTCAGCTTGATCACATTACTAAACACCTCTGGGTGCATCTGTGACAAAAACAAAACAAAAAAAAAAAAACAGAGGCAGAAGGAAGACAACTGGATGTGAGTGACACCACCCCATGAACTGAATAAAAAGACAAAAATCCATCTGAGAATTAGCATTCCCCTTCCTCAGCTTCCTAGTTGGTGACATAAAATAAATAAAAATGAAAGGTTACTCCCCATTAACATGCTACCCAGTCCATAACAGACGATCTGTCTAAACTGAGAGCCAAGATAAAACTTTCCAGAAGTTTGGTCATAGGAATGTGTAAGGAAACTAATACAACATATAACAAATGATATTGGAACAATTGCTGTTACATGTATGCTGACCGCCCAATAAACACTGGAACATCAGAGTAAAAATTAGGCTGTTGTTTTCTAATATTTGATTACTTTTTCCAAGAGGTAGTGCTTCCAGTCCTCTCTAAATATATACTTAGAGAAAAATGAATCCGGAGATTTGGTATTATTTTACACCACAAGGTATGATAACATTAAAGTACAGATGTTTCCTTTAAAAGTGTCATTCAAAGTCATTATGTGTGCGTATTGCTAGAGATCAAACTCATGGAGTCTTTTTAAAGTTAGGGAAACACTCAACCACTGAGCTACATCCCAGCCCCAACTTCTTTTGACCTGTAGAAAGTGATCTTGGAAATCTGCCCTTTATAATAACGGGAGAGTATACATATCCCAAGACTGTCTTAAATTTTCGTTAATAAGAATTTTTGCTTTATTAAAGCCAAGTTGTAAAGTGTTGGTATAGTAAACAGAAGACCAAGGCCCTGCCTAGGCTATGGAGGTACAACTTTGCTTTCTGAGCTATGGGATAATAACAATTTTGTCCTTCATTTAACTTAAGAACAAAATAGTAGAATGTTACAAGTTCCTCCTTGGGACTTTGTTTATTTAAACTCTGGTAAGTTCAGCATTTGCTGAGCTTCCAACACAAGAAAGAAGAGACAGTGAAATGGCTAGGTATGTGAATATAAAGATAAATCTAATAACTGGCACGTGAAGACATTAATGCCAAGGTTTTTTTCATGTCCAGATGCAATTTCAGCCCAATGTCTGCATGAACTCATACCCCTTCTTCACTGGAACTACTGGTTTACCCTTAACGCCAGGGGGTATGAGCCATCAATCATTTCAGCTGCTTTGCTGGGTTTTGGCAATTGAGCCTGCGGAGCTCACAGCTCCCAAGGGAGGGTGTTGGTTGCAAGTTTTACTTCTGTTGCTGCTGACCACTATCACGAGCTGCACAGATAATGGACCTCAATAACAACCACCCGCAGGACAACACTTCTATTAGCTATAATGTGGCTTTAATTGAGTTAATAAATTAAAAGGACACGGCTCGGTATAAAGTTTTATTATATTTGTCAGCGTTAAGAAAAATTCTGAAAAATTGTGTGTACAGTGCTACTATAAATTTGTCTACAGATAGACTACAGTTTGCTTATGGATTTATGCTGCGTTTCAATTTCTTTTCTAAAGGAATCCAGTTTATTAGCTCCATTTCCTCGAAATGCATACGTTTCTAGCATTTCTAAATGATAGTTTCATGACAGATGGGTCTAGGCATGCTGGGCACAGAATGGGTTTACAGGACATAAAGAGATCACCCACCACAGCAAAGGATGCCCCACCCCCATCTGGTTCCAGAGTGTTT
Organism: Mesocricetus auratus; assembly: GCF_017639785.1. Taxonomy (NCBI): domain Eukaryota; kingdom Metazoa; phylum Chordata; class Mammalia; order Rodentia; family Cricetidae; genus Mesocricetus; species Mesocricetus auratus. The sequence goes on from NW_024429180.1 coordinate 1,859,255, forward strand.
GGATGGTGGAAAAGATTAATGCTTTGATTCTTCCATAGCTTATTATTTGTGTATTAAATATTAATTTCTCTCTGAAATGCTTGATGAGAAGATAAAGACACACATTGTAGTCTTGAGCCCAAATCACTTACGTTGCAGCAAATGAGCCAGAGTACTTATAATGAATAAGAAGAGGGTAATCAAAACAAAAACAAAAACATCCATCTTAAAAAAAATAAAAAATAAAAAAAGAAGAAGAGGCTAAGCAAATTCTTGAAGAAGCCTGAAATTAGAGGTATACTCTTACATGTTAAAGGAAAGGGCACTACTTTAAAATGCAGTTCACAAAACCAACATAATTGACACAATTCTCCATTTTTATGTGTACAAAGCAAATCGAGGTAATTTTGTTGAAAATAAGAGAGTGATGACTGAATTCAGCTCACATACATAGTGAATTCAGCAATAATTGTATTTTTTAAATACACCACCTGACAGGCACTATGGTAGATTATAATGAATCAGCATGGGAGCCATTTAATACACTTCTTGATTAACTCATTGCCTGTCCAGTTTGCACAGACATGCTTACATGTCATAACCGTCATAATTCCCATCATGCCCACCGCTAACACTCCAGCACCTTGATTAGTGCGCAGCTCCCAGACGGGCCATTGCTAATGCTAAATGATTCTCTTCAGACTCCTGCCACTGTGCTGCAGGATCTCCAATTAAATATAATGTCCCTGATGAGCCATATTAATGTGAACAAATTCCTACCAGGGATCCCAGCCTATTCCATTTTGCCCCAAAATGTAGAGAAAGTAATTTAGCTACGCCAAGATAATCAAAACATTTACAATGGAGAGAGTATGATGTTTCTGCAGAATAAGTTTTTCTAAAGACAATAATAGCAGAAAAGGGGGGAAAAAGGCTCAACATTTCACATGCATTCTTCTCCTGATTAGTTCTTCATTGAAAGGTCTAGTGTTTCAAATTTGCATAAGTATATACAGCATGTTCCGGAGCTAAAAAGGATACTAATGCATAAGTTTTATGAGAAAAGTGAACAACAGCAAGTTTTTAAGCAACTATGCCATTTAAAAACCCTTTGATTCTCTGGGCCCAGAGGCCTTGAACTGTAATACTTCCAGCTACTCAGGATGGTGAGGCTGAAGGATCACTTCAGCACAGAAGCTCAAGGCAACACAAGAAAACCTCATTCTGCAGCCCCTCTTCCCCCTGCCAAAAATGTTAACAACCTTTTGATTACCTAAGCACCGGAACTAAAACAAAATCTATGAAACTAAGTCCTTCCTTCCCTCCATGTTCAGCACTAGAGCAACTGTCTAATGGTCTTTGTATTGCTGAGCAAACACCTGTTTACTACTGATAAATATTCAGAAAGACAATCCAGTAGTAAGTAGATACCTGATACCAGTTCTGATGCCAAGAGTTCAACTTCTACTCTCCCACCCACCCAGGGCAGTGGAAGAAAAGATTCCTGCAAATCATCCTCTGACTACACACCTGACATAGTGCACACAGCAGACCTGGAGAGGTAGCTCAGCTGTTAAAAGCACTGACTGCTCTTCCAGAGGACCAGGGTTCAATTCCCAGCAACCACAAAATGACCCACAACTAACTATGTGACTCCAATCTCAGGAGATCCAACACCCTTTTCTAGCCTTTGTGGACACCAGGCACACATGGGGTGTAGACATAAATGTAGGCAAAACAGTCATATGCAAATTAGTTATTGGCTAATTAATTAATTTAATGTAATAATAAATGTACAAGAACCATGCTACTTAAATAAATCACCTTAGAAGCGCACACTGTGTTGATACATTATTTATGATTTAGTAAATCTTGCCAGAAAGCAAACTCAGCCTCAAGTTATAGAGATCAGGCAGTGGTGTCACACACCTTAAATCCCAGGACTCAGGAGACAAAGGCAGATGGATCTATCTTGAGTTCAAGGCCACTCAGGGCTACACAAGTTTGTCTTTAATACCAGCACTAGAGAGAGATAATAGGTAGGAGCAGAGACTTCAGTGGTTAGTCTCAGGCATCTCTAGCCACACTGAGGAAAGCACAGCAGCCTGAGTGAATCTGAGGAGTGGTGAAGTCGGGAGCAATCTGAGGATCGCTCCTTTGGTCTGAGCTGAGGTAGAGGTGAGATCTACTGGCTTGGCTGCTTTGCTTCTCTGATCGTCAGCTTAAAGCTTGAACCCCAATATCAGTCTCTGCGTTCTTTATTTATCATGTTACAGCACACAAGCCTGAAATCCTAGCTACTAGGGAGACTGAGGCAGAAGGTTCTGAGAGTTTCAAGGTTTTCTTGGACTACAGATGAGTTGAAGAAAAAGAAAAAACTCTAACTCTTCCAATTTGAAAATGGCAAGAAGTATCCTCTACGTGGGGAATGCTTGAGACGGTTACATTTCAATTATGTTAATCTTGGTAGACATCTAAAGTAAAACTGGAGATATGCTCACCAAGATATAAACACATTAATTCATAATGATATATATTTAAAGGAATGAAATAAGGCTACTCCAACCACCTCCTAAAATGTTAAGTGTTTCCCTCAGGTCTCTTACAACACAGCCTATGTTAATATATTCCAGGTCCATTTACCTGATCATTGCCCACCAGTTTGTTCAGCTGGAACCAACATACACTAATTACTCAGGCATCATGAAGGCCTATTTGTCGTCCACTCCTCCCCAGCCGGCAGGGAAATATTATCAAGGTCAGGCATAAAAAAGGGATGGCCACCCTCACCTTACTGTCAATCATCCCAGAGTACTCACGGGAAATACCACTCTATCTCATTATGGAATCCTAAGGCTGAAATTCAAGTACCTACCAGGAATCACACTTTAAACAGCGTGCTGGTTGGGTGAGACACGCGTCACCATGAACACTTCCCTGATTCTGGGGTCTCGTTCCAAAGCTGTAAGTATCGGGTATTGCTCATTTAAATTCAGCGTGACAGTACACAAAGCCATAAAATGGGAGCACAGGAAAAGTATGGCCAAGAACCATGTTCCTCATTTGAAATGAAGAGTCTTGACCTTTCAAATTTAAGCTTGATTAAGTCTTTCTCTTGAAAACCGAATTTCTAACTTTAGTGGTTTAATGAAAGTATTTTATTCCTTCATGTGGAAAAAAATTTTTAGTCTTTTTACTTATAATTCAAGGAATGAATGGATGCTATCTGAGTGCATTTGGAGGAGTAGAAATACAGTCTCTGAATTCTCCATCTCTCTGCACTATTGACCAAACTAAGGAAACCTCTAATCACTACGACAACTAAAAGTTCTGTTCCCTTAATAGTTTATATCTTCTCTGAACTACCTAAAATCACAGTAAACTAGGAACTAACAATGCAGAGATGCCCCTTCTTTGCCCTCTGAGTCAGCAAAACAGCCATAAAACCCTCATTAGCAAGTCAAGAAATTCAAAACATCAAAGTAGTCCTCAAATCAATGCATTTATTCAGACCTGTCTTTTCCTCTTGTTCTAACATGAGTGGCCCTAGCTTACCCCAACTGTAGAATGTGCTTTCCCTACCAACTCTCCTGGGACCCCTCTAGGCCATTACAAGACACCATTGAAAAGAATGGAAGCAACCTAAGCAAATGAAGTACGGACACTCAAAAAGTGTGTATTATGTACAGACACAGTGCAACACAATTGAGACCCCAGTGGACAGCCTTGCACTGACTTTCCTCTTACTAAACCATGATCAACAGATCTCCTCAAAACACATTATTGTGCTTTCTCAGAAGCTGCAAAATGAAATCTAAAACCTGATTCCCAAGTTCCCGTTTTATTTTCTCCTGCTCGGACCGTTTCCCCTTGCAGTACTTTCTGCAGCTTCACTCCCTGCATGTAACCAGAATCTCACCAACAGAGAGCCGACTTGAGGCTGCATCCAGTTGGTTTGAACCTCACAAAGAAAGCGAGAGAATATATAGGGTTCAAGGTGATAGGAGTTTGGCCAGCATGCACTAAGTTCTGGGTTTCAACCCCAGAGCACAATAAAGTGGGAATAGGGGCACACGACTGTAATCTCAGCACAAGAGGATCAGAAGCTCAAGAACTTCAATTATCTTCAGTTACATGGAGTCTGAGTCCAGCCTAGGGTACATGAGGCCCTGTCTCACCTGCACCCCAGGAGAAAAAAAAAAGGCAATTTTGAAGAATTCGTTTGACATGGCAGAGAGCTATCTTGGGATTAGCAGCGCTTGCTGTTCTTGCAGAGGACCCAGCACCCACATCAGAGTTCACACCCATGTGTGACTCCTGGTCCAGGGATTCGGATGCCATCCTCTGCCAAGAAGAAACACCGCACATGGGTGGCACACAAGCACACATGCAGGCAAATACTGATATACAGAAAATAGAAAGAAATCTTTAAAATCTACTACTAAAATCATCAAATTAAAAAAATTAGTAAAGAATCTATGATTGATTTTTTTCAAATCAAACTATAAGCATGCAAAACCAACTTAACCGCTTCCCATTAAAATATATTTTAAACACAACCATCAAATAAATTGTGCAGTTAACTGATGGGGAAGTTCTGTGTATATGTCAATAAAACACTGTTGGCCAATAGGGAAGCAGGATAGGTGGGTCTAGGAGTCTAGGAGGATTCTGGGAAATGTAGTGAAGAGATTGGTCACCATGTGATCTCCCGGAAGTGCATCCTCATGAAGGTAAGTCCTTATAAAATATATATTAGTAATTATGGGTTAATAATTAAGTCAGAGCTAGCAGATAATAAACCAAGCAAATGGCCAACAGTTCTATAATTAATATGGTGTCCTGTGTGTTATTTGGAGGCTAAAAGCGTCAACTGAACCCAGGCAGCAGGCAGGAAGACATGTATTACAGTTAACATTTGTTTTCAGCAAATTAGTTTGTGATTCTTTTATCTAGATTTTTGAAACAGGAAGTTACACTAAGACAAAATGAGTAACAGTTTCAAATAGAACACACTTTTTAAAAAAGTCACCATACTTTTAAAATATTTCTGCTAAGTTAATTACTAAACTATAAGAGTGACATTATCAAAAATAGAGACAAAGGACAAAAAACAGTGACTTAAAAGTATGACTACTCATATCTTACTCTACTTTTCCCATGGAATTTCTTTCTAGGCATCTGTTGGTCATTACTGCTAGAAAATACCTGTTGTGTTAAGAAAGAAAGAAAGAAAGAAAGAAAGAAAGAAAGAAAGAAAGAAAGAAAGAAAGAAAGAAAGAAAGAAAGAAAGAAAGGAAGGAAGGAAGGAAGGAAGGAAGGAAGGAAGGAAGGAAGGAAGGAAGAAGCACCACCTAAAATTTTGTATCATTCACTGTCTCATGCTATACCTACTTATGTTCAGATCCAATTAGCATCAGCCTACCTCTCACCTATCAAACTTTCAGCTGAATGCATTAATGCCTTTAGGAAAAATTCGACAGTGACAGCATTCTCTTAGTGATGCTGGAACTATGCTGGGGAGGTGTTCATAAGTGAGTGCTGTGTAAACAGCCCATTCATCTCCCAACCTAACTTTGTGGTGCTTGGTTTTAATCTATTTGTTGACCAGCAATGAGCCTGGCCATCTTTGTCTGAGGCTTGGGGGTGGGGGAGTAGTTAAGACATTATAATACTTCCATTGTGATGATGGTGAACAATTAGGTAGTTTTAAAAACTGAATACACCTTTTGCAAGTGAAGGGAGAAATAAAGCAAGTATCTTTCACATCTATCCTAAAGAACCCAAATTAAGTCCGGATTAAAACTAAGTAAAAATGTACTCACGGAACTGGCGTCAACATCACTGTGAATGGCAACTGTCTTGATGCCCATCTTCTTGCAAGTTTTAATGACCTAGTCAAAACACATCATCTATTAACAAAGATCTATATGCAAAGGGATCGAATCCATTTCAGAGCAAAATAGAAAATAATTCAAATTCTACTCACCCTACATGCAATTTCTCCTCTGTTAGCAATGAGAATTTTATCAAAAGTCTGACAAGAGACAGAAAAGAAAATCATTACTCTTACTTTGGGACCAAAAAAAAAAAATCCAAGATTTTCCACAATTAATCATAAATATATGTTTCTATGTTTACTCTCTAGGTAATATTAAATAATAGTAGTTATATGTTCATTTACAACCAGAAAGCAATGACATTCATCTGGAAGGATCTGGCCCTATGGTAACTTGGTTAAAGCATCAATTGACTAGGTTAATTTATCTAATAACTAAACTATACTGATTGCCACAGGGAAATGTGCCTGCCATATTACAAGGTTCTGGGTTCAATCCCCAGCACTTGCTGTTCTTTCAAAGGACCCAGTCTCAGTTCTGAGCACCCACATGGCTGCTCACAGCCATCCAGAACTCCAGTGCCAGGGGACACAACAACCCTTTTCTGGCTCCCTTTGGTACCAAGTACAATGTAGTAAACACTCACACATATAAAATAAAAATAAAATAGAGGGTATTCATGTATCTTAGGAGAGATGGTATTTTAGCCTTCATGGAAAGCTTAAAAATCTCAAAACTCGAAAAACTTCAAAAGTCCTGATTTAACTTTTATAAACACACATAGCTATTTCTACAAGGCAGCCTGATATCATCTTTGCTGCCTTAAAAACTAGTAAACTCCAAACTAAATGAAACTCTGCATGAACCCCTAAATAATCTACTCTCACCCAGGCCTGATATCATGAGGTCATCTACCTTTCTTTGTTCAAACAGTCATGGTAAGTTCCTGTTAAACAGTACATAATTCCTAAGAAAAACCACACTTACACGTGTGATGCGTTTGAAACAGTCAAGTTTTAACCAGCATTAAACACATTGCGTCTGGTAAAAGTGCCGGGATCGCTGCTGTTGGTTACAGACTGAGCAGCTGTTGGCACAAATACTTATTATAAAGCATTATCAAATCATAAGGACACAGCAAAAGCCCCTCTACTTCCTGCTCAATGGCGACTCCAAGTCAGTCTGAGTCAAGCTGGCCGGAACGGGAACCAACAATTCCACATGTTCTCCTACCCTGGATTCCTAGTAGGCAGAGCAAGGACCAAGAAAGCACCTACCACTGGAGCTTGTGAGCATGACACAGAAGCCTGATGGTAAGTACACACGCAAAGAGCGTTAGCTCTCGTGACTGGTATTCATTCCTATAGCACTCATGCCAAACTGACTAACCAGCAAGAAAACTGTGTGAAAATCAATATTTGCACTTGACCAGTCTTCTATAATCAAGCACTGTATGAACTCGATACTGATAGATCATTAACATCAACCTTCCAGCCATAGATTTCCTTTTAAGACACACAGATGCCTCAGAAGATTCTTAAACTTGTTTGTTTTTATGTATATGCATGCTTTCTCTGGATGTATGTGTATGTGCATATTTCTCTGGATGTATGTGTATATATATATATGCATGCTTTCTCTGGATGTATGTGTATGTATATGCATGATTTCTCTGGATGTATGTGTATGTATGTGCATGTGTGTGCCTGGTGCCTGTCAAGGTTGGAAGAGGGTTTTGAATCCCCTGAAAGTGGAATCACTGATGGTTCTGAGATGCCTACATGTTCGATAAAATACCAGATAAGGAAAGCACTTAATGACATTTAAGCAACAGACTTTATGCTTTATGTAGAGAACCACAGCTAAGGCTGTACCCTGAAGAAAAACACAAAAGCACAACAAAAACCCAGGAGCCTGAATCCTTGAAGACAGAGGGGCTTCTGGGTACCAGAAGAAGTGGGGAACTCTCGTGGCTGCTCTGCGGCTGTGCTAACGATGGTTACACAGTTTCCCGATGCTCTTCTTTACCATCCTCTCAACGCTTTTCCTTCCTCTCTTCCTTCTGTTCGTTGTGCTTCATCAGTCTCTATTGGGACTACAGGCTACCACTGGCACGTCGCGTCTCTCCGATTCAGAGACCAGGAGAAGGAACGAGCTCGTCCTGTCTCCTGAGTCCGCCATGGAGGATGAAAGCACAACTCTAGACAGAGTCAGTCGCTGGATACGTCTGGGCGGTAGCACAGCACTCCAGGCAAGGGAAACCAGAGGGAAGGCCCGGACGCTACACAGCTTAATGTCAGAGAGCTCCGTGATTGACAGGAGGACACAATTACAATGCAGGTGCTCTTCACTGCACCATAATGCCACCTGAGGTCGAGCTTATAGAAGCACACCCTCACGTGGTGCTGGCCCACGCTGACTTGGGGGCCGCTCAAACTTCTGGCTCTCGTCCAAACAAAGCACTGTCAGGTTAAGTCCTTATTTTAATGAACGTTCATGAAACAAGTTAACATGTCAAAACTTCGAAAGTCTTTGTAGGGACAAGCATGGCTGCGCACACCTGTAATTCCATCACGGAGAAGGCTAAGGGGGGAGGACCATGAGTCTGAGGCCACCCTGAGCTACATAATCAGACCACTTCTCAAACAAGCAGATAAGTACAAATACTTGGCCATGCATATTTATGCAAATAGATGAATTTAAAAAGTAAATTTCTCCTACCTTAATTTTTGATCTGATATAATTCACTAAGAAAATGTTTGATAAGGAAGTAATCAGGGCCTAGGAAGATGGCTCAGTTGGTAAAACACCATGTGCTACTTGAAGATCTGAGTTCAAATCTCTAACAACCATAAAAACACCTAGGCATGGCCGCCCGGGTACCTGTAACACCAGTACAGTGAGAAGCAGAGTCGGATCCCTGGGGCTTGCTGCAGGCCTAATTGCAGGTTCAGTGAGAGACCCTGCCTCAAGGGAGTTAAGTCATAGAATATAGAGCAGGACACAGATGTTCTTTCTCCTTTACCCTCCACAGGGACAGGCACACATGTATACATACGCACACATGTGTAAGAGAAAGAAAAAAAAGAAGTCTGTGATACTTTGGCAATACAAAAAAATAATTACAATATCAAAAAAAATTCAGTCTACTGAACATCATATGGCAACAAGAAAATGTAACCATTCTAACTTAGCTGTTGAGGGTGTTTTTTAAAGTACTTACTTTTTCTTGAGGGTCACATCCCATAGAACTGAGACTTCGGGACACCACTAGGCACCGTTGTGAATAGACTGGAGGAAGCTATTAAAAAACAAAAACAGAAAAAAGCAAAGCAATTAAATTCTTGTGGGTTTTACCTTTTTTCAGAGTACTTTTTCTGGTTTGCTTGAGATTTTCTGTCTATATATGCAGTGCTAGGAATATAATTTAGTTGTCAAAGGGAAACCATAACTGTAGACTCAGCCCTTGACATGTGAGAGGAACCAAAGGTGTGAAAAGAAGGAAACATGGGGGGGGGAGAATCAGGGGATGACCTATCAGAGGAGGCCATAGCAGTGACAGTGATGCTCCCCAGAAATCTCCAGCGTTCCTGTCACAAACCACGGGGAACTTTAAAGAATTTAAAGCAAGGACGAGATGAGCACTTAGGAGGCGGAACCTCTATCTAACATGCTCAAGGCCCTGGGCACTATGACTTTAAGACACCTCGATGTCTCAATTTTAACCAGAACTAGTAACTTAAAAACTGCCCCGTTTTTATTTGATGAGTCATGACTTTTTCTGGAGCAGAGGAATTTGATAAATTAAAAATCCAAAAACAGTCAAGTTCACTTCTAGTGTATTTCTGGAGAAACTGCATCTTAATGCCCAAGACATCTAGAAAAGGAGCAATAAAAACTGTGACAGGCATGGGACGGGGCTGACTATGCCTCTGACTGAATGTCTTTATTACTGGTTTGGGTTTAGGTTTTGGTTTTTGGTTGAGACAGGGGCTCACTGTGCAGTCCTGGCTGGCCTGAACACTATACATAGACCAGGCTGGTCTCAAACTCTCAGAGATCAGCCTGCCTCTGCCTCCTGAGTACTAGAATAAAAGGTGAACACTATTATGTCCAGCTGAATGTCTTTAACAAATCTCGTACAAGTACCTTTCATATGCTTATATGTAGGGAGAGATGTTACATACCTGTAGCACTAACCATGCCCATTTGGGCGTGGCCACAGGTACGTGGGAGAAGGCAGGGACATAAAGAGGAATATGGAGCGACACAGGGTAGGCAGGGTAAGTTGTCATATAATATTTATTGAGGGGGAAGTCACTTACATGAGAACCTGAGGTCAGCGCTCTGCTGGTCTCCAAGCCTCGACCAGAACCCCAAGAGAGTAGTGTCCTCTTCCTCCTAGCTCTTTATGTCCTGGCCTTCTCCCAGGTACCTGTGGCCACACCCAAATGGGCGTGGTTAGTGCTACAGGTACGTAAGATCTCTCCCTACACTTATGTGTAATTTTATGCTTTCTTTATAGAAATATCTATTTAAATGCTAAAACCATTATTCAAATTGGATTACTTTTGTTTGCTTGCTTTTTTGAGACAGGGTTTCTCTGGCTGTCCTGGAACTCACTCTGCAGAACAGGCTGGGCTGGGACTCAGAGATCCGCCCCTGCCTCCCCCAGGGCTAGGATTAAAGGGATGCACCACTACCACCAGGCTCAAAGTGGATTTTCACTCACTGTTGTTATCAGGGTTCTCAACATCTTCTAGACTCACACCTTCAGTAGGTACATGATTACAAAGATTTTATCTTATTCTATGTTAACTTTTCACTTTCCATGTCCTTTGAAGCTTTAAAAAGTTACTTATGATTAAATCTGTTTGCCATCTGTGTCTTTTTAAGTCACAGCTAATAAACTACTGTCTAAATCAGAAGGTCAAAAAAAGAAAAGTTGTATGACCAGTTCTTAAGAAAATGATTTATTGGGACAGTAAGATGACTCTAGGGAATAAAAGTGCTTGCTGTGCAATTTGGAGGACCTGGGTTAAATCCCTGGGGCCCATGGAAGAAAAGAAGTGATTCCTGAGTTCTGTCCTTACATTCCTGCGTGTGCACACACATACACACTTACTGCATGTGCACACACACACCTGCATGTGCACACTGACACACTGTATATGCACACTGACACACTACATGTACACACACTTACCTACAGGGACACACAAACACTTGCATGTGCACACATACACACTTACTGCACACACACACACACATATACTTACCTGCACATGTACACACACACACACACAGGATATAGACTTTTAAAAAACTGACTTATCTAGTAGTTACTGGTAAAAATGCAAGGGGGGTCATAAACAGCAAAAAGTGTTGGTACTGTCTCACACAAGAAACAGAATGTGTTTTTGTTTGGTTGGTTGGTTGGTTTTTGGTTTTTTCAAGACAGGGTTTCTCTGTATTGTTTTGGAGGCTGTCCTGGAGAAACAGAATGTTTTATCCAAATGTTTTAAAGTAAAGCTAAACACATAAAGGTTTTTAAAACATAGAGTCTCAAACTGCAAAATGTAATCTCCACGTGAAGTAAGAATAGGAGACATGAAAGAGGCAGCTCGTTAACTGAGGTTTTACACTACCAACAAAAGGATGAAACCGGAATGGGAACGAAGTCAACCACACTGTGCACGTTACAGACCAAGACCACATTCCACTTTCCCAAGTTCTATACACCAGAGAGTTGGGTCCTACCAGGCTCTAATTCTTCAAAGGTCAGGAGGGCTAGAAAATTTTATTTTTAATATGAAGATAAAAACAGTGGCAGCTTCCTCTCTGAAGTTAGAGCCCACTGAAAGTGGTGATTTGGTGAAAACGGGCTGATAAACCAGGAGGCCCTCCTCATGCCCTCCATGCTCAGATAAAAATTCAGCCATCTAAACTTTCAAAGAGCTAATAACTTTTTTTTAAAGATGGAAAATAAGTTTTCAAAGAGTCGAAAAACTCAGCCTTCTCTTGCCCTCAGTTAGCTGGACAGCTACATAAAGTTTAATGTCAAAACAAACTTAATAACAAAGATAATATTCCTTCCTCAAATTGCAAATAGCCTCAGCCAACACCAAAACCAAATGTTAAGTGCAAATGCTAGCTGGGCATTTCTCCCTTCTCTGTTGGGCCACATATACAGTGAGCTACACAGCAGCCCCTACAACTTCATCCATGAAGCAAAAGAGCTGGCATTGTGACCAGCTCTCCCTAACGCTATGTAGCCTACAATGGCCTACTGCAGCAGTGTGGCAACACACTCTTTTTAAAATAATGGTATTTTGCCAGAGATGGTGGCAAAACACCTCTAAGTCTTTAAGCACTGGGGAGGCAGAGGCAGGTGGATCTCTGAGTTACAAAGCTGCCATGTTCTACAGAGTAAGTTCCAGGACAGCCAAGAGTACACAGAGAAACCCTTTGGGGGAGGGGAGGTCTTTTATTAATTTTTGAAAATTTCATACCATTTATTTTGATCACATTCTCCCTGCAGCCCCTCCCAAATCCATGCCTTAGCCCTCCTTCCCAACTTTGTGTTCTCTCTCTCTCTCTCTCTCTCTCTCTCTCTCATATATATATATATATATATATATATATATATATATATATATTACTTCACAGCAGAAGCTCTAGTCTTCAGTCTCTAATCTCCTGGCTCCCTCTTCCTGGGTGTTAAGGGTAGGGATTGTGTTGTATGTGCTGTAAATGTCTTAATTGGAAGTAGATACCCCAAGGGCAGTTGATCTTCACAGTTTGACCTGTGGTGTCTTTCTGTGATGGTCTTCTTTTGCCATAAAAAGAAGCCTCTTTGACTGAGTGAGAGCTGCACTTCTCTATGGGTATAAGGACAAGATCTAGAATACAGGTAGGAATTTTACTGGCTTAGGAAAGTAGTAGTAGGTTGTCTCCCAAGACCTTTGACCTCACTAGCCACAAATACTTAGCTAAGTTCACAGGGCTAGGAGTGACTTCTCTCCTATTGAGTAGGTCTTAAGTCCCCATTAGGTGGCTGTTGGTTACCCCAGGATATAAGTGCTATTATTGCACCTTTTGAAATATCTTTTATGTAAGGAAAAAGAAATCTCGTGTGTCTTTACCCACTAACAAATCAAGCATATTGGGGTTACGGATGCAACTCCAAAGTTACCTAGCATGCACAGGCGCTTACCTAGCATCATGAAGACCAGGGTTCAGTCCAAAGAACACAAAACAATGGTATTAATTGGTACACCTCATTTCTGAATAGAGAAATCAGATGAGACTTTTCAAGAGATTCACAGACATTCTGGGTATCACAGCTACTTCTCTTAAGAGAATGGGAGTAAACAATGATACTTTCTTATCAATTCCAGATGTCTTTGCAAAAAGCAAAGCTTTGACAAGTATTTCCCAAGAGGATGCTTCTTAAGACTTTGCAGTAGGAAAGAATTTCTAGATTCCAGAATACTTAGCTACTACTTATGCCCAAGAAAATGGCATGTGTGCATGGGGAGTCATACGCCAGTCTGTTCAGTGCAGCATGAATTGCAGCCAAAAAAAAGAATAGACAAGTAAATAAATACAGTCGTACAATGGGATATTCTCTAGCAGCTAAGTACAACAGACTGAATCTACGTATTAACAGCAAAAGAAGAAAATTATCAGAGAAGAATGCTGAAGTAACGGACACAGTATAATGATTCCTGTGTGAATTTGAATAAAACCGGCTTATCGATCCTAGTTGTAAGTAAGCACTGGTTATGGGAAAACACTTTTCTCTAGAACCCTAAAGTATTAGTTCTGGGGACGTGTGTCAGTTTCCAGAAGCGGTCACTGCTATTGAGAGTGAAGAAGGGAGCTCGAGAGAGAGCAAATGTGGCCCAGCAGAGTAAATAAATGATACGATCTAAATGCCCATTTTTCATTAAAACAAAAGCTCCCTGGGCGGGGTGGGAGGCGGGACAGTAGCGATGACAAAACGCAAAGGATGCTTGCATTTGAGGGGGAGAACTAACTCCCCAGAACGCTGCTCTCCACATAGGAGAGGAGGGCAGGCACCTGAGACCAGCCCAAGCTCAACCGCACACTTTTTTTTTTTTCAACGCAGGCTGCCCATTTAAACACTACTACTCTTAACTTAAAAACAAGAGCTCAGCTGGCTTCCCCCAGGGTTCTGCACTGACCCAGAATTGCTGTTATTCAAAATAAGAACTTAGTCCATGTACACAAGATTCACCAGGAGTTACAGGAAACATGCAGTTTATTCTGAGTACAAGAGCCAGAATGGTGAAAGTGACGTCACTATTGGGCCTCTATGCGAGCAAACAAGCAGGAAATGCAAGAGAGTGATGGGAAAGTCCTGTGTATATGTCAATAAAGCACTGTTGGCCAATAGGGAAGCAAGATAGGTAGGACTAGGAGTCAAGGAGGATTCTGGGAAAGAAAAACACAGAGAGTCACGATGTAGCCGCCACAGGAATAAGAGGTCCGGACCCTTTTCTCCGGTAAGAGAAATACTTAGATTAACAATTATGGGGTAAATACTTAAGTCAGAGATAGCCAGTAAGAAGCCAAGCAAATGGCCAGCAGCTTCATAATTAATACAGCCTCCTGTGTGTTCATTTGGGACTGATGCGGCTCTGGAACCAGGCTGGCGGGAAGGCTGCACTCTACATATGGTGTCAGCACGTGGGATTGAATTTCCACGTAGAATGACAAGAGCTTAAAAGGAATTTTAGAAACAAAAGAATGGAGAGAAGCACAGCTTCTTGGTAGCAGCATTTTTCTCAGGTGTGCTCTGTTTTGCTAGCCACGAGCAGAGACTCACGCAGCTAGCTTAGGGGAGTCTTCCTGAGTCAGCATAAAAAAAAAAAAACACCAAGGTTCTTTTAAGAGGCTCTACTAACAATTGAAAGATGTGTACATACAGCTGGAAGTGGCAGTGACCACATCTCCAAGCCGGCAGCTTTTGCTGGATGTCAGCATAGACTAAGGCATAAGACTAAGGAGCTAGAGTCAAACTTACGCCCGCCATCTTGGAAAAACTGCAGTTTAAACAAGCCATGGTTTTTAGCAGATAAGACACGTGGCCAAAAAACATAAAGATTTACAGTAAAGTCAGATTCAGATGAAGGAAAACCTCTAAAGGTTTACAGTATGTTTAAAAATATAAATAGCATTGAGAGAGAAAAATAAACAACATAGTGGTAAATAAATTGAGAAGCTGGCTGTGGTAGTGCATGCTGGTAGGATTTGCTCCAGAGGCAGAGGCAGGCAGATTTCCAGAGAAACCCTGTCTCAGAAAAATACATAAATAAATAAAAGTAAAAGAAATAGAGTAATAATAATAGATAAATAAGCCAGGCGTTGGTGGCGCACGCCTTTAATCCCAGCACTCGGGAGGCAGAGGCAGGCGGATCTCTGTGTGTTTGAGGCCAGCCTGGTCTACAAAGTGAGTTCCAGGACAGCCTCCAAAGCTACAGAGAAAGCCTGTCTCGAAAAACCAAAAAAAAAAAAAAAAAAAAAGATAAATAAATAAGCCATGTAAAGATGAAAAATACACAGAGAATCTGGATACTGTATACTATTGTGTTTTTCAGTTTTTTGATTGTTAAAGAAGGGAAAACTACTAAAGTATACTTGATTATAAATGCTGCTAAATTAATCCAATGTATATATTTCAAAAATGTGTTGATGTCTAACTTTAAATATAAGGACCAGTTACTTGGGAAAAGAGTTTTTGTTTACGTTTCCACAGAAAATGGAAAACTGTGGATTCCTTCCAGACTTCATTCTACAAGAGGGCTTGTATGAAGGGATATACCTTCTTCTCGGCACCACATGGAACCTTCTCTAAAATTGACCACATAATAGGAAACATAGCAAATCTCCACAGATACAAAAAAATTGGAATAACCCCCTGCATCTTATCAGACCACCATGCATTAACATTAGAATTCAACAATAACACAAATCGCAGAAACCCTACAAACTCATGGAGATTGAACAATGCACAATTGCACCATCCCTGGGTAAAGGAACAAATAAAAAAAGAAATTAAAGACTTCCTCGATTTCAATGAGAATGAAGACACAACATACACAAACTTATGGGACACTTTGAAAGCAGTGCTGAGAGGAAAGTTTATAGCACTAAGTGCCCACATGAAAAAACTGGAGAACAGTCATACTAGAGAATTAATAGCACAGCTGAATGTTCTAGAACAAAAAGAAGCAAACTCCCCAGGAGGAGCAGACGCCAGGAAATAATCAAATTGAGGGCTGAAATCAATCAAGTAGAAACCAGAAAAACACTGAGAAGAATCAATGAAACAAAGAGTTGGTTCTTTGAGAAAATCAACAAAATAGATAAACCTCTGTCCAAACTAACCAAAAGACAGAGGGAGAGCATGCTAATTAACAAAATCAGGGATGAAAAAGGGGACATAACAACAGACTCTGAGGAAATCCAGAGAATCATCAGGGCATACTTTGAAAATCTGTACTCCACAAAATTTGAAAATTTAAAGGAAATGGACAATTTCCTGGATAGATATCACTTGCCAAAACTAAATCAAGAACAGATAAACAATCTAAACAGACCTATAACCCCTAATGAAATAGAAGTAGTCATCAAAAGTCTCCCAAACAAAAAAAGCCCAGGCCCAGATGGCTTCAGTGCAGAATTCTACCAGAAATTCAAAGAAGAGCTAATTCCAATACTCCTCAAAGTATTCCACACAATAGAAGCAGGAGGCTCACTGCCAAACTCTTTCTACGAGGCTACAATTACCTTGATACCCAAGCCACACAAAGACACAACTAAGAAAGAGAACTATAGACCAATTTCCCTCATGAACATTGATGCAAAAATACTCAATAAAATACTCGCAAACCGGATTCAAGAACACATCAGAAAAATCATCCACCATGATCAAGTAGGCTTCATCCCAGGAATGCAGGGATGGTTCAACATTAGAAAATCTATCAATGTAATCCACCATATTAACAATCTGCGAAAGAAAAATCACATGATCATCTCACTAGATGCTGAAAAAGCCTTTGACAAAATCCAGCACCCCTTCATGATAAAGGTCCTAGAGAGATCAGGGATAACAGGAACATACCTGAATATAATAAAAGCAATATACAGTAAACCAACAGCTAACATCAAACTAAATGGAGAGAAACTCAAAGCAATTCCTCTAAAATCAGGAACAAGACAAGGCTGTCCACTCTCTCCATATCTCTTCAATATTGTACTTGAAGTTCTAGCTACAGCAATAAGACAACAAAAGGAGATAAAGGGGATACAAATAGGAAAAGAAGAAGTCAAACTTTCACTATTTGCAGATGATATGATAGTTTACATAAGTGACCCAAAAACTCCGCAAGGTTACTCCTAGAGCTGATAAACACCTTCAGCAATGTGGCAGGATACAAGGTAAACTCAAAAAATCAGTGGCCCTATTATATACAGATGATGAAGTGACTGAGAAAGAAATCAGAGAAACATCACCCTTTACAATAGCCAAAAATAGCATCAAATATCTGGGGATAATGTTAACCAAGGAAATTAAAGACCTGTATATCAAGAACTTTGTGTCTTTAAAGAAAGAAATCAAAGAAGATACCAGAAAATGGAAAGATCTCCCATGCTCTTGGATTGGTAGGATCAACATAATAAAAATGGCAATCTTGCCAAAAGCAGTCTACAGATTCAATGCAATCCCTATCAAAATTCCATCACAATTCTTCAAGGACCTGGAAAGAACATTAATCAACTTTATATGGAAAAACAAAAGGCCCAGGATAGCTAAAACATCCCTATACAATAAATGAACTTCAAGAGACATCACCATACCTGACTTCAAGCTCTATTATAGAGCTATAGTCCTGAAAACAGCTTGGTATTGGCACAAAAATAGGCAGGTAGACCAATGGAACCGAATTGAAAGCTCTAATTTTAACCCACACACCTATGAACACTTGATTTTTGACAAAGAAGCTAAAACTGTACAATGGAAAAAAGAAAGCATCTTCAACAAATGGTGCTGGCATAACTGGGTACTGGTATGCAGAAGACTGCAGATAGATCCATGTTTATTGCCTTGTACAAAAAGTCCAAATGGATCAAAGATCTCAACATAAATCCAGCCACATTGAAACTTTTAGAAGAGAAAGTGGGAGATACTCTTCAACGAGTTGGTACAGGAGACCACTTCCTAAACATAACACCAGTGGCACAGGCACTGAGATCGACAATTAACAAATGGGACCTTCTGAAACTAAAAAGCTTCTGTAAGGCAAAGGACACAGTCAAAAAGACAAAAAGGCAGGCCACAGAATGGGGAAAGATATTCACTAACCCTACATCTGACAGAGGGCTAACCTCCAAAATTTACAAAGAACTCAAGAAACAAGTCTCCAAAACACCAAAGGATCCAATTGAAAGGTGGGGTATAGAGCTAAATAGAGAATTCTCAGTAGAGGAGGCTAAAATGGCCAAGAGACACTTAAGAAAGTGCTCAACATCCTTAGCCATCAGGGAAATGCAAATCAAAACAGCTCTGAGATACCATCTTATTCCTGTCAGAATGGCTAAAATCAAAAACACCGAAGACAATTTATGCTGGAGAAGATGTGGAGAGAGAGGAACACTCCTCCACTGCTGGTGGGAGTGCCGACTCATACAGCCTCTTTGGAAATCAGTATGGAGATTCCTCAGGAAAATGGGAATTAATATACCACTAGACCCAGCAATTCCACTCTTAGGCATATATCCAAATGAGGCAACTTCATACAACAAGGGCATCTGCTCCACTATGTTCATAGCAGTATTATTTGTAATAGCCAGAACCTGGAAGCAACCTACATGCCCCTCAACTGAAGAGTGGATAGAGAAAATGTGGTACATTTACACAATGGAGTATTACTCAGCAGAAAAAAACAATGGAATCTTGAAATTCGCAGGGAAAGGATAGCACTGGAAGAAACCATCCTGAGTGAGATAACCCAGTCGCAAAAAGACAAACATGGTATGTACTCACTCATATATGGATTTTAGACATGGATCAGGATAGTGCCAGTCCACTGATAGAGAGTCTGGGAAACAGGAAAGAACCTAAAAGATATGCATATATGCATAGTACCCAAGAGAAGAGGATTGAGACAAGATCCCCTGAATGGATGGGGAACACGGCGAGGGGTGGGGGGGAGTGGGACCTGGGAAGAAGAGAGGGGGTGAAGAGGAAGAGAGTTGGTCATGGGGGAACAGGAAGTTGAGGGGGTAGGGGTAGAATAGGGGGAAGAGGGAATCATAGGATCGAATACAGATCAGGCACCAGAGCGACCTCGAGTGATCTAAAGGGATAACACCAATTGGCAAGCTAAGCAATAGTGGAGAGACCACCTCGAATGCCCATTCCTGATAATGAACTTGATGTCTATAACCATCCGGGAGCCTTCATCCTGTGACTGATGGAAGCAGAGGCAAACACACAATTAATCACTGAACTGAACCCAAGGAACCCAGTGACAGAGAGAGAGGAGTGATGAGCAAATTGGCAAAGAATGGGCTGGCAAAACCAGCAGAGACAGCTGATCTGAACAGGGGAGAGCTCTTGGACCCCAGAGCGACAGTGGGGAGGCCAGCATGGGACTGATCTGGACCCCCCAAATGTGAGTGTCAGCGAGAAGGCCTGGGCAACCTATGGGGCCCTGAGCTGTGGATCAGTGTCTATCCCTGGTATACAAACAGTCTTCGTGTGCCTATAGCACAAAGAGGGATGCTCTCTCAGCCTGGACTCTTAGGGGAGTGCCTGGACCCTACCCAGAGTAAAATGACAGACTCTAGATATCCCCTATGTGGAAGGATTTGGCAATAGGGTGGGAGGGTGGGGGGGAAGGGGAGTGCGGGAGGAGGGGAGGGAGAGGGAACTGGGATTGACATGTAAAACAAGCTATTTAAAATTAAAATAAAAAATGATAAAAAAACAAGAGGGCTTGTATGATTTTGAAAATATGGACATGCATTGTTCTAGATAACTCTCAGAATCAAAATCTCGGGTGCATGGCGCCCCATGGGTCCACCAACAATGGACTTGGTTAAACTTGGCTCTAAGAGAAGGGACTACTGTAGATATCTCTAAGAGGCTACTCTCTAAAGAATGTTTGAAACAGCTGAATGTGTCCATTTATTGTGTATCTACTCTCAAGGAAAGATCAACAATGTAAAACTAGACTTGAAACACCCACATGGCACGGTTCAAGAATTAACCAAACCTACTACAAGTTACTCATGAACTAATAGAAGAAAGTGTAACTGAATGGGCAAGTGAACACAATGGCTTTGGAATCTTTTTATTATCACTACAAGTACTCGGTCATAAGATCTAAGAGACTGTACTTTGCCAGTTTTTTAAGAGACGGAAACACAGAGAGAAAATACAGTTTGTGTACATGTGGAGTAGCAATGATGTAGCCCAGTATTTGGAAAAAAAAGTGTGGGTGCCCCTAGTTAGCCAATAACTAGAGAGAGAAATCGTTAAACGTGCCGGAACTGCCCAGGAAAAAAAAATAAGAGCCTGGGCGTGGGAGCCTTCCCATTCACAACCTGAAACTGCTTGTCTGAACTGGTTTGGCTCTGCTTGTTCACCCCAGCAAGACCTTCATGAAAGTTTGAAAATGAAGAACCAAGGTAAACACAGTTTTGCTTAAAACCTCAACATAAAAATTACTTCTTCAAATACAGAGAACGAATTTAATAAAAATTCTGCTACTTCAGAACTTTCCCCAAAATTACTTAATATTTGCTGTTTTTCTTAAGCATAGAACAAACTGATTACAAGCTCAGCCCAGGATACTTTTCTGGTACTTCCTAGCACGGAAAATCCTGAGGAATCCAGGTATAGTGACACATGTCTGTAATTGCAGCTGCTTGGGAGGCTGAAATACAAGGACTGCAAGTTTAAAGACAATGAGTGCAACTTCGGCTGCCCCAGACAAGCTGGAGGGGAACTTACAAACCAAAGCTCCCAAGGAAAAGCCCACGCCTACGTTAAAGACTCCAGGAAGGGGGCAAGCAAGAGAGCTCTGCGGGTAAAGGTCCCTGCTGAGGAATCCGAGTTTGATCCCAGGGCCACACGTGGAGAAAGGCGAGAACCAACCCCCCAACAAACCAAACCATCGTCTGATCTGCACACATGCACCATGGCATGCAAGCAATCACACAATACATACATACACACACACACATACATACATACAGACACACACATACATAAAAGACTTAAAAGAAAAAAAACTTTACAGCTCTGTCAAGGACTTCATGATTGTGGGGCATTGGAATCCTGCAGATCCACAATCACCTTTGGCTGTCCTTAGTCTTCTTAGTAGTTATTTAGCACCCACTTTCCGAATCTGACCTAACACTTCAATTGTTAGTTAAAACCTTTGGAAAATGTTAAATTGTCTGGCCAATGGCTCCCCTAAAACCAAAAACTAAGATTGCCCTCTAGCAGGTATTTCCACATTTGTCTTTAACTCACACAGACAATTTACTCACCAGTGTATCTGTCCAATGCCAAATTTACAATGTTCTTTTGTTCTGTGATCAAGTTTGTGTAACCGTGGCCATTGTTATTTGGGGCAACCTGAAACCGTGTCCCAGTCATGTTGGGCTCCAGAGTACCAGCTCTCACTCCCCTTTGAGAAAGAGATTTTTGCGACAACATAGCTAAGTGGGTAGAGCACTTGCCAAACTACTCACAGGTCCTAGGCTCAATCTCCAGCACCACACAAAATGAAACTTTTAGGGAAAAACTTTTAAACAACTCCATTTAAAACAACTATGAAAACTACTACAGCCAAAAAGAGGAGCCGGGTGGTGGTGGCGCTCGCCTTTGATCCCAGCACTCGGGAGGCAGAGGCAGGCAGATCTCTGTGAGTTCGAGGCCAGCCTGGTCTACAAGAGATAGTTCCAGGACAGGCTCCAAAGCCACAGAGAAACCCTGTCTCGGAAAACCAAAAAGAGAAAGGAGGAAAATCAAGGTACTCCAAGGTGGCATAGGGAACACGCTGCCCTTAGTTCTCTTCCACAAAGGGAAGAGCCACTGCGTTTTTCATTCCTGGGGAAGCAATAAATGTGTGTTGACAGTGTGTCAGACAGATGTGGCGGGGCCATCAGGCAAGGCATGGCTGATACTTAGTCCTACTGCTTCAGAACGGTAAGACATGGAACAAACCACCCGTAAAATGTAAGTCGTGCCATCTCTGTAATTCCCAAGAGACTTGTTAAATAGATTGAATGAGTCTTTACAAGCTAAGCTGTCAAGTGTCCCCCAAGGGTAAGATATAACACAAAACTCAAAGTTCCCTCTCTGTCATCAGAAAACCACACCAAGACACTTAAGAGTTGCCTTAAGAGTAACTCCCACCTAGACTCAGATTCCAACACAAGAACAAATCTTAACCCTGACACCTCTCGAGCTCACAGGAAATGTCCTCTTGTGTAAACAAGTCATGCCTGCTAAGAGAACTAAGAAGTGTGTTTACCTAATGCAGTCTTGTCAACACACAGTAAGTTAACACCCCCCCCCAAAAAAGATGAAATAATAGTGCCTTTAGATGACAGGCTATACTAAGCTAGTTAGTACCTTCAGACAGGCTACAGAAAGTTAGTGCCTTCAGACAAGCTACAGTAAGTTAGTTAGTGCCTTCAGACAGACTACAGTAAGCTAGCCATTGAAAGAAAGCAGGAAAATAAGTATCCTTTGATGATAAAAATAACACCTGCTTTCGGGTTAGAGTTGTGTCTCTCAGTGTGTAAAACCAGTTAATCCACTGGCAATCATCTTAAAGAACAATTTCCACATTAGTTCTTCCCTGACCACAACCAGGTAACAACATACCTACAGCAGCACTCAGGTGGATAGCACATAAAACTAAAACATTCTTGTAGACAAGCTAATTCAAAGAAAGACATCTTGCCAAGATAAGAAACACAAGCTGATGCTTCATGTCTTCATGTCCTGGTGAAGGGAGGTCCTCTCCTTCTAATTTAATCCTGGGGACTCAGAAGCACCAGCTGAGTACTGACTTCAGCATTCCCACAGACTGCCATGACCTTCTGAAGGATGGGCCTCTCTAAATGGAGGCCAGACTCTGTCAACACACACCCTAATCATTCCCTAAGAACCCATCCTAAGCACAACAGCTCACACTTGAGGATAGTCAAAACTCAAGATTCTCTGGGCTTTACCTCCACACTAGGCTAGAACGTGAGGAAATTATATACTCCAACTCAAAAGCTTCACCTACCCTTTTAGACGACTACCATACCATTCCTCCTGGGCCTCCTGTAGACACCCAAGGTGCCGCACAGCATGCCCTGGCTGCTCTGACTCTGAGATCACACCTGCTCCCTCATCATGGCGGCTGTTTCTTCTTTTTTTAATATCTGTTTATTTGATTTTATGTGTATGTGTTTGCTTGAATGTATAGATGGGTGCCATGTCTATGAGGGAGCATTCAGATTTCACGAGAGGTGTCAGAGTCTCTGAAACTAGAGATACAAATGGTTGTAAGTCACCGTGTAGGTCCCAAGACCAACCTTCATACTCTGCAAAAGCAATAAATGGTCTTAACCACTGAGGCGTCTCTCCAGCCCCCATAACTATCCCCAGTCCTGAAAGTCCCTGCCCTCCAAGCCTGCAGCCAAACTACTAAGAGTCAGTCCCCTCACCTCACCTCAAGGTAGGACCATTTCAGTGACATAATCTACACTATCTGATATGGCAGCTGGACACTTGCAGTATATTAGGCATGTGAAATGGGCCTGGTAGCAATTAGTCTGAATCCAGATATAGTCCCAGAATAAATTACACACTCCGTCTTGAAGACAATTACCTGATAAAAATCACAGGAGGTTATTCTTTTGACTAAGCTTTTGCTCCAGGCCCCAAATGAGCAGGGCTTAAAATTCAAAGTCACACAGTAAAGGCTCAAGCTAAAACTGTTCTATCCTTCTGAAGTCATGATTTGACAGGTAAGCAGCCACATTTCTGAAGGACAGTTCTAACTGCCGTAATAAAAGACTTAATGCTTACAAAGGCAACCCAGGGGCTCTGGAGACAGCAGGTTAGCTACTTTTCCACTGTTCTGGTTCTCTACTTGGGAGGAAACTTTGAAAGAACCAATCATGAGCTTTCTTCAGCCCTTTTCTGTCTCTAGATGGGTGGTTCTCAAACTTCCTAACGCTGTAACACTTTATAGAATCCCTCACGTTGTGGTGACCGCCAACCACAAAATTATTTTCATCGATACTTCATGAGGGTAATGTGGCTACTGTCATGAATTGTAATGCAGATATTTTTGGAGATAGGTTTGCCAAAGGGGTCATGACCCACAGGTTGAGAACCACTGTTCTAAACTCACCCTTCTCTCAACTGCTGGGAACACTAATTCTGTCTTATAGGACGGAGGGATGCCTGACTCTACAACTGAAACCCAAGCCAAAAGGATCATTATATTGTTCTTTCTGGGGGGAGGGAAGGGGGCAGAGTCTCACCCTACTGTAGCCCTGGCTAGCCTGGAGCTTGCTATGTATACCATGTTGGCCTCAAACTCAGAGGTCCACCTGCCTCTGCTTTCATGTAAACTTTCAATTTTTCCACTGACGTGCCAGGAAAAATAAAGACCCCAGTATTCTATTTTTAATGTTTTAAAGATAAAAATCAGTCTTTTCCCTTTGTGTGAATGTACTCATAGTGCATGAATGTGTGCATGTTTACGTACATGCGTATGTACGTGCAGATGCACATGCATATCGTGTGCATCTGTGTGTGGAAGGCAGGGGTTGATGACCGGGTCTTGCTTCAGTGCCTCTGCACCTTATCTTTTAAGACAGGATGTCACTGAGCCCAGAGCTCACTGCCTGTCTGGTCTGACTTTGCTCACCCAGTATTAGGTTCCGGTTGCACACCATATCTGACTAATGTAAGTGTTTCTCATACCTGCAGGGTAGACACATTGCCTACTGAGCCATCTTCCCAGACCAAAATGTTAACGCCGATTTCAGCTCTTTTAGCTTTTAAGTACAAATGCTGGCGGTTTTTTACTCTGTTTGTAACTCCACAGTCTGACAACTTTCACAGCCCTGTTCTCAAACAGCGGCTCACGCGCTACAGGCTGTAATCGGGATCACCTGGAAGGATTGCTGGATAAAAGACAGCTGGGGTCATCCCAGACACTTGGCCTCTGCAGGTCTGCAGAACTGCAGCTGCAGAATGAGCCTTCCTTCCAAACCCTGGTGCCACGGCCCACGCAGGGAGCCACACTGAGAGCCACTACTCTACAAGCATCCCTGAGGATAAAGCTGACACCAGTCTCCAGCCCACGGAGGGCGGCTGGCTTCATGTTTCTACCTGTTCTATCCTGCATTCTTCATCACCCTCTTGACCATCAAAAGCCCTTCACAAGCTCATGTCCAGAGAACCCCACCAACCCAGCTCCACAGAACTGGCTTCACACAAGCAGACTTTCCAAAAAGGGCCAAGTTCACAGCAACCACCTAGAGTGAAAATATCTCTCCTTTCATCTCTTAAATTGCTGGTTGCCTTTTGGGTTTTTGTTTTATTAATGCTGTTGTCGTTTGATTGACATACTAAAAACAATACGAAAATCCCTGGTATCGAATATGCAAATTCACATGCGTATCCCACCCGTGCAATGCTGAGATGACACTAGACAGGCTGTTGCAATGTATCCCTGGCTGACCTAAAATTACAGTGTTGTTCAAGCAGACCTTGAACTTGCAGCAATCCTCCTGTCTTAGCCTCCCAGGTACTGATGAGTTTACAGCCTAGTACCACTATGCCCGGCTTAGAACAAGATCTGTTTATCCTGGTGAATTAAGTTTCCTTAGTAGACAGCTATCTGGTCTACTACTTCCTTCTCTTTCAAGACTACTATAAAAATCAATGTCACTTTTATACCTAAAAGACATGTCCTTTTTTCTTTTTAAAGCTAGGTTTATTGATGGTATAATAAAAGCACTGAAGATATATTTTACTGGCCAGTCAGTCTAACCGTAGTGAGCTTCATTCAAATGTAATACTGTAATGACACACTAGATTATGTGTGTCATAATACTCTACACTTCCAAACACACACACACACACACACACACACACACACACCTTTTCTTACTTTGAATGAGATACTCTACATAGGTAGATCAGGATGCTCCCAGAAGCCATAGGTTATCAAATGAAAATCCAAGTCCCAGGGGCAGGCTACAAGTTATCTGTCTGGAAGCATCCTGAGGCTATTGGCCACTGGCATTTGTTTGCCCACTAGAAATAAATGGCAAGATCCTATTGAAGAATACACCACAGGCTCTGCCACAGGACGTAAAAAAGTCGAGCTGGAACTGAGCTAGACACTTCACCCCTACTGGCTTGCCCTTGTAGTTTAAGAAAGTACAATGCAGGCTGCTCAAGAAGGAAAGTCAAGTCTTACTCAGCTATGGATATTGCACACTATACTATAGAACACACGGGCAGGATGTGCTACCTGAGGCAATAGTGGTGACTCTATTATAGGGGGAAACTAACCACTTTCTAATGGAGGCTGAGGCCCAGTCCACAGTAAAGAACTTACTTGTACTGTAAACCTGGCCAAGAGCCCAGACCATAGAGATCATAGAACCTCGTGGGAGAAGCTATGCTATATTGTTTTATAGGGCATGGTGTCTTCAGATTATTTCTGAAATAATTATATTAAGGCATAAACTAGTTCTACTATCAGTTTTGGTCAGAGGAGCTTCTTTAAAAAAAATTGAGGGTGGTGGTGTACTCCTTTAATCCCAGCACTTGGGAAGCAGAGGCAGGCAGATCTCTGTGAGTTCAGACCAGCCTGCTGTACAAGATATAGTTCCAGGACAGCCTCCAAAACCACAGAGAAACCATGTCTCCAAAAAAAGGGTGTATGAGGTATGAGTACGACTTGCTAGAGTCAGTTCTTCCTGATCATGTAAATACCAGGAAGTAGAATTCAGATCATCAAGTTTGTCGGCAGGTTCCTTTATTGACTGGGCTCTCTGTCTCTCTCTTTGTCTCTCTGTCTGTCTGTCTGTCTGTCTGTCTGTCTGTCTCTCTCTCTCTCTCAGCAGTAGGCAGCCTTAACTTCAGACTCATAATTGGTCAAGGTGCTGAGGATCCTTGATTAGTGACTACTGGGTGCTCAGCTCTAAGCTTTACTCACACCGACGTTCAGGGAAAACTGATAGACAAGGTGGTGGAAAGAATTTTAGAGTCAGAGGGTTGGGCAGAGTTGTGAAATGCTGTACTCTGGGCATGCAATGGCCACTACACTCAGTAATTCACAAACAAATACAATTACCTGCACAAGACCTGCACGGCATTGAACTGTCCACATTCTGTCATGAAACTTTTCTCCCAGCAATCTACCCTTTTCTTCTGGGGGTGGAGGGGGTGCCTGCTGAGATTCCATGATCAAAAATCATACAACATGTGCCTTTGTTTATGTGCTCATATTCAAAAGAATCACTCTTGGTGCCCTCTTTACATGAAATTCCATCCTAGGCCACCATCAAGGACTCCCGGATTTAGCTCCAAAATATATTCCGAATCCGGACTGTTCTTACAAAAATCCTACCACTACTGCTCTAACTGAGTCACCACCACCACCACCACCACCTCAGACTTGAACATCAGAAGCTTCCTGATGGGCTTCCTGGCTGCCACTGTCCCCACTGAGCTCACATTGAGACAATACCTGGACAGCAGTCATGCTCTTTGCGAAATGCGGACTGGTTACTCAAAACCATCCGCTTGGACTCCGATTATTTGTCGGTTTGGTGCTGGTGATCAAGCCCAGGACCCCACCACACCTGACAGGCAAGCAGCCTGCCACTGTATATTCCAGTTCTCTTACTTGTTTGAGATTTTTTTAATTAAGTTGCCCAGGTTGAGCTGAAATGTGATCCTCCTGCTTCGGTTTCCTGAGTGGTTGAGATTTCCAGCCTGCAGTACCAAAAGTCCTGCAGGGCTCTCACTATTAAATTGTGGATAAGAGTTGAGATGACTGTGTCCTGCCCCTCATTCAAACCTCATTTCTTAGCATCCCGACTCTCATGCACTTTGCTCCAACCAAAGTGGGAAAACCCGCCCCTTGATGATGACAAATGCAATCCCATCTCCTGGCTTTTGTCTTGGCGTGTTGGCAATCTAAAATGCTGATAATCTAGATCATCACACGGCATGTGGGGTTATCTCCAAGTTCAAATGCCATCTGTGCAAAATGCCTTCCCTTTCTTCTTAGGCAACATCTACCCAGAACCAACATTATCACTGCTTTCTATTCAGATTCCCCTTCAGATGAATGTTATTAACACAAGGTCCAGACATAATCCAATCAGGTTGGCCATCAAGGTTCACCATACTAAGGTAACAGTTGCCAATTTAAATAATTCTGCAGATAATAACAATGTGCACACGGGAAGATCATTGCAACAGTCTTTTGCATACCAAAGTAAACAATGTATGGAAGAGGTTGTTCACTGTGAAATTCCATGACTGGTTAGGCTGGCCTGCCCTTGTCACCTAACACTCAGGCAATATCCTGGTCAGACCAGGGTTCCATGGTTGCGCAGTCTGCTCCAAAGTGCAAAGGACCCCTTTAGAAGAAAGACTCCCGCCCACTTACGTTCTCTTTCTCGATGTTCCCCTGGGACAGACAGGACTTTTCCAGTCTCCCTCTTCTCTTCTGTCCTCTCTCTGTCTCTTTACCTCTTTTCTCTTCTCTCCACCCCTTACCCCACCCCTTTTCTAATAAAACTTCTCACTAAGCTCTGTCTGCCTGGTTTATTTGTCCCCTGCCTTGGGCAACCTTGCCAGCCAAGGTCCCCCTCGACACTTACACATGTCGATAACATTATCAGTGGGAATATCCAGAGATGGAGTCTGGCTAAAGGAAGGTCACCATGGGAAGGTTCTTGGGGGCTTTATCTTGTCTGAGGCCCCTGTCTCTCTGCCTCCTGTCCATCATAAATGCCCTGCTCCAACTCATGGTCCCCAATATGACGTTTGACCTCACCTTAGACCTATAGCGGTAGAACCGCACCATCATGAAATAAGGCTTCTACAAGTGGGAACCAAAAGAACCAACTCTCCTTTTTAATCTCTCGGGTACTCTTCAGTGGGGAAGAGTTAACTAGCACACTGCACCCTTGTAGGCCCGTAACCACAGACACCTGAATAAAACCCTGTATTTCTGTCTATTGATATGTTTTCTTCCCCAAATTGCCATTCACACCCTTGTCCCCTGTTCACACATTTATCAACACAAATAATAGATAGATAGATAGATAGATAGATAGATAGATAGATAGATAGATGAATAAATAAATGCAGAGGGACTGAGAGGTGGCTCAGCGGTTAAAGGCACCGGCTGCTCCTCCAGAGAACCAGGGTTCCATCCCCAGCACCTACATGGTAGCTCACAATTCTCTGTAACTCCAATTCCCCAGGGATCTGGTGCTCTTTTCTGGCCTCCATAGGCACTGCACACACATGATACACAAGCATGCATACAGACAAAACACCCATAGACAGACAGACAGACCCGAAGCCATGTTTTTCCTTTCTCTTGATCAAAAATGTCACCAACTTCCCTTTTTAGTGAGAACTGTGCTATTGCCATACTTTTCCTCTGTTTTGAACTTAAGAAACAAACAATAGCCAAAAAGTAGTTCAAATGTACAAATGACCAGCCTACAAGGCATGATGACACACTCCCAGTACTCAGGTGGCAGAGGCAGTCGGATGTCTGACTTCAAGGTCAGCCTGGTCTGTGGACTGAACTCCAGTACAACCAAGGTTACATAGAGAACTGGGACTCTCTGAAATCTGCCAGCCTTTGTCTCCCAAATGCTGGAATTAAAGGCGTGGGCCACCACCACCCGTCTTGTTCAATCTTTTTTCTCCATATCTGACAATTAGAAGCGAACCATGCATTTCAAAAGTGCGGGTTAAGTTTTCAAACTGTGACTGTATCATACAATGAGACTATCAATCATTCAGATGACAAACAAGTTGCTATTTGAAAAGCAAAGCTTTGGACTAACACTGTCCAAGGTTCAGACTTTACCCCAGTCAACTCTGTCCTTAAATTACTTAACTGCTCAAGCTTTGTTTCCTCTTGTATAAAGCTGGGATTTCTGACCCAGTTGCTATATGGATAAAACAATACATGAAAGGACTGAGTATGTAGCACAGATGGAGTGCTAACCCAGCATGCCCAAGCCACTGGGTTAGTTACCCAATACTGCATAAAACAAGATCTGATGGGACACACTAGTCATCCCAGCTGTAAGGATTTTCAGGCATTATGCTGGCCTGCCCCTGTCGCCCGGCAGAATGTACTCAGGCAGTACTCTGGTCAGCCCAGGGTTCCATGAGTACTAGTCTACAAAGGACCCCTTTAAAAGAGAGACCCCCGCCCATATAACACTCTTTCCCAATCTTTCCTGCTATTCCCCTGAGGCAGACAGGACTTTTCCTGTCGGCATCTTCTCCTCTGTCCTCTCTGTCTCTGTGTCTCTTTCCCGACACCTCCCCCCCAATAAAACTTCTCATTTAAGTTCTTTCTTCCTGGAGTGTTTGTCCCTCCACCTTGGTCACCCTCGCCTGCCATGGAATCTGCCATGGTCTCCCATGCAAGGTACTCCGCCCTGCCTTAAGCTTTATCCTAACACCAGCACTCCAGAGGTGGAGGATAAGAAGTTCAAGGGCGTATTTGACTACAAAGAGAGTTGGAGGTCAACTTAGACTTCAAGGTACTTGTCTCGGAGGGGGAGGGGAAGTGAAAACCATTTAAGGCATATAAAAACTCAATAAACTGTGGCAATTACCGTAAAACTAACACCTCTAGCCATTGATTGTACCAAAAAGAAAAAAGGTGTTTTAAAAGTTGATTTACAAAACAAGTAAAGACTAAATATGAACTCAATATGAGACAGGATAGAAATACAGCACAAATTATGGGGACATAGGAACAAGGAGCTCTTAACTTAAAAATCTGGTTGAAACCTCTTGCCAGCTGAGAATCAACAATTCCAGCACAATTTATCACGTTTCTGTGAAGGGTTTCCCACACAGACATAATACTCCTTTTATAGGGAGAATGCTAACAAAGTAGGGAAAGTTATAGGCCCTGCGGGTACCTAACACTGTTGTTTTCCGAAAGGGACATCTTGTTGGATTGGAAAGCTTAGAGGTTAAGTGAAAAACTGGATGCTCTTCTGGAAGACTCGGGGCTCAATTCCCAAGCATCCACACGGCAGTTCACAACCATCTGTGACTCTAGTTCCAGAGGATCCAATGCACTCTCTGACATCTGTAGCCATAAGGCAAAACACATACAGGCAAAACATCAACACATATCAAATAAAATGATGATTTTAACTTTGTCAGACTACCTTCTAAATGGTTATGTCTATCTACATCCTTATACTAGAGTCTCTCGGCCTCAGAGAAGCTGGTTTTCATCGACTGTGGTTAATGCTGATGTTCACAACTAGTCAGAGTGGTAAGATCAAGTGACTGTTGAGTTCTCAGTCATGAATGGGACATCTCTACGACCCCTTCAAAGGCTCACAGAGCACCCATCGCCTAAAGAGGGAGCAGAAAGAATATAAGAGCTGGAAAATGAAGAACAGTGCTGTGAAACCCTGTCTTCCAAACATGGCGTCACCACTACAATCATGAATTTGTAGCAACTATGATTACCTGCATAAGATCCAGCTGTCAACACCCCCTAAAAGAGAAACATCCCCCACACTCACCCACGTCCCTGTGAAGAGCTACTGGCAGGAGAAGGTTACATGGGGGAGTGTGATGGCTATTCTTGGTTGTCAACTTGATTACATCAGGAATTAATTAAAACCCAAGTGGATGGGTATCTTTAATCTGTGCCACACTTTCTGCCAACCGCCCATATAAAGGACATAGAAAAGGAAGCTCTCGCCCTCTCTCTCTCTCTCTCTCTCTCTCTCTCTCTCTCTCTCTCTCTCTCTCTCTCTCTCTCTCCCTGCTTGCTCTAAATCTCTCAGGCAAGTCCATTCCTTCACTGGTGTTACAGTCTACTTCTTTGGGATTCTGCTGTATACTGATGACCAACTGAGCCATCCAGCCTCATGGACTGGACAACTATTAAACTCTTGGACCTTCTTGATAGACAGCTATTACTGGACTAGCTGGACCACAGTCTGTAAGTCATTCTAACAAATCCCCTTTAGGTGGGTAAACAGACAGGAAGGAAGGAAGAATGAATGGATGGATTAGATAGATAGATAGATAGATAGATAGATAGATAGATAGATGATAGAAAGATCCTATCAATCTGTCTCTCTACAGAACCCTAAATGATATAGGGAAAGAGAGTTTTTCTTCAGTACTACAACCACTGGTAAATTACTTATGCAACAGTAAATATCCCACACCCATGCTCAGACAAGATTTTAAAAAAATATGAATGACCCACACTTAAGGCCTATACATATATGTCCTCCAAGGCCACACTTGCTGCTTTCCCAGGAAAACTCAAACAAGATTAAACGTTTTTTTATTGTAAAAAAAAATCTTAACTTCCCCTGTAACCCGTCTGACTCATGGTTATACCAATACACAGGAGCCATTCCAAGATTCACTTAGGTTCCTTAGCAACTCTTTGAGATACAACTTCAGAAGCCAGGAAAGCAGAAGATATGATTACTATAATGATACTTAATTGCAACTTTCCTTCTGAAAGCTCACACCTATGTTCTTGTGAAGGACTGGGCTTCACAAGATTGAGCTCCAGATTCGTCGGGAAATGCTGTCTCAAAAAAGTAAAAAAAAAAAAAAAAGGGAAGGGGCTGAATAGTGACAGAGGAAGACACCTAACACTGACCTCTGGTCTCCACATGTATGAACACACACATATGCACATATACACACGCAAAGAAAGGCTCTATACTATGGTTAGGACCTGGCACCCAGTATTGAAACCCCTGTCCTCTGTAAGCCTGAATCTAAGCTGCCTATAAGTGGACCTGTTCCATTTCTTTAAAAAGAATAAGATGAGCTGGGCACGGTACACACAGCTCTCGGGAGGCAGAGGCAGGTGGATCTCTGTGAGTTCGAGGGCAACACTAAGGGATTAGCAGTACCCTGACAAACCCCAAGCCCACATGGCCTGATTCCTTTCCACCGCCATCTAGGCTCTGCTTGAGAGCCTCCGTGGGCTTAACGCACGCCTTCAGTTGTTCCCTATGGACAGGGACACATGCTGTTCCCTCCTGACACTACTGTTTCCTTTTCCTAGGGAGAAAAAAAAAGGTTACCTCCTCCTTCAAACTTGCATAATTTTTTTTAAAAGATTTTTCCTTTTTCGCCAGGCGGTGGTGGCACACGCCTTTAATCCCAGCACTCGGGAGGCAGAGGCAGGCGGATCTCTGTGAGTTCGAGGCCGGACTGGACCGACAGCCTCCAAAACAATACAGAGAAACCCTGTCTCGTAAAGCCAAAAAAAAAAGATAAAGATTTTTTCTTTTTTGTGTTACACACCAGTGCTTTGTCCAAATGTGTATCTGTGGGTCACATGCATGCCTGGTGCCTTCAAAGGCCAGGGTTCCAAATGGCACCAGCTGCCATGTGGGTCTGAGGAACTGAACCCAGGTTCTCTGGAAATGCTTTTAAGGGCTGAGCCATCTCTCAGGCCCCAGTTGTATAATTTTTTTATTACTTTATTACTGGTGTGTATAGGCTGGAGATCACAGCACAAAGTTATGGCCTTCTACCTTCATATGGGTTCCAAATATGAGCCCAGGTCATGGGGATTTCGTAGCAAGCACCCTTACCCACTAAACCACCTAACTGACTCTTGTTGACATCTTTATTTCCAAATGTAAATGTTGGTTAGCTTAAGTAACACAATGCGCTTAACAGCATTGACTGCTCCTTGGAATCTAGATTAATGGCGCAGCTCTACTAAATGTGCCAGGCACAGAGTTCGATTCATAGGGAGCCACGGCTTCCAAGTTCCCAAGCCTGCCCTGACTAGCCGCATGGCTTTAAGCAAGTGGTTTAACACTGCGGGCCTTGAGCCCATCTTCTGTGAGTGGTGTTATATGCGTAATATGAGGGCAGAATGAATTAATTCAGAATATTCTCAACTTGGTCAACTCAGTCTATTTTATTTTATCTCAACACCAAAACTTCTCAACAGCATCTTTAAACTTGTTTCCTCATCACTAGAGGAAATGTTGTTAAACACTGGGAGCTGCACTCATCCCTTATACAATAAAGATTGTTTTTACAGTTTATTTATTTTTATTTATTTTGTGTCTTGCCTGTATGTATGTCTGTGTGAGGGCGTCACATGAAACTGGAACTATAGACGGTTATGAGCTGGAGGAATTGAACGAAGTTCCCCTGGAAGAACAGTCAGTGCTCTTAACCACCGAGCCATCTCTCCAGCCCCCAATAAAGACTGTTTTACAAAACTATCTAAAAAAAAGCATATATCCAACATACAATATCCAACATACAATAATGCCAGCACTTGGAAAGTAGGAGCCTGAGACTAAAATCTCCCTCGGCTACAAGGCAAATTTGAGGCCAACCTAGGCTAAATGGGACCCTGTCTCAAGAAAACAAACCCCACAAAAGAATCGATATGCAAAGCATGGCTCCAGAGTCCATACCTTTCCACTACAAATCATTTCATAAGCAAACACGTCAGAGCCTTTGCAAGAGCCAGCGTAGATTTAAAAGTTACAAGATGATTAAAGCTAAAGAACAAAAGCTGTGTGGCAACACAGAGGAGCAGCAGTTGAGAGCCAGCATTCTGAGGCTGACTGGCATCAGAGGCAACCTTCCAGCTCACGCTGCCTAACAGTGGACCTGTTTCCATTTCCTTAAAAAGAGTAAGATGAGCTGGGCGCACGGTACACACAGCTCTCGGGAGGCAGAGGCAGGTGGATCTCTGTGAGCCACAGGACAGTCTGGTCCACACGGAGCACGCCAGAACAGCCAGGGCTATAACAGAAAGACTTCTACAGGAAGAAAAAAAACCAGCAAAGATGAGGCAGATCATCTCTGAAGTGTCTTCGAAGTCAAATTTCAATGACCGTAAACCAAACAGCTGTAGGGATTTTCTTTTGAACGCCCCGGCCCCCTGCCCCGACCCCCGGAAAGACAGAAGCTTAACAGGTGCGCACAAACAGCTCTCAAAAGAGTTCGCAGGGGATCTTCGCTTTAAGAAATTTGCTCAAGTAACTCAGCAAATCTACTTTAAAAGTTAGGTAAGTCAATGCCAACAGGTGACGGAGACTCACACAAACTGCAATCTGTGGGTCAAAGTGTCACCATGACACCCAGTGCTTCTAGCCAAGCTAAGCACTGCCTAGAAAGAAAATAAAATCCAGAGGGTGCACTTCTCACGCAGTGGACTGTGGTGACAGGCGGCTTAAACAGACCTTCTCGACTCACACCTGCGGGCTTGTTAGCGATCCTGACCTGGCACAGTCTCCTCGGACAGCACAGGCTCACACAGCCTTAACTATCCAAGCAGCCATCCACGGTTGCCCCCTTTTCAAAGTCGCTGCAAAGACTGCAAGCGAGCACGTGAACTGTAGGAACTCTTTTTTTTTTTTTTTTTACAAGCCGCCCTTAAAGCTACGGGGGAGAAGCCAGCAGCTCCGCCAGACACTGGGATAACCCCCAGCACACCCCTCGGAGCGGTGTCTCTCAGTCGGAAGGCCATCCACGCCCGGAGGAGCTCAGGGAGGAGAGAGCTCGGCCCGCGTCTGTCAGCGCCCTCGGGCGCGAGCGTTCCCCCCGGGCAGAGGAGGGGGGCGAGGATGCCCATGCCAGGACGGGAGTGCGAGCACAGCCTGCTCCAGTATCCGGGCCTGGGGCAGCCGGGGATGCGACGCGGATGTCGCCTGGGAACCCGGGGCAGGCAGGCCCATGCAAGCCCCGGCACTGCTCACCTTCAGCGTCCACAGCAATTGCTGCGGGGGCCGCCGCCAAGGCCTCCTGGCCGCCGCTTGCGCCACCGTCCGGATCCACAGTCCCGCCATTGTGGACCCAGCAGACCGGCTCGCCGCTGACCTCTCACCCCTAGTCAAGGGGCGGAGAAGGGGAGCGTCCGGGATACGGCCAATCAGGAGCCTCGGGTCCTAAGCTCCGCCTCCCCCGGATGAGGGGTAGAGGAGGGACCCGTCCCGCCGCGGAGCAGCTCCAGAGCGGCCGGGGGACGCTAGGCCAGCGCGCTAGGACCCGGAGGGAGCCGATGGCGGAGCCCCCACGCGGTCTTGTTCCCCTCCCCGGTGCTGAAAAAGCTGGCTTGGAGCCCACGTGCAGCAGCCACAGAGCCACCGTCAGCCAATCGGGTGCCTTCATGCCCCCTTTTAATTTCCTGGTGGCTATTTTGAAACTAGCGTCACCTGGAAACACCTCTGTATCCTGGACCCTATGCTCAATTACCACGCCTGTCCTACGGAATCAATCTGAAAGAGTCGACGAAGCCAGCCAAGCTGCAGCTGCATGCACGGGAGAGCCGGAAATGACAAATGCAAACAGAGTCAGCTGTGTCACGGGCGCCAGGGGCTGAGCCTGTTTTTGTTTTTGTTTTTGTTTTTCCCCTAGTTAGGAAACTCGGTTTTCCTGGTCCTTCCCTCTTCTCGCTGCAACCCTCACTTTTGCTCACTGGGTGAGTTTTCTTTAGGTCCTGTTTTTATTACAGAGATTCCTCCAGTGAGAGGGGCCTGTAGAAGAAACTACTGGTCATTCATTGTTCTCCATTCGTTTTGCGAGAAAGCTCCACCGGCACCCACCGGAAGATCCAGGTGCCAGCTTACAACATGATGTGTCCGTAGTGGGGCATATGAAATGTAAGGACCGTGATGTTGGAAAGGGAAGAATACGGTGTGGTTGACTCTCGTCCCTCTAATCCCAGCATTCAGAAGCCGGAAGCAAAAGAAGGATGATGATGATGATGATGATGTTAGATGCGGGGGTACGGGCCTCAAAAGTTCAACATTTAGGAAGCTGAAGCAGTAGGATCAGGAGTTTTAAGACCAGCCTGAGATATATATATATAAGAACCCGTCTAAAAACAAACCCAAAAAGGGCGAGGGGAGTATGTTCTCTGTGCCCTGCTCTTCCTTGTCTAAAATGAAAACGCGGTGGATCCTGGAGCAGTCATATGGAACCAGAAGTTCACCATATCATGAACCTCGACCATAATATGAAAAGCCCAGGTGGCTGACACTGTAGAGCCCGCAACCGCAACCTCATACTGCGCTGAGTGTCATTCGAGAATAGCTAACCTTTTCCTTATTCAAATCTCTGACAGTCTGTCTGTTGGGCCGGCTTACCTCATTAACTTTTCCGAATGATATGTGAACCACTGTCACGAATGTGAATAAATGTCCACCCTAGTTAGGGTACTCTTGGAAGGCCAAGTAAATGGCTCTACCCATCTGGCTTGGTGAACCAGTGAATTTAACTGGGATTACTTAGAGCATTGATAACTTAAGGGTTGCTAACCCCACCAGAGAAAAATGTTCCCACCCAGCAACCATCAGCCATTAGATATCAGAGACAGAACCTTCTGAGTCTGCCCTACCTACCCTTCACAAGGGAACACAATGGTTTTGTTTTTTTCATTAATGGAACATTAATCTTATGAGGGTCTCATCTGTGTCATCGCAGGTGTTCTGGTTTCAAAAATAACATCCACCACGTTATGGTCAGAGGACAGTGTTTCCGGAACACAGCTAAGACTGTATTCTAACCAGTTCATCATTTAGTCTCCAGAAGGAAGGCAACCCATCACCATGATTGATGGGAGATGTCATTCTTTAAATCTGTCTCTCTTATTGGTTATTGAATAAAGCACTGTTGGCCAATAGGGAAGCAAGATAAGTGGGACTAGGAGTCAAGGAGGATTCTGGCAAAGAGAGACACAGAATCAGACACGATGTAGGCCACCAGAGTAAGAGGTCCAGACCCTTTTCTCAGGTAAGAGAAATACTTAGATTGACAATCATGGGTTAAATACTTAAGTCAGAGCTAGCCAGTAAGAAACAAGCAAGCGGCCAACAGCTTCATAATTAATATAGCGTCCTATGTGTTATTTGGGGACTGCAACTGTGGCGGGGCCTAGGCGGCTGGCAAAGAAAAATACGCTCTACACACGATGAAGCCTGAAATGCGTAACAACTTAATAGAGAGAACCCCAACCATGTGAACAAGGAAGCTTATGGCTCTTTAAGACCACTGCATGCTTTTGGTAAAACCATCACTTTCAACATCATAGACAACATTGATGACACTGTCATTAATGGAACCTGCCTCTGCCTCCCAAGTGCTGGGATTAAAGGTGTGCACCACCAACACCCAACTGGAACACACAATTCTAAGACAATGTGTCCAAAGGAAAATTGGTCATTCCAGATGGGTATTGTTACCATAGAGGATTTGTGTCTTGTAGTTTGTGGTGCTTCCTGTTAGTAATGTCTGAAAAGATTACTCCTTATATTTCATCTAATTTTCTCTTCTTGAGATTTACCACATTTTATGTGTATGAATGTTTTGCCTACATGTCCATGGAAGTCAGGAGAAGGACTGGAGTTACAAAAGTTTGCCAGCCACCACGTGGGTGCAGAAAACTGAACTTGGATCCTCCATAAAAACAGTGCTCTTAACCACTGAGCTAGAAATGATAACCGTGATGAAGTAACTGTTTCTCACAGGCCCTTCCATGCCTCCTTTCTGACATTCCCATTTAGCAGTCAAGCATTCGTAGCTTCTCTTGCTCACCTCTGCCAACACTTGAGGCAAAACCGTTTGTCTTCTTTATCTGATTCTTGTAGAGTAATCTTTGGCAGAGTGTTAGCAATCGCTGGACCTTTGCTCTGAAACACTAAACTCCTACCCCTAAAACAATACTGCATTCTACCAGTCAAAGTGGGATCTTCTAGATGCCATCTGTTAGCGGGTTTTTGCCTTAGTCTTACCCACCCAGAACCCTCACCAAATGAGTCTAAATGCAAGCCAAAGCATCCTTGCAAAGAATTCCATAATGCAGATAGGTAACTTTTTCCCACAAAGGGACACAATAAATATTTAATACATTAAGAGCCACATACATCTCTACTCAAGTATGTGCGAAAGTCCTTTTAAAATGTTTTTGTTTGAATGTTCTGTTTTTGAGAACTGGAAAAGCCAGCCATGAAGATACCCACAACATGGAAGGAGAGAACTAACTCCCACAGATTGTTCTCTGGCCTGCACATGGATGGCATGGGACACACACACACACACACACACACACACACACAATATTTTTTCTATCTGAAGAGTAGAAGTAGTGCACTGAATAAAAGATGATAATATCCAGGTGTATTTTTATTTATATTTTTTGTATGAGCATTTTGCCTGCATGGATGTATGTGCACCACATTTGTCTGATGCCTGTAGAGGTCAAAAGGCATCAAATCCTTAGAACTTGAGTTACACACAATTATGAGCCACCCTGTAGGCACTGGGGATTGAACCTGGGTCCTCTGAAAAAAAGCAGCTAGTGCTCTTAACTGTTGAGCCATGTCTCTACCCCTAATAAAATCCAACTGTGTACAACTCCATGCAATCCCTCTTCTAAACAGCCCATGAAATACCTGTCACACTCTCAACTTTGGCCCAGAATAACATTCATGAAGCTTTCAACAATCATGCTTTACATACAAGACCATTTCATTCTGGCCACAACTTACTAAATAACAATATGAGCCCAATTATTATGTCAATTTGGAAAATTCTCAGGGGTGGGATCCCCAACCCCACCCTCAGATCTCTGTCCACAATTATTTTCATGGAAGCAAAGGGAAAATACTGAATGACAACTGTCAATCAGGCTGACATACTGGACAATCTAACTCCTATCTACACCAGGAGAACAGTAACATTGTAAGTTCTGTTGTTCCAAAGCTACTTGTTTGTTCTTACTAACAGGAGTAGACTAAGGATAATCTTAACTCTTTTGAGTTCCAAAAGATCACATAGTTACAATGTGTAAATTCTATATCAGATAAAGGAAGTAGATAAATACTCCAACCAGTGATCTGAATGTGTCTTTCAAGCTTTGGACTCTGAAGGTAACAATTAGCTTTAGGCTCTACATCAGATAAGGCAGTTGATGAAGGTGAACATCTAGCTGGCAGCAGAGAAGGGACAACCAATCTGGGCATTGTGAGTCCAGAACTTGTGTAATACACTGTGCTAAAAATCCTCTACCACCCACAGCTAAACACTGAACTGAACTCCTGGAATCCAGTGACAGAAAGGGAGAACTGATGAGCAAAGGCGTTAAGACTGAGCTGGTTTAACACACAGAAACAGTTGACCTTAACAAGGGGGAGCCCTTGGACCCCAGATTGATGGCTGTGTGGAAAGCATGGGACTGACCCAGACCCCCTGAATGTGGGTGTCAATGAGGAGGCCTAGGTAATCTATGGGGCCTTGGGTAGTATTTATCCCTGGCATACAAATAGACTTTAAGTGCCCATCCCACAATGAGGGATGCTCTCTTAGCCTGCACTCTTGAAGAAAGGCCTAGACCCTATCCTGGATGAAATGACAGACTCTGGAGATCCTCCATGAAGGGCCTCACCCTCCATGGGGATCTGAGTGGAGATTGGGGGAGCTGGGGGACCTGGTGGGGAGGGCGGGGCAGAAGGGGAGGGAGAGGTAGTTGGGATTGACATGTGAAACAAGCTTGTCTCTAACTTTAAAGGGGGAGGGGACCGTCTACACCCATGGCTCCAACTGTAGCTTTTAATTTTTTTAAAAAAGGTTTACTTATTTCTATTTTATGTGTATGAGTGTTGTGAAACATGTATGTCTATGCTGTGCTAGAAGAGAGTGACAGGTCCTCTGGAACTGGAGTTACAAACAGTTGTTCGCTGCCAAGTAGGTTCTGGGAACTGAACCTGGGTTCTCTAGAACAGACATTGCTTTTTACCACTGAACCATTTTCCCATCCCTGTTCTTGTCTCCTGCAGGCCTGCTTCTTTCAGAAGGGAAACAGAGGGGGAGTGGATCTGAAAAAAAAAAAAGAGAGAGATCAGAGGAGCTGGAAGGAGTTAAGGGAGGGGAAAGTGTGGTCAGGATGTATTGCATTAGAGCAGAATATGTATACATACATATATATATATGTATATGTATGTATATATATATATATATATACACACACACACACACACACACACACATATATATTCACCTTAGCTGGACATGGTTGGGCACACATATAGGGAGTCCTTCCTTCCAGGCAAGGGTAGGTTCAATAGCAATGAATAATAATTAATTGTGTCACCTTTTCTATCCCCTGTTGATGCAGCACAACCCCCCATACATAAGGCTCAGGGAACACCAAAGAAGAAGAAGCAGAAAGACTGCACGAGCCAGAGGGCCAGGAAATCTCTAAGTTTGTGTCTCCTGGAAGTGACAGGGAAGCTTCACCAGCGACACTTCAACAATATGACTGCCTAAACAAGACCTGAACAAGGAGAACACCAACTGGGCATGCTAACATGAAAGACAAGGAACTGCGGGAAATGAAGGAATGCTGAGGATGGGAGAAATATTCTTCCGTAGAGATGGGCATCCCGTAAGATTACACAACGCTAAGTGCTCAGCCCTGAAAACATATACATACAAGTAACACTAAGTGGGCTGAGCAGGTTGTATTTATATATTTATGCATGTGTGGGTGGGTGCACATGCACACACCAATTTAAAAAAAGACCTGAAATTTGAAAGGGAATTGGGGAGAGAGGATGTGGGAGGGACTGGAGGGAAGAGAGGGAAGGGGGAACTGATGTGATTATTCCTTGATGTAAAAACTGAAATAAATTTAAAAATAGAAATAATTTATCACCTAAAAAGAAAAATGCAGGAATGGAGAGATATCCCAATTAATGTAGATTATTGAGAGGACATAACATATTATTCTATTTTTCTCTGCTTACATGTTTTATATTATTGGTACAATTTAGATGAAAATTGTGTCCTGCTTCGTCAAAGCAAAATAGGTGATCAATAGCTTCTGTGAGCTAAGAAACTTTACACAGGTTGGGGAGGCAGTCAGTGGGCAAAGCACTTATCACACAATGCTAGGGACAAATATTCGGAGCCCCAGGTGGATATGGTGGCCCAGCTTTAATCCCAGCACCCCGGAGAGAGAAATGAGGAGATCCCCAGAGCAAACTAGCAATCCAGAAATAGTCAAAATTGCAAGCTACCTGTTCAGTGAGAGGCCTTTCCTTCATATGTAAGAACAGAGAAAGAGATTTGCCATATAACCCAAGCTGGCCTAAAACTCACTGAGATCTTACTGCTCCAGCCGCCTGAATGCTGGGATTTAAAACATTTTAGCACCATAACCCACTAAGAACCATAAGCGTGTGTGTCTCTCTGTGTACGCGTGTCCATATATATGCATGTGAGTATATGTCTGCGTGTCTGTGTATCTGTGTGTGTCTGTGTATGTTTCTGTGTGTGCGTGAGTGCATTCTGTGTGTGTGTCTGTGTGTCTGTGTATCTGTATGTCTCTGTGTATGTAGGACAAAGAACAACCAAGAAATCCCTTCTGTCTCAGGAATACTCTGTCTTGTCTTTTATTTGGGGGGCTTTTTTGAGGCAGGGTCTTTCACATATATTGAGAATAAACACAGGCAGAGAGCAGTGGCACACACCTTTAGTCCCAGCAGAGGCAGGCAGATCTCTGTGAGTTCAAAGCCAGCCTGATCTACAGAGCAAGTTCCAGGGCAACCAAA
Organism: Mesocricetus auratus; assembly: GCF_017639785.1. NCBI lineage: Eukaryota > Metazoa > Chordata > Mammalia > Rodentia > Cricetidae > Mesocricetus > Mesocricetus auratus. The sequence goes on from NW_024429180.1 coordinate 1,902,010, forward strand.
AGCTACATCGAGGAACCCTATCACAAAATAAATAAACAAGCAAACAAACACCAGGGGATGGAGAGATGGCTCAGAGGCTAAGAGCACCTGAGTTTGGTTCTCAGCACCTAGGCTGGCTCACAACCATCCATAACTCCAGTTTCAGAGGATCGCAGGCCACCTTCTGACCTCGTCGAGCAGCTGACATACATGTAGTACTCGTACACAAGTGAAGGCAAAGCACTCGTATACACAAGTTAGTCTTGGAAGAAAATACTTTTGAAAAAGAATTTACACTAAACGCCGAATGTGCTAACTCATGTCTACAATCTTAGCACTTGAGAAACTGAGGCAGGAGGACTGCAGTGGGTTCGAGGAGAATGAAGCGGGTACTTTTATTGTTCTACTATAAAATAAAACTCAGGAGTCAGATATTGGAGTAAAAAAAAAATAACTGATAGACCCACAGCAGAGCAATGGAAAAATCAATCAGCTGACCCTGCCTCTCCACCTTCCCAGATCAAAAAGATCACCAGTCTTTCTAAGCCACTCCCCATTTCTTCCTGTGTCTATCCTAATCAGAGTCCACCAAAAATTCTTTGGTTCATTCTGGTTAGCCAATCACTAACTCCACCCTCTGATTCAAGGTTGAACTTTATCGGCAGTCTGGGCGAACTAATCACCTGCAACCAGAGAGCCTGAGTTACATAGTGAATTCTGATCAATCACTAAAAAACGAACCGAGACCCTGTCAGAATAGAAGAAAACTTACACTAGCCAGGCACAACTGGAGTCTATAAATGATTAATTCTCATGGACACCCCCATGGAGGGCCTCACCCTCCCTGGGGAAATGAAGGGATATTGGAGGGGTTGGTGGGAGGGCACGGGAGGAGGGGAGGGGAAGGGAGAGGGACCTGGAATTGACATATGAAGCAACCTTGTTTCTAATTTGAATTTAAATTAAAAAATAGAATATAAAAAATGATTAATTCTCTGGATTTAGCTTCACTGGAATAAGAGTTGGCAGGTTGGCAAGCAAAATAGTATTCCTGGGTATGTCTTCAAGGGTGTCTGCAGAAGTTAGCTTGAGTGGGGAGCCTAGGAAAGGAGACTCTTCCTCAGAGCGGGCACCACCATCCAATCCCCGACAACCAGGACAGAATTCAAGAGGGGCAAGGAGGGCAGATTCCCTGACTGCTTAGCTTGGAGCTCTGTCTTGGACATCGGTGTTACTGGTTCTCTGGCTTTGGGACTGATCCTAACACGAGCCTTCGGGCCTTTGGACCTGGCTTGCTTCTTAACTTGCAGAGGGCAGAAAGTGGGACGTCTGTCTGCTGTCACTCTAAGGATCAAGACAAATCTCCTGACGTTAAGTGTGCGTGCATCGATCGCACCCTCATGCGGAACCCGAAAGATGGCAGAGACTGACTCTCTTAGTTACTATCCTACTGCTGTGAAAAGACGCCCTGACCAAGACAGCTTTAAAAGAAAGATGTTACGTGGGGACCTCCTTACAGCTTCAGAGCTTTAGTCCATGTTCACTGTGGCAGGGAGTATGGCAACAGGCAGGTGGGCGTGGCACTGGAGCAGTAGCTCAAAGTTTACAGCCCGATTAGAAGGCCGCGGGTAGAGGGAGCAAAATCGGGCCTGGCACGGGCTTTTGAAACCCCAAAGCCCACCCCCCAGGAACACCCTCCCTCCAACAAGGCCACACCTCCTAATCTTTCCTCCACAGTCCACACACTGGGAACCAAACGTTCAAAGATATGCGCCTATGGGGGGCCGTTCTTATTAGGACCACCACTGTCATCTAGAGACCTAAATCTCTGTGTGAACTACGTTTTATTTCAAGTTGCTGCTAAATACTGAGCCCCCCCCCAAAAAAAAAACAAGGCAGAAGCAGAAGTTTATGTTACCGTGCCTCCCGTTCTAGTTCACACGCTGGCGTCCATGCTTCATGATATGTCTGCCAACCCATTCCCTGCCAAGAAAAGTCCCGGGTGTGTGAGTCAAGACTTGCACCTCTTATTTCACCTCCAAGATCTCATCTTACCCACACTAACAATTACTCAAGTGTTGGTTTGCTGCCCTCATTTTCCAGGTGAGGAAACTCGAGGGGGTAGCGAAGGAACCGCCCTGCGGCTCCAAAGCCAAGGTAGAACGAGTGGCAGCCCGCCTGACCCCCGCATGCCCGTAATTTTTACGTCCTCTTCTGCATCTAGAAAAGTAGTTATCTGGGGGAATGAAAGACAAAAACACACTTGCCCAGGGTAAAGTCGGCCAGAGAGAAGACCGGCCTGAAAGTCAGCACTACATAATGACACATCAAGGTGACCAGGTGCCTCTGTTTCAGCACAGAAAGTCCACTGCCTCTGACAAATTAACAAACTACATCTGTTAAAAACCAATGAGCAAATACAAATGGCTGGAGATGTGGCTCAGTTAGTGGAGCGTTTGCATAACATGCCTGATGTCCATTGCTGCAGAACCCGGATGTGGAGGTCTGTGGTGACTTGGGATCTATATAGAGACAAGGAGGATCAGAAGTTCCATGCTGCCTTTGGCTACACAGCAGGTTCAAGGCCAGCCTAGACTTGATGAGACCCTATCTCAAATGTATAAATAAATAAATAAATAAATAAATAAATAAATAAATAAATAATCCAAACAAATGAGGAAGACGTTTTGCTTTCCTGTTGGCTCATGGGTCCCCAAGACTATGCATCTTCAAGGACTGAGATGAAAGCTCTTGAAAAGGCACAGAACTGTGCTCACAGCCCTGACTTGCAAACAGGAGTGACCCATGGGCAGTCCTCCTTAGCATGCTCTCTCCTCCATGTGGGTCTGCTCAAGCTATTAAAACACTTCAGGAGAGAGTCCATAGAACTATTCAGCACAGCCCTATATCCAGAGTTATTTAGGAGTTAATGCTTCAATATGAACTGGCAGGGAGCACAAAATTCAGAAGACCATTCCATGAAAGGATGCACGGTGCACCTGCTTCCTCAGAAATGCAAATGTTTCCAAAACAATACAGAGAAACCCTGTCTCGTAAAAACCAAAAAAAAAAAAAAAAAAAAAAAAAAGAAATGCAAGTGTTTGTGACACTTTTGATCAGGGAAGACCATTAAAGACAACGGTGACAGTGTTTTACCCAGGGTAAAGTAATGCCACTCAGGCGTCTTCTATCTACCATCCATCAGAGTGTCACAGTCCCAGAAGGAAAGCAGCGTTTCAGCATAAACTTAAGTTTATGCTCTTCCAGAGCTCCTGGGTTCGATTCCCAGCACCCACACGGAAGCTCAAAACCATCTGTAACTCCAGTTCCAGAGGATCTGTCTCCCTCTTCTGACCTCCACATACATGTAGACAAAACACCATACACATAAAATAATATGTAAAAAATAATAATAAATAAGTTCTACCGGGTGGTGGTGTAGGTCTTGAACCGCAGGGGTGGAGAGGGGGGATAGGGGTGGGGGAGGCAGGTAGATCTCTCAGTCCCAGGCCAGCCAGGACTACACAGAGAATCCTTGTTTTGAGTAAATAAAGAAATAAGCTCCAAGTTATCAGTCAGAGGCCGACCCAGCAAATAAATCCCTTACCTTTAGTGTGCTCTGCCCTGAGACCCAACAACCCCGTGTTCTTCCCATGTAGTTGTTTGCACCTCCTAAATAAAGACCACGGAGGTGACCCGTTGCTAAGCATGACAACTGGGACAGTGATCGCCTAGGAATTGTTTTTGTCTTTACTTTCAGTGCTTTTGTCCGTCCGGGCCAACCTCAGTTACTTTTTATGACTCAAGCTTACCTCTGGAGTCACTGGATGTCCACGGGCACATTCATAGCCACGATAATTTGTTGACTGTAAGTCCTCTCCATTTTTTTAAAATGCACAGCTTTAAAACATTTTTACATCTATTTATTTATTTGTGTGTGTGTGAGAGCGTGCACACTTGTGCATGAACACACATGTAGCACAGAGTACATGTGAAGGCCATTTACATGAAGTGTATGTTATGCTGTTTCCATTTGGATAGTGTTGACTAACGTGTTATACAAGCTTTTATTACCACAGTGCACATATCTTGGTTACCATCTTAATCTACCTTCTAGACAAGGACATCTTGGGCATATATCTATCATGAACTACAACAAAATTCCAGGAAAGCCGTAAAGGCTGACGGAGAACAGAACCAGGGTTGTGACATCTTCCTCCTCCAGCCAAGGCTAAGGGCTGAGCCCAGGACCTTGTACATACTAGGCAAGTATTTGCCACTGAGGGTCCTCCCTGTCCCCTAGGGCTACTTTGATATTCCAAATAGACCATTTAAATTATTCTAGAAGTAGGATGTGAAAATTACAATTTCATACATAAATGTGTATACAATATATAAATGCATATTATAAATTTAATATATATAAAATAGTAACTACATGTCTGCTCTCTGGCTTTCTGAGAAGCTACAACTCTGGGAGTAGCTCCAGTTTCCTATCTATGGAGTCCTGCTCTCTCTCTCTCTCTTTCTCTCTTTCTCTCTTTCTCTCTCTCTCTCTCTCTCTCTCTCTCTCTCTCTCTCTCTCTCTCTCTCTCTCTCTCTCTCTCTCTCTCTCTCGGAGGTTTTGGACCCCTCTGGAGTTTTTAACTAAGGACCTTTGTGAAGATCAATAAGTACTGAGGCAGCCAGATCATGGCTCAGTTCTCAAATAACACAGAAAGGCATGGGCCTTTAGTGTCAGCACTCTACAGGCTGAGGCAGGAAAATCACCTGAACCCAAGAGCTCCAGGCAAGACTGTGAATCATAACAAGAACCTATCAGAGGAAAAGAAAGGGAGAGAGGGAGGGAATTATTTCAGAAATCCTGTCATTTCCCTGACCTTAGCTATAGTTTTTGTTTTTGTTTTTGTTTTTAATGACAAAAGGCTCAACTACACAGATAGTCCTTAGGACCTCAGTTGACACACCTCTAGCTAAGAAAAACTCAACTCCACAGCTCATGCTTAGCGCCTCAGTTGTCATAGCTCTAGTTAAGCACTTGCCTCAGACTAAATTGTTATGGATTGACTTGTGAGATAATAGGTGTCGGGACACACCCCAAGAACAGAATCATGCGAAAACTTCAAGAAAATAAGAGTCTTGTGACCCCAGATTCTTCAAAACCACAGAATTGTTTTCATGCCCCACCCAGGTATAGCAGATAGAAGTGAGTTTACTCAGATTATTCATTACAATTGGCTATTGTTATTATTTGTTTATACGCCCCTAAGGAAAAACATGTTTTTGCCACATGGAGCTTGCCTTTGTGAATGTACACGTTACTCAGATGGCTCATCTTAATCCTTAGAGTATAAATTTTCTGATGCTCTACATAAAGTTATTCGTTGCATGAGACTTGAGTCTGCCTCAAGACTTGAGTTCGCTTCACTCTTAGGTTCTGTTCTCCCAAGTTCAAACCACCTATTAGAGCTGTAAGCACTTTGTTGTTTTTTTTTAATTACTACGATAAAAATATAACATTGTAGTTACTTGTAACTATACAGGTCATAGATAGTACCAGGCCGCCATCACCATCTATCTCCAGCAGGTTCTCACCTGGCAAAAGAAAAACGCTATCATTAAACACCGGCAATCCACTTTTCCCCCCTACTCCGAGAACCTGGCAACTATCCTGTTGCTTTCTATCTCTCTAACTGTGACTACTTTTGGCACCCAGTGGGACTGGGACGTTTTACTCACAGATGTTCAGCTTTGCTATTCGCCATTTAAAGCCTAGAGGACTCATCTTCTGAAGGGGACATGAGGAAAATCCGAAGTTGACCCTAGTGGGAAGGATCCTAACTAACACCCAGCAAGGAAGGTGATTACACTTCGAGAGAGCTCATCTTTCATTGCTGTTTCTTCCTTTTTTTTTTTTTTCCGAGACAGGGTTTCTGTTTTGGAGGCTGTCCTGGAACTCGCTCTATAGACCAGGCTGGCCTCAAAGTCACAGAAATCCGCCTGCCTCTGCCTCCCAAGTGCTGGGATTAAAGGCATGCGCCACCAATGCCCGGCTTGCTGTTTCTTCCTTGAAGACGAAGAAGTCGGTCTAGAATCAGAAAATGTTCTACCATAAGCCTCTACTGCAGAATTCCTAGGAACACCCCAGAAAATTAAAAAGTACATAAAGGAGACTGTTCCCCCATATATACTGGGTCTCTATGACTCACTGTTGTGTCTCTGTATCTGGGCCATATAGTATGCACAAAAATACCCATTGAATGAATCTGCATATATGTGCTCATAGAAACTGTGCTTTAACTGATAGCACCCATTAAAGTTAAATGCTAGGGCTGGATAACTGACTCACTTGTTAAGAACTCAGGCAGATCTTTCAGGGGACTCAGTTTGACACCCAGAAAGCACATCAGGTGGCAACTACACTCATGTACACATACCTACACGCGGATACATAATTAAAAATGCCAAAAACTAATTGAAGATATTAAAATAGTTAAATGCTAGCACTTTTCAATGTATATGTGTGTGCATGTGTGTAATGGGGGTTGCCCTTCTGTATCTATGTTTCTCTTATTAGTTGGTGAATAAAACACTGGTTGGCCGGTAGCCAGGCAGAAAGCATAGACTGGGCTACCAGAAAAGGAGAATGCTGGGGAGAGGAAGGCGTAGAGAAGACACCATGTAGCCGAGGAGGGAGTAACAGGTCCAGGCCCTTCTCTGGTAAGATAAGACCCCGTGGAAATACTTAGATTAATAGAAACAGGTTGATAATTAAGACAGAGCTAGTCAATAAGAAGCCTGAGCCATTGACCAAACAGTTTCTAATTAATATAAGTCTTTGTGTGTTTATTTGGGGCTGAAGGGCGATGGGACCAGACTGGACAGAAACACTGCCTGCAGTATGGTACCCAAGGGTGTTCACTTGAGAACGCATTCCTAGGACCAAACCCAGGACTTCACCCATGTTTCTTCTTTGCCTTATCTTTACCTTAATCCTCTATTCTCTCTCTCTCTCTCTCTCTCTCTCTCTCTCTCTCTCTCTCTCTCTCTCTCTCTCTCTCTCTCTGGTTTTTCAAGACAATGTTTTTCTGTGAAACAGTCCAGGCTGTCCTAGAACTCACTCTCTCTGTAGACCAGGCTGGTCAGTCTGATCAGGCTGGCCTTGAACTCACAAAGATCTGCCTGCCGCTGCCTTAAAGGCATGCACCACCACCACCCAGCTCTCTATTGTCTTATAAAATCATGATTCTCAATAACATTGATATTTGTTTTGTCGAATAAGTACAGGGAAGTTTCAAAACTATAATACTAAAAACATTACTGGTAACAACCTTGGGTCACTGCAGGCTTGGAATAAAGAGAAAAGGGGAAAACAGGTGTGAGAAATCGCTTCCTTTTCTCAGATCCTTCTAGTTCCTCTTGACCTCAGAACCAAGAGGTATTTGTGTCAAGCTTGAAGAATCCCAGTCTTGTGCTGGTATTGTTCAACTAACCCACCTGTCTCTCAGCATCAGCATCTTGGCCTCCTCCGGGACACTCAAGTTATGCATAGGTTAGCTAAAATCAAAGAACTTTTTCTTCCCGTTCTCTAATGCTTTGAGTCTTTTCCCTCTTCAGTCTCAAAGTGTGCTAAGCAAGCACTCTACCACCGGGCTATTTCTCCAGCCCTTGACTCTTTGACATCCTTCTTCCCTCTTAAAAACACATCAAAATACTTGTGTCATAGAGGACTGTGTACCTATAAATAGAAATGAGGAAAACGTCTGAATATACAACTGCAGAATGATTTCCAGGTTACATTGCTGAGAGAAAACAAACACGGCATGGAAAAGGTTGTACAGCTTGATATTTTTTTATCCAAAAAGAAGAAAAAAGAGAGAGAGAAGAATAAGATGTGTACAAGAGAGGGATATACTACAAATAAGTAATGGATGGGTTGGGGAGATAGCTCGGAAGACAAAGCCCTTGCTACACAACTGTGAAGATCGAAGCTAGGATCCCCAGAACCCATGTGAATGCAAATATCAAGTAAGGCACAGCCCACCTGTAATCCCAGCATATGGGAGACAAAGACAATGGATCCCCTCAGCAAGCTGGCTAGCTGGACTAGCCGTATTATCAAACTCTGAGTTCAGCAAGAAACCTCAGTATATAAAGCAGAGGTTGATCAAAGAAGATACCTGGCATCCACATACATATACACACATGTATCTACATACAAATATGTACACATACAATACACAGACACGTGAAAAAAACCAACAATGCACACACAGACACATACACACACAAAAAAAAACAAGTAAACAATGAAAGAATCTAAAGTCCTTGCCCATACTCTGTCTGCCAGCCAGTGTGCTCATACCCAGAAAGCTGGTGGATCCGATGCACTGTGGGAGGCATCTGGACCATTTTTGGCAGCTATGATTGCCTTTCCATCAGTTTCTGAGTACCATGAAGATTACACACAGGACTCCAGATGCACTTTGTCTTGAGGATGTCAGTGTATCTGCCAACTGCTGCTTGGGATTTCACCAGTTGGCGGTGGGTTGACCAGCTGTCTGGAGCATAGCCAACCTAAGTAAACAAACACCCCTTCTCTGTAGCTCCGTCCACAGTAGTGAAACTTACAACCACAAGATGTCAAACAACTTGAATCTGATGACAAATCCAAAGGGGGTTGTGACGTTACCATCATCAAGAGGCAAAAGAGGAACAACTGCATGTTGGGTGTTTGTTTTTATTGGAAACTACCAATAATAAAGTATCCCTGGGCATGGATACTGACAGGACCAAACCTTTGTGAAGGGCCTTGACCCAAGACAGATGATGCTGCCTGTGTGCACAGAAGCTAAAGATCTTGCTAACATGAAGTACTTTGGGACATCCATCCTTCAAAGCGAAACCTTTCCTAGGTAGACACACGGTAAAGTTGCATCGGGGGAAATGGTCATATGCCATCAATGTGGAGATGAATCCCTGCTGCCCTCTATGCAGGGTAGGGGGAGAAAGCTTTAAGACAGAAACCTTGAGGAACAGCCTCTGGATTCCCTTTGAGATCAGGTGACAGGAAAGCCTACAGGGCCTTTCCAAAATGGCTTGGATCCCAGCTTGGCTGCTGCCACTCTGTAAATAAAGCTGAAAAGGAGCTCCTGCAAACACTTCCCCAGACATCTGCAGTGCACATAGAACTCTGTTGTAGGAGAAACTGCAGCCAGCCTGTCCAAGCCGCAGTAGCCCTGGCCCTGGTGCCCAGACCAGCCCACATGAGCATGTGCAACACGCATTTCTTCCCTGAGCCAAGCCACCAAGCCTGCCTCTACACCCAGACGGCTGACAGAGAGAGAGAGAGAGAGAGAGAGAGAGAGAGCTGACCCAGACACACCAATGAGGAAAGTACACGCAGCAGAGCCAGCCGCCTGATCCAATAGGACCTTGGGGCATGATATAAAGGCGGGTCTAACTTCCTGAATAAACCAGTCTGTTGCTACTCACTGACTCCCGGTGCCTGAGTCCTTGGTGAAGCATCTCACCCCCTACCCCAAGGGGTGTCCGAGCAGGGTAACCCGGAATACTCTGTTCCACTTTTCTGGGTCCTGGAGGGTAATCAAGCACACTGGGAACTGTAGGGAGAGATCTCACATATCTGCAACACTGACCACACCTGTTTGGGCGTGGTCACAGGTTCATGGGTGGGAGAGACAAAAGGGAAAGGGAAAGGGGCGCTCCCTGCGATAGAGATCTGAGTAGAACAGAGCACTGACCTCAGTTCTCGGCTTCCCATGTAAGTGACTTCTCTCTCTCTCTCTAATAAAGTATCATACTCCCCCCTTCCCAGTATCCTCCAACTCTGGGGAAGGCACGCAGGTTCTTGATGTCATATTTTCCTTGAAAACAAGACATTGCAGTGGGTCACACTTCCACAAGTAGGTACTTATTTCCCAACAGCACAGGGGAGGAACACACTGTGAGTGACACGGGAAGGTTCAGCTGAACCTACATGGGATGACATACATCTTCATAAGATATTTTGTCCTGGAAAAGCCAAAAGGGACAGTGAGAGTATCTTGAGGCAGTTCTGTGGGTCTGATGTTATCTGTACTGTTCCCATGTCCTTGACTGTAAAGACTCGTTCCTGGATCAATTTTCTTTCTTTTGTCTTTGCCACCAAATAATACAATGCCCCTCCAAATGGGACAGAAAGCCTTCTTCAGACGGAGATGTGTAAGAACTCTGGTTTGATACCTCCAGATGGTATGGCCACTGGAAGAAGCCTTCAGTGATAGGGTGACCCCAGTGAAGAATTCCCTAGTAAGGATATTATATGGATTGATAGCCAAACCAGCAAAGAAATTGCAATTGGCTTCTTCCAAAACCGGACAAGGTTACTATTGGCCTCAAACCTTAGATTGCCAACACCACCAGATGGGTTAAACGCTAGATGCTGACACGGTCAATTCACGGATCTCTCTGACACATTAAGAGTCAGGGACAAAGTTTACACACACTCAAAGCTATGGAATGTAGTTCCAATTCTAATTGGTCTTAATAATAAAAACCAGGAGCCAGATACAGGGGTTAATGCTGAAAGATCAGAGAAGCAGCCAGCCACTAATTCTTACCTCTACTGAATCCTCAGGCCAAGGGGCGATCCTGTCCCTATGAATCCTCAGACTAAATGCCATAAGCGCCTGTCTCCTTCGCCCTGTGTTCCTCTCTCTGCCCAGCCATTTCACTCCTGTCTCCACCTCCCAAGTACTGGGATTAAAGTGTGAGCCACCACTGCCTGGCCTCTATGGCTAACTAATGGCTTAGCTCCACACTCTTTAGACAAGCATTACTTGTGAAGGGTCCAGGGAATGGAGGTCAGTATTAGCGGTGAGATGCCACCACCAGGCTCATTTAGGTGAAAAAGCTAAAAGCTTTAAATCGACAACGGGAAGCTAGGCATGATGGTGTACCCCTGAAACGTCAGCATTTGAGGAAGAGACAGAAAGATCAAAGGTTCAAGACCTCTCTGGGGTCTATGGTAAGTCTCAAGCTAACTTGAGCAACACACGCACATTGAGACTGTAGCCGGCAAGGAAGATAGGAAGGGGAGAGAGAGAGGGAGAAGAGAGAGAGAGAGAGAGAGAGAGAGAGAGAGAGAGAGAGAGAGAGAGGGACAGAGAGACAGAGAGACAGAGAGACAGAGAGACAGAGAGGGAGAGGGGGGAAGAAAATCATAAATAAAATTAAGAGTAAATGATTGTCAATGTAGCAGGAAAGTAGCAGGGTATCAGTAATGGAGATGCTAGACACTCTAATTAATGTCTCACAAATGTTTTTTTTTTGAGATGGGATCTTCTTCTGCATTGGCCACGGGCTACAGGCCCACACAACTGTGACCTGAATATTTCAAATATTCAGCCTGGTGGTGGCATCTCACTGCTAATACTCACCTCCAATCCCTGGACCCTTCACAACAAGAAGAAGCACAAATAAAGCTTGTCTGAAGAGAGTGGAGCTAAGCCATTAGTTAGCCATAGAGGCCAGGCAGTGGTGGCTCACACACTTTAATCCCAGTACTTGGGAGGTGGAGACAAGGGGATGGTTCTGACTAAGGTGGAGAAAAAGAGACGACCAAGGAAGGCAAAGAGAGAGCAGAAAGAACTTAGTCGAAATCAAAGGCAAAGTCGAGAAATTTACCCAAGAGCAAAATACAAGATAGCAGAGGCAAGCACAAACACAAACAGGAAAGACACCAACTTAAAAGACTGCAGAGTCATGGAACTCAAGGATCCTAAGAATGAGATTTGCAAACTCCTGACCAACTGATGCAGGCTGTGCCGACAGAGCAAAATGCACATTTACTGGTTAGCACAAGGCCACATTTACAGGCTTTCACAATCCACAGGACAGCACCAGCAAGATGGCTTAGTGGGTGTCAGTGTTTGACGCCAAGCCTGACACTGTGTTCCATCCCTGGAACCCACAAGGTGGAGGGAAAAATGACTTCTACAAGTTGTCCTCTGACTTCCAAACACTTCCTGTGGTATGAACAAACAAAAGAAGTAAATGAAGTAAAATGATGGTTTTAACCATATTGTTGACAGTTACATAAAGAAATCTGGAGGACCAACAGAGACTGGGTGTGTAGCACAGTATTAGAGCTCTTGCAAGGCCACAGGGTCAACCCCCAGCAGTGACGTGAATGGTTAATACTGACTGTCGAATCGACAGGATCTAGAATCACCTAGAAGATAACCCTGTAGCATGCCTGTGAGGGAGTTTCTGGTTGTAACTGACCTACTCTACGAGTGAAAAGGAGAAGGGGAGTTTGAGCTGAATAGTGTCCATCTGCCTTTGCTTCCTGGATACAGATGCATTGTGATTAACCACATCATACTCCTGCTTCCATGCCTTCCCACTGTGAGGCTCTGTGTCTGCCTTAACCAAAACAGACATCTCCATTCTTGAGCTGCTCCTCATCAGGTATTTTGGTTACAGCCGCCAGGAAAATAACTATACACTAATCATGCATCTGATGTGGAGCTAAAAAGGAAAATAACAATATGCTAATAGTGTATCTGATAAGGAGATAAAATTCGGAATATACTTTTTAAATGCTTGCAACTCAAAAGCAAATATAGACAAAAGATCCAAATAGACATTTCACCAAAAATGACATACAAATGTACAGAATGTCTATGAAAAGGTGCCCTATGGTTTTACTCATTATTAACTCAAATCACAGTGAGGAGTTGCCCTGCTTGAGGGGCTGCCTAGTCTCTGGTTCAGCCCGAAACAAACACATGAAACAGTACTTCAAGCCAGGCAACCTGAAGTGCACACCTTTAATCCCAGCACTTGGGAAGCAGAGGCAGGTGGATCTCTGTGAGTTCCAGGACACCCAGGGCTACAAAGAGAAGCCCTGTGTTGAGAAACAAACAATATCAGCAAAAGAACAGTACTTCCTATTCGTTAGGATGGGGATGACCAGAATAATAAAATTAGTAGGGCATCTTCCTGAATGGAAGCACGTATTTATCTAGTAGGACTGGGCAAGGTGGCACATGACTTTATTATTGGCACTGTCAACCTGAGCTCAATCAGTAGAGCCTACGTGATGGGAGGAAAAGACAGACTCCCAAGAGTTGTCCTCTCTCTCTCTCTCCCTCTCTCCATCTCTCCCTCTCTCCCTCTCTCTCTCTCTCCTCTCTCTCTCTCTCCCTCTCTCCCTCTCTCCCTCTCTCCCTCTCTCCCTCTCTCCCTCTCTCCCTCTCTCCCTCTCTCCCTCTCTCCCCTCTCTCTCTCTCACACACACACATATACACACACACATACCCCCCTATCCACATACAGAAAGAGATGGGAGAAGGGAGGGAGGGGGAGGGAGGAAGAGAGAAGAAAAGAGAAAGTAAAAAGCTTTTCATCCTTCAGTGGACAAAGTGCACATCTTGGTCAAATTGTCAAAACTAGTATCACCAATGTGAGGCAGACAGATCCTGTGGATGGTGTGCTAATCCAATAACTTAACTCATCATTTTTTTTATCGTTTTGATCAAAGCTCTGTAACCCAAATATAATCTTGAGAAGAGTATCAAGCAAATTCAAAACGAAATCATTCTCTCTATTAAGAAAGGAAGGAAGGAAGGAAGGAAGAAAGAAAGAAAGAAAGAAAGAAAGAAAGAAAGAAAGAAAGAAAGAAAGAAAGATCAGCTCCCTTCAAAAATGCCAGTGCTGTAAAGGTCATGGATATTTTCCCCATGAAACGGATTGAAGGAACATGGCATGCAATGGGGAGCAGACTGCAGCCTCTAGTGGAGGAAGAAGTCAAGTGCTGTGAGGGGGGCCTCATGAGGCAGAGGTGAAGAGGAATGAACTCTGGATCCTTTTAAATACACTGTTTCAGTGTTAGGTTCCTGACACTGGCAACTGTAGACTAGCAATATACAATGAAACGCTGGGACGCAAGGGAGTGGAATACATGCAGTTCATCCCCAAATAGCTCAGACACAGTCAGCCTCTTTAACCGTGAATTAGATAAGTGAATCTGGATGGAAGATAGACAGGTGTTTTGGGTACAAACCTTGCAACCTGCCCGATGGACGTTTGACATTATTTGCAAATAGCAATTTTTTTTAAAAAATGTTTTATGGGGGCTGGAGAGATGTCCTGGTGGCTGGGAGCACTTGCTGCTCTGCCAGACCACAGAGAGCCCGGTCGGTCACAGCACCCACACTGGATGACACTGACCATGAGCACCTGATGCTCTGAAGGGGCTTCCAAGCCCCAACTTATTCCTTTTCTGGTCATGTCCCCACATGTGACCACGCCCAAAAGGGCGTGCTATAGGTGCGGAGGGTGAATATATCACTACAGAGAGAAGGATGTGAAGGACAGCCAGGTTCTGGCCAGTGGTCTAGACAACAAGCTATGAGAGGATTTGGAGCCACTGAAGACGATTACAGCCCATAGGAGGCCGCACCTCTTTTGAGGCCTTAGTGTCCGAGGTCAGCACACCAAGACTACTGGCCACCGGGGCCGTATTGTGGGTGTATCCAAGAAGAAATGAGTTCCTGGGCCTTCGCTGTTAATAGTTTATATACCTGGGGGGGGCAGCATTTCTCTGTGTAGCCCTGGCTGTCCTAGAACTCAAGAGTGCTGGGATTAAGGCATGTGCCACCACCATCCACTTAACTTTTTTTTTAACCAATAAATTTTTTGAGATTCTTTTCTACCACCAACTACATACAGATCATGAATATTTACTTACTGCTACAAAACTGACTATATGACAACTCATGTATCTATTTTATTATTGACATACATTTGTGCTCCTCTGTGCTTTTGTCATTCATTATTTAACACTGTGCCTACTGACATTCTTGTCTCTCTTAATGAACATGTGTATGAGTTTCCTCTGGCACACTTTTCTAGGAGTACGAGTAAGATGGCTTTGGGGGCTCAAGGAAAAATAGCTCAGTGATTGACTGATTGAAAGGCAAAAGGCCCAGCATTGAAAAAGCAAAGAGGCCGAGTGGTGGTGGTGCACGCCTTTAATCCCAGCACTCGGGAGGCAGAGGCAGGTGGATCTCTGTGAGTTCGAGGCTGGGCTGGACCGACAGCCTCAAAAACAATACAGAGAAACCCTGTCTCGTAAAAATCAAAAAAAAAAAAAAAAAAGAAGAAGAAGAAAAAAGAAAAAGCAAAGAGGGTGAAGGGGTTGTCTTGCACAGTCTTTTCAGGGCGCTCTAAAGGAATCTCTTTCATAGAGAATAATGAAAAAGGTCAAAGACAAAGAAAATTTACTAACAGGAACAATAAATGGAACCTCCAAAACTAAAAGTCCTCGAGCTGGGCATAGTAGCATATGCTTTTAATCTCAGAACTTGTGAGGTAGAAGCAGTGGATCTCTGTGAGTTTGAGGCTAGCCTGGTCTACATAATGTGTTCCAGGACAGCCAGAGGTAAATAGTAGGACCCTATCTCAATAGATAAAAGACAGACAGACAGACAGATGGATAGACGTGGCGATATTTTGTTTATGATCTAACAAATAAAGCTTGCCTGAAGATCAGAGTGCAAAGCTAGCCACATTAGTTAGCCATAGAGGCCTGGCATACACCTTTAATCCCAGCACTCAGGAGACAGAGGCAGACAGATCTCTGTTAGTTCAAGGCCACCCTGGGCTACAAGACAGTGAATCAGCCTAAGAGAGAAACAGAGCTCACACAAAGGTGACCCCAGTACTTGGGATCCCATGCCTTTAATCCCAGCCCTAGAGAGGAATATAAAACGGGAGGAGACAGGAGCTCAGTGCAGTCTGAGATTTGGTGCAGACAGATGCAAGGCAGACTCAGAACAGGATCTGCCCTTTGGTCTGAGCATTGGTAGAGGTGTGAATTCTCTAGTGGTTGGCTGCTTTGCTTCTCTGATCTTCAGCTTTATACCCAATATCTGTCTCTGGTTTTCTATGATTAATACCAACTAGAATTCATGCTACAGATAGATAGATAGATAGATGATAGATAGATGATAGATAGATAGATAGATAAAATAATTAGTCTCATTTTCCCATTCACTGCCCCACCTCATTCTCTCATCCTGTTTATAAAGAATTTGCAAAAGCAATATGTAGGAACTGGAAAGATGGCTCACAGTTATCAGCACTTGTTGCTCTTCTAGAGTATTCAAATCCAATTCCCAGAACCCACATGCCAACTCACAACTGTCTGTCACTCCGGTTCCAGGAGATCCAATGCTCATTTACAACCTTCACAGGCAGTGCACATATGTGGTACACAAATACATGAGGCCAAAATACCCATACACATAAAATAAATAAATTACATATGTGTATATATTTATATATACATACATATAGTGTCACATATTTTCTAAATATTTTCACTTTTTCTAAAAATAGAGTAAAGCTGTGAGTTAACACAAATGATGAACAATAGAGTTAAATTCTCTGGGTGCAAATCTCAAGCCTGTAATCCCAGTACTCTAGTGGATGAAGCAGGAGGGCTTCTTCAAGTTCAAAAGCAACCTTGGCTCTATAGCAAGTACCAGGTTACCCAAAGACACCTAGGCAAGACCCTATCTCAAAAACACCACCACCAAAAAAATTAACTTGCAATTAAAATATTCACCTGAAGAACCTGCCATTATAGGACACAAAAGCTGCACTTGCAGGAGATAAATAACGCTCTAAATTCCCACTGAACTCTTAGGGACTGTCTCTTAATAGCATATGATGTCACTGCTTTTCAAGTGAAAGCTGTAGAAAATAAGTTTAAGACATATTGGCAAATATCTATATAAAGTAAGCTGAGAGTTTCTGTGTGTGTGTGTGTGTGTGTGTGTGTGTGTGTGTGTGTGTGTGTGTGTGTGTGTGCTGGACCCCACACGTAGAAAGATAGGCCTGGAATGATTTGATTTTGGCTAAGCACAGACAAAATTGTCCTCGCAGCTCTCAACAGGATAGACAATGTCTGCAAGTTCAAAATAAAAAACAAGCACACGCTGGTCAAGCTATCCAGTGACAATCAGAAGGAAAATAAGATAATTAGGTTCTGTAATCTACGAATAGCCTCTTATGAATCAAACATCCACTCTCACTATGATATTTTGAAACTCTGAGACCTGGTTTTCCACGGCCCCTATTTTAAAAGGCGTGAGAGCAAAGCTAAGTCTGTAGTTGCAAACACACACAGAGCTATTACTTAGGCCCTGGTTCTCATAGTCTGGGTCCTTGTGCATGTCACATGGCTACATGATATTCCCTAGTCATGGATTTTGCTGTTTGATCTGGGATTCCGCTTGAAGATATTCCAGGGGCCTGGGCTGCTCTCTAAACACAGTAAGCCTACATGTGAAGCAGCTCAAATGTCCAAGTGCTTCCATCAACAGTCACTTCAAAAGTCATAATAACTTACAGGTGTGAGCGTGGAAATGCCCTCTGCACTCCTCTGCCCCTTCTTGAACTCTGCTCCCTCTCTCTAGACCATTTTTTTTAAACACTGAATTCTTAAGTTTGCTTGGCATTTCTCCGATTTTCTCTTCCTTGGCTTTGGGGCTCTTAAGACAACACTCGCACTCTCCTAGGAAACACAGAAGCAGGTTAAAACGCTTCAGCGTGTCAGCTCTTTGGTTTCCTTAAGTCCTTGTGCTATGTATCAGTTTCCTCAAAGTAGAGAGAAAACAATTTAAATTCTCCTTGAGAAGATACCTACTAAGGAATTAAGAAGATAGGTGGGTAGTAAAGTCTTTCCTGGTTCCAATCCTGGGAAATGTTTGATGGACTATAACATCTGCCTGGTTTCTACCACTGCTGAAGACAAAGCTCTCCAGCTTTACTGCCATCTCCAAAAAGCAATGAGCTGTGTGTGAAAGCAGCTTAGCCCAGCACCTGCACTAGGATTCCTCAAAGTGGCATCGTGACCTTTAGTGCAAGCCATTTCTCCACTGCAGGGTGGTTCAGCGTGCTGCAGAACGCCAGTGGCGTGCCTAGCTCCTACGGTCTGGATAGCAGTAGCACCCATGCCCATCACCCCCACACGGCGTCAACCTGTGGGACAACATTACCTCCGGTTGCGAGGAGGAAGTCTTAGTGAGCCACGCCCCCTACAGGGTGTTTGAGCACCTGGTCCCTAGTCGGTGCCACTGCCCGTGGAGGTAGTAGAACAGCCCGATTGGAGGAAGTACTCCTCTGGGAATGAATCTTAAAAGTTCACAGCTTCTCTTCACTTCCAGGTTGATCTTTCTGTGTTGAGTTTGCAGCTGGAGGTAAGATGCCTCGGCTTCCT
Organism: Mesocricetus auratus; assembly: GCF_017639785.1. Lineage (NCBI taxonomy): Eukaryota > Metazoa > Chordata > Mammalia > Rodentia > Cricetidae > Mesocricetus > Mesocricetus auratus. The sequence continues at coordinate 1,920,284 of NW_024429180.1, forward strand.
GCCCGGGCTGCCTGTTGCCATGTCCTCCTTGCTGTTATGGACTCTACCCTTCTGGAATTGGAAGCCAGAATAAACTTTCTCTTCTTTTTTGGGGGGGTGGGGTGGGGACGGCAGTGGTTAGAGACAGGGTTTCTCTGTGTGGCTTTGGAGGCTGTCCTGGAACTCACTCTGCAGACCAGGCTGGCCTCGAACTCACAGAGATCCGCCTGCCTCTGCCTCCCGAGGGCTGGGATTAAAGGTGAGCACCACCACCACCACCACCACCACCACCACAGGGCAACAAACTCTCTCTTAAGTTGCCTTGATTATGGTATTTTATCACAGCGACAAAAAGTAACTGATACATAAAGATGGGGAAAAAAGATCACAAATCTACATAAAAAATATTTTCTGACCTTGAGACTAGAAAAAAATAGAATGTACAAGAGAACCAACCAAATGAAGTAACTAAATTTGTGTTAATTGCTGAATAGAGGGATAGCAGCATAGTACCAGAGTACTATTAAATAGTCGAAAATACAAAGAGGGTCCTTCTGTGCATATGTGCTTATCTTATTGGTTGATTAAATAAAGCACTGTTGGCCAATAGGGAAGCAAGATAGGTAGGACTAAGAGTAGAGGAGGATTCTGGGAAATAGAGGCACAGTCACTCACGATGTAGGACGCGGGAGAAGTAACATGCCTGGACCCTTCCTCCGGTAGGATTAGACCACATGGAAATACTTAGATTAGCAATTATGGGTTAAATACTTAAGTCATAGCTAGCCAGTAAGAAACCAAGCAAAAGGCCAACAGCTTCATAATTAATATAGCCTCCTGTGTGTTCATTTGGGACTGATGTGGCACTGGAACCAAGCTGATGGGAAGACTGCACTTTACAAGTATCTTCAAGGCCAAGTGCAGCAAGGAGTTTGTTGTTTAATCTCTTCTGCATTCAGAAGAGTGCTTCAAATGGAGGGAAGAAACCCAACACTAGAAACATGTAGATAATGACAGAAGAAAAATTTTAGAAATTAACACAGTTTCCGAAATGCAATTAGGTTGGAATGGATCAAAATAATCCACTGAGTTGCTGAGAAAGTCATTATAAAATAATACTGTAAGAGTAATTTTTCCAGACTGGAGAGATGGCTCAATGGTTAAGAGTACTTACTGGACTTCCAGAGGTCTTGAGTTCAATTCCCAGCAACCACATGATGGCTCACAACCATCTACAATTCAATCTGGTGCCCTCTTCTGGCATGTAGGCAGAACACTGTATATGTGATAAATAAATAAATCTTTTTTACAAAAAAAGAGTAATATTTTCAGACTAGAGAGATGGCTCAACGGTTAAGAGTACTGACTGGTCTTCCAGAGGTCCTGAGTTCAATTCCCAGCAACTACATGGTGGCTCACAACCCTGTAATGAGATCTGCTACAATTCTTCTAGCCTGCAGGCATACTTGCAGGCAGAACACTGTATACATAAATAAATAATAAACAAATGTCTTTAAGAAAGAGTAATTTTTCACCCTGACTATGTGTGTGCATGGAAGCATGGAAGCCAGAAGTCCACCTCTAGTGTAGCCTTTAGGAAGCTTGTTCTCTGAGACAGGGTATCTATCTCCCTGGGACCTGGGGCTTGCCAATGAAGCTAGACTGACTGACTGGCCAACAAGCCTCAGAGAGCTGCCTGTCACCATTTCCCCAGTGCGGAGATTAAAAATGTATGCCGCTGCCGGGTACCAGTCTAATGGGTAGAAAACAGAGGGGTTCTGTGTTGTTGTTGTTTCTATTTTTTATTTTTTGTTTTGTTTTTTGGAGTTTTTTGTTTTGCTTTTGGAGGGGTTTTGTTCGTTTGGGTATTTTTTATTTTGTTTTGTTTTAGTTTTGGTTTTTCAAGACAGGGTTTCTCTGTGTAGCCCTGGCTGTCCTGGAACTCACTTTATAGACCAAGCTGACCTCAAACTCACAAGATCCGCTTGCCTCTGCCTCCCAAGTGCTGGGAATAAAGGTATGCATCATTACCACCTGACCAAGGAAACAGTGTTTCTTGGAGCTGGAGAATTGACTCAGTAATTAACAGTATTTACTGCTTTTGCAGACCACCCAAGTTCAGTTCCTAGAACCTACATCAGGTGGCTCACAACCATCTGTAACTCCAGTTCCAGAGATCCCAATGAACCTCCACAGGCCTCCACAGGCACCAGGCAGACACATAGTTTACATAAATATATGCTGACAAAAGCCCATACATATAAAATAAAATTGAGAAAGAAAGAAGGGATGGAAGGGGAGGGAGGGAGAGAGGAAGGAAGGAAGAAAAGAAGGAAGGAAGGAAGGAAGGAAGGAAGGAAGGAAGGAAGGAAGGAATAAGGCAAATGAGACAGCTCAGCAAGTAAAGACAGTTTCCGTCAAGGTTTATGACTGGGTTTCAATTCCCAGGACCCACTTGGTGGAAGGAGAGAAGCAACTTTTGCAAGCTGCCCTTTAATCCCAGCACTCAGGAGACGGGAGCAAGAGGATCTCTGTGAGTTCAAAGCCAGCCTCGTCTGTATTGCAAGTTGCAGGGCAACCAAGGCTACTTGGCAAAGCCCTGTCTCAAAACAAACAAACAAATAAATAAATAAAGGGAAAAACTAATTAGAAGTTGGATTCCATTAATAGTTTCCATGATGAGATGGGACTCAATGTCAAGTACAAACACTACCCACCCCCTCTTGACGTGGACCTGGACAAGAAGCTTGACTCAACCCCATTAAACCCATCAGAGGTAAGGACATGTCCAGCAGCCCCACGAAAACAACCTAGGATAAACAAGCAGGATGGGTCAAGGAAACTGACCGGATTATAGAATGCTAGCTAAACCAGTACCCCCACGTCCTCCTACCCAGACTGCTCTACCCGACATTACTCTTTTTACAGGAATAACTGGCAGGGTACGGTGATGCATGCCTTTAAGCCCAGCACTCAAGAGGCAACGGTGGAGAGATATATATGAATTTGAAGCTGGGCCAGACATAGAAAGTTCCGGGCCAGCCAAAGCTACTTAGAGATCCTGTTTTAAAAACAACAACAACAACAAAAAGAAAATAATGAAGACATTACATGAAGCTTGGCTTCAGAGCATGAGGAAATAAAGCTATGACTGAACTAACTGAAAGTTTTGGAATGTGATATGCCAGGTGCTGAAAGAGAACTGTCCCTATAGTTGTACTCAGCTGTGGACCATTCATGCTATGCTACAGAAGTTCCAGCCAAGATGCACTGGCCAGTGCAATAGTGATACGGACTGTTTTGGGTGCAACTAACAACTTCTTAATTGCATTTAATGCCCACCCCCATGGGGGGTAGAAAATTAATATCAGGTACTCTAAGCCACGACAAACCCCTGTGGCTGAGGAGGTCACAACTACCGTTGTTCTGTTGAATGGTATGATGTACCTGCCAAACTGCCTCCTAAACATTTGTACTCACACCTATAGAGTACCACTACTGCTGGCCTTGCTTGTGGGAAAACTTGTCACAACTGATTAAACCGCTGAGAACGAGTGACAGTTGAGGCAGCATGACCGCCCAATGTTCAAATAAGGATCATGGACATGCCCCCCTCCCTTCCAAGGCTCTGGGGACATTGTGAAAAAAAAAAAAGTAGGCAGACAGAATGTAAGAGCTGAAGAGAGTGGACTGTGGCGTGGCAATTTTTCCTCTGGACGTAGCATGGTGCTATTTCGGACCTTTACTGGAAGCTGTTGCAACTACAGAAGATCAGTACAGTAGCAGCCAGGTTTTCGGTGCAGACACTGGGACTCTTAGCACACTCCCTAGCAGATGGAGAAAAGGAAGGTCAGGGTACCCTCCCCTGAGCTGCACGTGATCTGGGGAGACGCTAGAGTATATAAAAAGTGACAGGGATGTTGAAAGTGGGGTTCCTTTTTGCAGTGTCAGTGAGGTTGCCGTCTGTCTTAGTTACTGTTCTGCTGTCGTGAAGCGGCGCCGTGACCAAGGTGTCTCTTATAAAAGAAAGCATTTGCCAGGTGGTGGTGGCCCACGCTTTTGATCCCAGCCCTCGGGAGGGGCAGAGGCAGGTGGATCTCTGAGTTCCAAGCCAGCCTGGACTACAGAATGAGTTCCAGGATAGCCAACCAGAGCTACACAGAAACCTGTCTTGAAAAACCAAATAGAGAGAGAGAGAGAGAGAGAGAGAGAGAGAGAGAGAGAGAGAGAGAGAGAGAGCATTTAATCAGGAGCTTGCTTACCATTTCAGAGGGTTTAATCCATTATCATCATGATGGGAAGCAGACAGACAGGCACAATGCTGGAGTGGCCAGAGCTTTATATTCCCATCTGTAAGCAACAAGCACAGAGAGAGAACCAGTGGGCCTGACAGGGGTTTTGAAACCTCAAAGGCCACCCCCAATGACACATCTCTTCCAACAAAGCCACACCTCTTAATCCTTACCATATAGATCACCAACTAGGGACTAAACATGCAAATATATGAGCCTATGGGGGTCACTGTCATTCAAACAAGCAAGCCATCCATGATGGGTGGGGCTTTGCAGTGACACAGATGCTTAGCAGTCAGTCATGCTTCTGTAAGCAACCACCCATGTGTGTTCTGTAACAAATTCACTGGCCTCAACAAGCCAGACTTCAGTGAATTTACACTTCAGTCTGGTGTTGATATCCATCACAGGAAAATGGGCTCTTGTTTGGGTCTTCTTAGGATAATTTATACTCCAGGTTAGATGACCTAGGAGCTCATCCCATCTCAATGTAGGAACACACCCCACCTATACAGTCTAAGCTGTTTAACTGGACTCCACAGATACCTTAACGAATCTGTAAGGATAAGAAGACAATCGCCTGAACTGTACTCATCTGAGAGACTCAAAAGCCTCTCAAGACTATCTTAAGCAAAGACAAGATCAAGTAACGTAATCTACAAACAAAGAGTTTGGAGCAGAGGGATATCTTTAAAGGCACCGGAGATCCTGGTTCTAGGAATTCTCTCTCGCTCAAACTACTTTGAGTTCAAATCTGTGTTCAAAGAAGAAAGAGCACTTTAAGTAAAAAAATAAATAAATAATTTTAAAAAGCTATTTATATCAAAGCTAGTGACAGAATATATTAAACACCAATTTGGAATCTTCTGACAGACAAGCACCTATGAGCCCAGCAAAGCCTTGGCATCTTCATAATGTCAACACAGTCATAACAAGTTGTATTCAGTAAAAGTAGCCACACAGAAGAGATGTCTGAAAGAAAGGGAATATCCCTCCACATTCTCAATAGTATATACAGATCATAACAATGAGACATGGCAAAACCTACAGACCGAAGTAAATAGTTGGAGAAAAGCAGGGCATAGCAGTACATGCCTGTACCTCTAACACTTGCAGAGACAATGGGATCAGGAATTCAAGAACGGTCGTCAAGGCGAGTCCCAGGCCAGCTTTGGCTAAGTGGGACCATATCTCAAACTTGAAATTGAAAGCTGGAGGTGAGATTTGAAATGTAATAGATGACTGTACTGCTATGGAAAACACCAAAGATATCTTTGCACACCCTATAGACGTCTTAAGACTTACCAGTATTAGAGATGACCTGTTGAGAAACAGGGCAAGAATCAGGACTAATTTAACTAAAGCGTCAAGGCATGAGAGTGAGATGCCAAAACTTTAAGTTGAGACTGCTGGAAATTCACTACTTAGAAAAGTGAGCTGTCATTCAGGTTGATAGCCACGTTTTGCTAACGTATTACACTGAAGGTAATTACACCCATTCAATGATGTTTTAAAATCAAAACTTTGACTCTAGCCAGGCGGTGGTGGTGCACGCCTTTAACCCAGCACTCGTGAGGCAGAGGCAGGTGGATCTCTGTGAGTTCCAGGCTAGGCTGGTCTGACAGCCTCCAAAACAATACAGAGAAACCCTGTCTCGTAAAACAAAAAACAAAACAAAACAAAACAAAACAAAACAAAAAAACCTTTGACTCTATGAGAACCCTCAGTTATTTTTAATAACTGAAAATTTCTACATTTTCCTTTGGCGTAGGTGTTTAAAAAGCACACACACACAGAAATAGAACACCCACAGAAATCTTTCTCAGAATGACACCCAACATGAAAAAAAAGAAAAAAAAACAATCACACCAAAACCAAAGCTGAGTATGAGACTAATTCTCTCTCTCTGAGAGGAAAAAAAAAAAAAAGAGAGAGAGAGAGACAATACCACTGCAGTTTGGTCCACTTTCCATACAATATGTCCTTTCAGTTCGAGATACTGCCTTGAGGCCTTATCTTCGGTCCTCAAAATGCCAGGAAAACCTTTCTAAAGTTTTTGCTAGGAAAGACAATGAATACAAAAATTTCAGTGGTTTGGTGAGTCCGTATCCAAAAATACAAGCCTTCGCTTTCCTACTTTTTAACCAGAAGCAGCATCCATCCTCACATCCAAAAAAAAAAAAAAAAAAAAAGGAGGGGGTAGAAGGGTCACAGCAGTGACAGCAGCCACAAATATTTGAAGGAAAAAGGGACATAAAGGAAAACGAGTTAAAAGAGGAAACCGGATCCCAAATTACCGAGTATGCACCCTATATTAATATATACTGTGCAGAGCACTTGATCTCTCTTTATGGGCTGGATAAAGGCTCTTCTGAGGCATTTCTAATTAGGGATGACTACAAGGAGCCAAAGGGGAAGGGGGGGTGGAGACTCCAGAAGGTGCTGCGATCTGGGGGGGGGGGGGGCGGGAGGGCCAGTCTCCTTGCTGCAATTTCTCAGCCAAAGAAATAACCTCACAGTTACATGGAGGTACTTCGGGTGTCGGTTAAATTTCCTCCTCCTCTTTACGAATTCGTATTATTTTTAAAACACTTGACACGTGTTTAAACACTTGCCTAGCTCCTCGGTTTCAGGAAACAGTGCATGTTCAGCTGAGTGGGGGGGGGGGGTAGGCTTGCAGGGAGAGAAGCATGTAATGAGGAAGTTAACAAGGGTTGATATTTTTTTTTACAAGATTCTTTAAAAACTGAAAAACCTCTTTAAACACCAGGAATAGCTTAAATAATTCACTCTGGGCCTGAGGGTCCCATGTGGACAGTCTCCTCTCTGGTCTGCTCCTGGCAGGGTTCTCCTGGGTTTCAACCACATGACAGTGGGCCCAGCAAACCCCACCGAATAAGACTCCAGGCCTCACCCTCGCGCGCGTGCGCTTGGTTCCCCCTGGTCTTCAAGGTGCACCACGGAGGGCTGCCCCTGGCTTGTGCCACATGGAGCTTAGGCCCACTGGGTGTCCAAAGGATGGAAGTGCGAGCCCGGAAGTGAGCCCAAGTATCCCTCCACAGGCCCCAGGGATTCACTTCCGGACTCTGGAAAAAAGGACCAAGCCTATGCAGCTTGAGGCCTCATACAGGGCTGCTGAGTAGGTTAACCCTTGGCCCACTGCCCCAGCCTTGGCCATTGTTTTTTGTTTTGTTTTTTTCCGTGGGGAGTTGATGGGAGTTGCTTTCTCTCGGGTCCTTCACAATCCCTGGGGTCCCGCAGCTGCAAAGCAAGGAAGGAACGCGCAGGACCCTCCTGGGGAAGGAGGAAGGCCCCAGCCGCACCAGGCTGGCCACGGGGAAGCTCGCACCTGCCCCGCCCACCTCCAGAGGGGCGTTAGCCTGGGCCCGCCCCCCCCCCCCCCTTCCCGGTCCCTCGCTGAGCCGCTCAGGTGCGCAGAACCCAGAACCTTTCGGTCCTCGAATGCCCCTGGCCAGTGGATGGTCGGGGAGCCCTCGACCAAGCCGGCCTCTCCGCGGCAAGATCCTGTGTTCTCAAGAAGGAAGTGTGATGGAGGAGTTCGACCTGCTTCACTTCCAGGGTTGAAAGCCCAGAAGCCGTCGGCTCGCACGGAGAAGTGGTCGGTCAGCGGGCACCCGACACCCGCCGCTGATGAAAATAATTGTTCGCGAACTCACTGTCCAAGGGCGCACGTGCGCGCAAGCGAACGCACGCAACACACACACACACACACACACACACACACCACACACACACACACACACACACACACACACACACACACACACGCCTCTCTAGCTGCCCAACCTTAGTATTCTGAACGTGCAGTTTTCAACAACTTGCTTGACACAATAACAAAGACATGTAAATGCCAGGACGCAGACTTCACTTTTTAACCTGCTGAGAGGAGCCACTTTCAAAGCTTCCCCACCGCGAATAAACTGACAAAAAATATGGGGTGCACTTATAAATTAAACACCTAACCCTCAAAGCAACATTCGTTAATCAGGCTTCTAAAGCAATAGACATCTCTCTGTCTTTTTCTATTCACCCAAATAATGCCCCAAAAAGGAACCCCCTTCACACAAGAGAGAGCTGGGGGGAAAATGAATTATAACCATTGCTAGTAAAACTCATCTTAAATCAATAGAACACCACTTGAACTTGAGTTCCCATTGTTTCACTGGACCATCAATGTTTTTAATTAAACAGAGCTACCCTTTCTGCTAAAACATTACATAAAAGGGTTAGGTTTCTACTTTTGTTGAGGCAGCTGGCGTTTGTTGGCTGTTGTGTTTGAGCAACAGACTGTTCAATAGAAGCGAGAAATAGCTCAACGCGCTCTTAATAGACCTGTTTCGACAATGTACCTTGAAAAGGAATACATTGTGTTATTGTGTTAGTTTGCTACAAACCTATTAGAAGAAAAATAGCATCCATCAGGTCTAACAAAACGCATTTGTATTATACGCACTTATCTGCTTCAAATACACTTCTTGGCACAATGTCTAGGATTCAACTAGATCATCAAGAGCTAGACAGAAGAACACATACCAGTTAGGTAATGATACACAGGCTAAAAAAAATACTAAAGGAAAGTTTAGGCCGGCGGTAATAGAGACCTTTTGTTTTTTTATGAAAATGCAAGTAGTCTTACTTTACTTGAAAATGCATTACAAACTTGACAGTTTCTTTGACAAAATTTTTTTAAAGATTTGTGTCTTGTGAATATTGATCCAGATCCCACAGTAGGAAAAATCTGATTCACTTTCGATAACAATTTCTTTCGGAGAAGGACCCAGGATAGAAATACAGCATTTTAAAAGCAGAATTAAGCAGCACAAAGATCCGGGTCCTTTAGGGAAATGTGCGAAACAAGCAAATCGAAAGCAAGGGTTCCAGTCGAGAGGTCGGGGAGTGGCGCTGCCTGGAAAAAGGAAGCACTGCTTGGAAAAATGCTCTCTTAAAAAATGAGTTTAAAATTTGTTTTTATGGCGTTTTGAACGCAGAGTGGAACTTGAAGCACAGAAATGGGTGGCATTGCAGCCTGCATTTCAAATCTTAAGGGAGAAAAAAAAAAAGAGGCAACTGATGAGGCTAATTTCGCTCTGAAATTGCTTAGAAAAGACAGCCAAAGTGGCATCTGCTAGTGAGGCATCGCCTGCTTCTGCAGGAAGTCACTCGGTGTGGTTTCCAACCTTCCTACCCAGTATTCGGTTTTTAGGTGCAAGATCGTTGAGAACACAAGGGAATGATAGGTTGTTAGCAAGCTCAGTTGTACAAGAAAGAAAACTGACATAAGTTAAACATTATCATCCCCTATATAGTCTATATTTAAAACATAGATAAGGTGATTATTTTTGCCCAACAAAATATTTCACTTGTTACATTTCTGAATTAATACATTATTGCATGAGGATTTAGAAAAAAAAGTTATCCTGTAATTTTAGACAACAGCTTTGCTACTTTTACAATACAGCTGTGTTACACTCTTCCAAAAGGCAATTTGAAGTCAGATGGTTGATGTAACTGCCCTCCTTATTTAAAACATTTACTCAAGAAAGGTGTGTGTGTGTGTGTGTGTGTGTTTCATGGTAGTTAAAATATATTTAATACTTTAAGGCTATTCACTGACATCTCCACTGTATCCAAATCTAGTTTTTTGTTGTCTTTTTTTTTCTTTTGGTTGAGGGGGGGGCATGAAACAGGGTTGACTATCTTGGAGCTTACTTTGTAGGCCAGGCTGGCTTTGAACTCACAAAGATTCACCTGTCTCTGCCTCTGCCTCCTGAATGCTGGGATTAAAGGCACCACCACCACTCAACCACATCTAGCTTTAAAAGCAATTTTATTTGGATTTCAAAAAAACGGAAATGAAATCTTGAACCTTAAGTTGCATATCACAAAATCAGTTTCTCAAATGTATAAGTTTGACAGAAGAGTTAACACACACCAAATATGAGAGGACTTTTTTTTTTTGGCAAGTCTGTGATTTACAATTTTAAAAAATATTTTTGGGAGCCTGAAGTTGTTTTTTTTTTTTTAAGGGAGTGCATATCCAATGTGTTTTAATTTGAAGAGATTGTTCAAAAGGCAAATATTTACTAAACAGAGCATTTGAAAACCCAGCAAAGAAAGAACCCTGTCTTAAAGGTAAACTGTGATCTGGTTCTTTGTGTTGAGCTTATTCTTGAAAATCTTCAGCTCTCCACCCTCACAGAAAAATTTCAGTAGGATATAAAGACTAAATATTTCCATTTATTTCTCTACAGTTCAAAAATATCCAAAAAACCAAATAATGTGCATTATAATTTGTCTCCAGTTAAAGAACAATAACATCAAATAAACAGATTTTTCTATTAACCTATCCATTTTTCCTAGAAGTGAGTTCTTTAATTATTAGTTTATTATCATTGATGTCTAAAACATTACTACTGGCGTTCTAGCCAATAAAACACTGTAAAACTCTCACTGTCATTTGTCCTCAGCAGCATCTAATCTGAAAGATTTTGGAAAATGTGATTTCAAAGCATTTACATATTCTTGGTTTGCCTCCAGTGAGTCAATGAATGTCATTTCAAATTTCCTTTTTGACTTTTTTTTTTTTTTTGCCTTTCAGCTCAGAGGTAAGAGAACTAGAATATGTTTCAAGCATTTCTGCCACACAAGATTATTTCAAAGCCATTCTTTGCTGTTGTGTCTGAAGAACCGGTGGCCAAGCCCACTGCCGGTAGAGCCAGACATTCAGGGGATCCCACCCCTGGGCACAGTCTTCAGAGGGAAAAGATTCAGCTTCCAAACTTGATTAAAAACAGCCTAACAATCTCTGCGACCGATAAAGAAGTGTGTGGTTGAAGAAGCCCAGTAATTTGCTCCAGCGAGGAGGTGGCTGAAGTCTAACTAAGTTTCACTGGGGAATATGCGGGAGCTTAAAGATAGGATAAGGGGCTAAAGGGGGGCTGGCCTGTCCACCAAAACCCGCAGGTAAAACTCACTTTGTGGATTTTTGACTGCTGAAAAAGACTGACTCTTTCTTGTAAGTTGTCACCTTAAGGAAAGGGAACAGACACACCTCAGAGACCTACAGAGTTATCTGGAAATTGTGGACTTGTTTTTCAGTCACTGGGAAACCTTTTGTTTTCCATTTGACAAATATTTCGAAATATATTTCTCCCCTTAAACTTATCTCCTGGGAGATATAATTAAAAGGAAAAGACTAAGAAGGTAAGTGAAATAGGAATGAGGCATATGTAGGTTGGCGAATAAAATAGAGGTTTGTCAGCATTTTCTTAATAATAACTTGTTATTTTCTGGCTTGTGATTTTTTATACATATATATAATAAAGCCTAAAGACTAGAATCTAATCATGAATGAAAGTGGGAGGCTTTCTGGCACACTTCAATAATAAAATGAAAATTTTGTCTTTATGTGACTGTGCTTCAATTCAAAATCTGAATCCAGAAACTAGTGCAATTTGTTACTTTTCTGTGTGGGTTCATGAGGAGGAAAATATGATACATTGGGGGATTTTACAGTAGAGCTGTGTTTAGTTTTAATTTTCCTGCATTTTAAAATAAACACTTTGACCAAAGCGTGTTTGATCTTTGTAAGAAGGAAGCATACATTGTGAAGGAATGTGGAGTGTTTGGGTATGAAAATGGGGTTGTGACTCACAGCTGCAGGCAGGAAAAAAAAGGCGTCTTAGTGTCAGCCAGAGGTGTTCAGTCTAATAATTCAAGCTGTAAACTGTATCCCCTAAAATTACCTACATAATAAATCACTGTGAAAAGAAAAAAAAAGTTTGGACTGAAAAGTGTAAGTGAAATAAAACCCTCTGGGGACCATGATGCTGAGACCTATTGCAAATGATATGAAATACAGATTTATTTTTTCCAAAACCTTAAGAATTAGAATAATGCTGAAAACTATTCTAGCACAGTTGATTTTTTTTTCCTGGCGTAGGTCTCAACACTTTTTATATACCCTGTCCCAGAAATGGGTTTGCATTATTATTTCCCATCTTAATCACACAGCCAAACCGTTCTGTGAGATTCCCCATCTATCAGTACAATTTGGAAGTGGTGGAGGTTTAAAAAGCTTTATGTGTAAAAGAAAAACCAGTTACAACTAAATTATCACATACATATCAAGAATAACGGAGACAGATGTCCCTCTGAAATTCCCCTAAGTTCCTGCCTCATATTTCAATGTTGCTTGTGGGTACCAAAGCAAACACTAAATCCGTGTGAGCTGGTGAATTAGCTAGCCTAGCCCCACTGCCTCATTGGAAAACTACGACACTGCGGTTGGTAAAGCCGGTGCCAAAGCCTACAGGCTTGAGAAATGAGATAATTTTGGGGGATAGAATGCACCAGTTTGGAGTAGAGAGGATTCTAAGAAGAGGCTGGGTGCTCAGAGAAGAGACGCAATTGTCAAGGGGAAGTTTAGGGACGAGGACAAACGAAGTCTTCGAAACAATAAGGCTGGGGAAGTTAAGGAGCAGGCTCGCCAAAACCACATTGAAACAATTTATTTTATAGGATACCCCTACATTTCCAGAATTAGTGAGCAGAGCCACGCTGAGAAAGCGGACTGTTCTTGAAGGCTCTTGAGGCTCATAAGGACGTGGGTGGGGTGGGGGGAGAAAAGTTGACTCGGGTCTCTTTCGCCTGGGCATTTCGCACGACACTCTGAGGAAGAGTGCACACACACACACACACACACACAACAACAACAACAACAACAACAACAACTCCCCCCCCCAAGGCTGACTCCAGAGAAGTTTGCAATAAAGATTAACTGAAAAAAAAAAGGAAGTCCACAGCAATTAAAACCTCTATCCTGGCTCATTAGTATTCATGACCGAATGTCCAGCTCTTTCTTCTGTTTATCTTTCTCCCAGGATCAATATCCTAGCAGCGTGGTCCAGGGAGGAGCCCGAGTAGGGCCCTGCGTGAGCTTGACCTTTCGCGCCCTCCCCACAGGTCAGAGCATCCTCGGAACCGCCAACCAGCGCCGCCGCACCCGTGCTCATTAAATCCCTCATTTACAGGCGTGCGGGGAGTGGCCGGGGTGGGGGGAGGTAGGGGTTGGGGAGGGCCAACAGGCTAGGAAAGTGAGGGCTTGGGGACAGTGGGCACAGCACCAGCCGGCTCCAAAGGGTTTCAGGAAACCACACTAACCGCGGTGGGCCCACTGGGCCCCCCGAGGACAAAACAAAACAAAACAAAAAAATCCAGTGCGCTACGCACCAGGGCTGTCCGCAGCAAGAATCTCTGTCGGCTCTGGGGCAGGGTGTTTGCTGGCACCGGCAACAAGTTTTGGCTTTCTTAGGGAATGCATCAGGAAGGAGAGCCTTTACTGCCTGCCATCAAAGGGAACTCAGTGCCCACTTGCAGTTGTACCGGGGTCAGGAGTGTTCCAGACCTCTGCGGGGCCGTGGAGAAGCAGTACAGAGAGAGACAATAGGAAAAGCTTCAGCTAGGATGGTTGTCTCTAACGTTCTTAACCTTATGCTCACCCCCACCCGCCTCCTTCCCCAACCCTTAGACACTGCTCTGTTCTGCTCCCCAAGGCCACTGACTCGGCCTCTGGGAAAATGAAAACCTGGGAGGAAGAGAGTGAGTACTTAGCACTTCACTCCCGGACTGACAGAAGGACCACTGCTCCCCTTCACCCACACCCACCCCCCGAGAGAGAGAGCAGGTGGGCAGGACAATCTGATCCATCACAGCCCCTGGGGATGGACCTAGGGATGCCACCTACAGTCCCACCCCACCATAACCCCCATCTCCAGACTCAAGGTCAAGCAGGGAGCCCTCGAAAGCTCTATTAGGTGAGTGCGCCGTAGGCCTGGACCCCTCTGGGGAGGACAGAAAGGGGTGAGGGAGCTGTGAATACCCACCCGGCTGGTCCTGTGCCACCCACCCGCATCTCTGCCGCCTAGGGTTCTTCCCACCCGCGAGTGAGCTGGTGGTAGAGAGATTCTCAGAAACTACGGGAGGCGAGCATATGTGAGTGGATGTGGATTGGCATTGGGAGCCCGAATGGTGTGTCTGTGTGTGGGTGAGCAAAGGGACTCCCGCGAACCCTGCTTGATGCCTGTGCCAAGCCAGGTGGGGCTGGAGAGATGCTGGACCCGAACAGAAAGCAGAAAGGGGAGGCCAAGCGCTACCTCTTCCAAAGTTCCCCAGGCCCGAAAACAATGGGGAGGGGAGGGGGATGGGCTGCATAGTGGCCCCAGGGTGCAAAAGTTATCATCTTGCTCCTTGTAGGGGCGGGGCAGGACCGTCCCTGAAGAGTGACCTGGTCCAGACTTTCCCTACCAGGGGTTACAGCAGTGGCCATTCAGGGGCGGGGGCCTTTCTGTCCCTAGTCACCCCCAGCCTTGACCCTGAACTCAGACACTTGGGTTACCCCAGTCAGCTTTACAGGTGGCCTCATTTGTTACAAGCTACTCTTATCATCGCGGCTGCCTTTACTGCATCAGGAACCCAGCGGGGATGGTCTTGTGGCTTTCTGATACTTGACCACTCTATCTAGTCTGGAAAGATCTAGATTATTCCTCCAAACAAACAAACAAACAAAAATCCAGCAACAATCAGTTGAGGCAGGAGGATTTGGAGAGAGAGGAAGGGGGAGGGGGCAGGAAAGACATTTCTTCCACCTTGGGTTTGAGCTGCTGTCGGTTAAGAAAAAAAATAGAAACTTTTCATTTTGGTCTGGCTGCTGGAGTAGCAGCACTAGGATTCGGACCTGCAAGTTTCTGGGGCATCAGACTATAATCAACCCACAAGTATTTATTGAACTCCTACTTTGGATCCTAAGAGGAGCTCTCAATACACATGCCTATTTCAACATTTTTTTTTAATTAAAAGCCTGTCCAAAGTTAAACCAATTCTGGGTGAGGTGTTATTCTGAGGTCTCTCTTTTTTTTTTTTTTCTTAACCTTTGGAACTGGGCCTGCTGCCCTTGGATCATTTCTGTGACATGATTTGGGGGAGAGAAGGATGAGTACATACTTAGTAAATCTCTGCGTGTCTCTAGGTTGCTGTGCTACCAATGAACTCAGCAGAACAGACTGGGGCACACTCCCCACCACCACCACCCCAATCCTACCAACCGGTCTAGGACTTCCCAGCCGAACACAGCGATGCGGGCGAATAGCACAGCGGCTGGAGAAACCCGAGCCCCCCGGTCCAGCCTATGATCTGTCCTTGATCTCAGGGTTTTGTGCGGAAGAAAGAAAAAAAAAAACCACTTGAGACTGAAAAACATCCGTCTAAAAAAGAGACAAAGGGGATAGGGGGTGGGGTGGAGGAAGAGCGAAGGTGCCGGCTGTGGGGACAGGAAAGGGGCCCGGGCAAGCTAGGCATGGTGTGCGGGTACCGGAGTCCCGCAATGTTCGGACTCTGCCGCTGGCAGAGCTCACGCGGCCTCTGTGCTGGGGATAACCTCCTCCCCGCCGGGGAGGACTTCGGAGGACATCACTGAACTGGGAGAAACTGATACCCGAGTCCGTTATCCTTGTGGCCATTAATAATGCAGCGAGGATCACGATAATTAATAATAATAATGATGGGCCTCCCGAGGGAGCTCCAGCTGCCTCTGGATAAAGCGAAATCTCGTGGCGAGAGGGGACTTATTCGGTGGTGGAGGGAGTTAAGCGTGAAGGAAACGGGGCTTCGGCTCATTTGAAGTTCAAGTTGACGGCGGTGGCAGGCAGAAACCCGTCCTCCCGACGCGGCCGAGATCCACCGCGCGCGCAGCTCTTGGGTCTTAGAGGGAGGCCAGTACCAGCTTCAGCTATGAAACCCTGAAGTCGAGGCAAAGCGAGCTCAGGTTAGCATTCAGTTCTGTTGAGAGTTGGTGCGAGGGGGGAGAGGGCGGGAGGGCTCGGGCACCTGCACCTCCACCTCCACACTCACCCCCAATCCCAGCCCCCAATCCCAGCCCCATCACTCCCAGGCTCCCCGGCCCAGGTGCCAGACTGCTGTACCCTCAGTGTATACCGATTCTGACATCTCCGGGCACTCTTCACACCCTTTCTCATTCGGCTCGGGAAATCTGAAGGGCTAAGAGAAAAGACCAAACAGGGAAACTGGACCGAGCCCGTCGGGTTGATGGTTACTCTGAATAAGGCCTTAGGGGCGAGGAGGCACGAGGGACTCAGGAGCCATTCGGCTAAAAAGCCTTTCCCAGGGGGCTCCATCCCTACGGTGGACTAAGGAGGCACTTTCTAGCCCAGCCCCTGCACGTTGTATTTTTTTTTTTTCTGCTGAAACGTAGCAACAGCCCTAGACTTTGAGAGCTCTCCCAAGGAGTTGGGAAGCAATTGCACTGCCTTTGGCCCTGTGAAAGCATTCATTTTGCTCCCAACTTCACGAAAACGAGAAGGCCTCAAGGCCTTAAGTTGACGCTAAAGTTTCCCCTTGAGTCCTCATTTTTTTCTTTTCTTTTCTTTTTCTTTTTTTTTAAAATTTACATTTGGGGTATCTCAAAACTAATATTCCTCCCACCGTGAGAAGGTTGGAAACCTTTGAAATAGGACCATTTCCTTCTTGTCCACGAAATGAATATTTAATCTGACTCCTTTGCGTACTCCCCCCAGGGGTGAGGGCTCAGCAAAACCCTAAGCGATTTCCCTCACAGCTCATAATTGTTCAATGAACTCTCATAAGGCTCGGTAACATATGCCAATTATTTTAATAATTTTCTTAATATTATTAGGGGTTATAAATTTGATTTTAATGGAGAGTTGATTGCTTCAGAAGTTTGCGTTTAGGCTGCTCAGAGGGCCACAGGGGAAGGCAAGCCTGGCACTTGTCACTCCTTGAGTATCACGAGCACGCATGCATCCGCGTGTACACACACACACACACACACACACCAAGCCTGACACTTGTCACTCCTTGAGTATCACGAGCACGCATGCATCCGCGTGTATACACACACACACACACACACACCAAGCCTGACACTTGTCACTCCTTGAGTATCACGAGCATGCATGCATCCGCGTGTACACACACACACCACACTTCTGGGTGGATGGAGTGTGCTCAGCTAGCCACTGAACAGGTAGCGTGGCCCATGGGAGGTCAGCATTGTCCTCTTCCCCAAGTACCCCTCAGAGCTGCCAAGCCTGACCAAGTGGCTCAGCCCAAGAGCAAGGAGAAAGTAGCAGTCTCCTGCACCATTTGCAATGACTCAGGCAGCCCTAGGCTGCACTGACCCAACCCAGGGACTGTTAGGACATCTCCCTCCCGGGGTGGGGGTGGGGAGCAGCTCCCCTTCGCTTAGGGCCTCTCAGCGGTACAGGGACACCCAGTGGGAGGGAGAGGTCTTGATGGTCCAAGAATTGGAAAATAATTTCCCCCATCCCTACCCTTTTATTACTAAAATTATTTTTTTCCTTTCTTGACAGCATCTTGTTTGAAAACTCACACCAACTCCTGTGGGAGCAGGTAGCATGGTGGCTGAGGCTCCTATCCGCTTACTTCACCTGGCAAAATCAGCCTTCATGTTTTCTCCTATTTTACTTCACTGCAGTCTTGCAATGTTGCCCTTTCCTTTAAGATGGCAGAGTAAATGCTTGCCTATGTATGACGGGCAAATCTTCTTTAACGTATTCTATTTATTGCTTTCTCTGGAACACCACAAATTATTGTTGCAGGGCTGCTTAAGATTGCACAGGATTTATTGAGCAAGCTCTGCTTAAAATATCAAGGGGGAGAGGGAAAAAAAACCTCCTCGTGGTAGAAACGAGCCCCTTTAAACCATAATCACTGGGCCAAGTTCAAAAACAAAGTAGTCAGCTCAGTTTTAAATGTGCAATTAAAAATAACTGTACCTCAGCTTTTCAGAGGGAGGGAGAGAGGAAGGGGGCAGGGGATGGAAGGAAAACAAAGAATAAGGAAATGTTTAGTGCTTTTAAAGCCAGCCCAAATAGCTGAGAAGAAAGAAAGGCATTCCCTTAGATAATGGAGCCATTAGACACTCTGAAGGTTCCTGCCACCATTCCTCACAGGGGCTTTCCAAAAATTTAATTCATTCTCAGCTACCAAACAAAGGGATGTAGAAAATAATTTTGAGACTTTCTGCCAAAGGGGCAGTTTGGCCCATTCTCTATGCATAAATAGACCCTTCCTCCAAAGAGTGCAAGGTGACACTCCTCCCCACACACACTCCTGCCCCTTTTCCGTTCTCTTCAATAACTTTAGCAAGAAAAATAAAAGTATGTACATGCATTTTCAACACATTTTATTATATTTCTGTATGCATTACTCTCAAACATCACAAGAAATGATCAGACCACTTAAACCTTCAAATAAAAAAAAATCTGAAACAGTTTATGCCCACAATTGTACATATTTATAGTTAAGAAACATTCTTTATAAATATTGTTTCCTCTGTAGCAAGTTAATACCATAATTTAATTACAAATGGATAAATATGGCAACGGATATTTACAGAAGGGTGTTATTACGGAAAAGAGCTAAGGAGACAACGTTTACTCCCACCCCACCCCACCCCAATCTTTCATACAACAACTAACAAATCGAACTCGCAAAAGCACTGAAACATCACATGTAAACCCAGCTAACAGAAAAATACATTCACAAGCGTTGGTGGTGGCGGTGATGTGTGCTGAGTTGGTGTGTTGGAAAAACAGAAGGGAGACTTTGGCACGGTTCATTTTTTTTTCCAGTCTATAGTTGCATGAAGTTTACAATCAAGTTGCCTCATTAAAAAAAAAAAGGAACACAATATTTAATACCACAATACAAAATAAACCATTTCCTTCCACATTACTTAAAAAAGAAATCGGGTAAACTAAAAGGAAAAAAGAAAAAGCCCATCACTCGGGGGAAGGGGATGAGAGAAAAGGTGAGAAGGAACGCAATCCGGAGTTTACAAATGGACAAACTTCTATCCAACAATAAGCCATTAAAATCACCGTGGAAAAGGAAGGAGTCGGCTATGGCTATGTACAGTTTGGGAGACTGGGCTGGGGGTTGCTAGGGAAGTTTGGCTCGATATTTTTGTGGAGTTTATTTTCCTAAATTTTTTTTTGTTTGTTTTATGTTTTCAGCTTCGGAGACACACAGAGAGATTTTGCTTTTCATGCCTAGATTGTTTTTCTTTTAAAAAAAAGTTTTAAAAATCCTTCTGCTGGTAAAATCTTTTTTCATCACCATAAAAATCAGATTCACGATTTTTAACAACTCGATCCTAAGGTGCCCTCGGTGGGTTTTGGGAGGGCCGTGGTGGAGGAGAAAAACAGGGAACGGGAGAAAGGCCTGGCCCCTCACACGTACCATTCATTGAAGTTGGAGGAGAGGCCGCTATGGCCTCCGGCTGTCCCGCTGCCCCCTCCAGAGCTGCCGCCGCCCCCGCCGCCGCCCGCCCCGCCGCCCCCGCCGCTGCCTGTGGCGGAGCCACCTCCGGAGCCGCCGCTGCCCGAGCCCGCGCCTCGGTGCACAGCGGACACCGCGGCTGCCGCCGCCGCAGCTGCTGCCGCCGCCGCCGCCGCCGCCGCTGCCGGGGACAGGTTGGAGCTGCTTTGCGGCTCTGCGCTGGGGGACACCAACCCCGGGGGCGTGGACGACTCGTAGCCGGAGCTGGCGGCCGGGGAGGACTCGGAGCCCTGAGGGGAGGACTCATGGACCTGCAAGACAAAAGCCGGGAGCGGGGACCAGAGGGGACTGGGTGTGAGTGCAGCTGCTGTGAGGCCGGGTCCCCGAGCCGGGAGCATCCCGGGAGTGGTCCCTCGGCCCCTGGGGACCCTCCCAGGCCTGCCGGGAGCAGGGTGCTCGAGGTCGGCCTAGCCCTCCCGGCTACCGCGGTGGTACCTTCATGTGCTTCCGCAACGAGCTAGGGTGCGTGTAGGACTTGTCACACATCTTGCAGAGATAGGGTTTATCTGAGGTGTGGACGTGCATGTGCTTCTTTCTGTCGCTGCTGTTGGCGAAGCGCCGGTCACAGCCCTCGAACTCACACTGGAAAGGTTTCTCCCCTGTGGACAGCAAACAGGGCGCTTGCTTATGGACCCCCAGGAGCCCCAAAGTCCTCACTAAGTCTGCCAGGCTACAGAGTAAAGGGCAGAGGAGCGAGTCTCCTTGAGAAGCAACCAACTAGCAGATCCTATCATTTTATTTCGCAATTTACTTCCCTTCACAAATTCCCTCCACTAATTTCGGGGCGCTCCTGGCCCTGTTCGCCTTTCCACGGAGCTTTTTTGGATCCCCAGCCCCCTAACAAGTTGGTCTAGCCATCGAGAAGCTGTTATTTTGACAAAATATTTGGGGCATTATCAAAACCACACAGGCGGCTGGGCTGCTGTCGCTTTCTCTTTTGGGGCCAGTAGGCAATCACATTTGGAGATGCTGTGAGTCGTTTGGAGACTGGGCTATGCAGAGAGATTGAGCCAGTATTTTTCATCCAAAATTCTGCAAATTGAGTTAACCATATCCCTAGTATAAACGCTTTTTTTAATGGGGAGGGGGTTTAAACATTAGTGATAAGGTAGCCTTTTAATGATAATAGCTTTCAGCACAAGTTGAGGGGTTGGGGGTTGGAGTCAGGAAAGGAAAACCTTTCAAAATCTCCATGTTTAATTTTCTGGCGGTTCCTGCATCCTGTTGCCAGGATTCCAAATGCTTGGAGTCATTTAGAGGTGTGAGAACTCAAACGTCGTTCCACTTGGAAAGGGGACCAGTTAACGTTAAATTCCATTAGCACCTAAACTGTTTTTTAAAGACAACCGCTCAGACACAGGGCATTTCATGCAAATAAATTTCTCAAATTTTAAACCTTGTTAAAAGCTGTCTCGCACCTCGACTCCCTCCCTTCCCAAAAGAGAACAATAGGCCGCTGGCTCATCCCCACTTTGGAGTAAATATTGACGAGGGAAGTTGCTAAAACATTTGGCTTTCTTTTTAGGAAATAGTCTTCTGCGATTTTGGCTGAGACCCGGTCCTAGATGAATAATCTATGAGGCGGGAGGCGAGTTCTTTTGCGCCTCTTCTTACGCGATCGCCCTGCGGGGCCGTACTGCCTGGGGCTCTTGCTGGCCCGGGCAGGGTCGAAGTTGGGAATCGCAAACCCTCTGGTGCCCATTAGAGAATTTCACAAACTGCTGACAAACCACCGTCAGTCCCCTGCGACCCACCCCGAGATGGGCTTTAAAAACACTTTTTAAATGAGAACCGCTTTACAGCTTCGGCTCACACCAGATTCGTTTAATGGGAAACAGTCCCGAGAAGGGCGTTTGGAGCCTGAGTAAAAGAAATGGGAAAAACACACAAGCCTTTAAAAAACAGATAATCTACTCAGGGCGGAAAAGCTCATTCAGGCAAGCTGACAAAACCTTGTAAGGCTTGCTTCCCGGACATCTAGTTACAGCAAAACTGTTCTATTTGTGCGCTCTATTTATAATGGAAATTATTCACCAGGACTTGGGGGGTGGGAGGGAGGTCGCTTCACTCCAAGCATATTTGGTACTACACTGATGATTTAAAGTTCAGTTTCCGCACGTGGAAAAATCCCAGCCAAATAATAATACTCTACTAGCCTCCAACAAAAACAAGCCGCTGGCTGTCCTGCACTCTCCCAGGTCTCAGGCTGGTGGTTAGCCCCCAGCGCGCGAGAACACACCACACACACACACACACACACACACACACACACACACACACACTCGGCCTCCGAGTTTCTCTTCGAGGTGCCTCTTCCCACTCCGGACCCACGATTACCTGTGTGGGTCCTTTTGTGGATCTTGAGGTTCTCGGAGCGCGCGAAGACCTTCCCGCAGCCCGGAAAAGGACAGGGAAAGGGTTTCTCGCCGGTGTGCACACGGATGTGGTTGACCAGTTTGTATTTGGCCTTGAAGGGCTTGCCCTCGCGCGGACACTCCTCCCAGAAACAGACGTGGTTGCTCTGCTCCGGGCCGCCGACGTGCTCCACGGAGACGTGGGTCACCAGCTCGTGCATGGTGCTGAAAGTTTTGTTGCAGCTTTTCTTGGGATTGCTTAGCTGCTCGGGGTCAATCCACTTGCAGATGAGCTCCTGCTTGATGCACTGCTGCCGCATGTAGCGGAAAAAGGCACCGGGGTGGTGGTGATGGTGGTGGTGGTGGGCTGCGGCAGCTGCCATGTTCATCCCCATGTTCATATTCATGGGGCCGTACTGGTTGTGAAGCTGAGCCGCCGAATAGGGGTCGGTCCGCGGGCTGGCCACTTGGCGGTATTGCTCCGAGCGTCCGAAAACTTCGCCCGGCAGCCCCAGGCGCATTTGCCCGTTGAGCACGTTCTGCGAGCCGTGCGGCCCGTGCTGCTCCGGGAGGCCCGGGAAGAGGAGGTGGCCCTGCGCGTCCGAGTGTGCGTGGTGCAGGCCGCCCGCGCCCGGTCCGAAGAGCCCATGCTGGCCGCCTCCCGGCGCCGAGTCCCCGAAGCCGCGGCTGCGGAACAGGAAGTCCCGGGTGGAATTAAAGGGAGGCCCGGAATAGGAGCCAACGTGCGCGGCGTGGGGCCCTAGTGCCGCGGCCGCAGCGGCAGCCGCAGCCGAGCCCGGGTATGCGCCCGGACCTTGCGACGTGAACGCCGAACTCTGACCAGGAGACAGTTCGTGCGCCCCGGGGTTGAGCTTGAAGGCGCCCATGTGCGCTGCGGCCGAGTCCACGAAGCCGTTCTGAGCCGCCGCCAGGCTCAGCTCGCGGTCCTGCATCTCCGCGGCCGCCGCCGCCGCCGCCGCTGCGGAGTGATGGTGGTGGCGCGCGAAGCTGCCCACCCCGATGGCCGGGAACTGCGGCCCCGCGTCTAGAAGCATGGCCAGCGCGCCCGGCCGACCTGTCGGCCCGGGTGAGCCCCGCCGCCTCGGTTCCCTCTCCCTATCGGCAAGGCGCGTACTCCGAACGCCCGGCTCCGTGAGCCGGCGCTGGAAACACTGGAGACTGCAGTCCTGAGAGCCGCGCTGCTAGCCCGCCGCCACCGCCGCCGCCGCCGCCTGGATCTGCCTCGGGCAGCCGGGCGCAGAACGAAGGCGCGGAGAGGAAGAGGAGGCGGCGGCGGAGGAGGCGCGGGAGGAGGAGGTGGAGGAGGAGAAGAGTCCAAAGCCAGGAGGAGAACCAAAGTGTATTAAAGGAGCTGCGGCGGGGGCGGGCGGGCAGGGCAGGGGAGGGCGGGCGGGAGGAGGGAGCGGAGGGAGGTGTGGGGAGCGGAGGAGAGGGGGGGCCGCCGGAGGGCGAGCGCTGCGCCGCGGCCCCCACCCCTGCGCGCCCCCCGCGCGCGCACGCACGCACTCACTCGCTAGCTGCCTTGCACTGCTGGCGAACCGGGAGCCTAGCTGCGATCAGCGGCGTCTGCCGAATGAAGTCACCACAGCCGTGGGGCCACGGTGCCCTAGGGCAGCGGCTGTGCGCCGGCGGGCAGGGAAGGAGAGGACTGCCGCGAGCTCCGCCAGCCCCAGAGCTTAGCGCACCCGCGGCTCCACCTGATCTCGACGGGGGCGCTGGGCAGCCCGGAGGAGGAGGCCAAGCGCCCAGTCTGCGGCGCTTTCGGGTGGACGCTCCCTCCCCTGAGGCCTTGCTCGCGCCGCCCAGCGCTCTGCGGGTATTGTTCGGCTCCGAGGCTGCGGGGTTTAGCTCTCCTGGTCCTCCGAGCTTGGCATTGGCGGCGCCAGAGTAGTAAACTTGCAGCGGCCACGAATTCCCCTAGATGAAGGAAACGGGCGCGTCGCTCCCTCTTTCTTTAAGTTGGGCCGGAGAAGGAGGCGGGGGAAGAGCAGGGGAGGGGGACTGTGGGAGGGGAGAAGGCGAGTAGGGGGAGGGGAGCAGGGTGAGGCTGGCTGAAAAACAATAACAACAATAAAAAAAGTGATCTCTGGTTCTCCTTCTTCCAGCCGATCCGCCCTGGGTGCTAGTCCGGGAGCGAGTGCTCGCACCAGCAAGGACAGAGGGTTGTCCTCGGCACAAGCAAATGCCAGGAGGCCAACTCGAGTTCCTTCCTCGCGGCTGCGGTGGGCAGCGTTCGCCACAGCCTCTGTTTATTTCGGTGGGCGCTGAGGCCGTAGAAGCAGCCTTTTATTATTTTATTTTATGTATTTTATTTTATTTGTCCCCTCCCTTTCCTCTTCCCTCCCCCGCGTACCCTAGTCTCCCGCCCCGGTATTCCTCTCTCTGGATCCAGGCCGGGCCTCCTGGCCACACCGCCCCTTTAACGGTGGCTCCCGCCCATCCCGCCCTCCTAGAACGGCTATTGGCCACCGTGGCCTCGTCAATCCTGCGCCCCCGCCCTGCTCCCAGTCCTCCCCACCTTCCCGGAGCCTGGCTGGGTCTATGTAGCCGCATCAGTGACCGAACGCACCCACGGACTGGGCCTGGTTGGCAGCCGAGCTTCGCCCGCGAGTCTGGCACAGTGGCTCCCGGTCCCAGCCGGTTTATGCAGGAGCCCAGCTGCTAGCGTAATGGGGTCCCAGGCCAAAGGGTCATGTAACCTTCCACCAGAACTTGACCCTGGAGCGGGATTGCACTCTGCACCCTCAAACTTTTATCCGAGGCCACCAACTCCCCGGGGATCACACCCACAGCCTAACCACGCACAGAAAAACCCAGGAACCCTGGCCCAAAGCACCCTCGGTTATAGAGACGTGATTAACAACCGAGTCTCTAGGCCGGAGTCCCTGGGGGAGCGAGGAGACTTTAGGGACACTCTACGCTCCCCGTCCTTTCCTTGACCAATTTGCTTTGAGGCGTTGAAACTCGGGTCAAGGACGGTGAACACAGATAAAGTCAAACTTACCCCTTGTTTCCACTCGCTGGACACTCACCTAGACATCACTCCTACAGAAGGCAGCGGTCCCTATCTCCCCTAGGGCGCACTTAGCTCCCCCCCACCAACCCCTGACGCACGCTTTCAGCTCAGATTACAGAAGCGAACCCTAGGCTTCAGCCCCCTGAGAGGCAGAGCCAAGGGGTAGTTTGGAAGTCATTTAAAAAGACAGTGTCACCCTCAGGGTGGATGCCCACTGACCCGGTCCACGGCCACCTTGAGCTAGGAAGTGGGATGCCCAGAATCAAACAAGATTTAGGCCTTAATTTGGCTGTTGATATATCAGGTCCAGGGCCTCGGAAAAATAAACTGTGGGGCTTAAACCTTCTTTACGGTAAGCGTCACTCATCCTTTGGTGGACACTCCTCAGTGTTTCACCCGAGCGCCGCCTTCGACCCCAAGCAGGCTGATCTTTAGGACATCCCACGGCCCCCAACCCCTCGCTCGAGCTCCGAGTGGTAACGGGAGAGGGAACCGTAGGCCCAGAGTCTGGGGAAGTGTAGGGACAGCCTCTGGCAGGCCCGAGGACTGCTTTTATTTATAAATCTCGGGGAACTGAGATAAAAATTCGGGCAAGAGAATAAGCACACACTTCGAAATTTCACATGGAAACGAAATCACCAAAAAACGTCGGAAGAACACTCTTATTCAGGATTGTTGCAATGAATTGGCATCTCCTGCCTGCTCAAGCAGTGTCTCATACCTTAAGGGGGTCTGCGTCAACTGTTGGAGCTGGCCGCAGCCCCTTCTGTAAAGGCTGCCTTCGCCCCCACTGGCTTCCTCGCTTCCCTGCTCCCCGTCGAGGGGGAGGGGAAGGACGACCAGAAGAAGGTATCTCGTCTGAAACCACGAGCTTTCCTGGAAGCTGGAGAGGGGAAATAGTTCCCTTTCCACACACATAGCCCCCCTGCCTCTTCTCTCAAAGTGCAGATGCCAAACTGGCCTGCCAGACTGCAGGGGGGAAATGGAGAGAGAGAGAGAGAGAGAGAGAGAGAGAGAGAGAGAGAGAGAGAGAGAGAGAGAGAGAGAGAGAGAGAGAGAGAGAGAGAGAGAGAGAGAATATCTAAGCAGTTAAAAATGGTCCAGTCTTTCACATTTGATTACCTTATTTATCAGTTTGTATTGAGAAAGTGCATATAACGGTTTGCTCCGAGAAAAAAATATATTACCCTCCTATTTTGTTTTCTTTTTTTACCTAAGATCGACTGTGAGAATAACAGCCTTACTTATCCAAAGACCTTATTTCCTTCTTTCAAGGCTCCCGAAGCTCCAGGTTTTCCTCCCCTCTCCCACTTTCTCACCCCTCCCTCTCCTTTTTGACCTATTCTCTCCTTTGGCTTTGATTTCTCCTTTGCTGAGCCCGCGTTTCAGGATGGCGCGGCTGGGCGCTTTGCTCGCGCCGGATTCCAGGGCCGAGCCGTAGGGCAGACGCCTTAATTCCCGCCGGAGAACTCGCCCGGCTGGGCCCTCCTGGCTATTCTTTCCAAGCTCCAGTTCTCCTTTCACTGCAGGAAACAGAGGAGCCGAGCCAAGTTCAAAGTCACGTCTCCATCCCCTCTCAGAAGTGTTTTATTTCTCTGCAAACCGAAAAAAAAAAAAACGTTTTCCTCCTTGACTTTTTTTTTTGAGGGAAGGAAAGGGAAGAGCGAGAGGGAAAGAACAAGGGTGTGTGTGTGTGTGTGTGTGTGTGTGTGTGTGTGTGTGTGTGTATGCAAAGGCTTTCTGGATTGTTGCCTCAAAAGTAGACATGGGTTCCTTAGAGGAAGAGAGGGAGGGAGGGAAGGAGGGAGGCAGAGAGGGAGGCAGGGAGGAAGGGAGGGAGGGAGGGAAGACACCATTAGTGAATTTACTTTTTCAACAGGTTTCCTAAGGCTGGTCTGCAGTGATGTCAACTCCCCCCCCCCAAAAAAAAACCGGTAGCAAGCTTGTCCTTTCTTTGTAAGTTCCTCCAAACTGTTCCTTCAAAACTCCGATGGTGGCTGAGAAGGGTATCTGCCCCTGGTCTCCTGGCAAGGGCAAGTTTGTTGTTGTTGTTGTTGTTTTCAGCAAGTGGACAGAATCAAGGCTTGGTCAGAAATTCGTGGTGTGTTTACAAAAGCAAAAATAGGGCATGGGGGGGGAGCAAATCCCATAAGCATCCCAGCATAGAGCAACTGCTTACAGTGTGTGGGCCTCTGAATGGTGTCTACCAAGACCCCTTGTAGCCTGATGTGCACGCACAGAAGAATACACACATTTGTGTTTCCACCCACTGTGTTCTCACACCTACAAGTAGACATTTGCGGGACAGGAGAAGCCAAGCACAAACTCTTGGTCCCAATAAGATACAGTTTTGTTTTGTTGTTGTTTAAAGAAAGGAATAAAAGTGGGGGTGTGTGTGAGGAATAGTATGGAATGCATTGTCTTTACATCTTAGACCAAAATAACAACAACAATAATAGATAATATTCCTTTCTTTTTCCTACAGAGTTATAATACCGTCATCCTCTGGATCACAGAGTTAAAAGTTCAGCAAGATCACCAACAGGTTATTAGGTTGAAGGTCATTTTTGATTCTGCTTTCTCAGCTACTCTTGAGTTGGGTGACCCCTGGACCTGTGAACGGCCACATGCATGCTCTGGGAAGGCCCTCTCTAAAACCCACTTGGAACAAAAGTCTTTTGTCAGGACTTTAGGTAGGTGTGATATAAAAGAAGAGGAAGCTGTGAAAATGCTAGCCAAAGCTGTAACATAAATAGAATTAAGAAGGAGGGTTTGAGGGTAGAGTCAGACAAGGCTTTACCATGTCTCTATTTATTTTCTATTTGCAGTTAAACTCCATAGTTGAGACCATTTTATTAAAAAAAAATCTCAATACCAAATATGTGCCCACCAGTAGTTTAGTGACAAGAATGCAAATACTTTTGTGCTACTCAGAATAGGGGTGAGAAGGCCATCAGCTACCCAGTCACCCCAACTGGGTGACAGTAATTGTGGTTTTGGAATAAGAAGGGAACTAATTGCCCTTGCCTCATCTCCTCTTTTTTTGATAGAGGTGTTTTTTATGCATAAAACAAAGCAAAAACAAACAGACCAAAAAAATGAAACAAAACAAAAATTTTAAAAAAGCCCAGGAGGCTATAGCTTACAGGAGCATATTTAATTATTTCAACGATTGTTATCCTTCAGGCTCTCAGGCAAAACCTGGAGGTTGAATACCGACCAGCCAGCAGCTTTCCAATAAAGTGCAGTATTATTGCAGTAGACTTTGTAATACAATTTATGCTGTCATTCATAAATAACAATGCCATATGTCAACAATATTGCTTACACAAGTAAAACCATCAATGTGTCACTATTTGATTTATTTCAACAGCTTTTTCAAATATTGAAATGTAGATACTGAAGAGGTGTTTAATGAGGGAACACCCAAATTTTGAAATAAATACATTGAAACTTCCGCTTGCTTCTTTATCTGATTTCGAGGGGGGGAAGAAACCAAGGAAAGTCCATCTCAGGCCTAAAATAATAAAAAAAAAATTAGGCTTCTGTGTAAATCTTGGCCGTGTAAAAAACGTTTTGTGGCTATTACTTGGAATTTCAGAGCATTTTTTAGGACACAACCGTGGGTTTCTCAAGAAATCCCCAAACCTAGTGGTCAAATAAAGGTCGAAGGCCTTTCTCAGACAGCCTCTACCTCTGACTGTAAAAATAATTTTGAACCAAATTGGGAATGCTTAACTACAGGCAGATTTCGCACAATTTATCTTTAGAACTGTAAAAGTAAGCTGGGTTTTTTCCCCCAACAGCTTGTCAATGCAAAGGTCAAGTGGATACAGGATGGGGGGGCAGTTCTTCACTATCCAAAGGATTCAGACAACAAGACACACCCCCACACCTTCCCAATCCAGGGTCTTAGTATCAGGAACAGTCTGTGACTTTTGTCTTCCCATCTCCACCGTGCCCAAATAAACCTCAGCATAAATTACTTTTTTTTTTTTTTTTGGTACTCCTCGCACCACACGTGTCCGTGGAGCCTGAAGATTGTGAATGAGTTCAGGAGGGCGCCGGAAAGAGACAGTCCTCAAAGAGATGCTCACGGGGCTGCGAGTTGCCACCCGGACGATTTTGAGCACCCAGGTCAGTAGCCCCCATGCCAGACTAGCATTGAGAACCCGAGAGAGGAGAATCTGGTTCCTGTCGGGAGAAGACGGAGCGGGCGTGGCCAGGAGAATCGACTTCAGACCTTGCTGCCTAAGAAGCCTAGAGTACCTGATTTGGGGGGGAAATAAATCCCTTCAACCCACTTGTCGCCATCTCTTCCTGCCCTGATAGAATGAAGAAGATCTGCTGGTTCGCTTGCCTTTCTGGCTCCGGCTTGTAGACAACTCTGGGTGAAGTACCACCACCACCACCATCCTCTCGCCGGCTGCCAGTTCCCACCCTGCGCGCCTTAAGCACCCCTTGGCAACCCAGCCCAGGTTCAATCGTCCTTCACCAGGAGTTCCGTGGGCCGCTTCGCCCTTGAACCCGCCTCTGGCTGAACCCAAAAGGCCCTCGACTGCACAAATCCGCTCCGCACCCAGCCCTTCCGCGAGGAGGCCGCCCCTCAGAAACCACGCGGGGACTGGCGAGTCGTAAAAGCAAATTGCAGGGGCAATAAAAAAAAAGGCATCCCGGCGGGTCTCCCCAGTTACTTTCTTGTCCACCCCACCGTCCCCCAAGTGTCCCCCCCCTTCTTCGCCCGCCCGCCTGGAGAAACAATCAAACAAAGGCTCAAAAGCCAGGAAATGTCCAATTCACTTCCCTTAGAGTTTATTAATTGCCCACACCCATCGTAGGAAACTTGACTGTGTTGAGAGAGAGGGGCACGGGAAGGCACCTGGAGCTGGGAGACGCTGCCCTCCCTCCCGACAGCGGGAAGCCGGCCACAGCATCCCCAGGCGCCAAGTTCTGCGGCCTTTAGGCGGCTCAGCAGCCGCGTGGCCGTCGGGTTCCGGCCAGCTGGTGGTTGGCTGCGCCTTCCCACCTCCCCGAGCCTTTGTTTGGGGGCCTGGAAAAGAGGTTGGGGTTACTGGAGCAAACGTGAGCTCTGTAAATTTACGGCCGCCAAAGCCCCGGTTGCCTCCAGCACCGGTATTTCCAAGGCTGGCTTGTATCGCTGCCTCCATACAAGAACCTCTGCACCCGAAAGTGCAGATCAGGGCTTGAGTGTTGGGGAAGTGGCCCTGAAGACACCGTCCTCAGAACAGGGTCACAATCCACGGGGAAAAAGGAAGGAACTAAGCACGAATGCATCTATTACTCCCTGCTTTGGAGACCAGCACATTATTCTCTCCAATACCCTGGAAATTGTTTATTTAGGAAGTGTGACACAGTTATTGCGGCCTTAGAAAGTCGGGATTTAAGGGGGTTAGGGGTTGGCTCCCAAACAGCTTGAAAAAGAAACAGCGCACCTGGGGTCAGGCGGGTCATCACAATAACAAAAAGCGCGTCTACAAAATAAAAAGCCCCTTTTATAAAGAAAGGCAATCCCGGAAATCCACAGCGAGCCTTCCTGAGGACCAAGAAGCTAGGCCTATTCTCAGGTTTAATTGGCAGGAGGTTTATTGGCGCCTTATTGGTGTTGATTGAAATTTTGCTCCCTTGTCCTTTCTTTCAAGAATTAGCATCTCAAATCGATTTACCTGAGTCAATTATCTTTTTAGGGTCTGAGTTTGGTCATAAATTTGAATATTCATTAAACTCACTTCGTAAATATTCCCTTTCCAGTCACCACCCAAATCTCTGCTATTACCAGAGAAAGTGTTTTCTCTCCTCTCTTTCTTTTTTCTTTCTTTCCTTTTCTTTCATTTTTCCTAGGTCTCCCATAAAAAGAAATTGATCAGGGAGCTATATTTGAATTAAGACATATTAAATCGATGACAGATACATACCATGCTGTGTTTAACAAGAGTTGTACAAGGAGGCGGGTTCCAGATTCCACACGGGTCTGCTGTAGCGTTACCCACATTTTTACAGCCTTTCCTTCATGCCTCCATCCATTAAACCATTAAATTTCAGCAATTCAATAAAACAAAGCAGTTATAATTCTGACGAAAAGCCATTTTGAAGGGGGTGGGGTACCCATTTTATTGCACAATAAAATTGCTCAAAGGTCTATATTATAAACCAGGTTGTACTTATTTTCTTTATTCACTTTTTGGGGTTAGTTTTTTTTTTTTTTTGATAACCTGCAGGAGCACACTCTGAGCTGTCATTACTGCCAGTATGGACGCCCATTGCCAAGAGGTTGAAATTAAAGGAAAACCATCTGAAATGGCCTTCGAGGAAACGGAGACAGTGGTAATAATTCCCAATTTGACACCTCCTTTATACACAATCTACACAGATGGCACCATTCTCCACCAACCTTTCCATGGTTGGCTCAGGATATTTACGTCCCTGAAACAAGTCATCAAAGAATTCCCCTCCCCAAATACAGATGTGGATTTGATTGCTGCCACTGTGTGTGTGTGTGTGTGTGTATGCGTGCACACGCGCGTGCTCAGGCTCTTTGCATTTTCCCTAGATTTAAACTTCATTTAAGCTAAAAGAAAAAAGGCATTTAGAATATGATGGCATGGTTGTCTTTGTTTGCTTGTCAACTTTGTAAGAGAAATGACATTCCCAAGGTTCACAGGGAGGCTCCTGTAGCATGGCTCACACCGATGTCAATGGTGCTAGCAAATCAACTCTTTTGAAATAATTCTTTTGAGTGCTATCTGATGACTGCTTTTGGGGGGGGTTGATCTTTACTCAAACTGCAAAGGAATTAAGCTTGAACACGTTATCATGCCCCTCTATCTCCCACCCACCCCACTCTCCACCTCTGGATATGGGTGGGGGGATCATATTTGACTTGTTATTACTACTTTATAGATGATTTTATAGACGAAATCAAAATATTTTTGTTCGAGTTTGAGCATTTTAGAACGTCACAAAATTAAGAATATTTTATTTAAATTAAAAACAAATGACACTTTGGGAGATTGAGTAAAGGGTCTCACATCTCTCCCATGGCACCCACCATGATGCAGGGACCCTACTTATATCTTAAAAACTGGTTTGGTGGCAAAGATAGATAGCATTCACTAAGACCCAGAGCGTGGGATCCTAGGGGTTTGCTTTTTTGTTTTTTCAAGCATGGCATTTCAGTAAAAGAAGGAGGAAGCTCATTCTATTGATAAGTAAATAGGCAAGATACTTACTGATTTTTAAAATATTTTATTTGGTCTATTCCAACTTGCAGTCCTTCTGGAGAAACTGAGGCACATATGAGGAATGCGTTCTGGGCAGGAAGGAGACCTTCTGTTTAAAGGGCGTCTCTTATTTAAAGGCTTCACTTGGCCTTCTCTGCCACTCTGAGAGGCAAAAGTTAGCTTCACACCCCCACCCCCACTCCATAGTCCCATCTCCCTGCCCCTCAGAGAGATCTAACTGGAAGGAGCAGGTCTAGAACCCATGAACAGTGAGGTTACATCTTGAGCCCGTTCCTTTGAGCCATGTTTGAATGGGCAACCCATGAGCTAAAAGAGTCTATGTAAGACTGTTCTTTTGGGGAAGGATTTATCATATATTATTTTGACTTTGGTATTTGGCCAAGCTCCATGAAGCTGTTTTGCAACCAATAATGTTTAACAACCGTCCTCATTCCGCCTCCAGGCCATACCCCACGTGGGCCCAGTGGCAGACGAGGTCCATATAAGAAGTTTCCCCCATCGCTAAAATACCATGCATGGCAAGATGGTTACTCGGTCCAGAGTGAAGCCAGGGGATCATCCAAGAAAGGAGGTAGAAAGTGTTCGGGGACTACCATCCTTGGGTTCTTCCCCACCCGCGTCGTAGCTTTACCCCAGGTCGGGAGGTCCCTTGACCCCCTCGAAATTGGATGCACCCTGGCCAGGAGCTCCACTCCAGGAGCGTCGACCGAACGTTCGCTGGGGACTGAGGGAGTAGGCCAAGCACAAACTTCTGCAAGTGGAACTTAGGCATCCGTAGAGATGGGGAGGGGGGGAAGGGACTGGCATGTAGAGCTCCTGGGGAGGAGGGGGCGCGAAGTGAAAGCGCAGGCGGTCTCGAGCTCGGGGGGCGGTTCCCCGCTGGGCCCAGAGCCTGAACCGGAGCCAATCGCGCAGCCGAGGCAGCTGCCAATCACATGGCTCCCTCCAATCCCACCCGTGCCATTTCCAAAAAGTCGGTCCCACTGTGCAGCTCAAATGTGGTGTTCACTCTGCCAATCGCTGGAGGATAGAAAGGGGACAAGAATAAGCAGTTAGGAGGCCAGGACACAAGAAGTTAAAGAGCGCCTAATATATACATGTTTTTGAAGGCGGGCAGAGGGGGGGAAAAAGTGCCCCCAGAAAGGGTCTATGGGCCTGATTATATAGTTATGATGGAGGCCCCTTTCAGCAAGAGGAACCCGCCAGCGCTGAGATTAGCGGATTTGGCAACGGCTCAGGGCCAACAGCTTCAGAATATGACAGGCTTCCCGGTGCTGGCCGGCCCGCCCGCCCACTCCCAACTCCGTGCCGCCTCCGCGCATCTCCACCCGCGGGACCCAGACACTGACCCTGGCGCGGCCAGCACTGCGCTCGGACCCGAGCACATGGCACAGGCCAGTGGGCACGGCCCCAGCCCTCCCGCTCAGGCGCTCCAGGGACAGCCCCAGGCTCCCGCGCCCGCCGCCCGCTCCGCGGCCTCAGGGGCGCACCCGGGCGCCCGCACCCACCCCGACGGCGGGGGCAGCGGTGGCGCGCAGGCCCCGGCGCCCCCGCCTCCAGCCCCTCCTCTTCCTCCCTCCCAGTCCCCCTCTCCCCCCCTCCCCCGCCTCCTCCTTCTGCCCTCTCGGGCTACACCGCCACCAACAGTGGCGGCGGCGGCAGCAGCGGCAAAGGCCACAGCAGGGACTTCGTCCTCCGGAGGGACCTTTCCGCCACGGCCCCCGCGGTGGCCATGCACGGGGCCCCGCTCGGAGGGGAGCAGAGGTCCGGCAGCAGCTCCCCCCCAGCACCCGACCCCGCCTCCCCACCCAGCCGGGATGTTCATCTCGGCCAGCGGCACCTACGCGGGCCGGGACGGCGGCGGCCCCGCGCTCTTTCCCGCGCTGCACGACTCTCCGGGGGCTCCTGGCGGCCACCCTCTCAACGGCCAGATGCGCCTGGGGCTGGCGGCCGCTGCGGCGGCTGCGGCCGAGCTCTACGGCCGCGCGGAGCCACCCTTCGCTCCGCGCTCAGGGGACGCGCACTACGGGGCGGTGGCGGCCGCCGCGGCCGCCGCCTTGCACGGCTACGGAGCCGTGAACTTAAACCTGAACCTGGCTGCAGCCGCGGCGGCTGCGGCGGCTGCGGGGCCCGGGCCCCACCTGCAGCACCACGCGCCGCCCCCGGCGCCGCCGCCAGCGCCCGCGCAGCACCCGCACCACCCCCACCTCCCGGGGGCGGCCGGGGCCTTCCTGCGCTACATGCGGCAGCCAATCAAGCGGGAGCTCATCTGCAAGTGGCTAGACCCGGAGGAGCTGGCCGGGCCGCCGCCCGCGGCCAGCGGCGCCAAGCCCTGCTCCAAAACTTTCGGCACCATGCACGAGCTGGTGAACCACGTCACGGTGGAGCACGTGGGCGGCCCGGAGCAGAGCAGCCACGTCTGCTTCTGGGAGGACTGTCCGCGCGAGGGCAAGCCCTTCAAGGCCAAGTACAAGCTCATCAACCACATCCGCGTGCACACCGGCGAGAAGCCCTTCCCTTGCCCGTTCCCGGGCTGCGGCAAGGTCTTCGCGCGCTCCGAGAACCTCAAGATCCACAAGCGCACTCATACAGGTGGGTGTCTGTCCCCAGCCGCGCCGCCGCCGCCGCCGCCTGCGCCGCCTCCTCGCCGCTGCTTCGCCTTCTGCTCGCTTTCATTTTTCCCTCCTTCTGCTGCTTCTCCGCATACGTATAACCCGGACATGTGACTTCTTTTTTTTTTCTCTCCCCCCTCCTTTTTTTTTTCTATGAATAAGTAATTCGATAGCACACACAGGCCCCGCGCTGGCCTCCCTCTTGGCGGAGTCTCCAGCGCGCCCGCAGCCCCTCCGCCGGGACCGGCAAAGCGCTCCAGCCGCCACCGACCTCCGCCGCCGCCCGGGAGGAGGAGGAGCAGCAGCAGCAGCAGGAAGGCGCCCAGGACGGTCGGCAGCCCCCACGCGCCCGGCCCCGGGAGGTCCGAAGGCCCATGGGGAAGGGACCTCTGGCTGGGGTCTCCCGGTGGCACCTTCCTTCCCCCCCACGGGACGCAGGCCTCAAGCGATCGCTGCCTTGCGGAGATGTGGCGTGGGATGGGGCGCGTGAGATTCGCTGGGGCTTGGGGGCTGATCAGTGTGTCCTCGCCCGGGAAAAGGGGGGCCCGGGTGCCTCCGGGACCGGTTGAGGAAGGCCTAAGGGAAAGCACCCCACCTTAGGAGGCCTCCAGTCGTTCACACTGACTTGTACAGCTTCACGGGCGCGCATCCCGCACACTCCTGACCTGGTTGCACACACTCCCGTGACACCACGACCTCTCTTGCACACACACACACACACACACCCTCACTCAACACTTCGTTTACGTAACCCTCACGCGCACCGACTCTCACGCGTCCTTACCGGCCCTACCTAGAGTGTGTTGGGCAACTGGGAGAAGTTGGCTTTTTGTCCTTTTAAAGGTGGTTCTAGTCCCAGTGAGAGCGGTTTCCTGGGTCTGGTAAGGGCCTTACCCCCCTCTGTGGAACTTTGGTGAAAACTCTCAACTCTGTGAGGGATCCTGCCCCCCTCCCACTGTACCCCCACGTCGTGGCTCTCGCGTGGAAGGGCTGAGGCGTGGGACAGTAGAGGGACGCGCCCTGTAGAATGCACAGTCAACGCCGGGCTAAAGCGCTGTGGAGCGCGGGCGCAGTCGAGATTTATATGATAGGCAATATTACTCCTCCGAGGACACTTAGGTAACCTGAGTTTACATTCAACAATCACTTGACTGATTTATCTGCGCATCGGGGGGACGAAGAGGCAGCCCCAAACACGGGCCTTTATGTGGGGCCTACCTGCCGGAGGCCTTAAGGTCTTTATGGGAGCATCCTGGTTTTCACAGCCTCAGGACAGGGCCGTCTAGAAGTCCGTTTTCCCTGGAGGCCTGTTTTTTTTTTTCTTCCCCCTTCCCTTTCTGTAACTGGGATCAATTCTCCTTAATGAGTTTTCCAAACGGAAACTTCCCACGTGGTTCTCGTAAAAAACAACCAGGCCAGCTAAGGCAGCTGCACTTCCCCCCACGCAGCCAGGGCTAAAGGGAACTTCAAAATGCTGGAGACCTCTCTGCTTTCCCAGGTCTCGGGAGGCGAGTGGACCTTACCCTGGAGGTGGCTGGCAGCTAACCAAGGAGAAACTGAATGACAGATTCGCATCGTGGCGTTTGGGTTCCCACAGGACAGGCTGCCTTCTGACCCTATCCGTGGCAGCAAGTTGTTGTTGTTGGTGGGGTGGGGGGGGGGGGACGACTCGCGGCTGGATTTTATTTCTGGTTCCCCTGTTTCCACGTAGCAGGGATGGTTACACTTGTTGTTTCCACTCCCAGAGGCTGCATGGACCCTTCCGGTGGAGCTTGTGGGCCTCCCTGAAGAGGGATGCTGGCACCACGGATTCAGCTCTAGGGAGTGTGCTGGGGTTTGTTTGGCTGTCCCGTGGCTTTCTGAGCCTTTTGGCGTTGTATCGAAAGAGACAGAGACCATCTCTCCTTCCTTTCCTCGCTGCCACACTGCCTTTCCCTTGTGGGGTTATCTGGGATCCCAGAACAGATGGATCGAAGGACTAATCCCCAGGCCACTCCTGAAGGCCTGTTTCCTGACCCACGTGCCCTCGGCTGCATTTATAACCTGTGTCTGGCCGGTGTCTAGAGGCAAGATCTAGGCAATAGCCACACAGCTCTTTGCTACAAGCAGCGAGTCTCCAAAAAACTCTGCATAGTTCAGTTTTGACGTGACCCCTCTGTCAGTGTCTGTAACGGAAACACTGGGGTCGCCCAGCCCTTCTGGTTAGGCCTTCCTAGGTCCCTAAACAACATGGGCTGTTCAATTATGTCTACCTTCTTTTTCTTCCTCTCCTTCACTGAGTCCTGCTACTCCTTCTCCCAGCGTCGTGGAGGAAACAGCAGTATCCAAAACACTTTTCCCAACCCAAGATATGTAGGCTGCTCAGGAAAATGAGAGTTTTAAGATGTAGCACATTTGCTTAGAATGCATAAAACCACTTCTGCCTCCATACTGAAGGTCTGATTATATGCATGCCTATATATAGCACATGTATATAAATGTGTAACACATTTTTAAGGGATGCTGTGTTGAATGGGGCTTATCTTGAACTTGCAGGGTAATACAGAAATCCTGACAAATCCGTGTTCTCATAGGAAGGGATTAACTTTGTGTTCCACCCCATCTATAGAGAATTTTTAAAGCCTGTGATTGTCATTGTGAGCTGTGTGTTCCTTCCAATGGTGGGTTAATATTGTAGGCACATTTCTAGAATAACTAATTTCACTTTTTAATTACTATTTCCAATTATGGAAAGTTATAGGGTATCTAAATACTCTCAGCTGTCTTATACTCTGGCATTGGAGCAGTTACCATTGACAAAATATGAAAGGAAAAAAAGACCCCATTGAAATATTTGTGTGGACAAAAAGATAATTAACCACAGAGATTTACCCACTGTTATGCCTTTTTAAATATATCCAGAACAAAGAACATTGCCCTGTGTCAGAGCAACTGCTGGCTTGTTGATGTTGTTGTTTTAATCCTCAATGGAAAAAATTAGTATTTTATGGGATGACTTATTTAGTTTGGGCCTGAATGCATCAAGCTCATAGATAAACTGAGGTCAGAGAGAAACACAGTTAGTTGTGGTCTAACCTGTTGTCTTGTTTATAAACGCCAAAGTGATTCTGCTAAATTTCTCTAGTCACAGCTTACTAAGCAGTCTCACTTCCTGGAGATGTGGCCTTGTGTTTAAGGAGTTGTGTTCTCGGGGCTGACGGATAAGTTAAAAGAGGTGATAGGCCAAAGGGCTTTGCTTTTAGAAACATGGTTTTGATTATTAAGGAGTGAAGAAAGCTGTCAGGATGGATAGGGCAGGTTCTACTGAGGCTGTGTGTTTTCTAGTGTCTGCTCCTTTCACAGGTTGGAGTTGCAGGGGGTTAGTCCTGGGGAGGCAGAAGCCAGTGGCCTGACCTCTGCCCAGGCAGCTTTGTGAAATCTAAGGACAAGATCGAGTGTTTCACAGGTGTCTCTTCTTTCTGAAGAGAGGCGGTGTTCAGTTTTTCCCCTTCCTTTTCCCACCAGTGAAATCTAGGGAGAATCTCGATAGCATGCTGCTGACAACTCACTGTGTGCCCCCAGCCTACTGTGAATTAGTGTGTACCACGTTTGTTTTTACTTGTTCTTTGATTCTATACCCATTGTTTTGGAAATATGGTTTCACCGGGGGTTTATCTTAACAGGGGAAGCTGCCACTTGCACTCTTCTGTGTTCAGATCCTAAGGGAGTTTTATGTGTGTGTGTGGTGAGGGGGTATCATGGAGGCCCTTGGTGTCCTTGACTTCAGATTTTGCTCCCACCAATCTGGTGCTGCAGGAGCTAACATCTGGTCCCTTACAACCCAAGTCCAAGCAAAGCCTCCAGGCCAGTGGGCACAGGCCAATACTTGCAGTGCCTCTTCCCTTGCATGCCTGGAATACTGCAGTTGGGAATAAAGCTGGGGTTTGCTCTTCAGGAGATGGGGGACCAGAATGCACCCCTAATTCTATTCTAAGATTTCTTCAAATGAGAGATCTCTGGAAAGCCATTGTTAACCTTCCCTGTGTTTTGTTACAGGGGAAAAGCCTTTCAAATGTGAATTTGATGGCTGTGACCGGAAGTTCGCCAACAGCAGCGACCGAAAGAAACACTCCCACGTCCATACCAGCGACAAGCCCTACTACTGTAAGATTCGAGGCTGTGACAAATCCTACACTCACCCAAGCTCTCTGAGGAAACACATGAAGATTCACTGCAAGTCCCCCCCACCTTCTCCAGGAGCCCTTGGCTACTCATCGGTGGGGACTCCGGTGGGTGACACTTTGTCCCCTGTGCTGGACCCAACCAGGAGTCGATCCAGCACTCTGTCCCCTCAGGTGACCAACCTCAGTGAGTGGTACGTGTGCCAGGCCAGTGGGGCCCCCAGCCACCTCCACACACCTTCCAGCAATGGAACCACCTCCGAGTCTGAAGACGAGGAAATGTACGGGAACCCCGAAGTTGTACGGACGATACATTAGAATGATTATTAATAAGTGAGATAGTGAGTGAGGGTCCCCTGGACCACATCCTAGCCTGAGACGATGCTGAGCCTGAGACAAATTGGTGACTCAGACTTTGCCGCCCGGTCTAATTAGCCCTATTTATTCAGTATGGAAACCCTATGGTGTTTGTACATTTAATTAATTTAATTAAGATATTTGGGTTTTTTTTCCTCTTTCTCCAAAAAACAAAAAAACAAAAACCAGAAAAACAAAACAAGACTGGAGATGCAGCTCAGTGGTAGAGCCCTTGCCTAACACGCATGAGGCCCTGGGTTCAACCTTTAGTGCTGAGAGGAAAAAAATTTATGGCAAGCAAATAAAAAGCAACCAAGCTAGACTTGTCCATTGCAGTGGGACAGGCCTGGAGGCAGAGTCAGTCTATTGAGGAAAACTAGTGGAAAAATTAAGATATACACTGCCAATACTGTGTGCGTGCATGCGTGTGTGGGTGTGTGTGTGTGAGTGCGCGCGTGCGTACACTTCTGTGTGCGCATGTGTCTGTATATATGAGTATATCTATTAAATGGGAGGGAAAAAAGCAGCATTAAGTCAGACCTTAACACATCAACCAGGCCCTCTCCATGTCCCCTAGTGCCTCTCAGATGCCTTTGACACCATAACGAGAGCTGCTTTTTTTTTTTTTTTTGAGACCTAATTCTGCAAAAGGCCTCTTGATTGTAAAACACAACACTTGCTGCATGGACAACAGATCCTGGACTGTGCCTGTATCCAAAAATCTTTTGTATGAGAAACAGAACAACAACAAAAAAAAGACCTTTCTGATTTCTAATATTTATCGTTTCAATTCCTATGCTTTTATTACCAATCTCACCGCAACATGATATTTTTATACAGGATTGTTCCTTCAGTATCTTTCCTTGTGTGATTTAAAAAAAAGAAAAAAAGAAAAGAAAAAGACAGAAATGAAACAAAACACCAAGCCAAGTGCAGCCACCCTGATACATCTCCCCATATCATGCTACTGTGATTGTTCAAGCAGAAACAGAAGAAGAGCTGCTGAGACAACTGGAAACTGTGATCTTTTGTAAACTAGAAGCAATTCCAAGTGCTTTCTTTTTCCTCTGCTGGGCTGTCCTGTCGTTGTTGTTTTTGTTTTTAAATTGGGTATTTCAGGTGCCGCCTCTTGGCTGCATCCTAACTTGTTGGGTAATGAGGAGCCAAGAGTTGGGTTTTTTTGGGGGTGCCAGCAAGCACAGTAGAGGCTGAGGGGGGTGTGGTGGTGACACCCTGCCTATCTTTTAAAGCTTTTTATTTTTGTTGTTGTCGTTGTTAACAGGCCAACTCTCATCTAACTCTCCTTTTAATACTACTGTATCAACTTTTTTTTTAAAAAATGCATTTCTTTCACTTGCTCCATGAGCACTGAACCCTCTTCCATTTGAAAATGACAGTGTGAAGTATATGAACTACATTACAGGAGGAGGAGTTGCTATACATATTAAATTTTTAAAGAGGTTTATAGTTACCACCAAACACTGATGAATGTGTGACCTTTGCCAGAGCTGTCAAGCCAGGATACAAAGGGTCAAGAACCTAGGACAATAACTCTTGGTCAGTTTACGTTCAGTTGGTACAACACATCTCCCGTGCAAACTGTAGCCCAGCAGAAAACATCACACACACATACTAAAGAGCACTAATTTATCCTCAGAGATCTTGAAGACACCCCTCTCCCCAGGATTTGTGGAAATCTTGTTTTGTGTGCTGTGAGTGGTTAATGTAGTCTTGTCATTGCTAATAAGTGTTTGTGAATACTTTATCTGTACAGTTTTTTTATTTAATTTATTTTTAGAGAGCCTTTTCTGTTTCTGGAAGAGTTCAAAGCACACCAAAGAAATATATTATACATTTTGGTGAAAGATTGTCATTTATGATCCATGGTTTATTTAAGAAAAAAGAAATGGAAAGGGGTAAAATATAAAATATATTTTTAAGCTTACTTGAATGGACAAGGTAATGTGAAAACCCAAATCTCTTCCTGCATGTTTTTTTGCCTCGTGTTGATGAGATTATAGTTTATAGATATATTACTAGTACAATGCATGGTGCTTTTACGTGGACACCTTTCAATGTTGTCTTCAGATTGTTACAGTAAATATGACACATGCAGACCCTCCTTTATAAAGAAAGACCCACAACTTGAATATAAAATAATTCTACATTTTAAAAGTTTATTTGATTTTTTTTCTCCCCCTGTTATTCACTTTCAAAGTCCTTTCAAACAGAAATGATAAGGTATGAACTTGGGTGGGATAACTTATGTACTGTAAATTTGTTAGGGCAAAAAATATTCCTGATATGTGAGTTGTTTTATTTATACAACTTTTTTCCCCCAATGGTAGTTTGCACTATTCTTTATCATGCTACAGGTTTATTTATTATGAGACAAAGGAATATGTATTTTATGTATTTTGCCGTGCATAGGTTTAACTGCCACAGGTTTACTGGTTCCTGATGCACCAAAAATAAAAACCTTAAAAAGTGTGTACCTCCATTAGAAAGAAAGCAAGAATGACAATGGAATGACAAATGTAATAAAGGTACTCTTCCTATGTACTGCTACATTTTACCCAGTGGCATATCTGTCGTTCATTTAAAGCAGAACAGTTGCTATGGCAGTGAACATTAGATTGCCCTTCCCTGATCTCTTATCAGCTCCTGAATGGGGGTGGGTGGGGGGAGCTTGGATTACTTACAGTTTTAGTCTAGAACAGTGGTTCTCAACTTTCCTAATGCTGAGACCCCTTAAATACAGTTCTTCATGTTGTGGGGACTTCCCCCAACCATAAATTATTATTTTCATTGCTACTTAATAACTATAGTTTTGCTACCGTAATGAGTCGCAATATAAACATCTGTGTTTTCCATTGGTCTTGGCCACCCCTGTGAAAGGGTTATTTAACCCCAAAGAGGTCGAGAACCACGATCTAGACATCCCACGGAATTCAGGAAAACAAATCACTACAGGTTACAAGTACAGTTGCACAAATCTCAGTACCAACTCCTTGTTAAAATTAGTAATGAGCTTAATGGCTCTGATCACTGAAGGAAATGAAGTTGAGCACTTCTTGGTGCATAGCCTCCACCCTGAAGGGGGGAAAAAAAGGCAAGATAATTTTGACAATAAAAAAAAAGAGAACAGTAA
Organism: Mesocricetus auratus; assembly: GCF_017639785.1. Classification (NCBI taxonomy): domain Eukaryota; kingdom Metazoa; phylum Chordata; class Mammalia; order Rodentia; family Cricetidae; genus Mesocricetus; species Mesocricetus auratus. The sequence goes on from NW_024429180.1 coordinate 1,962,905, forward strand.
GGAGCTTTCAGATATAAGGTAGGTGACAGCAAAAACTGCTCAGGAGTGATTTATAATTATGGAATGAAATTAACTAGTGGGTACCAAATCAGCTCATAGCAGGCCATGGGGTTAAAGGTTGGGGGAAGATCAAGTTACAATTAGTTTATTTTGGAGGGTACAACTTAAGTTCAGCATTCTGGGGCAGGCATTAAGTAATTCTTTCATGGCAACAAAAAAATATTCCAGTGGCTCAAATTGATATATTTGGCAATGTATGTTAGCAAGCCTGACTGTTTGTTTTTGAGTTCACCACTACAAAACAGATAAAAGGGCAAGTATTTAAAAAACAATTGGTAGTCACATCAATAAGCATTTCACCAAAAAAAAAAAAAAAAGGTTATAGTGGCTTTTCAAAGTCAGGTCTGTTAAATGTGGTAAAGGTGAAACAGGTTGCCAAGAGCTGTTTTAAGCCCGGTGACAATAACCAGCACGCGAGGGAGAAAAACACTGGTGAATGAGGGCTGCAATCAATGGGGGTACTTACAGCTCCTCTAATGAAGTTTCTTGTGAAAAGAAGGGTGACACAGAGCCACCAAGACATGAATCATTCATGGGAAATATAAAAAGATAAAAGGTATCTGACAGTGAGCAGAGCCTTGTATAGAGTGTATAAAACAAGTTTCCCCTTCTTATTTTCTGCTTTAAAATGCACACTCTCCCAGTCCCAGCATCTTCTGTCCAGCCTATAGAGTTAAAATTGACCACTGCTCGTCCTGAGCCACTTCAAAGTAATTTAGTCCAGAACGGAAGGCTTGGCGCTTGCACAATCTTCATGGTGTGTTAAGATTTCTATGGCAATTGGCAAGCAAGACGTTCCCATCTGAATATGTCCCAAAGAAAGCCACTTATTGACACTGAGTTGGCTATCATCAAAGACTTCATCTTCCCTCTGCAAACATTAAATCGGGCCACCTTTGTTTTCCAGGCCAGGAGGCTCTTCAAACACACGGTTCTTCGTTTGTATATTTCTCTTATTCAAATGTTCTTTAGTTAAAGGAACGTCCAAGGTGCTTAGAGAGAGCTATAGGGTGGGAATTATAGTCTCTTGAGTTGGAGGTGGTCACACAAGTGCCCTGGCCCTGGGGCCTGAAAGCCTTGCAAGCTGGGCCTAACTGTCTGCCCACTGAATATTTAGATTACAGTCTCGTAATTGGTATGTTTCATTTTTGTGGGATCTTTTTGGAGACCTGTGCTTTTCTGAGTCATCTCCATCTGTGCTGGGACTTGAGGGATCCTGGCCACCACAATGCTGAGGTCCCAGTGTGGTTAGGAACTACAACCTCAGGGGAGTGGCAGGAGAGACAGTCGCATCTCCCAAGTGGTCACCTTAAATCAGAGAAAAGGAAACCCATCGCTAGGCAGACAAAAACAACCCACAGACTTCAGAATCCATCCATCTGCCAGTGGTTTTTACCCAGACACCACCCGAGACCTCAGGAACCTTCCAGGTCTGGAAAAGGATGGAGGAGAACCACAGAGAAACCACCCTGGGATGGCCAGCACACTCCCCCTCCCTGTGAACAAAACCTCTTGGAGACCTCACGCCCACGCAGGAACATCCCAGAGCACACATTCACACACCACCTAAGTGCCTAATCAGGCGGGGAGAAGTTCAAAGGCATGTTCTTTGAAATTCAAACTAGTGTTTTTTGTGGTACATCCACACAGAGACTCAAGAATTGCTATGGCAATGGGCAGGGCCAGGAGAGTCGCTGGCAGGCTGTCCACAGCAATTTGAGACACTCTATTAAGATACAGTTGCAGTGACCCTTACTTTCATGGCCAGTTAGTTCAGTCAATTCTCACCTCATCAGAAACACAGACGCAGAGATTATAAATGTATGATATATATATATATATTTTGCATATCATACATATTAGCTTTTCGTTGTTGGTGATGATTCCCCTATAGAACCTCCTAGCTTGAAAGAGAGGAGAAAGAATGGAGAGAGGAGGGAAAGCCGCGGTGGGGGTGGGGGAGTGATGTCACAGGGTAGGGGGAGAGAGAGACAGGGGCCCCCTGGTCCCCACTACCTCTTCCTTCTCTCCCCACCTAAGCACTTTTATTTGCAGAGCGATTGTTCTTTGTTTATTTAATACAAGTACTGTGTGAATAGTGAAAAATAAACACGATGAAAAATAACCAAACAGATGATTCCTCGGAGTGAAAAAGCCCGGACTTAATAAAAGTGCGAAGCAGTCACCGCTCAATGAGAAACGCTTTGAAGTGAACTTATTATAAGAGGGATACTTCAGGGTTGCCTTAACGACGCCGCTGAATCGAAAGCGCTCGCCTTTGTCAGCGATTTGTTCTCCTTTGCTGGGGTGCCCGGAGAAATTACTTACATGGGCTGCCTTAACATGCGGCCTGCAAATCAGTAACTTTGCAGCTCAGACTTGCAGACGCCACTGGGCCACCGACAAAAAGAAGTCAGAGGGGAAACGCACCAACCTTAAAGGCCGAGGCTCTGGGGATGGGGCTCACACGGGGCGTGTTGAGGCGGCAGATAAGAAGTTGTATTACAACCAGGCCCCCTCACCCGAGCTCCTACTGTAACTCCCTGTTGTCCCTCACCCTGAGCAGGTCCTGGGGCTTCTGTCCCTAGGTGATCCAGACTCCTGCGGCTCCCCGGCCCTCCAGCGAGGGGCGCTCTTGGGCACACAGGCCCAGCGTCGTATTTTCCCAGCAGTCCGGGCCATATTTTAATAAGGGTCGTTTATCACTCAGGCGCTTTGAAGGGTCGCCTCCAGCCCTGTGCCCATTAGAAAGGCGGAGGTGACATTTAAACTCCGTTTTCAAGGATCGCGGGGGGATTTCATTGAAAAGGCAACTCGTTTGTCTTAGGAGCCTGGAAACAACCCCCTTCTCCCTCCTTTTGACCGCATGGCATAACTCAAAAACAATAGTTCAAAAGTGAAATGGCATCGTGGTGTTCACCGGGAGACAGGCCCCCATCTAGCACCAGAGAAAGGGGTAGTACTCAAGACAATGCGCTTTTTGTGTCCAACTCTGTCACGAGGATTGTGCTGTTTGCTTTGGAGGCTGCGCCTGTTATACTGGCCTGAAAGTGCTTGTGTTAAACAAGAGTTATGAGTCATCCAAAACAACAAACATTTTGATTTTCTTTGCCTAAAGGGCTTTCCCTGGCTATGGGCACCGTGAAAAAATAATGTCCTTGCTTAGAAAGGAACACCAGTAGTTGCATTACAAGCGGGCGCATTAAATATTGAATGACACGAGGAAGGAGCTTGTCGAAGGGCACTGAGCCTTAAAGTCTTCCTTCAACTTTGTCTTCCGCGGCTGCTGAACTATTTAAGATGGTATTAATTAAGGCAGCTTCGGATGCTGTGGAGCCGCCCGGGCCCCTGGGCCACGCTCTGTCAATGGGCCTGTGTCCCCACGCTCTGCTTATGGGTTGGCTGAAATGTCACTTCTCATTTGCAGGCTGAAGAGAAGTGACCATCCTACACGGAGGGTGTCGGGAATGCAGTCAGCAGCTGTGGCTAAAAGAGTTTGAGGGACTTGATTGAAGGGATGGGAGATGGGGGACAAAATCCAACCAGCTCTTAGGGAGGGGGAGGAGGGTGAACGCCTCGTATGCCCTCTTTGGGTTTGGATACCCCCTCTTTTTAATCCCTCTTGTGTGGGGGGAATTAAAACACCAGCCTCACCAAAAAAAAAAATTCATTAACCAGTCTGGCTCCTACAAAGAAAGACAAAAGCTTGGTGCAAACAGGCTTAGCTAAGGCACCCGGCTCCCTCTCGGTCTCTTTCACAGGTTACAAACAAATAAAGGCCCCAGGACCTCAACCAAGGAACTACAGGTGGAGAAACTGAGGCCTCATGAAAGGCTGTGAAATCACTTCCATCAGGACTCGCTGAGGAATGAAAGCTGAGACCCTCACTGAGACCAAAGGCCCAAACAGAAGCCAAGTTCTGTTTAAGGTGGGCCCACACCCAAAGCCAAATGGAAATCTATTCCAGCTTTTGGAAAATTCTAGAAAGACGAGAAGGAAAAGAAAGGAAGGAAAGAAGGAAGGGAGGGGGGAAGGAAGGAAGGAAGGAAGGAAGAAAGAAAGAAAGAAAGAAAGAAAGAGGCCTACAGCCAAGTAACTATGGTATAAATGAATCCATGTGTCAAGACCAGGTTGAGTATGGCTTCTCAATGAAGAGAGTCAAGAGTTGAGTGGCTGGAGAGGCAAGCGCATGCTGGCAGATTGGTTTCCACAGCCTAGAGGCCCCCTCACCCCACTCCTGTCTCAGGGTGTGGAGTTCCAGCTGGGTTGTGCCTTCACTTTCAAGGCAAGGCCCCTGGCAGGTGGAGGGGTGCAGTTACTCTTTTCACTCTCTGGGCCCGAGTGATTTGGACTTTTGCTGTCTGTCAGAGGGGTTTAGTACCCTCAGCTGTAGATCTATTTGTAGTGCTTGATTTTTCCATCTTGGATGAGCTCCTTCCATCCACCCCAAGAACTCTCTGTCTGTCCTTTTGCATAAGGAAGGGTCCTATTTCTCACCGAGAACCCAGGGTGTAAAACCAGAAGGGGCCTGTGCCCTTTCACCTCAAGACTGGCTGACTATTCGTTCTGAGGAGAGGGAGAAAAGAGGAGAGAACCTATGGGCCATAAAAAGCGGGCCTAGGCCCTCCTATCCTCTGGGACCCGCAGGTAACACTAAAGCAAGGATCTGTCTGTTTGGGTCAGGACCGGGAGGGGGGTAGGGGTGGGAGTAGGAGGGTGGGCAGAGGCTCCTCTCCCACAAAACCCAGGGCAGAAGCTGCTAGGCCTGAGCTCCTATCCACGTGACTTTTTTTTTTTTGCACTTTTTACTCGTTTTCCTACTTCGGTCCCTCTATCTATACCCTTTTTGTACAAACAGGTCCCAAGTCCGGGTTAAGGCATGGAAGAAAAAAAAAAAGATGGCCATTTGATCTGAAACGTGTACACCCAAGCACAAGTCACACACACACACACACACACACACACACACACACACACACCCGCCAGCCTCGCCTCAGTCAGTGCACTGGGCACTCACTTGGGTTCCAGGCGCCTTGCCAAGAGCGCGCGGGCACCCTGCGTGGCACACTGGCTGAAGGTCCTGCTGCAAGAAGTGGCGGGGGTGGGGTGGGGAAAGGAGGGGTGGGCGGCAGTGAGGGCAGCTGGCGGCTGGCGGAGCGGAGCGCACAAGTTTCTGTGCTCAACTTCGCCGCTCTTAAAGAGACCCGGGATCCCTCTGGAGAGGCCCTCGGGAGCTGGCGGCAGGGCTGGGAGAGGCGTGGGTAAGCTAAGCTGGCCGGCGCGGGGAGCGGGCGGTGGGACACAAGGGCGCGGCAGGAGGAGGGCGCGAGGGTGCCTGCGGCCGGCCCAGCGCTCGGAGAAAAGTCAGCCCGGAGCAGCTGTGACTTCACCTATTAGCCCCGATGTCTTTCGGAGGAGCCTGGTGGAGTTAAACAGCCCACAATGGGCGCTCTGGGGCGCCTCCAGTCTGACCTCTACCCGGGTTTAATAGTTTCATAGGAACGTCATTAAATCAATTACTTAGTGAGCACATCATCATTTATTTGTAATTAGCAGCGAGGAGCGCGTTCTCTCCCCCAGCCCCGCGGCCCGGGTCCCAGCGGGGTTGGCGAGTTGTGCAAGCACTTTTGTTTGCTTGAGTGTTGACTCCCGGCATTATTCGGCCGGGGTAATCTTTACATCTTAATCTAGCATTCAGGGGGCGAAGGGAAAACAAACAGGGCGCAGGCCGGAGGCCAGCCCTGCAGTCCCAGCCTTGTCCCATAACTCAGCCTTTGCGGGATGCGCGCGGGCCACACCTCTGCGGCCTCCTCTCCTCTCCCATGGCCCAGGGAGGACAGAGAGGCAGAAGAGGAAAGAGGCAGGCCAGAGGAAGCCGGGGAGGAAAGTGGCTACGGAGAGGAGAACCAGAGGCCTGCAAAAGAGTACAAAAGGAAATCCGCCTGGCGTGTGCACGTGTGCGGGCGACGTTGGAGGGGGAATCCGTGACAGTGCGCGCGTGTGCTTGTGAGTGTGTGCGCAGGTTGTGCATGGCATTCCGTGCAACGGGGCAGAGACAGGGACCGCGAACCAGAGCCTGAGGTGCGGGCCTGGAGACAGCTCGCTGGGTGTCGCCGTAGCAAAAGTGCTATGATTTGGAGGCTGCAGCCCCAGGCTCAGCGTGGCCACGGCCTCCAAATGAAGTTGGGGTAAGGTTAGCAAAGACCAAAGACCGGGGATGTCACTGAAAGCCAGGGCAGAACCTGCGCGTGAGAGGAGATGCCAGTAATGACCCAGTGAGGAGTCATGTTCCTCCCTCCCCCCCAGCAATTCTGGCCAAGCACCGAGCACATCTAAGCAGTTTCAGCTGCTGGAGCCAGCATGGTGAGCTACAAGCTCCTGCATCCTTGCTGCAGTCCAAGCGCTCTGATCCAAGTTGGATCGCTCAACTTCTGTAGGGGATTCCAGCTCAGGAAATGGAAGAGGCCCTGGGAGCCAGGGGTCATTGACAATGGGGCTGGGTTCCCAAAGTGCGAATATAACCATAGTTAGGAACAGGCCCCTAGGCACACACACTTCATCCCCACACCTATCTGTGAGAGGGCTTCCAGAAGGCATGATGGTCAGTGACCTCTGGGTACCTATCTTCCTGGTGAGTTACCTAGGTACCCCGCTTGAGTATGCGTTTCCTGGATTCCTACACTAGTGGACTGGCTTGTTTAGGATGCTGTGTGGAGGCAGTCCCGACAGGTGGTATTTCAGAATGTGAGACCGGGACTGTATCCTGAATATTATATTCCAAGAACCAACAGCAAGCCTGGCTCCTAGGTGGCTCCCATCACAGTCTCCCTCCTGTCCTTGGGTTCCTACTTCTGTTCTTCTTACAATCCTTTTTTTCTTTTTTTAATTGACTCAGATCATGCTGTTCTGTACCTCAGAGCCTTAGGGATTCTTTGCCTGCTGGACACAGCAGGAGCAAAGGCCAGGGGGCTGCTGGGATCCTTTTCCAAATGGGCTTTTCCTCCAGCCTTCTTGGATGGCTGAGGTTTACTGGGTTGCTTGACTGCTGAGGATCAGCCTGATGTCCGGGAACCTAACTCGACCTGGGAAACTGAAATGTGTCCAGATAAGCACTTTCAACCAGCTGTCAATCATCTGGAAGAAGCAGGAGTTAAAATATAGAAAGCACAGCTTCACTTTGCAGGCTTCTCTACTCAGATGGTCTGGGCCGGAATGACCAGGAATGTCAACGGGCAGCAGAGACAGGACTTTCTTGAAACTCTCTAGAACCCCAACACGGTAACAAAAGGCTCCCTTCAGTATGTTGAGCATACTTCTGCTTCAGCGTGTAAAATGTACATATGATCGATCAAGTCCACACATACACACACACACACACACACACACACACACACACGCACACACACACACACACACACAGCTTTACAGATCAAATTGTTGAGGTAGAGAGATCAGGGGTTCAAAGGTAGCTTGGGCTGCAAGAAATCTTGTCTCCAAAAATAAAAAAATAAGGGCAGTGGTGGCGCATGCCTTTAATCCCAACACTTGGGAGGCAGAGGCAGGTGGGTCTCTGTGAGTTCGAGGCCAGCCTGGTCTACAGAGCGAGTTCCAGGACAGCTAGGATTGTTACATAGAGAAACCCTGTCTTGAAAAACAAAACAAAAACAAAAAAAACAAAGAAAGAAAAGAAGCCTAGGCTATCTCAGGCACCCAGGAGCTGGGATTGTGGGTGTGCACTGCTGTGACACCCCCCCCCCCCCCCGGGAACCTATATATATTTTATTTTTATTTTATGTTCATTGGTGTTTTATCTGCACGTACGCCTGTGTGAGGATCTCAGAAGCCCTGGAACTGGAGTTGGAGACAGGTGTGCACAGCCTTGTGGCGTGCTAGAAACTGAGCCTGGGTCCTCTGGAAGAGCTGTCTATTCTCTTAACTACTGAGTTCCCTCCAGCCCTCTCCCTCCCTACCCTTTTATAAGATTGGGTTTCATGTATTGCAGGCTGGCCTCAAACTGACCGTGTAGGGCAACCTTAAACATATGATCCTTTTGCCTTCGGGCATCTACTAATGCTTCTGGTTTATTGGGCCCTGGGGACTGAACTCAGGGCTTCGTGCTTGGAAAGGCAAGGGTTCTAATGAATGATCAACAAACCAGCCCCAAGAAACTGGCTTTGTTTGGTTTGGTTTTGGCTTTGGTTTTGGTTTGTTAGTTTAATTCTAACCTTGTAGAGGAGCAGGGCCCACACGTGTTCTGGGTCTGAGTAGATTTAGGATGCCCTTGGCTGAAACAAGATGGAAAGGACTACATCTAAAATTAAATTAAAATGTAATTCACCCGTAACATGTCTTTCTACTCTCCACCTCCTCGGCAGCCTCCCACACTGTTTAATAAAACAGCACCCTTTGGAGAAAGGAAGGCAAATCTGAGAAGCGTTTTATAAGCTGGCCGGGAATTTGGTCCAGTGGTTGATTTAGGAAAGTCTGACGGTGCCTGTGAGGTTTCCTTAGTGATAGTCACTTTGCGACTCTCTCTTTGGGACCTAAGTCCTGCAGTTTTGAATCTGTGATTCAACGCTCTTCTGTTGATGTTCTAGTCTGACTCCACCTGTATAGGGGCAACCCCATGCTGTCCCACTTGAGTGGCCCTATCAGAATCAATGGCATCTTTCAGTTCCTCCCCCTTCATTTCCCTTGGGTCCCTGCCATTGGGTCCCTCGGTCTCTAAACAATGAGCTGTCATACTGACAGACTGACAGACTTTCTCCCAGAGGCTTATCTTGTCACTGGCTTTGGATCTCATCCTCCTGCCTATTACAGAGTAGGGCTGGCATTGATGTTCTAATAAGTTGACAGCCAGGCTCACCCCTGTGCAACTGGACCCAAGATTCCTGGTGATGTGGTTTTGGTTGATGACATATAAGGAAAGGTTTAGGGGACAGCCAACGCTAACCATGGTAGTCTCCTCTATGGATGAGAGCCAAGTTTTGACTTACTTGGTTCAACTACAACCTTATTTGGTTAAACGGACCTTAAGGAACAAGGATTAAGAAACCTTGAGTGACCTGCTACAGGGAGGAACTTCCAGGGGAGCTCAGACTTCAGACTCTGATGTGTCAGTGGTTCCCTGCTTAAACCTAGGAGATCACTCCTGGGAAGGGAGTATGGCAGGAGAGACAAAGGACTGCAGGGAAATCCCTACCTACACTTGAGCTGAGGCTGTCCTGCCCACCAGCTCTCCCTCCAATGGCAGGCTTCAACACTATTTCCTTTATAAATCTTGCATATTTATTCTAAATAAAAGGAAGGAAGGAAGGAAGGAAGAAAGGAAGAAAGGAAGAAAGGAAGAAAGGAAGAAAGAAAGAAGCAGGGCACTGGAGTGATCCAGAGATTTAGGGAATGCGTCTTCAAAGAACTTCCCGGTCTTCACCTCTGCAAGGAAACTCCAAGCATGTGGGGTCCACACACTCCTCCAGTTGAGTAGGGTAGGAGAGTTCGGGGAAGCATGTCGTAGAAAGAGCCACTCTTGGTTCCTCAAATCACTTTTTTTTTGAGACTGCAATGAGGTTTTACATACTTACTGGGGCTTTATCTTTTATTTTTAATTGAGTGTATATGTGTGGTGTGGGGGGGAACATGTGCACATAAGTTCAGATGCTCTGGAAGGCCACAGGCAACAGATCTCCCCAGAACCGGAGTTACAGGCGGTTGTGAGCTGCTCTTTGTGGGGGGTTGGGAACCGAACTCAGATCCTCTGAAGGTGCCTAGTCTTTCTGTTGAACCATCATCCTAGTCCCAGAGGGAGGTGTGTGTGTGTGTGTGTGTAAATAAATATACACATTAGCATTTACCTGTTTGTTCTGTGAGAGCCTGGGTATAGACTTACACGCAACAGCATGGGTAGACCAGAGGACAATTTGCTTTGCCTCCAATTTTGTGGGCTCTGGGGCTCAACCTCGGGTCATCAGGTACCTACTGAGCCATTACACCAACCAGCTCCGAAATTGGGTTTTAATGTGACAGTTTCCATGAACCACGTGAATCCATTTCAGTCATTTTTCAGTTGTGTAGTTCGATAGCGTTAAACACATTCACAGGGTTTTGCACCCATCCCTACCGTCTATCCCGGCAACTTTAGCCCAGGCTGGCCTTGAACTTCTGATCTCCCTGCTTCTGCCTCTAGAGTGTTGAGGGGCCTGTGCTAACACGTCTGGCTTAAACAGCATTGGAGATTGAACCCAGGGCTTCACGCAGGCTACACAAGAACCACCACGCTCAGCTCACTCGAAAGCTTTCTCATGTTTTGGCTGAGTCACTGCAGTTTGGAAGCAGTTGTCCCGACTCCCTCCTCCTACCATCCTGCTTTCTGCCTGAGTTTGACAACTCTAGGGAGCTCATACAATGTGTGTCCTTTCTCGTCTGGCTTATTTCACTTAGCACGGTGTGCCCTCATTTCATCCGTGGTATGGCACACACCAGCACCTTGATCTTTAAAAAAACTTCCCTTGGCATTTTGTTTTGTTTGTATGTGAGCACGGGTTTGTATGTGAGCATGGGTTTGTATGTGAGCACAGGTTTGCATGTGAGCATGGGTTTGCATGTGAACACAGGTTTGTATGTGAGCATGGGTTTGTATGTGAGCATGGGTTTGTATGTGAGCACAGGTTTGCATGTGAGCATGGGTTTGCATGTGAGCATGGGTTTGTATGTGAGCATGGGTTTGCATGTGAGCACAGGTTTGCATGTGAGCATGGGTTTGTATGTGAGCATGGGTTTGCATGTGAGCATGGGTTTGTATGTGAGCATGGGTTTATATGTGAGCATGGATTAGTGTGTGAGCACAGGTTTGTATGTGAGCATGGGTTTGCATGTGAACACAGGTTTGTATGTGAGCACAGGTTTGCATGTGAGCATGGGTTTGTATGTGAGCATGGGTTTGTATGTGAGCATGGGTTTGCATGTGAACACAGGTTTGTATGTGAGCATGGGTTTATATGTGAGCATGGATTAGTGTGTGAGCACGGGTTTGTATGTGAGCATGGGTTTATATGTGAACATGGGTTTAATGTGAGCATGGGTTTATATGTGAGCATGGGTTTATATGTGAGCATGGATTAGTGTGTGAGCACAGGTTTGTATGTGAGCATGGGTTTATATGTGAACATGGGTTTGCATGTGAACACAGGTTTGTATGTGAGCATGGGTTTATATGTGAACATGGGTTTGCATGTGAACACAGGTTTGTATGTGAGCATGGGTTTGTATGTGAGCATGGGTTTATATGTGAGCATGGGTTTATATGTGAACATGGGTTTAATGTGAGCATGGGTTTATATGTGAACATGGGTTTAATGTGAGCATGGGTTAGTGTGTGAGCACAGGTTTCTATGTGAGCACGGGTTTATATGTGAACATGGGTTTAATGTGAGCATGGGTTAGTGTGTGAGCACAGGTTTGTATGTGAGCATGGGTTTGCATGTGAACACAGGTTTGTATGTGAGCATGGGTTTGCATGTGAACACAGGTTTGTATGTGAGCATGGGTTTGCATGTGAACACAGGTTTGTATGTGAGCATGGGTTTGCATGTGAACACAGGTTTGTATGTGAGCATGGGTTTGTATGTGAGCATGGGTTTATATGTGAACATGGGTTTATATGTGAGCATGGGTTTATATGTGAACATGGGTTTAATGTGAGCATGGGTTAGTGTGTGAGCACAGGTTTGTATGTGAGCACGGGTTTGTATGTGAGCATGGGTTTGTATGTGAGCATGGGTTTGTATGTGAGCATGGGTTTGTATGTGAGCATGGGTTTGTATGTATGCTAAGGCAAGTGAGTGGAGCTCAGAGGACAATCTGAGGAACTTAGTTCTCTCTTTCCACCATTCCAGAAGGTCCTGGGGAATCAAATCAAGTTGCTAGGTATGGCAACAAGGACCATCTGCTTTTTGTTGTTATTAATGACTGAAGAGTCTTCTGTCACAAGGATAGCATCACACTGTGTTTATCTGTTCCTTTGGTTAGGGGTACTTGGGCCGTTTCCACTTTGGGTAGTATAATGCTGCAAGCTTGTTCGCTGGCTCTCTTAGGTACTTGTGTTCCTATGTCACAATTTATTTTTATAAAACACAAACGAAAACACAAGGTAAAGCACTTGGAATGCAGTTCCCATCAGGAATATAAATATCAGCCAGGTGTTCTGGCTCACATCTTTAATCCTGACTCTGTGGAGGCAGATGGATCTCTGTGAGTTTGAGAACAGCCTACATAGTGAGTTCCAGGACAGCCAGGGCTATATAGGGAAACCTTGTCTTAAAAGAGAAAGAAAGAAAGATAAGAAAAAGAATACAAGTATCAGATTTCTTACTTGGATCTGACTTTCCAAGGTCAGCAAAGTGCAGCTAGAATTCAAAGGTGAGGCAAAATGTCGTCTTCCAGTCCTGTGACATGCCATCTTGTGTATATGAATGTGTGTGGTGTGTGTGCCTGGGAAGGTGTGAATGTGTGTGTGTGTATGGTGTGTGTGTATGTGTTATATGTGTGTGTGTGTGGTATGTGTGTTTGGGGAGGTATGTGTGTGTGTGTGGTGTATGTGTGTGTAGTGGATGTATGTGTTGTGCTGTGGTGTGTGTATGCGTTGGGAGAGGTATGAGCGTGTGTGTGTGTTTTTGGGGAGGTGTATGTACAAGTGTGTGGTATATGTGTGTGTGGTATGTGTATGTGTTATGTGTGTTATATGTGTTTGGAGAGGTATGTGTATGTATGGTGTATGTGTGTGTGGTATGTATATATATTTAGGGAGGTATGTGTGTGTGTATGGTGTGGTGTGGTGTGTGTGTGTGGTGTGTGTATGGTGTGGTGTGTGTGTGTGTTTGGGAAGGTGTGTGTGTGTGTGGTGTGTGTGGGGAGGTGTGTGTGTATTTGGGGAGGTGTGTGTTTTGGGAAGGTGTGTGTGTGTGTGTGTGTGTGTGTGTGTGTGTGTGTGTGCAGACCTACCAGCATTCTAGCTTTAGAGGAACTATTAACACATTAATATTATCAATAGCAGGCAATGCGTTAGCCATTAGGGATTTATGAAAACATCTGAAGCAAGTCGTTTCAAAGCGCTGATTTGTTTTATAGTCAGTATTACATTTTATGACAGGCTCTTTTGCCAACAAAATGAGTGAATAAGAATCATACACACTCCGTAGACGGAGACTGCTGCCCTGTCTGCCCTGCAAATTTGTGTTCCAGATCCCTTGGGAAACTTGTGTAATTTGCAGACAACTATTGACCCTTTGGTGAAGGGCCAGTCCTGGAACAAGATGGAGAGCATGCCGAACCCTGCTATATTTTCAGCTTTGGAAAAACACACAGCCTTTTCCCTCTTCAGTCATTTCCCTCAATCTGCACATTAATACAGAAGCCAGAAAATCTGCACACCTTCTCCCTGCTTCTGCTTTTAGATGGTAGTGGTGGCCGCAGCTGCCCAAGCCCTTTTCTTCCTTCTTTCCTTCCCCTTCTGACTTCCTGAGTTTCCCTTTTTTTTTTCTTGTTTCCTTGTTTTTTGTTTTTTGTTGTTGGTTTAAGACAGGGTCTCAGTTGGGCAGTGGTGGAGCACGTCTTTAATCCCAGAACTCAGGAGGCAGAGGCAGGCGGATCTCTGTGAGTTTGAGGCCAGCCTGGTCTACAAGAGCTAGTTCCAGGGCAGTCTCCAAAGCCACAGAGAAACCCTGTCTCAAACCAACCCCCCAAAAAAGAAAAAAAGACAGGGTCTCCCTGGACAGAGGCAGAGGCAGGCAGATGTCTGTGAGTTCAAGGCCAGCCTGGTCTACATAGTGAATTCCAAGACAGTCAGAGCTACACAGTTAAATCCTGTCTTGAAAAAAGGAAAAAAAAAAAAGACAGGGTCTCTCTCTAGTCCAGGACGACCTGACCTCCACTGTGCTGCCCAGGCTGATTTCAAACTTTTGATCATTCTCCTGCCTCAGTCTCTGGAGTGCTGGGGTTACAGGAGCTAATCTACCAAAGTCCAGCTTAATTTTGAGCATTAACAGGGCAAATTCTCTGCTTTGGGATGAAGCAGTTTGAGCCTTCTCAAAAAGAGTGAGGCCCAAGAGCAGGTCACTGGGAGAAGGGGAACATGTGAGCCCCAGAAACTTAGTGACTGGCTAGCTCTGGCTTCAAGCATCCCCTCTGCCCCATGACTCCTGCTCCCCATCCACCAAAGAGAAAGATCAGTTAAGAGTGGGAGGGAGCCACCGTGGTTACAGAGAATACTCCCATTGACCTGCTTGCCAAGCCTGGGATTTGTGGGGCCTCCCCAAGTGTCCACCTCTGGGACCTGGGATGGTTTTGCAAAGTTCCCTCTCAACCTTCTCAGGCTTGCAATATAGCACAGCAGCTGTTTAGCATTTCCCTACCTAGTTATTAAACAGAAAGGGAGTAAATTAAAATGGCAAAGTAAAATGAAATAAAAGGCGTCTTTTCTTTCTGTAAAGAGACAGCACCTAATTAAGAAATATTTGAATCCCACAAAAATGCAGACTTTCGGGGGGTGACATAAAAACCTCTCCTTTTAAATCAGAAGCAAAATCAAGAAAATTGGGGACAGGCCCAAGAGGTAGTCCTGTAAAACAAAACCCCTTGAGACATGATTTCTCTGTATTGTTTTGGAGGCTGTGGTGGAACTCTGTTGAAACTCGCTCTGTCTACCAGGCTGGCTTATTTTTTTTTTAAGTTAGGCCTTCACTATAGAGCCCTTCCTGCCCTGGTAGTTACTAAGTAGACCAACCAGGCTCAAACTGTGTTGATCCTTATGCCTCTGCCTCTTCCCTGTTATCATTAGTGTTTATTAGAAGAGGTTTGTCTTTGGTTTTTTGTTTGCTTGCTTTTGTTTTTCTGTTTAGGTTTACCATTGAGAAGAAAGAAAAAAAAACAAAGCTAAAGGGTGGGGTTACAAAAGAATATGCCCAGCAGAGGTGGCACACACCTTTAGTCCCAGCACTCTAAGGCAGAAGCAGGCAGATCTTTGTGAGTTCAAGGCCAGCCTGGTTTACAGAGTGAGTTCTGGGACAGCTGCCAGGGCTGTTAGACAGAGAAACCCTGTCTCAGGAAGAAAGAAAGAAAGAAAGAAAGAAAGAAAGAAAGAAAGAAAGAAAGAAAGAAAGAAGGGAGGGAGGGAGGGAGGGAGGGAGGGAGGGAGGGAGGGAGGGAGGGAGGGAGGGAGGGAGGGAGGGAGGGAGGGAGGGAGGGAGGGAGGGAGGGAGGGAGAGAGGGAAGAAAAAGGAAAGGAAATACATTGATAGACCTTGAAGTAGTCAGGTATTTAAGAAATACTTTGTAGCAATTTGTATTTAAGAAATACTTTGTAGCAATTCACTTTAGCTCTGCCTTCTTAGGGTTGTTTCACGCTTTGGATGGCTTGAAAATCCTGCACAATTCCCCAGCTTCACAATGCAGAGGTGGAAAAAGAGGTCACCCAGGCTCCAGATTATTAGAGTCAACAGTCAGAGAAAACCAGTTTTTCTTTTCAAGAATAAGAAGAGGCCTGTTTGCTGGCTTTTCCTTTGAGGGTGGAGCCTGCATTTGGCTTTGGTTTCTACAGAGCAGTGCAGGCTCTCCCCGAAGTGAAGGACAGAAGCAAAGCCTAGGGTCCCTTATTGCCAAGCTGGCTGGGTGGGTCCCAGCCTGGGTACCCAGAGCTAGAGCCAATACTTCCTTTTCTTCTCTGAAACCTGTAGATAGAACAGGATGCAAAAATGGCCTGATTTCCTTTCCTATACATTTTGAAATACAAGTATTTCTGAGTAAAGTGTTGTTGGGTTTCTAGAAAAGGGGTCACAGTATTAGAAATGATCAGATATCTGCATGTTTTGTACCTATAAAGGGAGGGGGGGTTCTTCTGCCTTCAGGATGCTTAGCCAGGACCTTGTCTTCCTCCATCTGAGGCAGGAACAGCCCCAACTCTCCTCTACACTGAGATAATCGAAAGCATCAGCAGACATTGCCAATGTCCTCTGAAGGGCAAAATCACTGCCAGTCAAGGACTCTGAGTGAGATGCTTGTACGTTATTCACGTTATCCCAGCACTGTTCACTATCGTGGATTTTATAGGACTGGCCTAGGAGCCCATCAGCAGAGGAAGGGATGAAGAAGATGACATCCATATACACAATGGAGTCTTAACCATCCATAACTAACAAAATGTCGTTGGTGAGAAAATGGACGAGGCTAGAGATTGGCCTCATTCAGCAAATCAAGTGAATCACAGAAAAACAGATATTGCATATTTTCTTTCACTGTGGATCCTAGATCTTATATATCTGAACTGAGATTAGAACTGAAGCTGGGGGGGGGCAGAAGAATTAAGGGGAAGGTACAGAGGGGAGGCAGCATGGGATGATAGTACAATCAAAGTGCATTATATATTTGCCTGATAATGACCTTATAAGTCCATTATGGAGTGTGGTGAATGCAAAAAGGAAGGGAGAGGAAGATAAAAAGAAAGAGAGAGAGAGGAAGGAAGGAAGAGAAAGAGAGAAAGTGAACTCTGAGCGGGGACCAGAGATAGTCATTTGTGGCGAGAGATGAAAACCAGATGGAGAACACTTACACAAACCACAGCACCATGACCTCAGCCCGCAGCCCTGGAGCAAGTAGAGGACAGGAAGGCATGAGTGCAGGTGCCAAGACAGGAGGGTATAAAAGATCAGAGACCCAGGAAAGGGTTAAGGCTGGAGGTGTAGGCTTGGCGGTCTTTCCTAGTATCTACACCAAGATGGAGATCATGTAGGGGCATTTTGTGACTAGGCAAGAGAAAGGAACTAGACCTACAGAGAAAGGAAATAGAACACAGTCCTACAGACCTTTGCTAAAAGACAGTATCTGTGTTCAGGGGAGCACGAAGAGCTGGCCAGTGGTTGAGGTCAGAAAAGGAAGTGAGGCAGAAACTTTCAGGAGGAAAGAGGCAGAGCAGAGGGCAGAAACAGTCGGGAGAGGCAGGCCACAAGCATCTTCTCCCAGCAGAAGCCCAAAGAGTGTGTCTTTATGATGGTCCCAGAGACCTGGAGGCAGGGAGGCAGAGAGTGGTATAAGAAGTTAGGGTAGTTGAAGCAAGAAAGATGCTAAAAGAATGAAGTCCCAGGGCTGGAGAGATGACTCAGCCATTAAGAGCGCTGACTGCTCTTCCAGAGGACCCAGGATTCAAATCCCAGCACCGACACGGCAGTTCACATCTGCCTGTAACTCCTGCTCCAGGAGACACAGGTAGCCAAAACATCCTTGCACATAAAATACAAAAAGAAAAGAAAAAAAAAAGGAAAAAATAATAAGATCCCTACAACAAGTGGAACTAGAGCCCATGCCAATGTAGCTATGGGTTTAAATTTATTTGTTTTTTTTTTCATTCCTTTTCCCGAGGTGAGGTCACATTTAGCTGCTTCAAGCTCATTGTATAGCTGAGGATGACTCTGAACCCCTAATCCACCTGCCTGCATTTCCCAAGTACTAGGGTACAGGCCTACTGCACCATTTATATGATGTTGGGGTCAGAAACCAGCACTTTCTTCATGGTAGACAAGTAAGTTCTCCACCAACTGAGCTACATCCTCAGCTTAAGTTTTTTTTTTTTTTGAGTAAAATTTTAGAACACAAATCTGCATTCTGTCTACACAATTCATTAGCACTGATTATTTTCACAACGCTGTACGATTACATTGCACTGTTGCCAAAACTTTGTGTGTATACGGTGGGATGTCATGGGGATCGAATCCAGAACATTTCACGCTACCACTGAGCTACATACCCACTCTTTCTGAGACAGCGTCCTGTTAAATTACTGAGGTTGGCCGTGACTAACTCTGTACCTCAGGTAGGGCTTGAACTCATAATCCTACTGACTCAGCCTCCACCGGCAGACCTTTGTTCTTTTCCCCCACTCTCCCAACTCTCCTAACTTCTCCTCTAGAGACTGATTTTAGTAAGAGCGGTCATCCCCAGTGAGAGGGAGGGTCCAGACTTCAGCGAGAGGCAAGGACAGGCTGCAACGTGTTTTGTCAGTGTGAGAAGGGAGTAGGATCAGGTATGTTTGATTGCTGGGATTATCTCCTTGAAAGCCTAGGGTGGGAAAGACAAAAAGAGCAATGTAGGGGATACAGGAAGAAGTGTAGAGGTTACAAAAGTAAAGCAAGGCTAGGAAAATCCTCAGGGTTGACGGCCAAAGTCCAATGCTCACTTACTGTCTGCACATTTGAAATGAAAATGAGAGCAGCCAATAATGACTGTCTTTTTTTGTCCTCTCTCTCTCTCAATTTAAAAAAATGTGAGGATCAGGGGATGTAGCTCAGTTGGTGGTGTGCTTACCTGGCTTCTATCCTCAACACTTCATGCCCTAGGGGAAATGGGGGATGCCTGTAATCGCTCAGGAGGTAGCGGTGGAAGGATAGTTGAAGACCACCCTCAGCTACATAGCGAGTTAAAGTCCAACTTAAGCTACATGATACTCTATCTCAAAAACTATGATGAAATTATATATCTAATTTGTCATTTTAACTGTGAGTGTGTGTGTGTGGGAGTTCAGAGGTGAACACTGGGTGTCTTCCTCAATTGTTCTTAGTCTTATATTTTTTTTAAAAAATGATTTCTCCTCACTGAACCTGGAGCTGGCCATTTTGTTTTTTTGCTAGATTGGCTGACCAGCAATCTCCTGGGATCCTTCCCCAACACTGGGGCTACCAGAGCCTGTCACCATGCCTGGCTTTTTACATAGACGCCAGGGATACAAACTCAGGTCCTCAAGATCATGCAGCAAGAACTCTACCCGCTGAGTCATTTTCGTGGCTCCAAGCTAGCCCTTTTCAAGTGCATGATTCCACAGAATTAATAACATTCACTTTCTGCAATAGCTACTTCTCCAGAAATAATCCCTGTCCCACATCAAAAGACCGTGGCCGTGAAACACCATTGTCTCCTCCTCCAGTCCCTGGAGACTCCAGACTGATGGGTTTCTTCCAGAAATGTCTAGAGTCTGGTGGTGTGGTGCGATTAGCAGGGGAGAAGGAGGAAGGTGTTGGATACAATGGTCCACTACACAAGAAGTGACTCAATGGTGTCTTGGAATGCCAAAGATACTGTGTCCCTTCCCATGATTCTACATACGGCAGAAGCCACAACTCATATTAATTAATTACTACGGTTCTGTATTCTCTACTGTTCTACAAAAGGGTCTGCAATGGCCCCCGGGTCCTCCTCCTCCTCCAAACGGTAGACCCGAGAAAGCCGAGTAGTCCTCTATGATCCCCGCACACCCTGCACCTAATTAGGTAAGAGAATAGGCATATGGTGTTGTATACGGGGAAAGAGGTACATCTTCTATGAATAGCAGAGCGATGTGAACAGACAGCTTGGCAGATGATCGCACTCGATCTGATCACACAATATGGGCAGCCGCATTGTGCGAAAACCCACAAAGCTTCAGAAACTTGCTTGCCCCTGCTTCCCTTGCAAAGCTCAAGTGGAGGTGGGGGGGACTCTTGTCACTGCTCCAGGCTCTGCCCGGAAGTTTCCTCCTGGGAGGTTCTCACCACCCTGATTTATCTTTGGTCAGGCCAGCTATTCCTTGTAAGTGAAATATTTTAGTACTTATTATTCTTAGTCTCTTAAATTTTTAAAGATTTTTTCCTTTCTTTCTTTCCTTCTTCCTTCTCTCCCTCTCCCTCTCTCTCTCTCTCTCTCTCTCTCTCTCTCTCTCTCTCTCTCTCTCTCTCTCTCTCTCTTTCTCTCTCTCTCTCCCTCCTTCTATTTCATGCGTGTGCATGTGCGTAAACACGTGGTGTAAACATGGAGGTCAGAGGAATCCGTTCTTCATCCACCATGTGGATCCTAGGAATTGAACTCATCATCAGAACTGGCGGGAAAAGCCTTTGCCTGCTGAGCGCAGCCTGATTTGTTTGTTCGTTTTTGCCACAGAATCTCTTGTGGCAGGCTGGCTTCGAACTTGCTGCGTAGCCAAGATGACCCCGAACTCCTCATTCTCCTGCCGTAGCTTCCCAAGTGCTAGGATAAAGGCATGGGCCACTGTGCCTGTCTAAAAGTCACATGTTTTTTTTTAACAATATACTGCTCAACCTTTGTGTTGTGTTATCTGACTTGTGCGTGTATGTGCGCGCATGTGTGTGTGCCTGAGTGTTTGTGCCTTGTGACTTATAAATTCGATTCTTAAAAGACACGCTGATACCGTGCCGTGTGAGTACGCTTTTGAAGAAACGGTGGCAGCATTTGTTTTCCAGAGCATAGATGCCCTTGATGAGGAAACAGACGCAGAAGTTGGGGGGGGGGTTTGTCTTTTACACACAGAGCTGAGGCAGGACCTCTCATATTATACAGTACCAGATAAGCAATTGTAAGGTAAACCTAAGCTCCCGCAGCATCATGGAAGCTTCCAGTAATACTTTAGGAGACCCAGGAGGTCATCAGAAAAGCAGCTGCGTAGATGGCTAGAGCTTGAAGGGACGGACGGTAGCACCTGGGATTGTGTAGCATACGTCAAGTTGTATTTAGCTTGAGTTAATATGGCCACATGTGGCTGATGGCCACAGTGGATGGCACAACTTTTGTTCCTAGGTACAACTTACTGAGGGGCTACACAAGCTTTTTCCATTACGGTGATTTTAATTACTCTGTGCCAGCTTATTCCATCGTCTCTGGCTATAAGTAGGGAGTAACTGAGTGACCCTGACCGTACATGTGGAGTTTATGTTTCTCCCTCCGAAAAAAGCTCCAGAGTGGGCAGGGGAGGGCTAGATCGCCAGCAAAAGAAGGTTTCCAGAACCATTTGGGTTTCAAGTTCTTCACGGTTGGGTTTCAAGTATCTTCGCAGTTGTGAGACAGTTGCTGAATGTCCCATAACGTTTCTGTCAGAAAGAGGAAGTAAAAACACCACGGGAAAGGCTGGGGGAGCCTGGGCTTGATCCCCAAGCACTGCAAAAATACAAAAGCAATAAACCAAGGTACAGAACCCAGCCGAACAGAGCACAACTCCAACCATTACTCCCCTCTAATCCAACAGCCCAACAGCTAGGAGTTGACTCCAAAATGGTAACAGGCATACATGCAAAGTGATTTATGTATGATACCATGCACCACAGCGTTGATTTATGGTAATTAAAACCTGGAAATAGCTCAAACACGTGTCAGTGAGGGACTGTTTGGATAACCGATGATAATCCAGTTACACAATCACATACCTCATAGACAAAGAGCGGCGAAGATGATCTGTGTGTTGGATTGCCAAGAATCAGGATTAAAAATAATAATAATAATAATAATAATAATAAGGAGAGATGGGTGTGGTACCACACAACTGTAACCCGCCAGTTGTGGAAGCAAGGAGACCAAGAGTTCAAGGTCATCCTTGACCTCACTGCAAGCTCACGGCCAGCCTGCACTACCTGAGGCCCTGTCTCAAAGACAGTGATAGCAATAATGAGAACTACAGAGAGACATGGTTAGAGTTGTCTTTACATGGAAGAGAGAGATAGAAGCACACACACACACACACACACACACACACACACACTTGGTAGGGAAGGGAGGTGGGTGTGGAAGATGTGAGTGGAAGTAAGGCAAATGAGCTAACTTGGGATGGTGGCCACACCCCTTTGGGTGTGGCTTCAGACGGATGGAAGCATAAGGTGTGGTCTGGTTTGTGAAGGTCTTTTCTCTTGGGTTAGCGGATCCAATAGGATGGGCAGAGAAGTGCTCCTGCAGTTCTTAGTCATTATCTGTGCAAATGCTCCCAAATAAACACCCTTCCCTTTTTTTTTTTTCATTTATCTTGGGTCGAGTGAAATCAATACACCCACGCCTTCACTAAAACCTTAAAAAAACAAAAAACAAAACAAAAACCCCAACCTGCAGCGTCACCTGGACATTTCTCATCTGTTGACTAGAACTGAGTCACAAGCTTCTGCCCAGCAGCAAGGAATGGAGCAGTGTTGCTTGACCCATCCAAAAGCAGACTGAATGGAGTGTCTAAGGAGGAAGGGGCGGGGCTAAGCCATAGAGCAGGCGTAAAGCACATGGGTCCACTTTGAGCAGTGGAGAGTAGACGGGTTGACTGAGATGGGCTGGTTCAGTTGGACGGTTGGCTGTTCTGGGAGCACCGCTCTCAGCACCGTAAAAGAGGCCTCTGCTTGTACTCGTGTTGCTGGGCAACAGGGAGGGGTCTTCTGCATACCTTCTGTGTATTACAGGACACACAGTGACTGGGAGGTAAGACATCTATCCAGGCATCGCGTGGTAGAAGTAAATGCAAGCCCTCAGTGGGTCTCAACAACGACGACCTGGCCACCCTGCCTACTGATACCACCTGGCAAATAGCCGGGAATAGGTCGCTTGCAAAAAAAAAAGTGCTTGGGTCATTTGCTGTGTTTACAAGGCGGAAGCCACCCATTAACAGATGGATGGGTAGGCCAAGTGCGGTAGGGGTTATTCATCTGCTAGAGAGGGATTCTGACTCCGTGTGAGACGATGGACCTTGAGGGATGCACCGCTAGTATATTAAGCCAGTCACAAGATGGTCACTGCTCCACCATTCTGCTTCTAGGGACGCAGACCAAACTCACAGAGGGATAGGGGGACATGGAAACGATCGGTTAAAGTTATAGAATGGAATAGGGGGAAATGGAGAAAGCTACAGCGACGAAAGGTGGCGATTGGTTGAACCGGGCTAAGAATGTAAGAAAGCTCGGCGTTGAAAATGATTAAAATGCTGCCTTAGTGTGTTTTATTATGCCTTCTTGATTGAAAAAAAAATAGCTTACATTGTTATGCATCCGCATAACAGGGTGTTGGGCTGGGGATGGCCGTATGCAGGCCATGGCACAAGCGTGGAGGGCACGTGAGGACACGTGACAACTGTGGAGTCAGGTTCTCTCCCTTCCATCTTTATGTGGGTCCTGGGGTCATCAGGGCCTCAAAGACCTGCCTCTCGCCGCCTACGTCTTCCAGATTCCCCGTGTCCGGAGGATTCCCGGAAGGAACAGCGCCACCAGTTGGGAAGCACGTGTTCAAACACCCGGGGTCTCTGGGAGACATTCAAAATTCAAGCCACTAACAATACACGAGGAATAACTAGGGTCATCAGGATGGCTCAGTAAGCAAGGGGCTTTGCTGCCGAGGTTGTCCGCCGGAATCAATCCCCGTGACACACATTGTGGAAGGAGAGAGCTGGCTCCTCAAAGTTCCTGTCTGGTTCTACATGCACACCGTGGCACATTTACACACAAACATGTAATGAGCAAAAAGAAGTCTTAACTAATTGACTTTATGGGTTTGCGGCAAGCATTCCGATAAGCCGGACAGAATGCTTTATCATTTTTGCCTCAAGTTTGTGATAAAAAGAAGAGCAAGTAGGGTTGGGTGGCGGCGGCGGTGGCGGCGCAGGCGCACGCCTTTAATCCCAGCACTCAGAAGGCAGAGGCAGGCGGACCTGTGTGAGTTCGAGACCAGCCTGGTCTACAAGAGCGAGTTCCAGGACAGCCTCCAAAGCCACAGAGAAACCCTGTGTCAAAAAACAAACAAACAAACAAACAAAGAACAGCAAGTGGGGTTCATGTCCTCCCAGAATGCTTCAATTTGGCAAAAGGAAAAATCAGCTCCTTGAATTACCATGCATTTGTGCAACTATGTAGAGTGCCCCACTGGTGTCTGGCAGAACTAACTTGTCAACCCACCGGGCACTTGATTCTATATATTGTTTGTCCTCTAAGACACAGGGAATCTTTTCTAAGTAGCTGGCATAGATTCTACACATTTTTGGTCCTCTTTTTTTTTCCTTTGTTTTATGAGGCATCCAAGAGAGTCAGAAAGGAAGAAAGGAAAGGGTGGTGAGCGCCTAACCGTCACTTGAAAGCGTGGTTTTTGTCCTCAGAGAGTTTTTAATACGCTGTATCGAAGAAGTGTCAGGGAGATGAAAACAAGCAAAGACTTTTGATATTTAAGTTTGAAACAAAGCGGAGGGACAGGAGATTCGAGTCTAACGAAGGGGGGAATTTCAAAAGAGAAACTGTGCCGCATTTCCTGGTTTTGACTCTCCCGTATCAAACAAAACCCAACTCAGATAACTGCTGCCAGTCTGTTGTCTCAGAGACACCAGGGAACAGGCACGTTGACGCCAGAATTCTTCAGGGGCCCCTCTTACCTTTCGGTGTGCTTGCACGGCGCTGGGGGGACCTTGACCTCACTTGGATGCGGTCAAGGGTATTTTCTGTATCCTCAAGTTGAGCTGCCTGCTTGGGACTCCAAACTTCCTTTGATAACATTCAGTCCTGGCCAGGCCTGTGCTCTGCACACACACGATTCTAGTCCGCAGAGCTTGGTGGGGGTATCGGCAGGTATGCTGAAGGGAATACAGTTTCCACTTAAGCACAAAGAGCTCTCCTTTCCGGCCAAGGAAGTAAGCTTAAGTTTGTAAGGTGGTGAACCGGGAGCCACACAAGACAGTACTGATTTTTTTTCTTTTAGGGAATAATGGGAATTGGGTAGTTTTGCTTGGGGGAAGAACATGGAACAAGAGGCTTGTAGGCTAGGATATGAAGGATCAATAAAAACAGTAATGTGTGTGTGGGGGGCGTGGTGGCTTAGTCAATTAAGCGCTTGTTGGGAAAGACCCCGAGTTTGGATCCCGTCGAATCCAGAGGCGGGAGTAGGTATTTCTAGGTCTAGCAGGTGGAAACAAGCAGATCCCTGGAGATCATTGGACAGTTAGCCCAGTTGAAGACAAGCCATAGGCTCAGTGAGTGTCTTAGTTATTCTTCTATTGCTGTGGTAAGATAGCACGATCAAGGCAATTTACCAAAGAAAAAAGTAATTGGGCTTGTGGTTTCAGAGGGTTAGAGGTCATGACGCAGGAGCAAAGGCCAGGATCCATATCTCGAGTGAATCCACAAGCAGGAGGCAGAGAGAGAGAGAGAGAGAGAGAGAGAGAGAGAGAGAGAGAGAGAGAGAGAGCGCAGCAGGAGCTGCCTTCAGTGACACACCTCCTTCAACAATGTCCACCTAATAATCCTTCCCAAATAGTTCCACCAACCGGGGATCCAAGTATTCAGACATATGAGTCAATAGGGCAGGAGAGGGGAGGCATTCTTTATTTTTTTTTTATTTTTGGTTTTTTGAGATAGGGTTTCTCCGTGTCTTTGGAGACTATGTGGCTTTGGAGGCTGTCCTGGAACTAGTTCTTGCAGACCAGGCTCACAAAGATCCGCCTGCCTCTCGCCTCCTGAGTGCTGGGATTAAAGGCGTGCGGCCACTGCCACCACTGCCCGGCTTTGGGGGGAGGCATTCTTTTTTTTTTTTTTTTTTTTTTTTTTTGGTTTTCACAAGACAGGGTTTCTCTGTATTGTTTTGGAGGCTATCGGTCCAGCCCGGCCTCGAACTCACAGAGATCTGCCTGCCTCTGCCTCCTGAGTGCTGGGATTAAAGGCGTGCGCCACCACTGCCTGGCGGGGGGAGGCATTCTTATTCAAACCTTTACAGCAAGAGAGAGAGAGAGAGACCCGGTCTCAAGAGAAACAATGTGGAAAGCAACTAAGAAGGACAGGCAACGGGGACATGGCACACACAGTAAGGGACACGAATCCCATTCTGGGACCAAGGACCACACGTGAGAAACCTGGGTTTGTGGAGAGAGCCACTGCACTGAGAGAGAGGCTCAGCGGGGTGAAGCGTGGGAGCCTTGCTGGTCGAGGTACAAAGGCAATGCTTAGAGATGCTCAGTTGCATGGGGACAGCAACAAGGTCTGACTGAGTGGGGGTAGCTTGCGTCTGCCCATTGGCTTAGCCGGGAAGTGATTACACTAGTAAGTGCTGCACGAGTTTTACGTAATCTTCACACTGCCCCTTGAAGCAGGGCCCATTTTTCACTCCCATTTTATAGGTAAGGAAGCTGAGGCACAGAAGATGGCTTGTGTAGGTATGAAGTGGTAGCACCCACCGAGACTTATAAAGATTTTTTTTATTTTGAGACAGTTTCTCTGTATAAATGACCTGACTTGATTCTCCTGGAACTAGCTCTTGTAGACTAGGCTGGCCTGGAACTCACAGTCTGCCTCTGCCTCCCGAGTGCTGACATCAAAGGCGTGCACCACTGCTTGGGAGGAATGCGTCAGACTTTATTTATTTATTTATTTATTTACTTATTTATTTATTTATTTATTTATTTGCTAAGCATAGCACCTTTAAGTCCCAGGATTTGGGAGACAGAGGCAGACGGATCTTCTGTGTTTGAGGCCAGCCTGGTCTCTATATACGGAGTTTTAGGCCAGCCAGTGCTATATAATGAGATCGTGTCTCAAAAAAAAAGTATTTATGCACCTGCATGTGTTTCTCTGTGTGTATTTACACTTCTGTGTATGCCCGCAGAGAACGGAAGACAGCAATGGAGACCCCAGAGCTGGAGTTACAGGCGCTTGTGAGCCATCTGATGTCAGTGCTAGGAACTGAACTTGGATACTCTGGAAGAGGACTTAAAAAAAACTAGTAATAAACTAATCTTTTAAGTGAAAAATAACAATAATAAAAAAAGCTACTTCTTATTCGGTATTGAATGCAGTGGTTCCTACAGGGTAGCTGTCCCTCCCCCTCAGCCTTCAGTAAACATTGGCCTCTTTCCTTGACTCCTTCTATCTCTGGACATTTTTTGTTTTGTTTTGTTTTTTCGAGACAGGGTTTTTCTGTCTTGTTTTTGGAAGCTGTTCTGGGACTCTCTCTGTACACCAGGCTGGTCTCGAACTCACAGAGATCCGCCTGCCTCTGCCTCCCGAGTGCTGGGATTAAAGGCGTGCGCCACCAATGCCCAGCTCAGGACAGCCATTCTTACCACAGCCAGACCACAGCCATCCATGGCCAAAGCTGTTTCCGTTCATTTATAGAGTCATTGCCAGTGACCACATCCTTTATTTAACGACACTCCCTTAGAAACGGGTATACCGACACACACGTATAATCCCAGAATTTGGGAGGCAGAGGCAAGGGTGTCATTTTGTGAGTTCAAGGCCAACATGGTCTACACAGTGAGTTCTATTCCAGCTAGGCCTACATAGTGAAAACAGGTAAAATAAAAGAGAGAGAGAGAGAGGAAACAGAAAGAGGGAGGGAGGAGAGGGAGGAAAGAAAGAAGGAAGGAAGGAAAGCTTTTCATTTTCATCATGGTAAAAAACAAAAGCAAAAGAACCACTTAAAACTGACCGATTTGAAGTATATATTCCACTAGAATTAGCTGTACTCAGAATGTGATGAAAAACACCTCTAATTCCTAGGACTTTCATGTTGCAACCCATACCTCATACTTAGGAAACCATAACTTCCCACTCTACCGGCTCCACGGCTTATTGGTTCCTCATTTAGTTTTTCAAAAGACAATTGGTTTTCCTTGAAAGGTTAACACTGTTTCCTGTTTGTCTAGCAAGGTGTGTTTGAGCTTATACTGTTAAAAGCACCATATTAGCAGCTGATCAGAATTGCTCTGCACTTGAAATTGTTTTTTTAAAGTCTATATGTATGTGCCTGTGGGATTCTGGGTATGTACACGTGAGCGCAGTGCCAGAGGAAGCCGAAAAAGGGCATCTTTGGATCTGGAGCTGCTGGTGGTTCTAAACCCACGGGGGGGGGCAAGCTCCGCCCTCTGCAAAAGCGGTGTGTGCTCTCAGAGGCTGGGCCATCTCTCCAGTCCCTTTCCCTCTACTCAATATACGTGACGATGATTAATATCCGTCTCGAAGTGCTTTGCTGTCTGCTGGGCCTTATACACGTGTGTGTGCCAAGTGCCTTAGTTCATCATCTCCTTCTGACACAGCCCCACTAGTCGGGAATCCTGCCAATGCCCCCATTTCACAAGCGCAGGGAGCAAAGGCTTAGCTTAGGGTAGCTAGGGCCACAGAAGTGGTGGAGCCAGGGTCCTCCGTTCCGTCTGACTCTAAGGTTCACACTTCCCACCAGGAATTGGGCTGCCTGTCACTTCAACCCTTTGGGTTTGAAGGATTTATTTTCCCGCATGTTCACCGTCATTTCCAAACAAACCAGCACCTTCTACCTCTTCCTCCCCATTCCCCCCACCCCAAACACCTGCCTGGCTCCTGCCTCCAGAATTAATGATGGTGGATGGATAGGGATGACATTCTGGGTGACCTCCCACAGTGAGCTTGCCAAGGTTTCCTCTTCCAAACCAAATAGTGAGATCAAGCCCCCTTGGGGAGAGGTGTGTGTGTGTGTGTCGTTGCTTCACCCCTCCAAAAGCAATTCGGTTGTTTCTGCTTGTCGGACACTTCTGTGTGTCTTTGCTAAGCCCCCATTAGTCACTGAGGTATGTCAGTGAGTGAATGGTTTGACTGTGCTCCAGCAGCTGCCGAGGCGCAAGCACACGCTCAGAACACGGTAGCAGCAGGGGTCCAACAGACATCCAAGTTCCCAAAAATTAAGTCCAGGACCCAAGACTAGAGAGGATTTGGGGGGGGGAAGAAACTATTGTTCGGCATTCAGAAGCGATCCTGCTCCAGCTCAGCCCCTACCCTGGAGAACCGATGGGAGGATGTTGCTTGCAAGGAGACGGCAGGCGCATAAACAATTTTCTTGCTGAGGTATGGCCTTCTCCACTCAACACAGAGCCCATCTGTCCAACAGTGTTTGAAATAACACCACCGGATGGCCAGAAAGGAGTGTCCATTGTCACATGCACTTTGGTACAGCAGGCAGTCCACACAGGTCCCTGTAATTCAAATCCAAACAGCCTCTTCTATGACAGGGAGGTGGGGAGTGAAAGTAGTAGTTTGTGATTTCACCAACAGGGAGGATTGTTTTTCTAAGAATTTCTGCCAGTGGCTGTGGAGGACTCTTTGTGCATCTACGGGAGATCTCGAAATTTAGGCAGCTATCGGATTCCAAATTAAACACCTAGCTGCTGCCTGCTTGCTGGAAAAGCAGCCCCGGTCCTACTGCTCTGTGTTCAGCAAAGACTGGGATTTGATCGCTGTCCCTGCCTTCCTGTGGACATTCTCCTAAAAAGTTTGCCCAAGATCACAAATGAGACACCAGACGAGCACGGCTAAGCGTTCAGAGGCAATGCTCACAATTCAGAGAAATGGGGGTCGGAAGACGGCTCTGCGGATGAAGTACAAACACCAGGAGCTGGGTTCAGATCGGTGGCACCCACATTAAAAATAGAAAGTGCTAGAGAGGCAGAGATGGGAGGAATTCCGGGGTTCTCTGGTCAGCTTGTCAATCTGGCAAGCCCCAATTTCCGTGACAGAGCCCCCCAGCAGGTAAGGGGTGCTTGCCATCTGACAACCAGGGATCAATGCATGGGATATATATAGTGGGAAGAGAAATCTACTTCTGAAAGTTGTCCTCTGCTGTCCACATGACCACCATTGCACCTGTGAAACAGCCTACATACATGCACATGTACACCTATATTCACACACACAAGTAAATGAATGAACAAACAAACAAATAAAATAACTTTTAAGTGGTGGATAGTGATAGATACCCAGTGTTGACTTTTGGCCTCCGTGGGCACACACACCTGTGCATACACATCCATACACCACACACACACACACACACACACACACACACACACACACACACACTAAAAATCAACTCAGAAATGGCTGGCATTGAGCCTCTGATTTCAGATTTCCTGGTATATGCTATGACAATCTAGGCACATGGAGACTTGCTATTCCTGCATGGTGTTTGTAGCTGGTCTTTTGTCGTCATTTTTTTTTCTGAGATGAGCACCAAATGAATTGTAACAAGTAAGGTCTCTTTTCTCTGAAACATAAATCTTAGCATCTTCACAGAACAAGAACAAGGATGCTACCATCAGAGCCTAGGCTCATGAATAATTTCTTGTGGTCTGGTATTGGAACTAATCATGGGCTATGAGTCAGGAGGTTCATTCCCTACCCTGAATCCCTGTTATATGACTACAGAGGAGAGCTCAGCATTTCACGTTTTGAAAATGCAGAAAATGATTCCGAATCATTGAGGCTGTGGATATAGTTCAGTTGGCAGAGCACTTGCCCAGAATATCAAAGCCCTGAGTTTGACACTCAGAGGTGCTGAAATGGGGCTTGGTGGTTGGTACACACCTGTAACCACACTCTGGAAGTAGAGACACTCAGAAATTCAAGATGATTCTCGGCTACATAGTGACTCAGAGGCCATACTGGAATACAAGAGACCTTGCCTTGTAATAGAAAAAGTTGAGAGGCAGTGACATGACCATTTCCTTGAAGACTGGTAGAGATTATTCATGCCCTCGGAAGGACTACGTGAGCACCTGTTTCTCCAGTCAGGATGATGTCAAGCTTCTCACTCTGGATCGTCATGAAAACCAAGGTTGGGGAAGAGGTGTGAAGAGCAGAATGAGGGATTAGGACAGAAAAGAAGCACTTCCTCTGCACTTTCTACTTTCAGAAGCCCCTAGATTGCTAAAATAGCCATGAACCCAGAACAGATGAGGATACAGTCCAGAGACTTCGGACCCCAAATGAAAACCAGATCTCAAAAGACTCCGTGGTAAACTGAGGGACAGCACTGGGATTTCCGTGAAGAGTCCGGGACTTCCGGTGAGTTCACTCTCGGGTCTCTCATCGTCTTTAGGGAAAAGCTATTCCTTGGTGCAAAACGCAGCAGCCTGAGAGTCAGCTTTGTCAATGACCCGGTGGGGCTGCTCCGCGCTTAAACTATTTCATAACGGGTTAATTACCAATGGGAACAGAATGCCTCGGCACAGGACATCTTTGAGGGAACTAATTCCACAGTTCCAAATCATTCCCTCGTACTCTCGGCTCACAGAGGTTTTCCTCGGAGCCTACTAGCAGCAAAATGGGAGAGCTAGAAGCAGGCACTACTATGGTGCCCTCTGAAGTCTGCCAACCCCCAAAGGAAGAAGACCTAGACCTCAGAAAAGGCAACAGAGAGTGACGCCAAGTCAGGGGAAACACAGAGAGACGGATGAAGGTCAGGGGATGAGGGAAGAAAACACAAAAGAAAAAGTGTCGGTTCACTTTGTCCTTCTGATCCCACCCCATCTTGGCTCACGGAAGCAAGTCATCTTCTGGGCTGTTCCCTCTGGACTGTTCTTTTGGTTTACCTGAAACCCTCCAACACCTGGGATAGGAAACAGTAGTACCATCAAAGGCAGAATTTGGCATTCGTTTTTTTTGGGGGGGGGGGGGACCAGTGATGGCCAACTCTGTTCCCACTTTTCAAGTTAGCAGAATGGGGGGGATGTCCTGGAATTTGGATGTGGAATGAAGTCATTCTCCTGAGGGGGTGGAGGTATCTCTTAGTAACTGTGGTGGTGCTAAAAAAAAATCCTGGCTTGGTAAAGGGGAATTTTGTGTGTTCACTCTAGAGGGCATCGAAGATACTCCCTTGGGAGGGAAAAAAAGGAACAAGAACTAACCAGCTCTGCGGTTACTCGTCTGAGGGTGCTCCTGTTCCATTGAGACTAGGGTTTCCATCTCCCTAGAGATCTCCATCAATGTCACAATGTATCAGGTCTGTCTAGCCTTGATCATCCAGGAGATACTCCATGAGTCCTGGGTGTAGGTGCTTGGAGGTGGCATAGAGTGATTGCGACAGTACCACTGGTCTCTGAACACCTCTTTACCTAAGGGGAACTTTGCTCTCTCAACCCATTGCCGAACCAGTCTACTCTACTGGCTGCACCCGCAGTATGTAGGTGTGTAGGTGGTTCATTCATTGTATTAAATCTGGAATTTTCCAATGTTTTGTCACTGACATTTCTGGGGGTGGGGGTAGTGGTGCTGTATCTCAAACCTGGAGGCAAGTGCCCTACTGTTACTCAAGCCAAAAGGCTGGGTAGGTTTCAGAGACTGAGCAGATTGAGACCCTTATCCATTTTCTATACTCTTGTCAAAAATCAAAGAACGTGGTCACAGGTAAGCGAGGAGATAAAAGGAGGTTTATTCCAGGGCCAAGGCATGGGTTTGTAGGGTGAATGAGGGCTTCTGAAGTTGAGTGCCTCTCGGGAACCAGGGATGGCTTTTCTTTTTCTTTCAAACTTTCCTTTCATTCACAAATTAAGGCAGGGGAATTAGCTGGGGATTTCTGGAGCGGGGAGGGGTTCCCACTTTCTGTCATTCCAAGGAACTTCCAGGGATGAAGAATGGAATCGGGTCCGTGATAGGGAGCAGTCAATTTGCAAGACTAAAGGAATTTGCCATTATAATGAAGTTAAGGATGGTGTGAGGTTGACTCACTCAGCCCAGCTGGTTTGGGGGCAGTCCCGCTGAAACATAACTTTGCTTTCTTCAGTCTCCTGGCTCCACTGGCTGCTGCTTGCCTCACATGTCCCCTACTCACACACACAACTCTTTTTCTTTCACACACAAAAAGCAACAACAACAACCACAACACACTTTATTTTGAGGAAAGACTGTAAGTACTCCAAGCTGGCCTCAAACCCATGATCCTCCTGCCTTGTCAGCCCCCCTGAGTGCTGAGGTTGGAGTGTACTCCACCATACCTAAATTTTACTTTTCTTAAAGAAATGGCTGATGGCTATTCAAAGAAACAAACGGCAGCCCAGAGCAAGGATGTAGGCAAAGTTTGGGTAGGAACAGGAGGAGACAGACCATCTTCTAGGCAGTCCAGACTAGGAAGTGGTAGAGCATCCTCTGTGTAGCCAGGCCTGGAGGAGGAGGAAGAGGCTTGGGGGTATGGGAACCTTTGGATAGCACATCCGGTAGAGACAGGCAGAAGGCTAGGCAGGCATCGGGAACTTGCTCTATAGACCACACTAGTCTTGAACTCAGAGATCTGCCTGCCTCTACCTACAGAGTGCTGGGCATCCCCACCACCCAGATTTTATTATGGTTTTGTTCTGTTTTTTTTTTTTTTGAGGTAGGGTTTCCCTGTAGCTTTGGAGTCTGTCCTGGAATGGAACTTGCTCTGTCGACCAGGCTAACCTCGAGCTCACAGAGATCCTCTTGCCTCTGCCTCCCGAGTGCTGGGATTAAGGCTGTGAGCCACCACTGCTGCCTGGCTCATCCTGTTCTCCTTTCCCCTTTTCTCTGACCATGTAGGGCAAGCATGTCTCAGAGTTGTGAAAACTATGCAATACCAGGTTACGTAAGGGAGGAGAGGAAAGAAAGCCAGAGTGCCATTCAAATACAGCTAATTCACTGATTTGTGACCTGCTTTTCGTCTATTTAATGTTTATGTGGTTACCCCTCACCTCTCTTCTATAGGCAAGGCAATGCCAAAGTAATGGGGTCCAGGAGCCCTACTGATGGCTTCCTGCTTCTATTCCAGACACTGTCCTCATGGGTGAGACCAGACCAGGCTCACTAACGTGAAAACCTGGCACCGACGTTTAGGGTAAAGAATCCTCCAAAAGATATTATGATCCCTATGGTGGGGTGTGTGCTCCCTTCCCTTCTGCCACCGGACCTGTCTTTGAGCTTACGGATCTTTGAGTCTCCATTTCAACTTATCTCCCCTTCACCACTGGCCCTGCCTTAATTTGAGAAAAATGATTGGGTTAGAGTCGTTGTATTCATGGCTAGGCTATTCACGAGGACCTCATCACACGTGTCAAAGTATGAGCCATTCCTCCAGCAATCAATCATTTTGTGTTCTCTATCTCTTTCTAGTCCTCTCCCACACCTAGTGGAACCACGAAACAGTTTGCCAGTTGCTGTGATACAATACTCTGACAAATAGCAACTCAAGGGAGAAAGGGCTGATTTTAGCTAGAAATTTCAGGTTGCAGTCCATTATTGCTGGGGAAGTCACATGACTTCCACAGTCAAGGGCAGGGGGAGAATAAATTGTATTCATGCTCAACTCGCTTTCTCCACTCATTTATAGTCCCAGGACCCAAACGCAAGGAAGGGGGTCACCCACAGTGGCCTGGGTCCCCCCCCATCAATTAATGAATGTAATTAAAACAGTCCCCTACAGACACACCCCCAGGCAGGCCAACCTGAGCTTGACAGTCCATCATTCCCTTCTTCTTCCCAGGTGATTCTAGACTGTGTCAAGCTGACAGTTAAAACCAACCGGCACAGAGACGAACTATCCCAACTGTTAGAAGGAAATAAAAAACACCTATGTGTGTCTGGCTGACGCTGGCTCTTGGAGAATGTTTGCTTGTTACCGGAATGATGGGTGAGAAGGAAGATGGAGATTGGCTGTTCTGAGCGTGTGCATACTCTTATGACATAGCCACAATCCAAAGTCAACTAACACCAAATTTGGGTTACACCTGCATTTGTGAAACAAAGGGGTTAGCCTGGACCCCCTTCATCCTGCATACTGTGCAGGATGTCTGGCTCTTCATAAGCCTTGCTGTGAAGGGGCAGGCACTGGGGGCAACATCTGAGTCTTTTAGAAGAAAAGCTGTGGGCATCGTGGAGCCTGTGGGCTGCAAAAGTCTAAAGTCCTCCTATGCCTCTCTCTCTGCCTCTGTCGTCCTCTCTCAAGTGACGATACCTTTATGAAGAAACACACTGTTTTAAACGAAAGGATGGCAGATAACTACACACACTCGCGGTGGGCTTTGTTTGGCCCTCATACCCCGCAGCTCAATAGTAAGCAGGTCCATCCTGGCCACAGGAGACTGACAGGCTGCAGGGTCTCCTTGGAGACGTGCCTCCTCCTGCCCGGTGACTCAGTGGGTCAGTTTTGCTTTGTAAGAATTGCATGGAAAGGACAGGACACACCCAATGAAGCTTTCAGCTCTGCGAGCGTAGCAGTGGAGCCAGGTTCCAATCTTACGACAACAGGAGGTTTCCCTTGTTGCCATTCCAAGAATTTCTCTGTCAGTGAAATGCTGGCAACAGTGACGGCCAGTGATGCAGGTTTTTTTTTTAATCAGAAAATTTAATTTTGCTCACAACTCGTGGAGTGCTCGTGGTGGGAAACGTCGCTTTGCTGGGTGGGTGTTCGGTGCTCTGCTCTGTGCAAAGGCATTTCAATTTATTTCACAACTTTCTTAGCAACAATACCCTACCCACTCGCTGGCAATAAGCGGCCGGAATTGCTCAGGAAGCCACTGAAGAGGACGATCTTCAGTTCACTGGGGCGGGGGGGGGGGGGGATGCTTTTGTGGAGCAATTAAAAGAAGAAGAGACTGTTTCGTAGTTTGTTTTTAAGGCAGATGCTCAGCTGGCTAGGATAGCAGTACTTAGCCTTCACAGAGCCGAGTGCTCAGTGTAGCCTCTCTGTGGGTTTGCTTCCCCGATTGACAGTTTCTGCCTCTGCTCACCCTGTTTTCCCGGGTGGCTTGTAGCCTTCAGAGGAGTTGTCTGTTGTGAAAATGTCTACACATCTTTCACATGAAGAACACATATATGCCTGATAGCCGGCAACAGCCAGGGAGGGGCAGGCTAGCCAGGCCAGACTCTCTGGCAGGGATTTGTCTCAGCCATTCTTGACCACGGCACTAAAGTCAGACCCAGACCAGTTTATGTAGGGAGGAGAATGGGGGCACACAGCTCCCTGTCCCTGGGAGACCCACAGATGACACCTATGGACTAGCTTGCTACGTCTCAAGCGTGTAGGACAGATTTCTTTAGAACAAGAAGCAGGACCATATGGTGGGAGATTGCCACAACCAGCCGAGAGAAGGGCAGGACCCAATCAGAGCAGGAAGCAGTGTTAGAGGGAGGGAGGAGACGGGGTCAGAAGAGAGTCTGAGGGAGGAGGCTGGTGGATGGTCAGCTGATTCATCTGCATGCACTGCCATAATGAACCCTGCTCAATCCCAAGAGGATGCACAGCTTTATCTAAAGGAATGGGGGAGGGGAGGGGAGGGGGAGGGTATGCTGGGGAGATGTCCCAGCAGTTAGGAGCACTTGTTACCCTTTGCAGAGGACCCAGGTTCACTTTCTAGCACACAACCATCTTCTGACCTTCATGGGCACCAAGAACACACATGCGGTGCACATATAAGCGTGCATAAATTCATGCATAAAGATATATGTCTCTCTCTCTACACACACACACACATATATATGTATACACACACACACATACATATATATATATATGAGAATGTAGGTTGTAAGGCCAAAGTCAGATATTAGCAGACTACTGAAGCTACACTCTTTCTGCCACAGGGAGGCCGAGGGGACCCACTGTATAAGCACCCTCTCAGGAGTGGGGGGTGGCATTTAGGTATTCTAGAAGCTGGGTGACTGATGAGGGGTAAGAGCAAGTAATCTTAATCACTGAACTACCTCCTCCTGTTGGGTCACCTCTTGAGGTGGGGGAGGGGAAGAGGGAGAGGGAGTGTGAGAAAGGGAGGAAGAAAGAGCCTGTCCAGGTAAGCAGGTAAGCACACGTATGTAGGTCAGAGGGGCCAGTCAGCTCTTTCCCTTCTAAGGGGGCATCAGGCTTGGGTGCAAGCACCTTTACCCACTGAACCATCTCACTGGCCCAGAACTCAATGTATTCACTCATTCACTCAACAAGAACTGATTAGGGGCAGGCACCACGCCAAGCGCCAGGGATGAAGAAGGCAGGCGAGCTTCCTGCCCCTGGTTGAGTTCCAACCTCGTAAGCATGCATGCATGTGTGTGTGTGTGTGTGTGCCCATGTGTGCATGTGTGCGTGCATGTGTGCGTGTGTGAGTACCTGTGTGTGTGTGTGCACGCGCTCGAGTGTGTGTCATGGAGGAGGAACTGAGGTAGCAGTTGTCTGACCCGTTCTACTTAACTCTCCCTCACTTACCCTGCAACCTCCCTGCCCCCTCCCTACTGCACTGTGTGAAGAGGAGGTCATCCCATTCCTGTGTTCCCTACCCAGGGCATTTCAAGTGTGGGTGGCCGGTGGATGGAGGCCCTAGGGCTCCCTCTCTGGGCCATAGGGCTGTTTCCGTGTCTCTGCTCCTCACAGAGAAGCTGCAAGCATCTGGACATGAGGACAGTTACACTTGACTTCTGGAATGTCTTTGAAGGCCGGCCTATAACATGCTGCCTGGAAGTGGAAATGATCCAAGAAACCAAAAACCGTGAGTCACGGACACCCTCATGCCCCCTGCAAGGGGGCCAGGTGTATAAACAGAGCAGGGGCCCTCCATCCTGGAAGCCCCTTGGAAGGAGTCTTCCTGGGAGACACAGAACAGAACTCTTTTGCGATTCCTTTCCCTTTCCTTCTTGTGTGTGTTTTGTTTTTGTATTGTTTTTTTTTTTTTTTTGAGACAGGGTCTGGCTGTCCTAGAATTCACTATGTAGACCAGGGTGGTCTCAGACTCGCAGAGATCCGCTTGCCTGTGCCACCGCTCCTGGCTAGGATTCCTTTTTACTTCCTACTACCAAGGCAGGGCCTCCGATGTTATGCATGCTGGTCTCTTCTTTTCTAATTCTCCGTCACTACTGAGGAGGACCCGAAAGGCTCTAGAAACCCACGGAGACAGGTGGTCCCATTTTCTTGCCATTCGAAAAGTATTTTGTGACACTCAGCCCAGCTTATGAAGCTGAAGGTCTTCTCATCATCCCACCTGATAAACAGTGACATGGAGACCCAAGGATGCTAGCATATAGGACAAGGTGGGGAGTGTCTCCTTATCATTATGCATTTCTAACCTTTTTTTTTCATCATCTTCATCAACATCTTTTTAAAAATTTAAATTAGAAACAAGCTTGCTTCACATGTCAATCCCAGCTCCCTCTCCCTTCCCCTCCCCCAGCCTCCAACCCCCAACTCCCTTAGCCCTCCCCCCATTCCCCACTCTGCTCCCCAAGGAGGGTGAGGCCCTCCATGGGGGATCTCCAGAGTCTGTCATTTCATCCTGGGCAGGACCTAGGCTCTTCCCCATTTGTCCATGCTGAGAGAGCATCCCTCCATGTGGGATGGGCTCCCAAAGTCCATTTGTATGACAGGGATAAATACTGATCTATTACCCAAGGCTCCATAGATTGCCGAGGCCTCCTCGCTGACACCCAAATTTAGGGGGTCTGGATAAGTCCCATGCTGGCCTCTCAGTCATCAGTCTGGGGTCCAAGAGCTCCCTCTTATTCAGGTCAGCAGTTTCTGTGGGTTAAACAAGCCCAGTCTTGACCCCTTTGTTCATCACTCCTCCCTCTCTACAACTGGGTTCCAGGAGTTCAATTCAGTGTTGCATTTCTAACCTTTTACAAATCCCTTTTCTTGAATAGCCAAATTCTTAGATGTTTTTAAGTCTCTTCTCTTTTTTCTTTTTCCTGACCACCCTTATAGCAAAACTAGGCTCTTGGCTGATTCGCATGCTTGTTTTAAGAAGTAATAAAGAGTATTAGAAAGAAATGGAGGAAGAGATCAAAGTAAGAAAAGCCTAAACTGAACACCGGCTTTCACAGCCTGTAGAATTACTACTGCAGGCACACAACAGAATCTCCACAGAGTGACCAGGAGAAAGTGTTTTCTAAAAAGGTATTCTGAAGGTCCTGGCCTCATTAAGATGGGGAAGGGATGACCAAACCAGGATCTTTTGGCCTAAGGCAAAGAACTGTGATCAAAGCTTCCTGCATCTGTAGGGGAAAAGTCCTGAGCCTCAGGGAACAGCTAGGCTAGGGTGGCCAGGTCCTCTAGTCAAAGCCAGACTAAAACTCTGAAGAGCCCCTACCCCCCTTGTCTTAGTGACCCACAAGCAAGCCCTGGCTGGGGCTACAGAGGAGGTGGCCAGAGGACAGTGAGGTGTTTACGAAGACCCTCCAAGTCAGGGGGTCTTACTCCCACCCGGGACCCCCCAGCTGCAGAAACCTAAGATACTGTGCAAGGCCCAAGTCTACTAAGACCCTCAAGTCAGACAGCAGAGCCTACTTATCAGCACTGGGGGAGACTAGGACTCCCTCAGCTACTGGACAGCCTCTGCATTTTATCTGAACTAGCAGCAGCCAGTCGCAGCAATTTGATAGCTTCAGCTGAGACACTGGATACAGGTACAGTACTCTCTGTACTGTAAGTGTACAAGACAAGTAAATATATATTGAATATTAGTTCTGAAGCGTAACCATGCCACCAAAGGAGCCATATTTTCTTCTGGGGGGAGGATTTCCACACCAGTGTACCCTGAATGCTAGAAGTCAGTGAATAACAAAACTCTGAGGCTCCAGTGCCTCCTCTAATCAGCCTGGAGTGGGCAAGACACTGAAGGTCAGGTCAAAGGAGAGGAGCTGTTATCACGAGGACAAAGCTCAAGTCACAATGCGCCTAACACAAAAGCCGTATTTCATCTTTGAGGGGTTCTGTGGCTCGATTTGGCTCTCTCTCTCATCTGCAAAAATAAAAGCCGGCTGGAGCTTTATTTCATGAGTCTATGATGAGACCCAGAGATCAATTATCTGTAGAAGACAACCAGATTTTTTAGGCAGAGGCAGGTGGGTCTCTGAGTTCAAGGTCAGCACCTGGTCTACAGAATGAGTTCCAGGACAAGACAGCCAGGGCTACACAGAGAAACTCTGTCTCAAAAAAAAAAAAAAAAAAAAAAGGTAAAATAACAGAGTGCCTTTTTTTTTTTTTTTAAACTGGGTCTTGGGATATTGCCCAGGTCAGCTTTTGACTCCTGGGCTCCACTAATCTTCCTGCCTCAGCATCCTACACAGCTGGGGCTACAGGCCAGCACCACTGGGCAGTTCTCTCTCTCCTTTTTGGTTTTCCTAGATATATTATCCATCCTGGCCTTGAACTCATGGTGAGCCTCCTGCCTCAGCTTCCTGAGTGCTGGGATTATAGGAGTGTGCTATCATGCCTCATCCAACAGACAATTCTAATATACAGACAAGGGACACCCACACCGTCGGCAAGGATGACCTCAGAAGTCCTTGGTTGGCCTCCCAGTGCTGTGATTTATATAACTGCAAACTTTAATACAAATAATGAGAAAATCCACTCTACTAAGATTTAAAAAAGAATTAAAAACTCTTAATCTATTGAGAAACCCCTTCTTACAAAACCCAGAGGTCACAAATCGACTTCATTAGTAGGTTTGGACCCAAGTCCCACAAAGTAATTTTAGCAGGTATTATGAGTCTAAAAAAAATCACATTTTCCCCACATTTTAATAATCTTACGTGGGTTTTAAGTCCATCACAAAACACGGATTTACCTTTTGTCCTTGAGAATCAAAAGGTCATCAAAGGTTTTGATTTGTACGCAGAAGACAGCCAGAGGGAAGCATAGAGACATCGTGGCTCACAACCCCATCTATGCCTGTAATCTCAGCATTTGCGAGGCTGAGATAGGAGGATTAGTATGAATCTCAGAGTCCAGGTCCAACGAGCAGGGCTCACACACACACACACACACACACACACACACACACACACACACATACACTAGAAATCAGTGAGAAGATACTAAGTTTTTCTGCTATTAATTTGAGATGATAGCACCTTGAACATGTGCGCGCGCGAGCGCGGTGAGCCTCTTGGTGTGGAGGGGAGCCCTTAATGCCGGCGGGTCACACTGAAGAAACTTTTAAGGGCCAGGCAGGCCAGGCCAGCATACCCCTAACTCCCCAGCAATGTTTGCCTGGGAAACCAACTCTTCAGCTGGTGCGCAGCCTTGGAGGTGGATTTTATTTTCCCATGAAACCTGGCGCCCACTCCCAGAATGGCAGATGCCTCTGTGTGCCTGGACACAGACTGCAGCAGCAGAGGGTGGGGAGGCAGAAAAACCTACCCTGCAAAAAGGCAGGAAACAGAAATACTGTGTCTGGGATCTGGATCAGAAGTCCAAAAACCAAAACAGCACTATATTCCGACAGAAACACACATTTCTAAAGATATTTATTTGAAAGTTTGGAAGAAAGCAAAGCCCATGCCCTGGAGCTTCTGGGGGTATGTACAAAATACAATAATTAAATTAAGCCCAGCAGTTAAAATTCCTCATAAAAAGAAAAGGCTGGAGTGCTTCCCAATGGGGAATGCTTGACTTAAAAGAAAGGTTTTACTCCATGGCCTGAAGGTCAACAAACTGGGGCTCCATGAGAATGTATAAAATTTCTTAAAGCCGGTCTTCTGTCTTTGTTTTGTTGAAAGAAAATGAAAGAGTAAAAAGGGACAAGTTTTGAAAATTCTCCCCCCCCCAAAAAAATGAAGGTGCTGTCCCAAAATCATCAGGATTTTTATAAACGCCACACTGGAGGCTATGAAAACATACTCTCTTTTCTCAACACTAATCAAACACACATGCCCTTCAAGAAAGAAGTGGGGAGAAGCCAAGGAAGCTTTTGAACAAATCTCTTTAGAGTGCACTCATTTTCAGAGGTACTGCTTGCAAATCCATGACAAATTCACTTGCCGGCTAATTTTGAACACACTTACCTTTAATATTTCAATATCATCATAAACTCATCTAACATTTTGAAATGTCTTACATGATACGAAGACTGGTGCTGGTGTGTGTGTGTGTGTGTGTGTGTGTGTGTGTGTGGTTTCATGAGGCAAAGTTATTAGAATGATTTTTGTTGGATCCTATCCTAAAATGGAAAGTTTTTCACAATTTGAAAATGTCTTTTTTGGGGGTGGGGAAATGAGACGGTGTCTCTCTCTGTAACGGCTTTGGCTCTCCTGGAACTGGCCTTGTAGACCAGGCCGGCTTCCACCTCACTGAGATCCACCTGCCTCTGCCTCCTGTGATGGGATTAAAGGTGAGCGCCATCACCACCCAGTGAAAATGTCATTTTTTTTGTTTTTGTTTTTACTTTTCTTGAGACAGGGTTTGTTTGTGTAGCTTTGGAGTCTGTCCTGGAACTTACTTTGTAGACCAGGCTAGCCTCGAACTCAGAGATCCACCCTGCCTCTGCCTCCCGAGTGCCTGGCGAGCCTGATCACTTCTAAGAATGTTTCTAGGCTCCCACACAAGCATCACTCTATGCTCTCAGACAGTTTCTGCTAAAACATTATGAAGCCATAACCCATCTTCTGTGTCCTGCAAGCCCTAAACGGAGACGAGTGCACCAAAACAGCATGATCAGACATACCACATTAGGAAGAGCAACGATATTTAATTTACTGAGCAATTAGTGGTCTCGTTGTCATTTCTCCTTTGATTCTCAAAGTACAGCATTAGCTGTCCCCTGCACTCAAGGTCTCTCCAGCAAAATGGGCAGAATGTGCAGTCCTTGCCAAGCTCACAGTAAATGCAAGATTGTGGAATGTTCCCTAAGCAGCGGGAACTTTCAGCTAGAATTACCTCCAAAACATGGGCTCGGGATTGGGGGTGGGGTTGCCTAATTTTCTTGCTTTCCTCTTGGGCACTTGGAATTCGTGCTTTTGGAATTCTGAAGGTGGGTGGGCCTTCGGATGAAATTCTAAGGAAGAGGAGTCAGCCAACTTTAAGTACTCTGAGGGGTGAGGTGGAATGAAGCCAGAAGACACAAAGAATTTTTGAAGGCCTTGGGGGATGAGGTGTCAGGGTCCTTGAGGCCAGGAGAAGCAAGCGCAGCTGCTGTCCTTGGGGTCTGAGTCCTGAGACCGTCTCCCGGGACTGTTTTCCTAGAAGACCCAAGACATTCTCTAGCGGCTCAGCTCAGCCCTGGTGTCAAACCCTGCAGAAGGCACAGGGTTGGGGGTGGGAGGGGGTGGCTGTAGGGCTGTAGGGCGACTGAGTCTCCTGTCTGGGTTTTGAGCGACAGTTGTCTGAACTGAAATAGGCTCAGATGTCCTTACTGGCATTGGAGGGAAGCCGCGGTCCAACAGGAAGCTTCCACTCTCGTCTGTATTGTTTCAGGGAGATCCTCTCCGCCTCGTTCTGTAGGTTTGTTGAAGAGATATTTAATGGCGAATTGCGACTCTGGGTTGGGAGTGTGTGGTTTGCAGACTTGTCATACATGTGGTTCTACCCGCAGTACAACCTTTAGCAAGTCAACCACAAACCCGGGACACTCGGTGCCACTAGAACTGTATTTTTCTATGTGAATGGTGCCCCCTTTCAGCCAGGACTGGTACCGTATAAGGCCTGTAGGGCTTCAATTTCTACCTATGAAATCAGGCTCTTGGACAAAATGATGGGTTATAGTCAAACATCTCTGGCATTGAGATAAACTCCCACAGTCGATGAACAATCCTAGGAGGTTGTTGACAGTGCCACGAGGCTCTCCTGGAAAGCACACACGGATGTTGCCAGATCAATGCCTTTTCCTGTCAGAATGTCTTTTCATCTACCATCAGAAGCAAGGGAGAAAACCAGGTTCGTTGATAGAAATCAAAGGCATACGTGTAAACCCATTTCTGGGGGGGGGGTCACTCACTGGCAGTTTAAGACCGGCCTGGTCTACATAGCAAGTTGTAAGACAGTTGGCTACGTAGTGAGACCCTGTCTCAAAACAACAACAAAGATTCTATGGCTCAATGCCTAAGAAAAGAAGGGTGATGGATGGGAATGCAGAGGAAAGACCCAAGTCTTAGCCAAGTTCTGGAAATTACATAACACATCAGGACACCCCTGCCCTAATGAGGCCCACACGCGTGCAAATGCAAGGCTCCTTCGTCTACTCTGGGAATGGCCAGGCCTTGAGCCATACAACTGGGTGGATGCTGGAGGTGCTGGTAGCTTGAAGGCTGGTCAAATGGGGAACCCTTAAAGGGCCATTTCCAAGATGTGTCTTTCTGAATACGGTAGCTTCATGGCAACGCCTGGAACTAGCATTTTCTCTAAGAAAACTGAGGCTTAGAGAATAAACATCTAGTCTGAATGTAACATAACTGATTAATGAGAAAGCCAGGACCAGAAGAAGCTAAGTGACAGGGAGAGACCCGAGCTCTGGTTTTAACAGATACACTTCCTTTTTTTTCTTTGTTTGCTTGTTTGTTTGTTTTTCAAGACAGAGTTTCTCTGTGTGGCTTTGAAGGCTGTCCTGGCACTGGCTCTGAAGACCAAGCTGGCCTCAAACTCACATAGACCCGCCTCCCTCTGGGATCAAAGGCGTGTGCGCCACCACCGACCAGTTAACAAACACACTTTTTATGAAGCTCATATCTGGGGGGGTGAGGAACGAGAGCAGGAGAGTGTCCGGAGGATCACAATAATGTCCAATATGTGTAACTGTGTGAGGACACACACATAACCTAAGCGGGCCTCCAATCACAATCCAGTCCAGTGTACTGCGAAAGGGCACATCGCGGTAGGCTGTGGGGGAGCCGGAGAGCCCTCATAGACGGGCGTGTCTGGAACGGTTAGTCTTGAGGGGTGATGGAAAGGGGAAACTCAGGCAGAGAAGTGTTCATGCAGTGAGAGAGGCAGGTGTTGCAGCACCCAAGTGCACGGGGGTGGGGTGGGTGGGTGGGGAGCAGAGCCCTGGAACTCCGAGGTCACAGCAGCCCATTGTCTCAGGCGAGGCCTGGGAGAAACGTCGTAGGGCGCCCACGAAAGCCTCTACAGGAATTTCAGTTCCTGGTAATCGCATCATGGAGTTTAGACTATGAGCGCACTGTGTGTGTGTGTGTGTGTGTGTGTGTGTGTGTGTGTGTGTGTGTGTCCGTCCGTCCATGGAGGGCTCTTGCCCCTCACCTTATGGAGACGGCCTCTGTACAATGTATTGCACACTAGGCACTCCAACCCCTCTGCCCCGGCTGTCCCATTTCCCCTGTTTGCACCTCCTCCGCCGACGTGTGAGTCCCGAGATTACAGATGCCTACCACCGCACCTGGCTTTTTTTTTTTTTTTCAACTAAGCCCTCTACTAATCCCCCTCTTCGGGGCTCACATTGACTTTTCCTCCCTTCGAGGTGCCGAGGAGATGTGAAGCCAGTTGCCTAGAGTCCTTACTGCTCCTCTGAAGTCACCACACAGCCATCTGAAGCCAGGACATTCCTTGGTTTTTTTGTTTGT
The DNA here is from genome assembly GCF_017639785.1 of Mesocricetus auratus. NCBI lineage: Eukaryota > Metazoa > Chordata > Mammalia > Rodentia > Cricetidae > Mesocricetus > Mesocricetus auratus. The sequence goes on from NW_024429180.1 coordinate 2,007,796, forward strand.
TTGTTTGTTTGTTTGTTTGTTTGTGATGCTATTCATGCATCTACATAACAAAGGCAATTTAGTTCATTGTTTAAGACAAAACAAAAACAACAAAAACTGGGTTAAACCAGCTACTTGGCACCCTGAAGATCAGAAGTATTGCATGTTTTCCGATATTTGCTACCTTCTTTAGCTAGTGTGGCTGCTATGACACATATGCAGGCTATCTCTCTCTCTCTCTCTAGTTTTTTGAGACAGGATTTCTCTGTGGCTTTGGAGGCTGTCCTGGAACTAGCCCTTGTAGACCAGGCTGGCCTCGAACTCATAGAGATCCGCCTGCCTCTGCCTCCCCAGTGCTGGGATTAAAGGCGTGCACCACACCACCTCTTGGCTCTCTCTTTCTTTAAACACTACTTTATTCTTTTCTTTCTTTGTTTCTCTGTTTCTTTCTTTCCCCCTCTCTCTGTCTCTCTGTCTCTGTCTCTGTCTCTCTCTGTCTCTCTCTCTCTCTGTGGTGTGTATGTATGTGTGTGTGTAGTGTGTGTGTGTGTGTGTACAACTTGCAGGATTTGGTTCTCTCCTTCCACCATGTTTGTCTCAGGAGTCAAACTCGGGTCCTTGAAAGTTCCCTTTATTTAAGAGACCATGAACTTCCTCCTTAAGTTAGTGTGCTGTGATTCTGTTTCCTTACTCTTTCAGGTGTTTCTCAAGTAAGAGGTCACATAGGAGAAAGCTACCACACCTTGGTTTTGTCTCTAGTTTCGTCAGAACACACCTTTGCAGCTCCTTGTGCGTGGCCCCGGGGAGACAAAGGAGGCACCAGGCCAGCATCTAGTGGGGTCACCAGGCAAGTCTGTGGCGCTGTGTGCACACTCCCTCAGACCTCAGGCTGGCTCTGCCTGGCTCTACACTGCTGTCAGCCATTGAGCCTATCCTCCAAGACAGAGAGGAAAGAAGCGCGTTATAAATTCTTTTTTGTTGTTGTTGTTGTTGTTTTGTTTTGTTTTTTGAGATAGGGTTTCTCTGTATTGTTTTGGAGGCTGTCCTAGAACTCGCTCTGTAGATGAGGCTGGCCTTGAACTCACAGAGATCCGCCTGCCTCTGCCTCCCGAGTGCTGGGATTAAATTCTTAATTCAAACTTCTGTTCTTATAACTATTGTGACCAACAGTAGCTGTCTGTGTTGGGTTTTTTTGTTGCGTTGGGTTTGGGTTTTTGTTTGTTTGGTTTTTTTTGAGACAGGGTTTCTCTGCGTTAACAGTCCTAGCTGTCCTGGAATTAGCTCTTTAGAATAGACTGGCTTCGAACTCAGAGATCCACTTGCCTCTGGCCCTCCTGTACTTGCTGGGATTAAAGGCCTGAGCCGCCACCACCCCACTATATAACCCTGGCTGACCTGGAACTCACTAGATCTACCTGCCTCTGCCTCCCAAGTGCTGGAATTTAAAGGCTGAACCACCCAACTCAGCCTACACAGGCATTTCAACTTAAAGAGAATTGTTCTGTGAATACCCCGTGACTTTCGGGCAGCTGTGTGGCATCCAGTGAACTCAACAGGTATCGGCCGAGCATGATTTTTTAGTTTAATGTTCGTCAGTGCAGATTCCCCATCAAAAACTGCAGAGGAATATATTTACTCAGAAAAAAAAAATGCTGCTTCTTTCTTACCCTGGGGACCAGAATGTGTGGTGTTCTCTCACAGATGTGCAAAGACATCCAAAGTTGCTTGCTACGTCTGGGGGAATCTTAACCAGAAAGCTGTCTGCTTTGGGGATTCAGATTCCGGGTTAGGAAGCAGATCCCCTCGACTGAGGGTCCTCGGCCCACAGATCGGGTCATCTTTAAAGAGAACCAGTGCACCAGGACCCACAGGACTAGGCTCCCCGACAGCCTGTCTTCGCGCGCGCGCGGCCTAGGAGCCAACTTTGGTGTTGGCGACACACCCGGGCGGCGGGGACCCCGGTACCGGCTATGGGCCCCTCGCAGGTGTCCGGCCTGTGCGCGGGGTGCGCAGGGGCCCAGGAGCCCCGAGAGAGACGTTATTGTTACACTGTAACGAGTCTGATTAACACGCTCCTGCCACTTTCTCTTAGTTTCTCCGGCTCCTAGCAACCGCGCACAAAGGCGAGGGATTGTCCCCGGCTCCGCGGGGACACGGGGCAGCCTTTGATCTTGTACCATTACAGCCTGGCTCGCGGGGTCCGGGAGGCCCGCAGTTCTGGACACTGGAATCCCCCACCGAGGCGCGGGCCTGGCCCCGACGGCCACTGCTCCCCCCCCACGTTCCCCAAGCACTGCTACACGCGCGTAACTCGTCTCGAAGGGAAGCGCAGCAGCTTCCGAATGGGTGCCCGGAGCCTGCTGGTTGGTTTCTGCCCAAGGGTAGCGATCACGCGTCGATCGCAGGCAGTGGGTGGCGCGCGGGATCGGAACAAAACTACGTGCTTGTCCTGACCGCTTGGGCACGATCTCCTTCCTAAACGGCACCAGGCTCGCCTTGCCCTTCCCGTAGGAAGCACTGAAAGGAAAAGCAACAAAACAAAACAAAATACACTAGAAAAAAGTAATAAAGAGGAAAAGGTATATTTAAAGGAAGGGCACAGTTACATAGTCCCCCCCCAAAAAAAAGAAAAACCGCAATAACCCGCTAGATGAAGCTGAGTGGATCGCCACAAACTCTGCGCACCCGGCTCTGAGCCACTGGCAATTCTTACGGATTTTGGAGGAGGTGTGCTGTCAAATAATTAACTGGAATCTAAACAAACCGTCTCCACCAACGACAAAAGTCATCACGACAGAAGCGCGAAAAGCTGCCGGGTCCCACTAAGTGTAAGTTTTAGAGGCACTGAGCTGGATATCCGAAAGTGAGTTCCTTTCCAGTTCGGTCGCTTTCTTAGCCGTACCTCCTCCCCCTGACTCAGTTTAGAACAGAGAGTGGAAAGAAAGGAAGAAAGAAAGGAAGAAAGAAAGAAAGAAAGAAAGAAAGAAAGAAAGAAAGAAAGAAAGAAAGAAAGAAAGAAAGAAAGAAGAGTTAGGCTTTAGCATTTCAATGTTAGGGTCAGGTAATTACTTCCCCTAAATTGCAAAGTGAAGGAGGCCTTGCAGGGGGCACCCCCCCCCCGGAGAAGTCGTTGTTTCCAACTCCTGCATTTACAGACCCGTCCTGTGACCTCCACTGGTATTAATAAGTCACAAGTTTCCCGTGGAAAAAAGCTTATGACCTGTTTTGTTCCTTCAATTGCTTTCCTAGCACTAGAGGGTAAAAAAATAAATAAAAATAAAAATAAAACAACCCAGAGGATTCAGATTGCAAAATAAAATGGAGGCTCTAAAAGCAGAATGTCCTGGAAAGAGAGAGAGAGAGAGAGAGAGAGAGAGAGAGAGAGAGAGAGAGAGAGGGGGTGGAGAGCCGGTATTCTCTCCTCTCCCTGTGGTGGCAACTTAGACAATTCCAGTGTCGAAAGAAAGTCAGTTTCCCTAGCTCCCACAAAACTATTGAGTGCAAAGGTGTTCCAGGCGATAATGACTTCTATTTTAGAGAGCGGAACACCGCATGGTTGGTTCTATTTACCCAGCAAAATATGCCAGGCAATCAGAGACTTTCAAATTCAAACTACAGGCGGTGAAGTCTTCATTCCCCTGAACACTATTTCCCGGGCTTGTCTCTAGAGCAGTGGGGGCCAGCGCGGCCGGGTGGACAACTGAAGTCAGGGCTCGAAACTTCCTAACTTGCAGTCCCAGCCGGTGTCTCATCCGGCCGGAATTCCCCTCACCCTTTCAATAAAACATGACTGTACAGATACAACCCTCTATACATTAAAATGAGTTTGTCACAGATAGTCATTAAGACCTCAGTAAAACAATGAAGACATTATCGGGCAACCCCCCCTCGGGCAAGGTATTAAAGGAATAAAGCAATCTACACCACACGGGTCCTATTGAGATTAATGAAAAAATTATGCAAGAAAAAAATCGCAATTTCATTTTCCCGTGACGAGGCTTTGCGTCGATCCAGTCCTTCTTGCTTCGCACCTGATGATTTATTAAACTAATCTGCGGCGATCAACCACTGATGCTCTCAGCTCAATCTTGTCCCGGCTCATTTTCTAAGTAATTGTTTCTCATTAGTTCTGATAATGTTTTAATAGCGTTATCCATAATTTAGCCCCCCTAGAATTAATAACAAGGGGGGGTGGTGATATGGCAAAGTGGATGCCACGAGCTACACAGAAATATAAACAGGTATTTTTATTTGTTTAATTAATCTGATGAGCGGCCAAGTCCCCTTCCCAGCACAGAGAATGAAGGCCCCGCTTCCCCTCCTATGTTTGTTCTCTGCAGCAGGGTTTCCATAGGGCTCACTTTTCCCTGCCCTGTCACCTACTCAGGGTACCAGGGGTGTGAGTGTGGGAGAAGCAGGGTCCCTTCCTCCTAGCTTCTCAGTGTCTCAGAAATTCTGTCTCCCAGGGAATGAGGTCCCATGGGACTCTGGTGGTCACCGGCCTCCCTTCTGCGGTGCTTGTTAGGATGTCTGCTGAGAGAACTGGCAACTGGTTCCCGTCTCTGTCTCCTGGGGGCCCCCAGTCTCGTGATCCTACCGTAAGATGGGATCTCTCTGTTATGAAGATGGTCAACCTGGTGTGGTTTTGAGCTGGGTGCCGTGGTCTGCGCGCGTGCATCTGTAGTGTCAGTGCTTAGAAGGATGATGCAGGAGGATTCCCAGGAGTTTGGCGTCAGCCTGGGATACAGATCTCAAGATTCTGCTTAAAAAAAAAAAATCAAAGCCAGAACCAAGCAGGGTGTTTTCGTATGAACGAGGGGGACCCAGAGATAGTCCAGCATGGTAGGGACCTAGGAGTCCACGGTCATGTTGCTGTAGATTGGGAGGACTCACTAGGCCCAGCTCTCATTGCCACCTGGAAGGTTCCTTTTCTTGAGTACTCCGTGGCTTCTCCCACATATTCAGGATGGGGCTTACTCAGAGGGGAAGCCCTGGCTTGAGGAGGTCCAACCTGTGTGAGTTTGTGGGCTGCCCACATTGCTGGGGTGGAGGCCAGGACGTGCATCCCTCATCTTTTTACAGCCAAAGGTTTATCTGAATCAGTGCTCTGTGTGTGTGTGTGTGTGTGTGTGTGTGTGTGTTTTCACATGTACATCAAGGCCCTCTGTTCTCTGCTGGCTTGTAGGCAGTCTTCTTAAGTTCTAGTTTTAAAAGGAGACCAGTGTGGACCCTATGGTTCTAACTTACTCTGTGTACACTAGACTTCATGATCCAGACGCAGCTTGAGGACTTGGGGTTGCTTCTGACCCAGAAACGCTGTCAATTGCCCCTGTCCGCTGTCCTGAAGCACCATCCATGGGAGGACAGCTTCTTTCTACTCCCACAGACCTTTCCAGAAACTCAAGGGGGCAGCCCAAGTGAGGAATGATGACTTCTTAATGAGGGCCTTCACAGGGGAAGGCCTTCACAGAGTCCAGAGCCGGCGGCCGGCCGCGGCCTGGGCAGGCCTCGTTTCTGTTTAAAAGCAAGCCCCTCAGGTTTGCTGCTTGTGAATATTCATGTCTCAAGAACACGTTTCTCTAGATTTATCCATTCTGGGTCTGCTTCAGCCACAATGCCAGTCAGAGAGTGGTCTCCCCCTTCCTGCCCTGCACCGGGGGTTCATGGTGGTGGTGGTGGTTAACAGTGGCTTCTGACCTGGCATCGACGTGGTGATATGTCATCCACCTCCTAGGGCTTTCTGTAGGAACTGAAAGGATCAGGGCGACAAGTAGGCCCCAGGGCCGTGAAGGGAACACACACCAAAAGGGCCTAGGAGGAGGAGAAAAAAAAAACCGAAACTGGAAAACAACTGTTTTCTATTTACAAATTTAAATAAACAGAACAGCCTTCCCCTGCGGTGTTTGTCTAAGAGGAGCAGCCACGCTGCTGAGTAGGTCATGAAAAGGTTGGTGTGGAGTTTTAAACTTCCCATTCTGCTAATTTCTTAAAGAACAGTCGTCCAGAGTCTCCAACACAAAAGCTCATGATTTAATGAGGAAGAGAAACAAAATCTCCGCTTGTTGGTGTTTCAAACTTCATTGGCGTCCTCTGGCACGCACAAGTTGATCCTCTGAGGCTTCAATACCCTTTTGCCTTCAGTGTGAGAGTGCGTGCTGAATGCGGAACAATGGCTGGTTGTTATGTTTGTTTACCCTGCCTACAAGCTGGGTTAACCTCTTCAAAACAGCTTTGCTAAAGCCCGTTAACAACACCACCCATGTGACCCACAGCCTCATCTCTAATGTGATGCAAATCTTGCAGGGGGCCACATGCACCCGCATGGCTTTGTGTCCTCTGGACATACAAGTTTATGGCTGAGGGAGCCCCTATCTTGGCCCTACATTTACAGGGGGGAAATGGCCTCAATGGCGAACAGTTTAAGCAGGAAGATAAAGGGGAGCATGAAACGGTCTTGTGTTCCATGCATCGGTTTTTCTTTTAATTGCCAGTAACTGCTGGCCTCAAGCATTCCACCCAGAAGAGAGCTCTCAGGGTCACTATATGGGCAGAGCCTTTGGGGGGGAGGCAGTGGCTCCCCCAGGGACCAGTTTTGAAAGTCTATTTGTTTTTTTAGAAGCTATCTTTTGTAAGGTAATGTAATACCTAACATTTTCAATGCCATCTTTGTCATTTGCCTGATTACCCATAAAAGTGGTGAAACATCGATTTCCATATCATTCTTCGAACACTTAGTTAGCTGTGGTGTTCCACTGTGAGAATGGATAGTATTAGCAATATTTGCTAATAAATGGGGAGGATGGGGAGAGTATATACGAACCAGCATACCTGTTTAATTGAGGACTTCTCCCCACCCAGGAAACAATAAACCCATATTTATAACACATTAATAGACAACAGTAAAATCATGAGCTTAGACTCCAAAGGAAGAAAGTTTATTTATTTTAGAATAACTGGTCAGTAAGGCACGAGGGGAGGGTGGGAGTCGTGACTAACATGAGCTATAAATGAAACAAGGCCCAGATCCGGCATGCTAGCAAGCTACCCTGGGTGCTGTGGCTTGTCTTTAAGAAACCCACTGTATCCGTTCAGCCCGCCTGAGGAGGGCTTCATTTAACAGATCATTTTTCCTTGATGGATGTGGCAAGCGTAACAATGTTGTGGGCCTGCTTCAGTAATGGCATGTCGATCATACTTCCCCGGAAAGTAAAGGCTCCCTGGAAAACAGAATACAAACTTCCTGAAAGAATGCTCTAAAATTATAGGCTTCTTTTCTTGCGCACACTCTCGTACCACAAGAACATTTCAGATCCCACCTGAGTTATACTGACTCTCCTGCCCGACTTTTGAGAAAAACCAGAACAAATTGCAGGGGGAAAGATTTCTTTTTATCCTCCTACAGAGTCGGGGAAGGGGGAGGAAAGAAATCCTTCAGCATTTTAACAGAGAGGGGGGGGAAAAACACATCAGACGCAAAAATACGGCAAACTGTTCATTTCGCTCTTTAAAAAAAAATCAAACGGGAAAACAACTGTGGGAGAAAAATTTAAACACTTCCGTATTTCATTTTGAAAGGTTGTGTGGGACTTGGGAACAGTCCTGTGCTCTGGCAAGTGATTATTGTTTATAAAAAGCATATTATCAGCAGCTTAATCAGTGCTCCCTTCTTGTCAGACATAGGGAAGGTGTTGCTCCAGGGTGATGAGAACATGTGAAATCAACCATAGTGAACAAAGAGAGATCATGACACTAGGCACACAACTCAATGACAAAGCGGTCACTCACTGATTGCCAACCGGACTAGGAGGCGTCTCTACCTCCCCAAACCTCTGTGTACCCCCATCTTGCGGATTCTTCACTTTTCAAACCTGCAAACACCCTCTCAGTGTGGCGTGTGATGTGAACCCTATTCCGGGTTGGGACACTGGGATCTACGGTCTTCCAAAGTCATGTGGCTGGGAAGGGTGAGAGTTGTAGGTGACGACTTCAGACCTTCACTGGAATCAAAAGGACCACCGATGCCTTTAGCCTTTTCCTTCCTTTCTATCGTAGGCTGCCCTTCAATTCAAAGCAATCCCCCTGCTTCAGTCTTCGAAGTGTTAGAATTACAGGGGTGTGCTGCCATATCTGGTTTCATGTACTTTCAATCTTCGGGTTTTTTTTGGTTTTGTTTTGTTTTTTGAGACAGTGTCTCATTTGCTGTGTAGACGGGGCTTGGACTTGCTGTGTAGACTGAGCTGGCTTTGGGCTCATTAGAGTTCTGCCTGCCTTTGCCTCCTGAGCACTGGGATTAAAGGCCTGTGCTACTATGCCTGATTTTTCAATAGGTTTTTAAGAAATTATTCATCTCTGAAATACTAGAGATGAAACTCAGACCCTTCTAGTCAATGGTTCTGAGCCACAGCAGTCCAATCCAACCCCCCCCCCCCCCCTCTGCAGTCCAATCGAACCCTCTCTCAGTCTCTCTGTCTCTCTTGCTCTTTGAGACAGGGTTTCTCAGTTCCAGGCTGGCCTGGAACTCTCAGAGATCCGCCTGCCTCTGCCTTCGGAGTGCTGGGATTAAAGGCTGCCGACCCTAATCACTTCTTCCTCCTTCCTTTCACCTGCGGTCAAGAATGTTCCAAGAGAGACAGCAGGTGCTCCTGGAGCTCTGAAGATGGGTGGAGCCAGCCTAGCCCTTGAAGGTTCATTCCCTATTTCATAAGCCAGAGTATAGCTTGCCAGGGCTTCTAGGATGGGCACGCTGGGAGCTACCGTGAGGGTTATGTGACAGGCACAAAGGGTGTACTTGTAGGACGGAAATAATTGAACTCTTGGCAGTAGCTTCAGATTTTACCTTTCAGTAGAGGGAGATTTAAAAGCCTACGCAACGGGAGATTTTTCCAGGAATTCCTGACCCTCTTAGCAGCCTTAGAACTGATGAATATATTAGTCACACCTGTGTGACCTGAAATCCTATATTTGGGTCACTTTTCTGACCTGTCTTTTACCAATTCATACCCTTTGGCCCGCTCCATACAGGCTAGAGCTAATCTGGATCATCTAAGGACCATGATGAATTTTATGAATCTGGTTGGGGTGGTTTCCCCCGGGTTAGAATTCCACAGAGATCAGGGTGTGGGTCCCGTGCTGTTTTACGAGGCAATCCTCTAGTTTTCCCATTGGAGCAAATGAGGACACACAAAGGCCTCTCGGTTAACCGCCCGCATAGTGGATTACGGGCCCCGTAAAACAGTGCATCTGCCCTTCCCGGGTTTAACTAACAGGCTGGGGAGAGAGAGAGAGAGGGTGAGCGTAGATAAACACGAAACAAAACAAACAGAAGAATGATGAACAGCCCCCAACCCCCGCCATGAAAAGTGATGCCTTTGGGTTCAGACCATGTCTCCTGAAAGCACTTTGCCTTCCAGGAGCACACCAGAGATGAGAAACACTTCCAGCTGCCTGTCAAGACCTGGACACAGAGAAAGAGCATTTTGTGGGTGCAGATCTGGCTTGGTTCCCTTTGTTGTATCAGAGAACAACAAGTGGCATCCCTGTTGTTCTCTTCCCTTTATCTCTACAAGTCAAGGACCTGGCAAGCATATCTGTGTACCTGCATACGTCCATTCATAAACGCCTGTTGTTGTTGCTGTATGTCGTTGTCTTTTTGTGCATGGATTTATCTGGGCAACCTGAACAGTCAGGTGGTCAGGCTTCTGTCTTAGAAAAGGTGACTTGTCAAAAAGCGACTTGGATTTTTGGTGACAGTCTGAAGATGAGGGAGGTGCTTCTGTTTCTCTGACCGATGCTCTTTTGGATAATGGATAATCCCAACTCAAAAGACTGCAAGGGAACTATCTACCAGCCTGAAGATTCAGGCTGTAATTGTTTGGATCTAGGTGCCTTTGAGGAGCTAGAGAGCTGCCTGCTCCTGTGGTGAAGAGCACCGACTGCTCCTGCTGAGGACAGGCTGAGATTCCCATTACCCACTCCGTGGTTCACCGCCCCTGGAACTCTAGATTCAGGGTACCCGACAACTTCTTGTCTCTGTGGGTACCGAATGCACATGACATTGTCCGGGTCTCTAGCTCCAGCAACTTCCTGTCTCTGTAGGTACTTCCTGCTCACGACTCACACACATACACGGAGGCAGACATTCTTACACATAGAAGTAAATAAATCTTTTTAAAATGCTTTTAAACAATACTGTGCTTGTGACCAAATACGTTAAGGCCCATGCTGACAAAATAATAATAGCTGTGATTCTTTTTTGAACAGTTGCTAATCCCAGAACCGCTTTTACATACTCTGCTCCATGAATACAGCTCCCCTTTGCCCCAATCCCGGCTACCCTGCTCCCCACATACCACCACATTCCAAACCTCTGTTCCCGTGGCTTTTATCCATATTCATCCTTATAGCTTAAGAATCTGCCTGGTGGGGCTGGAGAGAAGACTCAAACGTTAAGAGCACTGACTGCTCTTCCAGAGGTCCTGAGTTCAATTCCCAGCAACCACATAGTGGCTCACAACCATCTGTAATGAGATCTGGTGCCCTCTTCTGACCTGCAGGAATACATGGAGGCAGGATGTTGTACACATAATAATAAATAAATCTAAAACAAACAAACAAAACCCAACAGAATCTGCCTGGTGCAAGTCCATAGCTTACTAGGGCAGAATGGGAACAAAACATGTTTGCTCCTAAAGATTCATTTTAAATTACAAATATGTGTCCATTTGTGTGTGAGCATGTGCACAGCAGTACAGGTGCCCATGGAACTCAGAAGACAGTGTTGGAGCCGTTTGATTTAGAGTCACAGGCGGCTGTGAACTGCCTGGTGTGGGTGCTGGGACCCAGAACTCAGGCCCATGGCAAGAACAGTGCATTCTCTTAACCAGTGAGCCACCTCTCTAGCCTCAAAACACATTTATCTGACTCAAATCCTGTGTGTTCTTAAAAGCTTTTGGATTGAAAAAAGAAACAAACAAACAAAAAATGTGCTAAGCATGTTCCATGATTAGCTGAATCGGACTCTCACGCAAATAAGCAGTCTGACTTAGCTGTGTTATTTGTGTTGGAGGGGGTGTGTTAAATTGCAGTTTCCAAGCTCAGTCCTACGGGGTTAGATGCAGAAAGCCTGGAGGTTGGCCAGGAATTGTGCCATGATCCCAATGCACACTTGAGTTCGTGACCTTGTGTTTTTTTGCTGCTCTCCGAGTCGAAGTGGCCAAGTTGTAAGTCCAAGCTCACAAGTGGAAAGCCACTTGAGCCCCTGTGACCTCACGGTGCTTAGTAATGGACTCTTCTCAGGCTAGTCCTTAGTTACCGATCATCCGTCCATTGTGGATAGAACAGCCTGTGCCCGGCCCTGGGTAACCGTTTAGGACAGGAGAGTGGGTAAGGCTCCACCCTACGCTCTAAGAGCTTCCCAGTTGTGGGAGCAGACAAGGAAGAAAAGCTGCTGATGCCTCCAAACTGAATCTGTGGGTCTGTAGCGGCTTTTCCCCAGTGGGCACCTTCCTCAGAGACAGGATGCTCAGTTCCATAGATGTGAGGCTATGCACTCAGCACACGTCACACACATCGAATGACAGTTGCCCTATGGCTCAAGCCCTGCAGGCTTTCATTCTACAGGGGACCAGTTGTGTTGCCTGCCATTGTAGATCCCTGGCCAATGTCTCGGCACTTACTGCATATAGGTCTGTGACAGAGCTTCCAGAAGCGGGGGCTGACATCATGGCTGAGTTCCTGCCATCTGTACAGGGGGCAGATTTTGTGACACTAAAGTCATCCCTAACGACGAAAGTCACCAAGGGCTTGGGGATGTAGTGGCTCAGGAGTACAGCACGAGCCTAGCCTACCGGAGGCCCTGAGTTTGGTCCCCAGCACCAACCACAAGCCAACGATGGTTCAGGGTGGCCCTGGAGTTACATAAAGCTCTTGAGGAGAACGCGAATGGGTGTCTTCTTGGGGAAGCGGTGAGCTGGGAAGAGTGATCATGTCTATGGATAGTGGTCAGTTTCTGTCACTTAGCACCTGCAGTTTATTTGCTTATTATGTATACGATGTTCTGTCCGCATGTCTGCCTGCAGGCCAGAAGAGGAAGCCAGATCTCATTATGGATGGTTGTAAGCCACATACCCATCTCAAACGATGCTATCTTTCCCCAGTTCCCTTTGCTTTCAGATACGCTGTTGAACATTCACAGTGTCCCTTGGCACACGCAGATGGGGGTGTTGCTGTTGGCATTTGCCCCTTCAGGTGACAGACAACCACTCCAACATTGTACTGGGGCCTTTTGCTCAGGCTACTGTCTCCAGGGAATTCCTATTATCTTTCTCTAAGGATATTTTTACCTTAGAGACACACAGCGGTCGGAGGATGACTCTCAGGAGTCAGTCCCCTCCATCCTGTGGATCCCAGGGATCAAACTCAAGATATCAGGCTTGGGAGCAGGTGCCTTGACCCACGGGGCCTGTGTGGCTGATCTATATTTCTTGTCAGGGTTGGCCATTGTCAAGTTTCCAGATCAGATGTTGGCTGGGCCTGTGTCTGATCAGGCCAACCCTGGGAGTTCCTAAAGTGCTCTCTACATACATTTCTGAGACAGAGTCTTCCCTCAATTTAGAGCTTGCTGACTCAGCTAGGAAGACTGGTTAGCAAACCTCAGGAGCCCCCATCTCCTCGGCACCGGGATTATAGGGGCACCACTATACCCAGCTTTCACGAAGTGGATGCTGGGGGGTCTAGCCTTGGACCTCGTGCTTGCACAGCAGGCACATGACCGACTCACACATTTATCCAATAGTCACTCCTTTCTTTCCTGTCCCTCAGCCTGTTCCGCTGGCAGAATTCTTGGACAATTTGGTTGGGATGTCTGTTTTATGATGGGAGTTTGGGTGCTGCGGCGGCTGTTCAGCTGGTAGGCAGCGATCTCACTAAGAGATCTGCGGGGCGGGAAGTGGTGTGGTTTCGTCACTACGCCACTCCACTACGTGCGTGCGCGTGCGCAATGGGCTTGTTATCCCGCTCCAGCCCTCCCTTAACTGCCTTGTTGGATTCTAAGACCTGGCTGGCCCCCAGCTCCTCCCTCCTCACCTGGGCACCTCACCTCTGCCGCATGCTCTATTATCCTTTTTTCCTGTCCCTAAGAATCTCCTCCTGATGCTTCAACATACCTCAAGAAGCTGTCCCAGTGGAGTCAGGCACATTCAGCCTCCTCGGTCACCCCCTTGTCATTTCTGGTTTCTGGCGGCCTTTTTTTTTTTCTTCTTCTTCTTTCTTTCACTACGCTGGGAGAACCTCTAGGCTGAGATGAGGTACCTAGGAACCCGGGACCCCCCAAACCACGCCCCTAGAAGATGCTCCCTGCAGGCTGACCTGACAAAGAAGGAAGACACTAAGGAAAGGCTGAAGCTTATGACTCAGTGATAGAATACTGAGGTCGCATTTGAAGAGTATAGCACTGGAGGGGAGGGAGAGGGGAGGAACAATAGGGGTTTAATGGGAATGAGGAGAAACTCAAGTTCTACTGGTTGTGGCTGGGCCTTCATTTCATTTTATTCCTTTGTTTTGGACAACAGGGAGGGCCTGCAGTTGCTGGAGCAAAAATCTCGCTACCTGTACATGACGGCTGGGTCCGTAAACCACTCTGACTCATGCACTGAGGGTCCATTCCAATTGTTCTCAGGGTCCTGAAATCTGTCTTCCCACCCTGTCATACTCCGTGGGACCCTGGTTCTCCTCTGGTCCTTTACTCTTCGCCGTAGTCAGAGCCCACGACACGCTTGGTATATTAGGTGGGGGATTGGCTGCAGCAGGGAATAACAGTGGCTGTGACCCTGACCTCGTGTGGCTTCTTTTACCTAATGCTGGAAACGGCACTGAATGACCGACCACCCACGGGAACGATAGCATACAAAGGGGAGCACATTCAGCAGGGAAGCTTGTAAAAATCTGTTGATTCTTCGGCGAGTACACTTAAGTAACAATTATGAGGATGTGGTGGGCGCATAACCAGAGCTGGGTTACTGATGGGACAGCAGAAGACGGAGTTAGACACTGTCTGCAAGTGTCTTTCTGTACCCTCCGTCATTCCCAGGCCTGGTAACATTTGTTGACTAGCCGGCAAACACCCAGGTCTCCAGTAGGACGTAATGGTTGGCCTCACAAAACTGCAACGTTGAGTTGAGGTGAGGCTAACCAGCCTCAACGATTTGACCGTCCAAGGGAAATCGGCTATGTCACAGGTGTGGTACTGAAGGGTCAAGGAAATCAGAGAGAGAAGGTTCCATCAAAAATGGGGGCCAGTTCAAGCAGGAGAGAGACTGGAGGGACGGGTGGGTTTGGTAGTTTTGTTTTTTGTTTGTTTCTGTTTTGTTGAGACAGGGTTTCTTGGTGTAGCCCTAGCTGTCCTGGAACTCACTCTGTAGACCAGACAGTCCTCAAACTCACAGAGACTCCTCTGCCCTCTGCCCTCTGGCCTCTGGCCTCTGGCCTCTAGCCTCTGCCTCTGCCTCTGCCTCTGCCTCTGCCTCTGCCTCTGTGATGGGACTAAAGGGGTGCACCACTAACTCTTGTTAGGAACAGGTGTTTTGTTTTGGTTTGTTTTTTGGTTTTGAGAGTATATCTCTGTATAGCTTTGGAGCCTGCCTGGGAACCACTCTATAGACCAGACTGGCCTCCAACTCACAGAGATCCTGAGTGCTGGGATTAAAGGCCTGCGCCGCCACCACCCAGAAGAACAGGTGTCTTTTAAAAAAAAAGAAAAAGTCACGTTTAGAAGGTCGGGCCGTCAGACGGAGGTGTGCAGGGATTTGGAGAAACGGCAGACCATACATGCAGAAGCAGGTGTGGGGTCAGAATTCTCTGTTTCATAATAGTCCTGCGTCTCTGATCACCCGAGACCCCTCGGGTAAGGCAAATGAAAGGTCCCAGGGACCACAGATCCTGTAACACCAGCTCTTGAAAGAGCACAGTGTGGGATACAAGGCCTCCTTGTTGATCTATGGCTTCCTTAGGCTCCGAAGATTGGGGCCAAAGGCCTAAATTAAAGTGGTGGGGAAAACCAGGCTATGTCTGATAACTTCCTGGCTGACGGGCTTGTCTGGGACAAAGCACCGTATCCTGCAGGTGATGTGTTCTGATGATGCTCTGTCTTGGCTGCCTGTGTCACTAATACCTACTCTTCCTGGGACCCTGGGGAGGAGGGTAAGTCCCTTTTTCTTTCTTTGAGACCCCCTTCCCCAATCAGGAACCTAACCACTGGAAAACTAAGGGTTGGCCCAGCCAGCCCCAACCACAGCCCTGTTGCTGAACAGGACCCTCAGGGAATAGGCTCCCTAGTTTTTGGCCCCCTGGCTAGCACTAGGAAATGGATAGGGCTCTCCCTTCCAGAGGAAATAAGAAGATTCCCTTAGTGACTACATTCGTAACCATACCACATGTTCAAATGAACTGCAGCCCCCGGCAAATCCCACAGTCTTAGTTTCCAAACTGAAACCTGGAGGAGGGCATATTATTACAAAGATCCACTACCAAAAAAGATTTCGCTGTTGTTGCTGGTGGTGATTTAGGAGTTTGAACCCAGGAACCACAGAAGCTAAGCATGTGTTCTTCCCCAAGAGTGTTCACTTTGATCGTCCTTTTTTTTTTTTTTTGTCTTTTTGAGACAGGGTTTCTCTGTGTAGCCTTGGCTGTCCTAGAACTCTCTCTATATATAGACCAGGCTGGCCTCCAACTCACAGACATCCACCTGCCTCTGCCTCCTAAGTGCTGGGATTGAAGTCGTGTGTCACCAGACCAGGTTGATGGTAATTTTATACTTTCATAGACTGTTTTCTGTACTTGACACAGTCTTGCTATGTATACCAGGTTGCCCTGGAATTCACTATATAGCCCAGACTGACCTGGAATTTACTATATGGCACAGGTTAGCCTCAGACTCAGGACAAACTTCTGCTTCAGCTTCCTCAATGCTGTTTTCAAAGTAATTTCTCATTTGTAGTGTGATGAAGGCATCATTTCAAGTATTTATTTATCTTGGTTTTTTGAGACAGGGTTTCTCTGTGTAGCTCTGGCTGTCTTGGAACTCACTCTGTTGTCTAGGCTGGTCTCGAACTCACAGAGATCCATCTGCCTCTGCCTCTGCCTCCCAAGTGCTGGGATTAAAGGCATGTGCCACCACCATCTAGTTCAAGTTTTTATTTTAATTTAAAAATGTCCTCATTATTTTGAGTGCATACATTCATGTATGCGTGCGCGTGCGCGCGCGCGCGTGTGTGTGTGTGTGTGTGTGTGTGTGTGTGTGTACATATAGAATCTATGTGGAGGTCCCAGAGAACTTTCTGTAGCTGTTTCCTTCCACCACAGGTGTTGGGGGTCACATTGGCATTTGTTTTTTTCTGTTGAACCTCATTTCAGCTTTACAGATGCAAAACAAAACCTGGGCTTGAGTGTTAGCTACATGTTTTAGGAAACATGTGAAAAGAAGAAAAGAATAAAGTTAGAATGTAAGGCTTTCCTCCGAGTCCCAAACTCTGGTCCCTCGTCAGTGAACCCCAGACTCTGGCCCCCTACTCAGCGAACTCCAAAGTGTACCTGATAAGTGTAGCACCTACCTAAACCAATAGGGAAAAGTTAAAAACATACGTTTATTTTGCATACTGTAAATTTAAAACCTTAATTTTTAAAGACTAGTTTATCTGTACTGTCACTTCCGAGATATTATTACTTAAGATGAAGCTGAGAATACTAAAAATAAATGGTAGGCAGAAGCTATATCAAAATGCAATTTCAACAGCTAAATTTGGAAAAACTGAACTTCACTATGCCTGCATTGTGAGTTTTTCCACTCAAAGATTTCTACTGTTAAGTACTGCAACAGAAACACTGAAACGCAACTGCATGTGAGTCACATTTTAAGTCTTTATAAGAACCATAACAATTTGCCAGAAGGAATTAAAGAAGGGGGGGAGGCATTTGATGCTTACATACTTCTTTGTTTAATAATGTATATTTCAAAAACCATCACATGGCCAGGGTGTTGGTGGTGCACGCCTTTAATCCCAGCACTTGGGAGGCAGATGCAGGTAGATCTCCGCATCGACCACCAGCGTGGTCTATAAAGGAGTTTCGGGACAGCCATGGCCACACAGGGAAGTAAATAAGTACCTGTCATGAAAATATTAAAAGGGTATTCACTGGAGGCTTGGGAAATAAGAGAACACGGCCCTTTCTGTTTTTATTTTATGGGCATTGGCGTTTTGCCTGCAAGTACATCCGTGTAAGGGTGTCAAATTGCTTGCAGCTGTATTTCCGACCAGTCGTGGGCCATCGTAGCAGGTGCTGGGAACTGAACTCAGGTCCTCTGGCAGGGCAGCCAGGGCTCTTAACTGCTGAGCCATCTCCCCAGCCCCCAGCTTTTTTTTTTTAACACTTCACATTGCAATAATTTGCCGGATACTTTAATAGTTGAGAGAGAGAGAGAGAGAGAGAGAGAGAGAGAGAGAGAGAGAGAGAGAGAGAGAGAGAGAGAGAGAGAGAGTTAATGTCTCTCAAGGTGAAATTCGGGGGAAGCCCAGCTGAAGAGATCCAGCATAGCAGTTAGCACTGACCTGTCCTTCACACCATGGTTGGAATTCAGACAGGAGGCATTCCACCCAGCCTTTGAAAGGCAAGCCTTGTAAATGAGTGTAACGGATCTGAAAGGAGTAGGGAGGCAGGTGGGGAGTGGGTGGTAATCTACTGAGTCCCCGAGGAAGATCCATCAGCTCCTGAGGACCTACCCAAGCTCAGAGGGGCTGTAACGTCCATCTCCCACAGTTCTCCAAGTTAAAGCCTGGAGAAGGCTCTCCTAGCCATTCCATTCCTCCCCTATGCTTTCTCTACAGTCCAGGGCTTTTAAAACTCATAGTACAGAGCCATTCATGTGCAACGGAACTCGGGCTTGTGTGTGGTCTCTATGCCCCTCTAGTAAGGCCTGGCCTGAGAAGGGTCCTGGGCACATGCACCAGAGTCCCTCTAGGGCAATCACCCAAACAGAGAGAGAGAATGACCCATGTCATGCTCTCTCTAGTAATTCCACTAGTAATGCTTAGTCTGCTGTTGTCACAGGTAAAAAGTTCCTGATTTCCTGGGGTTCCCCCTCTAAGGCCACCTGTTGTAGAGGTTTGGGCCATATCTGTACTTGAATCCGCATCTTGAAGCATGATCCCCCCCCACAAGTACAGGTACCACGCCAGACTCCCCTTTTCATCTCAACCTTGCCCATAATGTTGTGAAGATTAAAGACAGCACACGATGACCTTACGGGTTCTCTGTCAGTAAGAACTGTTAGTTGGGTGTCACCACTGCTCCGGAATCACCACCTCCATGGTTGCAGGTCAACCACTGCCACCTCTACTCTGATTGCTATTGAACCACCAGAGTCACAGTTACCATGATCATGGCTATCACACAGCTACTTGTGTTATTACTGATAGTGCTAGTCAAAGAGACTTTTACAAAAACATTCTTAAGACTTGTTCGGATGGGGCACGGGAGTGCCACCATGTACACAGGGAGGTCAGAGCACAGTTCTCAGGGGTCGGTTCTCTCCTTCCACTGTGTGTGTCCCCCAAGGGTTGGATGCAGCCTGACTACTGGAGGCAAAAACCTTTACCCATCGAGCTGTCTGTCTCCCTGGCCTGATCAAAGATAGTTAACTATGTTTGTCATCAAAAGCTCCCATAAGGAGTGGAGAGCACCTGACCTGGGTTGGGTTTCAGAATGGCATTAATGGGTTGAGAGACATCAGTGTTGGTAATAAGAGTAAGAGGCAGGCAGATGCCTGTTGGACTCCCTGTCCCCTGTAAATCCCCCCACACACACAGTTTTTAAACATAGCTGTCTCTTTAACTCTTTTTTTTTTTTTTGTCTCTTTAACTCTTTAAGAAACTAGATTCAGGGCTTGGAGAGACAGCTCAGAGGTTAAGAGCGCTGGCTGCTCTTCCAGAGGACCTGGGTTCAATTCCCGCCCAGCACCCACATGGCAGCTCACAATTGTCTCTTCTGGTGTGCAGACATAGAAGCAGATGAATTATCCACACACATAAAATAAATAAACAAATAGATCTTTAGGAAAAAAAAAAACCTACATGCAGGAGTGCTAGATATTTGACAGAGCATCAGCTGGAAGACAAACAGAATTTAGAAAGGTGGAGAAAATGCTCACCAAATGGCCAGAATCGGACGATGACAAATGGTCAAAACGGGGCCAATTCCAAGAATGCAGAGGGGGAACAGACAGAGGACGAATGGACGGACAGTGCTCGCATTCATTTTGTAAAGAAGAAACTCAAAGTTACTTAGTTCTCACTCTACACAGAAGACAAAACAAAGCAAAAATCTACATGTCATCCTCGTCAAGACCAACTCGTGACTTCATTGAAAGAGTTAGAAATCAGAGGAGAAGCCACACATGTGAGACATGAAATACGAGGAAAAACCAAGGGAGACCAGGGAAGGGCGAATACCACACCGACACTGCAGACCTAGAGCCTAAAGGGGGCAAATGAGCGAGGAGCAGAACAATCCTTCCTGGCCCCGTGTATCCTTGCTGGGAGTGACGGAACTCAGCTTAGGGTGGCAGGAGGCTTTCCCAGCCTTACTCTAACCCTTTCCGGTCTACCTTGAGCCTGTGCAGTAGGGTTTGGGTTTAGAGGGAACTGAACCAATCAAAAGCCCTTGGGGGCAGGGTGGATGGACAAGGTCAAGACAGGATTGGAAGAAAGGGGCGGAGCCATGTGGGATCCCTAGCAGGGAGGGTAGGGCCAACCTGGAGTCCGTTTCTCTCTTCCTTGTTTGGTTCTTGCTCAAGAACAGAAGACATAAGCTGGAGAGTTAAGCTCAGCAGTTAAGAGCACTAGCTACCCTTCCCCAGGACCTGCATTCAATTCCCAGCACCCCACATCCATGTGGTGGCCCCACAGCCACCATCTATAATAGGACCTGATGCTTTCTTCTGGCGTGCAAGAAGACAGCCTACATAAAATATAAATAAAAGTTAAAAAAAAAAAAGATCAGAAGACACCTATCTGTTAAGTCTGTAAGTCTGAACTAGCCCTATCCACGTTTCGATTAAAATGGGAATCCTTTTAAGACTCTATCTGAAAGGAGATGGTTCAGTGGGTGAGGTCTTTACTGAACTGAATCCAGATCCCTAGCACCCGTGTAAAAGGTGGGTGCTGTGGGCTGTGGTACATGGCTGTATTCCCCGGTGCTGGGGAGATGGGGCTGGGAGGACCTTGGGGTGGGGGTGGGGGGCGGGGGAGGGTGTCTGCCGCCGGCTAGTCTAGCAAAATGGCAAGTTACAGGCTCAGTGAGAAAAATGCCTCTCAGAAAACAAGGTTGAGAATGAAAGCTGCCTGATGATGCTGACCTCTGACCTCTACACACTAACGTGCGCACCAGTACAATACACCCCCCCGACACACGCGGGTATACACCCCCCACACGCTCATACACCCTTCACACGCTCACCAGATCTGCCATTTCTGTGAGTACTCACTGTTGCCTAGCAGAAACCATATTTGTACTATCCTATTTAAGAACGGTGGTCACAGTTTTATAACCACCTTGAACGTGAATGATTTCCAAACTTTTTGGGGGGGGGGGTGTCAGGTCTGACTATATGATTATTGTAAAAAGCTTTCAGATGGGGAAATATAACTACAGAGTAAAGCTGTTCTGGTTATACTATCTTTAAGAATTGGCTCTAATGAATCATACGAAAGATGGAGCCAGTAATTTAAAAAGTTACCAGACAACCTATGAAAAAACCGAAAATGAAAACCAAAACAAATAAATCAAAATCGTGTCCCTTAGTGCTGGACTGGCCATTTGCCTCTAAAAACAAGGCTGGTTTGAGAGCAGCATGGGGGGAGTTCCACTACCAAGCTTTAAATGCGTCTTCCTTTTTTTTTTTAATTGCAACTTAGTGTGTATCAAATTTGTCATAAAGTTGCCATTGGCACACTCAGATTTCCTAAGAGCTGGGCTTTTTGGAGTCAATACTGAAGCAGATAGCTCTGAAAACTCTACAGGAACTTGGTACACAAAGGGGGGAAAAATGGTTACCAGGCATCGCAGAATTCTGTTTCTGTCCCATCTTTCATTTTCACCCAGATTCACTGTTGTTCGGAAATAGACGGGGAAAGGCTGTGGGTGGTGGGATGGGTGGCTGGGCGGGGATGGGGACACACTGTTATCTATTAGTGGCTCAATTCTTTCGGCTGACAAAGACAACAAGCAAATCTTCAGACGGTCTATTTGATCTGTGTGAAAGAGAGACAGTGGGCTTTCTGGCACTTGAACAAGAAGGAGCAGTATTTTCAGCTGGAGAGATTTCTCCCGAGTTCTCTCAGGGAGCCTTTTTTGGGAGAGCCATCTGGGATGGAACAGTGTTTCTTTTGTAAAGGTTCACATTTGGAAACCTGAAGGTGTGGAGCTTCGATACCTACAAAATCCCTTGCTTTCCGTTGTTGGAAGGGGACGATTTAGTGTAGCTGGCGGCTTTGGGGATGAAAAGGAACCGACTTCTCCTTTCTGCTTTAATAAGAGATTTCTTGTAATTGATATCCCCCAATAGGAAGTGTTTGTGAATGTCAGCTCATTAGTCTGCACTATTGCTCCTTCATGAGTGAACCAGGAATGCTCCAGTCACATGTGATATTTACAATCCTTATGTCCCTACTGACCTTGCCTTTGACCTTTATAATTGATAATGGGACCTAGATCTTGAACGAAAGTCCCCCTTCCCTTGGTGCTTAGTCAGCTCGTGACACTGTGAGAATGAAAACTGCTAAAAATGTCTAACCAACATGCTGTACTCAGGGCAATGATGGGATTAAGTGGGGGGGGGGGGGGTTGCCTGCAAAACTGAATAAAACTCAGGTTTGCAGCAAGCAGGATACTGCAAAAATAGGTCTATTCTACCCAAGGACCCCCCCCAAAAAACTCATGGCAAACACCATGCATTTATTTGCTAGTCCTCCACACTTCTCCACCCTCTTATGTTAAGATTTCATTTGGTTCAGTATATGTGCTCTGGCAGTACATACACTAAAACTGTGAAAGACACAGAGGAGATGAACGTTGCCCTTGCACAACGTTGACATGCAAATTCCTGAAGCAGTCCACAGCTTTACAAGTTGAATTTTTTTTTTTCCTTTGGTCAGTTATCTTTTTTAAAAAGCAATGAGCTGTTTCCTCGAGCTGTCATTTTTTTTTTTTTTTTGGCCTGATAAGCAAGGAAGGAGAAGAAAGACCTAGCAGCAGCGTCGTAACATAGGTGTAAAAGATACACAGGGTCAAACGTGCTTTTATGCCTTGCATTAATACATATGCTACAAGCACTTAATGCTGTGTCATTCACAGTTAATCCCAACAGTAACTAATGACTTGAAAAGCTTCCATTTGTAATTACCCAGTTTTCCCATTATATAAAATTCTTAGTGGATTAAAAATCAAGAAAGCTGTGTTTCTTCATTAAACTAACACTAAACCCAGCTCTGAGCGGGAGAATTTCCATGTATCCTAAAAATTACCACTATGAAAAAATTATTGATTATATATATATGGTTCCCTTGCTTTTGTTTGTATTATCAGGAGGGCTCTGTGGGGTGAAACTGGTTCCTTCCACATATCTGTCTAACACTAACAGACTAGATCCAGGGCTAAGCATCATTATTTTTCTAAGGTAAATTGTTTTCCCCACGTTCTCATGCCGGATGCATTAGACTCCATTTCCTTGGAACTTCTAACAGAAGAGAACCCTGAGTGATCAAAGCCTGAGCCCCAACAAACTCACCTGGCCAGGACATAGACTTCCCATGATTGTTGTCAGTTAGAGACAGGAAGAAAAAGTAGGACTTTCACTACTATCGTTTATCACCTTAGGAAACATAAATAGCCCAGCATTAACTGCCAGCTTCAGCCACGCTTCGGTTTCCAAGCAGAAAGGATGTAATTGAAGACGGGAGTAGGAGAAAAGGCAAGGCTACATCACATTGCCTTCTTGAACCGTTTCTACTTAAAGGAATTAATTAAATGAAATTTTCATCAGACGAAAGGGACAAGGCCTCAGGGAAATTCATGAGCACCTCACCAGGATGCAAGCCATCCATTTCCCGTGCTGGGGAGTCATCTGTGCTTTGGACAAAATATGCGGGGGGGGGGGTTCGTATTTTTAATAACTGGCACACACTTGAACTAAAACAGATTAGATGTTTGTTGGAGGTGATACTTCCTACAACTGAGCTCTCATTTATATAAGATCTCTGCCAAAATAGAGCCCACACTATTTTAAACCGCAAGACCCCATCAAGATCCAGAGGCACCTACCTGCAGTCTCAGTATTTGAGGCCAGCCAGTTTATAGGCACAGTGAAAGAATCATGCTAACTGGATAAAATAACCATATGTCCCTACTGGAGGCTCCATTACTTTAGTCATTTAAACCTTGCTGGACAAAAAGCACCGGGACCATTTGCTGTAGGAAACAAACCTCCACAAAGTGGACAGGGAAGAAATGACCTAATAGGTAATGCCCTCTGCTCCAATTTCTATGGTTCCGTGTTAAGAAAAGCTGGAGCCTGCCACACTGTTGTGAAAGCTTATGCCCCAATTACACCCCAACAAGAGGGCCACTTCTTATTTAGAGAATGAAAAGGAAAAAAAAAAGCCCAGAACGTTAACATTTACATCGCCATTATCAAAGTCTTGGGCAATTTTCCCTAAGGAATAATATTTTCAAGATATAATGGAAAAGGGGGGCTTGTAGTCTTCATTCAGGAACTTAAATGTCAGGAAAGGGGTGTTTCTGCTCTGACTTTTCAGTTTGGGAGCTGGTAAAATGGAGGATAACCATTCCCATGGGCTTGCAAGGCCAAGTATCAGCCTTCACCGTAATTCAGGTGAAAACAGTGTGCCTGGTTCATCCAGGCAGAACCAGCCCACCCGGGGACCTGTCTGCCATCTTAAGGGAAACTGAGACATGCTGCCTCAGTTTCCTGTTTCAATAAGTGGTTATCACATGTACATGGTCAGCTGACATAAGACAGAACTGAGGGAAAAGGTACACGCGCACACACACACACATGTGTGTGTGTGGGGGAGCAGAGATGGATGGAGATGTTTGTGTCAATGAAAGTGCACATCTTTCCTTTCTATGTAAATACATTTATTTACAGGCAAGCTTCATTTTGGGTCAAAATATGTAAACAGACATAAAATACAATGCCAACTTCAAATTATTTTTCTGTGAAAAGCAGAACATTTTAGATGGCCACCACTGACAGAAAACAAAAAAAAAATGTCATTTATCATAAAATTGGTGTGATGTCCAAGTGGGATTGTTCCTATGTAGATCTTCTGGCTTTGTATATTAAGCGTGAATCTGTACAAATGTCAGTCTGTGTGTATGTGTGTGTGTGTGTGTGTGTGTGTTTGGAGGGGAGGGTGGGGCTATGCTTGTTCATGGTTGAGAGCAGATATCTACAGGGAACGACCTACTTAATATTGTTACCCACTTGTACAAGCCTTGAGATTTTCAGGTGTCCTTGGTACCAGGGAATGTGCAAAGGACACTTCTCCCATGACTGTCACAGGCCTGCCACTGAAGAAAAAAAAGCTTTTGCTTCTTCTCTACTGTCTTTTCATTTACTTATTTATTTTCACAAGCATGAACATTTAACATTTAGGACCTTATTCATCTTTCAGCATTCTTTCTCTCCTAAGTAATTCTGTATGGGAGGCATGACTACTCCATTCCTTACAGAAGGCATGGGCCGAGGTGACAGATTATCTCTAGGATAGATTTTTATAAATGCAACTCCCCCCCATCCCTCTGAAAAAAGAGGCAAACGGTATTATTGCAAATAACCTTTAAGATAATTAACTGACAATGCTGCAACTAGCATAAAATCTTCCTTCAGGCGACACCTAATTTAAGTGTTACTGGCACAAAGTGGAGACAGATTGTGCATTACCACCGCAATATTTACATAGCAGAAACCCACAGAGCGGGAAACGCCAGGCTCAATGAAGCACTAAATTAGAACAACCGTACTCGGTGTTAATTTGCCTTCCCTTCTTTCCAAATCTCAGGTCCAGAAATCGGTACAAAACCATCTACAACCTCCCACTCCTAAATGATTAAACCAGAGGAGACATTAGTACTTTTTTTTTCCCTAACACCACACCCCCCCCCAATTAAAATAACTTGAAATTTATTTCTTTTCTCTACAAGAACCATGTGGTCAAACTGCATTTATTTCGTTACGACGTACTCTCACTTTGATGTGAAATTATTTTCACACAAGCGCTGCTGCTTCGAAGACTACACGGGAGGAGCGAACAAGACTTGATTTCTCTAAGGCTGTCAACACAGCTCACAGAGAAGACGCGATGAGAGAGGGGACCAGATTAGGGAGATGTATCGAGGGAAAGGGATGGGTATCTACCTTCAGGGATAGTCTGAGTGATAAATCTTATATTTCAGCCCATATTTCCCCCTTTCTGCTGCCAGAATCAGGGAGTTTTCCTTAAGCAATGCAAAGGGTATGATTTTGCTCGTAGTATTCTA
Source organism: Mesocricetus auratus (assembly GCF_017639785.1). Lineage (NCBI taxonomy): Eukaryota > Metazoa > Chordata > Mammalia > Rodentia > Cricetidae > Mesocricetus > Mesocricetus auratus. The sequence goes on from NW_024429180.1 coordinate 2,033,383, forward strand.
AACTCCCAGCATCACTGAGGCATTTAAAAGGCATTTACCTTCCCCAGTCTCTGGTGCTCTGCGAAGGCAGCGATCAGTTCTTCGGCCCACTGAATTTTTTCCAGGGTTGGAGTAAACTGCTCTTGTACCACAGCGATCTGGTTAGGGTGGATCACCTGTTTACCTGCAAGGAGAGTGAAATGCACTGGAGATTCCGGGGACAGACACCACACACAAACCAAGTACACCCGGTTCGGGACATCCCTGGATGCCCTCACCGAGTGGGCACTGAAGAAGGAAGCGGTACAAAATAAAAAGCCACCACCAGACAGGCTTCCCCAGAAAACCACATAAGAACAAACACAAGGATGGCAGTAACAGCACTCTAAATTTACAGAAGGGCCACCTCAGAGGAAAAATATCTCATTTTTGGTTACAGGTGGCTGGATAGCTACTTTGCCTGGGATTTTAAATGGAGGATACATTACCCATTATTTTGAGTTAAAGGTAGAATGAATTTAAGTGAGCATTCTCTAGAATTGTATAAGCTGCTTGTCTGGGAGGATTGTGTTGCTTCCTATAGTTCTTATACCAACAACGTGTCAATTGTTAAGCTCACCAAAGATGCTATGACCATATTAATACCAAACACTACCTTACGTTGGTATATCCAATTTTCTTTTTGAGCATGTCATATTTTACAGGTGCATTTCAATGAAAATATATCTAGAGTTGTAAAATAAAAGGCAGATTTGAACACTGTGGCATCTAGATTATTTTATTCAAAAATTTTGTTAAATAAAAAGATTACAGGAAATTTATCTATCCAAAAATATATTCCGATCTTCCCTTTTCTCTTAATAGTATAAGAGTTGGTTTGTCTTCAAATGACAAGAAATCGTATCTATGCAGAAATATCTTTTTAAAAAATCTTTTATTCTTTTTGAAGTTTAAGGATTTTAAATAAAAGTATCATCTATACACAGGCCTCAAAGGATCCTATACAAACATAACACTGTTTAAAAAAAATCTCAACTGAACAATCAGGGAAGTATGGTATTTAATCAGGTCATTAATAAAATGCAATATAATTTAGTGTCACAATGATGAGATTATATTGCATTACATGATAAAGTTATGAACATAATTTGTCTCTTTACAGTTGATGTATACTTAATGGCTGCTAACTACATTTGTTGCTACATTAATTTGCTTTGCTTTTGAAACAGTTGTTTCAATATTTAACCACAACAAAATACAACTCAGATGTTTTAGAAAACACAAGTTTCTGTTGCTATCCTTATTCTGTTGAATAGATAAAGAAACAATGTTTGCACAAATAGCAGAACAGGGAATTTCTTTTTTGGTAGTGTTTCAAGAAAAGTTTAGGTGACTAGAAAAAAAAATTTAGACCCTGGCATAGTTAAAACATTCTGTATTATCATTTCATTCATTCCTGTCAGTGTCTGTGTAATAGGAAAATGTTAGGAATATATATAAATAAAGGCACTTCAAACTATTTGAACACTAATTTTTGGAGACAAATAATAGGAGCTACAAATGTGAACTCTTTTCAAATAGTAGGTATTGATTCCACATTTAATTAATTTAATAGTTGTAATAATGTCATTTAAAAAGCTTGTCAGTGCCCAGTAGTCATTTCCTAATTGTTAGCCCTGGGTTTTATAATTTATGTACATAATTTACACTGCTGTGCAAAAAGGCGGATTTTATGGAAACTTTTGGTACAGGCACTGTAATGTGAGGAGCAAACATAACTAGTTAGCTAGATTCTTGTGAAATCTCCCGACAGCTCCGAAGTGCCTATATTTTAGTAGTAGGCCACTGTTAAGACATATGTTGGGTTTCCTAAATCTATGTACACTCTCATGCCAAGGACTCTTTTGTCACTGTACACATTCCAATGACTGTATAACAGGCTTTACCGCCGTGTGGGAACGAAGCAAATATTTTATCCAGAAGGCTTGTTATTGACAAGTTACCAAGAGGGTGCAAAATTGGACGGCATTAAAATTTATGACCGTGAGATCCTTTTTACAGGACCACTTGATATATCTTGCTTTAAATCAATACCTGTCAAGTCTTTTAGGTTACTGTATGATGGTGTCATTTCTGTCTTCTACAAAGGGCTGTAAAAAAAAAAAGAAAGAAAGAAAAAACAGAAACCCTATATTGCTTTTCATATTTATAGTCTTGCCTCGCAGCACATACTGCTGTAACCTTTCTCCTGAGTTTTAGTTTGGATGCCTTTTTATTATTAAAAAAATCCTAAAGTTAATGGTTATGTATACAGTCAATGAATTGATTTTAGATCAGTTAATATGAGTGCGGATCCTATGCAGTAATGATGGCAAAAAAAAAAAAAACCCACAAAAAACACAGCCCACTGTTTGGTGTGATGATAACTCTTTTTTGGAGGGAGGAAATGGGAGAAATTATATAATTTTGTTATAGTCTCATAAAACAAGGCTAAATGTGTGTATGTAGACATTTAAATTTTTGTTTTGAAGTATAGACAACCTTAGTCTTTATCAGTGTTACAAGTAACACAACACTTTCATTGATTTTTAAGTTCTTTGACCACCTGCTTCAGACCAAGTGTCGTGACAATATGTTGGTGACAATATTTTGTCTTCTCTCCCTCCCTCCCTCCTTCTCTTTTATCTTCTGGTTATTTTTCCCCTTTCTTATACAAGGCTTAATGTACCACAATTAAATTCCAAAAACTAGTACCCTAAGTTAATGAGTAGCATAAAGTATACAATGAGAGCAGGAGTTTTTTTTTTAATGCTATACACAGTCTCTTTTGACTACCTTTTATTAGTGTGTAGAAATATAGTTGTGACGACAACAAAGACCCTTTCTCTCAAAAAATCAGTTAAGTATGTGCGGCGTGTGGCCTCCAGCTTACAGTTTCTGTCACTTGGATGTACAATGGGCACTGTGCCCTCGGTGGCTCCCTGCACCCTGGCCTCCATCTTCCTGTGATTTAATGCTCCCTGTTGGGCAGAGACAATAGTGCCAGGTCCATAAGTTCTTCGTGCTGAGCTGGGCACAGTCTAGACATTTAAACCGGATTTGAAATAGCTTGTCTTTTGAGATTGAATTGGGGACCAATTTGATTCCGTTCTGTATCTTGAAAAACCCTTAAGCGCCAGAGGAAGCTGGAAAAAAACATCCACCCAAGAGCATGGAGGGACGGTGGCTGTGGCCAGGGAGCTCTTTCCTGTTGAATCGGTTCCCACTTCAGAGCAACCACTGGCCGTCTGGCAGCCAGTGGCACATGTTATCGGCCAACAACATCAGGGCCTATTAGATAGATTTCGTGGAGTTTTTCTTTTCTCCCCCCAACTTTCTCATTTGGGCTACATCCTAACTGGTTACTGAAGGAAGCAAGGACAAACATGTCCCATGCACTGAATAATGGGGGGGGGGGTGTTCCTTTCTCTCTTAGTCCCTTTTAAATATAAGGAGAAACTACTAACAGTTCAAAATCATTGAGCAACATTTCTATGCATGATGGGCCATATGTTTTCAAGCTTTAAAAAAAATTAGGCGTTCACGTTTATTTTAGTGTTCTGCTGTGCACAAAAACAGATACCAGGGCTATTTCGTTCTGAGGTAACTGTGCTACTATTTTAAGCCTTTCTATTTTGTTTCAGGATAAGTCACCCTCTTCTAATAAACCCTGTTCATTTCAAGGCATTTTATGAGGCTTTCAGTTAAATTCTGACTAGGTATAGTATCAAAGTATTTTTAAAAACGATAATATCCTTGATACCTTCCTTCCTTCCTTTCCACCTCCCTTCCTTCCTTCCTTCCTTCCTTCCTTCCTTCCTTCCTTCCTTCCTTCCTTCCTTCCTACTTTTTGTCCTCCTTCTTTCTGGGTTTATTTATAGCTATCAATCTTAGCACTTTCACCATAAGGATAAATTAACTCTCTCTCTCTCTCTCTCTCTCTCTCTCTCTCTCTCTCTCTCTCTCTCTCTGTGTGTGTGTGTGTGTGTGAACACTCATGTCCACATTAGTATACAAATGCACAGAATTATTTATGTATAAGATTCTATTAGGGATTTTTCAAAAGATAGAGCTCTGTTGTTGGAAAAACATGACTTTCAGTTGTTCCCTGGACTCATGGGGACAGGAGGGTGAACACATTAATGACTGTCAGGTGCCTGCCTGCACCCCGTACAGGCCTGTGAAGGACTCAGGGACCCAGTGCCAGCCAGTACCCTGTAGGTGTGGGCAGGTACACAGACACTTACCGGGAGACGCAGGAGGGAAGAGGGGCATGAAGTGGCCAAATAATTAAAAAAAAAATAGCTATGAGTGAAAATCAAATCACAGGCAATATCATCAATTAAAAACGAACACATCAACTGTTTTTAGTAACACTTTCTTATATTTCATCCATCTAAAGTCTGATAGTTATTCCCTCTGAAACCCTCCCATAGTAACCTCACCGTTTGAGCCTGGGGTCAGCTCAAACTATGCAGAGATACTTACTAAGAAAGGGGGAGAAAAAGTAATGATTATAAAGGAAAATTCAAACAAGTGCTATGTTTTGTAATTTGCAGAGACAAAGAGAGAGAAAGAGAGAGAGAGAGGAAGAGAGAGAGAGAGAAAAAAAAGGGGAACCACCCACCAACCCAGGTAATAGCCATTTGCCTTCTGCTTTGTGCTGCCGTATGGTGTTAACAGGTCATGGGGTGAGTAGACATCTTATTTTTTTTCTGGGATGCCTGCTAATGTACACACTGTTTAAGACAGTACCAGGAATCGTACCAGTAAAGCCCATAGCAGCAGCTTCCCTTGACTGTTTGAGAAGTCCGTCTCCATCCCGGAAGTCAATGTATACAAGATCTATGGCTTGCAGGCCGAAGGCCTTCGCTATGACGACGATTTTCTGTCGGGCGTAGAGGATGTCTTGGGTGTCCTTATTGCTTGTTGCACCTGGAAGTGTGAGACGCACAGGAAAGTGAGACTTTGACCTTGGGAACCGAACTCAGACACCTCTACTATTGGAGCCAGGTTATAAAGTCATGGGTGCCTCCCTGGGGGGACTGCTCCCCAGAAAAACAGCTATTCAGACACACAGGAAGACTGCGTACATGGGGAAGCCACATTGGATGGCACCTGTGTCTAGTGAGGTGGCGTGGTTTCAGTATCATCACTTGCACAAACATGCGTCGGCCGTCACCAGCCAAAGGCCTCTCCTCCATTTCAGGAGATCACAGTGGCCTGATTTTCCTTCTTTGTGTCATCTCTTGGAGAGTGTCAGTCCAAAGACAGCACTACAACAAGTGTCCAGGAGGCTGTGTGTGTGTGTGTGTGTGTGTGTGTGTGTGCGTGTGTGTGTGTGGTGGGGGTGGTTCACTTCTTAGGAATGGCATGTACTGTCCTCAAAGACATCCTGAGCCCGTACATCTGGGGTGGGTCCAGTTGGAGCCCTTGAGAAATAAGAGACTCTTCGTTTTTTGGGAGAGGCAGAAAGTACCTCGAATGCCTTCTGTAGTACACACACTTAGCTGTGGGACACAGCAAAGTCTCCTGAGAGGACTTGTGTAAGAATAATTGAAATTTTCTTTTTCGCCCTGAGGGAAGGGAGTGTGTCATCTGCTTAAACTTGGGCTACGACGGTGGGAAAAGTGTCCCCAGGCCCCCCGAGACGTGGGTCTGAAGACAGTCTCCATCCATAGAAACACCCAGGTAAGATGGAAGGCAGTGCCCAAGGGAGAAAGCCCACCAGCGGATATCAGCAGGGCCAGTAAATACGTTAACAATAAATGTTCTGAAGCACATGCTAAGGCAAACTTACAATCTACCTTTAAAAAAAATTTTGCCTACTACATTTAATGTGAAAACACTCCACCAAGGTCAATGCAGTAGCACTTTAATATTCTGTTTAGAGGCCCAGGCCCTGGACCGACATTAAGGACAAATATTTAAGCCAGCGTCAGGCTGTTTATGTAACATGTTAGTAGATGCCAAGTAGACCCCTGTATGTTCTTAAGCAAGACTGAGGCTGCAAGGGGGCTTTTATTATTTATTTTATAAATGAGCAGAAGTAATAATGCAGGAGACTCTAGAAGCAGGAAATGGGGTCCTAAATTACCAGGAAGTGGTGGTCAGTTAGTTTTCATGAAACCATGGTTGGGGCTGGGAAATATTTATTGTTATGTAAATGTCCCTTTGTGAGGGGGCAAAGAAAAAAATCACACACACACATACACACACACACACACACACAGGGTGGGGGTGGGAAGAGAGAAAGAGATTTTTGACACCTATGCTGGCTCGAAAATCTTCTCCTCCAAAAACGACTGCATCTAGGAACAGACCCACTTGAGGCCCAATCCTCACTGTTTCTTCACACACTGCCTGGAAAAGAGCAGAAAGAGTCTCAGAGGCTGGGAGCCAGGGAATTCGTGGTAGAAAAGAACCGGATGCTAACACACTTTGGCTGAAACACACTGAGCCCTTCCCCAAAGCACTTAGCATTCTCCAGATAAGTACCCCACACTCATTTTGCTTTGCCTGCTATTTACATTAATATAGCTGCCCACTGTTTATCATACAGCTAGAATGCTCAAATTAGAGGCCACCCAATTTTCTAGATAACTTCGGGTGAACTTTCTTAGCTTCTATTATAAGCAATGTGTTTTTGCCGTAAGAGACGTCAAATAAACAAACAAAGCCACAGGAGGAGGACAGAATTTTTTTTTTTGAAATCACACTAATTGGGTTTATCTGCATGAGGATCAAGTAAAATGGTTTCAGGCTTCAAAGTCAGGCAGTCCAAAACCTACAACTTCGGAAGGAAAATGAACCGCCACAAGTCACCCAGGGCGTGTGAACAAAGCGACTCTGACACGTCCGGACGGAAGTAAAGACGAGTCGTGTTTGCCGTAGACGTAACGGAGAGTCTCAGGACTGTAAGTGTGCTAACATTTGTGTGGGTGGGATACTGTGGATTAACTTCAGGCATTGTGAGAGCTCCTAAATACTCGACGGAATAACATGGCAAAGGAGTACTTTAAAACTAAACCACTGCGATGAAACAGTTATATGATTCCAACTCAGGTTTGTGTTCTGGGGTGCTAGAGCGGGCTGTAGCTCTCCGTGGTTATTTGTATAAAGCAGTTAGTCACGAGACAGGCTTGAAGCAGCCCTCTCCTCCCCCCCAAACAAAAAATGTGCACTGGGCCCCTCCTGCACAGTCCTCCAGTTCTGTAAAGCTTCCCTAAGCACTGGCTTGCACAGTCTCCATCTTAGGTCTGGAAGAAAATAAAACAAAATGCAAAAACACCAAGGACTAAAAAAGTCTGAGAAGAGGGTACAGGGGTGCTAGACAGCCATTCAAAGGTCAGGTTTTTGGGAGACACATTCTGGGAAATGGTATAAAGGTCAACAGATCTGGGGAGGGGAGGGGGGGCAAATGAGCTGGCTAGGAATCTGACAAGGAATGTAATTTTTAATGCAGCCATACAATGGCTGAGGATTGGCTCAGTTCATCTTCTTCAGCGTGTGTTAGAAAACACGTTGACAAACTGAAACAAGAGATTATAAATTATTTACATATGTGAACTATAAACAATAATCTTATCTGCTAGGGATTACAGATAATAGCACCACAGAGAGGCCAGGGCATTTGGGGATGGAAAGACAAATTGTAGGAAAAACAATTCAAATTTAATTCATAAAGGTGACAAAGTGAAATTTCCATGTACATTTAATCTATACGTGTGATAGTTCGAAGCATATTTTTATCCTGTGATTTTTACATTTATGCATACTCCAGGAACATATAAATGGATATTTGAGACAGAAAAGGCCTTCTTTTTAAGCTAGTTTCTTTGTCGTCCAAGATATTGACAACCCAAGATAATGTTTTTTTGGAGTAGGACAGATAAGACATGCTTTAAATATCTCATTTTGTTTGTAAATGTTGTTTTCATGTTTTTTTTTTAAAATAGACGTTTAAATAGAAAAAAAAAACAGAAGTTCTCTTTAGGTAATTAAGATAAAATGCTAACTTAAGTAACCACGTATGTCATTCTTACCTTGAAATTGAGCAAACCCATTGCAGTTTCCACAAAGGGGATTAAATTCATTGGTTGTTCAAGTTTTCGGCCTTTTAAGTGGAATGAAAATTTGTCTGAAAACTAAAATCAGAAGTGTCATAGGTGATTAGCGACAAGAACGTGAAGTTCAACCCCTGAGATGCAAACACTGGAGCAGGGCTGAAGCCTTTGACCTGAGGAAGTAATAACACCCCAGTCTCCTTCATCTGCACAAAGGGATGGGGAAAGGGGGGGGGGAGAAAACATGAAGGAAACCGAAGGCAGCAAAGTTACCCCCCCCAAACCACAGAGTGAGATCCCAAACACCGCAACTTGTGTTTCTCCTCCAAAGGAAATGATTTGAGGCCTATGAGTTAGAGGGGAGGAGAGGTTCCCAGGTTTAAACGCTCCCCTGGAAAACATATTTACTCAGGACCTCTCACCCCCTCCTCCAGGCTCAGTGCAAATGGCAGGCTCTGCGAACAAAGCGGGCTGTCTACCTGCCTCTCTGTTTCTGTCTCGAACCCAACACCCAACACATGAGCGGCCGCTCGGCTGCCTCCTACGTATGTTGAGCCTGCAGTATTCGTTACAGTGCCTTCACCCTTTGTTCCGGAGGGGTTTCTTCATAATTTTTCTTTCTTTTTTTTTTTTTTAAGCTTACCTAGGAAGACCTTAAAAAGGAAGTTTAATTCTTTGAAGACCAAAGCTTGCCAATTTTTTCCATGAGACCAGCTCACAGCTAGCTCTGTGCTGCCAGTGGGGTAGCCCAAATTCCAAAATCTATCATCTGGAAACATACAAAAGCTCTCGCAGATCCCCCACACACCCCCGTTTCAAAAAAGGGGGAGAGCCCCACAATCTAAATTGTAAATCTATTATGTCTATCTAGATCTAATAAGATGTGGGAAGATAAAAAAAAAGGAAAGAAACACAGGTATAATAAAGATATTTTTTTATAAATAAAGTTGAAAACATATATATCCATTTAAATTTAAGGAATATTCAGCCACTAATGGATATCAAAGGAAAAGGGAATTTTAATCATCTCTCCATTCAGTCTCAGTTGGGTAAATCATATCTAAGAGATTTGCATAAATATAAACCATCAAAGACTTTTCATCTTCAAAGGGGGTTTCAAGACCCTATAAGCTTTGTACTGTAATCATCACAGGTCACCACCCTGCAGGAATAAGGCTGCTATGGCAACATAAAAACTAATGCTTAAGGCTTAGCATAATATTCTCACTAATAGAAAGGAAACTCATTTTAAAAGCTGGCAGCCTATTTACCAGAGGCAGGATTAAAGGTGTTATTTCCCCTTTACCTGCCCCCTCCTTGCCTGTGCGCCCCCCCTAAAAAAAAACTAATCACTGGGATCTTTAAAAAAGCTTTTGAGTGATTTGCAGTAACTTTACAATTAGGCTAAAATAAATCACAGCTTTCAGTAATGAAGAATGGCTCCCCTCGCTTGCGGCCCCTCCCTCTTGGACGGGCGTCACCGCCACCACCTCCTCGGTAACTTTCAGGGAAGGAATGGCCCACCATAACAGTCGGGGTGAAGAGGAGACTGTATGGTACTAGACGCTGGGAAAATGAAACATAATTCATGTCACAAGTAAACTTGAAAAAACGAGTAGTGAAATATCGGTAGTGGCTTGAGTGTTGAACACACGGCTATGGATTTTCTTTTCTCATTAAAAAAAAAAAAAAAGAAAGGAAAAAGAAGAAAGAAAGAAAGAACACTCCCAAGGCTACTTGTACGGGTTCTCTGTGATAGTCATTATAACTACAAAAAAAAAAGAAAGAAAGAAAGAAAGAAAGAAAAGAAAGAAAAAAATCCTAAAGTTTACAACTAGGTAAATCTTTTACAAGATATCCCCTGTTCTTAATGAACAAAACCCCTAATGCCCTTTAGCTTTATAGCCAATAGGGGCATTTAAAAATTAAGTATATGCTAGCCCCTCCCTCCCCCTCCCCCTCCCCTCCTTTCTTAAAAAATTGCATTAAGTGCTGACACAAAAGGTAACTAGTGGAGAAGTTTCAATTAATTTTTTTTCAAAAGGAGACGATTAAATGTTTCCGGCCTGGTAAAGTGTTCATGGCATCGAGGTGGAGGGGACTGGGGAGGGGGGGGGGCGTGAGGAAAAGAAGGGGGGGGGGGGAATTACAAAGAGATTGGGGAGATGAAGTAGCAAGGCTCAGCAATTCTTTCAATTCCAGCGCACACCCAATAGCGTGTTGGAAGAATGCACACTGTTGGGATTTGTGGGAGAATTGTCCCGCGACAAAAGAGGCAGAGTTACGCTTGTTACAGCCCAATAAGCCGTGCCAGTCAGACAAGGGCCCACACTAACTACAAAAGGCGAGCAGGCGATTCTCACACAAAAGAAAACAAGCAAGCCCCGTCTTTCAGTGGTGCGGCGGGCTTGGGGCTTTACGCTCCCGCTCCTCCGCATACATACAAACTGGAGAGGAAAATAAACAGCCCCAAAGACTTCTGCTAAACTACAAGTCCTATTTCAGTTTCCGAGCCTCCCTCACTTCCCAAGGATCTGAAACAGTGACAGGAAGCTGTAAGCTCAAGGTTGGGGAGATCCCATCCATCGTGAGGGGATGGTGATGCTGGCGTTAACAGGCGGCATTAACGATGGGACCAAGGGGAAGAGGGACTCCAGAATCCTCCATCAGCTCAATACTTACCTGTATGGGGTAGGAGCCGCCGGGGCAGGAATACATTCTACACCTCTGTCTCTCTAAGAAACTAAGGCTAACCTTGGTGAGATCTCTGGTTTACTAAGTAAATCACAAGCCCTCGGTGACAGACCTGTCAACACAAATACCATGGCATCTACACATATAATAATTTCCAACCTTCTAGTAGCAAAGTGGAGAAGAGGAGGCTCATTTTCATATTCAACTAATAGATTCCCAGATATTATCGCCGCAATATGGGATCAACCTAAAGATTAGCATGTTTTCCGTCTTTCCTTTCTCCACTTGGAAAGACTATCGGCTTTCAAGACTCAGGCGTGTGTTCGTTTTGCATTCCGAGAAAGATAGAGAATATTCAGATGGATTAAAAAAGAATCAGCAGTAGGGCTCTGGAGAGATGGCACAGTGGTTAAGAGCACTGACTGTACCTCCAGAGGACCCGGGTTCAATTCCCAGCATCCACATAGTAGCTCACAACTGTCTGTAACTTCAGGGGGAGCCTGACACCTTCATACACACATGCAGGCAGAACACCAATGCTTACATTATTATTATTATTAATTTATTATTATTATTATTATTGGTTTTTATGAGACAGGGTTTCTCTGTATTGTTTTGGAGGCTATCGGTCCAGCCCGGCCCATTATTATTATTTTTTAAGTGAGCAGTTTCACCAGGTCTGACAGTTTGCTATGGCTAGATCCACAGCCTAAAGATAAAGTGAGATGAAGCTTTGGATAACCCCACCATCCATTCAGTCTAGTGACTTCCAAAGGCTCTGCTCCAAGTGGCATAATAAGATGGCATTTTATTCAAGGGACTTGAAGAATAATAGTAACTCCCTACTCAATACCCTCCACTCCCCCCAAATCTCACAATTAAAACAATCATACATAATTGGGCCCATTTCAAAGTTTTCTTAAGTAATTTGACATGCCAACCACTTTACATTTTAGGCTTTTATTGGCTGAAAAGTCTGTCTTGAAATGCAAACACACCTGACAGTAATTTAAAAAAGGGCGCACCAGAGAGCTGTTCAGGAAATAATATCTGAGCTAATTAAAACCACGAGTTAAAAGCTTCCTGTTTCCCCCTCCAGTTGCCCTAAGGAGTGACCTTTTCCTTGTCTGCTTTGGGCTCTTTACTTCATATGTAGCTAGAGTTCCTCACGGCCTGTGATGGCTCCAGGAGAGCCTCAAGCCAGAACCATCTGTGTCGTGGCTCTTCCAAGGGCAAACCCTGGCTTCAGTGGGATGCTCAGGCAAGTTAGTGTCCGGGGACTGATTTGTGAGGGTTACTGAGGCAGCTGCTCTGACCGCCAATCCAATCAGAAAGCAAAAGGTGTGTTCTCTCGAAGGAGAGGTCTTCTGGGAAACATGCTGAGGAACGCTGGATTCTTGGGGGGAAGGAAACGGTTGATTGTACATTCGCTTTCACGATCCCTTTTCTCCTCCCTTGGTAGATTCAGGGTGTCATGCAGCCCAGGCTGGCCTCAGACTTGTTATATACTCGAGGGTGACCTTGAACTTCTGATCTTCCTGTCTCTATCTCCCGAGTGCTGGGCGTATACGCATTTGTCACTGCACTCAACCTTACATGATGCTGGCGTGTCAAACCAGGACCTTGTGCGAGTTAGAGGCAGGCACTCTACCAAGCTGAGCTACGTCTAGCCCCATTTTCTCCTCTTCTGTCTCTTCTCATGGGGGCTGACTGAATCCAGGACTTGACACAAGGCAAGCAACCGCTCTATCCGTGAACTATTGGATAGAGCTGTGTGTGTGTGCATTTCTAAACCAATGCCATCCAGACCCTCTCCTGGTGACTTACCCACCGGATTTCTTCAGGACCTTCCACCTTCGGTAACATCACACTAGAGGGAAGAACTTGGGACTGCAGAATTGTCTCTAGGTCAGCTTCAGCCAGACCACTGGACACGGAGTTGATTCTCACACACTTTTCTGTTGGGCCCAGGTCAACTTCTTCAAGAGTTCTTACTATTCTCAGTCGAGCTTCATTCTGTAAATATTGAGAAAATGTATCTCCTAAATTTATTCTTAGCATTAAGGGGAACCCAATGAACTGTCAGTCACAGAACTCTGATGGGTACTCATGATCACTGTGATTAGAGCAATACATTTTCCTGCCCACAAGAAAACGATATTGGAAATGAATCATCCAAGCTCACAGGGGAGCCAATGATTTCTACACATCGTTCAACACGGCCGCAACACAATGGGGATGTACCATCATGCATACTGGTTGGTGTACCTCTGAATGGCAGAGTAATTGGTTCATTAGTGTGCCTTCCAATTGAGGAGGGAAAATAATTCATTGATTGGGCATTAACTGTGCACTAAGCATGGTTCCAAGTCTTTCCTCACATTTCTTTCTTTAATAAGTCTTAGAAACTGGATACCATTGTAATTGTGGCAAGGTTACCTGCCAACATAGTCAACATTAGGCAAAAGGTAAGCATTAGCTCTTCTGCTTCCCAGGTATCATGCTTTTGAAAAAGAAATCATAGTTTTTTTATTTTTTAATGATCAAGTCACATCTTGACATTCAATTAAGAAGGGGTTTACAGGAATCTGACATCCAGTACTTCATGAGAAGCTCCCACTAATTCAGATGGAAACAGTAGAATCCAAGAAATCCCTTCACGGAGTGCTTGAAAAATAGACTGTTTTCTTTGATTTGACAGTCTTTGCTGCAGTTATGAAAAGCTAAAAGTCACATTTGAATTATCCCAAGAAAAAAAACTGTACAGAGACCAAATACGTTATGCATTAGCTTTAAGCCAGAGGTGAAGACTGTGGGGATGGGTGAGTGAAGAGTGTATGCTAAGAGGTGGGGGTTGGTGTTGAGAGAAAGGAAGCTCTCAGAGGCATTATTTACGGCCAATTCTCGTTTCAGGAAGAAAGTCCTCCATCTTGCCAACAGCCCTCAACAAATTCTCACTGCCAGAAGGAACACTTATCAAAGGTAGTTTCATTTGGGAAGAATTTTTATTACATCAATAAAACTTTAAAGCATCTAACTACTGATGAATACATTAAAAAAAAAGTCTTGGAGCTGGAAGTACGGGTCAGTGGTGAAGAATACTCACTGCTCTTGCAGAGGACCTAGATTTAGTTCTCAGCACCCACAAGGTGGCTCACACTGTCTGTAACTACAGGTCCAGGGGAGTGATACTTTCTGCTGTTTTCCATGGGCACTACACACACACACACACACACACACACACACACACACACACACACACACACACACACGCGCGCAAGCAAACATTCAAACACATAAAATAACATTATATAAATATTTGGGAAAAACTAACAATGTAAGGCCATTTGAATAAGGCAACGCATATCTAAGAAAACAGCTTCCCAAAGCAGAGATAACAACGAATTTTTTTTTGCTTCGAGCAGTAGCACACACCTTTAGCCCTAGCACTCAGGAGACAGAGGCAAGCAGATCACCGGGGTGGAGGCCAGCTTAGTCTACATAGTGAGTTAGTTCTATGCTAGCAGAGTTTCGTGGTGAGAGCCTATCTAAAACAAGAAGTAATCGAATTATTTAAGTCAACATGAAGTCTAAATCCAGTCAAAGAGACAACCCAAAATGGTTGACTTAAACCAGATAGAAGCAGGTCAATCTACGACGAATGGACATCAGGAAAGCTTCCAGTCGGGCCCTGGGTTAAACAGCATGGATGGAAGAGTTGCTTAGAGTTGTTAGGACGCGTGGAAAACAGCATCCAGGATGAGCTTAGGGTGTCTCTGTGCAAACTTCATTCAAGAGTGTTAACTGTGAATAATTAGGCCAAAGTTAGGCAGAAGAAAGAGACAGCACATGATATGATGCAGCCAGCAGTGACTTGAGTCCACACCATGCCATGACCTAGCTTTTTCAGTTTGTCTTTAATTACGTATATGTGTGTTGCAGGAAGTGTGTGTACACAAGCCCGTGTGCCCAAAGAGCTCAGTGGTCTCAGACTCCCCTCAAGTTGGAGTCACAGGTGGCTGTGAGCTATACTTGATGAGGGTATGGGGTGTCAAACTCAAGCCCTCTGCAAGAGAAGTATGAGCTCTTAGCCTCCGAGCTGCCTCTCCTGCTCCCATCCCTACCCAAATTGGTTATTTCACAGCGCAGACCCCCACTTAGGTACCCCCGCTGCGCACTGTTGCTACGGAGACTAATGGGAACATACCGACGACCAAGTATAGGCCTCAGACCGGCGGCAGGGTTCGAACCACTGTCTATAGTAGCAGTAGGGGTTCCTCTGTTTTCAGACCCGTATTTGGGTTTGCAAACATTCCCAACTTCTAGATTCTCACTCGACCACAGGTTAGCCTTGCAGAGGGTCCAATGAAACACGGGATGGGAAAAACAAAAGGCCATTTTCCTAGACTGTGTAGGGGAAGATGACTGTGCAGTCAAGCTCAGTATTGGTGGTGTGCTCAGGTGGCTGAGTGAGGAGGATGTCCAGTTTTAGGCCCAGCCTGGTCTACATTGCAAGACCCCGTCTTTCAAAAGAAAGGACTGAAAACAACTTGTCTACCAGACACGTGTGCTTGATGATGAAGAATCCCTGGCCACTCCCTAAATTGCTTCTCCGGTGTCAAACAGAACTGGACCCTTAAGCTGTTGGGTGACTTCCTTTGGGTTTGAAGGGAACTGTTTGTTCAGAGCTCCTGTTCTAAGCCTGTTTGTGATTTTCATCTGAAGTCAGATTGCCATGGTTTCCGCACATTCCGGCTGACTTAGTAAGACTCAATCCTTGTGAAATTGGCTGCAAATGAAGAACCTAATTCCAGTTTTCTAGGCATAATCTGATTAGTCCTTTGCGTGTTACAATAATGAGCAGCGAGTGCTCAGTGTTTTCTTCTTTCCTTTTTTCTTTTTTGGCTCGGAATAAACACAGTGCTCTTTCCCGGCACCACAGTGTACCTTTCCAAAGAGAGAGGATGGCATCTGAGGTATATTGCCACACAACACCCTTATTAACAGGCTGTTGATTGCTACAATTTACATCAATGAAGAGCGGATCCCTCTGGTACATATCCCAAAATAATCCAACAACCTTACTGCATTTACACCAACCAACAAGTGTGTGGATTTTTTATTTTTTGGTTATTTTAATGGTGAAATATGTCACTGTGCTAGTAAACACACCCAAGCCATCTGTTGGGTTGCGAGGGAGAGGCAGCTCCAAAGAACAATTAGTGCTGTGTATTCCGTTAGCCCTGTCCACCCAGTCCTGAGGAAGACACTCTGCGTTCTGCTCGTTTGACTCCTCCCTACCATCTCTCTCATCTTCATCACCGCCTTCCCCCCCTACTTCTTCTTTTCCTCTGGCCCTCCTCCTCCTTCCATCTCCTTCTTTAGGTAGGTTGGCAAGAGGCCTACGGGCACCTGACACACACTCTCCGTGGCGTGTTTAAGAGGGTGACTTTCAGAGATAAGTTGGGGTGGACCAGACTCTTCTGTTCTGAAAAGCGGCCTTCCCAGAGCTCTTGCAACTGGTCGATATTCCGTGCCACGGGCTATCTGGTGCAGCGGACCAGAGGCTAATAAAACTGTCCTTCTGCATAAGCTACAGTACTATGTGACCGTGTCTGGGCCAGGAACCAAGGCGTGCTATGATTTCAGAGCCTGGATTCCTGTCACCTGGGGAGGAGACGCGCTCCGGTGACGTAAGAAAGAAGATAAATCAACCAGCCCCAAGACCTGCGGCCTCCGAAATGAAGGGAGAAAAAAAAAATCTGCGCGCAGTTGGTTCAGTTGGCACCCATTAAAGCTAGTAACTAATCGTCCTCGCAAGTTTCTAGCTAAGAACGATGAGATCTGAAAAGAAAACAACATCCGTCCACTTTTACACTCCAGTGGAAGGGGTGGTCCCTCGCGGCGGGGCGGCACAGTCTCGCCATCTGGAGAATAAATCGAGTGTGAAGTACAGTACAGTTTGGGACCAAGCTCCGTGGCGGCCGCTCAGCAGTCAGTTCATTAGCCCCAAACTTCCAGGGATTAGAGGGGCATCAATTCTACTGTCGGATAGGATGAGACAGACGGGGCACGGGATTCAGGAAGCGTCGAGACATCCAGGAGCCCTCTCGGGTTTATTTATAGAACCACGGAGTATAAACACACTCAGATAAGTGACTTCACAGTAACAGCATCGTCACAGCCCCCTAACATCTGAATTAACACCTTCCCTCTCCCCCCACACCCACCCCCAAACTGTGAACGTTAAAGTGCACCCTTTACCGGGACAGGCGAGAAGCTCGCCTTCCACCAGATTGCTGAGATCTGGTAATTAAGAAATAGGAAGGACCTTCTAGACTCCGGGGAAGATGTGCAGCCTTTGTAATTAAAAACATATACAAAATTAATATTTTTTCCATTCCATAAAGATGAATGAATGTCATGCCTTACGTTCCAAAGCACTAGTAAATTCTGCCTTTTTCTAGTTTGGACCATCTTAACCTATTTTCATTTCATCTTACTTGTAAAGTGACATCACAGAAGTGAACTCTTCCAAGAACAGAAGGCCTTGATATCAACATCTTTATATTAAAATTGTCATGGCCAAGTTTAACTTAAAACAAAACAAACAAAATAACAAAAAAAAGGACCTTTGTGTGAACTGTTCCATTTAAAGACCTCGTTTTTCATCTGCTTTCTAGACATTAAGAGTAAAAAGCAGAAATACAGACAGCCAGGCAGTGGTGGCACACGCCTTTAATCCCAGCACTCGGGAGGCAGAGGCAAGCCGATCTCTGTGGGTTCGATACCAGCCTGGTCTACAAGAGCTAGTTCCAGGACAGCCTTCAAAGCCACAGAGAAACCCTGTCTCAAAGAACAAACAAATAAACAAAAAAGCAGAAATACTTGTGACACAAAATAAGTCACCATAAGGAGACTGTATTGCATTTCTTTATAAACGTACAGAATTTATCAATACAGGGGTCACCAGGTGGGATGTAGTAACTGAACTGAAAAACATGCTCCCTGATTTCTGCAAACTGGCAGTGTATTTCACTAAGCAAGAGAAGAGTGTTGGCATTCAACAAGGCATTAACTGTACAAAATAATGAGTTTTGTTCTGACTTTTCAAATATGCATGGGACATACTTTGATCATATGAATTTCTAGTTCATTGGCTTTTGTTGGGGTGGTGGTAAATAAATCTTGGTTTGTTTCCTGAAAGGGTGGGGGAGGAAGGAAGGGAGAGGAGAAAACCTTGCATTGATGACATCCTGTGTCTTTTGTTTTGTTTTGTTTTTCAAGACAGGGTTTCTCTGTGTAGTACTGGCTGTCCTAGAACTCATTCTGTAGACCAGGATGGCCCCCAACTCAAAGATCCACCTGTTTCTGCCTCCCAAGGGCTGGGATTAAAGGCATCCACCTCCACTACCCGTCGACATTCTGTGATCTTAACCGGCTTAAAATTTTATACCCTGATCCATCCTACAAACTTCTACATGTCATCCCTATTTACTCTGAAACCATTGATTTTGATACAGGAGAGGTTTTTGATGTGTTAATCATGAAAGACACATAAATCAAGGGCATGTGGTTAAAAAAAAAAAAGAATTGCAAACCATCTTTCATTTCAAGTACCGAGAAGGCTCAGGAAGCTTACAGTATGTAACTGGAATTTCTCTTTTAATTGACTGTACAACCAACAAACACAACACCTAAAACACAATGGTGACATCCAAAACTCTGTGAGAAGAATTTGTTTTGTAGTCTCCAAGCAATTAAAAACATTTCTAACAGAGCCAGCAAGAGATGCTCCGCAGGCAAAGGTTCCTGCTGCCAAGCTGGAGGACTTGAGCCTGACCACCCCCCGCCCCCAAACCACATGGTGGAAAAAGATAACTGACTCTTGCAAATTGTCCTTTGACCATCACATAAGCCGGGTTATGCTCCGGCGTACGTGCATACCTCTCCCCAAATAAGTAAGTGTAAAAGACTTAAAGATATTTCAAAAAGAGACTGGAACCACGGCTTCGGGTGACACAAGCCTTAACATGTATCTCACGTCAAGGAGTGAAGACTTTACATTTGTGCATTTATTTCACTGTATACAGATTCCACCTAAGAACCAGAGAACGAACTATGAACGGCTGTCCATCTCTAGTCACTGGCCAGCGTGCAGCTGATACTGGGGGCAGAATGGGGCTGTCTGCAACTTACCACGCAATCAGTTTTAAAAGATGAGCTGATGATGGACAAGAGGACAGACCGGAGAGGTGAAGGCAGTCAGCGTAACACGTCAGTGGGAAAACACGACAGAGAATACTTGGCATTCGCTGTCTAACCTTCCAAATTTTCTGATGTACAAAATTCTCGTAATAAAAATTGAGAGGAAAAAAAATCCTGATTTTTAAAATGTTCATATTTGGGGGAGCTGGTCAGTTTGTAAAAAAAAAAACAACAACAACAAATGAACAAACAAAAGAAAACACCACAATTCTCCTTAACATTTGTGTATATTTGAGTATTCCTATGATAAAATGTTTAAAAATAACAATTTCACTTTGTTTTCTGTAGGACACAATTTATAGACAATTAACTATGAGTATTGGGTAGGTTTGTTTCTTGCTTGTTTGTTTTGTGGTGTTGTTTTGTTTTTTCTTCTCTATTCTTTTCTTTCTTTCTTTTTTTTTTTTTTTTTTTTTTTTTTTTGAGGCAGCAGTGGCTGTCCTGGACCCCACTCTGTAGACCAGGCTGGCCTCAAACTCACAGAGATCCACCTGCCTCTGCCTCCTGAGTGCTAAAATTGAAGGCATGAGCCATCACCGCCCAGCAGTTTGTTTTTTTCCTTTTGAAGATTTACTTAATGTGTTTGACATGTGTGTCACGTGCCTGGTGCTCTCGGAGGCCAGAAGGCAGCACTGAATCCCCTGCAGTTGGAGTGTCAGTGCTAAGAACCAAATCCGGGTCCTCTGCAAGAGCAAAAAGTGTTCCTAACCACTGAATCATGGCTCCAGCCCCTTGTTAGTGCTTTAATGAGACAAAACTCACATGGCATGTAATTCACCCAGTCATACTTTTTCTTCCTGCACATTTGCTTTGTTTTGAAAGTCAGAGACATAGCATATAACCTTCTGTAAATAGCTTTTTTTTTTTTTTTTTTTTTTTTTTTTTTTGGTTTTTTGAGACAGGGTTTCTCTGTGGCTTTGAAGGCTGTCCTGGAACTAGCTCTTATAGACCAGGCTGGTCTCAAGCTCACAGAGATCCTCCTGCCTCTGCCTCCAGGGATTAAAGGCATGCGCCACCACCACCCAGCTGTAATTGTGTCTTTCACCTGTGGTTATGTGTCAGAATTTACTCGTGTTCTGTTGTCCATCAACACTTTCTCTTTTACCATCAAATAATATCCTGCCGTGTGGCTATGGCACATTACATGCACCCATTGTCAACTAATGAACACTTAGGTTGTTTCTATTTTGGGGCTGCTATGGAGATGTTCTATGAACATAAGTGACCCCTCCTTTCTATAATGTTCATCATATACACTTTCTATAATGTTCATCATATACACTTTCTATAATGTTCATATATACTTCCTATAATATTCATCATATACACTTTCTATAATGTTCATATACACTTCTACATCTTTGGAGTTCAAATTTAAAAGGAAGTGTGACCCTGGGTCACACAGTAACTGTGTGCTGTACCAATTTAATATTCCCACACCAGCAGCGAATGGCTGGTGATGAGGCCTGTAGTGTTGGAAGTGAAGTGCAATTTAGTCAGTGAACAAAACCTACCGCCCACAGGCAGGGGTGGCCCTTGCCCAAGAAGGGCAAGGAGGCCAGGACTGGGCTTGGATCCTCTGAAAACTAAGGATTTGGTAACACCAGCGGAAGGAACACGCCCCAGGCAGGAGCCCAAAGGACAGATGGGATGACTTCAAGAATAATACAGGCTCTTGCCATGTACAAGCCTGATAATCTAAGTTCAATTCCTAGAATCCACAGTGGAAGGAGAGAAGACTTCCAGAAAGGCATGCTCTGACTTCCATGTGGGTGCTCTGGTACACACCACATACACACACACACACACACACCACACATGCCACACTCACACACCACAGTCACACACACGCACACACCACTCACACACACAAATCAAGTAGATGGTCCATACAAATGAAGGAAGTTAGGGGAGGGGAACCCTACTTAATTCCAGGGGGAATAGACAGACAAGTTAGTCTGCAAGGGCATTGTCTTAGCAATGAGAGAATTAGGGATGCAACCCACTGGAGAGAATGCCAAAGAACCGACAGGCCATGAATTCACGGTGGACCCTACGGCCCCTCTGGACCAGGTGCCCGGTGCTCAGGACTGCATTTGGGGAGGTTGTGTCGTTGGTCAGGGTCCTGCTTAGTCCCATCCACGTCGAAGCATCTTCCTTTGGGAGAGCCTCCAGCCTAGAGCGCCTCTCTCCCATTCATCTTCTGTTTGGGGGACTCCAGTCCAGACAACTGACACAGCAGAGTGGGTGGTCAGCCACCTCCCTGAACATACCTTCTAATTGGTCTCCCTCCACCCTGCCCCCGGAGGACCGGGAAGGTGTCGCTCTTCCCCAACTAGTACAAAGTACAGCTGGAGCCAAGCTGCCCTCTCCCTCTCTCAGTATTTATATTTCGCGACTTCTCTGGGTTAGAGGAGGTAATTAACTGTTTTGGTTTAAAAGCCCTCCTGCTGGGTCGCAGTCTGCGTGGGGGAATCAAAGTAAACAAGCAAAAGGGAACAGTGTCGTCAAAGGACTCCGCACCTACGCTTCTTCATTACGAGGAGGGGAAAAAAACCCCCGCACCATTTGCTGCAGGTGCCGCGGATCACCGGTCGGGGCAGGATCCTGGAGCTTCCGTTCTTTTTTAATGGCAAACCAAGAGGGATTGGCTCATAATTTAATGAGGCAGGCTTACCGAGGGTCCAAACACGCTGGAGATAACAGGCACATCACCTGTGCCCTGCCTGAATGGTTGTAAGTGATGCTGGCAACACATTCTGTCAGGTGACCTCCTCTAGCTACATTGTGGGAAAAGGATTAAAAGTTTCCTCTTCATGTGAACATCAAGAAACAGTTGTCGGGGCTGCGCACCTGGCTCATTTGGTAGAAGTGTTTGCCTAGCATGCTTGAGGACTTGGATTGGATCCCAACCTTCACAGACTGGGTATAGCCATCGGTGCTGGGGGGGGGGGCAGACCAGGAAGGTCAGAAGTTCAAGGTCATCCTAAACCACACAACTAGCTTCTTGTCAACATGAGTTACATGAGATTTGTTTTTGTTGTTGTTGTTGTTGTTGTTTTAGGGTTTCTCTGTGTAGTCCTAGCTGTCATGGAACTCACTCTGTAGACCAGGCTGGCCTCGAACTCACAGAGGTCTGCCTGCCTCTGCCTCCTGAGTACTGAGATTTAAAGACATGCACCACCACCACCACAGCCCAACTCGGAGGTCAGCCCAACTTGAGGTCTGCAGAGTGAGTTCCAGGACAGGCAGGGCTACACAGAGAAACCCTGTCCCAGAAAAACCAGCCAATGAACCAAAATTTAAAAACCTATTTATTATGATTGTGTGTGTGTGTGTGTGTGTGTGTGTGTGTGTGTGTGTGTGTGTGTGTGTATGGTGGGGCAGCACATAGGAAGCTACAGCATGCACACTGGAGTTGTTTCTCCTCTTCTACCTTTAGGTTGCTCTAGGGATTGAACTGAGGTTACCAGGCTCGTGCAAGTTCTTTTGCCTACTAAGCCATTTTGTCAGCCAAAGAGCACAGGCATAGGGAGATGGCTCAGTGGGTACCGGTATTTGCCACCATGCGTGGTGACCTGAGTTGGATCCGTGTAATGGCAGGAGAGAGCCAGCTCCCCAAAGTTGTTCGTGGCCCACTCAGACTCCCCTACTCCCATGTACAATAAATAGATAAATGTGATCTAGTTTTAAATAAACGAAGCATTTTTGGAGAGCTGGGGATGTATTCCAGTTGGTACCCTCCTTGCCCCCCAGCGTGTGTGGACTGGATCCCCAGACCTCAAATGGTCCCGTTCCCTCAGCACTCCAAAAGTGGATGTAGGAGGAGGACCAGGAGTTCAGGGTCATCCTTGGTGGAGCTGGAGGTAAGCCTGGAAATACTTGTCTTAAAAAAAGGGGAGAGCAATAGTAGCACACACCTTTAATGCCAGAGGCAGAGGAGAGGCAGGCGGATCTCTGAGTTTGAAGCCAGTCTGGCCTTCAGGACAGCTAGGGCTACACACAGAAACCCCATCTTGGAAAACAAACAAATAAAAAGGATTTGCAGGCTGTCACCATCACCTATTCTCTATTTTTTTCTTTTCTTTTCTTTCTTTCTTTTTTTTTTTTTTGTTTTCGTTAAAGAAGGGGGAGGCTTTGGTAACGGTGGTCTGGTCACCACAGAGGGCTGTCCTCTGGGACCACCCACAAATGAGTGTAGAGTAAGTGGCAAGAGCCAGGTCACTGAGTACACAAACTCCCATGCATTAGATCTCTGTAATCACACACACACACACAACTCCCATGCATTAGATCTCTGTAATCACACACACACACACACACACACACACACACACACACACGGTGAATGCCAACATAACAACAGCCGGCTGGCAACACACTTGGGTTTTCTTTCCTCTTTCTGCGCCCAGTAAGATTTCATAAGGCGTTTAACGTGAGAACAAGTAGCTTAATTTCCCGAGTGGCGAACTCAGAGCCCGGCATCACTGCCGCGGTTTGGCTTCTGAGGCCAGGGCCTCATCCCCAGCAGCCGGAAACCTTGCCAGGTCTTTCTCTCAACAGCCCCAGGTGCGATTTAGCAGAACAGATTGCGTGGACGCTGGATGGCCTGTGTCACAAATAAAGTGGTGCCCTTTCTTCCTGTGAGGTGGAGACGGGAGCCTCTTGGGCTCGAGGTTCTGCCTCCGGACATGTAGGACAGGGGATAGTCATCCCATCTGGCCACACACACCTGGCCTCGAGAACATTTAAAGTTCTAACAGCATCAGAAGCTCCCGCCCACCCCCGCCATATCTCATTGTGGTTTTCTTTAACTGTAAGTGGAGCAGGACATCCAAGGATTTATATTAATATGCAAAAGATGGAACACTCATGGGGAAAATCACAAACTTTAGTCTGGACTTCAGTGCACAAAACCTCCATGGGGACTGAGCTGTGAAGCAGACAGTGACTCTGTGTTGATATTTGGGGGTCGGTTCACCCAGCAATGGCCAGGCTGCTGGGGGAAGATGCTGTGTAGAGAAGCCAGGCTTCACAAATGACAACAGCCTGCTCCCTGAACAGAGTGAGATTAGTGAATCTTAGAGAAGACCAGGCTGGAAGCCCAGAGTCCCCAGTTACAGCGCCTTTACCCTTAGTGATAAGCAGAACAATGGAGTCCCCATGCCAATGGCTATGGAAAAAAAATCACTCACATGCTTTTTAATTATGGTGGAATTCAATCCTTAAATGGATACATTTTTTGTTTGTTTGTTTTTGGTGGTTCTTGGGGGAGTGTTTTGGGGTAGAGTTTCTCTGTGGCTTTGGAGGCTGTCCTGGAACTATCACTTATAGAGCAGGCTGGTCTTGAACTCACAGAGATCCGCCTGCCTCTGCCTCCTGAGTGCTGGGATTAATGGTGTGAGCCCACCGTCCAGCCTTTAAACAGATAAGCTAAAGTGTGAGATACTTGGGCCACTGAGGCAGGAAGAATGTCATGAGTTTGAGGCCAGCCTGGGTTATAAAGTGAGAGAATAAATAAGCAGTCATAAGTAAAAAATTGCATTTCCTGGCTTTACCCTACAAAGCATCCTATCCTAGGAGCATGTCATACTATAGAGAGTTGGCTGTTTCCTCTTAGGGTCACAGGGCTGACTAGAATCTGTTCTTTTTGTATTCATAACAGTCCTGGGGAAGGGTCAGTGCATATTTGATTATCCACAGCCACCTCAAAAAACAGAGAGGTTCTGGGGATTGAACTCGGGCTTGAGGGCAACTGCCTCTACTCACTGAGCCATTTTTGAAAGTACAATCCCTTATGTTGGGGAACACATGGAGGTAGAAGCGTAACATTGCTCGCTCCCATCTAGGCAGGGTCAGGGTGCAGAGGAAGGGGAATGCATGTTCCTTTGGCCTCATGTTTTAGAAAAATTCAGTCTGGGATCCCAGTCCATGAGATGCCATCACCTATACTCAAGGTGGGTCCTCCCTCTTCAGATCTAGCTCTCTGGGAATACCCTTGATAATGCACCCAGAGACGTGTCTCCTAGGTGATTCCAAATGCTGTCAAGCTGACCATGGAGGTTAACATCGCAGCAGGAAAGGTATGGAGGCTTGTGTGGCAGGGTATGGTGGCAGGAGGAACTTGCAGCAGGAGCAGTCTTCTTACTGAACACGGAGTAGAGACAAGACTGGGGGGGGGGGTTACAAGGACAGTTGGTAATCGTAACACCTGTGGGCCAGGCATCATGTACCAAAGATGCTACGATTTCCCCAATAGTGCTACCAGCTAGAGACCCACCCCTTCGACATTGGGATTTCCTGGGTTTTGCTACCGGCCCATTTGTCCACTGTATTCAAGAGCTTTCCTGAATACAGTCAGTACTTGGCTCTGTTTTAGGTAACGGAGACAACAGCTCCCTACCAGCACTGGACTCTCTGGACAACAGCTAACCAACAAGAAAGTGAAATTAAGAACAACTTCGGCAGAAAAGCACCAAGAGTAGAACAGAAGTAAGCGATGGGATGGAAGCCGACAGGGACAAGATGGCAAAAACAGCTCCTGAGAGGATGTGTCCTTTGGTCTGACACCTAGGCCGTTACATATGAAGCCATAACAAATATCTCAAAACATTTTGCACACAGCAACGTACGCAAAGAGCTGCTAAGGACACATCCTAGCCATACAAACACTGGGTCCATTTCACTGCTCACTCAGGTCCCAAGGGAATGGACGTGAACCTCCAACTTCCATAGCCTTCCTCAAATCCAGCAGTGGAGACTGCAAGTCTTGCCTCAAATCACCACTGTGCCTGAGGACGGACTGCCCCCGCACAAGTGACTGGATGGTCTCTTCACCTCACGATGCCTCTGTTTCTTCACTTCAAGGAGAGATTGGGGGTTAGGGGAATGGGTCAATTGGGAGAGTGTCTGCTGACATGAACCAAGCTCTGGATTCCATCACTACCACCACATAAAACTGGGCGTGGTGGTTTCGTGTCAACTTGACACAGGCTAGAGTCATCATAGAAGGGGGAGCCTCACTTGAGAAAAAAAAATGCCTCCATAAGATCGGGCTACAGGCAAGCCTGTAGGGCATTTTTACTAACTAGTGATTGACGTGAGAGGGCCCAGGCCATTGTGGGTGGTGCCATCCTTGGGTCGAGGGTCCTGGGTTCTGTAAAAAAGCAGGTTGAGTATGCCAAGAGGAGCAAGCCAGCAAGCAGCCCCTTCTCCATGGTCTCTGCCTCCAGGATCCCGTCCTTGTGGGAGCTCCTGTCCTGACTTCTTTCCACGACGAACTGTGATCTGGAAGTGTAAGGCAAATGGGTCCTTTTCCTGATCAAGTTGCTTTGGCCAAGGTGTTTCGTCACGACAATAGAAACCCTAACTAAGACAGTGCTTGCCATCCTAGCACTCTGGAAGTAGAGGCAGGAGGGTCAGAAGTCCATGGCCATCCTCAGCTACATAGTGAGTTTGGGACCCAGTCTCAATGAGAAGGTGCATCTGATGCAGGTAATAGCAAAGTTTGATACAGGGCTTAATATTTGTTATATTTAATATATATACACACTTTAACATGTATAACAAATCTGTTTTTTTTCCCAAGATGATGCAAATTTAAACAGCCATCTTCTTGGGCCCACCCAGTCGGGGTGAGGTCTAGGCTCATGCAAGCATGACCCTGGCTTCAGCATCCCAACACTCCCACTCCAGAGCCACGGCCGCAGTGGGAATGCAGCATATAGCTCTAGTGTCCTGGATGTCCAGACCAAAGGAAAGGCCAGGGAGCGCTCCTGGAAGGGAAGTCCTTCTGCATGTATGTTGTCCTATTGGTTGATAAATAAAGTACTGTTGACCAATAGGGAAGCAAGATAGGTGGGACTAGGAGTCAAGGAGGATTCTGGGAAATGTAGTCAAGAGTAGGAGTCGCCGTGTGATCCCCGGAAGAGAGGACGCGTAAGGCTGCGTCCTCAGTAAGATAAAACCTTATAAAAATACGTATTAGTAATTATGGGTTAATAATTAAAGTCAGAGCTGGCCACTAAGACACCATAGCAAACGGCCAACAGCTTCATAATTAATATAGTGTCTCGTGTGTTTTTTGGGGGCCGAGGCAGCGGTGGGACCAGGCAGCTGGCGGTACAGAGGTGCGTCCCTAAAAGGGGCCAGTCTACTCACAGAGCCCCATGGGTAGGACTCAGTGTAAACGTCCCTCAAATATGGCATGGTGGCATCTGACCAAAGAGCAGGTGGTGGTTGAGACGGCTTAATGGGTAAAGGTACATGATGACAAGTTTTGTAACCTGAGCTTGACCTCCAGGACCCCACATAGCGGAGCAAGAGAGAACTGATGCCAACAAATGTCTGAGTGTGAGCCTGTAAGCTGAAGATGGATGCCCCAACATTACAGAGGAACTTCGGGTGACTGTCCAGGCAGTAAGATTCTCAGTCAATCCTAGTGTTTATATATTATCCTTCTGTGGTATTTGATAGAGTTTAAGGCAGATAGTTATAATTATAGTTTTTCTTAGTTATGATAAAAGATAAGCTACATATAGAACTTTGGACTCACAAGGATGGGATGGATGATATTTTCTTTAAATCTTGCTAAAATACTGTAACTATGTTCATACTTGATAACTGTTCTGTTATATATAATTTGACTATGTTAAAGTTAAGATCTTTCTTTTTGTTTACACAGAAAAGAGGAGATGTTGGGGAAGTCCTGTGTATATGTCAATAAAGCACTGTTGGCCAATAGGGAAACAAGATAGGTGGGACTAGGAGCCGAGGAGGACTCTGGGAAGGAGAAACACAGGAAGTCAAGATGCAACTGCCGGGCTGGAGAGATGGCTCAGCGGTTAAAAGCACTGACTGTTCTTCCAAAGGTCCTGAGTTCAATTCCCGGCAACCACATGGTGGCTCACAACCACCTTGAATGAGCTCTGATGCCCTCTGCTGGCATGCAGGCAGAAGATTGTATATATAATAATAATAATAATAATAAAAAAGATGTAACTGCCATAGGGATAAGAAGCCCGGAAAGTTCTCCGGTAAGAGAAATACTTAGATTAACAATTATGGAATAAATACTTAAGTCAGAGCTAGCCAGTAAGAAACAAGCAAGGCCAACAGCTTCATAATTAATATAGCCTCCTGTGTGTTTATTTGGGACTCATGTGGCTCTGGAATCAGTCTGGCGGGAAGACTTCTCTTTACAGATAGGTCTCACTAAACTCTCCACTTACTCTGATTAGTCAGCCCCTCTGCTCATCACACTGCTGCACGGCTATCCACTTGGCATCAAACCCAAGCCTAAAAGCACAGTCCTTCCCTGCTTCTTTGGGTTTCAGTTAATGAAGTCCTCTTTGTTAGTATCAGAGTCACCTTGTATTCCATTCTCCTTTCTTACTAACAGATTTGCTATGGTATAACCCAAATTAAGTATATCTCCCTAGGTATCTGTAACACAAGTTCTAACCGGTGCTCATAACAAAAGGACGCAGCCAGATATCGTGCAAATGCTGAAAGATCAGAGAGACCAGAGTAGCCACGACCAACTCTTACCTTGCTAGTGGAAAGAGACCCAGTTCCTGTCTCCTCCTACCTCATGTTCCTCTCTCTGCCCCGTCATATCACTTCCTGTCTGTCTGTACAGACCTCCAGACCTCTATGGTTATCTGGTGGCTAGCTTCGCCCTCTGGTCTTCAGGAAAGCTTTATTTGCTAGAGTAGAACACAAGCTATCACCACAGGTATTCATATGGACCTACACTATTAACATTTTTCTCAGTGACTACCAGAAACCCGTGGTTAACCATAATATTCGAGGTTGTAATTCTGGTTGTGAGAAGGGGCAAAAGTTGGCCTCCCTGGCTGGATCAAGACAAATCCATAGGGCTACTTGGAATGTAAGTTTGGGACACTAGCTCCCTGTCTGACCATCGTTTTCCTTTCCAGGTAATTTCCCCGGGTATGCTGGATTCTGAACACATTTGACCAAATCCACACCCAATACAAATGAGTACTTGTCAACATCTATCGACATAATCCTCCATTATGTTGGTTTCTTCTACCTGACGAGCAACTGGTACGCATTTTTAAATATTTGCTTAATCAAGCTGACAGTAAGAAAAAGAAGTAAGTACGCACAAGAGTAGGGACTGAAGTAGTTCTTTTACTGGAGATTATTCAAGGATATGGAAGGTCGGGCCAGGTGTGGGGGCTAACGCCTGTAATCCCAGCACTCAGAAGGCAAGGCCAGGAGGATCTGCTATAGGTTCGAGGCCAGGTCGCTCTACGTGGTGAGTAACAAGGCCAGCCAGGGCTACATGGCAAGACCCTATTTCAGGATACCCTGCCAAACAAAGACTCAGGGAAGGTGGAGTAAGTGATGGGTAGCCTAGAAAGGTAGATGTGCTAGGAAGAATCGAGAACAAGACTGCAACCAGGCAAATGGACCAGCAGATTAAAAATGCTGCTGGAATAAGCATGCATGATAACCCAAGTCCATCCAGTTCCAGGAACTCACATTGGAACAACAAAAAAAAAAAACAGCACCAAGTATGGTTGGTTGTATACGCCTTTAATCTCAGCACTTGGGAGGCAGAGGCAGGTGGATTCCTGTGAGTCTGAGGCCAGCCTGGTCTCCAAGTCTGCTAGAGCTACATAGAGAGATCCTATCTCAAAAAAAAAAAGTTGGCTGGGAATGGTGGCTCATGCCTTTAGCCCCAGAATTCAGGAGGCAGAAGAGTTCAAGGCCTAGAGGTCTACGTAGTGAGATCCCCTCTTAAAACAGGAGTAAACATTATGGATGACAGTGGGGAGGCAGAGAGGTCTGTTCAGGAGCACACAGGGCATCTGGCTTAGCGTAGGCAACCCAACAGCAGAAACAACGAGAGGCTGCATCATCGAAGTGGAGGGTGAGGGCGCCTCTGCTCTAAGAGTGGGGAATAACCCCTTCTGTACACCGTGAGGGATGCCTTGCTCTCATCGGTTTAACAACGAGAGCCAACTTTACCAGCAGCTAGGCAGGAAGAGGCTAGGTGTGGGAGCCAGACTGAGAGAACACTGGGAGGAAGAAGGGCGGAGTTGCCAGGGAGACACAGGGGAAGCGGGAGATTGATGGGAGATGATGTCATTCTGAAATCTGTCTCTTATTGGTTGTTGAATAAAGCACTGTTGGCCAATAGGGAAGCAAGATAGGTGGGACTAGGAGTCGAGCAGGATTCTGGGAAGGAGAAACACAGGAAGTCATCATGTAGCCGCCACAGGGGTAAGAAGTCCGGACCCTTTCTCCGGTAAGAGAAATACTTAGATTAACAATTATGAGTTAAATACTTAAGTCAGAGATAGCCAGTAAGAAATCAAGCAAACTTCCAACAGCTTCATAATTAATACAGCGTCTTGTGTGTTATTTGGGGACTACAACACGGCAGAGCCCAGGCGACTGGTGGGGAAAAACCAAAGTGGCTGGCAAGGAAAAGGCTTCACCCTACAGAAGATGAACATGCTGTGCTGAAAAAAAAAAAGCTACCACCACATGGTAGAGCATAGATAAGAAATGTGGGTTAGGGGCTGGAAAGAGAGCTCAATGGTTGAGAGGGATGAGTGCTCTCCCAGAGGACTGGGGTCCAATTCCCAGCACCCACATGGCAGCTCACGAGTGTCTGTAACTCCAAGATCTGACACCCTCACACAGACATACATGTAGCCAAAACACCAATGCAAATGAAATAAATAATTATAAAACAAAAGAAATATGTGTTAATTTAAGTTGTAAGAGCTAGTTAGTAACAAGTCTAAGTTATCAGCCAAGGATTTATAATTAATAAAAAGTCTCCATACTGGGGAGCCAGCAGTACTGAAGAAAAACCCCGCCTCCTGAAAGTTTACCTCAAACTTCCACACTCACACTGCAGAAATATGTTCCTGTGCTCACACACATAAAAACACACAGAGGAAAAAGACAGAGACTTTGGAGGAGACAGACACAAAGACAGGAGAGGATAGTTGTGGGGCAAACACTTCCACAGTTTCCCTGATAAAGCGGAGACAGACACACAGACAGGAGAGGACAGTTGTGGGGCAAACACTTCCACAGTTTCCCTGATAAAGCGGAGACAGACACACAGACAGGAGAGGACAGTTGTGGGGCAAACACTTCCACAGTTTCCCTGATAAAGCGGAGACAGACACACAGACAGGAGAGGACAGTTGTGGGGCAAACACTTCCACAGTTTCCCTGATAAAGCGGAGACAGACACACAGACAGGAGAGGACAGTTGTGGGGCAAACACTTCCACAGTTTCCCTGATAGAAGTCAACCATCAAAGACAGTTGTTTGTACGCTAAAACTGGGCTGTGAAAAACTAAGAACATGATTTGCTGTTACCTAGAAACCACTCATTTGGAAAGAAACAGATCCAGTATTGTCATAAACACTGTGATGATAAGCTCTTCAGCCTCAACTGCGAGCTATGAACTGGTGCACACCACACTCTAAAACTAAAACGGGGTCTGGAGAGGCGGTATACAACAGTTAACAGCATTGGCTGCTCCTGTAGAGGACCCAGATTTGGTTTCCAGCATCCGTGTTTGGGGGCTCACAGCTGCCTGTAACTCCAGCTCCAGGGGATTTGACACCTTCTGTCCTTTGCAGGCACACACAGACACAGACACACAGGCACACACACACACACACACACACACACACACAGACACACACAGGCACACACACACACAGACACACAGGCACACACACACACACACAGACACACAGGCACACACACACACACAGACACAGACACACAGGCACACACAGACACAGACACACAGGCGCACACACACACACACAGACACACAGGCACACACACACACACACAGGCACACACACACACACAGACACACACACACACACACACAGACACACAGACACACAGGCACACACACACACACAGACACACACACACACACAGACACACACACACACACACACACACACACACACACCACATAGAAAATATTTAGAACTGAAATGAAGGGCATGTTAGAAGGGCACTTTTCCAAACATGGACCAAGAGCTCTGAGAACAAGACAGCATCTTCTAAATAGGTCACAAGACATCAGAATTTTGCTCAATGAAACTGAAATACTTTTTGACGAGGTTAATTAAGAGTGAAGATCTTGGGACTGGGGAGATGACTCAGCAGTTAAGAGCACTGGCTGTTCTTCCAGAGGACCCGGGTTCAATTCCCAGCACCCAGTGGTACCTAACAACTCTAGTCTTAGGAGACTAGATACCCTTTCTCTGACCTCTGAGGTGCCAGGCAAGCACATGATACATATACGCACATTCAGACAAAACACTCAGACACACAAAGTTAAAAAATAATGTTGTTTTTTTTGGAATGGGGGTCTAGCATAAAAACCAAGTCATCAGTACAATGTTATTGAAGAAATGTTAAAATGAGGTCCTTAACACTGATAATGGGGTGATAAGCAAACATAAGACAACAAAAGTTTGCATGAAAAGAGAGTCATAAATCTCGTATTCCTATTCAATAAAATTAATGTTTTAGAGATGTGTTTTTGTTTTTATTATTCCTAAGACCAATCATGATGTCAATAGGAAAAGAGAAGTTGGAGCTTTGCGGGAAAGCTATCCATCTTCTGTCACATCACTCATCTGTCCTAGTTTTCCATGGCTGCTCTAAGAAAGTACCATGTAAAGACACCTGCTGCCAAGGGGATGACCTGAGCTCAACCCCAGGGACCCATACAGCCAAAGGATGGACCTGACTTCCACAGATGCACACCTACACCTTCCCAGTCCACCCCACCCCAAATAAATAAAAGGCAATTGTTACACGTTTCAAATAATAAAAGATTTACTCTCTCACGGTTCCACAGACCAAAAGTTTGAGCTCTAGCTGTCAGCAGAGCTGCAGACTCCCTAGGGAACCTCTTGCCCTTTCCAGTTTCTATGGTGGATGGCAGACCTTGTAGCCACATCCCTCCCGGCTTCAGACCTGACAGCCTCTCTAGCATCTCTTACAAGGGTACTGGTCACGGGGTGTGGGACTCTCTTAGACAACCACATTAATCACACCTGTAGATCCTCACCTACACTTGTACAGATGGCCTCTTACAGATCTGGTTTCATTTATAGGTCATGGGTATATTAGGGTGAAGATGTATCTTTTGGGATGCCGCCACTCAATCCCCCAAGAAATCACATGAACAGGGAATGAGTGGCTTCCTAAAGAGCTGTTAGCCAGTGGTGAAATGCTATAGGTGAGTTCTTCCCTCAGGATTGGGCTTGGAGGCACACGCCTTCAAACCCAGCATATAGGAGATACAGGCAGGTGGATCTCTGTGATGTCAAGGCCAACCTGATCTACATATCTAGTTCCAAGACAAGCAGGGATACACGATAAATTCTGTCTCCATTCCCTGCTCCCCCCAAAATAGCTCCCCCCCACCTCCTCCCTCTATTTAAATAATGACACCTGGACTATATGAGGTCTTTGACAGATCTCCAGGGATGTCACCGTATCCCTGCAGACAGAGCTTGTGGCTGTCAGGGTTTCCTGGACCTTAGAGGTGACTAGGGGTAACCCTAAACTCATATGTGGCCTCTCTGAGGTATTCCTGGTCCACTGGTACCTTAACTGCTCAGATGTTTCTATTCTTTGCTGCTTCAAATTCTGCGTCTTGGTAGACGTGAAACACATGCCACTCCCGTCCTTTCTGTACCTGTCCTGCCCCATTTGCTGCTCACCTGTACTAGAAAGACACCTGTAAATGAGGAGAGGCCTTACAACACATGCTTGGAGCAATTCTACACACCACACACTCCAGCTCTCCTTTGACCGCTCCGTGAATGTGTTTCTAGATGGCTAAGATCCAGAATCACAAAACTGAATAACGTTAGAGTTGAAGACAGGTCCACTATTATCTAGTTGTCTATCTTCTTTTATTATTCCTTTTTTAAGGTTTATTTGTTAATTATATTATACATTGTTCTGGCATGTAGATGGTTGTGAGAATTGAACTCAGGGCCTCTGGAAGAGCAGTCAGTGCTCTTAACCTCTGAGCCGTCTCTCCAGCCCATTATTATTCTTATTAATCTTTTTATTTGAGATAAGAGCTCACGCCCTCAAACTCCCTTTGTAGCCAAAGATGACCTTGATCTGACCAGTTAAGTAGACAGGCTAGTCTCTAACTGTAGGGACCTGGCTGTACCCCCTTAACTCAGGCACGACAGACCTATGCTTGCACAGCCAGCTTTTATGTAGGCGCTGAGGATACAGACTCATCTCCTCCTGCTTATTCAGCCATCTCCTAAGGCCCCTGGTCCTCCTGCCTCTATCTGCCAAGTTCTGGGATTATAACAAGCATGTATAATATCACCATGCCCAATAGACCAGAAGATAAAAATCCCAGGGAGATCAACAAAAGGTTTGAGGCCATGCTCAACACACACACACACACACACACACACACACACACACACACGCACGCACGCACGCACGCACGCACGCACGCACGCACGCATGCACGCACGCACACACCCAGGACTATAGAACTCAGGTCAATGGACACTCAGCCACGTGCTTATTCCCCACCATCTTACATGGGGTACAGAAAGAGACACTAAGCCTGACCCCATTATGCTTGGCATCATAACTGCACAGTGACTTCCAAGAAGATTGGTAACTCCAAGAATAGTGTTGGTGAACGCCGCAGGGCTCTGAACTGCTGTCACACTCAGGAGTGGACTGGTCCTGGGGTCCTGATCCTTCACTACCTCTGAGAGGAAAGGGAAATTAACTGAAGCAAATGCCTGACTGGTCATTACTTGAAGTCAAAGCGCCTTCTGGGCTGGAAAAAGCCCAGTCTCCTCATTCCCCAGGGCTTGACTATAAACTCCAGCGGGGACCCAATGTTAGGATAATGCTTGAGGGGGTCCTTGGGTGGGAGGGACCATGGCGGGTTCCATGATGGGCGAGGGTGACCAAGGTGGAGGGACAAACACTCCAGGCAGACAGAGCTTAAGTGAGAAGTTTTGTTAGAAAGGGGAGGGAGGGGGGAGGAGAAAAGAGGTGAAGAGACACAGAGACAGAGAGAGGAGAGAAGAGGGAGACAGGAAAAGTCCTGTTTGCCCTAGGGGAACAGCAGAGAAGAGAGAGCAGGAAGAGAGCAGGAGAAGAGCAGAAAGAGAAGAGAGTGGAGAGAGAGAAGAGCCTGAGAGAGAGTGTGAGCTGTTTGCACCAGGCCTGACCAGGGTACCGACTGAGTGCATTCTGCCAGGTCACCAGGATAGGCCAGCATAATGCCTGAATCCTTACACTCAAGGTCCACGACGAAAGCCTTAGGAACAAACTTGTGTTTGTTTAAAACTCATCACTGCCTAGAAAAGGAGGAGTCATCTCTTAGGAACTGTAGAGCCATCAGCTACCTGCTCGTAAATGAGAGAGGCATTTTCTGGTAGATGCAGAGAGAGAAAGACCCAGATGGCAGATCCTTTTGGCATAGACTCCTCTGCTCCGGCTGTCTAATAATGCTCCCTCGCTGAGTTAATTCTGCTTGTATTAGAACCATTACGGAAGTTTGCTTGTTTGCGGGGGAAAGGCAAAAACAACAAGGTTTTCATCTAAAGCAGTCCCACCCTCCTCCTCTGGCACAAGGGTGCCCTGTTGAATAAAAGACACAACCTCAGTGACCTGGATCCTTGTCCTGTGAAGGAGTCAACAGAACCCCTTCCTTGGGGGAGAGGTTAGCAGCCTAGACTGTGTGGGGACTGCTTGCTACCTGGGCCAGAACTGATGCCCAATAACGGTTCAGAATTTATTTTAAAAACAGGTTTTGGCACGTAGGACGGAGCATGTTGCATTACTGCCGGCTGCAGAGTGAGTCCCTCGGGTGCGCCCTGCCTTCTTTCGTGAGGAATCCCTGCCAATCTAGGATCTGTGAGCTGCTTCTGCCAGCCAATCTCTAATTTAGCATATGTACAAAGCCAGTTTCTGGACACCACGATGGAGCCTGGCACCTCCGCAGTTCTCTGTATTTGCAGCGTTCCCAGTGAAAGAGGAATAACTAGCAGGATGGCAACAACCACAACATGAGGAAGGATGTCTAAATTCATGGATAAACCCTGGGTGTATAGTGTGTGTGTGTGTGTGTGTGTGTGTGTGTGTGTGTTCGTTCCTCCTGTCCCCCAACATAAACTTCCCCCATGCCTTCCCTTGTGGTTCTTCCATTTAGATTTTTTTTTTCAATCTGGGATGTACTTAGCAAAAGCCAGCACTGATGAAGATAAAACCCTGCCCCCCACTGAGAACATCTGATTTTTAAAATGTAAAAAAATGCTGCTCTTTACGGAATAGGACATTTCCCTCCTAATGAGCTTTGAGATACATCCAAATAATTTGCAACTAGCAAATGACGGCCATTTCAGAGCACTTTAACAATCATTCCCATGCACGAAAAACCAGTTCGATAAGAGGCCCCAAGCTAGTGGAACCTACAGTTTGGGGACAAAAATGGGGGGCTGCTTCTGAGGGGACAGCTGTCACAGCCCTGGGAAAATTCACCCACCCTTAGACTTTTACCACCATCTTCCCCAGAAACCCTCAATCCGCAGCATGTTTGTTTGACAGGCTAGTCGAGAGCAAGGGGCATCTCAAATTTTTCCTGTGTACATAAAGGGCAAGCAGAGCCATGCCACTTCCTGGAGCCAGTTTCCTCCAAAGCATGCGTTTGTTTGTAACAATGGCCACAATCTGGCTGCTTTGCTATGATCCCTTGCCCAACTGGACATCGCCGGTGCAGAGTGAGTGAACCCTCCCAAGACATACACCACCACCACCACCCCCAACATCCAGAGCTTCTGTTGGGGCAAGGTTAAGTGTGAGCCCGGCATGGACTGCTATCAGTATTTTAGGATTGTGGCTGGTGGTGATCCTCGCATGTGACACAGAAGCTAGGCTTGATGGCCCTGCCATGGTGTGGTCTCCCCCAGGTGGCAGGGGCTGAGTGTGGTTGGCAGGGGGTGGAAGTACCTGCTGCCAGTCATCCTGAGTAGCCCCCAGGCTGATTAGTGACAAAGGCTGCCAGGCTCCTGAAGGGAGGGCCTGGCCGGCTCTTTTTGGCAGCAAGTATGATGGACGTGCGTGAAGTCCTGAGGCAGAGAGACTGGGGACTTTCCGAGTTTGTGGCTACATGCTTCATCTGCAAGGCCACCTGCCTAGTTTCACCGGAGGATTGCCATTAAGGGATGTCTGATGGCACCAGGCTCCCCCACCCCCACCCCCAGGGGCTCCACCCAAGCCAGACAGAAAGGCTGGGCAGCAGTGCCGGGGATTAGAGGGGATCGATATGCGTATATGGAATTCTGTCACGGACAATTGAAGAGACTCACACATCACCCCGCGGGGGAACTGCTATGAACTGAAGTCTGTGGGTCAGTGACTCTCACGGAACCCCAGGCCCTGGCCAACCTGCCCCGGTGTAGCCAAAGATAAGATCTGTGACATTTGTGGTTATTAGCACCGCAGTGACTAGAACACACGAATCTAGGGCTGGTCTCCAAAATTAAAAAAAAAAAAAAAAGCTACTTAAATAAAGGAGGTTTCTGTTACCTCCCAGTGAGTTTGGAACCTAAAATTACAAAATAACAACTTTTTCAAATCTAGCATAGACAGCCAGCCAACTAAGTTCGTTGTACCCAAAGCAGATACATGTTGGGTCCCTTTGCCTGTGCACCCTGAGCTGATCCCTAAGATCAAGAGTGTACAAGAGTCCTTACTGATGGATGTGTGCTCACACATGGACAATCAGAGAATTTACAGTTACGAAAAACAAGACAAATACTATACTGGACTGGAAAGCAGAACTGTTTCATATTTGTTTATTTTTGCTGTTGTTGTTGTTGGCTTTTTTCTTTCTTTTTTTTTTTTTTTCTTTTTGAGACATGGTCTCATGCATCCCAGGTTGATTTGAACTCACTATGAATTGAGGATGGCCTTGAACTCCTGATCTCTCTTACTCTGCCAATGATTTAGTCTTCTTAAGATAGGAGGGTCTTCATTCCAAATAGAGAGATGCTCTCAGCCTGGACACAAGGGGAAGGGCCTAGGTCCTGCCCTGGATGAAATGACAGACTTTGGAGATCCCCCCCAAGGAGGGCCTCATCCTCCCTGGGGAATGATGTGAGGATTGGGTAGGGGGCTAGGGGACTGGTGGAGGGGCTAGGGAGGAGGGGTGGGAGAGGGAGCTAGTTTTGACATGTGAAGCATTCATGTTTCTAATTTAAATTTTAAAAATTACAAAAAAATTAAAATTATACTCAACATATCAACAGGGCTGAATTCCTCTGGAGATTTCAAGAAAATAAAATTTAAAAACAATGACAGACCACTTTTTAAAAGAAAGATAAAGCCGGGCGTTGGTGGCACACGCCTTTAATCCCAGCACTTGGGAGGCAGAGGCAGGTGGATCCCTGTGAGTTCGAGGCCAGCCTGGTCTACAAGAGCGAGTTCCAGGACAGCCTCCAAAGCCACAGAGAAACCCTGTCTCGAAAAAAAAAAAAAAACCAACAACAACAAAAAAAAAAGATAGGAGGGTCTTGCTATGCAACTCGGGGCTGCCTGTGATTCTGAGTGTGCATAATCACATACACACACACACACACACAAAAAACACACAAATACATGTACAGGTACACATACACACATGTACAGGTACACATGCACACACACATGCACACACACATACACACAAACACACACATGTACAGGTCACACACATGTACAGGTACACATACGCACATGCACACACATGTACAGGTACACATACACACATGCACACGCATGTGCAGGTACACACACACACGCACATACATACAAACACACATACACAGGTATACATACACACACAAACACCCACATGCGCAGGTACACATATACACACACACACACATGCACACACGCACGCACACGCACCGTGAGATGACACTGAAGCACAAGTGCTTGTTTGCTGACTTAGACCCCTGAACCATGTGGTAGGAGACATCGCTCGTAGATACTGCAAGCTGTCCTCTGACCTACTGCGTTTGCTAGTTTTCCGTCAACTTGACACAAGCTAGAGTTGTTTGAGAAGAGGGACTCCCAAGCCTGGGGTGGAGTGCTTTCCTGATGAATACCTGACCCAGCGGGACCCACCCCAACTAAGGGTAGTACCAGCCCTGGGCAAGTCGCCCTGAATTGTGTAAGAAAAGCAGGCTGAGGGAGCACTGAGGAGCAAGCTAGCAAGCAGCATTCCTGCACGGCTTCTGCAGGGGCGCCTCCAGGTTCCTGCCTCAGGTTCCTGTCCTGACATCTGCTGATGATGGACTGTGGCGTGGAAGATGAAGTAAAGCCTGGAAAGTCCGTTCCTCCTCCGTAGTCACTTTTGGTCATCACTTATAACAGCAACAGAGACCCTAACAGGATACCTTCACAGGACATTCATTCATGGTATGCACAGGCCTCTCACACACTCTGAATAAAGACCGTTAAAAAAATATTTCAGACTTATCAGGCTAAGTAGATTTCCAAAAGACAGAGGTTAGAGTATAATTTGGAGTTCTCTTACAGGGTTTATTATTCCAGTAACACAACTCAATTTTCCCACTGAAAAGAAAAAATTCAAACCCAGAACTACTGTGTGGTGGGTTAAAACTGCAGAGGGTGGCAGAATTAATGAAGGCCCTCCAGGACAGTGCCGCTGGGAGGGACATAGGCAGACGTTTATTTTAAGGCACTGGCCAACATGGACTCCTCTGAAACATGCAGGGGAGGCTGGGAAGCTGGACACTGGGGTGAGGGTTGTTGGAGGGCAATCTCTTCCCCAAACCAACTATCTGCTGTTGACCCCACCTACAAAACTGTGGGAACAAAAGACCTTGGCGGGAGGCCCACTTCCCCATCAGTCTGGGAGCAGGAGGCTGTAACCGGTGTCTGCCACCTCAGAGACGGGAACACCCTGACCTTGACCTTTCCAATGACTAACCACCTCTTCCTGACCCCCCACGGCTGCCTCTGGTGTCAGGGCATATAACCAGCCGTGGTGAGAATAAAGTGAAGCCTTCTTGAAGCCTCCTTTCACCACAGCCTGGTCTCTGCGTCATCAACCCCGACACCCTGGACAGATTCTCGGTCCCAGGCTGTGCAAGGGCGTGACACAAAACACCTATTACTGAAGACATGAGCCTAGCCAGGCTGGCACCTGAACTCGGCCCGCCATCTTTTTTCTGCCCGAGAAGAAGCAAGCCCTCAGTCAAGGTCTAGCCTTCTCCCTTATGGGTCTGAGTGTTCCCCGCTTCCCACGCCCGCTGTGAGTCTGCAGTACTTCTCACCAGAGAGCCATCTGCATAGAATTTAGTTGCTGGCCCCTGTGGATGGTGAGCTTAAAGGGGGCGAGATGGAGGGGATAAGTCCCACCCACTTAGGTAGTTCCATTCTGGTTCTCCCGAGGTGCCTGAGACGCCATTTCAACTATACCCAACAGATTCACGACAACTTATGCTGCCCGCCCCCTGCACCTCCAATTCCTGCCTCGCTGTCACCCACTACTGTTTTTAAATACTCACCTCGTGTGCCTAAGAGGATGCCATTTCTCAACAAGGGTTTATGAACTCACGGACCAACACGGTGCCGTGCTGAGCTAGCAGTCACAGATATTCCCATCCCAGGCTCACAAAAGCCCACCCACTACCGCCCCCCCATCGCCAAGTGTCTGACAAATCTTTACTGTCATAATTTTTGCATTTGTAGAATTATTTAACCAACAAATCATTCCTCATACATAGGAAGACTAGAAACGTAGCTCTGTGGCGCTGGGTTTGTCTGACATGACCAAGGCCTTGGGTTCCCTTCTGAGAACCACCGTGGGGCAGGGGAAGAGATCCGGAATAAAATAAAGCAGTGTCATTTGTATGCTTCTCTCCAACGTCAGCTAATGACAAGTAATATCTGTACAGGCTCCTACTGACACAGTGCTTTCACGTACATTTATCTTTTTGTTGTTGTTGTTTTTCGAGACAGGGTTTCTCTGTATTGCATTGGAGGCTGTCCTGGAACTCGCTCTGTAGACCAGGCTGGCCTCGAACTCACAGAGATCCGCCTGCCTCTGCCTCCCAAGTGCTGGGAATAAAGGCGTGAGCCGCCAACATCCAGCTACATACGTCTATCGTTATTCCCCGCAGCAACCTCGGAGGCTGGTGCCATGCTCCTCATCTCTGAGTCTCATGCGGATGAAGAGACTTTCCTGTGCTGTTCAGCTGTTAGGTTGTCTGACTCTGTCCCCAGCTCCCAGCTGGACAGCCAAAACTCCTCGGGGTCATTGCTGGTGACCAGTCTCACGCATCAAGCCTTACCTTATGGTGTGATGTAAATGGAATTACACAGATGTGTCGATCCAGTAAACCGTACCTTATGGTGTCATATGAGCCTTACCTTATGGTGTCCTATACGCCACGAAAGCATTTCTGTTTATGGAGAACCCTTGTCAAAGGCAGTGTTGTTTCACACGGCCAGCATCCTCTACCCCCTGTCCTTGTGTCTCTCTAGGGCAGAGAGCTCTGTCTGAGTCAGTGGGAGGCCACTGCCTGGGAGGATGGGAGGCTTGTGTATACATCCCATAACACAAAGGCTTCCATCCCAGTCAATAATTAGGAAGAAGTTCAAGGCTGCTTCCTCAGCCAGTCCTCACCGGTTTAATCTGAGCCAACTCTGGATTAAATATTTCTGCTCAGTGGTTTTGACAGTCTCCGCCAGGCACATCCCGGTGAAACTGGAGATGCAGAAAATAGTTTTTGATGGGAGTGAGGAGATGAAATAGTTGGAAAGCCAATCAACCAAGTGCATGAACTTACTTGTGCAGACTGAGAGAAACAGTAAGCGGGAAGAGGCAGGTGCACCCCTCGGGAGTTGTGTATACCTGTGAGCGACGACGGGGGATGCGTGTGAATGTGCGTGAGAGAGCACGCTTCTATACAAGTGATACAAGTGGGAAGGCGGGGCTGGGATGATGCTAATTAATTGGAATTGGAGATCTTGGCAGCCAGAGGTATGTTTATAAACAGTCTTCGCTGAAACATACCTTTCCAACTACTGACGGTCTTATTTGCCAGAAATCATCTCTGGGATAATTATTCTGTAACTTGCTTCAGTCCAAAAGTGAGGAGAGAAACTCTAGTACGTGAGCACAAACACCCTCCGCTCTAAATATACAGCTCTGCACAGAGATGAACATGTCTGGTGCTCAGCTAATGGACCGAGGCCAACACAAAGCAATTTGTACAGAGGTTTGATGGTAGGATGTTAAGTCAGGGGCTTTGGGGCTGGAATCTCAAAAAAAAAAAAATTAGATCGGAGATAGAAGAAACAACAGAATCCCGATCTCGCTAAGGTATCTGTGGAGATAGGATAAATACTTGTGCAGACATGCCAAATCACCACCCACGGACCCTTTCTGGGGAAGTGACTAGAGGGTGTATTCCATTAAAATGGGGGGGGGTGGACAAGCAAGAAAAAGACATGAAATCCAGCAAACAAAAGCTCCAACTCACAATGAGGCCTGCATGAAGAAAGGAAGTCCAGTGAAAAACCAACTCAGATTACAGCAGAGACAAGAAAGGGGGGGGGGCGTGAAATGTTTTGGTTACTTAGTATATTTTAAGATATCTTACAATTTCCAACTCCTAAGTGGAGCTGTATTTGTAACAGATACAAGTAAATGAAGCACATTCAAAAGATAATAAGTAACCAGTGATACATACAGACAATGAGTTGTTTATTATTTAGCAGCAAAAAGAAGTGATCTGTGAAGCCACGGTGGATAGGTGGGTGGGTGGGTGGGGAGACACAGACGGACCTTAAATGCACATTGCTAAATCAAAGAGATCATATGAAAATTCGTCAGACTATCTGATTTCAACCCCTTGACACTTTAGGAAAAGACAGAATCATAGCCCTCAGTGGTGGCCACAGGTCAGATTGCTTATGTAGTTATGTGATGTAATGACTATTGATATAATGATATGTTAACGCGTGTGTGTGTGGAGGATGGTGACAGGCAGAAGGATAAGAGATCATTCTTCCTCTTAGAGAGATGGAAGTCAATGGGTACCTTTAGAAGGAAAATCAACAAACGGGTGATTAAATAGTGCGTGAGTCAGGTGGTTAACTGTATGTGATGGGCGGACTGGGCTAGGGGCCCACATAGCTGGCAAAACATTATTTCTAAGTGTGTCTCTGAAGGAGGTGTTAGAAGAGATTAGCATTTCTCTCACCAATGTGGGTGGGCCTCACCCAAGCTGCTCAAAGCTAAGAGCAAATAAAGTGATGAATTTCTCCTCTCTCTCTCTCTCTCTCTCTCTCTCTCTCTCTCTCTCTCTCTGGTGTGTCCATGTCTGTTTTCAGGGACCAGGCTGCCAGTAGTTCTTTTTTTTTTAATTAGATTTGTGAGTATGTGTGAGTATATCACATGTATTCAGGTGCCCGGGAGGCCAGAGGGTATCAGATCCCCTGGAGCTGGAGTTCTTGGTGGTTGTAAGGTGCCCAGTGTGGGTGCTGGCCCTCTAAAGGAGCAGTGTGTGCTTGCTACCTGCTGAGCCCTCTCTCCAGCTCTGGGTCAACCATCTTTAATCCATAACCTCAATCTCTCTCTCTATGCTTGTTAGAAATGAGGCTAATGAGGTAGAAAGAACACAGAAAGTGTCTAAGGTCTTCCTTAGAAGCTGCATACGTCGTTTCCATCCACATCCTGTTAGTTAAAAGTCAGATCCGAAGCAATATATAAACCGGATGCCAGGAGGAAGAGGGAGTGGGCTTGCTGGCCTCTGCCACACACATTCTCATGCCGTAGTGCCAGAATCAGAGTCCAGGTAGCTTGATTTTATCTCAGCAATTAAATTTCAGGCTAGGCGATGGCACAGAGGCAGGTGGATCTCTGTGAGTTTGGGGCCAGC
This sequence comes from Mesocricetus auratus, assembly GCF_017639785.1. NCBI lineage: Eukaryota > Metazoa > Chordata > Mammalia > Rodentia > Cricetidae > Mesocricetus > Mesocricetus auratus. Next base: position 2,077,425 of record NW_024429180.1, read on the forward strand.
CTGGACTACAGATCAAGTTCCAGGACAATCAGGGCTACACAAAGAAACCCTATCTCAAAAAAAATTCTCTCTCACCCACACAACTCCATAACATACACTAAAGATAAATAAACATCAAACAGAGATGTTCTACCTCCAAGGACATTCACTATATTAATACAATCTGATTCTTTTTTTTTTTTTTTTAGGGAACTTATGGTCGCATTGAGAATCATGCCTGGGCAGGAAATGATCACTCAGGATGAATCCAGGCTCCAGAGTCACCCAACTTGGTTCAGAGCTGACTTGACTGAGGAAGAACGAGCTCCCGCCTGCATATCACATGACCCTTATTTGCATCTCCAGTGTTACATGGATCTTTACCTGAGCAGTACTATCCTGTTATCAGCAGATAAGTGGAAAAGGAATCCTGCTTATGGCCTTTGGATCCACTGCCAATTCCTGAGACCTCTCAGCCAGCAGGAGTTAGGAAGGACTGGGCCTTTGATCTTCCTTGGGGCCTGTCTTGTCAGGCCACTGTAATAAAACACCCCAGTCTGGAGGATTTAGTAACAACAAAAAAAAAACAAACAAACATCAATTTCTCACAGTTTTAGAGGCTGGGAAGCTCCCACAGGCTTGATGTCTGATGAAAGAGGCAGGGAACTCTTTAGCATCTCCTTCATAAGGACACTAATAAAATGAAGTTACCTCATTCACAAGGACTCTACCCTTGTGGCTTAGTCACCTTTCAAAGGCCACCTCCAAACACTGTCGTACTAGATATTTAGTTTCCAATCCACACCTCCAAACGCTATCATACTGGATATTTAGTTTACAACCCAAGGATTTTTAGGATACAAACACTCGAACCACAGCAGAACTACAGCATAGCAGGCCCCTGTCCAGCACTTCCTGCCCCAGGACAACCAGCATAGCAAGGGTACAACCATTTGGAGCCACTCCCAAGCAAAAGCAATCTGAAAATGCTGGGAGTAGGTACGTGTACCTTGGTCTCAGGGAGGCAGGGGCAGATGGATCTCTGAAAGTGTATAGCCAGCTTGCTCTACATAGCAAGTTCCAGGCCAGTCTCCGCTACAAACTGAGCTCCTGTCAAATAAAAATAAAAAATAAAAATAAAAAAAATCATGCATCCTCAATACTGTCTCTTCAGCCAGCCCTCTTCCACACTTTTGTTTTTTGAAACTGGGTCTCATGTAGCCCAGGATAGCTATAAATTCACTAAGAGGCCCAGGCTGGACTTAAACGCTCCTGACCTCCCCAAGTGCTAGGATTACTGGAATGTGCCAACATACCCAGCTTGGTAATGGAATTCTTCAAGAAGAAAGTGTCTTTTTAAGAACTCATTTTAATAATCACTTTTGGCATAATTAGATTGAAATGCTAAGAGTGGAAAGAATTGCCTTCTGGGTAGTTAAAATCAAAACCAGTGTGAGCTACTGTGTATCTGGGGGGTAGACTAGGATAAACTAAAAGATGGCGGGACCAGCTCTGCTGTAGTTCTGCTATAGTTTGTATGTTTGTGTGCTTCTCAAATCCATGAGCTGAAACCTAGTATCCAGTGTGACAGCACTTGGAGGTGTGGCCTCTAAAAGGTGACTAGGTCACGGGGGTGGACCACTTAGGAAGAAAGTTAGTGTCCTTATAAGATAGACTCCAAAGAGTTCTCAGAGCAAGGCAATCTCTTTTTCTCCACAAACTAAGTATTTAAAACGGATAGGTGCTAGCAGCTGAAGATGGAAAGGGGAGTTCCACTGCTTGGAATGTGAGGGGATGTGTGGTCCACGGTGACAACTTAAGTGTCTGTTTCGGGCAGTTCATAGTGCTACCATGTTGCTTCCAAAGGCTGGGAGTCTGTGGAGCAGTCCTGTGGCCCAGGTAATTTACAATAAGACATGCTGTATGCTTTCTACGTGGCAGGCACCGTGCCGGTATCGTATGGACACCTGCTAATTGAATCCTCATGCCTTCTGCATATGAAAAGCTTGCCACCACGGCCCACTTCACAGATAAGAGTGTCCAGGGACGGCCAGACAGCATCTGAGTTTGTCTGACTGACTCCATCCCATCCCATCTCATCCCATCAGCACCTAATACACACTGCCCCATGAGCGCTGAAGACTACACCACCAACTACTGAGGAGACATGGCTTGTGGTCAACTAACAAAAGGCAATAGAAAGCATCCCAGGCTCCGTAATCTGAGCTGGCACCACTAAGGTTGAGATCTTTAGCAAACTGGGGGCGTGGGGGGGATGATCATATTTTCTTCTTTTTTTTCCTACCCCCCCAATGATACATACAAAAAATAATAATAATCTTGTGTAGAATTTTAAGGCAGAAACTATGCTGCCTCTACCACTCCTAATCCGTAAAGAAGAAACCACAGAATTTCTTCCTAACAGGATGGAACTAAGGTGTAGATAAGCAAACAGACACACAGCTGGCCCTGTGCATAGAAAATGCTTGGCCTCACAATCTGGTCAGTCTGCTAGGTAAGCAGGAAACAGAGCTGAGTTGACATCAGGAGAATTTGATGTCACAGCCTCGCCACAACAAGGCCCTACTCCGCCTCTCTGTCACCATCCTTGGGTGTACTCACTGCAGGTGTGCGAAGATCCTAGAGTCATTCTGTAACGGGTGGCATGAGTCATGGGATTGTAGTTGAATGGATTATGTTGTCCCTCCTTTCACCACTCACAGCAGTGGTGGTGGGGACGGGGACGAGGGGAGGGGGTCTCCTTGAGTGGCACCCTACCCAGTCCCCTAGCTCTCCTTGTATAGGTAGTCCATGGGACATAGCATCTGAAAACCAGAAGGGTATGTAGCAGCCACTCTGTCCCAAGACTTGCCCATGGTGGTGCACACCTACAATCCCAGCACCCGAGAGGCAGAGGCAGGCGGATCAGAGATCGAGGCCAGTCTACAGAGAAGGTTCCAGGGCAGCCAGGGTAGCATAAAGAAACCCTGTCTTGGAAAATCAAAAACAAAGAAAAAGACTTGCCCATGAACCATGAACCATGAACCATGACCAGGACCCCACCTTTGTGTGTGTGTGTGTGTGTGTGTGTGTGTGTGTGTCTGTCTGTCTGTCTGTCTGTCTGTGTACATATGTGTATATGGATGTGTGTGCATGTGTGTGGAGGCCAGAAGCCAATGACTGTGTCTTCTCCCATTGCTTTTCACCTTACATTTTGAGGGTGGGTCTCTCGCTGGACCTGGGACTCGCTGATTTGGCTGGACTGGCTGGCTGGTAAACCCCAGGGTTCACACCACCTTGCTCAGCTTCTATTATTACATAGGGGAACTCGGGTCCTCACATTTGTGTGGCAAGCCCTTTCCTGGCTGAGCCGATCCCATGACAAAGCCCCTTCTGATTCTGAAACTCACATGGACCACTTTTCCATCGCTGGGGCTCACGTGGACGCTGAGTATACGCTACATCACCGAGCTTCACGAAAAGCCACAAGCCCCGGGGACCTTTTTTCAATACACAGCAGTTCCCCCCACTGAAATCTCTACTCAAAGACCATGAGAAGACTGAGTTTCTACAGTTCTGTGACCCCAAACCCCTGCACATTGGCCGTGAGTTACTGCAGTGCAAAGGGCTCTAGTTAGCTGTGGCTTCTCTAATAGACATAAGTCCTCAAACTTGTAACAACACAACAGCAAACCAAAGGGTATGGGAAGCCACATGGCGTGTTCTTTAGGAAGGTAACTGGAACCTTCTTTGTGCCTTCCCTCCCCCTAAACCTGGGTCACACACAACCCAGGGATGATCAGATCACACCAGGATGTTAGCAACAGCAACACTTCAGTTTGAGGGTTTTTTTGTGGGGGGGTGTTAATATTTATTAATCTAGTTATTATGAATACAACATCCTGCCTCCATGCATGCCGGAACAGGGCACCAGATCTCATTACGGATGGCTGTGAGCCACACCATGTGGCTGCTGGGAATTGAACTCAGGACCTCTGGAAGAGCAGCCAGTGCTCCTGACCTCTGAGCCATCTCTCCAGCCCCCAGCTTGAGTTTTGTTGTCAGATGCCAAACCTACAGAAGAAGTTTTGGCTCTCAGAGCTTGTTGGGCTTGGGAATAGAAGCTGGGGTACCTTGGATTCACGCCACTCCAAGAGGTTTGAAAGGACCCGGGGGGGGGGGGCAGTGGGACATACTCCACCTTGTCACTCAAAAGGGGCTGCTTCTCCTCTGGAGTTGTCTTGTGGCACTCCCGTTTCTCTGTAGGCGTCAGCGAGGCCTGGGGCCCTCAGTTGTGTCCCAGATAACAAAACCCAACAGCCCCCTGGAAACCTGGGTCTGGCTGAGGGCCCGTTCGTTCCATGGGCGTTTCAGAAACAGCTCCAACTGGACCTCAGGGAGCAGCCCGCTTCAAAGGGCAGCTGGAAGGCCATGTGGGAACGGAGTGTGGCACCTGTGCCCAGGGCTATCAGGGATATCTGAGAAAACCAAGTGGAGAGCATGTGCCCCGTTCCCAACAGGCAGCTAATTTCACCTGCCATTTCTAGCCTTTCTCTGGCTTCCTCTCTTGCCTCAGATGGGCAGGTTTCCAGAGCTGTCAAATTTTCTTCTGCCCAAGTTAACAGGGACATTGATTTTGGAGGAAGGCAGGCCCTTCCTCCCACCCACGTCCTTGCCTGGCTCCTGGCTGCGTCTCGCCATTGCTACGGCATTGTCTGGTTTTATTAGTACTGCCTGGCTGAGGCCTCCCTTCCCAGGTGGCCCTGGTGGCTCTGGCCTCCCTTGCTTGGCATGTTGACACGCATTTCTGATCTCCTAGGGTGAGACTGCTTACCTGGATAATGGGCACTTGACCCCCTGGTTCCCAGAGTGGACTTCTGTACCACAGCGGGGTTTGCATCTGTTTCCACGACTATCGCCAGGAGGGAGTCATAGCAATGTGACCTTGCTTGGCTGGCTTTGAGATTGATGGAAATCGGGTCACTTAAGGGTTCCTAATGGCCCTCAACATAGGGATCTTGGAAGATCCATGGAGGAGGCTCAATGTTCCTTTCAGAGTTGGGGTGTGACGCTTCCAGAATTGTTCTCGTCTGACACAGAACTGTAGCTATCTGTTTCCTCTGAAGAATTTGCCCGTGAAGACAGGAAGTAGGAGTTTACAGAGAAAACTAGAATGGTCTTCAAAGGAAAAAAAAATCCATTGTTGCCTGTGGTAGCAGAGAGTAAGGTAGGTTTGTCAAAGAAAGAAAAGGAAGTCTTCCTCGTACAGCACACGTCACCCTCATCCCTCCTCTTTTCTCTCTGACCATAGTTGGCAGCCTGTACATGGCCCACCCATCCACTCTCAGCCAACCCTAGCCCACTGTTCTGTCTTTAGCATGACTTTTTTTTTTTTTTTGGAGAGAGTTTTGCTATGTAGTCAAAACTGACCTCAAACTCAGTCCTTCTGCCTCCCAAATGCTAGAATTACAAGTTATGCATGCCACACCTGCTCGGGATGGTCTTTCTACCAGTGTGAACGTCTGCTGTTTTAGGCTTAGCCGCTTTCACGATCTTAGAATATATGTAAAAGTCCTTACATCACCCAGCTCCCGCCTGCCTCTCATCCCGCTGGGCCCTGAGCACTGGATACTCCAAGTGTTGTACCTTCCTGCTCTTTCCCTGGGCTTGTCGGCACAGCTCTCCCTCCCACCTCCTCCTGCATCTCTCGGAAGCCCACACTACATCTAAGCCCGCCCCTCGGGTCCTTGCTCAGACCTCACGTGCACACAGAACACTTCTCCAGCAGGAGGGTCCTGCTTTCTGACTCCATGGCATTTTGTGTCGGGTCTTCCATCACTCTGACAAACTGACTACTGCCTGTACAACTGGGTGACGCTGGACCAGCCACGAGGTCCTGGAGAGGAGGGTCCGATACTGAGGTTGCTTGCACCACAGACACCTGCAGTGACAAGCCACCTGCTGTCACATGGTGGCTGCTTAACCCTTAACGACTTACAGAACGGGCTCATTGTTTACCCGTCTGGTATGCCTTTCCCAACAGTGTTACTGCCGTGAAAGGAAGCCCTGCTACTCCAGAGTAGCACAGAAGTCTCCACTTGTCAGGAAGACCTGGACTGTTCCTGAGAATCCTGAACATACTAGTCCGGGAGGACTGGGACAATGCCCCCACTCCCTGGAGACAAGTTGGCTTGTGGCGTCATCCGGCTTCACATTTCTCCCCAAAGCTCCTGCGTGACGGCAGACTGGCATGTCTTCCCGGACTATTCATGTTGGCCGAGACGAACGTGCCATGTTGGTGATAATGTCAGTAAACTCCGAGGCTGCCAAGGAGTGCAGCAAGCGAGGGCCAAGAGGAAGCCGGGAGCAAGCCCTGGAAATTGTCTCATTAAGAGAGGTGCTGAAAACAGCTAATCACTAACAGCGTGACGGCTCAGGGTCTACACTCCTTTTCTTCACTTCAGGGTCTGTGCCCCAGCCCCCTTCCCCAGAGGGGAAAAGGTGCCAAAAAAACGGAAGCCAGGCATGGTGACATGGCTCCTGCCTGCTCGCACACAGGGAATTCCTTCCCTTGGGCTTTCCCACGACACTTGAGGAGGCATCTCTCTGTTGCTAAACTTGAAATTCCAATGCTTCCACCCAAAGAAAATGCTGCGGACTTCAGAGAGATAATCTGAAATCAAGCATGGACGGGGATTGTTGTCTGAGTGACACTGGCGTTTCCCGAGAGGGGGGGTCTCATGAAAGTAACCCAGGGCTTTCAGGAGAGTATGTGTGGACGCACACTTGTTGGGGGGTCCCTACTCATAACTGTCCCACAAAATGAGCAAATAAAGGCCCACATAGATTTGCTGGGTTCTGATGTGCTGGGGATTGAACTGGGGGCTTCCTACCCGCTTAGCAAGTTGTTCTACCCCTGAGTCACATTCCCAGCCATTTCTTTGTTAAATCACATTTATTGTAAGTGTATTTATGGTGAGGCACTAAAAGCGAGTGGATAGCTTCATCTAACAAATGCCCAAATATCAAAACGGAGTCACAGCTCTCCAGAAGGGTGTGCCTCTTCCAAGCTAAGAAGCACAGGGGCGAGGAGACAGTTCAGCGGTTAAAGTGCTTGTCATGAAAGTGAGAATGCTGGAACTCATATCCCCAGCACCCACATAAAATGCCGACTGGAAACGTGGCCCCCTGTAACTCCCCGATTTCCGCAGAGGAAGATGGGGGAATCCCTGGAACAAACCACCTAGCTCGACTGGCTACTTAAGGTGGAGACATTGGTATGTCATAATCTCTGAAAAATAAAGGTTTTCTTGGCTCTCTTTGTGTATGGGGGGGGTGCGTGTGCATGTATGTACCTCTTTTTGTGCAAGTCTGTGCACCTGTGTATGTGCAGAGGCCTCTTTCAATGAGCCTGAAGCCCACTGTCCATACTAGACTATGCGGGCAGCCAGCTCCCAGGATCCACCTGTCTCTGTTCCCCCAGTATTGGGTTTGTAGGCGTGCGCAGCCATGCCTGGTTTTTACATGGGTTTTTACTATGAGTTTGAACTCAAGCCTTCACGCTCATGTAACAAATGCTATTATCCACCAAGCCATCTCCCAAATCCTGTATACTCCTTTTGTAAAACACATTGTCCACACATAACAGAAGTCACGAGTGGGACTAGAAAGACGGCTCAGTGTTAAGAGCACTCACTGCTCTTCCAGAGGACCCAAATTCAGTTCTTAACACCCACATCTGGTAGCTCATGACTGCCTGTAACTATGATTGCCTGTAACTACACCTCCAGGAGATCTTAACACCTTCTTCTGGCTTCCACAGGAACATACACACACATGTGGCATACATTCACACTTATACACACACACACACACACACACACACGTAAATAAGAAAAATTTTAAAAGCCATAAAATATTTCCACTTACTGACATGGTAATCCCAATCCAATAAATATGTTCTAAAAGAAGTAGCTGGACACACTGATACATGCCTGGAATTCCAATATTGGGACAGTGGGGACAGGAGGACAAGGAAGCCAAAGCCATTTTAGCTACATAGCGAGTTTCAGGTCAGTCAGGGCTAAAAATTACATACATAAAGCTTCTTAAATTGTGAAACGTATCAAAATTTGTTATGTTATAAATTATAGTAAAAACTAAAGACAGTTTATATACTCAGCAGCTGGGGAATGGTTAATTAAACTGAAAATATTTGGTGTTTGTTACACATCTGTTAGGATAACAGGGATTTTTGTAGCAGTTTAAAAAGTAACAATACTGGCAAGATGGCTTAGTGGGGAAAGGTGCTTGCTACCAAGCCTGGTGTTATGAGCTCAATCCCACATGGTAGAAGGGGAGAGAGACCCCCCCACAAATTGTTCTCTGACTGCCACCTATGTCATGGCACATGAGCATACATGCATAAATTAATTAAATGTAATACTTTTTAAGTTTAGTTAATTTATTTTATAGCCCAACCTCATTCTCCACGTCCCTACTCCCCTCTCATCCCTTCCCTTCCCCTTCCCCCAAATGTAACGCTTTTTTAAAGGAGATACATTATAACCAATCAAACAAGGATCCTGCCAGCGTAACAACAGGAGTATAACTATCAGAGTGAGTTTTGTGTGAAATCGGTGGACACGGAATGAATTCTTTCCTGGTAAAGGTTTTTAAATTTGTATTACCGTGTGTATGTATGATGTCATGGGAGAATATGTGTATGGAGGTCAGAGGAAACCTCATGAAGTTCGTTTCCTTTTTTTTCCAACATGTGAATCAGCTCAGAGCACCAGGCCTGTACCACAAAGCCCCTGCCCACTGAGCCATCTTGCTAGTCCTCCTCCTTTTTTTTTTAAATTTAAACTTTATTTTATGTGCGTGAGTGTTCTGTCTCTGTGTATGTCTGTGTACCACAAGTGTGCTGGATGTCCAGGGAGGTCAGAAGAGGGCCTCAGATCCCCTGGAACTGGAGTCAAAGATGACTGTGAGCAGCCGTGTGGGTGCTGGGAATTGAACCCTGGTCCTCTGAAAATCCTCATCCTGTGCTCTCAGCTGCTGAGCCATCTCTCCAAATCGCCCCGAGCACTCCTTTAAAAAAATATTCTTTTACTGCTGCTAAAAGCAGTGGAAATTATAAACTCTAAGTACCTGACAAGTCTTGTCTACAAAAATAAGGGCACCTGCTGGGTTGTTTGGATGATTAAATAAGTTAATGGGTGAAAATGCACCTGGGTGTGACCCTGGAGTGCTGGAAGGTTTCCCTCCTGTCCCTCTCCTTCTCACCCTTCCCTCCTCCCAGCATCAGTATCCCAAGGGGGCAGGATCAACATTGGGCATGTTGTTGTAGTAGGAGACCAACTTCCTGTCTGGCTTTCTCTCTTTCTCAGCAAGAGTGTTTTCTTCCCTGTTCATTGTTTTTTTAAATCATAACTTCAGGAGCTCCACAGGCTCTGGCCACTTACACTTCCCAACTCTCTTTAAAATTAACTTGTCCTCTTCTCCTTAGTTAAAACAGTCTTTAAAAGCACTATCAACAATGCGGCAGTTCTGAAAGACAACAAACACAGAATCACCGGCAGTCCCAGCCACAGAGTTAAATAACAGTGACTGGACAGATGTCCCCATTGGCAAAGTGCTTGTTGCAAAAGTCCAAGGACCTGAATTTGGATCCCTGGCACCCACATAAAAAGGGCAGCTATAATGCCAGTGCTGAAGACGCAGAGACTAGAGGATCCCTGGGGTTCGGTAGCTCCCCCAGCCTATCTAACTGAATCCTTGAGCTCCCGGTTCAGGGGGTCACCTAATCTCAAGAACTAAGTTGGGCGGTGATGGAGGAAGACACTAACTGTCAAATCTTTGGCACATAGGAACACACACGTGTGTCCTCTCAAGTGCATGCTTGTGTGTGTGCGCGCACTCACATGCACTCGCATGCACATGCACACACACACACACACACACACACACACACACACACACCAGTAACTCCAATACTATGTATCCACAGCAATATTCTTCCGAGCAACCAAAGATGGAAATAACCCAAGTGTGGTGGAAATAGCCCAAGTACTAGAGCAAAAAAGTACCAATAACCAACTTTTATAAGAGGAAAGAGCCTCATGGTTGTGGAAACTCCAGGCCGTGACTGACAGGCGCTGGTGCTTGGGCCTGTGTTATGGTAATTGGTAATGATGGAAGGGTGGGTGAAGCAAAATTGCTGACCTTATTGCCAGGAACCGAAAGAGAAGATGGGGAAGGGATGGTGTTGGCGTTCCAGCATTTCCACCCGCCTGCACTCAGGGACCAAGCGACGGGAAGACCATGTCATCCTCAGCTGCCAGGATGCTGCTGTTGCTCCTGCCTCGAGTCCCTATGCTCACGTCTCCCACTCTCTCTTTTCTTTTGGCTCTCGCTCAGAGACCACCTCTGTACACCCCCATGTCCACTAAACCTATTTTGTGGCATCTGTTGCATGGTATGACTTTGTGGAACCCCTTGGCTCCAACGCGCCAAGGTGCTTTCCGCCATTAAATCAATTACAGACAGGAGCATCACAGTTCCCTTCCCAGAGCTTAAAAATCATCCCCACCATCCCCCACCTTGTAAAATGTCTAACCCCCTCCCCAATACAATCACTCTGCGGGTCTGAGTCTTTCACACATAACACCCAAGGGCCCAGGGCCATCCGGGATACACAGTGAGCTCCAGGTCAGCCTGGATAACTTAGTGAGGACCCCCATCCCCTCCCCCCACTGCCTCTAAATTAAAAAAAAAAAAGTAAAAAGAAGCTAGGGAGGATGTGACTGGGTTTGGCAAAGTGCTACTAGGCATGTGAGGTTCTAGGTTCAACCCCCAGTACCACACACATGCACCCAAGCACAAACACCACTAACAGGCTTTTAAATGTTGTTTTACACACTTTACCACACTTCTTTAAAGCATATGGCATCAACAGTGGCGACCTTCCCCTGAGTTAATACACCAACACAGCTCGCCTAGTACTGTACTGATGATACCTTAGCAAGTCCTTCCTGGAGGTGATACCTTAGGTAAAGGATGAGTGCAGAGTGAAGCCTTTTCCTTGTCCGTCGCCTGGGTCCTGCCACGCTGTCTGAACCCCCAAGTAACACACAGGCGTTTAATTGTTAATCTAAGTAGTTCTCTTACAGGAGGAAAGGGGTCCAGACCTCTTACTTTTATGGCGGCTACATGATGTCTGCCTGTGTCTCTCTTTCCCAGAATCCTCCTCAATAACTAGTCCCACCAATATTGCTTCCCTATTGGCCAACAGTGCTTTCTTGACATATACGCAGAACTTCCCCATCAGATGAGGGCAGCGTATAAACCTCGGTATGGTAGCTGGCCAAACAGAAAGACTGTCAAACAGTAAGTAGCCTGTTTTAGTGCCCGAAATCTGTACTGCAGTAGGATCACTCTGGGATTCCAGGAGAGGTGGTAAAAATGGGTGAAAGGTGAGTATGTGTGTGTGTGTGGGGGGGGGGTGGTTGCAGCCTGGACTCAGCAGGGAAGTAAAGAAAACAGAAGGAAGTCGGAAACCTGTGGAACAGTTCAATGTCAAATTCGGTCTTCGCAAGAGTCCTTGGGAGCCCCTGAGAGTCACAGGGGCCACCTCTTGCTGTGGGTGCTTCCTGCTGTGCTTCGATAGGGTGTTCTCTTGCTTCCCACTATGCATTGCTCCCTCTGGGACCTTTTTTTATTTTTATTTGATTTTTTTTTAATTTTTGCTCGCTGTTGCATTAACTTTTCGTGCCTGGGGAGGCATGGGCAAATGTCTGCTAAACCCAGATAGGGCGCCAAGGACTGCTCACAAGTCTAGCTGGTGAACCAGGAAGCTTAACTTGGCTTACTTTCAAGAACATGGATAAGGGACTGCTTACAGGAGCACCTAGGAACTTGTTGGCAGCTAACACCACTAAGCACACACCCAACACCCCCAGCAACAAGCGATGCCTCTAGAACAAATGAGCAGATGCTAGTAGCACCACTCCTGTGACTGTCACAAGCGCCTAATCCCAGCTGCTTTGGCTTCGAGACAGCTACTGCCGCGTCATGAACAGAGGACACAGTTGCAGACACCTACCGTGAAGTTAATATGAGCTGCCATTTGACAGGATCTAGAAGGACCTGGGAGACAAGCCCGTGGACATATATGTGAGGAACTTTCTAGACTGGCATGGGAAGCCCCACTATAATGGAGGTGGAGCCATCCCACGAGCACCGCTTCCCAGACTGAAGAGGAAGCTACCTGAGTACCAGCATTTATTGCTCTCTGCTACCTGACTGCAGATGCTCCGGCTTCAAGGCCCTGCCACCATGATGAGCTCTCTCTTGAACTGAGAGCCAAAACAAAGCCTGTCTGCCTTCCTTAAGTTGCTTTTGTTGGGTGTTTTGTCCCAACATCACAAAGTTGAAGTTTTACATCTCAAGTTCTTTGCCATCTCCCATCTACAGCATCCTGGAGTCGCCTCCATCTCCCTTCTCTGAGCTGCCTTCAAGGCTTTTCTTGACAGGTAGCAGAATGCTTTGTATTTCTCCTCTGGTCTACAGTAGTTACAGAACTCAACTGTAACCTCCAGATGTGATGGGCTCCTCTTGGGGGTCTGTCTTAGGGTTTCTGTTGCTGTGACAGAACACCACAAAGCAAGTTGGGGAGGAAAGGGTTTATTTGGCTTACACTTCTACACTGCTATCACTGAAGGGAGTCAGAACAGGAGCTCAAAACAGGGCAGGAAACTGGAGGCAGGAGCTGATGCAGAGTGCCAATCACTGGTTTGCTCCTCCTGGGTTGATCAGCCTGCTTTCTTACAGAACCCAGGACCACCAGCCCAGGAATGGCACCACCCACAATGGGTTGGTCCCTCTCCCATTGGTCACTAATAGAAAAATACCCTACAGCTAAATCTCATGGAGGAATTTCTTCAACTGAGGCTCCTTCCTGTAGCTTGTGTCAAAACCAGTACAGGTTCCTTTAATCTCATGCTGTTCTGCGGCTCAGGCTGCCATGAAACCCCAAGACTGCGACTATAGATGTCCCTGTGGCGTCCAAGCTAGACTATTTGACAATACATGCACAAATGACCCGAAAGCTACTTTATTTTATTGCTGATTACATCAACCCTAGGACCAACCCCGGAGATCAACACATGAAACATAAAGAAAAAAAAAAACACGTATTGGGCAACTGTGGTGATCAGTGACAGAATCTGAAATCACCTCACAGATGGGTCTCTGGGCATTCCTGTGGGGGATTATCTAGATTGTATTCACTGGGGAGGGGAGATCCACTCACTGTGGATGGCACTTTTCCACGGGCTGAGATCCCAGACTACGTAGAAGGAAGAAAATGGGTCCACCAAATGCATTCCATTGCTCTTTGCTTTCTGATTGTGGATACCATGTGACCAGCCCCTGCTGCCTTAACTTCCTGCCATCATAGACTCTACCTTGAACTGTAAGACAAGATAAACACGGTTTTTTCCTTATTGTTTATTTATTTATTGGCTTCAGAGACAGGGTTTCTCTGTGTAGCCCTGGCTGTCCTGGGACTCTCTTTGTAGACCAGGCTGGCCTTGAACTCACACTGATCCAACTGCCTCTTCCTCCCAAGTGCTGGGATTAAAGGCGTGCGCCACTACTGCCTGGCTGTAGATGTATTTTCATATTGTGCAGACATCAACTCCAGGTGGGAACATTACTTTGTTACATATTAGGAGACATGGGCCTGAGTTCGTGCCAGCAAGGAGAACCAAACCCAACATTATGTGCTATTAAAGCCCATCTGCTTCCCACACATTTCTGTTCAATACTGCAAAGATTGGAAGATCCAACTCAGACAGTCTTGCTTAAGGACATTCACAGGACAACACGCAGGACGCATGAAGCCACCAGGCCCAGCAGCATCGTAACAGAAGCTTACTCGTTCTCTACCTACTTTGCTACCCACAGGGACGCCTTGTTCAAAGGCAGACCGTCCTTAGTGGTGTCAGTGGCAACGTGTCCCCTTGTCACGGTTAGCGGGAAAGAAAAACTAATTTGCCGTGGCTTTCTTTGAAGAAGGACAACCACACCAGGGATCTTCAGCGAGTCACGTTTCACGCACCACATTGATAATGGACAGTAACTGTCGGCAAGAAGGACCTCGCCAGACTTACTCAGCTTTTGAGCTAGGATAAATTCCCTCAGATGTATTAATTGCTTGATGGTTGCCCACGGAGAAGGCAGATCTTGATTCATCGCCACAATCATGCCATTCCTATGCCCACTGAGAGCAAGTAGTGTGCGCTGGAAGGTACTGGGAATTGGCAGCGCACAGACCCAGCCCCGTTATTGTGGGGGCCTCCACAGAAAGACAAGCACTGGCATGCATTGTCACGGGGGTGGGGTGGGGGGCAGACAAAGCCTAGACATAGAGACACACATGAGGCCATGAAAGACCTTCTGGGAGGGATGCTCCCACTGGGACCCCAGGACACGGGGCAGAAGAAAGGTCACAGGTGAATCCTGAAGCAGAGAGGGAATGGCAAGTCTCACATTCCACCCTGAGTACTTGAGGTAGGAGACTACCAATCAGTCAGTCAGCCATTTCTATGCGCACCTAATTTAAAAAGAGCCACCTGCCGTAGGAGAGGCCACACATTTGTACCTCACAGGTAAACTATGCCCATTTAAAGAATGATCGATTTGAGATTGAATCAAGCTGTCACTCCCCAGTCCCATTCACTATCCTATTATTTTTTTTAACTTTCACTGGAATCAGAACACTCCATAAGAGGTGAATGTCTATCTAGTGTGTGTGTGTGTGTGTGTGTGTGTGTGTGTGTGTGTGTGTTTTGTATGTACAGTTCTCCTAGATAAGGTTCCTATTGCCATGATGAAGCATCGTGACCAAAAAGCAACTTGGGAAGAAAAGCTCTATTTGGTTTACACTTCCACATTGCTGTTCATCATTGGAGGAAGTCGAGAGAGGAGCTCAAACAGGGCAGGAAGCTGGAGGCAGGAGCTGATGCAGAGGCCGTGGAGGGGAGCTGCTTGCTGGCCTGCACCTCTTGGCTTGCTCAGCCTGATCTCTCATAGATCCCAGGACCATCAATCTAGGGACGGTACCACCTACAATGGGCTGGGCCATTCCCCATCCATCACTAATTGATTAAATGCCCAAAGGCTTACCTACAGCCTAGTCTTATAGAGAGATTTTCTCAACTGAGGTTCCCAAATGACTCTATCGTGTGTGTTGAGCTGACATAAAACTAGCCCGCAGAGCATCATACGCACAGGGCCCTTCACCAAGCCTGGCAGCCAGCAAGCATCAGACACCTTCCTGTTTCTGCCCCACCCCACCCCAATGCTGGGATTACAGACGTGTGTACAGCTGTATTGCAGTTTGGTCACCTGGGTGCCGGGATCTGAACTTGAATCCTCATGTCTGTGCATTGGGCATTCTTACCTACCACCCAAGAAGCCAGTTCCAAGCAGGAGGCAGAACCTTTTGCTGTTTTTCAAATTTTGAAGTAGTTCAAATAACAATAACCACGATGAGTCTGGGAGTTATTAAACTAAAGCCAGGTTATAAAGGGACTCTGAACCAGACATACTACCCTTTCTCATGACGAACTCAGGGTCCCCCGTGTAACAGCATCGGGACTGGGGGGGCCTTAGGAGGGTAACTGGCTCGTGGTGGTCAGGCCTTCATGAATGCAATCAGGTACCTGTAAAACACTAGAGAAGGAAGGCATTTCCTGGTCATGGAAGGATCCGAGGGAAGATGGACACCACAACTGAGAAAACTGCCTTCACCGGCAGTGAACTCTCAGCTGTGGAAGCACCAGTTTCTCTTTTCCAAGAAGCATCCTCTTGTGGACAGCAGGAAATGCTTCTGCAAGGAAAGTCTTCTCTCTCTCTCTCTCTCTCTCTCTCTCTCTCTCTCTCTCTCTATCTATCTATCATCCACAGAGAAGAGAAAAAGAGAGATCACACCACACACACACACACATTTAAAGGTTTTGTTTGTGTGTCTGGTTGGTTGGTTGGTTGGTTTGGTTTTTTGAGACAGGTTTCTCTGTGTAGACCAGGCTGGCCTCAAACTCACAAATCTGCCTGCCTCTGCCTTCTGAGTGCTGGGATTAAAGGTGTGTGCCACCACTGCCTGGCTCATTTAAAATGGATCTCTGTGAGTTTGAGGCCAGCCTGGTCTACAAAGTTAGTTCTAAGACAGTCAGAGAAAACTTTTCTCCCCCTCGCCTCTCCCCATAAAGGTATGCTTTTAAAGGAACCTCATAGTGTGAGCTCAGTCTCTGAAAAGCCAGCATTTATGGGGGGGGCGGGCTGAGGGGGATGGGGGAGGGGCTTGGGACTACTGACCAGACCCAGGCTTGGTTCCAGTCCTCACCTGATGGTCAGGATGACTGTTCCCCTTATACCAGCTCCTCTTCCTCCAAAGCAGATACTCTCATGCTGAAGGGACCAGCCACCCCCCCACCCCATTTTAGCAGCCATGACAGGCTGACATGTGCTCACCTGACCTTGCTGCTCCTGTCCTGGTCACTAGGAGGTCAGATGCCCTCATCGTGGCAAGGAACCAATCAGAAGTTAGCTGGCGGGCTGTGCTTTACAGCTCTGGGTGTGCTTTCCAGACAAGTGCCCAACAGTGATGTGCAGAGCATAGCAACCATCCTGGGAGGGCCTATGGGCCATAACAACCAGTTGACCAATCAACACAGGGCAGGTCGTCCAAGCCTGGAAGCGCACCAATCCTGAGACTGTTGCAGACCCCCTAGACACGCCCCTTACGCTGCCCTATAAGATCCCTGCCTCATGGTTTCTTGGGGTCTTTCTCCAGCCCATCAGCTATGGTGAATGGATGAAAGGGCCTGAGCTAATGGGGTTAGCTCATTAAACAACTACAATAAAAGACTCTTTGCTTCTGCATGGAAATGGGCTTCTTGGTGATTTTGGGGTTCAGAATTTGGACACAACAGTGCATTCTTATTTTTAAAAACAATTGTTTTATTTTTGTGTGTGAGTGCATGTGTGTAGGCATAGGCATGCCACAACACCTGTGTATAAGTCAGAGGACAACTTGTAAGAGGCAGGTCTCTTTTCTACCATGTGGATCCTGGGGAATGAAGTCAGGCTTGGTGTCAGGTACCTCACCCACTGAGCTAGCTCACTGGCCCAGGGACCATACCTCTTGAACCAAATTTCTCAGGAAAAGCTCCAATGATCATATCCTGCCCATTTGAGCTCTTTCTGAACAAGACAGCAGAAAGACAATCCTGGCTCCATTAAGCCTAAAGGAACTTCATTGGCTCAGCTGGGTGTTTCCAAGGCCCAGCACCAAACCCTGTGGTCAGGTTCAAAGAACACCAGGAAACCCAGTAGCTGACGGCTGCAGGACCAAGAGGGCCCATCCCTCAGGTGACACCCACAGAGGCTTAAAATTTCCCTGGCCTGCCCTGGCTTATGCCACATGTCATGGGCTGAGCTAATCACTCTGGAACGCAGTTCACGGAATGGCTGCCCTGGGTCCCAGAATCAGGGGCTAAAGCTGTGTGGCCCAGCTGATAAAGTGCTTGCACAGCGCTCACTGGGCTTGACAATCAGGCATCACATAAGATTGGATGTGGTAGACAGTTCCTGTAATCCCCAGCCTTTGGTAGATCTCTGTGAGTTCAAAGCCAGCCTGGTTTTTTTTTTACAAGGAGGGTCCCAAGCCACCCGGGGCTGCATTATTAGTTCAAGCTCAGAGCTGAGAATACTGGCCTTTAATCCCAGGCCCCAGGAGGCAAAAGCAGGCAGATCTCTGTGAGTTCCAAACCAGCCCGGCCTGCATAGCAAGATCCTATAGCTCAGAAAAAAAAAAAAAGAGTTGCGGAGCTCGGGTGGGTAGAGTCCTTGCCTGACATGTGCAAACTCCTGTGTTTTATCCTCAGCGTGACATACACCTGCAATCTCAAACTTTGAGAACAGACCGAGATACACAAGAGACTGTCCAAAGGGGGAAAAAAAACAGACAAGCAAACAAACAAACAAAAAGCTAGGAGACTGGTGGTTTGGATGAAAATGGCCCCCACGGGCTCATAGGGAGTGGTACTTTAGGAGGTGTGGCCTTGTTGAAGTAGGTGTGGCCTTGTTGGAGGCTGTGTGTCCCTGGGGGTGGGCTTTGAGATTCCAAACGCTCAAGCCAGGCCCAATGTCACCTCTCTCCTCCTGCTGCCTGCTGATCCTGATGGAGAACTCTCAGCTACCAATCCAGAACTATGTCTGCCTGCATACCACCATCCTTCCCACCATGATGACAATGGACTAAACCTCTGGACTTGTAAGCCAGCCCCCAATTAATTGTTTTCCTTTATAAGAGTTGCCATGGCCATGGTGTCTCTTCACAGCAATTAAGCAATTAAGACAGAGCCAAACGTCTCTATCCACGTATATCCTTTCCAGGAGTGTCTTAGTAAAAGCCAATGCCTTAAAACCAAAGACTCTCAGCTGGGTGTTTCCAGTGTCTTGCGTAACATGCCTTGGCTATTCCTCCCACATAAGCGAACACATAATCCTGCATCAGGGAAACAGGGGCATTGATGTGATTGTTCATTAGCCACCTTGGACCACATGGTGGCTATGCCAAGGATTATCTACCTCAATACCTGTGTGATTGATCCCGTGTCTAACCCCCAAGACACACCCATCAATGCTTCCGATGCAATTACCTTCCTCTACGATGAGGCTGGTGCCCACACAAGGACTTACATGTGATTGATGTCCATACAATTATCTAGCACAATGATAATACCAGTGGTTGATGCCAGTGTGATTATCTTCTAGGATGACGCCCATGCAAATGCAAATGCAAACTGGCAAGTTCCATAAGCTCTAATAATACCCCTCACACCAGCATTTGAAAGCCAATCACTTAAGAACTTCAGGCAGGTCCCCTTTGAAGATAAACGGGCCACCCCATACACCGCCAGGCGTCTGTGGGTACGCTGTATGTGCATATCCATGCTGAATCACATATTTACGCGCGCATACTTGGGGTGAGGAGTCGCGCCTTTCATGCAGTAGTATTTAAAAGAAAACCTGTGGACGGGTAAGATGGTAAAGGGCTTTGCTGTCAAGCGTGGCAGCCTCAGTTCAATCCCTGGGACTCACATGGCGGACGGAGAGAACCAACTGCTTTGAGTTGTTCTCTGATCTGCATGAGCACGCACCATGGCATGCATGGGCCCCACCCCCAAAATCAATGTTAAAATAAGAAAAGAAAACTTGGAGTTCAAGTTTAAATATCACACTAATATCGTGGGCCCTTTCCTTTATGTCTCTAAAGTTCTCATTCTGAAAGTGTAAGAGTCAAAGTTAAGCTGTGAGCCCCACCTGCCCAAGGACAGATAATCTCCTGGAATACTGGGAGTTGAGGTTCTCTGGGAATTAACAGGTCACATGTTTTTGCTCCCCTAACCAAGTTTGTTGGCACCGGAAGTGCCTGATTGGATATGGGTGGAGGTATGCAGGCAGGAAACACATCAGGATGTGTGCTTGTCCCAGATTGGACCTGATGGGTGGCCTTGTGGTTTTGCCTTTTGAGCCTCTGCGAAATGTAGCCCATCACAATTCCTTGGAACCTAGGAATGGACCTGGCCAGAATCCATCATCCTGGCCAATATTTAATTAAAGCTTGCTTCAAATTTGGCTGCAAATCATCCAACTTTTTTTTTTCTTTAGGGGATCTCCAGTTTGACAGAGGCTGGTCAATGAAAACAGACATTCTGTTGCCCCTGCAACATATATTTTTCTGATGCCAGGCAGTGGTGGAACACACCCTTGATCCCAGCACTAAGGAGGCAGAGGCAGGACGATCTCTGTGAGCTCAAGACCAGGCAGAGCTAGTTCCAGGACAGCTAGGGTTGTAACACAAAGGAACCCCGTCTCAGAAAACCAAACCAAAACACATGTATTTCTGTCAGCAACATCGGCTCCTGCTGACAGTTTTGCTCAAGTTGATCATCTCAGATGAGCAGCAGTAAGGAATGATTGACAGCAACAACTCCACCACTTGGGGTAGGGTGCAGGCACATCTGTCTGCCTAGCCCCATTCCCAACAGTCCAGTCCCAGGAATAGATAAGGGCATACATACTCACAATTCACTTTTCAGCCTCCAGTGCCCGCCCCCAGCCCAAGAGCACTGGTTTCTGAGTAATGGCATGTACAGCCATTTATCTCTCCTTCCTTTTCTCCAATTCATTGTTCTTACTGTTGAGAAAAGCATGTAATATCCCCATAGAATTTGATGATTTTCTTTGTTATTATTAGAAGAAAAAAAAAACAAAAAACCCTGCTAATCCATGAAGAGTTTCTTCCTGGGTAATGTTAATTCAGCTGCCTGTTTTTATAATAGGATTATGTTTTCCAGGATTTAAAAAAATCCCACGTGTTAACTACCAAATAGACTTCTACAACCTCTATAAAATCTAATTTAATCCCCATTGGCATTAGGGAAATAGCTGAGGTACAATTTATGTCTAACTACACTTAACACCCTACAGCCTCCAATAAATATATAACATTTTCTTTTGAAGTTATAAAAGGAAACTGGGATAACTGTGTCTCTCGAGTCCAATCGTGCAATATCTCTAAGGCAGAACAAATGTTGTTTACATGCGTTAAGGATTATGGGGAAAGTTTGTTTAACAGATTAATGCATGTTTACCCGTATTTATTCGACCTTCCCCATTATGCAAACTCAAGTTAAAATGATCTTCATTTTCTCTCATTTGAAAGTAACTACAGAGGAAGTCAGCTATTTGGTCTGTTACCATTTAGTTTAAGAGACTAATTAGCTCAGGATACGTTTCAAAATAAACACCGCACCAAACTCAGGCAGAAGGCGAACACCACACTCTACTTTTACAAACCAGGAGGGTAGTTTTTTTTTGATGAGCGGGTGAGGATGAAAGCAGGGGAAGACCTGAGGGCCAAAGACAAGGATTAACGGGTTCCCCCTTTGTCCATTAGTCTCTTTTTAAAACGCACTGGGCATGAAGGGGCCTCCCAGGAATGTCAGACGTAGTCACAATGAAACAGACATATTTCCTCTCCATGTTTCTCCCCTTCCTTCCGCCCCCCCCCCTTGAGACAGGTGACTATGGGGAAGTTCACGACAAGCCAGATGGGAAAGGGGAAATGCTGGCAAACACCTACTAAATATGAAGGAGGGTAAAATAAGGATGCCGGACATGCAACGTATCAAAGAGGACCGAGCACTGGGAAGTTGGAACACCAGAATCTCAGGGCAGTCCAACCTCTTAAAGATGCAAATTGCCATCAAACATGGAAAACAGTAGGGCTCTGTTTACCCTTTCAGACGGGGTGCAAGCTGCTAGTCAGGCTCCATTGCTGGGCTGGCCACTTTGTTTATCAATAAACAGGAAGGCAGTTAGACTATAATTTTCCTGCCTAGTACTGGTGGCCAAAAGGAAACGCTGGCAGCTTGATAGTACTGGGTTCCAGTTGCACAGAAAACCAATTATTATTGGACTAATGCATGGGTGTTTGCAAGTTGCACGGGCATGATACACATGTCCACGAAACCATGTGACGCATATTGGCAGCGATCACTCCTGGTGACACATGGACTAAGGAGAGCTGTCAAAATAGGCCTGGGTCTCCAAGAGCTCAGCTGTGGAGTGCTGTTTCAAAATACACGCTTGCACATACACATGCACACACACACACACACACACACACTAGAAGTGGCAGACACATGGGACTCTTTTATGTGGCAATATAATGTAACACAGACTTGGTTTAGTTAAAACCAAACAACAAAGAGGCAATAAACTCAACTCTGAGATGGGAGATTTTATTAGAATATGATCTAATTGCTACTACATGCTCTGTTACCAGAGCATGGCACGCCTCTTTGCCGAGTAATTCTAAGAACATTCCTGAAACATATGATCTCAAATCTGAAGCATGCACAAAATCCTAAACCTGACATAAAACAAAAATTCAGTCTTAAACATGTTCCTATTCAGGCCTTTGAACAGTGCAAAAATTATTACTCTAGTTTTATTTCATTTTGGTGTTTATAAGTGGATTTGTGGGAAATGAAAGTGAGTCAGGCACTGTGGTACATGCTTTTAATTCCAGCACTCGGAGGCAGAGGCTATAGGGATCTCTCTGTAAGTTCAAGGCCAGCCTGGTCTGAGAAGGGAGTGTTCCGGTGTCACACAATGAGACTCTGCCTCAAAAACAAATATACATTTTAAACACATGTAAATTGCTAACTGGGCATGAAAACGCACAATATAAATGGGACAAAAAAATCATCATAAGACAGTGCCTCTGCTAATGTTGAATTAACCCATACATGAATAACAATGAAAATACGTTGATACTTGATCACATAGGATTCACTACAAGTATGTACCATCCTGTGTGGTTTTATGCAAT
The DNA here is from genome assembly GCF_017639785.1 of Mesocricetus auratus. Classification (NCBI taxonomy): domain Eukaryota; kingdom Metazoa; phylum Chordata; class Mammalia; order Rodentia; family Cricetidae; genus Mesocricetus; species Mesocricetus auratus. Next base: position 2,099,878 of record NW_024429180.1, read on the forward strand.
GCTAGGGATCAAACGCAAATCCTCACCTTATGTTCAACAGTTTCTGATCCATATCCTCAGCCCTAACCAACCAGTGATCAGCTCTGCTCAGCCCACAACCACCATCCTGGCTGTTTGAGATGGGAGACACCAGTTCACTGTTTTAGGACATGCTGAGTAAGCGAAAACTCCAAAGCTCTGCGTGGCTCTGTTAATAACAGGTTTGGGTCAAATAACAGGTTCTGGGGTGGGGACTCATTATCCGTGTCACCTTGGACAAGTCTGTTAACCTCCCTGTATTCTCCTAGGTCTGTCTGCCACCGAGGATGATAAGCACTTCTGGGAGAATGGGGTGAGCCAATCCGCTCACAACACTTAGACACTGTTGCTAGCAAACAGAAGTTACTCGCTGGTTCTCTGGAATCGTCCCCCGATGGCTGTCAGCACCACGGTCAGCTCCAGGACTCTAGGAGACCTTGGAAACTGCCTTTGCCTCAGGCGTGGGTGTGGGTGAAGGGACCACCATCCTCCAGGTCACCCCAGAAAGGAGATGTGGTCATGTTTATACCCTCAAAGTTGATGAGGGATGACTGATCTCTAAGCTGCTCAAATTGACTCTTAAGTTGGAAAAGATTTTCCTTACTGGCCCTGATTCTTTTGTTTATAGCCCCTGGTGTATCTAACTATGCACACTTACAGAAAAGAGATGCTCCTGACACCACACCCTTTCTCCTGCAGACTCCTATCATGATGCTAAGGGGATTAGACCAAGAGGAGAAAATGAGTAAGAGGCCTATCAGTATTCAAAGCAAGCTTTGTATCACTACCCAGTGAGACTCTAAGCAATTACTCTTGATGGAGAAACTTGAAACTCCATGATCAGTGGTGCACATCTTTAATCCCAACATTTGGGAGGCAGAGGCAGGTGGATCTCTGTGAGTTCAAAGTCAGCCTGGTCTACAAAGCAAGTTCCAGGTCAGTCAGAGCTACACAGAGAAATCCTGCCTCAAAAAAGAAAGGAAGGAAGGAAGGAAGGGAGGGAGGGAGGGAGGGAGGGAGGGAGGGAGGGAGGGAGGGAGGGAGGGAGGAAGGAAGAACCCATTATATCAAGTCAGCTCACTGACTTATCTTTCTCCTTCTGGGATGTTCTTTGTGCTGAATCAATAACTTTTAAGAATTGTAGTGACAAGCCGGGCATTGGTGGCGCATACCATTAATCCCAGCACTCGGGAGGCAGAGGCAGGCAGATCTCTGTGAGTTCAAGGCCAGCCTGGTCTACAGAGCGAGTTCCAGGACAGACTCCAAAATAATACAGAGAAACCTTGTCTCAAAAAACCAAAAACCAAAAAAAAAAATAAATAAATAAACAAGAATTGTAGCGACCAGCCTCCCTGTTTTAGCAGCCATGACAGGCTACCCTGTACTTGCATGACCTTGCCACTCCTGTCCTGGTCACTAGGTCAGATGTCCCCCTCGTAGCACGAAGCCAATCAGAAGTTAGCTGGCGGGGCTGTGCTTTACGGCTCTGGGTGTGCTTTATGGACAAGTGCACAACAGTGACGTGCAGAGCATAGCAACCGCCCTGGGAGGGCCTATGGGCCATAACAACCAGTTGACCAGTCAACACAGGGCAGGTCGTCCAAACCTGGAAATGCACCAATCCTGAGACTGTTTCGGACCCCTAGACACTCCCCTTATACTGCCCTTTAAGATCCCTGCCTCAAAGTTGCTATGGGTCTTTCTCTAGCCATCCGACATGGTAGTGGGGTGAAGGACCCGAGCTAATGGGTTTAGCTTGTTAAGTAACTTTAATAAAAGACTTTTTGCTTTTGCATCGAAATGGGCCTCTTGGTGATTTTGGGGTTCAGAATTTGGGCACAACAGAATATATTGCCTTTTTTGAACAGAAATGACTGGGAGAATAGAGACCCAGTCACCAACTTCTAAAAGTTCAGGACACTAAATAGCAAGCACAAATGTATCACAGGAGGAAGACTAGGGGGAAATATGTACTTGAAAGACAGCAGCAGGACAGATCCAGTAGGAAGGTAGGCTTCCTTCGGGTTGATTCTTGACTTGGCACTTTTCCTTGACAAAATACTCCTGATTTCTTTTTAGCAAAGGAACCATATTCCTCACTCTATTGTGTCAAACCGTGGAGCTGGAGAGATGCTTCAGCAGGTAGGAGTGCTGTCTGCTCTTCCAGAGGACCCAGGTTCAGTTCCCAGCACAACTGTCTGGAACTCTAGTTCTAAAGGATTCAACACCCTCTTCTGGCCTCCATGGATACCAGGAACACAAGTAATGTACAGACACACATGAAGACAAAAGACCTACACATATAAAAAACTAAGTTAATTAAAGTAAATATCTTGGGTCTACTTTGTGAAAATCATGTTACCCTTGTCTCATGGTTGAAAAAAAAAAAGCCAAGGGCTGGAGAGATGGCTCAGAGGTTAAGAGCACTGACTGCTCTTCCAGAGGTCCTGAGATCAATTCCCAGCAACCACATGGTGGCTCACAACCATCCATAATGAGATCTGGTGCCCTCTTCTGGTGTGCAGACTGTTGTATTCACAATAAATAAATAAATCTTACCAAAAAAAAAGCCAAGGTTTTAATTAATACAGCCTGGGTGTACATGTGCACATGGAAGTCATAGGCTTGCATTGGGTGTCTTTCTCAGTCTCTTCCCACCTTAGGTTTTGAGATGGGGTCTCACTGGCTAACCAGGCTGGCCAGCGAGCCCCAGGTGCCCTCCTGACTCTGCCTCCCCAGGACTGGGACTTGAGCTCAGTGGCTCTAGGCTTGTCTTCTTTCTGTACCTGCTCCCCTGCTCTCCCTTCTCCTCCTAACGTGGAGCCTGGGAGGAACTCAAGTCTGCCTGCTTCCAAAATCACCTTAAAGACTGAATCATGTCCCCAGCCCCTTTCAGCCATATTTTGAGCTGAGACTCAGAGGTGTGTTTCATTGGCCAGGCCTAGGCTGTCTAGGTCAGGAGCACCGGATTGTGGGTCAGCACCAGTCTTAATTGGATTCCTAGGAATCGCCGCAGAAGAATAACTGACAACGTTCAGGCTTCATCTCTTTGTGGGGAACACTTTGTCGAGCTCATTAAGAGATCTCAGAATATGATGGCTTTTCAAGTGAGAAGACTCAGGGTCGGAAGAACAAAACAATGCAGGAAAGGAATCTGGTTGTTTGGTTTTCTTTGTTCACAATTATTTCCTCGGGGGCAAGGTTCTTTAAGATTATGAAAGGGTTAATAAATGACTAGAAACACTTTACCGCTTGCCTAAAAACCAGCATAGGTTTTTACTTCAGAATCTTTAAGGATCAAAAAGACCTTGCCGAGTTCCTAAGCACAGTTCAGTTTTCCATACTGTTCTGAAAAGACCCCCAGATACCCCGATTGCCATTGAAGAAATCTCCGAAGCCCTTAAGTCTTTTAATAAATGCAAGGCACCTGGGAGTGGGCCTTCCCATCCTAATCCACACCCCTATTGAAGAGGAGTTGGCTCCCTGTGCCCCTTTCGAACGTTTAATCACTCGACGCACATCCTCCTGTGGGGAGAACACACCTAGCCACTCTCGTTTATTCCAACAAAACCGACAGTGCTCAGGAATCTAAAATCTAAAGCAATACAGAGAAGCCCTGTCTCAAAAAACCAAAGAAAAGAAACCCTAAAATCTAGCGAAAATGGATCCATGTATTCGAACTGTGTGTGTGTGTGTTGTGTGTGTGTGTGCATACAAGAGAGGAAGGAGACTGCATACCTACACATTAAGAAGGAAAAGGCTCTTCCATCTATGCCTAGCAATGAAAAGCATTATAGAGGAACTCATCAAGAATTAACCGTCTTATTTAAGACATGTATGTGAACCCGTGTGAGTTTGTGTATACCCTGGGCATACGGGAGGCTGTGGAGAGGGTTCCCTGAAACTGGGGTTGCAGGCAGCTGTGAGCCGCCCAGTGGACTCTGGAAGCTAAACCTGGGTCCTCTGCAAGAGCAGCACGTGTCCTTACCCACTGAGCCATCCACTGGGCCTCTCTCTCCAGCCCAAGAATTAACTGGTTGAAAATGGTATGTGTGCCAAGTGTACTGGCGGTCGCCCCTTTAGTCCCAGCACTTGGGAGGCAGAGAAGGGTAGACCTCTGTGAGTTCAAGGCCAGCCTGGTCTATGGAGTGAGTGCTTCAGGACAGCCAAGGCTACATAGTGAGACTCTGTCTCAAAAACATAATGTATGTGTTGGCTGGGCTCGTAGCTCAATGGTAAAAAGCACTTGCCCGGCATAAGGAGTCCCTAGGTTCATTCCCCAGAACTACAAAAGGAAAACAGAAACAAAATATGAATCAGAAAAGCATATTTGTATTTGTCAAAAAAGTAAATGTACTAGTTTTCTTTCAGTTATTTGTAGATGGAAATTTCTGTCCTGCCAGGTCCTGTAACCATTTAGTCCCAAACAAACACAAAGGGAGTTATATTAATTATAAACTGTTTGCCTGATGACTCAGGCTTCTTACTGGCTAGCTCTCTCAATCATTAACCCATTAATCTGTATATCTCCACTTGGTCTTGGCTTACCCGTGATGTCTGGGCCCCTTGCTTCCTTGGAAGCTACGTAGCATCTCCTTGACTCTGCCTACTCCCTTTTCTCTATCCCTGTTTGGACTTCCTGCCTGGCTAAATCCTGCCTGTCCATTGGCCGATACAGCTGTACTCATCAGCCAGTAAGAGAAACATATATTCACAGCATACACAAGGACATCCCCCATCATGCTTGTTTGTTTGTCTATTTATTCACTGGTTGTTTTTTTTTGGGGGGGGAACAGGGTTTTTTTTGTTCAGCACTGACTATCCCGGAACTCACTTTGTAGACCAGGCTGGCCTCAGACTCACAGAGATCCACCTGCCTCTGCCTCAAGAGTGCTGGGACTAAAGGTTTGTGCCACCACTGACCAGCAGCAAATATTTTCTTGATCTGGCTTACGGCATCATCAGAGAAACTTACTAGAGATCAGGTATAATAAGCCAGTTCAGGCAGTTAGAGCCTGGAGAGGCACCTTCTAACTGCCACGTGGCTTTCACAAGATGCTCCACTCTCTCTGATGGGAGGTGTCATTCTGTGTAAATATGTCTGTCTTACTGGTTGATGAATAAAGCACTGTTGGCCAATAGGGAAGCAAGAGATAGGTGGGACCAGGAGAAGAGGAGGATTCTGGGAAATGTAGTAGACAGCCATTGCAACATGATCCCGCATGAGGCTGTCATTCTCAGTAGGATAAGTCCTTGTAAAAATATGCATATTCACAGTTATGGGTTAATACTTCAGACAGAACTAGCCAATGAGAAGCCCTGGACATTGGCCGACAGCATTGTAACTAATATAAGTCTTGTGTGTTTACTTGGGGGCTCTAAAGAGGCGACGGGACCCAGGCGGAATCCTGCAACAACTCACCCCTGCCTCCCTTCCTGATTCCCAAGACGAGGAAGCCCATTAGAGGAAATCTCACCCAGGGATCGCACTAGCCCCTACTGCTACCAACTGCATACGTGACTACTTCAAACAGTTCCATTTTCCTAAAGTCCTTGGCTTTTTCTCCCTCTTCCAAGAACTGCTCAAGAACCTAAGCGATGCAACAGTCACAGAACAAGGTATGGTGGTACCCCACCTTTAACTGCCCTGGGAAGTGGAGGATGGCCACCCTAAGCTACACAGCCAAGTTCAAGGTCAACTGAGTATATAGAAGACTGTCTCAAAAATAAGCTGGGAAGGTGGTTCAGCAGCTAAGAGTATTGCTGTCGTGGAGAACCCAGGCTCAGTACCCAGGTATACGCTTACAGGAATCTCTGTGGAAACCCCTATGGTTTCAGCATAAGTACAACTCCATTGAGAACCAGGCAAGTGAAATAGTTAGTCGGACACACATGGTGGCTCACAACCATGCATAACTCCAGTTCCAGAGGATCTGACGCCCTCTTCATACTTCCCAGGTCACCATGCATGCAGGCAAACACTATTACACATAAGTAAATAACTCTATAATTTTCCTTTAAAACCAAACAACAAACAAAAACTCACTTAAAAGTCAAATGAAGAGGCCAGTCATTGGTGGCACATGCCTTTAATCCCAGCACTAGGGAGGCAGAAGCAGGTAGATCTCTGTGAGTTCGAGGCCAGCCTGGTCTACAGAGCGAGGTCCAGGACAGCCTCCCAAACAATACAGAGAAACCCTCTCGAAAAACCAAAAAAAAAAAAAAGAAAAAAAAAAGAAAAAGAAAAAGAAAAAGACCTTGTTCCTATGGATGAGAATTTTGGATCATAGCTATTTAATCTTTGACTATATCATTATTGGCCAATAACTCCTCTGTAGAGTCTTCTTGCCTGTAAACCTGCAACGGTGGCCACACCCCTTTGGGCGTGGCTTCAGGTACAGACAGAAGCCGAAAGAGGAAAGTATGAGTTTCTCCTGCACTCTCGCTCTTGGTCACTGGTCACAGATGGGATCAGGAGGGCCAAGATAGGCTGCGGGCGTTTCTTGATTGTGTAAGTTTCTCCCCAATAAAACACCCCTTTATCATTTATGTTGGGTCTAGTGACATCATTACACCCTCGCCTTCACTCCTCCAAGACAGGGATCAGGCAACCACGTCTCCCTTGTCTGTCATAGCGCCTCGTTTAAATAACTACCAAATAACGTTAAACAACTTCTTAAATCACGACTTAATGAACAGCAGCCCTGGCATCATGACTCTAGTCCTCCACTCAACGTCGTCTTACGCAGTGTCACGATGACTCCCCAGAGTTCCGGCCTCTGGTACATTGGTTCTGTGGCCGGTCAAGCAGTGGTTTAGACACTCCTGTGGCTTCATTGTGCGATTAAAGGTGAAGACAGAGCAATGGCGGGAGCTTTTCCATCATCCACACTTGAGAAGGTAAATGAGCTTGAACTGCTAGTACCATTCTTGACATGTAGGAGCTACTTAAGCACAAACTGGATTAGCAGGGCAGGATTAGGGCCAGCTGGAGGAAAGGTGTTACACACTCAAATGCTTGTCTGTGGAAACTCCTTTTTTCTTCATGATAAGTACACTCCACAGAGAACCAGCCAAGTGAAATAGTCGATTAGCAAGGAAGGAAGGAAGGAAGGAAGGAAGGAAGGAAGGAAGGAAGGAAGGAAGGAAGGAAGGAAGGAAGGAAAAAAAGAGATACAAAATGATATATCTACATTTTAATAATTCTAAAGAAGATGAATTATGTCATAGCTCAGCTTGGCAAAACTACTGCCAGGTAATCAGAAATAAAGCTTTAATACAGAGTCTATCTTAGAAATAAATGGACGAAAATGGGAACTCAGCTCACATGGAGGCACGCGCCTATAGAGACAGACACACTGGGGTCAGCAGTTTAAGGTCATGGCCAGCTAGCTACACTGGAGCTCCAGGCTAGCCTGAGCTCCATGAAATCCCATCTAGAAATAAACGCTATTCTTTCCACCAAGAAGAATAATATGCAAATGAGAAAAATGACTGAGAAGTAACTTCAAATCCAGGCGTGGTGGCACACAGCTTAAATCCTACTCAGGACGTAGACGACACATGTGGACCCCTGTGAGTTGGAGCCCAGCCTGGTCTCCACAGAGTTCTAAGCCATTGAGGCTACACAGTGATATTCCATCTCGAAACAAGGGAGCATAAAACAAGTGTCTGGCAACTCATTTCTGGGACCCTCCCACCCTGCAGCAGGAAGCTGTTACTCTGTTTTGCTAAACAAAACTTTGATTGATTGTCTTAAGAGAGAGAGAAAGTTGGTAGAATGTTTGCTTGCCCTGCTTTGATCCCAGCACTGTTAAATAAACAAAACAAAACCCAAGACTTATCTACCTGACACTTCAGCTTTTGGGTGATGGACAAGTGCACAGTAAGGGTATATTTAGCTGGCTCTATCAGGAATGTGTGTTTGTTCTGATAAGGGATTTGACAAAAATCTTAACAGTTTCATGACTGGATTTTTGGGTTCAGATGACTGAATAACCATATCCCCCCAGGATAAATCATGAGCAAGAAACTCAGGATGCCTCAGTTTCCTTATTTGCAAAAGGAATATAGTTGCAGCGCCTCTTTGAGCTGTCGTGTGATTGACAGTGTCTGGTATTTTTGTCAGCACCATTTAAATATTGGTTAAATAAACTCAAACAGAAGTTCTCAGCGGCGGCTTGTGCAGTACTTGGCTCTAACCTCTTTGACAGTTAAATAGCAAACTTGTTAGTTTTTCATATGGCATGCTTGTCAAATGCTTACATGATTGAGTGTCAGATGACAAAACCAAAAATCCAAAAGAAGCCCTGAGACTCTGACAAACGAAGCCTTGTGCCCGTGATGGAACTAAATCCTCTATTGTGGGGTTTTATTTATTTTTTTACTGTGTCTGTGATAAAAATAGGCTGATGAGCAATTAAGGAAGGAAGCTGCTGGAGGTTCACTCCATCCGTGGGGAAGTCAGGGCCGCAGGACCTAAAATGGGTGGTCACGGTAGCTACAGCAACAATGGATGATGCAGGAGATCCTGACTCACTTTCCCCTAATAAGGTCCCGGGTCCCGGTCAGTGACACCCACAGTGGGTGAATCTTCCACGCTCAGTCAGAGTGAGTGACCCTCCACAACCATACCCAGAGGCTCATCTCCAAGCTGGTTCCAGATCCTGTCCAGTTGACCAATCTAACCCATCACGTCTAGACATAATTTTATCAACCAAATAAATACTATCCTAATCCACTTTTTAACAAATTATTGTGCTGGCTTACCAAGGCTTTCTGTGGATTTAGTTTTTGTTTTGTTTTGTTTGAGACTGGGTTTCTCTGTGTAGCCCTGGCCGTCCTGGTACTCAACTTTGTAGACTGGGCTGGCCTTGAACTTGGGGATCCGTCCACATCTGCCTCCCCACTGCTGGTATTAAAGGTGTGTGCCTCCACTGCCTTGGGTTTCTGTGGATTCTTAAAGGGAACTCTAGTGGACTCTTATTAACTCAGCATGTAGAATAGGTATGTTTAGCAACTAAAGCAATATTCAGCCATAACAAGAGAACTGAGTGTCCCCATAAAGACATCACCCTGTGTTGTCTCCGTTACCCACAAGCATGAGGGCCTGGCTTTAAGCCCCAGTTGGTAGTCAAATAAGAACCGCCCAGCGCTGAGGAGACAGAGATAGACAGGTCACCTGGGATTTGACAGCCAGCCTCTCTTGATCTGCTAGCTAATAAAATGTCTCAAGATAGATAGATAGATAGATAGATAGATAGATAGATAGATAGATGGATAGATGGATGGATGGATGGGTGGGTGGGTGGGTGGGTGGGTGGGTGGGTGGGTGGATGGATGGATGGATGGATGGATGGATGGATAGATAGATGGATAGATAGATGGATAGATAGATGGATAGATGGATAGATAGATATGGTGAAAACTTCCTAAGAAAGGACTTCCAGGATCAAGGCGGATCTCTGATGTCTACACACATGAGCATGTGCATGAAGCCTGGCATAATGGCTCACACCTTCAATCCCAGCACTTGGAGGCAGAGGCAGGTGGACCTCTGTGAGTTTGAGGCCAGCCTGGTCTACATCATAGTAAGTTCTAGGACACCCAGGGCTACACGGTGAGATCCTGTCTCAAACACGCGCCGCCCCCAACACACAAACATAAACAAAGGCATAAACTCACACGGCGTGAACATTCGATTCAAGACGGCAACGGTAGCTTGCTCATCTCCTCAGGCTCCGCAGCTGCTATCTGGGTACGGAATGGCTATCTACACAGATCACGGGCAGATGTAAGTCATGGAGGAGTCATACTTTCACTAGAGGGACAGAAAAGATCCTTGGGTGGGTCTCAGAGGACAAGCCTCAAGACTTGAGAAGCAACACAATCAGAACTTTATCCAGGGTTCCAGCCAGCGGCTTTCTGCGCTACTATGCTAAGATAAACTCTCCTCCCATCGCCAAATTGCTACAGGCTTTATCTGATCCGTTTCCTATAGGAAATCAAGCTACTTGCAGGCAGATTATCAGCTTTTCTCCCATAATAATCCCCAGCCTTGACAAAAGGAGATATTGTCATCCCCACGGTATAGATAAGAAATTGAGGCAGAGAAGTAAGGTGAATTGCCTGAGGTTACACAGAACTGGTATTACAACCTCGTATCTAATCTAAGAGCACACTACATGAGTTTTGGGAGGGTTATTCTGGAATCACATTATAGTCTTTAAAAAAAAATAAAAAGTCTAGTCTATTTAATCTCTAGGAGAAAGAAGATTAATTGTATTAATTACATACCAAAGACATTGAGTAGATGCTTTAGATTCTACATGTTTATTCTAATTTTTTCCAAATACTTGGGAAGTCTGGGTTTTTATCATTAAGGAGATATGGGAAATTAACTCTTTTTTTTTAATTAAGGCAAATATTTGTTTGCTAGACTCTCCAAGGAAAGTAATTATTCTGGAAAGCTGTATAGTTCAGACAGGCTCCTTCAGATCGTGGGGAGTTAGAAGCTACCCAGACAGCAGGAATCCAGATGGCCTAGGGACTCAATGGGTAAACAAAGGTTGGAAAAAAGCATGTTTTTAACCAAAGCATTTGCATGCATACATAAATTATTAGTATACAGATTTACATATTTCACCTAATTATCAAACAAATGCTTGTTCATTACTTAAAATCTTGAAAATAAACAGGCTGTGGTGGTGCATACCTTCAATCCCAGGACTTGGGAGGCAGAGGCAGGGGGATCTCTGAAGCCAGCCTGGTCTATTGTATAGAGTGAGTTCCAGGAGAGTCGGGGCTACACAGAGAAACCCTGCCCCAAAATAAATAAATGAATAAATAAATAAATAAAACAAAAGTTAAGCAAAACAGGAGGCTCTCTCTGGCTTTGCTTCCAGAAGTCCTGGGTTGTACCCACACAGAGAAACCCTGCCTCAAAATAAATGATAAATAAATAGAAAGTTAAGCAAAACAGGGGGCTGGAAACATGGCTCAGTAGTTAAGAGCTCTGACTTCACTTCCAGAGGTCCTGGGTTCAGTGTCCAGCACCCATACAGTGGCTAATAACTCCAGTTCCAAAGGATCTCATGTCTTCTTCTGGTCTCTGTGAACACTGCATGCATGTGGTGCAGACATACATGCAGACAAAACACATTACAAAAAATAAAAATAGAGCCAGGCGTTGGTGGCACACACCTCTAATCCCAGCACTCGGGAGGCAGAGGCGGGTAGATCTGGGTCTGAGACCAACCAGTATTTGTCTACAGGTCAAGTTTCAGAACAGTCAGGGCTATACAGAGAAACCTTCGAAAATAAATAAATAATAAATAAATAAAATTTAAGGTACTGGAGAAATGGCTCAGTGGTTAAGAGCACTGACTGTTCTTCTAGAAGACCCAGGTTCAATTTCCGGTACCCACGTGGCAGCTCACAGCTGTCTGTAACCCTGAGATCTGACCCTCACCCTCACACAGACATACACGCAGGCAAAATGCCAATGCAAATGAAATCTAAATTATTTCTAAGAAAAATTAAAAATACAAAAAAAACTTTTTAAAGGAAGAAGTAAATTCCTTCATTGTATTTCAGTCAGCTTGGGAATGCTTTACCATGATTCTAGAACCATCGTACTTATTTACGTAGGACAACCAACGCCACAGAGCATAACTGACCGCCTCTCTTTTTACGTGCACACCCACCAATCACAGGTGTTTGAAGGCAGTGGCTCTAAGATGTGTTTTGACAGAATGCATCCCTTCTCTCAGAGAAGACACACAACGGGGAGAGTTAAAACCAATATAAAGCGCTGAATCCAAAACCACTAACCGTTGACAAAGACCGAGGGGCAACGCTCCGCCAACTGTGAACACTGCTGGCTCCAAAGCAGTGAGTTCCAGCCCAGCTTCCCTCCATCGGAAAACCGGGCCCTTACCTTCTTGTTTTCAGCCACACCATCCTCACAGTCCAGCACCGCACAGTCTACTTTCAGGGATGGAATCTTCCGTATCTTCTTCTCATCATTCCCAGGCACATAGAGCACCGCCCTCCGAGGAACATACTTGTGATTGGACAAGGAGCTGTACCCAGTCCTGCAAATATTGGCCACGAGGGATGCCTTCCTGCAAGAGAAGTAACTGGGGTTAGTCCAAAATGGAATTCTGCACTTATAAATTTGTGAACAGGGGCTGGAGAGATGGCTCAGTGGTTACGAGCACTGTCTGCTCTTCCAGAGGACCTGGGTTCGATTTCCCAGCACCCACATAGCAGCTCACAACTGTCTCTCACTCCAGTTCCAGGGGAATCTGACAGCAGTGCACATAAAATAAAGTTAAATAAATTTTTTAAAAATAAGAATAAATAAAAATTTGTGGATGAACTCTTCACTGATCCGTTCATTCATTTTGACTTTTTTTTTTAAATGTTTTTAATATCTAAAATGTGGTGGCGGCAGCAGGTAACACATGTGTATATAAGTAATACAGGTACTGAGGAGCCCAGAAGAGGTCTTTGGGGTCCCTTAGAGTTAATGTTCCAGGTGGTAGTTGTGAGCCACCAGAGTTGATGCTAGGAACTGAATTCAGTCCTCTGCAAGAGCAGTATGCAGTCTTAGGTACTGAATCATCTCTCTCACTCCGTTTTGGCTTTTTTGCTTGTTTTCATGACAAGGTCCCACTATGTAGCTCTGGCTGCCCTGAAACCCACTACATAGGCCAGGCTGGCCTTGAACCCACAAAGATCTGCCTGCCTCTCTGCCTCTCACAGGGATTAAAGTGGAACTACACCCCACCTATTTTCTGACTTTTTGAGATGCGTCTTGTTACATAATCTTGGTTCATCACTACTGTGCTCAGGCTGGTCACAAACTCAGGGGAAACCCTGGGGAATCTGAGTCATATACTTGCTACATGTTTAGATTCATATACTTCGTTCCATCATCAAAAATCAGAAAATATGGCTGATGGGGGACGTCCTTCTGTATATATATGCTTCTCTTATTGGTTGGTGAATAAAACACTGCTTGGCCAATAGCCAGACAGGAAGGATAGGCAGGGCAACCAAATCAGGAGATGGCTGGAAAAAGGAAGGCAGAGAGAGAGGCCATGGAGAGACACCATGCTGCTGACGGAGTAACATGCTGGGTTACGGGTAAACCACAGCCTCGAGGCAACACACAGATTAATAGAAACGGGTTAGTAATAATAATAGACAGAGCTAACCAGTAAGAAGCCCTAGCCAACAGCCAACAGTCTAATAATTAATATGTCTCTGTGTGCTTGTTTGGGGTTGAAGCAGCAGGACCTGGCGGGACAGAAACCTCCATCTTCATATGACCCCATACAAGCAAAAAGCAAATCAGTTTTAAAAAACAGTTCTGAAAACTTCCCGATGGCTGTCCCACTGGGTGAAGATGTTACAGCAACTATCACTCTTTGAGGTTTTTATTGTTTGTTGTTTTGTTTTGTTCCTTGACAGAGCCTTGTTCTAGAGCCCAAATGAGCTTCGAACCCAAGAGCTTCTGTCATTCTCATCAAATATGCATTTACTATGAGAGATAATGGATAATGGATGTGCCAATTTTTTAATGAGCAATGTCATAATGTATACCTTTATTAGAACATTATAGCATACACTTTCAATATAAAGTCTTGCCAATTTTGCTTCAATAAAGCTGAAAACATTTACAAAGGAATCTAATGTTAAAGAAAGTTTCAATTGATATCTTGGCTTTTTGTTGTTGGTTTGGTTTTTGTTGTTGTTGTTGTTGGGTTTTTGTTTTTTTGTTTTGGTTTGGTTTTTTGTTTTTTTGTTTTGTTTTGTTTTGAAGGCAGGGTTTCTCTGTAGCTTTGGAGCCTGTCCTGGAACTCAGAGATCCACCTGTCTCTGCCTCCTGGTTGCTGGGAGGCGTGCACCACCATCACCCAGCTCAGTTAATATCTTGATTATAAAAGTTATTTACTTATTATCTCTGTGTGTGTGTGTGTGTGTGTGTGTGTGTGGGTGGGTGGGTGGGTGGGCATGTGCATAGAAGGAGAACTCTGGGAGTCGGGTTCTCTCCTTCTGCCCTTATGCAGTTGTGGAGATCAAACTCAGGTCAGAGTTTTACCCACGGAGCCGTCTCTTTGGCCCCCTGGGTTGGTATTTCAAATGGAACACAGTAATATTATAAGCGCATCGCACCTTAACTTAGTGAAATATCCAATGAGAAGTAACTAGAAGGAAGTTCCGTGAACTTTGATTAGGGATGGCTCAGAAGTGTAGACGTCAGCCTTATATATATTATGTCTCCCTTCTTTTAAACATTTACCGGAAAGGATACTATACAACTCCTTTCTCACAGGTTAAATGATTCTTGTGTTAATCCTAATGTTCTGACTGGCGGAGGTGGGAGGGGAACCAGACATCAGGACGCAAGCACAGAAGGGGAATCCTGCTGCGTCCTGGTCCAGGTCCTGGAGACACTGTAGGTCAGCCCTACCTCGGCCCATATCAGGTGCCTTGACTAGGTCACTGCTGCATGGAAAGGCCCCAGGCTACAGGACACTAAGCCTGGAGAAGGATGCGTTCCCAGAGCAACGGGGCCTACCCAGAAGAGATGGATATCCAACAAAAGGGCCTGTGAAACCAGGAAGGCTCACAGCTGGAACACAACGAGGATTTGAGGGCAGGACATGTTTGAAATATAAAGAAAAATGTAGAGGGATCCGAGTTTCCAGTTCCGTTGTAGACTCTGAGATCTCTAGGGGCCTCAGGGCAACAGCAGTCTGGGTTCCACAGAGGGATAGACGTTTCTGTAAGTCCCCCCTCATCCCCCCCCCAAGTCCCTGGCTGCTCCCAAGTCTGCCCCGTGCTCAAGTTGTGTTCGTTGCTGCTACCAATACAACTGCAGTGGTTGACAAGATCAAACTCATTTTATCTTACAAGCTTGGGGCTGCGGCCTCTTTCCACAGTCAACATGCAAATCTATTCAAACAGTATGCAAACAATATGCAAAATAAAAATGTGGTTGCGTTACAGTGAGTTCTCTCTATTGAGCTGGCCTTTTTGGAGGTGACATTTCACGGGGAGGCCCCTCCTGGCCTGGTCCATCTTCTGTTTTCTTCCGACCCCTCACCTAGCTACCTATTTCTGTATCTAGGTTCCTAGGGTGAGGGGTGGGGGCAGCTCTCAACCTAAAAATCAATATAGCCACTACCTGAGAGCTTTTAAAGATTTATCAGATTCGTTCAGGGATGTCGGTACACACCGGTAATCCCAGCATGAGGATCAGTACTTCAAGGTCGTTCTCAGACAACCTGGGCTACACAAGACCATGTCTTAAAGCAATAGCAACACAACCAAAGAAATCATCAACACACCTTTAATCCCAGCACTCAGGAGGTCAGGCAGATTTCAGGGAGTCCCAAAGCAGCCTGTCTATGAGCCACATCTACATAGGGAGGCAATGCCAGCCTACGCTATGGAGCAAACTACAGGCAAACCAGGGTCGCATTAACAAGGCAGTGTCTCAAAAATAAAAATTAGGGTGGAGGGGGCATGGGGAGGTAGCCCAGCTGTAGAATGCTTGTCTCCCAGTCACAAGAAGCTAAGTACAACCCCTAGAGTGCACATCAAAATGCCAAGCCTGGAGGTGCACACTTGTCACCCCAGTATTGGGGAAGCAGAGATCCGTGGGAATTGCTGCCCATCCAGCATAGCCTACTTGGTGAGCTCCAGGCCTAGATCTCGTTTCCAAGGAGATGGACAGCATTCCTGAGAACAACACCCAAGGTTGTCTTCTAGCCTTCATGCTTGTGCACACACATGCTACACGTTAAAAAATAACAAGCTGGGCATTGGTGGCGCACACCTTTGATCCCAGCACTCGGAAGGCAGAGGCAGGCGGATCTCTGTGAGTTGGAGACCAGCCTGGTCTACAGAGTGAGTTCCAAGACAGCCTCCAAAGCCACAGAGAAACCCTGTCTCAAAAAAACCAACCAAACAAACAAACAAACAAGAAAACAGGGTGAGCATGTAGCCAGGGATTGAAACATTGTTCCCATTCCTAGTACTGCAGGAAAACAAAAAAGCTGAGTTTTGACCTTGTCTGGCAATGGCCGTGGGTACGGCAGAACCTGTGTGCTAAGTGACAGCAAGAGCCATCCGTCAATGCATCCATCCTCCCTGCACCCCGCCCCCCCCCCCCCCCAGCGACAGCAACGCTCACCTCTTCACTTCCACTTGCTTAAGCTATTAATAGCAAGGTATCTACGCCAGCATCTATAATTGAGGCCCCACTTATGTTCTCACTCTGCTAAGTTCCCAAGTGCCCACGAGAGATTCCTTCCAGAGTTTGAAAAAGCTGTTCCAGTTACCACGGCAACGGTGCAGAGACCAGGGGGGAGCCACGCAACAGACACTGGTCCTCCTACGGGCAGACAGGGCCTCGCTCGAGGTTTGTATGAGCTGCAGATAAGTGTGTGGCTGGTTCAGAAAAGCTGAGAAAAATGTTTCCAATACGGCCTGCTCCCCCCATCCCCATGGACAAATGAATGCCTCTCATAAGCTCCATTCGGCCCAAAACGGAGAGAGTCTGTGTGTCCAAAGCAGATACATACAGGGTGGGGGTGGGAGACACACATGGGGTTCGCTTCTAATGAATGACCCATGGGGCCATGCCTCTGTGCCTTGAGGCCTCCTCTGGTGATCCATGTGCCAAGGCAGGGGCTGGAAGGCTGTGTTTCCCTGCCGGTCTACTCTTGCCTCTGTCAGGGAAGCCCCCAGAGGGGCAGTATTTGTAGGGTGAACGCAACACACCAGTACCAGCAGCAGCATCCTGCTTCACTCCAGGCATTGGTCTGGCTATGTAGCCCAGGCTGGCCTCAAAGTCACGCGGGGGATCCTTCTACGTGCTAGAATCACGGGCGTGGGTTCCCACACCTGGCTGTCGTGGCAAAGGTGTTGTGCGGGGCACCGGAAGGGGCTTTTCCTCAGACTACGAGGACACCCAGGGGCAAGGCTAGTTCCTGTGAGCGGCCCCCGACGCAAAGGAGTCTCGGCTTACACGGATTGAGAAAGGCAACAGGCACCACTCCAGACGTTAAACTCACCCTTACACAGCATGGAGGAAGCTAGGCGCAAAGAGGTCAGTAGTCTAGATTCATAGACAGAGGCGGGCGGAACTCCTGATGTGTAGGCAGGAAGATTACCAGGTCAAGGCCATTCCAGGCTACATCTTGAAACCATCTCAAAACACACACACACACACACACACACACACACACACCCCACATGCACATCCCACACACCACACATCACGCACCACACACACACTGCACACACGTACCCTGGCACACTTTCCCACCTACACATGCCACCTATACACTAAAACGAGCCAAAACCCAGAAGGTTGAATGGCGGTTACCAGAAGGTGGGGGAGGGAGGAGAAAGGTGTGAGCTGTTGATTAAAGGGGGGCGCTGTTTCTACTTGTGGGAAAAAGCAAAGTGCTCGGGAGATGGAGGGCGGGCGACGGTGATAGCTGCACATTTGAAATACTTTCAAGCCATCGCACAACCAAAAAAATGGACAAAATCGTTTGTTTTAATGATCTGCATTATTTTACTATAAGAATCAAGGAAACTGGCCGGGGCGTTGGTGGCGCACGCCTCTAATCCCAGCACTCGGGAGGCAAGAGGCATCCGGATCTCTGTGAGTTCGAGGCCAGCCTGGTCTACAAGAGCGAGTTCCAAGATGGCCTCCAAAGCGATACAGAGAAACCCTGTCTCGAAAAAAAAAAAAAAAAAAAAAGAGTAAGAAAACTGAAGAGCTGGAGGACTGGGGCTATAACTCAGTGGTAGAGCATTTATCTATCATGGGTTGAGGCCCTGGATCCAATCCCTGATATTGCCTAAAAACACCAACAATAATAATAATAATAATTGCCCTAGTTATATGAGAGCCTGAGTCAGGAGCCCAGGAATTTAAGTTCAGCCTGGACAACGTAACATCTCAAAAAAGAACAGCACCAAATCTTTTTTGGCTTGGTGCATCCCTGCCCTATGCCAACACACACACACACACACACACACACACACACACACACACACACACGGCTATTCGAATTCAGGACCAAGCGTGCAGTCAGTAAACACAGCCTGCCAAAGCCAGCCCTTCTAAAGTAAGGACTACAGGCCACACAGACATGGAAGGTAACCTTTCAGAAGTACCTCACAGTTCCCCAGTGAGTCCTTCAGGTGTGGCCAACCCAGCTCTAGTTGCCTAGGTGAGGGCGTGGACCTGAAGACATGGCACGCTGGAGAAAACAGGAAAAGCCCCATATGACTGCACCGATCCTGAGTGGGTCCCACGGAGACCCGGGCTTATTATAGCCTCTCTTTACTAGCAAGCACAGAACCTGCCCTTTCCAGAGTGGCTCAACCTCAGAGCACTTGGGAGCCCCTCCGAGGGCAAAGGGGACAAGTCTGTCCAAAAGCAAGGGTGAGGCGTGAAGGACAGACCAGCCCGGTGTTAAGGAAGCAGAGGAAGGGCTGGAGAGATGACTCAGAAGTTAAAGAGCACTGGCTGCTCTTCCAGGGGTCCTGAGTTCAATTCCCAGCAACCACATGGTGGCCCGCAACCACTTCCGATTCAATCTGGTGCCCTCTGCTGGCATGGAGACAGAACACTGTATATGTGATAAATAAATAAATCTAAAAAAAAAAAAAAGGAGGCAGAGGAAGTCAGGGATATCTGAAGGTAGAGGAGGAAGAGAAGAGAGGAGGTGAGGGAGAATGAAGATGGGAGGCAGAGTGGATGCGTCCTGCGCTGATGGCAAAGTACAAGTCGGGGGAGGTGCCGGAGAAGGGGTGGGGGTGGGGTGGAGAGAGGAATGCACTCTCGAATGTGTGTACACACATCTGTGCGTGCTCAACTCTTCGGTTTACATTGCGGGCTGCGGAGAGCATGTGCCTGTTAGTGGTTACTCTCCTTAATCCTACACTGTCTTGGTGAGAGAGGGAACAGAGTTTTATGCGAGTGGAAAGCTGGAAGGTTTGGGTCCCCCCCCCCCTCTGCGTGACATGGGGTCAAGAGAGAAATGTCCCAGCATCAGCGACTATCTCCAGTTCCAGCACTTGGGAATTAACGGCGGGCAGGCCTCTGAGTTGAAAACCAGCCTAATTTACACAGAGAGTCCCCACACCAACCAAGGCTACATAGTGAGACTCTGTCTCAATCAAAACAGGGTCGCGGGAACCTCACACCTTCCCCAGCCACAGGTAGCATCTGCTCTCCCTGGGGGGTCCCTGGAAACACAAAGGGCTCAAAAGGTTGTCACCCCCACCAGTGTCTGCCCTCAGAGATGTTCCTGCTTCTGCCTCCCCGAGCTAGGATTGACAGCACATCCCACCCTGAGCCTCAAGATGTCACACCCCAATGGTACGCTGCTAATGCCCCCAAGAGTGTCGTCCACAGGAGGGCTTCCTGGGACTCAGCCTGAGAGACTAGATGATGCATTCTCAAGTGATGGGGTTTGTCCTTCTGTACATACGTTTCCCTGATTGATGAATAAAACACTGATTGGGGGGCTGGAGAGATGACTCAGAGGTTAAGAGCACTGACTGCTCTTCCAGAGGTCCTGAGTTCAATTCCCAGCAACCACATGGTGGCTCACAACCATCTGTAATGAGACCTGGTGCCTTCTTCTGGCCTGCAGGCACACATGTAGGCAGAATACTGTATACATAATAAATAGATTAATTAATTTAAAAAAACTGATTGGCCAGTTAGCCAGACAGGAAGGATAGGCGGGGCTACCAGACCAGGAGAAGGCTGACTGGGAGAGGAGGCAGGGAGAGGCCACCAGGAAGGAGTAAAAGGACAGATTATGGGTAAACCACAGACTCGTGGCAATATATAGATTAATAGAGATGGGTGAATAATTAAGAGAGAGCTAGCCAGCAAGAGGCCCTAGCCATCAGCCTAACAGTTTATAAATTAATATATAAGTCTTTGTGTGTTTATTTGGGGCTAATTGGTTGTGGGACCAGGCTAGAAAGAAACTCCAGCTACACTCAGGGGTCACCCCACCTCAAGGGAACTGAGGCACAGCATTGTAGGGCACGTCAAAGTGTCTGGACAGTTGTAATTTAAAAAAAAAACCTGCCGGGCGGTGGTGGCACACGCCTTTAATCCCAGCACTCAGGAGGCAGGCGGATCTCTGTGAGTTCGAGGCTGGGCTGGACCAACAGCCTCCAAAACAATACAGAGAAACTCTGCCTCATAAAACCAAAAAAAAAAAAACAACAACAAAAACCTATCATCATATGTGATCAAATGATTAAACAAGTTGAGTAAAATAAATGTGGGCAGGTGGCATAGACCTGCAGCTCCAGCGTTTGAGAGACACAGGCTTGAGGCCAGGCCCCCACCACATATGGAATTTCCAGGTCAGCAAGGGGTTTACACTTCAACAAAGCAAAACCAAAATAAACGCACTAATAAATAATAACACCCCCCCCCCACAGCAGAAATGAGGTTGGGATCGAGTTACAGCATGTATATAAAGCAATGTGTCAAGTTTAGAAAAAAATCAATAAAAGTAAAACATTTTTAAAAATAAAAGTAAATATCCATGAAACTCTCCCCACTTAAGAGACTCCAGACCAGGCGTTGGTGGCACAAGCCTTTAGTCCCAGCACTCAGGAGGCAGAGGCAGGTGGATCTCTGTGAGTTCAAGACCAGCCTGATCTACAAGAGTTAGTTCCAGGACAGTCTCCAAAGCCACAGAGAAACTCTGTCTCAAAAAAAAAAAAAAAAAACAGAGAGAGAGAGAGAGAGAGAGAGAGGGAGAGAGAGAGAGAGAGAGAGGGAGAGAGAGAGAGAGAGAGAGAGAGAGAGAGAGAGAGAGAGAGAGAGAGAGAGAGAGAGAGAGACTCCATTAGCACTGGATGTTCCAAAGGTAAAAGGAACCATTAAAACCAAGATGCTATTTTCTGGGTCATCCAGAATTTTAGCGGTGAATAAGGAAATGTGAGCCAGAAAGGAAAGGTCTGTTGTTAAACTTTTAGGTCAGAAAGTGTGGAACCCCCTTTTTCCTCGAGGTCCACTGGCCACCAGTACATGAGGACAAAGGGGAAGAATCCACGACTGCTCTTCCAAAAGAAGCACAGGCTGCTCTTCCAAAGGACCCAGGTTCAATGCCCAGCACCCACATGGCAGATCACAACTGTCTAACTCCAAACTCTGACACCCTCACACAGATGTACCTGCAGGCAAAATACCAACGCATATAGGATAATAAAAATAAATAAATAATAAAAACCAAAAACGAAACAACAACAACAAAAAACCCATAATGTTCCTAGCACAGTCTAAACATACGGACAAGCAGGGGGAACGTTTCTTCAAGGAACTGCATCCAGGGTCACATTAGAGACAAATCAGGCATCCAGGCATTGAGACAGTCTCCAAATAAGCCCTCTGTCTGGGAGCGGGAGTCCTCCATATCGCTAAGCTCAGAGAGAGCTGCCAGGCCATGGTAGACTGCAACCCCTGCCCAGAGCCTCCCAACAAGAAAGGACAACTGCAGACCTAACAGATAAAGCCAAGGGTTCCTTTGCTTGCTTTCAGTAGCTCACACGCTCTCAAACTCAGTGCGTCGCTGAGGGTGACCTTGGCCTTCTGATCCTCCTGCCTCTACCTTCCAAGCGCTAGGATCACCGTGGGTGCCACCATGCCCTGTTCGTACAGTGCTTGAGATGGAACCCAGGTTGTCGCAAGAACTGAGCAAGCACTCCAACAACTAAGACGCTGCAGTCCAGGCCAAACCTGTTACAGTTTTTGCAAAGTCCAAAGGGCTGCTGCACATGTCAAAGTAGTGCCTCCCCATGACTGGGTTCTTTGATAGAGAAAAATAATCAAGGCAAGATCTTTCCCCCCTTCACATTGGGCGGGGGGTGTCCCTGAAATTTTGAGAAAATGGTCCTTCCACTTTAAAAAAAAAATTGTAACTGTCATGAAACTGATCTTGGTTAGCGGAATCTCTTGTTTCTTTCCAGATTGCACAAAAATTCCTTTCAAGTGTCAATCTCAATGAAATTGAGGCCAAAATGTTACATAGTTTTGAATTTTGATATCTTTGCTGGCCCCGGTCCCTAGACTATTCTGGTCTGTAGGTTTTTGAGAGGATATAATATTGTGCACTTTCTTTCTCCTCCTCTCTGTCTCCCTTCTCCTCTCTCCCCCTTAGTCTCCCTCTGTCTCTCTGTCTCTGAATAATTTTTTAGAAAAAGAAAAATGCAGCCTGGGTCTAATTGCCAGACCCACACCACACACACGAGAGCTGAGAATACAAGCTGAGATCTCGACTCAGGCGATGCAGCTTCGATTGTCTGGGACCCACAATAAGATGAAGACCGCTTCTTCCTTTGTAATTATTCAGAGACAAGTGTGATGAAAATTAAAATGAAACATCGATGTTTTGCTTTGTCTTCAGTGTTTAATAGACTACAGGAACTAAACTTCTCCATCTCTGCCTCAGGCAAGGCCTACTGGAACATGCTCTAGTTTTAAGGACAATTAAAAGGTGTGTGTGTCTGTCTGTCTGTCTATATGTATGTATGTATGTATGTGTATCTGTGTGTGTGTATGTGTCTGTGTCTGTGTGTTCATTCAGAACATGATAATGGAGTCTACAAAACTATCCTCTGTTTTGTCTAATACTGATATTTTGGAGTGGCCAACGAAGTCATGTTGGGTGACAAGGCTAGACCCTGGAGGTTGGAAAGCCTCTGCTGGTTTTCTCTTTTCCTTTCAGACAGTCTCCTGTAGCTCAGGGTGACCTCAAACTCTTTCTACAGTTGAGGATGACCTTGAACTCCTGGTCCTCCTGAGCTACTGCCTCTGTTCTGGGATTATAGTCATGAGCCACCATTGCAGGCTTATGTGGCAGGCCTTTTTGACAGGTAAGCACTCTATTGACTGAGCTAGATCCCACAGCCCTCTTGTCAGTTCTCATGGTACCAAAGACCCCTCCTCCCCTCCCTCCCAGTGCTGTGGAAACTGAAGCAGAACACAGAGAACACTGGGAGTTACCAACGAGGAAGCATGGGCCACACTGGTTTCAGCTCCTGCCTGCATAGTCAAGCTCACAAGTCTTCCAAGGGTCTCTTTGTCCTGTTTTTCCATCAAGGTCTCCTCTTTCCCATTTCTTTGGTGTCTTATCTCTCTCTTTCTTGCTCATTTCATAATCTCAACCAGCAACTGGACCGTCAAGGTGGAGGTGTTTCAATGACCAACTCTCTCTCCAAATTAGTCTTAGTCTGGCCACAGGTCCCAGAGGGTTTAGCTCCTTGTAAGACCAGTACTTATGGATCTGTAATCCAATCCCTCAGCCATTAGGAGTCCTGCAGAATACCAACCATCCTGGGCAACCTGTTCCCAGACAGTTTCCATCAGATCTCTGGGTCCTTACTAGAAGTTTCAACTGTCAAATGACCTGGTGACCTTTCCTCCCCTACTACTACGGCATGGAAATTATTTGCAAATCAGGCAAGGAGCTGGGCACTATTGTACCAGTCTGCAATCCTAGCATTGAGGAAGTTCAAGGCCAGTCTGAGCTCCATAGGACAGCACACGCCACCTAAGTCCTTGTCTCCACACAAACTAGCAAACTTTCACGTGCATCTTCTCTGGACAATTTAAAGAAGACTTGAAGCAAAGAAACACAACCTAAAACCACAGGTCAGGCAGATTCCCAGCAAAAGCCAACAGATTTCTATAACAGCCCAAAGGCCGGGGAGAGTGGAAAGGATATTCAAGTATAAAACACCAACACTTGCACAGTAGTTCCCACTAATTAAGAAAGATAGACACTGTTTGTTATAAACACCACCAGGTCTGGAACAAACCGGAGAGCTCACCACAGAGCGACACCAAGCAAACCCTTGAGAGTCAGAGTAGCTTCCCAACGCCGCCACCGCCAAGTCAC
The DNA here is from genome assembly GCF_017639785.1 of Mesocricetus auratus. Lineage (NCBI taxonomy): Eukaryota > Metazoa > Chordata > Mammalia > Rodentia > Cricetidae > Mesocricetus > Mesocricetus auratus. The sequence goes on from NW_024429180.1 coordinate 2,123,868, forward strand.
CAGCACAGCTGAGAAGAGAGCCTGCGTTTTGTCACGGGGCTCTTAATCCTCGTTATGGCACCTACATTTTAATCATTTGTTCTGAGCGTCTCCCTCAAACAATTAGCACTAATGAATGACCAGAATACCTTGGATCATATATGTCTAATTGCAGTCAAGAGCCCTTCTTGTCCGCATGGACATTTCAATTTACCTCTGGGGATAATGTTTGTTAATTGTGTTTCTTTATGTGGCAAGGGAAGAGAAAGGCTTCTTGGGCAAAAAGGAACCGAGCGTTCCCTCTTTCCCTTTGTTCCTGCAAGAAGCTAAAGTCACTTCAAGAGGCACTTAATCCCATCATCCGCGGTTACAATTGCCTTGCAGCATCAATCAAAAAGAATCTGAAGTAAAATGATGCAGCTATATTGTGTAATTAAAAGCAATTCAGGTAGTTATTACTGGGGCCCTTTAGAGGTCCAGATACTTAAAATGGCCCTGCAGGGATCCGAAACACCCAAGTGTTTTAAATTTGGTCAGCAACATCCTCTCCCTAGAAAGGGAAAAATATGCAAAGGGGGAGGAAGAAAAAAAAGGAAAAGAGATCAAAATCAAAACAAAAAGCCCACTGTATCTTCTTTATCTTCTTCTGTTGTGAACTGTAAAGCAAAAGAGGGAGAAAAAAATCAAAGGAAAAATACCCAGGACTCCCCACTACGAAATGAAACAAACTAGTCAGGGAAGGAAGAAAACAAAGAAAATTAATGTTTTCCAAATTAAACAGTCCCTATCTGCACCCAACTTTTGAACTTCAGAAAATAAAAATAAAAACGTGCTATGATGCAAGCTGAGTCTCTTCAACATGAACACAATTTACAGACTTGATATGTGAAACTGGAAATGTCCTCAAAATTCAAGCTTATTTAAAAAAAAATAGAGAAAAAAACTTTTGGTGTGTACATGCATAAATTTTTGGTGAGATGTTGGCGAGCACTTTTTTTTAATTTAGTATAGATTTCTAAACGGATTCAGGATATTTTTAAAAATAGATTATAAGTGCCTAAGCATTTGGGTTTCTCTTATAGTCAATGAGAATCACCATGTTGACAGAGGTAGAAAAAATGGATGTAAACCTCTGGCTGTAATGCTTGACTACAGTAACTTTAAGTTAAAATGTAACTCACCTCACCGGATGTGAGACAAGGTGTTGAAATCACCGTGTCTGTGTTGCAACAATTTACTCTTTTACATTTCAAAAACAGAGAAAGAATGCCAGAGAAAAATGCTAAGCTAGTGCCTTTATGCGCTGTTATTCAACAATGCAAAATTTTTCCAGAAAGACACCAGGGCAATCTCAACAGAAGGCATTCTGGAAGCAGAGGCCAGTCGCAAGGCCCCACTCCACATGGCTGGCACACAGTCCTGCGCCTCACAGAGGAACCAACAAACACATGTGTAGGTACAAATTAGCAGACATTATAATTATGGTCTGAAAATTACTACGTGTAAATTGCATGAGGGTCCAGTGTCAAGTGCACATTCAAATCAAGGCATGACTGTCTAGGAAGATGTTTAGATACAGAATCACCCCTCATTTTTCATATAAATTTTCCAGCAATTTCAGTGCCAAGTGAAGAGTGTGGAAAGCCAACACCCTTAGACGTTCAGTCTTTGGGGTAGGCATAGTGGCTCACCCCTTTAATCCCACCCTCTAGGCAGGCAGAGGCAGATGGATCTCTGAGTTCCAGGCCAGCACAGTCTACATAGTGAGTTCCAGGCCAGGCAGGTCCCTCTAGACCTGACCTTGAAAGGGAAAATAAAGTTCAGCCATACACAAACTAATGTAAGATAATAATAGAATGGACTGATTATGGTCCTATTTTCCATCTGCCTGCCCTGCTCTTTCTGGGTAGACGATAAACTGCACTGTTAGAGGCGCTATTTGTCCACCTGGTTTTGTGCTGAGAGTTTGTCCTGTGCCCAGTGCAAGCCCAATGGTTAGTCTGCAATCAGCCAGGCCTCGGGTGCCCTCTGAGATCAGAGTGGGGGCCTGATGCCAGCCGGTTGCTGTGTTTTTTACCACCCTTGTTTTCAAGCAGGCTGGTGAGGGACACACTTCTAGAAAAGTGGATGAGGGAAGAACTCTGGTGTCTCTCCCCTGACCCACACTTGCAGGGTAACTCGCCTCATGAGCAGACAGCAATAGGTGTTTCCACGCTACCGCGGTCCCAACCGCAGGACCCGCTCTGCGGTCTACATTTTCCCTATAGTTACTTTTGGGTCAAGAACTGTAGGTGTATTTCTCCCTTGGGAAAAGAATGTGAACTTTTAAGGAGACATTTTAGGAATACTTAAAACTGAGGGGGAACACACAGGGGCCCCCCATCAAGCTGGAGAGCCAGATGTGATAACTCAGCTCTAACTCCTGTGATCACAATCTGTCCCAAGCGGCCGACACCTCCAGGGGTAGTCTACAGGCAACCTGTCTTTACAAATAAAATAAATAAGTCTCAGTTTGAAAGTTATGGAGTCTACACGTGCACCTCCCCCTGACGAGTCTCCCCCTGAAGACAAGCAAGCCCAGCACACAGAATGCACAGTTCAGAGAGGAAAGGACCAAACAGAATCCACGCTACAGCAAAGAGGTCTACAGCCAGAGGCCGGACTAGAAACCTCTCTACACCTCAGACAGTGAATCCGCAGGGCTTGCCGAGTCTATCCAGTCTCGATCTACAGCGGGGAGGACTCTATCATGAGAACTGTGTTTGGCTGATTTGGTCGGATATGTTATTTTTGACAGGTCTCTTGGATGAAGTCTGGCTTTGAATTGCCTATGCAGATAAGGGTGACCTTGAATTTGGGGGGTCCTCCTGCCTCCTTCCTTTTCACAGACCAAGGCTCTGTCGAGGTTCACACGTTGCCGCTCCTCCCCAGCCAGGGAAATGAAAAAATTGTAATCAACAGTTCCGGGTCAGATGAAGCTCTATAGGGATTACCATATGTGCATGGGGACAGAACACTAGCCCTCCCAATCACGACCAGAACTCAGAACGAGATTTCAGTTCTAGACTGGAGAGATGGCCGGATGGTTAAGAGTTTTCAGTTTTGCCCTGTCGGGGATTCTTCAACGAGTACGGGTAACCCTCAGCCTCCTCTACAGCTTCTAGGAGTATACCAGCCAGTGTGCTCCTCAGACAGCAGGCAGGCTATGTCCTGTCCTGGATCGGCCAACACGTGCAAACAAGACTTCATGTTGTCTTTTCTCCCCCATATGCCTGCTTTTTTGTTTATTTGCTTTGTCTTGCTTTTTTGAGACAGGCTTGCTCTGTGTATACCTGGAACGCACTCTGTTGACCAGGATGTATGGATGGACTCTGTCTACAGAGGATGGCTTCAAACGCAAGAAATCTACCTGCCTCTGTGTCCCAAGTGCTAGGATTAAAAGCTTGTGCCACTACTGCCCAACCTATTCCTGCTTTTTAAACATTAATTTCACAAGGTGTGTGGTACATAGTATGGTTATTTGCTAACACAACCCCTTTGAAAGAACTGGGAGTTTTCAATGTCAGAACCAATGGATATAGAAAATTTTCACACAGTCTCATTTTTTAAAAATATCATTTGCTGATAACATTTTTCACCCCTTATTTCCCGAGTATTCAAGTGTTAAAAATAGAAGCAACCCTATATTGTAAGATTTTTAAGTTGGTGCTCTGGTATAGTGCCTACCCAGCATGCATGCTTAAGGCCCTGGGTTCTATCTGTAGCACACCCTCCGCCCTTAAAAAAATAAAAGTTTTAAGTTGGACATGATGGGATATTCCTATACTCCGGCACACTGTAGACTGAGTTCAAGGTTAAGTTGGGTTACAGAACAAGATCCTGTCTCAAAATACAAACGAGATAAACAACAACAACAAAAATGTCATAAATTCTGAGACTATGTCTCTCCATTCTGGGTGATGGTGGCACATGCCTTTAATTCCAGCAGAGGACAGCCTGGTCTACAGAGTGAGTTCCAGAGCCCAGTGGCCAATGCCTTTAATCCCAGAACTCGGGAGGCAAAGGCAGGTGGATCTAGGACAGCCTCCAAAGCCACAGAGAAACACTGACTCGAAAAACAAAACAAAACAAAACAAAAAAAACAGAGTGAGTTCCAGGACAGCCAGGACTGCATAGAGAAACCCTGTCATGAAAAACAAAACAACAAAAAAGTCAAATCTATCTTCCTCAGAGTTAAATGTATTTGTTTTAATTTTATTTGTGGGCCAGGCATGCAATGTATACCTTTTATCCTATCACTCAGAAGGCAGAGGCAGGGGCTAAAGAGATGGCTCAGTGGTTAAGCACACATACTGCTCTCCCTGAGACCTGAGTTCAATTCCCAGCACCCACATCGGGTGGCTTACACTGCCTGCAACCCCAGCTCCAGGGGGATCTCACAGTTCTGATCTCTGTGGGCACCTGCATCATGTGTACATAACCCCCAAGTACACATAATTAAAATAATAAAATTAAATTTGCTTTCAAGGTTTACATACTGTTCTAGGCCAGCCAGGGTGACCTAGTAAGATCCTGTCTCAACAAACAATATATCTGTATGTCTCTGTGTGTGTGTGTGTGTGTGTGTGTATGTGTCCGTGTCTGTGTCTCTCTCACTCTGTGTATGTATGTGTGTATCTCTGGTGCCTGTGTGTCTCTGTGTATGCATGTATCTCCCTCTGTGTATCTCTGTGTGTCTCTCTCTTTGTCGCTGTGTGTGTGTGTGTGTGTGTGTGTGTGTGTTCGTGTCTGTGTTTCTCTCACTCTGTGTATGTGTGTGTGTGTCTCTGGTATGCCTGTGTGTCTCTGTGTATATCTCCTCTGTGTCTATCTCTGTGTGTCTCTCTCTTTGCCGCTGTGTGTGTGTGTGTGTGTGTGTGTGTGTGTGTGTGTGTATCAAAGAACAGCATTCAGAAGTTGCTTTTCTCCTTCCAACATGTTAAATGCCAGAGATCGAACCCTAGCAGGCACCTTCCCCACTGCTCATGGCTGGATAGCCAACAGCTGAGGGCCCAGGGCAGACGGCTTGGTGCTCGGCCTCTGTCCCCAATTATCTGTTTTTTTCTTATCACATAAATTCACTGAGCCCCATGCGAGCAGCTCCAGTCATCCACAGATTGAAACGGAGCAATTCCGAAGTCAACTTCTAATATCTAAGCTTCTGCTCTTGGTTGTTTCTGTGTCTTAAGTACGGTAAGGAACCGGTCGAGTCCCTTGAACTCTGCCGAGTTTGTTCCCGCTGACAAGTTTATCAGCATTAAGCTTGTGTTTGGTTGTGTTCAGGTTTGTTGACTGACTGAATGACGGTGCTTCTTATGAATTATAGGGACAATCTCTCTCTGCAACAGCAAGGAAACCCTTACATTCTCCTTGTAACGTGTCACAACCAAAGTCTGCACAAGAGACTACAACACAAAATGCACACACAAACACACAAGCATGTTTTGATCAATACAAAGACACCGTAAGGAAACTACCCCAGGAATAACTCAGTCAATTTACACGATTGATTTGTTCTGAGGGGCCTTCCGTTTACTCCATCCCTGATTGAGCTGTTACATGAATCATGAAGGTTTAACTATTAGGATAAAGTGGGATATTTCAATCAGGGAATACCCTTGATGGTTTAATTAAAGAATTTTTGCATCTCACTCACACAGCACCGCTCCTTAAGTACTGAATGGCATTTATTTAAAATGTCCCAAAGGCAATTAAGCCCTTGATTAACAATAAAAATTTCTTCCTTAACTTCACTCTCAATTACCATGAAGCTCGTTTTTTTTTTCATTGCCTGACATGGTACTCGATGGATTCAACTTGCATATAAATCCACAGAAGCCACACACACCACACACACACACACACCACAAACCAAAAAAAAAAAAACCTTAACAAAACTTAAATAGTGTCAATATACACAGAAACCCTTTCAAAAAGTAAGACTTGGCTGGGATACAGCTTGTGTCCGCCAGCGGTCTTCGACTTAAAACCTGGCCACATACTAACTGGGATGACCGCTCTGGGTTAGGGAGGACCAGGGACTTGAACACCATTCTTACTGAGAGATTGGGGTTCTTTTTGAGCTCGTGGGCGGGGTGGAAGGGAATGATAACAAGTAATATCCTTGCCCATGCAGCGCCTCAAAATCGGTGCCACGGAAGAAGGAGGACTCTTGCGCCTCGCTCTAGAGGAGGTTAAGGGGAAAGCAAAAGAAATGGACCAAGAGAAGGTTCTGGAAAGCAGTCGGCCTGGGGCTGGGGGTGGCTCAGACACAGGCTATGATTGGACATGATCCTGGGTATGTGAGAATCAGGCAACTGCTACCTGGACTACTGGGCTAGTCCTGGAGCTCAGGGTGGAGCGCCGCCAGCTTGGGGTAGCGGAGGCCTGGTTCCCATCTCTAGCACAGTTCATACACACACAAATAACAAGGCCTGGTATGGAGAAGACATCCCCCTCCCCCAGTCCTGACCCCATGTGTGGGTCTGGAACACACGGTTAACACAGGACCGGGCAGGGCCAAGCCCCTTGCCACACCTGGAGAGGGCAGCTTCCACGGGGAGGGAGAGTGCAGAGCCAGTAGGACCCACCTGCACTGGAGGTGGTCTCCACTGCGCCCCCTCCATCCTCTCCAGAGCTGAACTGCTGGGGGGCCAGCTATGCATAAATCGAGGCTTCTGTGTGAGCTCTTACCAGTTCCAAGATGGTATCCGTGCATATACACCAACATCTAAAAGGAAAGGGATCCCAAAAAGGGTCTTGCCGTTAACTTTAATATGAGCCCTTTTGTTATTTAGTATTTGATTGACTAAACAGTGACAACCCGGGAAAGCACCTTGGACATCAGATAGTTAACACAGGATCAAACAACCATCCCCCGCCTCTCCCCCCATCCCCCCACATACAGACCCTAGGATAGAAGGGGCTTACAGGGCAAGGCAGGGAAGGAGTTTCAGAACCCCACCCCCCCCAGCCCCACCCCAGAGGCGGTGGCTGTGAATTCCGCCTTGGGGGGTGAAGAACAAATTCGTGAGACAGTGTGGCTGCCGCAGGGTGAGGAACCCAGGTGGGGCCCATCACTCTCATCTCAATTAGCACCTCAAGTCCTTTCTCCGCAAATGTTGCTCGCACCTCTGAGACCTCTCTGTTTATTTCCTGCACGTGGGGAATTCCCAGGTATAAACACCAGTTGTTTAGCAAAACAGTGGCGCCCAGGGTCCTCGCCTTTTCTAACCAGGAAAGTCCCTTCTCCAGTTATCTCATGATAAGATCTGTCTGCGCGCTTTTCAAACCATCTTAGAAATGCACGAAGCCTAAGAAATTATTCTATCCCCAAACAGACGGTCTTCCTTCCAAGAGGCCCTTTAAGACGACAATTACATTGAAAAAGATACACAATTAGATGGCATTCTATATTAACTACCGTTTACTTAGGTACCTTACAGTATACTGGGGCAGTGTGTTAAAGTGGCCGGTACCTTCGCTTATAATAAAGCAAACAAACCTAAATTCCCAATGGTAGTTTCTCAGGCGTGCGCCACTGCCCCTGGCTTTTTATTTGTTCGTTCAATATAACAGTGCGGAAGAAGGAATGACGGCTTCTTCTACTCACAGATCTCATGTAGAGGAATTGGTAAGTGTGGGATGTCTGTGAAGATGGCTACACTTTAGGAATAAAATTGATAGTAGGTCATTTTGAAATCAAATACCCGTCATCTGTCATTTAGAAAGAACTCTTCATTTGAAGGCTCAAGATGGCTCAGCATGTAAACACATTTGTCACCAAGCCCGACAACTTCAGTTCAACCTGAGACCCACATGATAGAACCCAAATCTCCAGATTTTCCTCCCAGCTCACACACACACACACACATACATACATACATACATACATACATACATACATACACAGACACACACACAGAGACATACACACACAGACACACACACAGAGACATACACACACAGACACACACACATAGACACACAGACACACAGACACACACAGACACACACACAGAGACACACACACAGACACACACATACAGACATACACACAGACATACACACAGACACACACACAGAGACACACACACAGACACACACATACAGACATACACACAGACACACACAGAGACACACACAGAGACACACACAGAGAGACACACACAGACACACACACACAGACACACACACAGATATACACATACACACAGACACATACGCACATACACACACAGACACACACACAGACACACACATACATGCATACATACATACATACATACACAGACACACACACAGAGACATACACACACAGACACATAGACACACAGACACACAGACACACACATAGACACACACAGACACACACACAGACACACACATACAGACATACACACAGACACACATATACAGACATACACACAGACACACACACAGAGACACACACACAGACACACACATACAGACATACACACAGACACACACAGAGACACACACAGAGACACACACAGACACACACACAGACACACACACAGATATACACATACACACAGACACATACACACACAGACACACACACACAGAGACACACACATACATGCATACACAGACATACACATACACACATAGACACACACAGACATACACACACATACATACACAGACACACACACACACACACATACACAGTCCTTTACTTGGATTACCTCAATCTTTACAACAATCCTATGAAGCTGGTCCTATTATTGTTTCCCGGTGTTTACATGGAAAGACTGCTAACTGTATTCTATAATCTAAATTTCCTAACAGGAAGCTGCAATATTCCATATTTGATAGTTGTCCCCTGGCACTGAACACACCAAAACACCAATGCTTTCACTTGCACTGTCCAGAAAAACTCGAGGAACCCATTTAATAAAACAAAAACAAACAAAAATGGCTGTGGCAACAAGCTTCTGTAATCCCAGCGACCCTGCATCAGGACCAGCAGCATCTGGAGTCTGTAGGCTAGCCTGGAGAGCCTGCATCAACAAGGTAGAAGCCAGACTCCCAAAAGTTGTCTTTTGACCACCACACATTGCATGCATTGTGCATGAATGCCTACACATGTGTGTGTGCATGTGTGTCTCCCTCTCTGTGAGTGTGTATCTTTAACACAAAACATAAAAAAAAAGGTTCAGGCAAAATCTACAGAGCAAAAAGTGACTACTTGTAACAGTTCAGAACAAAGCTTGGAAAACTTTTATCTTAAAGGACCAAACAGGAGATATTTCATTCTTTTAGGATCTGAAAGAAAAGTCTGGGTGTTTACAGAGAGCTGCCTTAAACAAGAGAGGAAGGATACAGATGTCCACCAATTTTTGGGGGGGGGGGTTTTCGAGACAGGGTTTCTCTGTATTGTTTTGGAGCCTGTCCTGGAACTCACTCGGTAGACCAGGCTGGTCTCGAACTCACAGTGATCGGCCTGTCTCTGCCTCCCGAGTGCTGGGATTAAAGGCGTGCGCCACCAACGCCCGGCCCACCAATTTTTTTTATATATGGAGTTAAGAAGTAAAATTGGGTGCAATCTTTTTTTGTCATATCCTATAAGAAAAATGTGAGAATCTACTATAGGGCTTAATAGGGGTTCAACGATAATGTGCCCATTAAGTCATTCACCTGGACAAACCATTCCTAGTGCAGGTTGTGTAGGAACCGGTGGTGGGTGTACATGGCTGGAGAATGTCTCAGTTGGCCAAACACTGGTCTAGCGTGTACAAAGCCCTGGGCTCCGTCACTACACCATAGACAAGAAACAAATAGTTAAAAACCTGAATTAGAATATCTGTCTCCAGGTTTAGCCAGAGTCAACTGTGTACATCCTAGAGTCCCATTTCAGAAAGAGGGATGTAGGGGACGGGGAGGCCCCAGCCATGCTCATAGCAACAGAGCCAAAGGTTCAGCATGGAGGCCTTGGGAAGCCTAGGCCAAAGCGTGAGTCCCATCACTACCTTGTGAGTAACAGGGTTACAGCCCCCACCCACTCTCTCCATCAGGCTGGGAGGTGGGAGGGGACTGCTCTCCCATTCCGAGTTTCTCTCACTTTCCTTCTTCTTCCCATCCTAATGTCAATACATTTCTTTCGGGGGCAAGTTCTAAGGGATCAGTTTTGTGTTTCTAAGTATAGCACATATTTCATCCTTTTTTAAAACACAAAACCCAGAAACAGTCTTTTGTGGGCTCCCTGCTCTTTGTGTGATGGCAGGGAGGGGAGGGGAGAGGGGAAAGGTGAGGAGGAGGCTGCTGGAGCACAAAGGTCCAGGCTTGCATTTGACTACAGAAATGCAGAGCCCAGGAGCAGGGCAAGAGAAACGAATCCAAAACCCCCGCAAACACACGAGCTTGTTTTCCCTTTTAATAGATTAAGGATGATAGCGTCTTCATGCTCACTCAGATGGAACAAGAAAAGAGTTTAACCTCTCTGCCTCATCCCCTTTCGAGTGTGAGCAACATTAAAAAAAACCCTACTGCCTTGAAAACACCCATTATCATTCTCTCCTTCCCTTTAGGAGCCGAGACAACATCTGGTGAAGGACTCAGGGTTATGTTGTAGTCCAGAATAGTTACAGGGAAGCAATGGCAGAGGCCCGGAACCAGAACTCAGGGCGGAAGTTCAGTTTCCCCTCCTTCCTGGGATAACAGACCTAACAGGGACAGTCCCCCCTCCCCCCTTCCCCCTCCTGCCACCGAGGATGAAAGTCCAGCATCCAGCAGCAAGCTGACTCCAACGGCTAGGGGTGAAGACAGGCACAGGTCTTTTACATGCGTGCAAAGGAGCTACAGCTTTTGAGGGAAAGAACCATGTTTTCCAAATTAGCCCACTGGTAGCTGAGTGAACATTCATGATGAAGTGGGGTCCCCCCCCCCCATGACTAACGGTGCCTTCAGAACTAGTTAGACACCATGCAGAACACACACAGACACACACACATATATATGTGTATATATATGTATACACACACATATACATATACACACACAGATACACACATATACACATGTATGTATACACACATATATACATACACACATATATATACACACACATACACACATATACACACACACACATACATACATATATATATGTAGCAAATAAAAGCAAGGAAAACTGGATAAGGACAGGTGGGTGTAGTAAAAGCCAAAGAACTTTGAGTGATCAAATCACAAAAAAAAGAGAGGTGGTTTCCCACCCAGGCTCGGCAACTTTCCTTCTACAGGGACGGTTTCTCTCTACAACATGAAATCTACTCCTTTCTGTGATAGGGTCACTTTTCCAGCAACTATAATTTCTTACTGGTTTTCTCTTCTCTGGTTACCCGTATAGCATAATATATCATTGCCGCTGTAGGATCTTAACATCAATACAAAGGACTGGGAGAGTAGGTAAAAGTGGACAAGCTTGAGGACCTGAGTTCAAATCCACAGGAACCCACATTAAAAAAACAGCCATGGGCCGGGCGTTGGTGGCACACGCCTTTAATCCCAGCACTTGGGAGGCAGAGGCAGGCGTATCTCTGTGAGTTCGAGGCCAGCCTGGTCTACAAGAGCTAGTTCCAGGACAGCCTCCAAAATAATACAGAGAAACCCTGTCTCGAAAAACCAAAACAACAACAACAACAGCAACAAAAATCAGGTGGGGACAGGTGGATTCTGGGAGTCCTATAATAAGATGGGATGTGGGACCAGGAAAATCCCCAGAACCTCATGGGCCAGCTAGCCTAATGTGAACAGCCGAGAATAAGAGTCTTCTCTCTACTAGGGCAGTAAGATACACCCAAGGCTGTCTTCTGACTTGTATTGTTGAACATACACACACACACACACACACACACACACACACACACACACAAATGTGAGGCCCTGAGTTCCAAAGTCTATAGTCTACTAGGCTGGCAGAATCTGTGAGTTTGAAGCCAGCCTGGTCTTATCTACACAGTGAGTTTCAGGGCTATGCAGTGAGAGCCTGGCTCAAGAAACAAAAAACAAACAAACAAACAAAAAAAAGGAATGGTGATCCCAGTGCTGGGAAGTCAGGATCTGAAGGTTCCCTGGCTCTTTGGCCAGCCAGTCCAGCGTCACTGGTGAGTTACAGGCCAAGGAAAAGACTCTGTCACAAAGACACCAGTTAATGACTGCGGAAGACAGGGAAGGTTGTCTTCCGGTCTCTGCAGGAATACGTATGCACACAAAACTCTGTTCATACAAACCAAAACAAAACAAACAGAAGTCCTGCGCTGCAGACGCACCTGTACTTCGAAAGCTGTCATACCTCAACCTCCAAAGCAGAGGGGGTAAAGGGACAGATCTCACTAAGCAACTCAAACCCAAGTCGTGGGGTGCTCCAGCAGGACAGGAGCAGTGTGGTCCTCCACCCTCTGTCCTCGGCTGGACACACAGAGGTAGAAAGGGCAGCGTAGGCCGCTTTTTGGGGGTCTCTCTCCATTAGCACCGAGGAGTCTGTGGTCATCTACGGTCCATGTTTGGGATGCGTCCCGAGACCCGTTCTGCCCAACGTGACCCCAATTGCGTCCTCTACGCACCCACCATCAAGGTGCCTCCTCTTTCGCCACCGTAGTCAGGTCAGTTGCCTGTGTTTTTCCGTACTTCCCGTGACGTCATCAGGAAGTCTGGCGTCCATGCTTTGACCGCAGCCTTCCCCTTTAGTCATCCCCTGTGCTTTGTCTCGGTAAGGAGTTAAAAAAAAAAAAAACGGTTTCCAAGTCCCCCCACCCCCACCCCAGTGCTGAAGATCAAGTCCAGAGTCCTATAAACACTAAGCAAGTGCTCTGCCACTGAGCCACGTCTCCACTGAGCCGTCTCCACTGAGCCACGTCTCCGGCCTCCTTGTTTTATTTTGAGATACAGGCTTGCTAGAAAGCCCAGGTCGGGGCTGGAGAGATGGCTCAGGGGTTAAGAGCACTGCTTGCTCTTCCAGAGGTCCTGAGTTCAAATTCCAGCAACCACATGGTGGCTCACAACCATCTATAAAGAAATCTGGTTCCCTCTTCTGGCATGCAGACATACATGCAAGCAGAATACTGTGTCATAATAAATAAATAATTTAAAAAAAAAAAGAGCACTGACTGCTCTTCCAAAGGTCCTGAGTTTAATTCCCAGCAACCACATGATGGCTCACAGCCATCTGTAATGAGACCTGGTGCCCTCTTCTGACATGCAGACAGAACAGTGTGTGTGTGTGTGTGTGTGTGTGTGTGTGTGTGTGTGTGTACATAATAAATAAATCTTTAAAAAAAGAAAGCCCAGCCTTGGACTTGAGATGTCGCTGAGGCTGACTTTGAACCTCTGATCCCCCTGCCTGTACCTCATGAAAGCTAGGATAACCCAGCACACCTCCTCTATCATCACATTTTCTCATCACATTTGCTCATCACATTTGCTTATTTAAGCTCATGATACGATGTGTGCACATGTGCCGTGGTGTCTGTAGAGAGGTCAAAAGACAACCTAGGGTATCGGTCCTGACACCTTGCTTGAAACAGGGTCTCCTTATTGTTCTCTGCCGCCTATGTCACCGTGCTGGCGGCATCTCTGTCTCCCATCCAGCCATAAGATAGGATAATAGATGCATGCTGCTTCGATGTCCCATTTTATGTGCATCCTGGGGAATTCAAACTCATATTGAACATTTGCTATATAGCAAGGACATTACTCACTGAGACATCCCCAGCCCTATCCTCAGCTTTTAGAAAAGTCTTTGTTGGATCTGTATTACTTTCCCTGACCCATATGTACGTCTTCCAAAGCCTCACTTATTTTTCTTTAAGAGTGCAACTAAGCCGGGGGTTGGTGTCGCACACCTTTAATCACAGCACTCGGGAGGCAGAGGCATGCGGATCTCTGTGAGTTCAAGGCCAGCCTGGTCTACCGAGCAGCCTCCAAAACAATGCAGAGAAACCCTGTCTCAAAAAAAATAAAAAAATAAAAAGAGTGCAACTATCCAGTATCCGGCCAATAACAATGAAAATATTACAAAAGTCAAGGCTGCCTCCCTCAGCCCCCTGTTGTGTAAAGGAACTCTGGGAAAGGAGTTTTGCCTTTTGGGTTTTTTGTTTGTTTTTTGTTTTGTTTTGTTTTTTGCCTACTGGTAGCCTCCTGAGACCTGTGGTCTCTGTAACCCTTAGGAATCATCTTGGTCTGTTGTGCTGAGGCTGCTTGTATACCTATATCTCACCACATTGGTGAGATGCGACCGGGCTTAACCACATCTGTCCTGAGGGAGCTGACAGGAGACTTGTTAGAAACACCCGTCTTGGCTGTCCCAAAGGGACACCTTCCTGAGGACCCATTCATTAGCCTCCTGCAGAACCTTCCACAACCGCAGCATGGCCCACCTGGTTTTTTACCTCAGTGACAGTCACATTTCAGAAGATGAACACTGGAAAGACATCGACTCAGGGCAGTGACGTCCTAGAGCCCAGCCCAGAAGCCACCTCTCAATGCTCCTTGGGATCTGGCTCTGGTGGTTAAGTACTACTTATAAAGTCAGGTGGTGGCTGTGGCGCACACCTTTTATTCCAGCACTCAGGAGGCAGAGGAAGGCAGAGGCAGGCGGATAGCTGTGAGTTCGAGGCCAGACTGGTCTACAGAGCAAGTTCCAGGACAGGCTCCAAAACAATACAGAGAAACCCCATCTCAAAAAACCTAAATAAGTAACACACACACACACACACACACACACACACACACACATAAATATAGACAAGCTCCAATAGTCCCCCTCCACTTGCAGCAGGTCCAATGATAATACTAATCAACTAGGCCAATGCTGAGAGCAACAGAGGTGACTTGTGGCAATAATACATGCACTGAACACCTGACATGACCCGAAAGCTGAGAGCTGGCCCTCCCTTCTTCCTAATGTTATCAACAGAAGAAACACTTTGCTAACTGACAGAGAAACAAGAATTGATTTTTCTTTCTGGCTTTTTTAAAAACAGGGTCTCATGTAGCCCAGGCTGAACATCAAACTGACTATGTTTTAACCTCTGATCCCACCTTCTGCCTCCTGAAGGCTAGGTTGGTACAGGCAGGCGTGTCCCACCACAAGCACTTGGTGTTTGGATGACCCTGGGGACAGAATCCAGGGCCTTGTGTGTGTTAGACAAGCACTGACCTACATCACCAGCCCTAAGGAGTCTTCCCAGATGACCGCAGAGTGCCTCACCAACCAGCTAAAGGCTGTCACACACTTTCCCTGCTCCCCTTAGGAGAGCGAAGTGCAACAGCGTCCGTGTCCTCCTGCCTTCCCCTCTTTATGTTCACCTCTGAAGCTCCCGTCAAAGCCAGCTGACACACAGTCCCCAAACAGCTCCGTGAGTCCAGAGGCACACACAGTTCAGTGGCCAGGGGAAACAGACACGCAGAGAACACACCAATGACAACCACCACCCACCAATCCTGGTGGGTTCCCCTTCCCCCATCCCTTAACCAATACCCAAACAGGTGGCTAACAAAATGGCCTGGTCCACAAGGGTGTGGAAGAAAAGCTTCCTAGCTGACATATATAAGCAGAGGTCTTTGGGCTAAGATCCCACATACATTGTCTCCATATAAACAGCTGACTACATTTGTTGGTCAGCAACAATGTGTCGAGCATATCATAGCACACAAAGACACCTCTCCTGGCTTTAGAATTCACACTTAGAATTAGAATTCTAAGACAAAAGAGCCTACATCACTCTTCCCTGTGCGGCTGCTCGTTGTTCACGAAGGCAGCCTTTCATCCTGCCTTACGGGGAGAAGGCACTTGGGCGGCCCCTTGTATTCTGCTTTCCCTGGCTCTGTTACTGAGGCTTGGGTAGTGCTTCCAGAATAGGACTGTTCAAAGCAGACAGAACAAGTGTTTCTAAACAGATTAGGAACTGCTCTGTTTACCTTCTGTGATAAAAAGGGCTTGATTTAGATGGACTGACTGAGCTTTGGAGGCTACCCCTCCCAAAACTCAGGGGAAGACACACAGTGGGACCATGGGACCCTGTAATCTTAGCACTAACTATGGAAAGACACGCAGTAGAGCCTATAAATGCCAGCACTAATATGGAAAGTCACACAGTGGGGCGACCTGTAATGCTAACAACACTAATATCCCCCCCAAATAGAACTGACATGTGCCGTTCCCCGGGCGATGTGTTCGGGGATAGGAGAACAATTTTCTCAGCTGGGCATGATGGCGCATGTCCATAATCTCAGCACTCAGGAGTCTGAGACAGAAGATTGCCAGGAGTTCCAGGCCAGCCTGGGCTACAGAGTGAGACTGCCTCAAAAATCAAAAGAAGAAAAGAGAAGAGGGAAGGGGAGAATTTATTCCGTTTCCCACTTGGTTTCAGAGATAAGTGACCAGAGGAACCTAATGCTCCAATCTTAAGGAAAGTCCTTCCACGTGTCCCTCCTTTGTCTGAAGAATACCTGCCCTCCTGGAAAAAGTCTGAATCATGCTCAATTGGATGGGCGTTCTTTCTTCTCAACAATTACCATGCTGGTTTCTTGAAAACGGCAGTATTCCGCAACAGGCAGTATTCCCCAACGGGGTGGAGGGTGGAGGTCAATGTACAAGAGGAAA
Source organism: Mesocricetus auratus (assembly GCF_017639785.1). Lineage (NCBI taxonomy): Eukaryota > Metazoa > Chordata > Mammalia > Rodentia > Cricetidae > Mesocricetus > Mesocricetus auratus. Next base: position 2,140,513 of record NW_024429180.1, read on the forward strand.
CACTTAAAAAAAAATCTGGGTTGCCGCTTTAAAAAAAATATCTGGGTTGCCGCTCAGTGATAGAGCACTGTGCCTAAACAGTGTGAGGTCCTAGGTTTGATCCCTGGACTTCAAAACAAAAAGTCTGCAACTATGTTTCAAAGCAGCAATGGAATGGAAGCCAACAGGTTCTCTGGTCTTCCTTCGAGGGAGGAACTTCCCACAGGAACGAAGCTCTGACACTCTTACAGGCTTAGAACACTGGGGGGGGGGGCACAGAAAAAGCACCAAAATTGGGTAACATACATGTCTCTTGGAGTGATTGATGGAAACTAGAATGTTAGTAACTGATGCCCTAGGGAAACAGAGAGGACTTGGGAAGGGTGCGAGGGGATGCGTGTACTGTGGGCCAGAACACATTAGGGACTGAACCCTCTTATCCAGCCTCAACTGCTGGCTCTTTTTCCAGGCAAAGAAAAACAAGGGACCACCTGAATCCCTGCTACAACACTTCAATGTTTCTGTGGTCTCGCCAGCATCCTGTATTGAGAAGTTTACCAGTCACAGCACTTTCCTTAACACCCCAAGAACTAAGAAGCACCAGGACTGAGGCCAAAGACAGGCTACACTCTGGCATGCAGACTCCAAGCTTAGGTAAGTGACTGCTAAAAACAGAGAAGTTCCTGCTGATTTACAACTACCATCCTACATGTGAGTGAAAAAGCAACTATGTTGACACCAAAACAATGATGGGAATTTGTCATAAAGTCAGCCCTTACAAACAATATTTAAAAAGTCAATGAGCTTATCTTTTGTTTTCTCATGCAGAAACACCACCAAAAAAAAAAAAAGTCAATCAACAAGAAGTCAAATATCATACAACACTAAGTTGTTCCGAGTTGCAATTGGCTAGCAAGCTTTTAGAAGGATTGTAGCAATTATCGTGCCAAACACACTCTGAAATTATTTTTTTAAAATCTCACCCTAACTTAACCTAAAACATGTTGGTGTATAAGTCCATGAAAAAGCAACCCAAGCTACTTACAACTTCAGGTGGCAAATAATGGCCCCCCCTCTCTACAGACACAAACTACCCTCTTAAATTCAGACTGTTATTAACCTGTTGCTCCATGCGCATGTGCGGTGCCTGGATTAACCTCACAGAAGGCACCAGCCCTAAAAACAGATTCAGGGTATCCAGGGAGTAAGCTGAAAATGAAGGGGGATTCATGCACCACCACAATGCCTCCCTTGGGGGCCCGTTCCGGTCCATCAGAACCGAAATCTAACTTTTCAAAGCACCAAAGTGTATGGCTACTAAACAGACTTTGCATTTGCAATAAATAAACACACACTTTCCCCAAACCAGCTCTTAAAATACAATAGGTGTGACTGAGTTTTAGCACTAAGCACTTTATCCCCACCCCACCCCACCCCCCTTGACCTACCTCCAGATCAAAACAACCAAAGTTAACATTCCCCCACTGGCTCTTTTCTTCCGAATGGCCCTTCCTCTCTCTTGACAGACTCTCAACAAACACACAAAAAAGTTGGTAAATAAAAGAAAACAAATGATTGTAGGATAGGGTTTCCTACCTGACCCTGGCCATGCCCAGCCAGGTCCAGCGTCCTCACAACAGACAGTAGTGAAAGCTCACACTTTCCCATTCTTGCTTTTGTTTCCCAGATTCTCCCCCAGAAACTTACCCAAACTGTGGGTCTCTCTCTGGGCCTGAGGCTGGTCCAAAAAAAAAAAGACAAAGCACCAACTTATCACTGATGTGTCTTTCCTTGTTTTACAAGATTTTTGTTTCTGCCTCCAGGCTAGGAGCACCTTCCTAAATAAATTAGGGTCCTAGATAGCAGTCATGTTGAAAGCCCAGCCTCTAGCCTGTCAAGGATTAGAATGCTGTGTCCCACACAGTCCTCTTCATCTTAGCCAAGTAAGCCCCAATAATGCTGGCACTCAGCAGGGCGTGCCCTGAACTTTAAGCCTCGGCAGCAGCCGAGAGGAGACCATTACACATTTGCTGAAATTATCTGTTGCACCAAGCAAGAGGGAGAATTAATCAAAGCTCCCTCGTAGAGTTAACACAATGCTTGATTGAGCCCCCCACTCCAGCCACTTTTTAAATAGGACCCTGGTGGAGAGGGATCCTGACAACACAACCTAGTAAGGAACACAGGAGCACTTGCTCAAGTTTTTTTTTCTTTTATGACCCATTAAGAACGATTTTGAAGGTTGTTCCTGAACATGAAGAGTTCAGTGTGTTGGGACATCATGAACTTAAAAAAAAAGTTTTCTTTGACCTTTTACATCCTTGATGACCTTTGGGCCATGTTTGTGACTTCGGACAGTCAGTTCAAGCTCAACACACCCCCCTCCAAAACAAGAGTCAAGCAAGACTGTCGTGATGAAATCCCCAGAGCCACACTCGTGAATGCAGACAGGCACTAGTTTCTTAAACCAGAAAGCCTGGCCAAGCCATCCTTTTTGGAATTTTCTCCAAATCCTGGCTGCCTATGGTAAGAGTAACTCCACAGCCGGAGTCATTTTCCTGGAAGTGTCTGTTGATTCCATGCTTTGAATTAATATTGAAGAGTAAATTTTACCATAGGAGATAAACAAACAGATTTGTAACTAAAGACTTGAAAAGCAAAGGGGAAGGAGGGGAGGGGATGAAGGGAGCCAAGGGCTGAGCCTAAAATGTAGTATTTTTTATTGACTTCTTAGAAACCAAATAACCTGGCATATTATTGTGAGCATTCTACAGCAGACATTCAGCCCCATTGTACTACTCTGAGCGGAATAAAGGGGAACCCTACTGTTTGAAACCCAGCGGAACATCCCCACAACAGGACACAACTGTTCCCTCATGCATGAATGGGACAGAGATGAAAGGAGAGATGGGCTTCTGAGGTACAGAAAAAACAAAGACAACAAAAGTACTGACCGAGAGGGAATGACACAAATCACTGCAGCAAAGAGGGCCAGAGAAAGGAGCTAGACAGTGACGAGGACAGCTAAGTGACACGGAGGAGAACTGAAAAATCTACACAAGCGTCTTTTCTCTCCACCCTTCACGGGGGGAAAAACAATTAAATGCCGGTACGTCTGTCATTAAAAACAAAAACACCCAAAGCCTAGAACCGTCCTTCTGCTCACACAAACATCTAGTTCTACGTTTGGCAGAGAAATTTCAACGTCTAGTGACAATTCACAAGATACGTTGTATGCGGTAGCAGAGCCCAGAGGCTAAGAGATGTGAAAATCATTCATACACATGGATGGGAATGTGGATTCAAGGGTCATGAGGAAACTCAACTCTATTTTCTTCTTTCCTCACATTATAATAAGATATTGGATATAAATTTGGGGTTGGGACTTATCTAGAAATAGCTTCAAACGTTTGGGCTCTAAGTTTCTTTACTTTCAATCCCAGATGCCAAGATATTGTTGGTAAACACTGCAGAAGAATGAAGGCATTTGTGGTACTCTAGGGTGGATGCAGTCATGGGGTTGTCCTGAGAATAATTGCTTTTTGATGTTTGCTTTTCTTAAACTGAGGCATGCCTGTCCACCCTTTACTGACATTGAGCCTTGCTAACAAAATAGTTGGAGAGAAAAAAAAAAACTGTCACCCCATATATTAAAATCCACTGGATGGTTTTTCACTCCGTTAGTCCATCAGCATGGGAAAGCCACACCGTGTTTTAAACCTCACTCCTAAGCATTATTCCTAGTTTGAAAGATGTGCAGTCTCACACAAGACCCAAGAAGCAGTTATTGACCCTGTCAGAACACCTGATTAATGGATAAACGCTGTAATTGATTAGCAGAGAAGTGTGAATTAAAACGGAGCATGGCATCAATAACCAGCCTCCAACAAGGGTATTTGACTGAAAATGTAAAACAAGAGCCTGCGGCTCAATCTCATCAAAGGCATGCTTTTCTTAAACCCAAAGGAAGCAGGGGAAGGAAGCTGCTCTCTCCGTGTCCTGGGTCTCTGTGGTTCTTTAATCCTTCCCCTAGGGAGGGGTACTGTGGAAGCTACCAGCACACAGTATGGGAGCTCGGCCACCACCTTCAAACAGCAAGCAGAACAGAACAGGACAGTTGAAGATTCCCACTGAGGAAGCTGACTCAGGCCAGTTTGTGGCCAGCCTGGACTATCCTTCGAGACTCTCTCTAAATTAAAAGTCAAACAAATTCCTGGAGAGACAGACAGGAAGCAGGGCTCATGGGAATACTGCCTCCATCTGCATACAGAAGTGTTAGTTCCATTCATTCACTCTCTGTCTCAATTAGTGTCTGGTTTAGACAGGTTATCGTTCTGGGATGGAATGCAAAGATGACTAAGTATTTTTCTTTATTTTTTGTTTCGTTTTGCTATTTGAGACAGGGTCTCTCTACATATCCCTGACTGTCCTGGAACTCACTAGGTAGACCAGGTTGGATTCAAACTCAAGAGCCTCCGGAGAGCTGAGATTAAAGGCATGAGTCAATACACTGGGCAAATAAGTCTTATGGTAACTATGCAGACCCACTCCTCTTACTATCCAGAAATAGTGTGTAACCTTAAGTAAAAATAAAATTAAAGAAGCCGGGGAGTTGGCTCAACTGGTAGCATGCTTCAGGAACAAACCCAAGAACCAGAGTTTACACGCCCAAGCATCCATATGAAAAGCTAGATGCAGCCGTTAGGGTTGGCGCACACCGCACGCCTTTAATCCCAGCACATGGGAGGCAGAGGCAAGCAGATCTCTGTTGAGTTGGAGGCCTACAGAGTGAGTTGAAGGACAGCCAGGGCTGTTGCACAAAGAAACCCCCCCTTGAAAAATAAGCAAACAAAAGCTGGGTGAGGTAGTAGAAGCCACTTTGTCCTGCAGAATCAGTGAGTTCCACCTTCAGTAAGTGACCCTGTCTCAAAAACTAAGTTGGCTAGCAATTAAGGAAGACATCTTGTTAGGATACAGCACAAGGGGGTCATGGGGGGGGCATGGCGGAGGATTCCATGGCAGGAGAATCTCTAGGTACCAGAAACAGTAGAACACCAGAACTCAGGGGCAGGGGGACCCCAGAACTTGGGGGGAGCTCTAAACAGATGCTGTGTTCTCAGATGGTTCTCAGCCACGGAAGCAGAACTAAGTCAGTGCAAGGAAAAGAAAAAAGGGAGCTGGACTAACTTGGACCCCGTAAGGAGATGAACGCTGCCCACAAAAGGCAAGCGGAAGTGTGATGAGAGAAAACTCAAAGGTTGCCCAACGTCTAGCTTGGGGAAAAGAATGGAAACTTTCCGCCATTGAAGCCATGAACCCGTACAAAGAGCAAACAACGAGACTGAGTTCGTATCTGTAAGACGTTATTGATAGAGAAACAGCGTTGTGAACAAATAAACGGCAAATAAATGAGACAGCAAGATGGCTCACTGGTAAGAGTGTAGGGACGCAGACATTTTATTAACTCCGCCCTTTGATGACCAGGCACGCCCAGTGACGCGGCTATGCGTCGCGGGACTCAGTGCGCATGTACACCATCCCCTTAATAAGCCACCTTCAACCCCCCCTCTCTCTCCCTCCCTCCCTCCCTCCCTCCCTCCCTCCCTCCCTCCCTCCCTCCCTCCCTCTCCCTCCCTCCCTCCCTCCCTCCCTCCCTCCCTCCCTCCCTCCCTCCCTCCCTCCCTCCCTCCCTCCCTCCCTCCCTCTCTCTCTCTCTCTCTCTCTCTCTCTCTCTCTCTCTCTCTCTCTCCTGCATAGGTTGGTTCCCTCTCACCCCCCTTTCCTTCCCTGTCTACCAATGAAACTCCACATGGGATCATTGAGTCACGGTTTGTGTCTCGTTGTTGGGTAAACCTAGACATTTTAACAGCAAAGAGCACTCATCACCAACCCTGATGAGCTCAAGTTCATGGCACAGAGAACAAACTTCTCCAAACTGTCCTCTGACCTATACACACACACACTCAAACAAACAAATAAATAAATGAAAGTATCTAAAAAGCAATCAACCATGCTATCACACACACCATAAATCCTAGCGCTTGGTTTGACAGAGGCAGGACAGTCTCTGTTAGTCTTGGCCGCCAAAATAAAAATAAAGAGTGGGCAAAGAATGTATTCACAGTTCAGGTCACAGTGATCACAAAGGCAAAAAAAAAAAAAATACAACTCCTATTAGAGATGAACAGAGGAAACATAGAGAGTTCTAACCACCAGGAAACCCATGGGAACCAGACATGTGTGAAAAACTTAAAAAGAAGAGAGAAATGTGTTTGCTTAAAGTTACCGCCAGGCACACGGTGGCGCTCCCCTACAATCTTAAGCCCTTAGGAAGGTGAGACAGAGGGTTAGTCACAAGCATGAGGAGATACTGTCTGTGATGGACCTAATATTGACCTTTGTTCTAGCCTGCTTTTCCGTTGCTGTGATAAAGACGACCAAAAGCAAATCAGGGAAGGGAGGGGTATTCCTTCAGCTTAATACTTCTGGGTCACAGGGTTCACCACTGAAAGAAGTCGGGGCAGGAACCCAAGTCAGAACTGAAGCAGAAACCCCGGAGGAACGCTGCTTGTGCTCAGGGACACCTGCCCAGAGAATATGACACCTCTGGTAGTGTGCTGCACCCTCCCACGCTGGGAGAACCCTCCAAAAAAGCAGGAGCCTCATGGCCTCAGTTTCTCCAAAGCACGCAAGTGTTCTAGGACGGCGCCTTCATGCCCCTCCCAGGTGGAGTGATGGGAGTTCACACCTCAGACCATCCACGACCTCTGTGGAAAAACTTGCTTCTGCCACATGGGGCCTGTCCTCATCATTGTACAGTTTACTCAGGGAACCTTTCTTAACCCTCCCGAGTATACACTGTCTGATGCTCTAAATAAAGTTGGCTACTTCATGAGAGTTTAGTCCTAATCCCGCCTTGTTTTTTTAGAGCCCCCCCTCCCCTTCCAGGTCCAACCGCCTTTAGAGCGGTGATTCCAGTCATCAACCAAGTCGGTCTTCCCACAAACATGGCTACTGAATCTGGACGATGCTTCAGATTCTAGTGTCACAGTAACAATAAAAAAAAAATTAACCAGGAAAAGTGTCAACATGATAGGATCTAGAGTCTTCTACAAAAGACAAGGCTCTGGCTGGTCGGCTAGTCTAGGCTAATTGGTGACCTTCAAACCAATGAGACATTATGTGTCAAAATGAGGTAAACACTCGTTTTTGCTTTTTTAAAATGAATTTACTTTTATGTGTATGGCTGTTTTGCCTGAATGTATGTCTGTACACCATGTCCATGCCTGGGGCCCCACAGGGGCCAGAAAAGGCATCAGATCCCCTGAGACTAGAATTACAGACAACTGTGAGCTGCCCAGCGAGTTCTGGGAGCTGAACCTCTGGAAGAGTAGCCAGGGCTCTTAACCACTGAACCATCTCTCAGCGCAGATAGTGTGTGTTTCTGAGGATGTCATTGGAGTTATCCTATAGTCTCTCTACAGTGTTTCTGAGGAGGTCATTGGAGTTATCCTATGGCCTCTACACTCACACCTGTGTACACACACTTATTAATTCTAGAAAGCAGGAATTGTAGCTGCCCCAAGATAGAACATTATCTGAAAATAAGACATTAACTTGAGGGGCTGGAGGGAGACTCGGAGGATAAGAACACGTCCTGCTACACAGTGGTTCACACATCTGTAACTTCAGTTCCAGGACATCTGACAGTCCTCTGTCCCCTTCAGGCACCAGGCACACATGAGATACATGTACAGACATGCAGGTAAAACATGCCTACGTATAAAAAAAACTAAATAAACCCTTAGAATACACTAATTTGAAATGAAACCAGACAGAATCTTTAGAAAACATTCATTGGAAATGAAACAAGAAAGAAGTTTTAGAATTAAAAAAAAGTGAAATCACTGAAATTAATAAGGAAAAGAGTAGTTTCTGACAGGACCATAAAGAACCAAGGAAGTACAGAATGAACCAGTGTGTGTGCGCATGCATGTATACACATGTATGTGTGTATGTGTGTGCATGCATGTATGCACATTGTGTGTGTGTGCATGTATGTACATGTATGTGTGCATGCATGTATGCACATGTGTGTGTGCATGCATGTATGCACATGTATGTGTGTATGTGTGTGCATGCACAGGTGGGGGCATGCATGTATGCATTGTGTGTGTGCATGTATGTACATGTATGTGTGCATGCATGTATGCACATGTGTGTGTGCATGCATGTATGCACATGTATGTGTGTATGTGTGGGCATGCACAGGTGTGGGCATGCATGTATGCATTGTGTGTGTGTGTGTGTGTGTGTGTGTGTATAAGCGAGGCATACACATCATGGTACAGAGAGTCAGGGGATGGAAGCCATAAGGACTAGGAATGTCACCGAGAGCCATCACAGCCAGTGTTGGAGAGCAGCAGCAAGCACTGAGGACTAACACTGAATGGGAATGTATTGAAGCACGCCAATGAGCTGCATAAACAGTCCCAACCCAGCACCTAAATGAGGAGCTGTGAAGCTACTGAACACAGAACCCAGGCAGTAATTCTTCTCATGCAGCTAAACACTCCATCCCTATGCAGCAAAACAAACCGAAACTTAGCAGAGTATTTGCAAAGTGCTAAAAAAACAACCTGTGACCTTGAATTCTGAATAGGGGGCCAGGGGCTAGCGATGGAGTGCAGGTGGAGACTCCTTGGCAGGTGAGAGGTCCTGGATTCGAGCCCCAGAAAACACAGACTTAGGAAGTCAAAAGAGACTGTATGCTATTAAACTTACTGAATCAACAGTCAACATAGACAGACTCAAACTGAGCCACATGTAGTACATACCTGGTGAGGGTATAATATTATGAGTCAGAGGCCAGCCTGGGCTACCCGTGGACCTCTGTCTGCTGCATACATAAACCCCAGATACAGTCCCCAGTACCCCAGACACAATAAAAACAGAGAAAAATCCCTGTTCAAATCTACAACCCAGTCAACAGAAGTATGGGCACCTGTAAACCCCTAAGTTTCCCTAGCATTCTGATTCTGCCCTCAGGCCCCGGTGCTGCAGGCAGTTACTAGTTAGCTTCTCCATTCAGTTCTCATTCTTTTCCCCCAGAGCTTGCTGTCTGTCAATCTTTTATGGTAAAAACCCTAATGCGCAGATGTGTCGCGAACCTAGAAAGCAACAAGTACAGAACAGAAACCGGCAGGAACAGGACCTTAAAGCTGATGATGGGTCTGGGGAGACGGCTCAATGTGGAAAATGTTTGCTGCACATACATGAGCATCCTCTACCATGTAAAAGAGTGGGCATGACCCCTTGAGCCCGAAATGCTAGTACAGGGAGAAGAAGGTATGGTGGTGGTCCTGGGTGCTTTATGATCAGCTAGCTGTCCATCCAACCTACCTAAACAGTGAGCTTCTTTTCTTTTACATTTTTTGAGAAAGTGTCTCTCTGTGTAGACCCCCCTTTCCTGAAACTCACTCTGTAGACTAGACTAGCCTCGAACTCAGAGATCCACTTGCCTCTGCCTCCCAAGTGCTGTGATTAAAGACATGTGCCACCCTAGCACATAGTTTTTCTGCCTTAAAGAACAAAGAATTCGCACAGCAGCAAAATTGGAGATGGGATGCAGAGGAATGTTATCATGAGGAACACAGATTTTGTGGCAGGTGTGGCGACTCACGCCTGGGACCCCGACACTTGGAGGCTAGGGAAAGGCCAGCTTGAGCTACAGCAAGCAGCAAACAAGGTACCAAGCGTGACAATCTAAATTCCCTAGGACCCACATTACAGAAGGAGAAAACTAACTCCTCAACTTGTACTCTGACCTCCACACATACACCGCAGCACACGTGCTCACTGGCACACACAAAATAGCATGGTAGTTTATGCCTATAATCAAAGTGTTTGGAAGGTAGAAGCTGAAGGAACAGTTCTGGATGATTGTATCCAATCTGGATGAATGTATCCACTCTGGATGATTGTATCCACTCTGGATGACTGTATGCAGTCTGGATGATTGTATCCAGTCTAGATGATTGTATCCAGTCTAGATGATTGTATCCACTCTGGATGACTGTATGCAGTCTGGATGATTGTATCCAGTCTAGATGATTGTATCCACTCTGGATGATTGTATCCAGTCTAGATGACTGTATCCACTCTGGATGATTGTATGCAGTCTGGATGATTGTATCCAGTCTAGATGATTGTATCCAGTCTAGATGACTGTATGCAAGTCTGGATGATTGTATCCAGTCTAGATGACTGTATCCACTCTGGATGATTGTATGCAGTCTGGATGATTGTATCCAGTCTAGATGATTGTATCCAGTCTAGATGATTGTACACACTTTGGATGACTGTATCCAGTCTAGATGATTGTATCCACTCTGGATGATTGTATCCACTATGAATGTCCCTGTCTCAAAACAAAGAGAACCCCCAGGGCAGAGGATGAAGCCCAGGGATAGGACACATCTCTTCAGCACTGACAACAACAAACTAACAAAATCTTAAATGATCAATTTCATACATCCCCTATTGTGAGTGAAACTTATTGGGGAACATGTGCCAATTCAGTTGTGGTGGGGGTGCTGGTGAGATAGGAGGGAGGCAAAGGGCTAGGGGCCAGGGGTCAGAGGTCACATAAAACATTTGAAAGGACATTATGGGACTTGGGGAAAAGGGGGAGGTCTTGGCGAGCAACACTCCTTGGAACACCTCCCCATTGTATCTCTTCCTGACTAAAGGAAAACTAACAAATCCCCTCATTCCTTTACTTTGTTTTCCAAAGTCTCAATGACAAAGATCACTGACCACACACACACACAAAAAAAAAAAAACCCTACCATACAGTATAAATAATAACAGCTTTATTATTTCCCAGCTTCACTGGGGCAGAGAAAGGTAGCAGAAGGTCCAGAAAGAACAAATGTTCCGTGCAGCCTGTGACTGCCCAGTCCAGAATGCAACCCTGCTGCACCCTGCTGCGTGGCTCCGAGCCTCCAGAGGGGTGGAGGGAGATAGTCCAACCTCAAATCTCCTTAAAAGAAAACTGAAATAGGTAGGGGAATTCAGCCACTGAAACGGTGGCGGCCAACGTCTCTCCTCCACAGGACCCTTTGCCGTGTACAACCTCAGCCCTTAAGGCTGCTCGCATGCAGTTCCTTTTGAAATGAAAGAATCAACACAAAATAAAAACCCGACTTAAGGTTAAGAGGGGTGAGTGCTCTCTGGGAGCTAACAGCTTATCAGGGGCTACCGTCTTTCTAGTTTGCAGCCCTGGGTGACACTCAGGGCTTTTGCATCAGCTGGGCAACTGCTCCTCCTCTAAACCCCAGACCTCACCCTGTGGGTTTTTTTTTTCAAAGAAAGATAAATCTCCCTGAGAAAAAGGGAGTCCTTACAGGAGACCATAAAGGTCCATGGAGCATTCCCACAATGAGTATTTTTAGGCAGGCAGAAGGCAAGAAACTGACTTTACAAAAGTTTGTCATAACTTATTTTTCTCTTTTTGTGCTATATATATTTGATGTGAGGCCACATTGTAGCTTTTTCGGCTAGAGGCTTGGCCTTAATTACATCACTGCTTTTTTTTTTAAACCCCCAACTGTGGTTCGGTATGCATAGAATTCTGTCGGAGCTACTTTGAAGTCTATGGTTTTGTGTCTTTGCTCTCTTTCACCGTGCCATGACGACTGACTGTCATCTCACTCCCGTGGAACTCGGACTTTCTGTCTTCGTTTATCATCTCTGTTGCCGTGATAAACCATACCATGACCGAAAGCAACTCGGTTTATTTTAGATTAAAGATTACCACCCACCCTCTAGGGACTACACAGACCACCTTTCATATGCAGCTCAACACTGCCAGCCTAGGGATGGTACTGCCCACAGTGGACTGGCCCTTTTTCCTTTAATTAGACAATTACAACCCCCCCGCCAGACATGTCCACAGGCCAACTCAACGGAAGCAATCCCACAGCTCAAGGTTCCTCTCTCTGGGCATGCTAAGTTAGACACTGAAGCAAACTATGACACCCTCCCTGAACTCCTCCCCTTCCCCAGCTCCTAGGACTCATCACTCTGACTTCCACTACTATAAATTTGTCTGCCTTTGATATCTTATGCAAGCAGAGTCATGCGGTATTCACCCATTGCGTCACTGGGCATAATTCTCTCAACATCATCCATGTTGTAGCAGGGGCCACTGTTTCTGCCTTATTATGATTAGTCACTTAATGGCCAGTTCAGCCATCACTTTTGGGCTGTATGAGTTACACACCTAAGGACTTGGGGGTATTTTGAGTCCCTGTTTTTTAATTCCTCTCATCGTGTGCCTGGAAGGAGAGCCAGTTAGTCTGAGTTTGGTACCTTCACGTTTTACTCACATACAATGTTGTAAATGTGGCCAGCGTTCTAAACATAACGAGTGTTACACTGTTATAAACTAAACAAGTGTATGCTTTTAGTCTACTTGGTGTGGTAGCTGAGGTTCTGAAATGACTTAGTTAAGGGCCAGGTCAGCTTTCCCACCAAGGAGGAAGTGAAGACTCTGCTAAGGTCCCTACAAGGAAAGACCTGTGCCTACAGAACAGTGGTTTTCAACCTGTGGGTTGCGACCCCTTTGGGATAGAATGACCCTTTCACAGAGGTCACATATCAGACACCTGCATAACCAGATATGTACATTATGAGTTATAAAAGTAGTAAGATTACAGCTATGAAGTAGCAACAAAATAATTGTATGGTTGAGGGTCGTCACAACATGAGGAACTGTACTAAAAAGGGTCACAGCCTGAGTAAGGTTGAGAACCATTGTTATAGAAAGAAACATGTCTGGAGCTGAAGAGATGTCTCAGTAGTTGTGAACACTTTTTGGGATCCCAGTACACACTCAGGTACTCAAAGCCACCTGTAACTCCAGTTCCAGGACCCAATAATTTCTTCTGGCTTCTCTAACACACACACAGCAGCAGCAGCATCAGTAGTAGTACTAGTAGTAGTAGTAGTAGTAGTAGTAGTGGGGGGAGGGGTTAGAGAGATGGATCAGCAGTTATGAACACTGACTGTGCTGGGTGGTGCTGTCCCTGCACTTGAGAGGCAGAAGCAGGTGGATCTTTGTGAGTTTGAGGCTAGCCCAGTCTATATAGAGAGCAAGTTCCAGGACAGCCAGAGCTGTTACACAAAGAAACCCTGTCTCAAAAAAAAAAAAAAACAAAAAACAAACAAAAACACGGACTGCTCTTCCAGAGGGCCCTGTTTCAATTCCGAGAATCCACATGGTGGCTCACAACTGTCTGTAACTCCAGTTCCAGGGGACCTGACACCCTCACACAGGCACATATGCAGGCAGAACACCAATGCATGTAAATTTAAATAATTAATAATACAATGATACAATAAAACCTTTTTTGGTTTTGTTGTTGCTTTTCAAGACAGGGGTTCTCTGTGTATCCCTGGCTGTCCAGGAAACTCACTTGAGATCCACCTGCCTCTGCCTCCCAAGTGCTATGGTTAAAGTCATGTGCCACCACACCCAGAGTAATAAATCTTTTTAAAAGAGAAAAAAAAAGTGTGCCAGCAACAAAGGCTTAATATTATGGGCCAAAAAAAATGTTCCCCCATCTCTCTTCCTTTGAAGTTAATCTCACCAATTTAAACAAATATGTTGCTGCGAGGCTGAGTTTTAATACAGGACATGAAACTGGCCTTTCAGAGTTTGGACCTCGTTGAGCTCCTGACAACGACGCTATGACTGCATAACCTATCAACAAAGGGAATTCAGATGATAATAAATGGATATAATTGCTTCAATTAGTATCCAGATCCATGGACCATCATCATCATCAGGTTTCTAGGAAACCAATGAGCTGTTTCACAAGCCAGAGCAGGATTTTAGACATTCAGTGAATGCCCTCACAACTTAGTCACCAGACTTCCAACAAGACAAGGAACCTATCAAAGCAATATTGAAGACAAACAAGCAACCTTTCCCCCACGGGTCCAGAGAAGAGGAAAAACACATCTCCAGGCTTGAGGAAATGATTGACAATGCATATTCAGAGAAAAGATGGGAAAGCCATTAACACCACAAAGAAGCCTCTACTTTCTCTGAGGGCTGGGGAATTTACACAAGTGACAGGAACACAAACAGCCTCCACAGGTGCCCACCACCTGTGCACAGTAGTCACTTTCTCCAGAAGCCTCCACCACTGCAGGTGCAAGGCATGCATGCTTCTTCAGCCTGGAGTCTGCTTTACAAACAGAATCCACGCATACCACAGCTGCAAAGGTTTCCCAGTGCTGCTATATTTTTTGTTTTGTTTAGCAAAAGTAGAGAGTTTTCCAATCTCCAGATGGGAAAAGAGTAAGCCAAATTTTTCCTTCTACACTAAGCCCCACAGAAAGGTTTCTGAAAGGAAAAAATAAAATGCTTTGCGTAAGAGGTGGGCAAGCAGCTCGGTTAAGTGGCTCACACTGCCTGTCAATCCCAGCACTCGGGGCAGAGGCAGGTGGAACTCTGTGAGTTCGAGGCCAGCCTGGCTAGAAAGTGAGTTCTAAGACACTAGAGTTGTTACACAGAGAAACTCTGTCTCAAAAAACAACAACAACAAAAGGTGAATAAATAGGAGTCCAGGGAGATGGCTGGTGTGTAACGTCTTACTGTGCGGGCATGAAGGCCTGAGCACTCACATAAAAGTTTAAGCATAGCTGCCCATCTCCTTTGCTCCAGTGCTCGGGTTCCTCTTGTGAGCAAATACGGGGTGCGGGTGGGGGAGAGGCTAGCTGACCAGCCAGTCTAGCCAAAACTGTGAGCTCTAGGTTCAGCGAGAAACCCTGTCTCAAAAAAAAAAAAAAAACATAAGGTGGATAGATAGGATTGCAGAGATGGTTCAGCAGTTAAGAGCATGGACTGGGATTCCAGAGGATCTGGGTTCAATCCCCAGCACCTACAAGGCAGCTCACAGTTCTCTGTGACTCCAGTTCTGGGAAATCTGACAGATGTACACGCAGGTGAAACATCAATGCACATAAGACAAAAATGAAATCATTAAAAGCATAGAGAATGCAAGGGAAGAGGCTAATCTTCATGTAGTCAACCTCTGGCCTTCACATGTAACCACTCCAGGAAGTGTATCTAGACACATAGGTAACACAGAGTCATCCACCACCACACATTCTCTCTCTCTCTCTCTCTCTCTCTCTCTCTCTCTCTCTCTCTCTCTCTCTCTCTCTCTCTCTCTCTCTCTGTCTCTCTCTCTCTCTCTCACACACACACACATGCACACTTCTGAATTTATCTCCTAGGTAATTATAAGGACCTGTATATTGGGGCTGGAGAGATGGCTCAGAGGTTAAGAGCACTGCCTGCTCTTCCAGAGGTCCTGAGTTCAATTCCCAGCAACCAGATGGTGGCTCACAACCATCTGTAATGAGATCTGGTGCCCACTTCTGGCCTGCAGGGATACATGCAGGCAGAACACTGTATTCATAATAAATTAATAAATAAATAAATCTTTAAAAAAAAAAAAGAACCTGTATAGCCGGGCATGGGTGGCGCATACCTTTAATCCCAAAATCCCAGCACTCGGGAGGCAGAGGCCTGATCTCTGTGAGTTCGAGGCCAGCCTGGTCTACCGAGCGAGTTTCTGGACAGGTTCCAAAACAATAACAATACAGAGAAACCCTGACTCGAAAAACCAAAAAGAACCTGAATAATAAGCAAGAACTTCCTTATGCTTAGCTGTACATGAAAACACTAAATCACAGGTGAGAAGAGCAGGTGACATCATCATGCTAAGAGGTATCAGGCAGTGCGGTAAAGACAGCAGAAGGTGGGCACACAGGAAACACAGGAGGGAGAAAATGTGCATGGCAGCCCCCGCACTCCCCCCCCCAGATAAAAGCAGGAACCCGTGCTCATTGCTAGGATGAAATGATGAAGTGAGATATTATCTGTGTGCAGTGGTCTGGCACAGCAAGTGTGTGTGTGTGTGTGTGTGCGCGCGCGTGCGTGCGCGCATGTGTCATCCCATAAGAAATGGCTGCCCTGCCATGGTGTTGGTAAGGGTTATTGGAACCTCCTGAACAGGGATCCCCATCTGTCCCTGCACCTCTAACTGCACTACCCTGAGGTAACAAGGGTTGGGGCTCCTGGCTGTCCCATTATCTAGATCAAGCCAGTGTCAGCTTCCTCTGACCTAAGAATCTTAAAATTTAGAGAAAGTGCTACCTTTTTCATAACGCAGGTTAAGTTGTTTCTTTCTTTGCTTTTCAAGACAGGGTTTTTCTCGGAGACTGTCCTGAAACTCCCATCTATAGATCAGGCTGTCCTTGAACTCACAGAGATCCGCCTGACTCTGCCTCCCAAGAGCTAGGATTAAAGGCGTGCGCCACCACCGCCTGGAAATTTATTCTTGAGGCAAGGTCTTGCCATGTAGCCCTGGCTAGCCTGGAACTCATTATGTAGATCAATCTGACCTAGAATCTACCTCTGGTTTTTGAGTACTGGCATGAACCACTACGCTATTTATAACTGTTCGTGTGTGTGCACGCGCGCGCACGTGTGTCTGTGTGTGTGTGTGTCTGTGTGTGTGTGTCTGTGTGTGTGTGTCTGTATGTGTGTGTTTAGGGGTGGTTTTGGTTTTTGTTTTGAGACCAGCCTTTAGCATGTAGCCCTAGCTAGCTGCAACCAGCCAGATGGACCACTCTGGCCTGCCTCTGCCTCCCAAGTGAGCCACTATTTCGGAGCTTTTTTTATCTTAAGACAAGATCTCACTCAATTGTCCAGCCTGACCTTGAATTCACCCTAGAGCCCAAAGCAGGAGTGGGTCCTCCTGCCTCACTCTTCCAAAAGCTAGAGTTACAGGCTTCTGCTTGCTACTGGGCCTCTGCATCATCCACAACAATTTGCAAGCTGCAACCATCAGTGTCTTTAAACATTCGAGTGTGAACAGCCCACAGAGTTTTCTAGACTTGAGGCACAAGAGCTGTGTCAGCTTTGAAACAGTGAAAGGCTGACATAAACCCCAGGCCAGTCATCACCTCCCTTTATTTTTGGGTCCCATGCCTAACTAAGGTGTTTACAAGTCAGTATTTATCACCTTCCTCGGAGATATTTTTACACCATCTTGTTGCTTTCCCGTGAAAGAGGAGACAAAGGAGAAGGCCCAGGCCTGTTCCTTTTGAGTGGCTGCAATTCAAGAGAGAAAACTGCAGTAGCATTTTTTGGTTTTTGGTTTTTGGTTTTTTTTTACAAACTGCAACATTTAAAATTTCTTCCATGTCAGTGGTAAAGGGGGAGGGGAAAGGCTTACTTCTGAAAATAACTCTCTTTCATAGAACATCAGGGTTAGTTTCTGAGTGGCACGTTTTAAAACATTTAATCAGTAATCTGAATGTATGTCAACACCTTCTGGTGGTGTGCTATGAAATAGGAACCTTGTCAACAGCAACAGAAAAAGGTGACACACTTGGGACCCAGAGCCTTTATGCCGACATGCAGTAATAATATAATTTTAAAATTTATCATCTGTTTAGCTGCAAGCAACAATTAATCTTTCTGACAATTTGTACAATGCTCTAAATAACACCTGGGAGGAGAAACCCCCACGCTCTAATTTTTACTTTCGTCATCTTCCCAGGGTTTTTAGCTACAGGCTGCCTACAAAGCCACACGCAATAAATTTCATGATTAGGATTAAAATGTTGGCAAAGAAAAAGAGAGGGAAAACAAACAAACAAAAAGATTTCCCGTGTCACTGACTGTCCCTTCTTGCCTCGGCTAATAACATTACTTAACAGGGGACTGTAAGCGGGAGCGTGTCCCTGGGGAAATACGAGCCTCGGAGGGTTCATTTCTGTCATGTCAAATGACATTCTATTCCCAAAGCATTTAACCTATGACTTCGTGTAACTACTTCTCGCTCGGATGTGACTCTGATGAGGCCCCAGAAATGTCACCAATCCCTCAACCGGCAAATCCATCAAGGCAATCAACAAGGGCCATCTAACCTGATGATTTCTAAAAGCACCAAAGGACACGCGTGATTCAAATGTCCGGGACCATGGGACGGCATGTATGTTGTAAGGATCTGTGTGCGTCATGTGTCCTGCGAGATTTCCTGAGATCTGGTTTTAGGCCACATTTGTGTGTGTGTGTGTGTGTGTGTGTGTGTGTGTGTGTGTGTGTGTGTGTGCCTGTCTGTCTGTCTGTCTGTCTGTCTATCTAGGTCAGAAGTCTATGTTGGGGGGGGGCTCTCTTCTGTCACTCTCTATCTTCTTTTTTTTGAGACAGGGTCCCTCACTGAGCCTGAAGCTTACCAACTGCGTTGGGCTGAGTGGCCAGAAAAATCACAAGAATCCTCCTGTGTCCACTTCCCCAGCCTCGAGGCTAAGGCACACACACCCCAGGGTCTGGCTTTTATGTGGATACTAAGGATTCACATCCATGCGGCCTGCGCCTTACTTACTCACCGAGTCATCTCTGCAGCCCCTATGTTAAACTTCTCCATCAGTTATCATACAATCAAATGCAGGTGCCATGTACTCCTGGTGACCCCCCCAACCCCTGCTGGCACGTCCTCCTACAGCGGCAGACGGGACAGCAACACACAAGAAGAAATCAGAGACAAATGGCATTCCCAGATAATATTAAACAGGTCAAACAAACAGCAACTCTAACAAGATGGCTACGGCTCAGTTGCTAGTGCGTGCTCTGCACCCATACCTTAAAGCCTTGGGTTCAATCCCCAGCAGCACCAACACTTGGGGTTTAGAGGCAACAGGATCAGAAGTTCAAAGTCATCTTCCGCTGTATAGCCTGAGTGGGCTACATGAAACCCTGTGCCAAAACTAACCAAACCAAAACAACCGAACAACAGCTATCCCCGTTGTCAGCTTCACAACTACCCATCTAAGATTCTAACACACCCACTTGAGAAATGAAACCAGAGGGCTGGGTAGCCACTGAAGGGACTCTCCTGGTTCCAACTGTATTCCCACGTTTTCTAATCACACACACACACACACACACACACACACACACACACTCAACATCAACTAAGACTCAAAAATAATAAAGAAGCCAACAGAACTTAAAAGGGAACCAGTTAGGTAGATCAGTACAAAGATGATCACCACCAAGCCAGAAAACCTGAATTCAGTCCCCAGGACATACATAGTGGCAAAAGAAAACTAACATCCACAAGCTGTCCTCTGACTTGCACAGGTATGCCAAGACATCCAAGTGCATTTGTGTATGTGTGTCAGAGAGAGAGAGAGAGAGAGAGACAGAGACAGAGACAGAGAAATAGTGAGCACATTTAAAAAATTAACGTAATTTATTTTTATTTTACTTTTTGGTAACTCTGGCTGGCCTGGAACTCACAGTGATCACCTGCCTCTGCCTCCTGAGTACTGGGATTAAAGGTGTGTGCTACCACTGGCCAGCCATAAATGTAATTTTTAAAGCGGTGTGTGTGTGTGTGTGTGTGTGTGTGTGTGTGTGTGTGTGTGTGTAATTTCAAAACAGACAAGAGCTTAGCAGAGAGGGGTTGAGAAGCCAGGGAAGGGGTGGTACCCTGGAGAGAAGGCTCAGCCAGTGAAGAAAAGGACCAGAATGGTACAAGTTAGATCCCTAGTGCTGGAGACATGCAGATGGGACCCCTGGGGTTCATTGGTCAGCCAGCCTAGCCTATCTGTGAGTCCCTCCCAGTGAAGTACTCTTAATCAAAAAACAATGGGGGTTGAGAGATGGTAGCTCTTGCAGAGGACCTGGAGTTTGATTCCTAGCAACCACACGGTGGCCTCACAACCATCTGTAACTCCAGGTCCAGGGGGATCCAGTGCCCACTTCTGGCCTCTTCTGGCCCCAGACACACAAGTGGAATGCAGACAGATGTGGAGGTAAAACACCCAATAAAATTAAACTGAAAACAAAACAAACAAACAAAAAACCAAGAAGGCTGTCTCCTGAAGAATAGCATTGAGGTTGGCCTCTGAACTCTACACCAGCGCAGGGGTATCCTCAGGAACATTACACACGTGCACGCGTGTGAGGGGAGGAAACAGAAGGAAGAGAAGTAGGGGAAACACAGATGTCCTTTGCTCACAGAGAGCTCCTCCTTTTCTCCCTCTCCTTTTTGGCTTGAGCCGTCCCTCCAGCCATTTTATTTTATTATTTTATTTTATATTTCGAGACAGAATCTCCCTATGTAGCCCTGGCTGTCTTGGAATTCACTATGTAGACTAGGCTGGCCTCAAACACACAATGATCTCTCTGTCTGTCTCTCTTTTATGAGACAGGGTTTCTCTGTGTAACAGCCCTGGCTGTCCTGGAACTCTGCTTGTAGACCAGGCTGGCCTCAAACTCACAGAGATCGTCATAGGTGCCTCTGCCTCCTGAATGCTGGGATTAAAGGCGTGCTCCGTTAGGCCGTGTGTGTGTGTGTGTGTGTGTGTGTGTGTGTGTGTGTGTGTGTGTGTGTGTGATGTGGCTGTAAATGCAGGTACCCTCAGAGGCTAGAAGAGAGTATAGGATACCCTGGAGTCAGAGTTACAGGCTACTATGAGCTGCCTGAACTGGGTGCTGCGAAGTCAACTCTAGTCCTACTGTAGAAGAGAGGTAGGCGCCGCTAACCACCGAGCCATCTCTCCAGTCTCAGGGTGGTTAGCTGCTGTTGTTTCTGACGCAGGGGCCTCGTGTAGCCCAGAGTAGCCAGGAACTCACTGTGTAGTTGAGGCTGACCATCAGGGTCTGATTCTCCTTCCTCTACAAGCTGGCTTCAAACTCCAGGCATCTTCCTGCCCCAGCCTCTGAGGGCTGAGATTGCAGCGGAGAGACACCACCGATACATATCAACTAGTATCTACACCCAGGGCCTGAGCCAGAGCTCCTCAGCTATCAGGGAAGCATCCCTGGTGCAAAAGAACCACTTCTAAGGAATGTGTGCCTTACAGCGGCTCCTCCCAAGATCTCAGAAAACACCTCCCAGATTGTGCTCCTTGGCTAATGAACGGCACACACCCCAACCCAGGGAAAGGCATGCTGCGTGAGGCTGGCTGGAAACCAAGCACTAAGACAGTCATTCGGAGCAAAGGCTCTGGTGGAGAGGCAGGTGCCTGATTGCCAGATGCCAACTTGCCCTATCACTCTATGGCCAGACACAGACACACTATGTCCCCCTGCGGTGTCTGTTGCACGGCCCAAAGCAGGCTGGCCGAAGGAACAGGAATGCTTTGGTTACGGCTGTACACATGCTCAAAGCTGACACACACAATGTGCTTTTACGTCCTGCTCTCCGTGTCCCAGGTTTCCATGCAGCCGGTCTGTCCGAATTCCTGTGTTGGTTTTTTTTGGAGGGTGGTGAGGGGACCTATGCTGGAGGGAGGAGGGAGTAGCCACCGATGTCATATGAGCTCAATCCTGGCGAAAGCCCTTGAAATGCCTCCTGAGGGAGGAGGGCTGCTGTCCTGATGGGAGCTTACACAGCCATAAACCAGGCATAGCTCCCTTCCAGTTACAGTTTATTACATTCACATTTCTTTTGTGCTGGCTGCTGGAGGGAACCTATTGTAAATTTGGGCAATTACAACTTTTGTCCCATCTGTCCCTCCCCTCCTCAGAACTGGAACATCAAAAGGTAGCCAGTTCAGTCTAGAGGTTGACTTTAGCTGTTAAACCCAACCTGAGACACACAGGTTGAAGTGGCAGGCTCCAACAGAAAGGGACTAAAATAAATCAGAAAGACGCCGACCTTGCCTTCTGAGAGTCTTAAGATAATCTTCCTTAAACCTCCTGTATGACATAGCCAAGCCAAAGCCTGGCTAGATGTTTCTGCATCCCAATGCCCAAATCCCTGCAGACAGAGACTGGGAGCCCCAAGTGCCGGGGTTTCCCTAGGCCCTGCCTCTGCTTAAAATAACAAGAGCACATCTGTGTAAACTAGAGCAGGTGAGAAGTCTGTTATGGAAGCAATGGACCAGGATCCTAGTGAAGGCCGCAGAGGATAAGTAGACCCCAGCTGGGAGGTTTGATGGACAGGTTGGAGCCTAGAGCATCTCTCTCCATGCGCCCACAAGCAAGAAAAACACCAGTGAACATATGTACACACTGCTGGTGGTTCCGAGGCTAAGAAGACACTGGGCAGGTCATTTCTATACCCTACAATTCTCTGCGGGCCCTCGTGGGTGGAGGCTGGACCAAACAAGAACAGATAGAAACTATTTCATAAGCACTTTTTTATAATATGGGCACATACTGCCCCTCAGCCCTCAAAATGTCAAAGACAGAGTGATCACATGACCTGTAAATCCTCCCCCCTCTTACTAAGAAAAGAGAAAATGCAGTATAAACAAAAATGATGCATTGGTCAGGTGGTGGTGGTGTACACCTTTAACCCCAGCACTCGGGAGGCAGAAGGCAGGCTGATCTCTGTGAGTTCAAAGCTAGTCTGGTCTACAGAGCAAGTTCCAGGACAGCCAGGGCTCAAAAAACCAAACAGCAAGCAAGCAAACAAACCAAAAACCATGATTCTAAGTGTTCAAAACAGTCATATTCGAGGTAGCCAAAAAGTGAAAGTAATCCAAATACCCATCGCTGGATGGATGGATGGATGGATGGATGGATGGATGGATGGATGGATGGACAAAATGAAGATGCTGTTCTTACAAGGGAACACCATAAAGAGGAGACAATTATAAAAATAGATGGCACTAGATTCAGTACACAGGTGACTTCCAAAGACATTACGGAAAGTGAAGGTTGAGAGATGGCTCATTGGGTCACAGCCCTTGATACATGAGCATGAGGACCTGAGCTCTATGTCTGGACCCCAGCAACCACGGGAAAAGGTGGGTACGGCTATACACATGTCCATTACTTGAAAACTATGGGCAGACAGAGGCAGGAGGATTGCTGAGCCTTGCTGACGACTAGCCTAGATCTAGATTTAGTAAGAGACCCCAACTCAAAAGAATAAGTTAGAGAATGATAGAGCCTCCTGAGGTCCTCCTCTGCCCTTAACATGCACATAGGTATGTGCATCCACATATACACATGTGAATGTAACGTGTGTGTGTGTGTGTGTGTGTGTGTGTACAAAGATTTTATGCTAAGTGGAAGAAGCCAGACCTGAAAGGCCTGGGCTACCAAAAGAAACAGAAACAACATAATATAGTCTCTAACCCCCTCATGTAGCCCAGGCTAGCCTCAAACTCCCTGTGTAGCTGGGGCTGGTTCCGAACATTGCATTCCCCTTGCCTCAACCTCAAAGTACTGGTATTATAGACATATGCCAGGTTGTCACACTAGTGCATTGGAGACAACAGAAAGGAAAGAACAAGTCCCTGCATGTGGCACTCGCTTTCCTGTCTCCTGGCTCTGAGTTTTCACCGTCTGGAACAAGCAGGACCTGAAGCACCCAGGCCTAGGAGCTCTGTGAAGCAGGGTTTCCAAGTCTTCAGGATCCTACCACGTCAGCCGTCATGTTGGCCAAGCAAGCACTGTGATGTTTCAACCCTGCATTGTGTATATCTGTTACAATGTAATATAGAGTTCCCGTCATGTTGGCCAAGCAAGTACTGTGATGTTTCAACCCTGCATTGTGTATATCTGTTACATTGTAATATAGAGTTGGAGACTTTTGTCTCTTTTCCTGCAGCCAGCAAACACCCACCCGGTGGCTGGGGAAGGAAGTTGCAATTTGCTTTTAAGGTATCTATAGTCTAATTAATTCTCCGGCTTCCCTATTGTAACATCAGGTGGTGGCAAGGTTACATTGAAACAAACACAAGCATGCAAGTATCAATTTATTTAAGATTAAAATTGGCCAAAGGGTGGCAATTCTATCTAGGTTATCTAATACGCCATCATAGGAAGGACTGTCTTTGGAGTCCTGTGATGCTGGGTTTTTTTTTTTTTAGTGTGACAGAACCTTGGTGAGTTTATCCCAAGGAGCTGAGGTGCCAGAAGATGGATGGCCACCAAAGCCGCCACAAGCCTGTGGCTTTGAATTCATTGTCACATACCCAAGAGTAGGGAAACGTGGCCAAGGAATGAGATGATTGAGCATAGGTTAATTAAGGAAACATGAGAAAGAACTTCCTGGAGTAAAGAGGGGCTCCGAAGAAGGAATACTGCCATGTTGCTGGGCCCAGCAGTCTTAAGGGCCTTGTAGAAATTAGGTAGAGATGAGGTCATGGCTTATTGGGAATGGCACAGGCCAAGCCAATTAAAAATCTACACAACCCAGTGTGTACTCCCCTAGTCCAATCAGAGGAGTGATCTAATGATCATGAGGGGTGCTCATTAGACTGTAAGTTCCTTAAAAGCAAATTGGGACTTCCTATCCCAGATACTTGGTGGATCCTTTCTGTGTGGCAGATCTAGGAAAAGAGAGAAAAATCTCCATCATTCCATATCACCGAGTATATCAGGCAATTCATGCAGTCAGAGCAGCGGCCACACTATCCACCATGAGCTGTACCATGACTGCCTAAGGCAAGCTTACCCGCTTGCTTCATCTTTCATTAAGGTAAAATAATTTCATTATTTCCATATGTATGAGTATTTTGCCTACATTATATCTGGACAGCACGTGAATGTAGGCTGGAAAAGGGTGTTGGATCCTCTGGGACTATAGATACAGAGAGCTGTGAGCCTCCACGTGGGTGCTGGGAACCGAACCTGGATCCTCTGCAAGCACAACCAGTGTGCTCAACTGCTGAGTCATCTCTCCAGCGGCTCATACAAAGGTATTTTTGAATGAAGCACTAAGGTTCCTTTGAATAATCCCCTACAGAGGGACTGGAAAGTTAGCTCAATGATTCAGAACACCCGTTTGCTCTTGCAGAGCACCTGAGTTCAATGCCCAGCACCCACATGGTGGCCAACAACCACCTGTAACTCCATGGGCACCTGGCACACATCCATCCATACGTGCACACAAAACATTTATATACTTTTCATATAAAAAAATCAACAACAGAGACATAACGGGAGAGTCATTTTGATCAGATCCCTCCCCCCCAAGAAAATTAGAGTTTCTATAGAACCAGTTTGTGCCTGAAAATTGGTCTATGCAGTTTACTTACAAGTCTAGGGCAACTTAAACACTCATTAAGAAACAGCCAGGGGGTAATACCTTTATTCCTCGAGGCAGAGGTGGAAGCCAGAGGCCAGCCTGGTTTGTGCAGTGATTTCCAGGCTAGTCAGGGCTCCCAATATAGTGAGGCCCTGTGTTTAAAAAGTAAACAAATCATGCCTTAGGTCACAAAAACAAGATACAGCCCCTTTAAACTCGAGTGTTACCAAACACCCCTGCCTATCAGCCACACGTATCTCAGGAGGGAGAGAGGCTAGAGGAGGCTACCATTTTGGGATTCTGGAGGGGCAGCAAGATCAGGTCAGCCACTCAAAGCAAGTGATCGGAGAGTTCATCAGGAGAGATAGTAGCTCTGAAAGTGCCTATTAACCCACGCCTTTCAGCACGTCCTCTCTAGTACCCTGCTGCCCCTAACCAAACAAAACCCTGTAGAGCAGCAGCCTTTGTTCAGGAAGAAGGTTGACAGCTACTTGCCCGGAATGGGTTTTTTTGTTGTTGTTGTTTGTTTGTTTGTTATTCAAATAACTTTTTCTCCCTGCCAAAAACGGAAAGGGGAAAATGACAGAAGTATGTGATTAATGATTTTTTTTAATAAAAGAGACCCTGTGTTGAATTGTAAAGTGGGGATTGAAAAGACACCCACTGGATTAAAAACCAGATTTTCATATGCAAGTCTGATATGAGTTCTTTCAAAAAAAAAACAGTTGCACTAGGGGAATCCAAATTAAGTGACAGGACTGTTTGTCTCAATATCCTGGAAGACTAGTCAGGAGGTTCTGGAGCATTCTCAAATCACTGGCATCTAGAACTGGACATTGAGCCCACCACATGGTGGTCAGGGTTAGTCACCGCACCCTTCCCTGCCTCACAAGCTGTGTGATATTAGGAAGAGTTCTAAAATACTTAAAGGCCCCATGCTACAGGTGGGAACACCGCTCACTGAGGGAAGGGCAGAAACACAGAAACAAAGGAAACGGGAGAGAAAGAGAGAAAACAAACTTTTTTTAATGCTCCCTTTAATCAGCTCTTAAAGCAAAGCCAGAAGCTGGGAAATATTCCCTGTACTCCTACTCCGTGGTTCTCACCCTTCCCAAAAGTTTCGGCCAGCCCCATAGTACATTGCTCTTGTGGTGGTGGTTGCTACTTTGTAACTGTAATTTTCCTACTGTTACGAATAGTAACGAAAGTATCAAGAGTTTTCCGATGGTCTTAGGCGACCCCTGTGAAAGGATCATTTAGCCTTCCCAGAGGGTAGTGACCCACAGATTGAGAACCACTGCTGTAAATAAATGGCCAAGAGAATTCTGGTAATTTAGGTGATCAGAACACCAAGAGGCTTGCCTGGTACCAACAGGCAATAGATTTAACAACAACAACAAAAAAGGTGGCGTCAAAGGACCAAAACTCAGGCCAGCATCCATTGCATAATAAGAGATGTGGGTAAAACTTTTCACTGGGGTTGGAGGAGGAGGAGTCTGGGGACAAACCGGAGAGATAAAATGCTACTTAACACAACAATGTGCATAGCATTTAGGCCACATGCAAATTCCCTCCACAGAGCTTTCCAATGGAATGCAATTTACTACTCGGAGGATGTAACCTTTTGAATCCAGAGAGCTAATTAATAAAACAGTCTAAAAAGAATGCAGAGTTAATCACCATCCTCCTCCTGGGCTATTTCGACTATGCTCTTTACCTCTCTCTGTTAAACAAAATCTCAGATGTTGTTGCAACATTCAAGGGTCCCCTACTACCTTTAACCAGAGGCAAGCTTGACAGTTAAGCTAAGAAGGCCGAAGGCTGCTCTTGGGGCCCTGCTCTGTGACCAGCAGGCATCTCAACTGTAAAAACGTGGAGCCAGGTCCCATTGCAATTATTCGAAAGTTGCAATCCCGGCGACGATCTTTACGAATCTCACTCTGGTTTGCTGATACTATTGGGCAAATGGAATTTGAACCATCAGACGAGTTTAGATGTTCCACTTGCTTTCTGACTTTTGTCTTCCCCTGAGCGTGTCTGAGCTAGATTAGTTTTTTGTGTGTCTCACTGATAACATGAGAGATGGGAGCTGGGTTAATTCCTTTAGGACAACCTGTTAATTATTCCCAGGAAATATCCAAACTGTCCTGCGTGCGGTGTACCTACAGTCACCCTCAGTTGTCTCCCATGCCCTCTTTGGAACCTACGTTCAAACTCAGAATAATCTAGATCCATGTTCGGTAACAAGACTTAAGATGTCAAAGGCACTTTTCAGAGACCTTGGTGTGGGAGCCTGTGTGAGTCTGACTCAGCCCTGAGCACCCCTTCCTAGAACCCCACATTACAGCCACCGTGTATCTTCTGAAGGAGGGAGCAATGATGCTCAGGGTAAGGTGGCTGACTCTATGGAGACTCCCTGAAAGCTCAGTGGGCAGACCCAGAAAGGGCGGGTCACCTGGACCCGAGAGAGTTCTAGAAAGGGCGGGTCACCTGGGCCTGAGACCTAGAAAGGGCGGGTCTCACCCAGGTTATCATGAATGATGGTGTTGAGCAATTGTGGAAAAGCAGTTCATCCTCCAAAATTCAACTGCCAAAACATCCACAAGAGTGTGGTGTAGCCCCTCAACAGCCTTTGCCTTTCTGACTTCACAAACTGCCTGGAAGGGCCTAACTGGCCAGGATGTGCATGCATCCCTTCCTCCTCTTCAGGCCACCACTTTCTCCTTCCTGGCTCCCTTGCTTTTCTTAAAGCAATGCCAAGTTTGTATACCAGGGCGGGGGGGGGGAGAGAACTAAAGAAAAGCCAAGTGAGTGTTGTCATTAGCAAATGCAAATATGCTAATTCAGATAAAAATATAATCCACCAAGTCCAACTTGTCATATGCAAAATAATTTTAATGACATATCTGAAAAGTGTCAGCGCGTTATGCTGCCAAGAAGGCAATGCATTTAAGGCAAGCTTACAAAGTATATGGAATCACACAGACTGTAATACCCTGTGACTATCTTAATTTTTAAAATTCAGTTTACAAATATATACCAATATTTTTCTCACTTTTAATCACTCCCCTACTGTTTCAGCATAAGAGTTAAAATAACCTAAACAGCGTCTTGAAACACACTCAGCAAGTCTGCTACATGGATCTGGGAAACGACAACAACCACCAAAAAAATTTTTTTGAAGAAAAACAATTGTTCAAAAATCATGTGAAATAGTGTGAGACATAGTTTCTAGGTTCTAGGGACTGATCATTTTTCCTGGGAATTTTTTTTTACTTTAAAGCAACTCTAAATGAAAACGCTTATAATTAAGGGGAAGACCGTCGCTTCAAACAGATTGGCTCTCTTTAACAAGCGTCTCTCCTAGCTACTCAGATATGCTATATTTCCTAATTATCACCTTTTAAGGGCCATCTGGGCCCATTCCTCCCCACCAGGGGGCAATTCCATTTGCATTGTTCCCGGGCTTAGTCATGATCAAGCAGTCTGGTGGTAAAGTTCATTAGAAATGAGAACAGACGCATTCAACCCAACACAGTAAACCAGGTATCGGATCCTCGGGTGCCCGCCGGAGAGATGAGAAACACGCCATCCGAGTTCCCACAGAACCAGCAAGTCTTCACGGCACATTTTTATCCAATTGCTTCAAGAAAACATTCAGCCTGGTCCCTGACCAGGTATGTAATAATGAAAACTTGATTAAGCCTCCTCACACGGCAAAAAAAAAAAAAAAAAGAAAAGAAAAAAATCTCAATTACGGCAACACAACTAGAGTCCCTTATGTCTTTCGGTTGAAAAGTCTATTAAAACCCCTTTAATGGTTTCCCTCATTTAGACCACCATTCACAAGCAGTATACTACTTCCTGTAGAGAACACACAAGAATTATCCTAATTGTTATTCTCTGCCAAGCGAATGCACATTGCCGGAAGAAGCGTGCGTGTAGGATGCTGACCGACTATGAGTTTCAAACAGATTCATCCCCCGTTGTCTTTTGGGCAGGGTCCCCTATCCCCACAGGTCCGAAAACTCTCGTGCTTTTGTGTGCCAAAGTTTACTCTCTGCCCACAGACGAGCAGGCCAGTGCTGGCCAGCGCCGGCAGCTGCTCCACCATAGAGCTCATTGTAAAAAAAAACAAAAAAACAAAACAAAACAAAAAAACTGCTAATTCAGGGCAGACCCGTGGAAGGTTCCCGCTTCCCTCCAAAGGTCTGACACATAAAACTCAGGAAATCGTTACCTGCCTGCCTCATCTTGCAGTTTCTGCGCCTGGCTTGCAAAGGCCATCTTAATCCTCGATGCCAGCCTCGGGAGATGGAGGAAGCTGGGCCCCCTGCTGAGTGCCACAGCCTCTTCAGCTACACCTTAGTCTTGCAAATGACGACAGCTGCAGAGGGGCCCTAATCTATGCAAGTCAGGTGTAGCCCCGGGCTCTCCACCAGTGACCCTTTGGAGCTATTAGGGCTGGCAAGTTAAGGAGTTACTGTTCCAAAAAGAACTATTCTTAGCCCCTCGTTAACCGAGGTCACTAATCTTTTAGGGGAACAACCGCTTCCCTCCTGTTTGTACCTTGATTCTCTCCCGGGCCCTTCAGAAATTCCTTGACTTGTGTCATCCTGACCCAGCTGGGAGTCAGTCGGTCGGCAGGAGCTCGTTCCCAACCGGCTCTACTCATTTGGTGCCATGTGGGTGGGGGAAAAATGGTTCTATGGAATGTTCGTCTATGCTTTAAAAACTTAGTCCTGGGGGCCCGAAAGAGGGCTCGGCAGAGGACCAGACTCTGTTCCCAGCACCCAACGTGACGGGAACTCCAATTTTAGGGGACCCATCTTCTGGCTCCCGACAGCACTAGGTACACAGATGCATATATGCAAAACACCCATCCACAAACAAAAATTGCATTTTGTTTTTATTTTTAAGATTATAATTCACAAATAAAAAATTCAAGTTTTTTTTATAGTTTAATCACAAGTGTGTGTGTTTTCTTTAAATTTTAATCTGTGTGTCGTTGTTTGCCTACATGAGGTCCTGTGAAAGACCACCCAGTGTTCTTAGCTGATCTAGGCCCCTTTTTAAAAGTTTTTGTTTGCACCAGGTGTTGGTGGTGCACGTCCTTAATCCCAGCACTCGGGAGGCAAAGGCAGGTGGATCTCTGTGAGTTCGAGGCCAGCCTGGTCTACAGAGCACGTTCCAGGACAGCCTCCAAAGCAGTGCAGAGAAACCCTGTCTCGAAAAGCCAAAAATAAAATAAAATAAAATAAAAAGTTTCTGTTTGCTTGTTTGTCTAAAGGTAAAATAAACCCTTACCCTAAAAATCTGCTCTACCAATGTTACTAACGGTTTCAGAAGAAAGCTGTCTACAGGTGTTCCTAAGATGTTCGCAACCTGTGGGTCTCAACCCCTTTTGGGAGTCACATATCAGATACCCTGCATATCAGATATACACTCATGATTTATAACAGTAGCAAAAATACTGTTAAGAAGTAGCAACGAAATAATTGTATGGTTGGAGGTGGGTCACCACAACATGAGGAACTTTACCAAAGGTCACAGCATTAGGAAGGTTGAGGACCACTTAGGACCTAAGAGTTAATGAACAAAAAATGAGCCAGAACCACTTAGTGGATGAATGTGTAGCAAACACCACACTACAGAAACTGAGCCAACAATAATTAACTCAAGCCTAAGTCCTTCTCAGTCTCTCAGGCCCTCTTTCTCTGAACGTGAAAAAAAGCAAATTTATCTACGGCCAAGGTTGGTGTCCCCCAAAGCTCTATGGAAGCATACCTCCAAGATGACTGCCCAGATAGAGACTGTGCCGGTCGCTAAGGTCATGAGCTGGGTCCGGTAACTGGACCTGGGTGGCTTGTTTGTGCAATCTCTACTTGTGTAGATTTCCAAGGCAGTTCAAGTGCTTTAAGAACTCAGAATTTGCCAGGCATTGGTGGTGCACACCTTTAGTCCCAGCGCTTAGGGAGACAGAGGCAGGTGAATCTCTGTGAGTTCGAGACCAGCCTGGTCTACAAGAGTTAGCTCCAGGACAGCCTTCAAAGCCACAGAGAAACCCTGTCTCGAAAAACAACAACAACAACAACAACAACAACAAAAAAAAACCCCTCAGAATTTAGCTAGGTGTGGTGGCAAGTACCTCTAATTCCCAGCAGAAGCAGGCAGATCTCTGTGAGTTCAGGGCCACCCTGGTCTACAGAGCAAGCTCCGGGACAGCCAGGGCTCTTAGAGAAACACCATCTCAGAAAATCAAAACACAAACAAAACCAAACCTGAGAACTTCCTCACTGTGGCAATGGAAGGAAGGTCTCCCCCAGCCCTTTCCTGGATGACCCTCATATGTAAAAAGGGAAGAAGGATAAAGAACCCTGAAGTCAGACATGACCTGACTCTTCTCATGTACTCTACGACAGCACTGATGCCATCCTAACCATGGAGATGTGGGAAAGCACTGTGTGCAAGGGGCTTGCCTTCTAGGGAATTGATACCTTCTCTTGTGTACGGGGAAGACCCCATTCTCCCCACCTGAAGGAATGGAGATTTGCCCTTAGGTTGCTATGAGTCATCTACGTGTTTCTACGGAGGCCACCGGAAACCCAGAATCTTTCTGTACAGTGAGAGTCTGTCATTTACCTGTCTTCCTTTGCTGCTCAATTTTAAGATACACTTGGGAAAATCTGGAAGTCACTGTGTAATTTTTGAAATAATAAATATTTTCAAACATTTGGGTTT
Organism: Mesocricetus auratus; assembly: GCF_017639785.1. Taxonomy (NCBI): domain Eukaryota; kingdom Metazoa; phylum Chordata; class Mammalia; order Rodentia; family Cricetidae; genus Mesocricetus; species Mesocricetus auratus. The sequence goes on from NW_024429180.1 coordinate 2,172,321, forward strand.
TTCTAAAGGATTATTTTAATTTTTCCCTTAGTTTTTGAAATCTATTTCGTAGTTTTCTGCCTTTTTTACTTTCAGAAAACACATAATAAGCTTTTTGGCCTTTTTCAATTCTTACAGAGCTGTTGAGTTTTTTTTATAAAGTCTAAAATTTGAAACACACATAAAAAAGACTGTAACTGTACCGGCAGCACCGGGCTATACTTCCATACCCATTACTTCTAGCAATTTCACAAGGAGTACATTTTCTTGAGTCGTGTGATGTTTTTAGCAACAAGACTCCCATGGACTTTAATGGAAGTCACACTGCTAAAACTCCATGCCCCACTTTGAAAATTTAAGAGTAATTGCTAAGTCCCCCTTAGAGGGTCATAGAAATATTAAAAACCAAAGTATTTTGCTAAGAACTCCAATTATGCCTGAAGGCTTACATCAGATTTTATAAAATGATTGGTCACATATATAATGTACTCTAATACCGTTTTATTGGCTGGCTGTTTTCTTCATAAAAGAAGGTCTTTGTGAAATGCTCTGAGCAGGGACACGCAATACAGTGAGCTTCAATTCCAGTGTTCATTTAAACCCATAGCTCCATCTTAAAGGAGTGGCAGGCATGAGGAAATAAATGGACTTGGGGACATTTTATCTTGTTATTTGTCATCTGCAAGGGGATCATTTAGTTCCCTGCATCCCCAGGCTGGTAGACTCTCAGAAATACATTAAACCGTGGAATATAACCAATCTGCCCTGGTAGAACAGTCTTCCTGAGAGTCCACCAGCCAGGAAGACTACATAGTCCTCTCCAGTGAGCCAGTGGTAGCCTTGGTCTGACAGTCCCCAACTTGGTAAAACCTTACTTCCTCTCCAGAAGCAAGGAGTTTCCATTAATTCAAAGGGAATCCAGTTTATCTGTTTTATTCATTTATTTTTCTTACTTTGTTTTCTTGAGACAGGGTTTCTCTGTATTGTTTTGGAGCCTGTCCTGGCACTCATTCAGTAGACCAGGCTGGCATCGAATTCACAGAGATCCTCCTGCCTCTGCCTTCCAAATGCTGGGATTAAAGGTGTGTACCTTCCCCCAACCCCCCTTTTAAAAGATTTTCAAACTGACAGAAGCTGCTAGGGCAGAAGGAAAATAAATAAGTAAAACTCCTACATACCCCAGATCCCGATCACTTATCACCCCTGTTGTTCACGCCTCCTGAGACAGTAAATATAAGCCTACCTCTTTTCTGTGGTGGTGGTGGTGGTTGTTGTTTGCTTCGTTTTTGAGACATGCAGCCCAGGCTAGCCTCCAATTCCCAAGATGACTTTGAACTTCTACTCCCCTCTCTCCTGCACTCCCCTGGAGCTCGGCTAACAGGTATGTGTATGTATTGGATGCCAGGCAAGCGCGCTAGCAGCTTAGGTCCTCAGCCACCCCCACTTCTTTCTGGAGGATTTTTGTGTAATAACCTAACTCCTGAAAAAAAAAAATCTTGAAATGTTATAGCTCTGGTCAAAAACGATCGCATAAGAAAACATGAAAACGCTCGGAAAAACTGGAACGACCTTTTCTCTTCCTTTCACAGGCTGGGAGAGAGCGGCGTACAGGATAAGGCACCGTCGACCTCACGAGCAAAGTCTCACGCCTCAACGGGCCACTTGCGCGCCCACGCCAAGGCTGAATGCCAATGGGGCGAAGCTTCCCCAGCCAGTAAGAGAACCCCCAAAAGGTCCTTTCTAAGAGCACAAATCGGCCGGGTGTTGGTGGCGCATGCCTTTAATCCCAGCACTCGGGAGGGAGAGGCAGGTGGATCTCTGTGAGTTAGAGACCAGCCTGCTGGAAAAAAAAACAAAAAGCACAAACTTAACCCTGAGTCTTGGCAGCCACTCAGTGCTTGTGCTAAAGAGCAGGAGGCAGTGGTCCCGAAGAACACACTCTGAACCTACCTGATGGATGGACCATTCCATGATGGAAGATCATTAGTTAAGTCAAGGTCTAGCTTTGGACCTAAGATGAACAAACTTTTCTTTTCTTTCTTTCTTACTTTCTTTTTTTTTTTTTTAATTAGTTTTTCGAGACAGAGTTTCTCTGTGGCTTCGGAGGCTGTCCTGGAACTCGCTCTTGTAGACCAGACTGGTCTCAAACTCACAGAGATCCGCCTGCCTCTGCCTCCTGAGTGCTGGGATTACAGGGTGTGTGCCACCAATGCCGGGCTAAATGTGCTTTTCTATAAGTGCTCACAAACCGAGCTTTTAGATTGGGCATGGCAGGTTTGGCCTATTTATAGAACAGTGTCTCTCAACGATCATGGAAGCCTTGTGTAAAGCTACCATGGATGGATGGATGGATGGATGGATGGATGGATGGATGGATGGGTGGGTGGGTGGGTGGGTGGGTGGGTGGGTGGGTGGGTGGATGGATGGACAACCACAGAGCTGAGGTTCAAACTACAGACAATGCCCACGGTGACAAGCTGTCTACCACTGAACCTCAACTTACCTTTTATAAAGTTGGTCCATCACATAGATTAAGTTCTTTGTCTTTTTAATAATTTATTTTTGTTATTTTATGTGCACAGGTGTTTTGCCTACATGTATGTCTGTGTGAGTGCCTGACCCCCTGGAATTCGAGTTAAAGACAGCTGTGAGCTGCCATGAGGGTGTTGGGAATTGAACCCCGGGTCCTCTGGAAAAGTAGCCAGTGCTCTTAACCTCTGAACCATCTCTCCAGGATTCAATTTTTTTTTCAATCTTACAGGACAGCTCTGCTATCCTCGACTTTCCTACTACATCACAGCCTTTAAACTGGAAGAGGAACCTAGGAAGTGGGGAAAAGTCTCAGGAAAGGGCTGTATCACTACAGCCAGGGAAAGCATCACCTCTTGCTAACTACCTATCATACCTCAGCCTTCCGGGTGCAGTAACTCCCAAGGTGGGACTGGGAATCTGCATTTCCAGCAGAGTCTAGGTCAGGTCCTGTTTTGCCTATGGACAGAACTGCCCATGCTCACACTCTGAGAACCAGTGCCGCTGAGGCCAAGGGTGAGAACATGTGTGTCATTTTGTGACTCTGAAGGAAGACAGTGTTTGCAAAGAACGCTGCCTCTTAGCTGTCCCTGTGGTACAGAGCAGGGAAGTTTGCCAAGTGCCCCCGTGAGAATTAGGAGGAAGTAAGCATGACTCCAGGGGGCAAGGATGAAGGAGAAGGGGACAGAAACATTGCAAAATCCTTTCCAAATAGTCTCCTCGCAGAGGGGGAAAAAAAAGTTAGTGGGCCAACTTTAAAACCTGTAGAAATGTCAGCTGTCTCGTCAGGCCAAATCATGAATGCAAAAGCATTCAACACAAACAGTAAAAAAAAAAATAGACTAAGTACCCTAAATTGTTACAATGACTGCCCCAGAAAATTAGGAAGCCACTTAGGGCTATTTAACGTATGCATACCAGACAACAAAACGGCACAGCTCTGAGATGCTGTTTCTCACACCAGGACCGAGTGGGAAAAAACATTTCCTGGGAGTGGAGTTTAATAATAAGTATCTGGAAATCAGAGACAGCTGTGGAATGTTCTGTGCAATGGCTGGAGGAGTCTACAGACGCGCTTGTCCCCCACTGCCTACCTCCCCACCTCTTGCCCATTTTGGGAAGAGGAGAAATATGGTCCACATAAAGTGGGCTACGGTTGCTCGTTACATGGCGTTTGGACAGATGTGTCATTTGCAGACATAATAGGTCTGAGCTTCGACGCCCCCCTGCACAATTAACTCAGATTGCCATCTGAGGAGCTGTAAGAACGAGTCACCGAGTCACCGGGAAGAGAAAGCAAGCCCCAGCACAGTGGCGCGTGAGTAACACTGGTAAACACAGACACTGAGCTGTCAAGCGAGGAGGACCTCAGCCGCAAACAGGCAAACTGCGAGTATCCCCCACCCCCACCCCCTACCCCACGCATTGTTGGAGAGGAAACCTAAGCTGAAGCACTTCTAGAGGGCCTCACAGTTCAGTTCTCTATTTAGAACTCATGTCCTGGAGAGTTTAATTAGCTATACCGTTTCAGCCAAAAGGCTCTCTACAAAAAAAAAATATATATTTATTTTATTTCATGTGTATGAGTGTTTCGCCTGCATGTTATCTATGCGCACCATGTGTGTGCAGTGCCTGCAGAGGCCAGAAGAGGGCGTCAGATGCCCTGGAAGCGGAGTTGGTTAGAGCCAGTTGCGGGTGGCGGAACCCAGGTCCTCTGTAAAAGCGGCCAAGTGACATTAACCACTAAAGCCATCTCCTCAGCCCCTCTTCTTCTTTTTTTTTTCTTTTGTCCTAATATTTTAAAGATTCGATTACATTGTGTGGGGAGCATATGTGCACGTGACTACAAGGGGTTCTTGGAGGCCAAAGGTGTCAGAGCTGGGGCTGGAGTTGCAGACAGTTGTGCCCCAAGGTCTGGGTGCTGGTGGCGGAAGTCTTCTGAAATAGCAGCCAGGGCTCTCTCTAGTCCCACCTTCCTCAAAAAAAAAAAAAAAAAAAAAAAGCTCTTTTCTAAGGAGCAAGATAGGAAAAATATAGACAAGTTCAAATATTTTGAAGAAGAAAAAAAAAGACAATTGCATAAATGCGATTTTTCTTTTTTTAATTAATAGGACCATTGTCTACACACAGGAAGCCATTCATGAATGCCTGGTAAAGTGAATGGGATACTGACAGTAATATCCTTTACTTTTTGCTTTGAAAGAGTTAACCTAAATTGAAATACCAGGAGAGAAGTATTTCACACCTGCTCTTACCACCTACTCTTTCTTTAATTATGCAAAAGATGATTGTATCAAACCCACTATGTAAATCTCTTCAAACAGAAAAGATAATAATACTTTCCTGATGTGAGTTTGGTTGCAGAAAAGGCAAATTGGTGCATAATTAACAATTTGTTGGTGCAAATTCATCTGCATCTTTTAATTGGTGTTAATTAGATTAGGACTAAAATTTCTTTAATCCTTTATCTTGCCTTTTTTGATGCAAACTAATTTCCTCAGCTGGATGTCAAAGTTTCCTATTAATTACACCTTTTTAACAGGCCTGCTTCCTCAGCCACAGCAACCCACGGCTCTCACATACAGGCTGGGAGCAGTTTTCAGAAGATCTTGGGACCAAGGTTTTGGGAAAAATAAGACATAGTGAGGTTTGGCACTCAGAAGATTGCAGGTGAATGCAGGTAGGCTTGCTGGCCTCAGCATTTCTCAAACTCAGACAGGAAGAGCTTGGGGCATTTGGGGGCTGCATGGCATAACTCTGTCACAGTGCAGATGTTGGAACAGACTGAAATAGCAGTGGCAAAATGAGTAGCCTTTTGGTTAAGAAGCTAATCTGCCTGTAAATCCCAAGAATGACCAATATTCTGGCTTCTTTTCACTCTGTATTATCCAGAGGCCTCTGTGTAAAATACTTGTCTACCTGTTCCAATGGAAAACACACACCCATGTTTGGCATCTTAGGGGTGAATTAAATTCCACATTTCACATGGTTTCCTTGAATACTGTAACCCTCCCCACCACAGTGAGCATGTCGGAGAAAAAGCCACAAAATACGTTCAATATCTTTTATGGCAATGTGACCTGAAATAAAATTTTTATGTAGTCAAAGGTTTTGATAGCTCTTTATCCGCTGCCTTCCTCTCGCTATGCAAGGGTGATGATTGAAACCCGGTGTGTGCTGGGGGTGGGGTGGGGGGAGGCCATAAAACATTTTATGAACAAATAAAACAGTAGCCATTAAGTTCTGCTATGATGTCTGAGTAGATATTCAGCACACAAAAAAACACGATAAAACAACTGTAAACTGAGTGTGTCCAAATGTAATTACAATGACTTGTCTCTAGTGAATGACAGGAACTAAATACAGTCACAGACTTCTCCAAAATTACTTTGGGCAAAGAACCAAGAGAACACTATATCCTTTCTTCACGAAAGGCATTTTGCCAAATAAATCGCAAACACACAAGCTTTAATAACCAGGGCCAAAAAAGCACTTGGGAACTCATTATGGAAATGTTTAAAACACAGGCACATATGTGCGCGTGTGTGCTCTCATGCACACACACGCACGCGCGCGCACACACACACACACACGTGTATTCATATTTGATAATAAAAAAGACATAATGTAATCCCCCTTTAAAAAAAAAGCCACATTTGAGATTTTTAATTGGTGCTCTGCACAAGTAAATCCAGAGAGTGATAGGCAATTACAAGCTCTGCCCACCCTCCTCCAGACTCAGGATATTTGGCTGCCTTTCCTGCCATCTTTGGAAAGGCTGTAAGGAAACCTACTTGGAGACTATTATGCAGCTAAAAGTAAACAATGGATTCTGAAACAACCTAATTTTTTCCCCATCATGTTGGCCAGTGCAGGTGGAATCTCTCTCCAACTTTCCACCCTTTGAAGTGTAATGGACTAAAGCACTCTCTCCTTGAAGAGGAAATAAAACTTCTCAAACTGGAGTCCAGGCTGCACAGAGGCCATGGCTACAGTACTTAGAAGCGATAGTCCCAGCAGGACTCGGATACTTCAGCTCTACTCCTACAACCACGACAATATGCTACGGGCCATTTCGGAGTGTCTTCAAGAAAGCAGAGTTGGGTGTGGTGGCACACAGCTATCATCTCAGCACCCTGGTGACAGAGGCAGGAGGATGGCTACCAATGCGAGGCTATTCTGTTCTACATCGCAAGTTCCAGGACAGCCAGGACCAGATAGTGAGATTCTGCCCCCAAAACAAAAACAAGGGCCTGGAGAGATGGCTCAGCGGTGAAGAGCCTGTGCGGCTCCTCTTCCGCTATTCCAGAAGATCCAAGTTTGGATTGGCGGTGGTGGCGCACGCCTTTAGTCCCAGCACTCGGGAGGCAGAGGCAGGCGGATCTCTGTGAGCTCAAGGCCAGAATGGTCTACAAAGTGAGTTCCAGGACAGCCAAGGTTACACAGAGAAATCCTGTCTTGCAAAACCAAAAGCCAACCAACCAAACAAAAGGGGGCATGAAAATCCTGCCACACATTTTTTGTTTTAAAATAACATAAGGAGAAAGCCCTAGGTAAAGCTTCTGGTTGCTGCTGAATCTGTCTCATAGCCCAGAAATGGGAGGGGACGCGGAGAGATGTCTTCAACTCCAGCCGATGTTTAGACACAAGCACAGGGTAATGTATTTCAAGTGCTGAGAGCATCCCGTGATCCAAGATTACCACCCGCCACCCACCAACACTCAACGTCTAGTCCTCCTGCCTACACCTTCTAGAATGGGCTTCCAGGCGTGCGCCGCCATCACCATGCCCCGTTTATACGTGTCTGTGGGGCTGTGGCACCAAGCAGTGTCACTCAACACTTCCCTCCCCATACGTGAGTGTGGGAACACCAGACCTTGAGCAGAGACCCACTTCCCCTTCTGCCAGGGAGTAAGACAATGTTTACTAAAAACAATACAATGCCTGGGGGCATTAAGTTCCTGGAAAAGGCCTGCCCACAGAAACCACCCTGACCTCGACCTTGTCCAAAGACTAACCGCCTCTTCTGCCACGCCCAGATCAGTTTCGGGGGTCAGAGCGGAACCAGCCAGGGGAGAGGAGAGAGCAGAAGCTTCTCTGGTGGGAGCCTTTCTTAGGAAGTTTTCTTGAACCTTTTTGGAGCCTGTTTAAAGTTTTCTTTACATCGTTGAACAAGTCTCTGTGTTGTCAATCCCCGACACCCTCCGCATGTTCTCGGACACAGGCCTCGCAGCAGACGCCACACGTGAGTTCATGACTCTGCTGCCTCCTAGCAGGACTCCGGAAAGCATTTTCTATATTTAGCTCTTCTCCTTAAGTCTGTTTTCATCAGTGCTCAGAATCACCTTTCCCGTGGTTAGGGAGTAATCTCCTGAAATGCAGTCATGTATGGCCTTCTCCTGCTGGGAACGTCTAGTGGTTCCTCCAAGCTCAGTCCAAATTCCACGGCCTTATATCCAACAACCTTCGCAGCCTACGCTCCCACCACATCTCCCGCTGGTCAAGAGAATGTGGCTCTTGATTATTTGACATAGTATCGGAACATCCACCCACAGACCGTACTGCTACTGACAATAATTTTCCCTCAAACTGTCTCACTCAGATTGAGTCTGAGAACTTGTGCATACTAGCACCAAGCTACATAGCCAGTTGTTCTTTTGATTTTTGTTTTGTTTTGTTTTAAGAATGTATGGGCATGCCGGGCGTTGGTGGCGCACGTCTTTAATCCCAGCACTTGGGAGGCAGAGGCAGGCGGATCTCTGTGAGTTCGAGGCCAGCCTGGTCTACAGAGTAAGTTCCAGGACAGCCTCCAAAGCCACAGAGAAACCCTGTCTCGAAAAACCAAAAAAAAAAAAAAAAAAAAAAAAAATGTATGGGCATTTTGCCTACAGGAATGTCCATGCACTGTATGCGTACCCAGTACCTTTAGAGACCAAAAATGGTATTGGATACCCCGGTACAGATGGTTGTAAGCTTCCATGTGGGTCACGGTAATTCCACCCTGGGTTCTATAAGAGCACCCTGTGTGTTTTAACCTCTGATTCATCTCTCAAGCCTTTCACGTCTGTTGAGTGTTAAAATACCAGGAATGTTTGTTTTTGTGCTGAGGTAGGGACTGAGCCCATGGCTTTCTACATGCCGGACAAATACTCTACCAACTCAGCCTCTCCCTGACTTAAAAAAAGTTTATTATCACTAGCCAGGCGTTGTGGCATGTACCTTTAATCCCAGCACTCAGGGGGCAGAGGCAGGCGGATCTCTGTGAGTTTGAGGCCAGCCTGGTCTACAGAGCAAGTTCTAGGACAGCCAGAGATACACAGAGAAACCTTGTCTCAAATAAATAAATAAATAAATAAATAAATAAATAAGAACAACCAGAGTCTGTCATTTCATCCAGGGCAGGGCCTAGGCCCTCCCCCATGTGTCCAGACTGAGAGAGCCTCCCTCCACGTGGGATGGGCACCCAAAGTCTATTTATATGCCAGGGATAAACACTGATCTACTACCCAAGGCTCCATAGACTGCCTAGGCCTCCTTGCTGACACCCATGTTCAGGGGGTCTTAATCAGTCCCCTGCTGGCCTCTCAGCCATCAGTCTGGGGTCCAAGAGCTCCCCCTTGTTCAGCTCAGCTGTCTCTGTGGGTTTCACCAGCTCAGTCTTGACCCCTTTGCTCATTACTCCTCCCTCTCTGTCACTGGGTTCCAGGAGTTCAGTTCAGTGTTTAGCTGTGGGTGTCTGCCTCTGCTTCCAACAATCACTGGATGAAGATTCTAGGATGGTATATAAGGTAGTCATCAAATTCATTATCAGGGAATGGCATTTAAGGTAGTCTCTCCACTATTGCTTAGATTACCAGTTGTGTCATCCTTGTAGATCTCTGGAAATCTCTATAGTGCCTGATCTCTCCTCCAACCTATAATGACTCCCTCTATTATGGTATCTCTCATCCTGATCTCTATTCTTCCCCTGACTCAACCTTCCTGCTCCCCCATGTCCTCCTCTCCCCTCCTCTTCTCCCCCTCTCTTTTTCCCAGCTCCCTCCCCCCCATGCTCCCCATCTACTCAGGAGATCTTTCCCCATTCCCCTTCTCTGGGTTACCACACAAATCTCTCTTAGGGTCCTCCCTGTTTCCCAGACTCTCTGGCAATGGGATTGTAGACTGGCACTCTCCTGATCCACATCTAAAATCCATATATAAGTGAGTACATACCATGTTTGTGTTTTTGTGACTGGGTTACCTCACTCAGGTAGCAGAGTAGGAATTGGGTGGGGTGCTGGGGAGTTTGTGGGAGGAGGGGAGGGAAGGAAGGGGAGCTGGGATTGACATGTGAAGCAAGCTTGTTTCTAATTCACATTTTTAAAAAAAGGATAGGGGCTGGAGAGATGGCTCAGGGGTTAAGAGCACTGGCTACACTTCCAGAGATCCTGAGTTCAATTCCCGGCAAACACATGGTGGCTCACAACCATCTACAATTAAATTTGGTGCCCTCTTCTGGCACGTAGGCAGAACACTCTATATGTAATAAATAATTTTTAGAAAAGGATAAAAAAGAACAATGAAAAACAAAAACAAACAAACAAATAAAACACACAAAAAAAAAAAAAGAGAAAGAAGAGTGGGTCTTCCCACTTCAAATGATTTAATTAAGAAAAAGTTCTTCACAGGTGTTGCCCAGCCACTTGGGTTTTAGTTGATTCCAGATGTATTCAAGTTGACAACCAAGAACAGCCATCAATCCACCCCTTGTCAATTATGGGGCACTTAATCTCCAAATGAATACAATGACGAGGACATAATTATACCTAACATGACATAACCATTCAATGTATAATAAAACATGCATTTTATATTTAACCAGGTCATAATTAGGCCTAACATAACTACCCCTTGCACAATGGCAAACACACTATAAATTTTAGACTAGGTGGCAATGTCCTTTAGGGGACATTCATTCAGACTCAAATATGACAACCACTGATACCCTTTTAATTGATGTTAAGGACCCGATTGCTGTGGAGTAATCCTTTTGTAGGCTGTGAGGATGTGTTGCTCTCCTTGTTAATGAAGAGCTGACTGGCCAACAGCTGGGCAGGAAGAGGTTAAGCAGGAGGGCCAAACTGGGAGCATGCTGGGAAGGAGGGCGGGGCCAACATCGAGAAGCAGAGGAAGCAGGAAATGAACATGCCACGCTGAAACACAATACTGACACACGGTGGAGCACAGATAAGGAAACACGGGTTAATTTAAGTTGTAAGAGCCGGTAGGTAACAAGCCTAGGCTATTGACCTGGCTTTCATAATTAATAAGTTTCTGTGTTTTTTATCTGGTAGCTGGCTGGTGGGACAGGGAAAACCTGCCTGCAATCGGATGATAAAGAAATCGAGGGGAGCCGGGCGTTGGTGGCACACGCCTTTAAACCCAGCACTCTGAAGGCAGAGGCAGGCGGATCTCTGTGATTGCGAGGCCAGCCTGGTCTACAGAGTGAGTTCCACGATGGTCAAAGCTACATGGAGAAACCCTGTCTCAAAAAACAAAACAAGAAATCGTGGGGGAAAAAATCACATATCTGTACTAACACATTCTTAAAAAATATTTGACGGAAACATCCATGTCAATCATCACCTTCGTTTCTGCAACTGGTCATGTGGCCTTATCTAGCATCTATAACTAACTCCCTCTACTACCCATTCTGTATTTCTTCTAGGGATGCACTACCGTTTTTTGTTTGTTTTGTTTTGTTTTTTGAGACAGGGTTTCTCTTGTAGCCCTGTCTGTCCTGGAACTCATTTTGTGGATCGGGCTGGCTTTGAACTCACAGAGATCCGCCTGCCTCTGCCTCCTGAATGCTGGGATTAAAGGTGTGAGCCACCATCAACTGGAGAGATACTGTTTTCCATTCACTACAGAGGTAGCTTTAAAGGCTTCTACTTAGCCTTTCCAATCACAACAGCCCTCACACCACAGTTCAGAGAACCAATGTGAGGATTCTGCCAACTTCTGAGTACATCTATCCCAATTATACATGCTGGCACTGGGGAGTAACCCCAGGACGAGCTTGGACCTACTGTGTCCGACTTCAAACTCCATTAATCCCCTGACTTCCACAAGACCATACTTAAACTGGACGCCACAGTGTTTCCCGGGGGGCGGCGTCTCCCGGATTCAGCATCGATTCAGAGCTAGTTTCCAACAGAAAGTCCAACTGTTGCCTTTCCCCCAGGGCACAGGACACTTGTAAAAGGCTGTGGGTCCCTCTGGGGAAGCGCTAAGGAAAGGCTAACAGTAAAACCCTTAGGTATTTTTTGTTTGTTTTGGTTTTTTTTCTGAGACAGGGTTTCTCTGTATTGTTTTGGAGACTGCCCTGGAACTAGCTCTGTAGACCAGGCTGGCCTCGAACTCACAGGGATCCACCTGCCTCTGCCTCCCAAGTGCTGGGACTAAAGGCGTGTGCCACCAACGCCCGGCTCCCTTAGGTATTTTTAACCAAGTCCTTCTTCATGACAGCCTGGCTGTCCCTTCATTCAAGCGGCTCTGGGTCTGCAAACTGGCTCACGTCTGGAAATTGGTTCACGAGTCAAGATTCCCTTTTGCCGCAATCCAATGTAGCCTTTTTCTTTCATTTGTTCGAGGGTTCCTGTGCTTACACAGACAAACAAAACCCAGTGGGCCTCTCATCTATTACATGCCTGGAAGCACCGCGATTGATTAGCCAGTACCAAAGGTCCGCACAAGTCATACCATCACAAAAATCACTTTATCTGTACAGCCCATTATGATGGCTATGACCACCTTGCTTTCAGCAATTCACAAAACACACACACACACACACACACACACACACACATAGTGGGGCAGTCATATTTTCTGGTAATTTTGGCTTGCTCTTTGAAGAATGGGACAAGGGGAATAAGCATGATCCAGTAGCCCATGACAGGGACCTACTATGTTCAGAGGACATACCTGTGTTCTCACAGGTAGGGTTAGGGACAGAATGGTAGAACGTGGTTTAGCTGACATCTGAGGGTTAATTTTGCATTAACCCATGTTTATATTTGTTACTGCTGTTGTTTGACTAAAACCAAAGCACAGGATTCTCCAAAGCCGCTAGTAGAAACATCCCTGTGTTTAGTTTGACCAGGTGGGGGAATGTGCAGCCATGGCAGACTTTTAACCCCTGTTACAATGGGGCTAACAATGCCTGTCTTTAGCGCATGTGTCTAGAAAACTGTAAGCAGTTTGTGTTTCAGGAAGAGATGCAAAGACCAGGAGAGTGACCCTCATTTTTGCCGAGGCTTCGTGCGTGCTAGATAACCATTCCACCACTGAACAAACAGGACAGCGAACATCTCTTAGGCATCATTTGCACGCGTGGAAGTCTCTAACGCTTTCTAGACTTAACACTAGAAAATGCAAAGGAAAAAAAAATACCCTTATGGAGCCGGGCGGTGGTGGAGCACGCCTTTAATCCCAGCACTCGGGAGGCAGAGGCAGGCGGATCTCAGTGAGTTCGAGGCCGGGCTGGACCGATAGCCTCCGAAACAATACAGAGAAACCCTGTCTCCTAAAAACCAAAAAAAAAAAAAAATACCCTTATGGAAACCCGACAGACGATTCAGCCCAGACTAGCCTTGCCGATGTAAATGGCCCTGTTGCTACTTGTGAAAAGTGTAGTGCACACAGTATGGAGTATGTATGCATCTCAGTTGTGACAGCTGTTAGCTAAAAATCCAGAACTTTGCAGTGAATGAAAAGGAGCTTCCAATTATCCACACAACTAGAACTATCTCTGAATAAATCAGAAAACCATTCATAGTGAAGAAAATGAAACAATGAATTGACATTGCAACCCAACTCAATATGATCCTTTAAAAAGGATACGTCTAGGAGTACCCAGCATTTTTGTTTTTTGTTTTGTTGTTGTTTTTCTTTTTTCTGGTTTTTTGTTTTTGTTTTTTGAGACAGGGTTTCTCTGTGTATCTCTGGCTGTCCTGGAACTTGCTCTGTGGACTCATAGAGATCCGCCTGCCTCTGCCTCCCAAGTGCTGGGATTAAAGATGTGAGCCACCACCAGGTAACACCCAGCATTTGTAAGAGATGGATCCCTATCTCTACTGATTTACTTGTTTTAAAATTATTTATTCATTTTTATTTGCATTAGGGTTTTGTCTAATGTATGTCTGTGTGAGGGCGTCAAGATTTTGGAATTATAGACAGTTGTTAGCTGCCATGTGGGTGCTGGGAATTGAACCTGGGTCCTCTGGAAGAGCAGCCAGTGCTCTTAACCACTGCACCATCTCTCCAGCCCTGATTTACTTTTTTTAAAGTAGGGTCTCACTAAGTTTTCCAAACTGGTCTTGAACTCATGATTCTCTTGCCTCAGCCTCCTGTGTGCCCAGTTCCCAATGTTTCTTAAAACAAGACTATGGAAAGAGGTTTTTGGGGCTGGAGAGATGGCTCAGAGTTTAAGAGCACTGGCTGCTCTCCCAGAGGTCCTAAGTTCAATTCCCAGCAACTACATGGTGGCTCACAACCATCTGTGATGAGATCTAGTACCCTCTTATGGTCTGCAGGAATACATCACTGCATACATAATAAATAAATCTTTAAAGAAAAGAGGTTGTGGAAATTTTACAAATGAGTAGAGATGGAGGGATGGGAGGAGGGAGGGAAGCATCTCAGTGCGGTGGTGGGTCACACCTATAATCTCAGCACTAACTCAGGAGGCAGAGGCAAGCAGATCTCTCTGTGAGTTCAAGGCCAGCCTGGACTCAGATTGAGTTCTAGGACAGCCAAGGCTACACAGAGGAACCCTGACTTGGGAAAAGAAAAATTTATCTCGGCACCCATGCTCCTTTCATAGCTAACTTAAAATAGCATTAGTTTTAGCTCATGGTTTCAGAGATTGCAGCCCAGAGGCAGTGGACCCCATTGCAGAACACCACTGGATGGAGTATGTGGTAAAATAAGGTAGCTCACCTCACAGCTGACAGATAGTATGGAAAAGGCTAGCAACAAGGTATCCCTTCACTTCTTCCATATATTTAGAGAGAGTCCCTGTGTGTGTGTGTGTGTGTGTGTGTGTGTGTGTGTTGTGTGTGCATGAATGAGTGTGTGTGTGCGCGCACCTGTATGTGTCTGTGTGCATGTGTGTGTGCATGAGTGTGTGAGTGTGCATGTGTGTTGTGTGTCATGGTGTGCATGTAGAACCCAGAAGATGACCTGCCAGGAACCAGTGCTTTCCTTCTACCCTGTGGGCTCCAGGGATCAAGGTCAAGACAATAGGCTTAGGGCCAAGTAAGCGTCTTCCTGGTCCCTCTTTATTGCCTTCAGCCAGGCCTGGGTCTTTGTTTCCATGAACTTGCTACAATGTCAACAAGTGATGAACTACAAACGGGCCAACCCATGGTCAGAGCCCTCATGATCCAATCACTTCCTAAACCCAACCTGCTCACCACCAAACCTTGAGTAACTATGTTTCAGTTTCAAACTACAACCAAGTTCACTCCAAATCCTTAGCTCAGCCCCTATTGCCAGTCTGGACGTGGCTCGGTGGCAGAGCAGCCGACACCATCTTGCCCTACCCTAAAGCCCTGGTTACTCTGAACCTAACTTCTGACCTCTTCACCTGTTTTGATGTCTTATCCAACTTACCATGGCCTTTGCCTTTGATAACCTTAACCAATCCCGTGTCCTGGAGTGGCTCCAGCCCTGTGGACCTGACCAGGCCACCACCAACTACATCGTGGATCCAGGGTGGGTTCCCTGCCCTGTACTCATCCTTACAGAGAAGTTTAGATACAAGCAACAGACAGCTTGGCTCTAGCTCCTCTATTTCTTTATGGGTCCCATTCATAAGTTTATACAGTGAGGAAGGTATCAACGGTGAAGGTTTATTTTTGTTCATTTTCTATAATGGACAGTAATGGGTACAAGCTTATTTCCTGTATGACTACAGAACCCTTCTGCCTACATTTATAAATCAACAACCACAACTTCATATCTTTTTTTTTTTTTTTTTTTTGGTTTTTCGAGACAGGGTTTCTCTGTATTATTTTGGAGACTGTTCTGGAACTAGCTCTGTATACCAGGCTGGCCTCGAACTCACAGAGATCCGCCTGCCTCTGCCTCCCAAGTGCTGGGATTAAAGGCGTGCGCCACCAATGCCCAGCCACAACTTCATATCTATACCAGCTCCTTCTGTTTCAAAACAGACCATTTACCAACAGAAATATTACAAAGATTTTAGTTTTTAGGGGAAATTATATAAGTAGAATAAATAATCTGTAAAAAAATCATCTAAAAGAGAACATTTATTATAACTATAGGAATATGTAATATAGTAAAAAAAAGGTAGTATCTTTTAAAATATTACCAAATATGTTATATGACTACATCAAGATTGTGTATATGTGTGTGTACTTATGTGTATGTGTGTGTGTATATGTGTGTGTGGTACATATGTGTGCATGTGTGTGTGTATTTGTGTGTTTATATTTGTGTGTATGTGTGTGTATTTATGTGTATGTGTGTCTGTATATATGTGTGCATGTGTGTGTGTGTGTGTGTGTGTGTGTGTGTGTGTGTGTCCCAGAAGAGGTTGATGTTGGGTATCTTCCTCAATCACTTTCAACCTCTCCCCACCCCACCCGACCAAAAAAATCTAGGGTCTCACTAAGAAGCTCCGGCTGTCCTGGATCTCACTATTTAGACCAAGCTGCCCTTGAGTTTACAAGGATCCATCTGCCCCAGCCTCTCAAGTACTGGGATTAAAGGTGTGTGCCACCATGCCCAGCTTCAACCTTATTTTTTTGAGGCAGGGTCTCTCACTGAAGCTGGCCAGCAAGTCCCTGGACTCTTCTGTCTCCACACCCTGGGTGCTAGGTCACAGGTATACAAGGCTGTGCTTCTCCTGTCTGTGGGTGCTGCAGATCAAACTTAAGAGTCTCAAGTTTACATAGATTTTGCTGACTGAGCCCTCCCCTCGGCCCCACCAAGATAATATTTAATGTGGACCCCATTAGCTGCTTCCCATAAATTGCCCTATTTTACTTGGTAAACTGAAGCCAGCACACATCTAGAATCCTATCTCTCTAATTACTATCAAACCCTAAGCTGCAGAAGATGGTGGGTAGCTTTTCCATTCTTCCTTAGGTAGAGCTCTGTGTGGATAGGCTCAGCATTCTGAGGCAGGACCACCATGCCATCTGTGACTTCCACAACCTGAATGTTGTTGCAACCCATGCTGTTCCATGATTAAGATCAACGTACTAAGGGCTCAATGTTCTGCTCAGACAGATCCACGCCTATCTGTAAAACAGGGTCTCGCCGTGTATCCTTGGCTACTAGGATGACCTTGAACTAGTGTCAATCCTTCTATCCCTGACTTCTGAGTGCTGAGATTATAGCCATGTGCCATCATACAATGATTTTGAACCTTGAGTCCCCAAGAGCCCCAAGACTCTCCAAGATACAGCTCCCAACACAGCTTGCTTCTCACGGTCTTCATGAGGGCTTGCTCAGAAAGAAACTCTATCCTAAAACAGAATTCCAACCCGAGTTCAGTGGGCACAAACTCAGTGGGGCATAGGACATTTGGACCCCAGCCATACCAGCATCCCTCTAGGAGATTTCCTGGTTAGAAGCAGCAGTCACATGACCTGCAGCAATGCTATCTCAGCACGCACAAACACAGCCAGGATCATCTTTAAAGGCAGCAGGGCCTCCTTAGTTCTGTGAATGTATGACCATCGCTGGTAGCCTTTTAGTGGTAATGAAAATTTGCACATTGGCGCTGCAAATTCTGTACCATATTTTAACACATGCTACATCAGATGCAAATGCAGGGGGTAAAAAAAAATCACAACTGCATAATGAAAAAACATTCGTTTTCCCCCTTTCTAATCCCAGCAGGGATGGAGCAACTGCGAGCAACTTTGCAAACGTATGTGAGACAAGGGACTTTGGAAGCAAACTCTGGCCAATACCTCACGGCCCAAATCACTGTCTCAAAAGGAAAAAAGAGGGTAGGAACCCTTCTATGAGACTGGCCGAGCGTTCCAGCGTAAAGCCGGATTGTTTCTAGAACCACCTCAGAGAGGCTCATCCATCTGGGGGTGTGCTCCAGGTGGCGCTCCCCCTGAGTCATCCCTCTGCCATGAGGGCCGTCCCGCCACGGCCACAGCCAGCACCAGACCCCTTGCAGAACGCGAAGGTTGGCAACAGCGATGACTTTTCTGGACAAGTCGGTGTTCATCTCCACCCCCCAGGGCCTTTCCCAAATGTCCTTCCCCCCCCCCTTGTCCCTCAGCCCCACTGCGACTGCTCCCCGGGTGGGCTTCTCAACCCTGCTGTCCCCTGAATGTCCCAAAGTCCAAAACCCACCAGGGGCTTCCATCCGGGACTCTTCTACCGGGTAGGCCAGTCCTGTGACATCCTTCCTACTTTGGTTCTGGCAGGAGTAAGCCCTCAGTCAGGCCCTCCCCGGACAGATCTTGGAAATGATTAATCTCTCAGATTAAACTGAATGAGCTCAATATAAAAATATTTTTAAAAAACAGTAGGGTCGTTAAAGAGTGACAGATTTAAGCGCCATCTGGGCTCACTGGTCAGGGTGGCGCGAATTCCATCAAACGGCTGAACGGCGTGCGATCTGAGAATCCCATCTGTTTTATCTAACATGCATCCGTCCGACAGTTTGGCCATTTTGATGTTAGAGTTGTTTAAAGAAAACATTATTCTATGGACATAGAACAATGCCTCCTCTAAACTCCCTGAATGAAAAAATGTACACTTGATTATCCCAATACCTGACAGAAACGAAGCTCGGCCGAACTCTTACAGTGGCAATTCCAAACAGATTTCTTTTCACAAAATGGTTATTTCCACCGGTATATTTTTGTAAACATTTGGGACCATATGGGGAGATGTTTCTTAGGGTTATCCTGTGAAAGTTCATTTTGTGGTTTTTGTGGTTGTTGTTGTTTTTGTCCCCATAGAAAACTATATTGATAAGATAGTACATCTCACAAAGCAGGATCTTTTTTCTTTTGTTAATCCTCCTTCCTCTGCATCCCTCAATTAAGATATTTTAAGGAAAATATTATTGTAGAAAATGCTTAAGAAACACCAGGCAGTTTACTTGTAAGAAACATTTTTTTGTTTTGTTTTGTTGTTGGTTTTTTTTTTTTGGTTTTTCGAGACAGGGTTTCTCTGTGGCTTTGGAGGCTGTCCTGGAACTCGCTTGGTAGTCCAGGCTGGTCTCGAACTCACAGAGATCCGCCTGCCTCTGCCTCCCGAGTTCCGGGATTAAAGGCGTGCGCCACCACCGCCCGGCTAAGAAACATTTTTTTTTATCACTTCTGTTCTTTCTTTGAACAGAGGGGGTCTTTTCCCTTTCTGGTCTTCTGCCACTTGGGAGCCCTTCCCTGCCTGCATAGGCTGTAAAACAACTTCTAGAAACATCATTTGGATTTCCCTGTGCCCAATAGCAAGGTTCTGTGTCTGAAAGGGTGGCAAAAAAAAAAAAAAAAGAGAGAGATTCTAAACATATACCATGGCCACCCCAACAGTATATGTTTGGGGTCTTTTTTTTTTCTTTAACAAATTGTTTTTAAAAGAAATATATGAAGGCTAAAGGGTAATAGAACAGGAGAAGTGTAACCAGAGCACATTATGTATCCACAGGAAAATGTCACAAGGAAGCCCATCGATCTATACCATTAATAGATTCTGCAAAAAAATGAACAAATACATTTTTTATGTATTTCAAGACATTCTAAAAGAAACCTATTTTAACCAGACTATCCCTTGACTGGAAAACATCATTCCGCTACGATATGACGATTAGAATTTTTGCCCATAAAATACAGAAGGGGTAATTTTCCTATTTTACGGTTATGCTACAGTTATATGACACATTACAGTGTTTTGCAAACACGTAGATGCTAAGCTATCATAAAACCAAGACTGGGTGCAATTAGGTACCAAAAGAGAGAGTGCCCGTTATCACCTTACTGCATTATTAATTTCTGCCATCTTTTATAGGCACCATGTACAGTCTAGACTTCCTTAGGCTCACAGTCACACCCTTTAACCATTTTGCATATCAGGTGAATTTGCTAACATATAAGTCACAGACAGTTTTTTTTTTAAATGGCCACACTATGCTACATGAGGAACACAGGCATTTATCATTTCTTTTACCTTTAAAACCAAGCCAATAAATCCTACTGGAGAATCCTTCCTAAGATTATGCATAACAGTGTCTTAAAAAGGCAGGCTGAAGTGATTGAAGTACTGAGCTATCTTCAGCGATCACAACTATCACTTAACATTCCCATAGGATGAGTACTGAAAAACAGGGTGACATCCAGGCGCGGCCTTTAATCCCAGCAGAGGCAGAGACAGGTGGATTTCTGAGTTCAAGGCCAGCCTGGTCTACAGAGTAAATTCCAGGACAGCCAGGGCTACACAGAGAAACCCTGTCTCAATGGGCACCCCTCAACCCCCCATGGCCAAATTCTTTCTCCAGTTCTCCCTTATTTGATGAAACAAAGAAGCATGATTTTATGGATTTTTTTTTAAAGTGGCATTTCACAGATGGATTTGAAGTACCAACCTCAGGGCACCATATGATCCCAAAGAGAGATCATCTCTGCAGATTTTCAAATGCAAAAGAGCAAACATTAAAATTGCTCAGAAAACTTTTTTTTCCCCACAGATCTACTCTGGGCAATCCACCCAGAGCTCTTAGGAAGACAGGAAAACTCTTGTCTAGGGCAACTGACCCCAGAGCCACAGAGACATCTTACTCACATATAGGACATTGATTTATCTTAAATGCCAGTGGCCAAAAGAGTTACAATCCACTTAGGTCACTTAACTAAAGCAAATGTTGGGGCCATAGACTTTTTCTTTCCTCTTTAAGGTTAGGAAGTAAATCAAGAGGGGCTTTAGAAGGACCAAGGCTATTCAAGACATCCCTGAAGAGTGAACTTGTACTGGTTATTAAAGTTTCTTTACATTTGTGGGGTTTTTGTTTTTTTGTTTTGTTTTGTTTTGTTTTTTGTCCCTCCCTATGTCACCTGCAATAAAAAAGGAATGGCTCCTTCTTCATGCTCCTGGCTCCTTCCCTAACCTATTCAGGCCTGCAACGCTTTGCATTGCAGCTTGGCTAAATGTTAGAGAAAAACGGGGCTGGTCAGGGTGTCTCTGAAAGGGGTGGCCAGCTGGCTTCTGCACAAAGGTGACAGGCTTTCTTTGTTTGTGGCTAATCCTTTCGGCTTTCTTGGTGTCCCCAAGTCACCCAGACACACGCCAGGCACTTCCATCAGGTGGACACAGTATTGATGCTGGCAGCGTCCCTAGGCGTATCCCCAGCAGCACAGCCTCTCTCAGTGGGCACCCGAGGAAAGAGGAGGTCAGTTACGCTGGCGCTGGCCGTGAGCTGGGTCTGTGGCCCAGCAGCGGAATGTGAGGACACACTGGGCCTTGGGTTGGAGTGTGGGGCAGCCATGGCTGCAGGAAAGTCACAAAGCGGTAGCGATCCGGGGAGAAGCTACCGCGGAGGAGTCGTTCCTTCCTTGCTCAGGTAAAATGCCCCCTAATCACGCAGCACTCGCTCAAGGATGCCAACTGGAAAACGGTATTATTTACACCCGTGCGTGTGGCTGGCATCAAACGACGACTCTTTTGCTCCGCTTTCATACGTTGTCCGATCAATGGTGCATATTTTTTAGGGCTTACAAAGTAGGAGAGAGTATTCCCCTTGGGGTTTTGCCTAAGTAACTCAATATGAGCTAAGAGAAGGGGAGAGCTAGTGTGTTCCCTGACAAATGATTTTTATTTCGGGGTACCCGAGTAATTTTATGGGTCCTAGATCTAAAGAAAATGCTCGGTTTCCTGTGTGCTGCCCAACATTTTTTTTCTTTGTACCTACACGGTACCACCTTAGGTCTTAGTACTGTATTTGAAGTCATTGACCAGTAGCCCGTTGAAAAGGAAAAATAAGCAAGAATGCACACTGAAAAAAAAAAAAAAAGAAAGAAAAACACAAGGCAAATGAATGAACAAAGAAACATCCCATGCAACCTGAAAAAAACAAAAACCAAAAACTTAACAGTGTCTCCTTAACCCTTACCCAAACTCCTGTGCTGTACTTCATACATTGTTAAATCAGATGATGGCATTAAATAGATCCGTATTTCAAAATAAGATGGCCTGTCAAACTTGTTACTAGCAATGCTGATGAAAAAAGTCGGCTTTTTCTTTAAAAAAAAAATCTTTGTCTTACTGTGACTATTGTCTGGAAAGGACAATGTTTTAATGAACTGGACGACACTTCTATTTCTGTAAAGTTGCAAATGAATCCAAATAGAAGAAGGAGGGACATACAGCCAAGCCAGTTCTGTGACCCCAGTAATTCCCAAGACACCGGAAGAAAGCTGGAAGCTATTTTGGTTCAAAAGAATTGATAAAATTAATTGTATTCCTTTTTTAAAAAAATAAGCATTTTAAACTATTGAGAGCCCACATAAGACTTCTTAAAAAAAAAAACTGAATGTTCACACCTAGTCGAGGTCCTTGAAAATCATACAACACAGTTATATCTGTGCTGGGTCAGGCATTCCATAATCCAGAACCTCTCAAACTTTTTTTTTGGTGGGGGGGGGGCTTTTAGGAAACACAACACAACCAGAACAAAACGCTTTTATGAGAACAAACCCGCCAGGAGAGGTCAGGGAGCCACGCAGACCAGCAAAGCCCTTCTTCCCAATTTGGGGTCATTCTCCCCCCAGCACTGATTGGTCTCCCAATAAATTCCACACTAGCTCCTCCCTTCAGCTGTCTCGGAAACACTTGAACGGCCTCCTTGCTCCACAAAAGTTTAGTTTGCTGATTGGGTCTGAAACAAAGGGAAAACAGCGGGGGTGGGGGGGGCACCGTTTATAAGGGGGCAGGGGAGGCTGCCCAACTATTGTGCTCTGGCGGCATCCACAAGCTGTCAATTCTATTTTAACATCGTTAATAAGACTGTTAACACATCAGACTTTGTTTTAGAGACCTTGAAAACACCAACAAACTATTAAACGACCCACCTGAAATAAAATAGTATCCACTTCGGAAGACTCGAAATCATACCAAGAAAGAAAGAAACAGAGTCCTTAAAATGAAAAGGCCAAAGAAAGAAAGACAGAAAGAAAAAAAAAAGGAAGACTTGTGACTGAAAATGTGTACAAAGTCCTTGACTCCCGGAACTCTCTTTTATTTGATTATTTTGGTCATGTTGTCCTTGGGTTGCAGGTGTTCAGAATCAAGAAGTTATATATCAAAATGAAATGACTGAGGAGCATGGGCAACACAGGATGACAGGTTTGATAGAATGTTTAAAAATGAATATTTGGCCTGACAGATTAAGGGCAGTTAATTCTGCTAGGAAACAAACAAACAAAAACAACAAAAAAGTCTTTTGATCTCAGAATTAAAGAATCAGGAAGCAATCCATTAAAGAAGTTCCTAATCCAAGGCTTGCTCCTTTAAAAACAAAATAACAAAACAAAAAAAAAAAACTTTTTTTCTTTGCTCAACATTAGGAACTGAGACTGTCCAACAAAACAAAATGTTTGTGCCTAAAAAGTAAGAGGCCCAGCTTGATACTCAACATTTAACAATAAATATCATTTAAGGAGAAATTGTTTCATTTGAGTTTTGATGTGGAAACAAATGTTTTCTATCTAGTAAATTTACAATTGATTGTAAACTACCAACTCATTTATTATAAAAAGAAAAAAAGAAGAAAACTACCACAAAAGCCCACAATGCATTGGGAGAGATATTTGTAACATTGTAAGAATCTCAAATTTAAAGACTGAGCAGGGGTTTTTGGGATTGCACTCAAGGCTTTAAACACAGCAGAATATACAGTTACACGTATGTGTTAATTTTATGCAGCCCATGATTTAAAGCAACGATCACTTAATACTCTTGCCAGCACTGCAGAGGAAAATTAAAAACATCAATTTTTTAAACAATAAATTCAAAGTCCAGTCACAGAAAAGAGTTATATAGCTTTCAGAAAGAGAGTTTTAAAAAAAAAGAAAGAAAAAGCCAAGGAATATTTAAGTATTTGAACTGTTTGTGAGTACCGCTGTTGGTAGGTGGCCAGCAGCGTGTTAGGCCTGGAGGAGACAAAATGTGAAGACGAGAAGACTGTTCACAAAGACATTAATAAGAGAACACAGGGGTATAAACCCAAGGGTGAATTTGGAGGCCACTCCAAAAGCAGTTCCCGCATCACACACAATTTGGCGATTGTATTCCCCACAGGTCTGAGGGCCAATGAGCAGGAGCTGGTACCAGGCCAAGGGACTCCGGTGACCTTGTGAAAGCAATAATCACAAGTTTTTTAGAAGTGGAAACTGAGGCAGTTATCCTGGAGGAAGACCAGGACAAAAATAATATTTAGCTACCTCTAGCCCACTGCCTTTCCCAAAAACAACGCTGCCCTCGCCTCTCCGGCCCCCCACCATCCTTCATGTTTTAGATACACACATTTCAATCCGAGTATTTCAGTTGCTATAACAACTGCGTCAAATTGTTCTCAGATGTCCTTTTTAATCACATCATTTTTTTTTTTTAAAGCCGGATGCTTCGGCGAAATGCCTCGATTTACTCCATTCCCCACCTGCCTCACGAGGAGTCTGGGATTGGCCTTCTTTCTCTCAAACACCTGTAATGTTACTCTCTCCTCCCTCTCCGCAGGCCAAAGAGACTCTTTTTAAAATGTGTCTGTACTCGGAGGCCTTATTATCGAGTTTTTAAACCCAGGTGACAGGGTGGCCAGAGCAGTTTCCGGGGGCTTACGGGGGGGGGGGGCAATGCTGCTATGCTGGCCTGTGCAGTAGGCAGGCCCTGCCCAGACAGCTGTATTTCCCAATGTCAATTATTTATGCCACCAAACAGGTTTCGGATAGAATGCTGGCAGTTTTAATCGGCTTCTGCTGGCTACACAGGCACAGCACCTTTAAAATGTCACCTTACCTCTAGATAGGAAAATAAAACCATCATGAATGTGCAACCGATTCAGCCCTATGCATGGATTTTTAAACACTATTCTGAGGTGTTTTGGGGACAGGGCCAAAGAAGAAGAGAGCACGGTAGCCCTGGCATCCGAAAAGAAAATTACTTTTGCCAACCTCAGCAACCAAAACAATGGGAAAGGGGACACCCACAAGAAGCAAGACAGGGGGGTGTAAACAATTCAAGCCAGGCTCTTTGCATATGTAGTGAAACCTAAGGCCCTTCCCCAGTGAGCAGGAAAATACAGATAAGAAGACAAAAGGCCTTGCTGGGGCCTTTCGGGTCACAATTGGAGGTTAAAGGCGGCAGATGGACCTGTGAGAGCCCCCACTTCATGGGACTTTAGGACACTCCAGTGTAAAATCAAATGGTAACCAAGGGCCAGGAAGTTAGGGTGTCCGAGGCAACTTCAATTTTCTAATGGCACTATCAGATATATGTGAACATATAATATGTATAATACATAATATTATAATCATATATGTAATATACACACATGTACATTAGTGCAATCAGAGGATGGGAAAAGTCCAGTATAATCCCTATCTGCCAAGATTAAAATGCAAGGTAAACAGCATGCAAACTACATGAATGCTGGCTACATTTAAGGAAGGGTCCCCAAACAGACTTGATATGAAAAGTGAGAACTTTTACTTAAAAAAAAAATACTAGTGACTTTTTTTCTTTTTCTTTTTTGTAGCCACTGGGGGGGGGAGGGAGGGGAATCTCTTTTAATTATGTCAAAAGCGAAGAGGAAGGGGGTAGGTTCTTTACCTTTGAATACTAAATGAGGGAACAGCCGCATCAAAGACTTCCCTTGATCTGTTTTGCCTGAAAAATTAATAGGCTTTACCAAGTCCTCGAATTGCAAAAAAAAAAAAAAAAAAAAAAAAACCTCAAAGGGCAAAAGAAAAGAAGCAGGGTGACACCCACAGTCCCAGGGACAAAATGCAGCCGGGAAGAGGGGGCTTGCGTTTGGAGGGCTCCTAATGTTTGATTTGGGGGAGGGAGTATTATTTTTCTTCTCCCCCTCTCTTATCAACAAGGCACATCAGACCTTCCACTGAGACTCTCCAGGGGCTGACTCAACCATTTCCCCGTGTCTTCCTCCTACCTCCCCACCTCTTCTCTCCCTGCCCTGCCTGCAGCCTCTGCTGCAGGCTGACTGGGTGCACAGTGGGAAGGCCTGGCCACCCAACTCTGCAGTTCCAAAAGGAGCAGTTAAAGAAAAGGCCTGAAGGTGATCCTGGGGAAGGAAGTCCAGGGAAGTCAGCATTCCTGAGGCCCTGGCAAAGGGGGGAGGTGGGCCCAGGACCCTCAAATGGAGAAGTTTTTTTGGGGGGGGTGCCTGGAAGGACTTCTCTAGTTCACACTCCTGTTGGCAGCAGGATGGCCCCTGAAGGTGGATGCTTGTAGGGCTCTCTTAAAGAAATGACATTTCTGGGATAGAACGACCGGGTGTTGGAAAAGAGAGAGGGGGGAGGGGATAGTCACTGTCCAAGGCTTTCATCCCTAGGTCTTGGTGGCAACACTGGTACAGGAGGAGCTGGGGGGGGAGGGGGTGGGGAGGGGGACGGACCCAGAAATGACCTATTATTGCCAAGGGACGTGAGCTAACAGCCCCCCCCCTCAACAGCAGGAAAAGGTGAAGGGAAAAGTAGCAGGAAATATGGCAGTGAGGGGACACCCCCCCTCTAAACACATTCACTTGGCTGAGGGGCTGGGGAGGGGGTTGGAGAGATGTGCTAAAACCGCTATTTGCAGATGAATTGCTGCTCAATTCTCTCAGTGACAAAACCTTAATTGCTCAAAACAAAGCGAGCTTCCAAGGGCCTGGCACTTCCAAGGCCCCCGTCTTTGCCTGTAACTCCAAAAACAAAGCGCTACGGCCAGTATTTCCATTTAAATAATAATAATAATAACAATAATGACAAACTAAGGCAAATCGCGGTAAGTTTACCTGAACCTGTTTCCAAGGGTTTTTAACTTCTTCCCGACTCCCAGAGGCCAGCTAGGTTATTGAGCCCACCTAATGCCATCACAATGATCCATTTATTTCACCATCTTTTTAGAGAAGAGATGAGAGAGGCCTGTGTGTCTTATTTCTTAAAAGGTGGATCAGAATCTGGATTTCAGAGAAGAACATTACTAAGCAATTACATGGGAAATCGAGAAGGCCTTCTGAGAGAGCTATCGAAAGACAATATTTGTCTAGAACTCGGGCATTAACGGCCCTGACACAGCAAAACCATTGTATTTCCACAACTTTTGTTTTGCTCCATACAGCTGTGTTTTCACAGATGTCAAGCCATGTGTCTCCACCAAAAGGTTTAGCCCTCCCTTCAGAAGCGAACGCTGATCAAAGGCTCAAACGCAGAAATACAAGCTCCCTTCCCCTCTGGAACATGTTTTTATTTTTTCCCCCCCGCAGTGGCTGCAAACCAGAATTCCCATCTGCTATCCTGCAGCACCCAGGTTAACCTTAGCAGTGGGGCTCAGAGCACTGTTATCTCAGCTAAGAAGGGCATAGGTTTGAAGCAAGCCCGTGAGCGCCAGGAGAGCCCCTCCCCAAGATGTCCACTCAGCTCAGAGAGAATTGAGCCGGGCAGGAGCCGAATCCATTGGGGGGGGGGTCGGGTTTGAAGTTAGAAATTAATCTTCTCTTTCCTCAAACGTCAGGAAGTGAGGAAGGGTTTTGCTCTGGTTGCACACCAACTCGTAGAAGAAAGGCCTGCCAGGTCTCCCTTGGCCCATCTCCCTCCAGCAGCACACCAACAGGAATGCGCAACTGACGCGTGGCCCGTTCGAAACCGTCTAACAATAGGAAATGACGTGGTAAAACAATGTGTTAGCCCCAAATAATACATTACATTTTACTGAGCTACAGTTCTGAATGGGAACGCTTTTAGACTCCCCCCCTCCCCGAGCTGTTATTCTTTCTAACAACCTCAACGCTCACGTCCTATTCTTTCCACTGAACATAGATTTGAAGCGACCAAAATAGAAACAAGTAAGTTTCTGTATGCAAAAAAAAAAAAAAGAAAAAAAATGGATTCACTGCAGCTTGAGCAGAGGGAACGAAGAAAGACAGGCGACAGGGTTTAAGACCTTAGAAGGCGGTTTTTTTTTTTTTTTTGGCCAGGTTCTTAAGATCATCGGGTGAAATGAATCAGAAAGAGACGTGTATCTGTGTACCTACATCTCTGCAGACAGTGGTTAGGGAGACGAATGGAGGGCAACATGACGGATGGATACAAAGCTTTGGCCAGTCCCTCTTGAGATTTTTTTTTTTTTTACAGGCTCCGAAATTGGGAAGTGGCGTGGACCGGTCTGAACACCAGTGTGTGAGTGCCATCTAGTGGCTACCACAGAACTACAGTCCGGGCACCGCACCTCCTGCAGGCTGACAGTGTCTCTCCACAAATCTCCCCACACTCACTCTTGGGCTCTTATTGCAGCTTTTGCTGCCCTGATTGCAAAATGAACTAAAAAAAAACTCCGAAGAGTGTGGCCCAAAGTCACCGCCACTGAAGCTGCGGAAGAGCCCACACGGAGGAGGTTACATTGCATGGGCCATCTCCGCTAAGGAATTATCTCGACCGTATCTGAAGGCCAGACTCTATGAAAACGGAGCCCTGCCATTCATAGCTGATCACCTTTCCCTGCCTGGACACTCAGACGCAGACCTCCCCCCCTTAGATGACGACCCTACGGTTAAAAGTCCAGCGAGCACTCGTGCAGCTCGACTGACTCACGGGCATCCAGGAAGACAACTCAGCCATTTCCCCTACTCCAAATGCCGGGACTCTAAGCCCCACAGTATAGGGCAACCCCACCAATATGCCCTTACTCCAGCCACAGCTCTTGAGTGTGGGGCCTCCAGTGGTCTGTCTATACAATGTCAGCTGGCTGTTGGATCACTGGGTATCAGGGGGTCCCAGAACTCCCTGACAGCCACTAGAGGCCACTGTTCTGTCTTTAGTCTGTGAGTCCCACCTTCATAAAGAACCCGGATCAGCACACAGTCAGGACAGGACCAGAATGTGGCACTGTTGTCCCCTAGTCATCACTCCTGCAGGAGGGGACCAGACCAGACCAGAGGGGACAGAGCCCCAGGATTGGACCATACCTACTCCCATGTCTTAGTGACGAAAATAATCTTCATTGTATTTGGGGGTCTTTTTTTTTTTTTTTTTTTTTTTTTGGTTTTTCGAGACAGGGTTTCTCTGTGGCTTTGGAGGCTGTCCTGGAACTCGCTTGGTAGTCCAGGCTGGTCTCGAACTCACAGAGATCCGCCTGTCTCTGCCTCCCGAGTGCTGGGATTAAAGGCGTGAGCCACCAACGCCTGGCGTATTTGGGGGTCTTTTACCGCAGCCCTGGGACATATTCTGGTTTGTTGGAGTATAAATGGAATGGGTAACTTTACCCACGTTGTACTTGAACCTGCCCTGGAGAAGCAAACTTATAAGCCAGTCTGGAACAGAGCTCTGCCTTGCCACAGTGAGACCACCCCCCCCCAAATAAAAGAGGTAGTATATGGTGGTATGTGCCTGTAACCTCACAACCCAAGAGGCAAAGGCAGGATATGTCTCTCCTATTGATTGATGAATAAAGCACTGTTGGCCAATAGGGAAGCAAGATAGGTGGGGCTAGGAGTCGAGGAGGATTCTGGGAAATGTAGTCAAGGGTGGAGAGCGGCCATGTGATCCCAGGGAAGAGAGGATGCATCAGGATGCTGTCCTCTAAAAGATAAGTCCTTATAAAAATAGATATTGGTAGTCATGGGTTAGTACTTAAGACAGAGCTAGCCAATGAGAAGCCCTGGACATTGGCCGACAGCATCATAACTAATAGAGTCTCTGTGTGTTGTTTGGGGATGGTGCAGCTCTGGGACCAGGCTGGTGGGAAGAATGTACATTACATGTGTGCATGTTCCTGTGATCACAGACACTTGCTTGGCTGTTCAGCTACATGGTACGAGAATCTGTCTGGCCACTTTCTCCTTCATCTGATGATCCTCGATTCTTCCTCTGGGCTAGGGTTTAATTATTTACTTTTGCTTTTATTTTTGTAGGGGATATATATGTGCATATGAAGGCAAGAGAACAACCTGAGGTGTCATACCTCAGGAATCATCCGCCTTTTGGGGGACACAGGAGACTGGGTTTCTTGTTGGTCCAGAGCTTGCCAGGGAGAACAGGGGGGCTGGTAAGCAAACTCCAGGAATCTGCCAGTCCTCCCTCCCCATGACTGGGATCACATGGGTGTATCATAATATCTGGCTCTTTTTTTTCTCAACATGAGCTCTGGGGATGAAACCTGGGTGGAACATAAGCCTTTACCAGCTATACCATCTCCCAGTACTATTTTAGATGCTTTATTTTGTTTTGTTTTATTTTTCTGTGTATGGGTGTCCTGCCTGGCTAACATCTATGTAGCATGTATATCTTGTGTTCCTCTGGGGGAATAACAAGTGTTCTTAACCGCTGAGCCATCTCTCCAGCACCAATATTTAAAGTGAAACTTAATTATTTCAGGCACCAAGGCAGGACATGAACACGGCAAGATGGTTACCTACAAATTAACGGTGGGCTGGTAACAGGTCTGTGACCCCAGGGTTCTGATGCTCCCTGCTTTAGTGCCTTGGTTATCTCAGGCAGTGCTCTTCATCCCTGGTGTCAGCCTCAGAACAGAGGCTTCTTAGCTTGCAGCTGCTTATCCCTGCTCTTTAAAGAGTAATAGTTGTGTAGGCTGGCTTAATTATTAACTCAAAGGTAGATCACTTCTAAGAGCAAAGGCCCTGGGTTCTATTTCCAGTTCCCCAGGAAGTAAGGGTGTGGAAGTGCAACATCCACCATGATGCTTTCATTCCAGAACACCCCATCCCATTCCAGAGCACCCGCATCCATTCCAGAACACCCGCATCCCTTTCCAGAACACCACATCCATTCCAGAGCACCCGCATCCCATTCCAGAGCACCCGTCTCTTTCCAGAACACCTGCATCCCATTCCAGAGCACCTACATCCCATTCCAGAACACCTATGTCCTTTTCTGGAACACCTACAGATATTTCCAGTTGCCTTTACAGGTATCTTTAAAAAAAAAAAACAAGTCTACAATCTAAGGCTTTTCACAATCTGGCCCCATGAAAGTTCCCACTTTCACCCCTCATCACTGCCCAACACAAACCCCTTCTCTTCACCATGGATTTTATTTTTCTCAATAGCCCAGGCTCCTTTCACTTGCTTACATTGGCCCTCAGGGTCACCTCTGCTGTAAGCATGTGCAAAGCCTACTCATCCTGGGAGTACTATAGTCATATGTCACTTCACAGAGATACATTCCAAGACTTTGTCACTGTTCAAAAACTTATGCTAATACACTACAGTCACTACAGTGTCCCACGGGGATTTAACCTGCGGGACCACCATTGTGTGTGCTGTCCACAGTTGACAGACCCTCATCAATGCTGCAACCCATGCCTGCTTGCTGCACCCATGCTCACGACTGCAACTCTTCCCACATTCCTCCGGTCAGTCACGCGGGTGGCCAGCACAGTCCTTCTAATTGCATCTGGCTTTGACCTATAGAGAGAGAGGCGTGTTTCAAGGGCAGCCTTGTCCCCCAGACCCTACAGCCTGTCTGTCCCTCTGAGTGGCCTAGCCCACACGTGTGTAGGCTGTGAAAGCAGATGTGTGGCATAGGTGGCGTTGCTAGGAAGCTTGTGCCCCCATCCCACCTCACTACTCATGTCTACACTGTGTCCACTCTATACCCTCATCTGAGGCTGGTGGCTGCTGGCAAGGCTGGGATCCAAGGTCTTGCCAGAGAGGTCTCCATTTTTAATAAAGACCTTCCTCTCCTGCTCCAAACGGTCAGCAAGTCACACAGGCCAGGTTGGGTAGAAGCTACACGTTCAGCCTCTTACATTCACTGGCTACTGATACCCTAAAACCCACTCTGTGTCTTGAGGAACAGCTGCACCCATCCACAGCTCCCGATCTGCATGCAGTGTTGCCCAGTTCTGTGGATGGACCCAGTCCATCTGCTCGTGGAGCCTGCCTACAGATCACAGTAAAGGGAACCAACACGCTGGTATCACGCAGCTCTAGTGGCTGAACTCAGACGCAGGGCTTGCCAGCATGGCCTAAGCTGCGTTCCCTGACTCCATGAGCAGCTCCAAACCCTTCCAATAAAGACCCCTCTGCCTAAATTGAGTCAGAGCTTTAATGGCCCAAGAGCCACACTCAGAATCACACTTCATTCAAAAAAAACATTGTTCTACGAGGTGGTGGTGGCATACTTTGGAGGCAGAGGTAGGCTCTTGGAGTTTGAGGCCACTCTGGTCCACATAGCAAGTTCTAGGACAGCCAGAGCTACACAGGGAAACCTTGTCTTGGAAAAAACCAAAAACAAATGAAGAAATAAAAAAACATTATCAGGGCAAGTGCTCGGCTTTCAAGCAGGTATAGAAGTAGCCCTCTAAGAGGTTTAATCACTTTTTAATCAAATTAATAGTGTGTGTATACACTATATGTACATATATACTACATATAAACACACACACATATATTATATATATATATATATTTGTGGGTTTTTTGCTGTTGTTAGCTGGTTCATTGGCATTGGCTGGTTGGTTTGAGACAGACTCATGCTGTTGCCCCAGGCTAGCCTGCATCTTATGGCAATCCTCTTGTTTCTGCCTCCCAAGTGCTGGAATTACTGGCATGTGCCACCATGGCTAGCCAGAGGGTTTACTTTTTTTATATATAATGTTATTTATCTGTTTGCATGTATCCCTGCAGGCCAGAAAAGGGCACCAGATCTCATTACAGATGGTTGTAAGCCACCATGTGGTTGCTGGGAATTGAACTCAGGACCTCTGGAAGAGCAGTCAGTGCTCTTAACCTCTGAGCCATCTCTCCAGCCCCTATTATTGCTCTTTATTGCTTCCCTCTTTCATAAAGAGTCGTGCGGTGGTCAGAAATAAGTCTTTCACCCTTGCTGCAAACTATCTCTGCCCTTCCCCCCTTTCGGTGGCAAATTCTCAAAATCTGCCAAAGAAATGGCTGTGTTACTTTGGTCCGTGTCACTGTGACACAGGCTGGCTTTTCTACCCTCATGACATGGGTTTTTTTAAGGACAACCCTGCTCCTCCTAGGCTGCACTTGGGCCATCATCTTAGTGTAACGTTATTTTAGCTAAAACTGATCTCCATGCGTTGCTGTCTTAGCTCAAAGCGAGCGGGCACCAACAACAAAGGGGCCACACAGAATGCGAGGGGAAAACGTGAGTGAGACTGTGGTTTGGAAAAAAGAGAAAGAAAAAGAAAAACAACAACAAACTCACCCTTTAGTGCCCAGAAACAGGACAGACTGCGTAGCATCTGTGTGGGGACACAGAGCCTATACATCCCTGCACCGCCACTACTCTGAGCAGGACCTATGTCCATCAGAACACAGCTCTGCTGTCCTGAGAAAAGAGATCCCATCCCAGGGACCTTCAATTTGCATCCAATTTGAAACTATGTGCATTTGGGCATCCCAGACATTTTTACTAATTTAAACTCTCCTTTAACCACAGCTCTAATTGGGGAGGTCGGTTAGATTTATGAATGAAATAGGAATAAAAGCACATATATGTCCTTATGTTCAAACAGAGTCCAGCCTGCAAATGTAAAAACCATGTAGCATAGAAGACTGAGATAGAGGAGAAAAAAAATGTTGCTTCCATACATTTGTGTAAAAAAAAAAAACTGCTCATTTTTAAAAGGCTGCCAGCGAAGCTACATGACTTATTTTCAATTAATAGAAGAAAAGAGTGAGAGCAGATGTGACTGGTCCGTCGGCGCGGGCTTATAAAGAACAGAACCATCAGAAACAGAGTAGCCGCCTTCACCCGGCATTCACACACGCACGTGTCTGCGGGGCCCCGAGGAAACCTCAGCCGTCCTTCCCCGGAAGCCGGCCACCTTGTTTTTGAGACAGTTTCTCTCACTGGCCTAGAGCTCACTGAGTCGAGTAAGGCTGGCTAAGCAGCTGGCCCCAGCGACCTGCCTGTGCCTGGCTTCAAAAGTTTGGAATCACAGTCACGGAGCGGAGGGAGGCGGGGCATGACACGGGACACGGGACACAGAACGGGACACGATACAACACGACTCTGGGCACCAAACTCAGGTTCTCATGCTCATATACCATAACAAGTAAACGGGAACCTTTTTTTAAATATTTATTTGTGTTTTTATATTTATTTACTTTTTTTGTTGTTTGGTTTTTTTGTTTCGTTCTGTTTTTGTTTTTTGCATTTGTTTGGTTTTGAGACAAGGGTTTCTCTGTGTAGCCCTGGCTGTCCTGGAACTCGCTCTGCAGACCAGGCTGGCCTTGAACTCCCAGAGATCCTCCTGCCTCTGCCTCCCAAGTGCTAGGACTAAAGAACTGTACCACCACAGTTGGTTAGATTTATTTATTTTTAATTAAAAAATTTTTTTTTGCCGAATCAGGGTTTCTCTGTAGCTTTGAAGCCTGTCCTGGAACTCACTCCCGTAGATCAGACTGGCCTCAAACGCACAGAGATTTGCATGCCTCTGGCTCCCGAGGGCTGAGATTAAAGGCATGGACCACATGTGAAGGTGTCTGGTGGTTGGGGGGGTGTTGTACAGATATGTGAGTGAAATTGCCCGTGGAAGCCAGAAGAGGGCGCCAGAGGGTGCCGCTCCCTGTAGTTTGAGTAACGGGTGGTTGTGCTGACTTATGTGGGTGCTGGGAACGGAGCTTGGGTCCTCGCGCAGAGCAGTGCACGCTCACTCTTAGCCACTGTCTTCTTTAAGACAGGGCCACGCCATGCAGCCCTGACTGGCTCAGCACACTCATTCGCACAGAGCCCAGGCTGGCCTCAAGATCACGATCTCAGCCTCCCAAATGCTGGCATCACAAGCGTGAGTTGCCACACGCAACTTGTACGAAATCCTCAGGCTGCCGGTGCTTCCGGCCATGTGATCTGCTCTGAGACACATCTGCAATTAAACAGGAACCCTCCCCCGCCCCCAGGATCAGATTCCCATCGGAATGCGTGGGTGGCTAGAGGAGTTCTCAGATACCAGGTCTGACAAGAAAACGGCTTCGGAGTCCAAAGGTGCTCGCCTCTTAGGAAACAGGTAGAATCCCGGCAAACTGCGCGCTCAAGCCTCCGGAACAGTCGGTGGTGTTGGGATTTTTGTCTCAGGACTATGGAGTTAAAGGCAGAGCCCTGCCAATTGAGAGGTGCCCTCTCTCCCACAGACCACCCACAACCACGGGTTTTCCATCTGGTGAACAAAACAGACAGCTCCCTAATTATTTCTGAAAAGAATTTCCCCCGCCCCAAACATACTTTTCTTCATTTGTCTGTGACCTGGAACTTAACAGAAAACCTGATGCATGCCAACTTCATTTCTTGTAACGAAACATCCTGTTTTATTGTTTTAAATGGTATTTGGAGTTTTTGTTGCTGCTGCTGTGTGTGTTTTTTTGTTGTTGTTGTTTTTGGGTTTGGTTTTTTTTTTTTTTTTTTTGGCTCTATGATAGAAACCATTACTCCGAGATCCAGCACACCAAACACAATTCCCAACCCAATTCCAACCAATAACTGTTTTCTTTGAACAGAGAACACCCTGTTTAAATACGAACCATTGAAGTTTTCGTTCACAACCAACAGGACAGAAATCGGGAGGGGAAATTATTTGCAATCGTTCTCAACTGGGCACCCATACTGCTAGTGTCAAAATCTATGGCTTTTCCAACAGGATGGCCACCTCTGCCAAAAGCATGCTCAGAAATGCCAACTGTAATTAAAATCTGGCACCTGTCTTGGGCGCCAAATTTGCTTCTAATGTCTCCATGATGCAATGTGTCTCAGCTTTGGAGGACGTACGATATTTCTTGCCCTCTGCCCTTTGGAAAAAAACACACACGCAGGAAAATAATTGACGGCTGTTATGCCCAAAATTACTTTTCCCTCATCCTAACTCTGATGAATGCTCTCTGCTTTCTCCCTCAGAATGTTTGTTTAATTGGTCCCAAGAGAATCAGCAGACACCCCTCCCCACCAGGCACCTTCCTCCTCCTCGGGGTTGCTTTTGGGGAGTTGGAGTATGATATGAACTGAACACACAAGATTTACACACTCCTGAATTGAGACACAGATCGCCTTCCCTAAGCAGGCTTTTCAGAGCAGTAAATACACTCTGTGTGTGTGTGCATGTGTATGCACGTGTGTGTGCATGCATGTGTGTGCGTGTGCATGTGTGTGCACATGCCTGTGTGTGTGCATAAGTGTGCATATGCATGTGTGCATGTGTGTGTATGTATATGTGTGTACATGAGAATGCATGTGCGTGCATGTGTGTGTGCGTATGTGTGTGCATGAGCATGCATGTGTGTGTGGTGTGTGTGTGTGCGTGCATGTGTAGTATGTATATGAATGAACTCAGAGCCTCACACACTTTCCCACTAAGTTACCCCTAGACTAAATCTATTTTGTTTAGCTGTTTTTTTTTTTAATAGAGCTTTGCTCCATAGTCAAAGATGACCTCAAACTCCTGGCAATCCTCCTGCCTCAGATTCAGAGTGCTGAAATTATAGGCTTGTGCCACAATGCTCAGCTTATGAAGAACTAAAGTCTTGATTTGATACTCACTGCCATTGTCCTTGCTCATGCGGTCTACCCGTAAGCCTGTGTCCCATCAACTCTTCTGCTGAACTCCAAATCACACTGAGTCTCTTGTGTTTGCCTTTGGCTGTTAAGGACCTGCAGCATTTCTCATGAAGCCATTCTGGAGCTGGGGAGATGGCTGAGAGGGTAAAGCACTTGCCACACAAGCAGGAGGACCCGAGTTCAAGTCCCCAGCACTCACATGGCAGAAAGAACTCCCGTGAGATCTCAGGTGGAGACAGGGATCCCTGAAGACCTGTGGGCCAATGAGACTGGGATACGCAGCGTCGACGAGAGAACCCATCTCAAACAAGGTTGACCCATACCCAAGGACGTCCTCTGACCTTCATATACGGCTCAGTGTGGCATACATACACCCACACTCGCATACACAAACACAGATAACGCACACATATGCATTTTAAAAAAACAAAGAAACAGGAACTTGCTCCAGTGTCTCATAGGAGCCTTCCAAGCCCTGGACAAGCTCAACACAAGTGAGGGCAGAGTGGTCTGAGGCTCCCTGTGTGCGGCACGGTGCTGCCAGTCCTGCCAAGGGACCAAAGGCCAGCATGTGCAGGGGATCACACTACAGCTTCACCAGTGCAAAAGGGATACTGCCTGCCATGTCCATCTCGGCGTCCTTGGGCCTATAACGAGCCACCCACCCATCCCATCCCACCCGTCCCCCCACCCCACCCCCCTAAAACGAGCCCCCCACCCCACCCCCACCCCCTCACAGAAAGGATGCTTCACACAGGTGTCGGTGACACAAGCAGCTACATCTGGTGTGACTTCACCCTGGCAAAGGCTGGATTACCGTCTCCAGGTTATTTGTTCATACTGATGCTCCGAAACTGCCAATAAAGTTTAACCCTGAACCAGGAATGGAGTTAACCACTGGCTGACCAGAATTAGCCATAGAGATTTTGAAGGACCCAGAATACATAGAGAGACACAGGAAGATTCACAGCCTTTATGGACCAAGGAAGGAGGAACAATAGGCCACTTGTCACGCCTCTGCCCCTTCTCCGACCAATCGGATTTTTATGCCAATATCTGACTCGCGAGTTTTATTAACAACAGAGGTAAACCTCTTCCGATTACAAGTCACCATAAATGAAGGAGGATGCCCTTCTCCTCAGGCCTGTGTGACACTCGGCCTATATTGTCCCCGAGGCCTTCCTCTGCCTTCAGAAGCACACGGTGCCCACTCTGAGCTCCCACAGCCTCCTGCTCTGTGCCATGAATTAAAATGGCAGGTTGAGTGACACGGGCTGCTAAAAGTGCATTGGACTTCTGCCTCCTACAGAGCATGCATAAAGTGACTTAATTTAGGACGCATTCCTGACCAAACCATTTCATCAAGAAAGTGCTTCACGGCCGAGTGTGGTGGCGCATGCCTTTAATCACAGCACTCGGGAGGCAGAGGCAGGCGGCTCTCTGGAAGTTCGAGGCCAGCCTGGTCTACAGAGTGAGTTCCAGGACAGGCTCCAAAGCTACACAGAGAAACCCTGTCTTGAAAAAAAGAAAATGTCTGAACAGTTCAGGCTGTCCCTTCCTATCACTCGCTGACATGCGGGGACAAGTGTGCCCACCAGTATAGGCTTCTTCTGGGTATTGCAGTGGTTAAGACCAACTTGACACCTTCTAGGATCACCTAGGAGACAAACCTCCTCAAGTTTCTAGAATGGGCCCCGCCTCCTCCAACAAGGCCACACCCACTCCAGCGAAGCCACACCTCCTAATAGTGCCACTCCCTCGAGGGGATGCTTTCTTTCAAACCAGCACAACCTGTAACCTCAGCACTCAGGAAATGGAGTCAGGAAGGTCAGAAATTCAAGGTCATTCTCAGCTACACAGCAAGTCTAAGGTCAGCCTGGGATACGTGTCAAGAAAGAAAGGAATAAAGAAGGGAGGGGGAGGAAAGAGAGCCTACAAAGCTTCTACAAGACCCCTGATAATTCTTAATAGTTAAGGATGGCAATAGAGTAACCAAGTAACAGGAGATTGCACCAATAACCTTACCACAAGGCTGAATTGCCTTTGCCTCGGAAAATACAACCGGGAGGGATGTGTTGCAGAATGTTCCTTCACACCGTGTGAAGGCGTGTCACTGGGATTGGTTTAATAAAGAGCTAAATGGCCAATAGCCAGGCAGGATTTTCGGGGCAGAGAGGACACTTGCAAGAAGGCGGCAGAGTCTCTAGCCAGACGTAGAGGAAGCAGCATGCGGAGTACAGAGTAAAGGTAATATAGCCACGAGACAGGAAGTAGACTGATAAAATGGGTTCATTTAAGTTGTAAGAGCTGGTTAGTAACAAGCCTAAGCTTGACCAATCTCTTATAATCAACAATAACTCTCTGTGTGGTTATTTGGGAACTGGCTGGTGGGACAGAAATCCACCTACAGGAATGGGAGTAGCATCCATACAAACAGGTTTCTTCAACTAGGACTACGTGGGAGCCCATGAAATTCAAGAAGAGTAGACACGCCAATATCCAGCCTCCACATGCTTGTGAACACATAGCGTGGGTTATGCAGCCTGTTTCCAGGGTTGCTGAGGGAAGCTCACACTCAGTGCCATTCCTGGCTTCCCTTAATTAGCCGGTAGCCCCAGCTACTTTAGAAACTAGGGTTCACTTACACCCAGGGGTTCAAGGCCAGCCTGGGCAGCATAGCAAGACTCCATCTTAAAAATTAAATTAGGCAGCGTGTTGTGTAGGGGTTACCCCGAAGTTCAAAAACACCGTTTCCCACTCATAAATCAGTCACTTCCCACTCCTATACCGCCAAGGCCAGGTAGCCTTGAACATATTTATGATAAATACTTTAAAATCACTGCCTGTATGGGGCTGGAGAGATGGCTCAGAGGTTAAGAACACTGACTACTCACTCAGAGGTTCTGAGTTCAATTCCCAGCAACCACATGGTGGCTCCCAACCATCTGTAATGAGATCTGGTGCCCTCTTCTGGTGTACATGCAGGCAGAACACTGTATCCATAATAAACCTTTAAAAAACAAATCATTGCCTGTTAATTGCAATGTCCAGATCATCTTGAGTTTAGATGTTTGCAATTTCTCCTCCTTCTTTATCTTGTTGATTTTTTTCCCCAATGGACACTACAAATGACATGCTGTGCACTCTCCAGGGTTTCTACTCACTCCGAAGGGGAATTCCCACTCAAACGCAGAGTTAGCATGCTGAACATGGACACCAAACTGCCTCCCCTGTGTTGGGCAGTACATGGTCACACTTGGTTTTACACAAGGTTCTCTGTAAGTCACATAGCTCAGTGCCCAGCAATGGGTGCACTTGCCCGAGAGCACTTTGAAACACCTAGAATCAAAAGCTATTTTAGATCCAGTAGGATCAGTCAGGTAAAGATGTTTGCTGCCAGGACTTGTGGGTGACGTGAGCCCCATCCCTACAGGGCCCACATAATGGAACGATAGCCAACTCCCACAAGTTGCCCTCTGACCTACACGCATGCGCCATGGCACATGCAGACCTCCCACACATAAATAGACGTTGATAATAAAATATTTTAAAGCAGGTTTTATTAATGTAATCTATATGGGGAATGCAATCAACTTACTCACCACTGGTGGGAACTACCTTTGTTTTTCTTATCACCTAGATCACTATTGTGGTATGACAACATCACAGTTTAATGGGTTCTTTGTTGCTTACTGGAGAATGCCTGGACCTGCTACTCCTTTCTGGTCTACATGGCATCTCTTTCTGGCAGGCTCCTTCTGCCTACATTTCCCAGAATTCCCCATGTCTCCAAGTCCCGCCTATCTTCCTGCATCATTGGTCAAACAGTGTTTTATTCATCAACCAATAAGAGAAAGAGAAACATATACAGAAGGACATCACACCCGTCAGTTCCTTAAAAATCTGTTTTATGAATGGACAGTAGTGACACATGCCTTTAATCCCAGCACTCGGGAGGCAGAGGCAGGCAGATCTGAGTTCAAAACCAGCCTGGTCTACAAGAGCTAGTTCTAGGACAGTCTCCAAAACTACAGAGAAACCCTGTCTCAAAAAAAAAATCAGTTTCATGTGTAGTTTATAAAATCCTCTGTAGGGGTTGGAGAGATGGCTCAGCAGGCAGGTACACGGGCTGCTTTTGGAGAGCACCTGGGGTTCCGTTCCCAGCACCCACAATGCAGCTTACGCTCATCCGTTTTTGAAGGGATCCAATGACCTCTTCTAGTCTCTGTGAATACTTATGTGTTGCTCTTACATACCTGCAGGCAAAACAAAGTAAAAATGATCTTCTTAATCAGAGCATCCTTTTTTTTGTAAATTTTATTTTTAAACAATTTGTTTATTTTATGAGCATTGGTGTTTTGCCTGCATGTATGTCTATGTGACAGTGCCAGATACCTCTGGAACTGGAGTTACAGACAGTAAGCTGCCGTGTAGGAATTGAACCCCAGTCCATCCAGAAGAGCAGCCTGTGTTCTTAACCACTGAGAGATCTCTCCAGCCCCAAGAGTATCCTTTTTTGATAGCAATAAAAGAATCCGCCTTCCCCGAAGATGCCCCAACTGGCTCCTTGGACAAGACTCAGATGCAGGAGTTGGGTTGGCTCCTGCCCCTCCCTCCGTCTGTAAGTTTAAAACTAGGCTCTCGTTCCCTTATCTGTAAAATAGGTAAAGATGCTGTTCTCCCCAGAGCATTGATGAATGTAAAGCAGGGCATATTGTGGGGTAGAGGTAGGGAGGGGAGGGGAGGGGAGGGGAGGACCCAGCGAGGTCTTCCCAGGCCTAAGAATAGGATCCAGGAGGAGGGGCTGTGGCAGGGTCAAGAAGATCAGTACCAGGCAACTAGGGACAGGGGGGCTCAGCTGGAATGGGAGGTCACAGGGGAAAGGGGAAAGGAAAAAAAGGGGGGGGGAGAAGAAAAAGGAGAGGCCAAAAATAATGTCTTTGAACTAGGTGAAGATTCTATCCAACGCTGCTCGCTTCAGAGCCACCTTAGTGAAAAACCGGCGAGACTGCGGAAGAAGCTCGTCCTTGGCACTACTCTCCCTGCCCCAGCTCCGCTGCTTTTAGCACTTCTCTGAACCCTCGGGGCTCCTGCCTGGTGCGCAGGGCAAGTTGCAGCCAGTCCTGCTTTTCAGAGAGCATACTAGCCCGCAGCCCCAAGATCTCCCTTGACAGGAACTCTCAGAGAGATGTGGTGCTGTCCACACTATGAGGAAATAAAAGAGGAGGGGGAAGGGAGAACACTAATCATTTCAAGGAGATTTTAAGTTTTATTTATCTTATTGGTAGTAGTCTCGTTACTTGGCATCACATGTGTTTACTGTTTTCTGTGTGTGAGTCCATGCCACAGAGTGGGTCGGGGGACAGCTTTGTGGACTTTACTGTCTCTTTCGGCCTTTATGTAGGTTAAGGGGAATCTATATAACTCAGGTCACCATGTTTGTGCAGTAAGCACCCTTATCCACCCAGCTATTTCACCGGCCCCTATTTTTTATATTATTATTATTATTGATGTTTGAAGACAATGGTTCACCATGCATCCTAGGCTGGTGGTTGAGAACTCATTGTGTCGACCAGGCTGGCACTGACTTTGTGATCCTCCTAAGTACTAGAAGCTTCAGGCCAGGCTTTCTGTTTGCTCATTCCTTTTGTTTTGTTTTGTTTTGTTTTTCAAGACAGGGTTTGTCCGTGTAGCTTTTGGAGCCTGTTCTAAAACTTGCTCTGTAGACCAGGTTGGCCTCGAACTCACAGAGATCCACCTGTCTCTGCCTCCTGAGTTCCGGGATTAAAGGCGTGCACCACCACCGTTCCACTCGGGTCAGGCTTTTAGAAAGGCATTTTGATCTCCACTGGGACAATATCCCTCTGACAAGGGCACCGCTTCACTTGCAGCCATGTAATACCCCAAGCTGCTCCTGAAGCAGAATCGCTCCCAACATTCAAACGTGTGTCTGTTTGAGAGAAGCATACTCATAGGCGGTATGTGCCATGATGCCAGAGCACCTCTGAGCTGGACTTGTACATGACGTTTCCGACTGTACGGTGGGGAGGGGGGAATGTGAACCTAGTTACTCTGAACAAGAGTCAGAGAGCAAGCCACCCTCAAAGCCATAAATGCACTTCTACGTTAGAAGGTGCTTGAACTAAGGGTGGATCATGAAACCTCCATGGAAAGCAAGTTCCCTATAAGGAACTTAAGCCAGGGACCTGCAGCAGAGGAGTCAGAGCCCAGGGGCACAGTGGTTTCAATGACATCATGCTGACCTCAGGGATAGGGGTGTAGCTCATTTGGGAGAGTGCTTGCCTAGCAGGCATAAAGCTTGATTTCCCAGATCACTTAAACCCAGATCTAAAGGGATGACACCAACTGGCAAGCTAAGCAATAGTGGAGAGACCACCTTAAATGCCCATTCCTGATAATGAACTTGATGTCTATAACCATCCTGGAGCCTTCATCCAGTGACTGATGGAAGCAGAGGCAAACACCCACAGTTAAACACTGAACTGAACCCAAGGAACCCAGTGACAGAGAGAGAGGAGCAATGAGCAAATTGGCAAAGAATGGGCTGGCAAAACCAGCAGAGACAGCTGATCTGAACAGGGGAGAGCTCTTGGACCCCAGACCAACAGCTGGGAGGTCAGCATGGGACTGATCCAGACACCGCCCCCCCCCAGTATGAGAGTCAGTGAGGAGGCCTGGGTAACCTAGGGGGCCCTGAGCAGTGGATCAGTGTTTATCCCTGGCATACAAATGGACTTCGTGTGTCCATAACACAAAGAGGGATGCTCTCTCAGCCTGGACTCTTAGGGGAGTGCCTGGACCCTGCCCTGAGTGAAATGACAGACTCTAGATATCCCCTATGTGGAAGGAAATGGCTATAGAATGGGAGGTTGGGGGAGGGTGGTGGGGGGTGCGGGAGGAGGGGAAGGAGAGTGAACTGGGATTGATATGTGAATCAAGTTATTTAAAATCAAAATAATAAAATTAAATTAAAAAGCCAAAAAAATAAAAAATAAAAAATAAACCCAGGGCACTCCTGTAATGGCAACATTGGGGGGAGGGGAGACCGGGAGTTTAATGTCACCCTCGGCTTTACATAGTGAGTTTGAGGCTAGCCTGGGCTACGTGAGACCCTGTCCTAAACCACACCACATCTTCCTGATGCAGAGTCACACCATCCCACCTGTATGCGGTGGGAAGAATGAGACCTGGGGGCAAAGGACAGCCACACACCAGAAGCCTACAGCTGCCTCTGTGCATACCATCTGTGGCCGAGCATGAGAACCCACAGTCAGAAAAGAACAAGTGGTGAATTCTCCGGGTCCCAGGGGGCTGCAGGGAAGCCATTCACTGCTACACAGACCCAGAGGCAAGAGGACCCCCAGAACACAGCAGGACCTCAAGGGGAGACAGAGAGGGCCGGGCAGGGGTAACCCTGCCAACCTCCTTCCACCACCCCCATAGGAGAGGGTTGGACAGATGGGGTGGGGGGGCTGAGCACTGAGATTTGAACCCTTGTTAGGAAGCTTTGCATAGACACGTCTTGTCACCTAGTTAGCTTCTAGAGCAGTGATACAGTTACCAGCCATGAAATTACTTCATTGCTACTTCATAACTGTAATGTTGCTACTGTTATGAATCATAATGTAACTATGTGATACAATGTCTCCAAAGTGGCGGGGTGGGGGGGGACCCCACAGCTTGAGAGCTGCTGTTCCAGGTGAAGCTCTTGACTCACAGAAGGAGCCCTGAATTCTCACTTCATCTTTTTTGGTTTTCTTCATGGTTTCAGTTAAAGGGCCACTAGGTAGCCCGCAAGATGGCTCAGCAGGTGAAGGCCCTTGCCGTCAAGCCTGATACCCT
This sequence comes from Mesocricetus auratus, assembly GCF_017639785.1. NCBI lineage: Eukaryota > Metazoa > Chordata > Mammalia > Rodentia > Cricetidae > Mesocricetus > Mesocricetus auratus. The sequence continues at coordinate 2,216,468 of NW_024429180.1, forward strand.
GAACCTGGGTTTGATTCACCGGACCTACCTACATGGTCAAGAACAAGACCAGCATTTGTGGGCTGACCTCTGACCTGCCTGTGCATGAGTGCACGAATATACACACGCACACACACACACTCACACACTCGCCTCACACACACTCTCACACACACAGTCATGCATGTACACACACACACACACAATATAGATAAACAAATGTCAACTAAATTCTTTTAAATTAGAAAAAATTAAGACCCCCCTCCTGGGTTTAAGAACCTGAAGCTGGGTCAGCCACTGCCAGTCCCACAGGTCCTGTCCCCATGACAGGGAGCCCTCCACTCCCCTAGTTCTGAGGGCTCTGTTTGCTGCAATTGCCCCAGGTTCAGAACTCAGCCTCCTGTTGACACACAGCAGTGATGTGTTCTAGTTGCTGGTTTTCACATTAGAAACCTTATTAGCTATGACACTTAAAGCCACGGTGACAGCTGACCTTTTTTTTTTCTTTTTTTCAACTAACAAAAGCAATCGCCACTTTTACATAGTTTTTATGCTGGCAACACTACTCCCTGTCCAGAGTCGGAAACAGAGAAGTCACATTGTCACAACAAGTAGCAAATAATGGCACTGTGCCTGCCACACTTAAAGGTCCATTTGTGAATCTGATAACCTAGGACTTGAAATTCTGTTGCAAAACGATGGCTGTCCAGGGACTGAAGTTCAGGTTCACAAGCCTGTTGTGCCTTCCTGGCCCTCCATGCTCATAAAGGACTCGTTCAATGTCTTAAAGCATTGAGAGGTAACTGGCCCTCACTTCCCAGGCTGCTAATGGCGTCACATAAAATGAGCTTCCATGATTTTATTGCCACCCTGCTGCAACTTCCCAGGTGACAAGCCACCAGGAAAAGGATAGGGACACGTCTTCTATGCCTGGTCTCTGACTTCTCCAAGTGCTAGGAACTTACCCACTTGGTGTTTCAGATGTACCGATGTGTGCTGGGCTTCTGGTTAATAAGAACAGGGCTCTACCATGTGACTTAGGGAGACCAAGAATAAGTCAGTAAGTCCCCTATGGGGGGGCCGCACCCCCTGGGGGCAGGGGGTGGGGGAGCATGTTGGGGAGGAGTGGGGGGATTTGAATTCACTTCCTACAGTGCAATGACTATAAAGCTGACGGAGCCCCTGAGCCTTTGTATTTCCACTTAAATATGTGGGTGGATACCAGCTGATCTTGCATTCTGAGAAGCAATTAGAAGAAAACACTAAATTGCACATTCTGACCACATAAGGCAGCTTTGTACCAGTGCTCACTACCCAAGAGTTGCTGCAACTCACGGGGGTGATCATGGGAGCCGCACAAGGGGAAAAGGCCCCGGTGGCTCTATAAACCTCCCGTTGTAATATGTGTACATTTATATGAAGTTTTAACAACACACGGCACACCAAACAGTGCCAATGAGCCGCTTTCAAAAGAAAACACCTCCCAAAAGCCTCTAAACCAAAGCTGACTACCAGAAAATGTGTGAGATCTTTGGGTTTGGGTGTATTTAACTTTGTGGGTTATTTGCTAGGAGAGACATTTCTGGTCAGAGACCATTTAGCTTAACAACTTTGTCTGGGAAAGGGAAACCTTAAAAAAAATCATACAAAGTAAAAATAAGGCTTCAAATTTCAAAAGCAGCGGACAGTCCACCGAGACGTTCAGCTAGGAAAGGCCTACACCTGAGTTAGATCCTGCAGGCCTAACCACCTGAGTTAGATCCCGACAATCCACAGTCGGAGAGCAGTGCTGAGCGTCCTCTAACCTCCACACAAGCATGGTGCGAGTACACACTTGCAAACACGAGTGTGAACACACACACACTGTGCCCCCACTCTCTCATACACACACTTTTTTTTTTGGACAGGGTTTCCTCTGTGTAGTCCTGGCTGTCCTGGAACTCTCTCTCTCTCTCTCTCTCTCTCTCTCTCTCTCTCTCTCTCTCTCTCTCTCTCTCTCTCTCACTCACACACACACACACACACACACAAACAAACACACTTCTAAGGTAACATCTTTATTTACAAGAAATGACAAATACTTATTTTCTCAATATCTTTTAAAAATATAAATTAAAAACTGGGTGGTGGTGGCACACATCTTTAATCCTAGCAGTTGGGAGGCAGAGGCAGACTGATCTCTGTGAATTCAAGGTCAGCCTGGTCTACAAAGCAAGTCCCAGGACAGCTAGTGCTGTTATACAGAGAAACCCTGTCTTGAAAAAACAATAACAATAATAACACACACACACACACACATATATATATATATATATATATGTGTGTGTGTGTGTGTGTGTGTGTAAGTATATGAAAAACAGTAGTTCAGGGACCAGGTGTTGTGGTACACTCCTTTGATTCTAGCAGAGGAAGGAAGATCTCTGAGGTCCGAGGCCAGCCTGGTCTACATAGTTAAGTTCCAGGAAAGTCAGGGCTACACAGAGAAATTCTGTCTTGAAACAAAACAAAACAGTTAAGTATGATATATTTTAAACTTTAGAAAAATTTCAGATTCAAATAAAAACAAACTGCCACATAGATTACTTATATATGTATATTTCTTAGCCTGCATATTCTCAAGCTTTCAAAACACAACTTAAACTCTCTCACAGTGTTTCCCTTTACGACCACAGATCTTCCAGCATCATTAGTCATAATCTTAGAAGTGGTGAAAAGTAACCCAGCTGCCAAAAATTATTTACTTTGTAGCACAAACGACTAAGGATGTAACACCCACTAACTGACCTGCAGAGAAAAGGCAGGGTTAATTTATTCTGCCTGCCTTGGCTTTTACCTTCCGTTAAAACAAGACTTGTTGCCATGTTTAACCCTTTACACGTTTTTGAAAAAGGAGGCGACAGAAAGAATGGAGAAAAGAGCGAGGAGCCAACATTTTTGTGACCCCCAAATTTGTTATTGCCTTTGAGCCTAAGATTAAAAAAAAATCATAAACCCTGTGTTTTGTTAGGTTTCGGTGGTTAGTGGCGCTGTGTGGACTTTGAGCATTCTAGGCCCCACGGTCCATCACTAAGCCACACCCCGCAGCCCACAATTAGTGTTAAAGCTGGGATCATTGCACTTACTATGTACTCCATGCGTGTCTTTACGGACAGCGCAGCTTCAGGGACCTTTCGCCATTCAGAAACATCAGCCCAACCTCGGAGCCAGGACCAGAAAGTCGCAAGTCCTAACTGGATGATCCTTCTGGCTGAGCGACGGCAGCGGCTGGCTTATTAGTCCCCACTTATAGAAGCCCTTTTTAAGCGCTGCCCCGGAATGCCATCTGTCTTGAATTATGTCCACCTGGGACTATGTCCCGATGACCAACACCGGCAGAAGGCTGGGACCTGAGAACTTCACTGCTTTGGTGATTGACATTTAAACCGTTTGAAGTTTCTAATTAAGGTCTCTCTGACAAATCAACTGCAGATGTAGGACGCTCAGCGTGCTGTGGCGAGGCATACACAAGAGATCCTGAGTTACCTGAGAGGGGCAAGCCGCGAGAACGGGTTCGATGACGCAGTGAGCTCATTAGAGCCAAGAGCCTGCTGCTCCTGGTGCAATCACTGTTGGGCTGGTCCACTTAGCTTTCCCAGAGCAGCAAGTGGCGAGGTACTGGAACCCGGGGCCTCCTGTATACTGGTGGATGTTCTACCACTGAACGGCATCCCCAGACCCCCGGGTTTGTGAACGCAAGAGGGAAGAGGAAGGCACGAGGCTGAAGTGATATGTGGAAAGACCACTTAGGCCAGTCATTAGTACAGATTGCCAACTTGACAGGTCCCCAGATCACCCTGAAACAACCTCCGGGCACGGTCCACGACAGCCTCTTTGACAAGCTAATTGAGGTGGGGCAGCGCCCATTCCGTGGGCTGTGGTCAGTTACCGAACAACCAGGAGAAAGCCGGCGAAGCACTAACAACGCCCACCAGCCGCTTTGGTCCTCCCCAACCCTGAACCCAAACAAACCCTCCTGTATGTCGCTTCCTGTTGGTCGCAGCAATGACAAAGCTGCCTGCCTCCCTGTTGCCTGGCAGGAATCCTGTCCTGGCCTCGGAAGCTCAGGGGTGTCAACGTCAGCCTGCCTGCTCAGTGCTAGTCGCCCCCATACTCCAGGGGTGTCTTGCGGGACACGGAAGTCCCTCACCCTTTCTTCTTTGTCACCCTGAAGTCAGCTCCCAAGAGGATGGCCCGATACCCTCTGAGAGTCGTCCCCACAGCAGTCTGAGCTTATCCCTTGTGTGAGGGTTCATCTCAGCTGTCAACCTGATGACATCTGGAAACACCCTCCCTAGGCAAGCCTGTGAGGGAGCAGCATATCTGTTTGTTTGGTTTTGTTTTGTTTTCTATAGACAGGGTTTCTCTGTGGCTTTGGAGCCTGTCCTGGAACTCTCTCTGTAGACCAGGCTGGCCTCAAACTCACAGAGATCTGCCTGCCTCTGCCTCCCCAGTGCTGGGATTAAAGGCATGCGCCACCAACGCCCGGCTGAGGGAGTATATCTTAATTGGGTTAATGGAGTGAGAAGTGTGGCCCACTGTGGGTGACGATATTTTCCGGGCTAAGAAGAAAATGATCTAACACAAGCATTTATCTCTCTCCCTCTTTTTAAATAAAAAAAAATGCATCTGTCTTTTCCTGTGTGTGTGTTTTGCCTACATGTATGACTGTGCACACACACGTGTGTGTAGTGCCCATGGAGGCCAGGAGAGGGCGTCAGATGCACTGGGACTGTAGTGACATACAGTTGTGAAATGCCATGTGTGTCCTGGGAATCAAACTGGGTCATTTGGAAGAGTAGCAAGTGTTCTTAACCACTGAGCCATCACTGTTTTTTGAGTGTGCAATGTGTGTGCTGTCTCAAACTTTTGCTGCTGGCTGCATTATTTGCAATAGGCGAACCTGGAAGTAACCTAAATGTCCCTCAACCCAGGATTAAATAAAGAAAATGTGGTACATTTACACAATGGAGTACTACTCAGTGGGAAAAAAACCAATGACATCTTGAGATTCCCAGGCAAATGGATGGAACTAGAAGAAACCATCCGGAGTGAGGTAACCCAGACACAGAAAGAAAAGCAATGGCTAAGTACTTACTCATAAGTGGATATTAGACGTAGAGCAAAGGATAACCAGCCTACAATCCACAACCTTAGAGAAGTTAGGAAACAAGGAGGATCCTAAGAAGAGGAAAGGGACAAGATCTCCTGAGCCAATTGTGAGCATGGGGGAAGGGGAGAGGGAGTTAGGAGAAAGAAGAGGGGAAAAGTAGGGGAGGAGAACATGAGGGATCAGGAAGGTTGGGTTGGGGGAAGAACAGAGGAGAGCAAGGAAAGAGATACCTTTTTTAAAAAGATTTTATTTATTATTAATTCATTACAGATGGTTGTAAACCACCATGTGGTTGAATGGGAATTGAACTCAGGACCTCTGGGAGAGCATCCAGTGCTCTTAACCTCTGAGCCATCTCTCCTGCCCAGGAAAGAGATACCTTGATAGAGGGAGCCGTTGTGGGCTTAAGGAGGAACCTGACACTAGGGAAATCTCCAGGAATCCATAACGATGACCCCAACCAAGAATCTAAGCAATAGTGGAGAGACTGCCTTAAACACCCTTTCCCTATGATGAGATTGATGACTACCTTATGTGCCATCCTAGAGCCTTCATCCAGTAGCTGATGGAAGCAGAAGCAGACACCCACAGCTAAACACTGAGCCGAACTCCTGGAACTCAGTTGCAGAGAGGGAGGAGTGAAGAGCAAAAGGGTCAAGACCACGCTGGGGAAACCCACAGAAACAGCTGACCTGAGCAAGTGGGAGCTCACAGACCCCAGTCTGGCAGCGGGGGAATCAGCATTGGACGGAACCAGGCCCCCAGAATGTAGGTGTCTATGGGCAGTCTATGGGACCTCTGACAGTGGAACCAGTATTTATCCTTAGTGCATGCCCATTCCCTATGGAGGGATACTCTTTCAGTCTAGATACATGGGCGGGGTGGGAGGGAGGGAAGACACGGGGGGGGGGGGGGCAGGGGGGACCTAGGTCCTGCTCCAAATGATGCAACAGACTTCGATTATTCCCCCATAGTAAGCCTCACCCTCCCTGAGGAGTGGATAGGGGGTGGTATGGGGGGCTGGTGGGTGGACAGGAGGAAGAGGGAACTGGGCTTAGTATGTGAAATAAGATTGTTTTTAATTTAAATAAAAATTAATTAAAAAAATTTGCTGCTGACTGCAATTTCCAAGTATAAGTCAGAACAAACCATTTCTACTATAAGTTACTATCGCCAGGGCATTTTGCTATAGCAACAGGAAAAGAAATGAGGACGTTCTTTCTTGCCCCAACATAGTCAATTTAGTCAACACTGCTAAGACCTACCACAGGCCAACGAGCTGTGTGAGCTCCTGGGAGACTAAGAAACAGTCCTGACGCATGACAGAGCACTCGTTGGAGCTGGTGTGATGGAGCACACTCTCAGTCCCATCACCTGGGAGGCGGAAGCAAGCCGATATACATGAGTTCAAGGTCAATCTGGTCTAAAATTGAGTTCCAGGGCAGTCAGGGCTACATAAAGAAACCCTGTCTTGATAAACCAAACAAAAATGGGTTGGGGATTTAGCAGGTTTGCCCAGGAAGTGCAAGGTCCTGGGTTTGGTCCTCAGCTCAGAAAAAAACAAAACAAAACAAAAAAGCAAAACCAAAAAAATTCTTTTGAGAGTCTCTCCCACACAGCCAGCCAGCTCCTCACCACACTTGAAAGGACAGCGGCTGGCCAGGAGTGGTGGGTGACACTTGTCTTCTCGGCACTCAGGAGGCTGAGGCCAAGGCTGGAAGCTGGGATACAGTTGAGGAGCACGTCTCAGGCGTTGGGAGACGGGTCAGTAGGTAACGTGTTTGCCTTTGCAAGCCTAGCTAATCACTGGAATCCAGATTCCCAGAGCCCACATAAAAAGCCAAAAACCTTAGTGCCTGTCTGTAAGCCTAGAGCTCCCGCTGTGAGACGGGAGTCAAAGACGGGAATCAACTGGAAGCCTGTGGGGCCAGCTAGAAACGCACAGACAGAGGCAGAGTCCAGAAGAGAACGTCTCAAAACAAGAACTGACTACCCAAAGGTGTCCTTGTGCCTCCATACGTGTGCTGTGACACACACATGCCCCCATTCTCACACACACACACACACACATGCACACACGCCCACATAATACACACACATATACCACTCACACACACACATGCACACACGCCCATGCCCACATAATACACACACATATGCCACACACACACACACACATGCACACACGCCCACGCCCACATAATACACACACATGCCACACACACATATACACACGCCCACATAATACACACATATATACCACTCACACACACACACGCACACATGCCCACATTAATACATACACATATGCCACACACACACATGCACACAGGTCCACATAATACACACATATATACCACTCATACACACACATGCACACACACCCACGCCCGCATAATACACACACATATACCATATGCACACACACGGCCACACACACGCACTCACACACACGCACTCACACACACATGCCCCCATTCACACACACAATACACACAGGTCCTTACACAAACACACACATGCCCTCACACACACATGCCTACATAAGACACCCCACACATGCCCCCATTTACACACACATGTCCAGACACAATACACACACATGCCCCCCCCACAATACACACATGTGTCCCCACTCCCTCCAACACACACACATGTCCCCACACATGGCCACATGAGTGAGAGAACACATAGATACAACACACATGCCCAAACTCAACACACACACACACACACACACACACACGCCCCTCCCCCCCCACATCTGTCACAAAGCAGTCAAACAAAAAGAGCAGAAACATCTTACATGAGACCATGTACCAAACACACGGCCTTCTGGTGTCCTGTAGAAAAGGCACTTCAAGAGTGACCAGAGCCTGGGGCACACACAGTTCTCTTCCCTTTTAGAAGAACGTGTGAACGAGCGACCGAATGCTAAAGAGAAACACGCGTGCCGAAAATAGTCCTTCCTGTCGGTGTGTTCTTAGAGCTGTTTGGTGACAAGCTGTCCTAGGAAGTAAACACCGTTCTCATTTCCCTGCACAATAAAATCCACAACGGGTTCTGCAAGGAAAAAACAAAACGGCGTTGTCCGTAGAAAAATAACAAGCCTAAAAATCGCTTTTTTGTGAGAAACCACATCAAGCAAGAAGCCATATGGTTGCGAGGATGGAAAGACACATTCCTTATCCCTCATTAACAATAATCCTAGAAATATTAACAATTTCACTAATTCCTCCCCAGACAGGATGCCCATTAATAGCACGCACCTGGGTCAACAGCAGTTTCCATCTCTCCCAGCCTTCCGTGGGCTGGTGCCTGGGACCCTCGTTTTCACACCTTAGATGTCTGTGCAGCCTAAAAGCTGCTAATCCCTGCCGGTCCCGGGTTGGCCGTGTGTGAGTGAGGCTGCAGCCACCAGGCCAGGCTCAGGCCAGGCTGGTCAGCAGCAGCCCCACCCCAGTCTCGAGAGGGGACAACTGTGTCAATATGATGTCCTGTCCTCAATGAGCTTAAAGTCCAAATAACATCACACACACACACACACACACACACACAGCATGAGCCTCCTCCACAGCCACAGCTGGAATTCAAAACTGGGGTAGACAAAGTCATCCAGGCTACACTCCCCAATTGTGCCCCTTCCAGAAATCAAGAAGGCAAAACAACTCCAGGGGCCAGGGGCCAGTCTGCAAAGAGCTTGCCTTGCATCCAGGAGGACCTGAGTTTGATCCCCGGTACCCACGTAAAAGTGGCTCACTCTTGGAGACAGGCAGATCCCTGGGGCTTGCAGGCCAGGAGGCTTAAACCTGATGATTGACTGGTGAGCTCCGGCCCACGGAGAGACTCAAAGGAAGTGAGTAGGCATTTTCTGAGGATGACACCACAGGGCGTGATGCCTGCATGCATGTGCCTGTGTGCACACGCGTGAGCACACATATAAAAATGGGAATCTCACGATGAAAGTGAACCCCGCTCCCACCTGGCTGAGATGCTGCTCCGCTAGACCACTGCTTGTTTTTTGTTTTGTCTTCCACACTGGGGTGGAGCTCACTCTGCCGCTGAGAAGTGGTCAGCTCACACCACAGCCATTGCTGCCGCACCTTCTAGATACTGAGCGGACCCTGCCTTGAAGAGAGGAAGAGCTCCCTAGAAATTCTGACACAGGAAGGCTGGAAGCGGTGACTAGAAGGTGCCTTAGGCCACAGAGTCGCACTGGCCAAGCGTGTCCTGGGGCATTTGCCACACTCGACACTTCTAAACCCCACTCCCCAATCACTCAGCCGTGTAGACTAACGGTGTAGTTTGCACAGACCTCTGACTTACTCTTTGGAAAACTCTCTGACAAAAGGAGGAATACTGAGAAATCTGACAAACAGCCCTGGCCTGTGTTCAAGAACTCGAGCCAAGAAAGGAACTTCAGATTTGACATCTTAAATTACCAGGGATGTTTAGACAAATCTACAATTTAGGAAAACACACAGACACCCACACTCACACACAGAGAGTTTGCCTCTCCACCTTCTCACGTCAAACCAATAATTGGTAATGGATTCTGCTTGCTGCGGCCATATGACGAGGTGTTCATTCAAGATCTCTTTCTTCCATCGAACGAACCAGACACCGTACTAGGCACAAGTAGGAAGGGGCCAGCCCTGAGCCTCCAGTGTATACAGAAGAGCCAGTATAAGAAGAAAGTGCCCAATTCATACCTCAGATAAACCTCCAAGTGAAGCGGAATGGGGTGCTGAGGGAGGAGGCAGGGGGTAGAAGGGGAGGTACCTCCCCCAAGGGGGAGCTTTTATGTAGGTGTCTGGTTTCCTTTTGGGTAGCAACATTTCATTGATTTATAATCACGGTTTATTAGCTTATTTCACCACATGGGTGTTTTGTCTGCATATATGTCTGTGCACCCCAGGCATGTCAGGTGCTCGCAAACTGGAGTTACAGATGGTTGTGAGCCACCATGTTGGTGCTGGGAATCGAATCCAGGTCCTCTGGAAGAACAGCCAGTGCTTTTAACTACCGAGACAGGGTCTCTTTATGTAGTCCTGGCTATCCTGGAACTCGCTCTGTAGACCAGGCAGGCCTCGAACTCAGAGATTCACCTGCCTCTGCCTCCCAAGTGCTGGAATTAATGGCATAAGCCACCACACCCAGCCTTATTTTCTTATTTTTAACTCTGTGTGTGTGTGTGTGTGTGTTAGTGTGCACACAAGTATCCGTCAAGGTAGAGGTGTTGGAGCCCCTGGAGCTGGAATCCCAGGTGGTTGTGAGTCACTCAAACATGAGTGCTGGGAACTGAACTCAAGTTCTCTGTAAGAGCAGTGTGAGCTCCTAACATCTGATCATCTCTCCGCATCCAGAAGTATCATTCTGATACCTGTCCAGGTGCCAGGTAGCATAGGAGGCCCACAAGGAAGGCAAAGGAGGCAGCCAATCAGCCAGCCACACCCGAGAGGTCAAACCTGAACCGGGATCGTCGGTGGATGGACAGAGGTGTTCCTCTGAGACATCCATGCCCTACTACTCCCCAGAACTCACTGATACTTCAGGTTTTGGGAAAGAATGAAAGGAGAGAACCACTGAGCTGCAGTCAGGGATAGTCATTAAGCTGGATGACCCGAGGGCCCCACACAATCTCAAGCGGAAGAGGGAGGCAGAGTTGAAAGTGAGAGGCTATGGTGTGGCCATTCACTATATTTTTCTGGCTTTTGAAGACGGGCCAAGGAGCGCTCAGACAAAGGATGCTGGTGGCCCCCTCTCGACACACAGCCCTGTAGACACTCGGGCTCAGTGTCTGTCAGACCTCCAGCCTCCAGAGTACAATTTCTGTGGTGTCCTGAGTCACAAAATTGGGGGGCAATTGACTACATGAAATACAAACTAATTTAGTGAGGGGAAAGAGTTGGTAAGGGATGGGGAGGGTCAACAGCCTGGCAGCAGGTGAGATGGGAGCAGAAAGGGGAGTTGGGGAGTCACACACAACCTTAGCACCTCAAAGGGGAGGCAGTGAGAGGCAGAGGAGGAGAGGCCTGGCCTCTGAAGGCCGGAAACATGGCTGCCTCCTGAGAAGGCTGGCAGGAGGAGGCAGCAGAGGCAATGGGCCCTGAAAGATGAACGCAGTCTGAAGACCGGGAGCGTGTGAGCGAAGCGGGCATAAGAGCTGGGTGTGCCACACGAGGAGTGTGTGGTTGGATGTCTGAGTGTGTCCTGAAGAGTGTGTAGTTGGATAGTTGAGTGTGCCGTGATGAGTGTGTCGTAGGGTTTCTGAGTGTGCCATGATGTGTTATGATTACTCTTTCCCGCCAGCCCATTCCTACAGCTGCATCAGCCCCAAATACCACACAGAGACTTATATTAATTATAATGCTGTTGGCCAGTGACTAGGGCTTCTCATTGGCTAGCTCTGCCTTAACTATTAACCCATTTCTATTAATCTAAGTATTTCCACGTGGTCTTGTCTTACTGGAGAGAGTCTCGGGGACCTACCTGTTACTCCTCTGGTGTCCTACAGGGCCACTGCTCTCTGCCTACACCTCCCAGAATCTACTTCATCTCCTAGACCCGCCTATCTTGCTGCCCTGTTGGCCACAGTGTTTATTCATCAACCAGTAAGATAAACATATTTACAGGTTGACATCGCCCATCAATGATGAGTCTGTGGTTGGATGGCTGAGCGTGTGTTCTGAAGAGTGTGTGGCAGGGTTGCTGAGTGTGCCCTGAGTGTGTGGTTGGAAGGTTGAGTGTGCCATGAGTGTGTGGCAGGGTTGCTGAGTGTGCCCTTAGGAGTATGTAAAGGCGTGCACCACCACTGCCCAGCACATAAATGAATCTTTTTATTTATTTATTTATTTATTTATTTTTGGTTTTTCGAGACAGGGTTTCTCTGTAGCTTTGGAGGCTGTCCTGGAACTCACTTTGTAGACCAGGCTGGCCTCGAACTCACAGAGATCCACCTGCCTCTGCCTCCCGAGTGCTGGGATTAAAGGTTTTTTTTTTTTTAATCAGGGTTTCGCTGTGTAGCCCCAGCTGCCCTGGAACTCACTCTGTAGACCAGGCTGGCCTTGAATTTAGAGATTCACCTGCCACTGACTTATTCATGCTGGAATTGAAGGCTGTGCATTACAATACCCAGCAAGTAAATGAACCTTAAAAAAAAATAAAATCTTGGGGCTGGAGAGATGGCTCAGAGGTTAAAAGCACTGGTTGCTCTTCCAGAGGTCCTGAGTTCAATTCCCAGTAACCACGTGGTGGCTCCCAACCATCTGTAATGAGATCTGGTGCCCTCTTCTGGTGTGCAGGAATACATGCAGGCAGAATACTGTACATATAACAAATAAATGTTTAAAATAAAAAATAAAATCTTGCCTGGAGTAGTAGTATGTACCTTTAATCCTAGCACCTTGGGAAGCAGAGGCAGATGGATCTCTGTAATTTCAGGACCATTATGGTCTACATAGTTCCAGGATAGCCAGGGTTACATAAAGACACCCTGTTTCCAAATAATAATAATAATGATGATGATGATGATTGATTGATAATAATATCTTATAAAGCAACCATAGCTCTTTTCCTAAGTCCAAACCTTGAAGATCAGTATGAAATTTAGGAACCCAATGCCTCTTTTCTTTCTTTCTTCCCTTCCTTTCTTTTTTACATTTTGTGTGTGGTATGCGTAGATGCTTGTGTGTGCACACACTCATGTGTGTGCAGAGCAGAGATCAGTGTCAGGTGTCTTTCCTCGATCATGCTCAGTTTCTTTTTGCATGTATATTTTAATTAATTCTTTGAAATTTTTAATCAATGTATTTTGATCATACCCATTCCCCCAGCCCTTCCCCTAACTCCTCCTAAATCCAGCTCCCACCTCTCCACACACTACATTTTTAAAGGACTTTTTTAATTTTGTTGTGTGGATGTGGGTATGCCATGGCCTGTCCACAGAGGTTGGAGTGCATTCTCCCCTGGTCCCCAACGGCGCTCAGTAGACCCCTCCTTCTCCTGTTCTCACCCGCATCTTCCGGTAAGAGCCTGGGACTACAGATTTGAGCTGTACCTAGCATTTTTTATTATCTTATTATCTTTGTTTGTTTTGGTGTTTTGAGACAGGGTATCTCTGAGTATCCTTGGTTGTTCTGGAACTCATTCTGTAGACCAGGCTGGCCTTGAACTCATAGTGTTTCCTCTGCCTCCAGAATGCTGGAATTAAAGCCTGTGCCACCACACCCTGATGTTGTTGTTGCTGTAATTATTATTATTATTATCATTATTATTTTCAATCTCTGGCCAAATTGAGCTCACCTGGACCAAAATAATTCAAAGCTCAAAAGGCCATGTGTATTTCTAAATTTCTGAATTCTCCAAGGTTCTCTTACTTGAGGGCTGTAATTCCTTCCTTTCTTCATTTTCTTTTGTATCTCCCTCTCTCTCTCCGGGGTCTCAGGTAGTAGCCCAGGCTAGCTTCAAGTTCATTATTTAGCTAAGCCTGAGAACTTCTCTTGCCTCCACTGAGATGCAACACCATGCCGGAGTTTCCACAGTGCCAGAGATCAAATCCGCGGCTCTGTGCACACAGGGCAAGCATCCTAACTCGACAACATGCCTAACCCAGCCATCCCTTCCCTAACAAAAGAACGTCGGGTTTTGTAGTTTTTTTTTTGGAGGGGGGTTTAAAAGGCAACAGAATAACAGGCCACATCCCGGATGTTGTGAATATATGTAGCCTGGAAGGAGGTCAAGCAGAGGATCAAGAAACTCACACCTGATGGAAAAGCCAGGCAGGATAGGGAGAAGGGACACAGGCGGCTGCTGGGGATGCTGGGCTGCAGGGCTACGCCACACTGGAAGTCAGGGAAGACCTCCCTGATCCGTGACGTCTGAGCTGACACCTAGGGAGAGAAATGCCCCAGGCTGGCACACGGCACAGCCGGGGGCAGCCAGGGACAGAGAGAGCCGATGTCAAGGCGTACCGGAGGGACACAGTACGACTCTGATTATCACAGTAAGTCTCTGATTATCAATATTTAAGGCTTAAAAACGTAAGCGGACCGTTTGCAGGGCAGTGTAGACATGTTCCCCTCCCCTCCGTGTGTCTTTCATTTGTCTTACAGAAAAGCCCTTCCCTATCTCGAGAAAAGCAGGCGTTTGCGAGGGCGCGGCCCCACGACTGCAGAAATTCCCTACATCTCCCGTTGCTAGAGCGCCCTCCAGTGTCGCAGGGATGAGCTACACTTGGCATGGGGGGCGGGGCACTTCGTTTTTTGTTTTTTAACTTTTAATTTGGAACCAAAACTAATGTGGGCAAGTCAGCCTTCTCACAAAGGTGAGATTAGATAAGAAGACAAGAGAAGTTTACACGCCTTTACACAAGCCTCCATTCTTTCTAACCAAAGCAACAAAACATGTGTCTGTGACAACGTTTTTAACCACCCATACACATTTAAAAACACTTAAAGGTCTATAGAGGGGCCCATATTAAAGGGGAGGAAAGGCCATTTTTAGAAATAGAGAACTGCTTTGTTTTGTTGTTCATTTTCTGAGACAGGACCTCACGAGGCACAAGCTTGCCTCAAGCTCACCCTGTAGTTCGGCTGATCTCGAACTCCTGACTCTCCTGCTTCTACCTCCCCCATGGTGGGACTGCAGATGTCTGGTGCCTCAATTAGAACTGTGAGTTAAGTAGGGAATGCATGCTCAACTGAACTGTGACTTGGGCTGTAAGATGGCTTGGCAGGTAGAGGGATTTTCTGCCAGGCCCGATGACCTGAGTCCAAAGCCCCACCCCACACACACATGGAAGGACAGAGCAAACTCCTGCAAATCATAATCTAATCTCCATACAAGTGCTTCAGTGTAGGCGTTCAGGTGCGCACACACACACACACACACACACACACACATACAAACACACACACCATAAACACATACACATACATACACACACACATGCATACACACACATACACCCACAGACACATATATACACACCATAAACACACACACACACACAGAGACATACACAGACACACACATACACCACCAACACACACCACAAGCACACACACACATACCACAAACACATATACACCACACACACACCATACACACATATACACAGACACATACACACAGAGACACATATATACACACCATAAACACACACACATACATACACACAGACACACACACACATCACACATATGCACAGAAACACACACACAAACCACAGACACATAGACACACACATACTCCCCACACACCACACCACATACTTATAAACACACACACACACACACACACACACTAAAATTTTTAAATGTCATTTAAAAGAAAAGGCCTTCATGATGTTCAGTACATAAACACACTTGCCCGTGAGCCTGATGGCCTGAGTTGAGTCCCTAGAAGGTGCATGCTGGGAAGAGAGAACCGGCCACAAAGGGTTAGTTAACCTCTGACCTCTACACCTGATCTCTGCCATCAGCACCCATACACATGCACTCACACAGACACATATAGATAAGACCTGTAATCTGCCAGATGTGGAGTACACCACTTTAATCTCAGCACTCGGGAGGCAGGGATCTCTGTGAGTGAGTTCAAGGCCGGCCTGGTCTACCGGCCAGCCAGAGCTCCATTGTGAGACCTTGCCTCAAAAACAAAAACAAAAAACAAAAGAATCATGATTCTTAGAAAATGAATAAATTAAATGAGGGCAGTGGAATAATAAAGTGGGAAGAGACTGTTGTCATTTAAAATCTCCAGTAGCGAAAGGTTTCTGAAAATGAATGTCTGAAGTATCCTACAGCCACCTGCAGACATCAGCCACTCCCAACAGCCACTGTAGACACCAGTAACTCCCAGTAGCATGCAGAGTGCTTATTAAAACCACAGAGACACTGGCTTTCAGCTCTTTACTGCTAATGGGCACCTCTGAGGATCCCAAAAGCCTAGCTAAGTACTGGGTAGTTGCCTGGCAGGTCAGAGTGCCAGCCGAGGCTGACAGCCAGAGGGCAGGGTTCTTCGTATGCCACCCCTGCCAGCTTTGTAACCCACAAGACATCCTGTACTTATTTTTTTTACCAAGTATGGGCCTGCTAATCTGAGAGAGGAGGCAGGTAAGCTATACAAGACAGCCTGCAGACCCTTCTAGAGGGTGGTTTGACAGCGGGCACCAAAAGACCGCAAAGACCACAGCTTTGAACCTACAAGTTCACACGTCAGAAGCTGCCTCCAGAGATCCCAAGAAAGAAAACTTGTGAATATAGACTACATGAGCAACTATGGTTATGCTCACACGCATAAGTGCACACACATGCAATACATGATAGTCTCTTTTCTTTTCTTTTCTTTTTTTTAAGGTATGGGCCAAATGCTGCCCATCTTTTTTTTTTTAAGATGTATTTATTTATTATGTATACAGCATTCTGTCTGCATATATGCCTGCAGGCCAGAAGAGGGCACCAGATCTCATTACAGATGGTTGCTGGGGATTGAACTCGGGTTCTCTGGAAAAGCAGTCAATGCTCTTAACCGCTGAGCCATCTCTCCACCCCGATAGTCTGTTTTCTACAGTAATTAAGAAGACCGCTCTAAAGGATGGGCAGGGGCAATGGCTCAGGAATAAAGTGTGTGTGTCTGTGTGTGTGCACCTGTGTCTGTGTGTCTGTATGTGTGTATGTGTGTGTGAACATGTGTGTGAGTGTGTGTCTCTGTGTGTGCCTGTGTCTGTATGTGTATATGTGTGTGTGAATGTGTGTCTGTGTGTCTGTATGTGTATATGTGTGTGTGTGTGTCTGTGTGTCTGTGTGTGAGTGTGTCTGTGTGTGTGCCTATGTCTATATGTGTCTGTCTGTGAGTGAGTGTGTGTGTGTGTGTGTGTGTGTATGTGTGTGTGATGTAGGGCAATAGAGAACATCATGAAATCGTCTATATTATTAGGTTAATATACTAAAATAGGAACAAAACAAAATAAAAAAAACATTTTCTTTAAGCCTGGTAGGAGGGGGAAATGAGAAAAAACAGGAAGGAAGGAAGCTCACTCTGTGGCCCATTTATTAACTGAATCACTCGAGAAAGTTATGTTATTAAGGGTCTTGGTTCATTTTGTGTTGCTATGCCAATGCCACAGGGTGGGTAATTTACACAAAGTTCGTTATCACTGGGTATTGTGGCACAGACATGTAATCCGGCATGTGCCTTAGGAATCCAAGGCCAGAGGGCCACAAACTGGAGGCTGCTCTTAGACAGTGAGACCTTGTGTCAAAAAATGAAAAAGAAAGGAAAGGAAATATAGCTTTTTCTCACATTTCTGGAAGCTAGGAAGGCCAACTACTATCTATTGAGTCCCTTCTTGCTAAGTCATCCCATGGCAGGAGGAATGACAACAAGGGCACTTGCCTTTGTACGTGATACCTGACACCCTTTGTGTGTGTGTGACTTCTCTCTTTTTTTTTTATTTTTCAGTTTAAATATAGATAAGAAACAAGGTTGCTTCACAAGTCATTATCCCCTCATTTCCCCAGGGAGGGTGAGGCCCTCCATGGGGGTGTCCATAGTCTGTCATTTCATATAGGGCAGGGCCTAGACCCTTCCCCAAGAGTTCAGGGTGAGAGTGCACCTCACATTGTTGGATGGGAGTCCAAAGTCCGTGTGTATATTCGGGATGGGTACTGATCTGCTGCCCAAGGCTCAATAGATTACCTAGGCCTCCTCACTGACACTCACATTCAGGGGGTCTTGATCAGTCCCATGCTGGATTCCCATTGATCAGTCCCATGCTGGATTCCCAGGCTGGTGCCTGGGATTGACTTCTTTTTTTTTTAATTAATTTTTTTACATTCCAATCCCAGTTCCCCCTCCCTCCTTTTCTCCCACTCCCTCTACTCCATATCCTCCCATCTGCTCCACGGAGGGGGTAAGGCCTCCCCTAGGAAGTCTACTAAGTCTGTCCCATCATCTAGTTGAGGCAGGACCAAGGCGCCTCTCCACCCCCACACCCCTGTGTCTAGGCTGGGCATGGTATCTCTCCATACAGAATGGGCTCCACTAAGTCAGTTTGTCTTTTATTGTTAGATCTTGGACCCACCGCCAGTGGCCTCATATACTGTCTCAGTCACACCACTGTCACCTATATTAAGGGAGTCTAGTTCGGTCTTATGCAGGTTCCCCATTTGTCAGACCTGAGTCAGTGATCTCTGATCCTGTGGGTTTCCCCATCATGATCTTGACTCCTTTGTTCATAGTTTTTGCTCCTCCCTCACTTCAACTGATACCTGATAGCTTAAGTTTGATTCCCCAGTGCTACAAAAACAAAGGAGTGGGGGATAGGGGAAGATGAACTCACATTTACTTACTTGCATGTTGCTTAACTGTCTGTTAACACTATCTAGATATTTAGAAACCAGATCTTACACGCACCAGGCTGGCCTTGAACTCGCTGTATACTAAGGTTGGCCTTGGACTTCTGTCCCTCCTGCCTTCCCCTCCAGAGTTCTGGCATTACAAGGTGTACCACCACCATGGTCTGTTTATGCAGCGTTGGGGATTGAACCCAGGGCTTCATGTATGTAAGGCAAGCACTCTACCAAATGAGCTACATCCCCAGCCCCCCACACCTACTTTTATAAGAGAGTCACTCTCACTCATGAGCACAGTCCGATAATATCAGCATCAGCCCATTCATGGGGCAAATTCATCATGACCTAATTACCTCCTAAAGGTCCTACTCTTAGCACAGGGGCTTTGGGGGATCTCGTCCCCAACACACGGCTTTGAGGGACACATTCAAACCACAGCAACAAGCTATAAAAGCCACATGAAATAAATCGAAGCTGCTTGAAAGGCAGCGAATTTATATTCATACCCAAGTGGCCTATATGAAAACACAAATACCACTTCCTCCATAATATCTTTATTACCTAATAAAATTCTAAACATAACCTGTTGAGAACAAGAGGAAAGTGTAAGAAAAACAAGCCAGCTATGCCAAACACACCGCAGCTGTGTTTAGTGGCGGCAAAAGGGTTTTGTTTTAATCAATTAGCAACTCTTTTCCCCCTCAATAAAATTCATCAAGCATACCAAGGGACCCTCACCAAGGAGCCCAGCATACTTGGTTTTCTCTCTGTATCTTCTAAACCCACATTCCTGGCCTGGTGTGACAGTGCACAAATCTTGGGAGGCAGAGGTAGTCTAGTCTCTGTGAATTCAGGGCCAGCCTGGGCTACGCAGTGACGTCCAAGCCAGCCAGAGTTACATAGTAAAACCCTGTCTCGGAAACTAAATAATGAAAATAAAATAAACTTAAATAGATTACAGCAATGTATTATTGAATCTGTAACACACATACACACGTAACACAAGGATACCAGCAGGAGGAAAAAAATAAACACAGATACACAGAAGCCGTTGGAACACAGTCCCGTGAGACTTCTGAATGCATGCGAGGAAACTCCAAAACAAGAGTCTCTGGACCTCAGTGTCTTCCTGGAATGTGAGTGGATAGCAGTGAGTTTACTTCAGGTTAACAGTTATAACAGGTTATTGCTGTTTATATGCCACTACGGGGGAAAAAAAAAACATGTGAGGCGCTTAAGCCTCAAAGTATATAAAATTTTCTGATGCTCTGAACAAGGCTGTCCGTCTCATTCATCAGCCCAACACTCCTGGGCGGCGAACGGGGAACAACAAGTAACATAGTAACATTTCTGTATCTCCTTGAATGAAGTCCTATGAGTCAAAAGTCAGTTAGATCCATGCAGATGTAAACAGTAACACATGACCACCTATGGAAAAGAAAGTTCTGACACACACTGCAGCAAGCGTTAAGGCCTCCAAGTGTCACGCAAAGTAAGGGAAAGTCACAGACAAAGGGGTGGACACTGTACAAATGCATCCTGATTGGACAAATCCTGAGACACAGGGCTGTCATTCATCACTCGGCAGGGACGGCGGCAACAGAAGGTGTGAAAAAACAGGGAGCTGCACAAGATTAACTATAAACTCTACACTTGGAATGGCTAAAATGGAAAACTGCGTATGCACACGTATGTGCATATGCTCCCAATTTTTTAGACTGACTTGTTTTTACCTTATGTGTGTAAATGTTTTGCCTGTATGTATATCTGCCCATCATGTGTGTGCAGTGCCCAACAGGGCCAGGGAGGGCACTACATTCCCTGGAACTGTAGTGGTTGTGAGCCGCCATGTGGGTGCTGGGAATTGAACCCAGAGCCTCTACAAGAACAGCCAGTGTTCTTAACTGCTGAGCCATCTCTCCAATCTCAAGAATCTAGATTCCTTTCTTGATATATATACAGTGTTCTGCCTGCACACCAGAAGAGGTCACCAGATCTCATTATAGATGGTTGTGAGCCACCATGTGGTTGCTGGAAATTGAACTCAGGACCTCTGAAAGAAGAGCCAGCAGATGACTCTTAACCTCTGAGTCATCTCTCCAGCCCCAAGAATCAAAATTCTTAAGATGTTAATTCCAGCCAGGTGGTGGTGGCACATGCCTTTAGTCCCAGCACTCAGGAGGCAGAGGCAGGCAGATCTCTGTGAGTTTGAGACCAGCCTGGTCTACAGAGCTAGTTCCAGGACAGCCTCCAAAGCCACAGAGAAACCCTGTCTCAAAAAAACAAAAAATAAATAAAAAAATAAAAAAAGCTGTTGACCTTCCAAAAGAAAGGACGGGGAAGAAGGACCTCTCAAGATCCACAAATGATATGCTGGACTTTATTAAAATTAGAACTTTTTTTTCCTCTTTGAAATACACTCTAAAGAGAATGCTGAGAACAACAGAATCTGGAGAAAACACTTCCAAAACACAAATCTGATGAAGGATCTGCAGCTGATATACCGACACCGTGAAAACTCGACAGCAAGCAAACAGCCTGCAGGACAGGACCGGCTGGATGGCACCCTTCTCCCCCAGGCTCACTCAACTTTGTGGGGGAGGGAGGCTCCCGACACACAGCGAATCCACTCTCCCGCAGACCCACATAGATGTCCTTTACCTTGACTTACATTTTCCAGCTGGAGTGAGCGAGCCCCAGACCCCGCCACCGCCCGAGTCCCTATTTAGGGCTCAGTCCCTCAGGGCTGCCCTTCACTTCAGATGCCAACAAAAGCTGCATCTCTGACTGGCCAGCCACAAGTCAGGGCTTCCTAAGACTCTGCCCCTTAGATTCGACGCAGTTTGCTGTGACAGAACTCTTGGAGGCTGGTTACTGTGAGACATTCTAAAGGGTACAGATGAACAGCCAGATGGAAGGATGCACAGGGGCAGGGTGTGGGGGAGGGGCAGGAGCCTCTTCTATGCCCTCCCTCAGTACACCGCCCTCCAGAAGGCCGCATGTGTTCTGCAATCTGGATGCCCGCCAAACCCTGGCCCTTTTGGATCTTGATGGGAGCATCCTTGCACAGACATGATTGATTACCAAATTGGTGACTTGGAATCCACTCTGTCTGCACCCCACCTCCTCTCCCCCAGAGGTTGGAGTTGACCCATTTCCCAGTGGGCTTCAGTTAGTGTTTTAGTTAGGTTTTATTCCGCAGTGAATGGAATACCATAACCAAAAGCAACTTGGGGAGGAAAGGGTTATTCCCACTTAGAGAACTGTCACATCACACACTCCAATCATTGAGGGAAGTCAAGGCAGAAACTGGGGCGGGGGTCATGGAGGAGTGCTGCCTGCTGGCTGGGTCACCTTGGGTTGTTCAGACAGCTTTCTCTTTGTTTGTTTGTATTTGCTTTTTTTTTTTATTTGAAACAGGGTTTCTTTGTGTGGCTTTGGAGTCTGTCTTGCAACACACCCCGTAGACCAGGCTGGCCTCAGACTCACAGAGATCCACCTGCCTCTGCCTCCTGAGTGCTGGGATTAAAGGTGTGTGCACCACTGCCACCACCACCACTTGGGCCAGACAGCTTTCTTAGACAGCTCAGGATCACCTGCCCAGGGTGGCACCGCCCAAGAGAACATCAATTGTTAGTGAAGAAATTCCCACAGGCTTGCATCTTGTAGAGATGATTGTGGTTCCCTCTTCTCAGAAAAGTCTAGCTATGTCAAGTTGATAACACACTTGCCAGCCCAGGCATGCTTTAAAGGACAAGTTCTCTAATCACACTGTGGGTTTGCTGACCAGGTCCATATCCTGATGCCCGGTAGGGTCCCCAGACACTCAAGTGACTCTGGAGAATCCAGTGGTTTAGTGCTCTTTTCAGGAAACAGGGACCAAAACCAAATACACCTTTCTTATTATATCACAGAATATCACACACAACTCAGTTCAGATATCGGAAAACCAAATACACCTTTCTTATTATATCACAGAATACCACACACGACCCAGTTCAGAGATCAGCAACGTAGTTGGACAGTTTACAAAGCGTATACGCAGATGGTCAAATCGGCGTTTGGAAGGTTGCGCAAAAGCCTGAGCCCAGTGACACACCTCCTCCAAATAGGCCACACCTCCTAACATTCCCGGAACTGTTCCACCAACTGGGCACCAAGCATCCAAACACATGAGTTTATGGGGGACAGTCTCATTCAGACCACCACAGCATCGTTTGAGGGGATTTCAAGTTCAAACAAACTGAAAGCAAGACACTACAGCTACACACCCCCTAGAGGAGCTGACTGTGAATGCTCTTTAACCAACGAAGAAAAACGGGGAGTCTGCAAAGCAACCGGACTCTCCTACAGTCATAAAATGGCACAACTACCACGGCTTTTTCTTATATAGCTAAACCCAATCTTCTCAAACGATCCAACAGTCACATTCCTAGGCAATTATGTCCATATATAAACCTACACACAAACACATAGTGAAGGCTTATGCACAACCAACAGAAATTAGAAGCAACCAAAATGTCCTTCAACAGCACAATGTAAAGATCAATTGTGGTGTAGCTACACGGTGGAATTTTACTTGGCAGTAAAAAGAAGTGAGTTACTAAGTCGTGACAGGTACGAAGGAATTTTACATGCGCATTATTACGTAAAAGAATCCAATCTAAAAAGACTGTACACCATATGGTTCCAATTCTACGACATTCCAAATTATATATATATATATGTATGTATATCATATATATGTATATATATATATAATTTACATGCGCTTGACAACCTGACTTTTTATCCCCGGAGCCTATGGAGGAAGATAATTGGCTCCTGAAAGTTATCCTCTGACCTCCATACATAAATGTACACACACAATAAATAAAGCAAGCGTAAAAACTAAATCATCCGTTGGGGAGAATACAGACTCTTAAAAAAAAAAGCCCAAAACAGCTCTCCCAAAAGAAAAGGTGCTGACTTAAGCAATTCTAGAAATAAGTGGACCCGGTAAGACTGGAGGGAAAATGTTCTGTGGTGGACAGACTTCCTCCCAATGGGTGTGATGGCACAACAAATGCTCTCTAGGATTGAACGGTTAAGTGAATGGAGGTTTCTTTCTTTTTTAAAGATTTATCTATGTATTATGTATACAGTGTTCTGCCTGCATGTGCCTGCAGGCCCAAAGAGGGCACCAGATCTCATTACAGATGGCTGTGAGCCACCATGTGGTTGCTGGGAATTGAACTCAGGACCTTTGGAAGAGCAGCCAGTGCTCTTAACCTCTGAGCCGTCTCTCCAGCCCCAGCCCCAGCAGCCAGGTTTCTTAATGTAGAAGTGGCGATCTGCACAAAGCCTGGGGAAGTGGTTACTCTGGTCCCTGAAGTGATGCATTAGAGCCGGGGACATCTCAAGAACTCATGTGTACCTGGATACATGGTTACACGTGATTCCGTGTAACAACTGTTTTGTTTTTGTTTTTGAAGACGGGGTTTCTTTGTGTAGCCCTAGCTGTCCTGGAACTTGCTCTGTAGACCAGACTGGCCTTGAACTCACAGAGATCTGCTTGTCTTTGCCTCCCAAATTCTGGGATTAAAGGTGTGTACCAGCTTCTATGTAGCCATTTTTTATGGATTTTGTGTGTGTGTGTGTGTGTGTGTGTGTGTAGTTACAGTCCCATCTATATTTCTTGGCTGTCAAGTGAGTTATGTTCCCTTGCTTCAAAGGGGGTAATTTATGTGCATCCAGCATGATCACAGTCAACAGCAAATGGCAGCAAGGGAGACCCCAGGAGAGGTGCGAGTGTCACACCCGCAGTTCTCAAGATGGAATTCCCTGACACACGAGGGGTCCCTGATTGTGACATTCTACTGGTCTTTTACCAACCAGTATTACTATGTAGACCCAGGCTGGCCTCAAACTTGCTATGTAGACAAGTGTAACCTCGAACCCGCTTCTTCCTGCTTCTGCTTCCCGCGTTCTGGAAATTCCTTTGCAATATTCACTCCAGAGCTGGTGACAAGAGACTCTCATTAAACCAAAGAGAATCTCGAAATATATATTTTTTAAAAAAAACATTGAGCTCTTTTCGTCTAAAAAAAAGTTTTTTCATGAACGAATTTTGGCAAAGGCTCTTCGGTGGGTAAGTGGGTACAGGGACCAAACATCCGGGGGGACCGCTGTGCTTCACGTAAGGAATCGGGTGTGCTGTCACCCCGTAGGCGAGCGTCTCCGCTACTCCAGAGCGTCCCTAGCAGCTGGCAGCCCTGCCAATCCAGCAACATTTGGACCCATTGACCGGGTCCACGCAAAGCCCTCCCCACTGGCAGGCAGCAGCCGCAGCAGCTGCAGCGACCTTGGCAGAGGTCAAGCCGCCGAAGGTACAGAGGCTGCGGGCTAAGAGTGCCCCTGCAGGCCCAATGGATCGTCCTGGCCACCGTCTTTCACCGCGCGGCGGGGACTGGGGACCTGAACTCACAGCCTGGGCAGCGCCGCCGCTCCGCGCACGGCGTTCCGCAGCACACACAGCGCCATCTTCCCGACGCGATCCGCTTCGCCCCGCCCCCGCCCCGCCCCATCCCGCCTCCAGTCCGGCCCGACACGCCCACCAGTCTTAGCCCCGCCCCTCCGCTGGCAGACAAGCCCCGCCGTGAGGGCGTTCTTCTTAACGCCCCGCCCCTGCCCCTTCTCCAGTCGGAGTCGGGAACGCCCACCAGCCTTAGCCCCGCCCCGCCTCTGCTGCCCTGCCCAGCGGCGCGGCCCTTCGTCCCACCGCTCCGCCCCCGCCCCGCTGGCCACGCCCCTCCTCGGCTGGTCCTCCGCGCGGGTCCCTCTCCGAGACCCCCGAGGTTTCCTCCTCTCTCACCGCTGTCTGCGGAGACTTGGGCGACCCAACGCGACTCTCGTCGAGCTTCTGAAGCGAGTTGGGGAAACTTGGTTTCCTTAGGCAGCGCAGATCCAGATTTCCGTGTTTGTTTTTGTTTGATTTTCAGGTTTTGGTTTTGTTTTGTTTTGTTTTTCCTCCGCGTGAGCGCGCCTCACTCAGTCTGCCCGGGTGAGCGAGCAAACGGGCTGCCTGGAAAGGCGCGGTGCGGTGCGGGCTGCGGACTCCGCACGACCTTTCTTCCCTCTGCGATCCGGGTCTCCAGAAGCCGGGGGAAGCTTGGTCCCAGCAGCCGGCGGCCGTGTCCCCCCTACCCCTCTCCGGCCCCGGATTCCCTGATGCTAGGAGCCCCACCCACCTACTGCTGTCCGGTCCTTTCCACCATCCACCCTCTCGGTTGTCACCACGTTCCGTTAGTTCTGAACTTAACACTTGAAAAATGTTGTGGGGAAGCTGGATCCAAATGTAGTCAGGCCCCAGAAGCCTTGTGCAGAGCCAGCCAGGCTTTGCGTGTGATAACCGACGACTGTTCAACCCCTCCACGAGGACCCCCACACCCACCCCGCGGCCTCTCCAGCCTGCATGCAATTATTTTAAAAAATAATTGTTTTTTAATTTAAAATTAATTTAATTTAATATTTTTTTTATTTAAAGCTCTTGTCACCAGCTCTGGAAAGGGATTTTCAGAACGCGGGAAGCAGAAGCAGGAGGAAGCAGGTTCGAGGTTACGCTTGTCTACATAGCAAGTTTGAGGCCACCCTGGTTCTACATAGTAATACTGGTTGGTAAAAGACCAGTAGAATGTCACAATCAGGGACCCCTCGTGTGCAGGGAATTCCATCTTGAGAACTTAAGGTATGACACTCGCACCTGTCCTGGGGTCTCCCTTGCCGCCATTTGAAGAAGCAAATGGGCAGCCTGTGCCCCTTGCAGCCGTATTAGAGCTCAAGGCAAAGGAAGCATCTGGAATACTCATTCTACAATCTAATTTACGCATCCACGTTTTGCTCTAAGAGTGTCAGCCTGGTCCCTGGATACACACGTCTCTATGACCGTCCAGGAATTTAAAACAACACAGTTCTGGAGTCTGGGTTTTCATTTCTCAAGTCTCCTAAAACCACCCACAGCTTCCGTGATGTGCACGAGGTAATCACCACAGTTCTTTGCACCCGAGAGGGGCAGCTTTGAGAGAGGATGGTGTTAGGGGACGGTAGAAATCTTCAGGGCCAAGTAGAGCAGTCAGTGGAAAAGCTGTAGGGATCTCAGAGTTGCTTAGGCCCAGATGTACATGATTTAAACACCTTCTTCTTCTTCTTCTTCTTCTTCTTCTTCTTCTTCTTCTTCTTCTTCTTCTTCTTCTTCTTCTTCTTCTTCTTCCTTCTCCTTCTCATTCTCCTTCTCCTCCTTCCTCTTTTGGTTTTTCGAGACAGGGTTTCTCTGGATTGTTTTGGAGGCTGACCTGGAACTAGCTCTTGTAGACCAGGCTGGTCTTAAACTCACAGAGATCCACCTGCCTCTGCTTCCAGAGCACTGGGATTAAAGGCATGAGCCACCACCCCCAGCTCTTTTTTATTTTTTTAATAATATTCCCCAGAATAGAATTTAGGGCCTCATCCACTCCATCACTGAGCTACACCCCGGTCCCAGATTGCTGAAACCTTAGCGTGCAGTTCACAAATACAGAAGACGTCCTAGGTAGAAAGTGAGTGAATTACATTTTCAATTAACTTCCGCAGCTGTCTCGGGATGCCTCGCTTTGGCCTTGGCTCCACGCGGACAGGTCCTCCTAGGACATGTCGGCTGGAAATAACCTAATCAGCTGTAACATTTAAATAGCTTTCCGGTGGTAAAGGGCAGACCCATTAGGAAAATGAAGCCCTTGATTCTTGGGTTCGGAATCCCAAAGGCTCTTTATCACAAGCCCTTCTTTTCCTTCCTTTTGCTGTCTGGCCGGATGTAGGGTTTTTCCTCACCAAAGTGCAGGCGGTGTCACCGGCTTCAAACTTCAGAATGGCGCACTTAGAAAGGGGCCCTATTAGAAGTTCTGTGGAACGGTTTTTAAGCCGTGGCACAGATAGAACTTGGCTGAGATCATTGCTACCTCCCGCTGCTAAGATACAAAACCCTCCCAGCTGCGCTCCCGGGCCGCTCTGCCTTTGATAAGGGTGACGGCTGCGTCTGGCTCCTTGGGGAGAGAGGAAGAGACATCTCTCAGATTTAGGCCAAATGCGGAATAACTAACCGGCCGTGTCGTGAGCCTGCCGCCGGGCCTCAGCTCCCTCTCTTTCAGCTGAGGAAGCTAGACTTCATAACCTTTAAAATAGCCTTTGGCTCCGGAGGGCCTGGAGTCTGATTTTATGACTTCATGGTTTTCCAATCTCCGCGGACCAGCCGGGCTGCAGCTCCCCGCTAGGACCAGAAGGCCGGTGCTGGCCAGACCGTGGTCTCTGCTTTGTCTCCATAGCTCTTCTAGTGTGTATCTATATATATAATCTATATTTATTTATTCTGGGGTTTTCGAGACACGGTCTTCTTCTACACCCCAGGCTGACCTCTCACTCACTGTGTGGCTGAGGCTGGACGGCAACTCCGATGCTCCTGCCTGCCTGCACCTTCCCCGGTGTTGGGATTACATGTTGGTTTTATGAAGTGCTGGCAATTGAACCCAGGCTTGTGCATACCAGCCAAGCACTCTGCCGACTGAGCCACTCCCCCAGCCCCAGTTTCTGGATTTCCAGGTGTGGTCGGGTAAATACTGGCCTCCGAAGACGTTTGCCTCCCAACAGCTGGAACCTTTGAGTCTGTCACTCGGCAGGTGTGTTGAAGGATCTTGAGATGGGAAGATTACCCTGGGTCATTGGGGTGGGGGCAATGTCATCATCAGCGTCCCTATAACAAGCAGGCAAGAGGATCAAAGCAGTGCGGATGTGAGACATTCGGAGGACAGTGGGAGCCTGGAGAGAAACTGGCAAGGCAGTCCAAGGGAAGCTTCAGTGCCCTGAAGAAATGCAGCCCGCTAGCAACTTGAAACACTTCCCCCATGGAGCTATTTGAACTTCTGGCCTCTAGAACTGTAAGACAATAATTGTTTTGAGTCCTAAGCTCGCAGTAGTGGATTGCAGAAGCAAAAGTATCCTGAAGTGCTTAGCAAAAATAGAACTTTCTCAGAGTTACTATATGACTGGCCTTAAGGCCAGGCTTTGGTGGCACACGCCGTTAATCCCAGCACTGGGGAGGCAGAGGCAGGCGGATCTCTCTGAGTTCAAGTTTTAGGGGATCTAATGTACTCTTGTCAATCTGTAGACCCTAAGTATGCATGTGGTACACTTAGATACATACAGGTAAAACATGTGCCCTTGCACATAAAATAAATTTAAAAATTTAAAGAATTCAAGATAACGTTTGCTGGGCGGTGGTGGCGCACGCCTTTAATCCCAGCACTCGGGAGGCAGAGGCAGGCAGATCTCTGTGAGTTCGAGGCCGGGCTGGACTGACAGCCTCCAAAACAATACAGAGAAACCCTGTCTCGCAAAAACCACAAAAAAAAAGATAACCTTCAAATACATAGTGAGCTTGAGGCCAGCCTCATAAAATATATGAGACCCTGTCTCATAAAATAGAAAAATACATTTCAAAGGGGCTGGACATTGTGGTGCACACCTTTAATCCCAGCTTTCTGCAAATAGAGGCAGGCTATTGAGACCAACCTGGTCTACACAGCGGGTTCGAGGCTAACCAAGGCTACACAGTGAGACCCTGTTCCGAGGAGGGGCCCATGAGATGGCACTTGCCTCACAACCCTTAATACTTGAGTTCAATTTCTGGGACCCACGGGGTGTAAGGAGAGAAGTGACCTCCAAGTTATTCTCTGTGTGCTGTAGCATGTGTTCCCCCAACCCTCACACATGATACATAAATCATAAAGTCTAGTTCATGAAATGACAGCAGAGCTTGTAAGAGTAAAGAGCACCGTTCCCTGTTGGGGGAAGTCCTGTGTATATGTCAATAAAGCACTGCTGGCCAATAGGGAATCAAGATAGGTGGGACTAGGAGTCCAGGAGGACTCTGGAAGGAGAAACACAGAGAGTCGAGATGTAACGCCATGGGGTAGGAAGCCCGGAAAGTTCTCCAGTAAGAGACATACTTAGATTAACAATTATGGGGTAATTACTTAAGTCAGAGCTAGCCAGTAAGAAACAAGCAAGGCCAACAGCTTCATAATTAATATAGTCTCCTGTGTGTTCATTTGGGACTGATGGGGCTCTGGAACCAGGTTGGCGGGAAGGCTTCTCTCAAGGAAAAGGCTTCTCATTACAGTTCCCCAGTGAAAACTCATAGGACTCTGCCTGCCTCTACCTCTTAGGACCAGGCTCAAGGGGATACACCACCATCCCTGGCCCTGTGAGGGTGTTTGATCACACAACAGCAATGGTGGTGCATGCCCACAACCCTAGCTACTCAGGAGGTGGAAGGAGGATGACTGAAAATTCAACGACAGCCTCAGATACATAGCAAGTTCAAGGCTTGCCCAGGCAACTTACCAAGCCACTGTCTAAAAAGCCAAAATGAAATAGGGCTGGAGATTTAACTTGGTGGTAGAGCACTTGTCTAGCATGCCCAAGGCCTTGAGTGCTACCAAAAAATAAACCAATCCAGTATATATGAGTGCAGCTATTGATAAAACTCTCTCTCTCTCTCTCTCTCTCTCTCTCTCTCTCTCTCTCTCTCTCTCTCTCTCTCTCTGTGTGTGTGTGTGTGTGTGTGTGTGTGTGTGTGTGTGTGTGTGTGTTCTATCATTTGTCCATCTCCCTAGAAATCTGCACCCATTGATATCAATGTACACACTGGGAGAAAAATGTGTAAGACATAGCTAGATAAATAATTCACTTAAGAGTGACAGGCTGCCTTTTGGGGTTGTTTCTCTCCAGACCTGTAGTTTCAGTCTCGGTGTTTCCGTCTGTCTATAATAAACATGTATTATTGCCTATGCAATACTAAGCAGGATTTTACTAAAGGGAAAAATAGGACCTGGAGAGATGGATGGTTCAGTGGTCAAGAGCACTATTGGCTCTGGTAGAGGACCTAGATTCATGTCCTAGCACCCATGTAGCCACTAACAACTCCAGTTCTAAAGGATCCGATGCCCATATTTGGTCTCTGTGGGCACTACACGCATTTGGCGCACATATATACATGCAGACAAAACACCCATATGCATAAAAACAAATAAATATGTTTGGCAGTGGTGGTGCACGCCTTTAATCCCAGCACTCGGGAGGTAGAGGCAGGTGGATCTCTGTAAATTTCAGGGCCAACCTAGGCTTCAGAGTGAGTTCCAGGACAGCCAGGACTATTACACAGAAAAACCCTGTCTCAAAAAATAAAATAAAATAAATATTAAAAATAGATTTGGCCTTTTGCAAGAAAAACAAACATTTTTCAGAGAACATTGTGTGTTAGCCACCATTGATGGGAACACAGGAAGGAACCAGAAATGGTGTTGAGTGCAGCAACAAGTCTAAGAAATGATTTGTTCTTTAGGACAAGTGGAAATAAGGCCAAGGGCTCTGGAGAACCCCTGGGCTCACAAGCAGTGCGGAGGCTGTTTTAGTTGGCTGGGTGGGCTTCACTCCTAGGTCAGGGCCATTTGTGGCATTTGGACAGGGCCACAGAGAGTCTGCAAATGGGGATTAAATAGCAGCTTGGAGCAATTAGATCACATGAGGTCCCAAATATCTCTTTTATCAGGATGAATCCAAATTTGACTCCTATTGCTAAAAGGAGAAATAAAAAGCAAGATACATATTTCTTACAAGCCGACCTGGGGGCATTATCCTGCTGTCTATTATCAGCAATGAGCAGATTTGATTCCCTTCCAAACAAGATTGGCAGAGCCTGCGGGATCTGTCAGAGTCGGGCTAATCCTCCAATCATCCGTCTGCCCTACCACGGTAATAGAAAAGTGTTAGTAATAAGGAGGTTAACAATCTTCTTGTCTGGCGCATTAAAGATAATTCCACACAACCCGGAGGGTCTTACCCAAACAGCCTCCATAATGCAGCTCAGCACTACACATTGCCGGGTGTCGCTTACGCTGGGGCTGCCAGCTGTCCCTGGGTCCCTGCTCCGATCAACACACAGGCCGGACTTCAGGAGTTCTTAGCTCGTGAGACAGAGGACACACAAAACTCAGCAGCCACAAACACAGAAGATGGTATTGCACACTGCACCAGCAAGGCATGCTCAGAGCTCGGGGCCAGTTAGTGAGCTCAGCTTCCTGAAGAGTCACCCTGCAGGTCTCCTCCATTTCATCTTATCATCTAGATGGTTTAAATGTATGGTTTTGAGTAACTAATGTATACATAGAGCTAAAATTTTTTAAATAGCAAAAAAGAACATAGAGAGAAACTTGCCACTCCTTATCTCCATTTACCCACCCCTCCTTCCCCTGGCAGGTGGCTTTCCTCAGAATTATTTTATTCTTTCAGAGAGAAAAAACAAAAACCGGAGCCAGGTGGTCAGTGGTGGCAAACTACTTTAATTCCAGCACTTGGGAAGCAGAGGCAGACATTATCTCCAGGTTGGAGGCCATCCTGGTCTACAGTTTGAGTTCCAGGACAGTCAAGGCTACACAGAGAAACACTGTTTCAAAAGACTGAACAAAAAACCAAACAAAAAAAAAATCAAGCAAGCAAACAAAAAAACCACAGAGGCAGTTTGACTGAATCCTGTGATTTCACGTTAAGCAAATTAAAGCTGTTGCCGGGAAGAAACATTGTACTTGCTTGGAATCCTAGAGAAGTCAGATTCAGAGTAACAGAAGAATGAGGGTTGGCAGTGGGAAACAGCCATCCTCACTTGCTAAGAGTGCTGGAGACTTAGGGGAGCAGAGTGAAGCTGCTTGCTTAGTTCATACCCTGCACAGCAGGGGGTGTCATCCTAGAGAGAAGACAGAAAAGGATGGCATGCTCAATTTGATACAGAACACTGATTTTTGTAATCTTAATGGCATTTCCTTGCTCCCCAAATCTCTTGTCGGCAGAGTTCTTCAAGGGAGGTGCGGTGTTTCCAGTTAGCTAATGTAAGTTCCTAACTCAAACCCTCCAAGGACCCGAAACTTCCCCTTTACTATTAGCTCAGTCAACATAGCAGATTTTCTGTATCTTTCCAACTCTATATAGATAAACTAAAAAGTGCCCAAACCAGCAGACAGTGGCTGTGAGCTAGGGAAGACAGGCGCTTAGTGATTCATTGATGAGTTCAACATATACCTAATACTAAGATGGAAAGGATGGTCTATTTCTTACAACAGGGGAAAGGGGAGAGGTGGGGAGGCCATGCTTCATGGAAAATACCTTAAGTTTGAGAAGATGGGAAAGTTCTACAGGTAGATGTTGATGATGGTTACCCAACAATATGAAAGTCACGCGTGTTGTATGTGATACTGGGGATCAAACCCAGGGTCTCGTGCACACCAAGCAAGCACTCCACTCCTGAGCCCCACCCCCAAGCCCAGTGTGAATGTAAGCAATGTCCCAGAACCGTCTTCTTGAAAATGAGGCTGGAGGTTGGGCTCAGTTGGAGGAGTGCTTGCCTAGAATGCACAAAACCCTGTGTTCAATCTTCAGCGTGGCACGAGTCGAGCATGGTGGTGTAAGACTATATTCCCGGCACTCAGAAGACTGAGGTAGGAGAATAAATCCAAGGTCATCCTCAGCTACATACGGAATTCAGTGCTTAGTCTACACAAGACCTTGTTTCAATATAGGGAGGAAAATAGAATTCAAGTGGTATGGTTTGTCATGAGCATCACAGTAGAAGCTATGAAACTGAGTTTTTATTTCACTGTCCTTTTTAATATAAAAGATGAAATAATTCTTAGCATGATGACACATGCCTTTAGCCCCTGAGCTTGCAGAGGCAGAGGCAGGGGCAGGGGCAGGGGCAGAGGCAGAGGCAGAGGCAGGCAAATCTCTGAGTTCAAAGTCAGCCTGTATAAAAAGAGTATCAGGACAGACAGGACTACACATAAAAACACTGTCTCAGAAAAAAAAGATGGAATATAATGCAATGTACTGTTTTTCTTACTGATAATGCATCTTGGGGAGGTTTTTGACAATGTATCTTGGAAAGGTTTTTACAAAACAAAAAAATATTTTAACAAAAATCACTTTAGGGAAGAAATGGCTTGTTTTCACTCACACCTCCAGATTATAGACCATCATCATTACAAGGGGAGTCAGGGCAGGGACTTGAAGCAGTTGGTCACACCCAAATCAAGACAGACAGAGGGGACTGCTTACTCTCAGCTGGCTTTCTCATACAGGACCCAAAGCCAGACAATGCTGCCACCGCGGTGGGCTAGGTACGCCCGCATCGGTTAGCATAACCAATACCAACCTACTGCTGCATGATCCCAAGCCTAGCTGACCCACATAACCCTCACCAAGACTCTTCCCAGTTGAGTCTAGGTGGTGTCAAGCAGATGACTAGTAGGAACCCCACAGGCATTAGTCTGGCTCAGCGGTTAAGAAGACCCAAGTTCAGTTCCCAGCACCCATGTCAGCCATCTCCCAAGGGCCTTGCAACCCCAGCTCCAGGGGACCCAACTCCCTTTTTACACATGTACGCATGTATGGCATGCACTTGCACAAACACATAAAGAAAAACACATCCTCTTAAAAAAAAAAAGACAAAGAATACCAACCACCACACAGGCACTAATGCGAAAACCCTAGCATACGTGGAGACGTTCAGATTTCTGTACAAAAGAAGCAAAATGTGCACATAAAATATTCACGGCCAATCTAGAGAAAGTGCCTACACGCGCTGAGAAAATGATTTCAGACTTCACAGAGGCTGGGTTCTTTATTTGAATCAAACGTTTTTCCCCCCTTTGAGGCAAGATCTCATTGTCTAGCCCTGGGTAGCCTGGAACTCTCTATGTAGACGAGGCTGGCCTTGCACTCACAGAGACTGACCTGCTTCTGCCTCCTGGGTGCTGGGATGGGTACGTGGATCAAAGGCGCACATGTACCACCACACCTGACTGTAATTCAAACTTTTTTTTTATCCTGGTAAACCTGGAAAAAATATTTTCACACCATAACTTTTTTTCTGTTTTTAAATAAGATTACAGCTGGGAAGTTCGCCCGTTTCACTCAGTGCTCAGCTTAAAGTTTGCAAAATCGAGTTTTCGCTTCTTTCTCCCCTTCTTCATCTTCTTTTTTAAAAGCTTTGAACTTATTGACCCCAGTATTTTTGCTACCATCCATTGCTAGGATCAAATCCTTATTCTTTTCAAAAGCGTTCCTTTAACCCGAGGTCAACACCAATGTGAAATATGAGGAAGTTATAAAAAGACTAAAATCTAGAACAGCCATCACCCTGATGTACTTTATCCAAATTTTTACAACTTTGAAGTGCATTGGCTGCAGAAAGAAGACAGGGTTTTATGTTCCAGCCAGAGGAACCAAGCACAAGAAAGAACGGAGCGGTATCATTTCTCAACTCCATGGCCAACTTCTGGGGGAGCAGGCAAGCATAGCCAACAAAAATAAACTGCTGCCATCACTTACTCACTGGAAAACAATTCCGTGAGATCTCTTTTTTTCCCCAAGGGGGGAAAATAATTTTCTGAGTTTGTAACTGGTAAACAAGCCGCGCTGAGGATATCGAGAAAGAGGGGCCAAAGATACTTTATTAGAGAGAGGTCACTTACATGAGAAGCCGAGAACTGAGCTCAGTGCTCTGGTCTCCGAATCTCCGACCAGAATCCTATCCCTTCCTTCCTTCCTTTTATCCCTGGCTTCTCCCACATACCTGTGACCACGCCCTTTGGGCGTGGTCAGTGCCGCAGGTACGTGAGATCTCCCCTACATCAGTTTACTTTCTAGAAGAGAATTTTGTACGAACAACCAATAAGTGAACCCAGTCCTGCACTTGGGGCTATGCGGAAGTGCGACCAAGCTAAGTAGCTCACGGCTGGCATAGTTTACTGTCTGGCGTTGTCCGATCTTGTCTGGTTTCTGTATGATGCCCGAGGGCCACGAATGACCCAGAGTGAGTTTCCCTTTGCGTGGGTGGAGATGACTGGCTCCTGGAACTGATAGCCACGCACAGAGCTTTGACTCTGGGCAGGAGAGTGAATGGGGGATTGCATCCCCACCGTTAGTCATATGGTCAGGATGGTGGCATAGGGCATCTCTTAGACATTGGCTTTGAGCTTGGACTGTGTGCTGGTTCCAGCTGTAGGCTTCGGGGGGAGCCTTGCATGCGTTTCTGGTATCATCCCAGCAAGAAAACCAAGTCTCATCGAAACTCACAATGTCCAGGAGGAGGAGGAGGAGCAGGAGAAGCCCATGGAAAAGAGCTGCCACACAGACCCGCAGTGGAACGAAACTGTTTCAACAACTCCAGCTGCCCCAGCATGGTGCCCAGCCCAGCCCAGGTCAGTCCACCTTCTGCAGACACAAGATTACATCAACGAAAGCAAACACACTAGCCGTCGGATGCCCTGGTGTGGCTATGCTGCACTCCTTCGGCCTGCAAGGGCTTGTAAGGGTTATGGTTACATCTTGGTGAGGTTACGTCTGTAGCCTCTGGTCTGAACAGCATGCTTCTCTTTGGAAATGCCTCTCTGTCGGCTCCTGGGACTATTCCCGTGACCACCTGTCCTGCCGCCATGACGGACCCAGGCATGCGGGTGAGGTCCAGCTGTATGGAGCCCACGTTGGGGGTGGTGGAACTGAGCACTCGGTGGACATGGGGTCTCCTGTCCCCCATCAAGAGCACTAAAGACAACTAAGCCTGACAGCATTTCCGTCTGGACTGCTTTAGGGAAAGGGTCTGTGCAAGAATGAAGTCGGCGCAGGAGAAAACTGAAGGAGAGAGACAGAGGGGAAAAGACGGGAGCTGAGCGGCAGGGGCCCTCTCTGCTTCCTGACTGCGAGCTGCATGTGACAGCCGCCTTGTGCCTCTGCCGCCACGACTTCACCAACACGATGGACCATAAAGCTGTGAGCCAAATTGCAGCCCCCACCCCCCACTCCCGGCGTCCAGCATCTGGCTTTACATTGCTCTTGTCAGGTATTTCGTCAATAGCAATGAAATGTTAGCATTAGTTGATAGACTTGGTCCTGCTTCCGTGTGTGGCTGTGACCAGGGGGAAGGGAGGGAGGGAGCCTGGGCTGAAAGCACTGTTTCCACGCTGCTCCAGGGAGACACCACCATGTCAGAGAGCATCACGCGATGGAACCTCTAGGCCCCTAATGATCAGGGGCTGTGATTGCACTTGACCTTTTGGAGGTGTCTTTTTTTTTTTTAAGATTTATTATGTATATATTCCTGCACACCAGGAGAGGGCACCAGATCTCATTACAGATGGTTGTGAGCCACCACGTGGTTGCTGGGAATTGAACTCAAGACCTCTGGAAGAGCAGACAGTGCTCTTAAGCTCTGAGTCATCTCTCCAGCCCCCAGGAGGCATCCCTTGACCCTTCCTCTCTACTCAAAAACTGGAAGACTGTGGATCCTCTCCTAGGCTCTTTGATCATGAACTGGGCGGGAACTGAGTGGCTGGCAGCCCAGAACTAGGAGAAACATCAAAATCTAGCACTCAGATCCCTCGTGGCAACTAAGCGTAGCCCTGAGTGGAGGCAGAGGGAAGGAGTCAGGTCAGAGAGAGAGAGAGAGAGAGAGAGAGAGAGAGAGAGAGAGAGAGAGAGAGAGAGAGAGAGAGAGAGAGAGAGAGAGAGAGAGAGAGAGAGAGAGAGACAGCAAAGCCCTGTCACACACGCGCTGACAACCTGGGAGCCAGCAACAGAGGACCCCGGTCCCTGGAGCTTCTGCTCATCATAAGGGTTGTTCAAAGCTGCACAAATCTGTGTTACAATCCTTTGCCCGAGATTGCTCCTTTCTTTTATTGAAGACAGAGGTTGTTATGGAGTCTTCCTTTACTCTGTGAGAGGATGCGTCACTGTGATTGGTTTAATAAGAAGCTAAATGGCCAAACAGCTAGGCAGGACGTAGAGGCAGGACTTCTGGTCAGAGAGAGCTCTGGGAAGAAGAAAGGCGGGGTTGAAAGCCGGGCACAGAGGGAGCAAGACATGCGGGAGGAGAGGTAAGAGCCACGAGTCACGTGGCAGCAGGCAGATTTTAAAAAATGGGTTAATAAAGTTATGAGAGCTAGTGGGACAAGCCTAAGCTATAGGCCAACCTTTCATAATTAGTAAGTCTCCGTGGCATTTTGTGTGAGCAGGTGGCCCCAACAAAAATCCATTATAAGAAGTAACTTGAATTATGTATTTTCCAGGGTTGCCCACGCCTGTGTTTCTCTTCAAAGAACGCGGTTACCTGCAGAAGCGCGGAGTCTTCATCCCTTTTAACCTGAAGGAGGTTGTTGAGCACACCATCAGTGACAAACCCATCTTCATCCAGACACAAAAGTAACTATAGGGGATCCTTCCCCGGGGCCATTCACCAGTTTTGAATGAAACAGACAAAGCAGCAATACCCACCTTTGCCTGAGAAAACTCCAGGCACTGCACTTGGTGACAGAGGTTTGGCTGAGCGTAGGTCCCCTGAACCGTGGCCGCTGCACCTGAACCTGGGGCTCAACCTGCGACTCAACCACCTCTTGGGCGAGGGTGTAATGATTTCACTAGACCCAAGATAAGTGATAAATGGGTGTTTATACACAGAAAAGTACAAAGAACCCACCCCGATCGACGGGCCCCAGGGAAAGACCCACCTATGCAAGACCACGCTTTAGGCTTCCTTCCGATAGAAGCCGCCCCCAAAGGGGTGTGGCCACCATTACAGGCAAGACTACTATACTCTTGTCCAGGCCCGTGTGAGCATGAGACACAGGTGTGAGCTGAGGGACACACCTTGAACACCTCCTTAGTCAGGAACTTCTCAGCTGTTCAGACGGCTGGTGACACAGAGAAATGGCTCTGCGGAGACGGGATCCTTGTAATCCTTCATCTCTGCATGTTCTGCCTTTCACGCACTCCTTCTCCACTTGGTTGGAGGTCCCCGCCCAAGTACTGCTTGGTCAACCTTGTGTGGTCAGCATCACCATCTCCTCTGATGAAAAGGGACTCGAACTCATTCCCCTCCCTCAATCAGCGTCTCCGATGGAACCCTGAACGTGAACTATAGGTAAGTTCTTTCTGGGGTGCCCCCAGCAAGATGAGGTACACAAGAGGCTCTCATCGGTCAGTGAGTCTTGCCTCCAGTAGCTTCTCTTTCCCACGATAGTCACTTCATGATTTTGGGAAAAAGAAAGAACACCAGGTTATTCTTTATGATGCCTAGAAAATCTAAACCTAGAAGCCTGGTGAAGTTGGGATAACTATTAAGACGACCTTGTGAGGGGGCAGAGGTGATTGTTATTAGATGTTAATTAGATGTTAACAGAATTCCACATGTATTTATTCATAGATAGCTATAGCAACCAGAAGTTAAATGTTTGATGTGAATGCAAGTCAGAACGGATTAAAGGTAGATTTTGCCAATTTCTCGGGGCTTTGAAAACTGGCTGCGTCTTCCAGGGTAAGGGCTTGAGAACCTGCTCTTCCTCTAGGGGAGCCTTTACCCACTGCTGTCTTCGAGTCAGGAGCTAGGAGGTGCTAAGCCTCCTGGGACTCGCCCGGGAGGCATGGAGGATATATTTGGAATGCTGGAGCTTGGAGCCTGCAGGGGTACCCTGAGGCACTTGGGCACCTATGCATGAGTGTTCCAAAGGAGCAATTGCTGCAAGCTAGACCACGATGAATCACTCCAAAAGCATCCAATTAACCGCAACCCTGAGTCCAGGTGAGGGAAGAGGCGGACCTCAGTAGCTGCAAACACTCTGCCCCCACCAAGGGACACTGGATTACCCCCCCTCCTCACTGATCCACGGACTGTTGCTGCACACCTATCACATGTCACCACCCACTCTGACAAATATGAGGATGGCTAGGGTGCTCACCGGAGGCAGAAATAAGCCATGTCACGATGCCCGAAATGAAGCTGTGAGGAGAGCGTGGGGTCGGGGAACCAGCCTGCAGATCCAGCCGGCAGGCGCCGGCAGGGCAACATCATGGCCAAGGCAGCAGGTTGTTTCAACATTGTTTCTCAGAGGTTATTAATAAGGGCTACACTGGGGGGTAAGAGATGATCCGTCTATTAACTGGGCTCCAGCAATGCTTTGATTAGGGCCTTTGTCATCTGAATCGATCCTGGGGAGATGAGACATAGAGCCATCGTTCCTAAGTCAAGTTTCTGGACATACTCATTTCTTTCTCCCAACAGGTCCCAAGTGGTGGCCTGTATCATGCTTCGTGTTTATTTAACCCCAGAGGTGTCGTGCAATGACAGTAATGCCTTGTCTGCACAATAAATACTACATTTTCACCATTGCTTTTAAAACATGCCCACCAGGGGCTGGAGAGATGGCTCAGTGATTAAGAGCGCTGGCTGTTCCTCCAGAGGTCCTGGGTTCAAAACCCAACATTCTCATGGCAGCTCACACCTGCCTGTAACTCCAGTTCCAGGGGACCCGACACCCTCACACAGACACACACGCAGATAAAACACCAATGCACATAATACAAAAAAAATTAAAAATTTTTAATTCTTAAAATGCACACCAAATTTGAAAATAAGTATTATTAATATTGTCAGTCCAACAAGTATCCAAATAAGAGGTGTCAAGGACCTCAGATAAGAGGAAGGAGATACCTCAGAGATCATTAAGAGCAGTGTCCCCAGGAGATGACAGGAGTCTTACTTTTCTCTGTATCCTATTGTACAATTTGAATTGTGTGCCGTGGGCAGCAGCTGTCTCCTCCAAGGGGAAAATGAATTTAAATAAATGAAAATTAAGTATTCAGAATCTAAGCTGACTATCACAATTCCTTTTCTCCAACCTTCATGATAAAAGGAACCGAGCTCGGCTTTTGAAGAGCCCTCCCTCCCCCCATCCCCATCCCCAGCGTTCCAGGAACTATGTACAGTTCCTTTAAGGATCGAGTAGGCATGTGTGGGAGTTAAAACCGCTTCTAACCACCCCATCCCCACATGTTTGACAGAAGTGTGGCAAGAAGGGCCATCTGTTTTATTTGAATGAGAAGTGACCCAGCATTCGGATTTCAATTAGCCTCTTTGAAGCTTTCTGTTGGGGCTGGTTCCACGGGTGACGGTTCAGACTAAGTGTAGGGAGGAGCTGGCCAAGTTCCGCCACTGCTGGCTTGTTTTTAACAACTGCCAGGGAACGTCGAGCAAGTGTACCAGACAATGCTGCTGGATGCACGCTATGGAGTCAAAACGGCGTGTTCTGGAATCTGAGAGCCAAGGAAAATAGTGACAGGGTTCCTTTCAGGTAACTGAACTGTTTAAAATCATTATACTTACCAGTGAAATCCCAGTGTCGGTCGACAAATGTAGGCCTGTTATGGAAAAGGTATGTAAAGTATTGTGTCGGGGCTCCACGTTGACCTGCTGGTAGCCATCTTCAGTCATGGCCATGATTGCCCAAGGAGGCACGGTGTCCTCTGCTGTTTCTCAGTACAGACAGACAAGCCCAGCAGAGTAACAGACAGAATTTATCATCACACTCCGGAGCCTCCAGCATCATAACGGTGCTGAAGTCGCCGATGCCAGCGCCATCTAAACCAGGATTATTCCTGCTTGTATGGATTCCCTTTGTCCTGACCACTCGATAGCCCCCTTTCTGACCCAAGTTACAGGGACCCATTGGCTGAAGGCATAGGTGTAAAGATTTCACTAGACCCAAGATAAATGATAAATGGGTGTTTATTGGGGGAACAATTACACAGAATAATATAAAGAACCTCGGGAGCGTTTCTCTGCTCTTCCCACCGGGTCAGCTGGCCCACCAGAAAGACCAAGCAAAAGAAAGCCACGCCTCAAGCTTCTTTTCTCTTCCGTCCACCTGAAGACACCGTTACAGGCTTACTGCCACCGCTGCAACTGACCCTCTTGCTGTGTTGACTATGCATCCTTAAGCCCCCAGCCAATGGGTGCAGTCACCTTGTAAGGCTGTTTATCACGATCGATGCATATGGCCTGTGCTAGTATTTAATAAAAGTGGCCAAAAGAAACAACTATAAAATCAAGTAACTTATCATTGAGAAGATGAAATAATCGCCGAGTCCACAACAAAAGGGAGAGCTGAGAACCAGTTATGAGAGGTGGTGGAAGGGGGCCTGCAGACTCCCATGAGCTACAGGAACAACGTTTAATGTTTAGACGTAAAATACACAGTTAAGGTCGCAACAAAAGAAGGAAGAAGGTCCTGTCACGGTAAAAATGCAAAATCAGGGGCTGGAGAGAAGGCTCAGGTCCAGTTCCCAGCAGCCAGAAGGCAACTCACAACCATCTGTAATTTCAGTCCTGGAGGCCCCTCCGCCCTGCTCTGACCTCAGTGAGCACCAGGCACATCCTGGGTGCTCCCAAGAGGACTCAGTGGGTAAAAGCACTTGCTGGCAAGGCTGGCAACCTGAGTTGATCCCTACGATTCACAAGGTAGAAGGAGAGAACCACGACCCAAAAGCTGCCCTCTGACCTCCACAATTGTGGCTTGACATGCACGTACCCTACACATGCACACGCGCACGTAAACAATAAAATGTAATTTAAAAATGTGAATTTGCTGGGTGGTGGTGGCACACGCCTTTAATCCCAGCACTTGAGAGGCAGAGGCAGGCGGATCTCTGTGAGTTCGAGGCTGAGATGGACCAACAGCCTCCAAAACAATACAGAGAAACCCTGTCTCGTAAAAACAAAAAAAAAATGTGAATTTATCAGTGAACTTTATGAATATGGGTGCTGTATCTGCATGTACATTTGCACACCAGAAGAGAGTGTCAGCTCCAATGGGACTACAGTTGCAGATGGCTGTGCGCCACCATGTGGGTCCTGGGAATTGAACTCAGGACCTCAGAAACAGCAGCCAGTGCTCGTAACCGCCGAGCCAGCCCTCCCACACCCGTAATTTAAAATATTTAATAAGAGAAGATCTGCTTTGGTGTTTTTTGTTTATTGCACGCTAGGCAGTTGCTGGACCTTGGCAGCAAAAGTTCTTGGTTTGCAGTAAGCAGAAGAAATGAACTCTGCTGGCACAGTAAAGTCTTTGCTTTGTGCCTGTAGAAGTGTCTTGTACCTAATTAACATGCGACTTTGCATTATTAAGAAAAGGCTTTTCAAATGTATACTTCTCCTATAATCCAAACAGGTGGTGACCATAACCTGAGCCTACAGTAAGATCAACGAGGAAAACGTGCTTTGCTTTTAAAAATATATTGACTTATTTTTATTTTATGTGTATGACAGTTTTGCCTGTATGTATGTATGCGTACTATGTGCCAGCCAGGTGCCCCCAGAGGCCAGATGGGGGCATTGG
The DNA here is from genome assembly GCF_017639785.1 of Mesocricetus auratus. Taxonomy (NCBI): domain Eukaryota; kingdom Metazoa; phylum Chordata; class Mammalia; order Rodentia; family Cricetidae; genus Mesocricetus; species Mesocricetus auratus. The sequence continues at coordinate 2,259,238 of NW_024429180.1, forward strand.
ATCCCCTGGAACTAGAGTTACAGATGACCGTGAGCACAAAGTAGGTCTTTATAAGACTTGGTAAAGTTGATCCTAAAAAAAGAAAGAATCCTTTAGGATCTGTAGTGCTTTAAGATGTTGTGATTATTGGTGTTTTGTAATTTTAGACACTGTCTGTACAGATGTCTGGACACTGTAAGGCACAGACAGAATAGCCACGGATGGGTAACCTTCCAGTCACATAACTGCCCCTGGGTGGAACCTGTGTCCGCACTGTGCACCTTCCAAGTATGACTGTGCTCACCTTCCTTGAAATTGCCCCATTACCTAAATGGCACACTCCGGGGTCTCCCCTTTAATTAGAGCACTTGCATTGCATAAGTCCTAACAGTGGTGTTAAGTCTGTTCTGCTTACTGGTATTGTTTAAATTATTAGTCTAAGGCTAGAACTTAAAAATAGCATAGCTAGGAAAAATTTGAAGTGGCATGAAAAGATTTGGAAGCATGTATTTTCAATTGTGTGGTTGCCCCCTGTGTGCATGTTGTCATGGCGACCAACATGGGCAAATCAGAGAACCCTGTCCCCAAAGAGCTTATTCATAGCTTCATGGGTAGTGGTGGTGGGGGGCATCGAACACATAATTTCATTGGAAAAGATCTTTACAATAAGAACATTTCTAAACCTATAGCCAAAGGCTTATTATTTTTTAAAAAAATGATGTAGCTGGGTGTGGTGGCACACCTTTAATCCCAGCACTCAGGAAGCAGGGGCAGGCAGATCTCTTTGAGTCTGAGGTGAGTCTGGTCTACAGAGCGAGTTCTAGCACAATCAGGGCTGCATAGAGGACCCTGTATAAAAAAACAAACAAACCACAAAAATAGCAAAATACAATCAAAAAGGCTGTTGGAGCTGCCACAGCTGGTTGAGGGTGCCCAGCACCAAGTCCAACTACTCGAGTTCAATCTAGGGAACCAGTTGCCCTCTTACCTGGACACACAGGCAACCCTCCCTCCCTCATAAATAAATACGAAGGTACAGTCCTTGTGGGTTATTTTTTGTGTGCTGTGTGCCGGAGGTCAGGCATCAGGTGTCTTCTGTTATTCTTTACCTTATCTTTTAAAATAACATATTTGTATGGGTAGGATTGTTAATCTTGGGATTCTCCAGAGAAAAACCAGTCCCACCATTAAAGCAAGCTCTATTAAGATATTTTATACTACCCAACATGGGCTTTGGTCAGGACCACTCCTGGAACTATCACAGCTGAGCGGCCCCAAGACACGTGTTGCCTGGGCTTCTAAAGACAAATCCCATGGGCCGCCATACTTTCTCACGAGGCTATGTTGTTATTTTCAAGAACTGCAAGTCCCAGCATTCCAGGAAGTTACTTGGTCTTTAGGCAGGTGAGGCTTACAGGTTAATGTAGGGTATAACAATGATGTTTTGCTAGCATATACGTATGAACGTTACAGGTACGACCAGCACCTGCAGAGTTCAGAAGAGGGGATTAGATTCCCTGGAACTACAGTTAGAAATGGTTTGTGAGCCACCAAATGGGCTGGAAACTTAACCCAGGTCCTCTGCAAGAGCAGCAAGATCGCTTAACTGTTAACCACCTTCCTGGAGCCTTGGCTTTATTTTTTGAGACAAGGTCACTCCCTGAACTTGGAGCTCACCAACCAGATAGCCTGGTTGGCCAGTGAGTGTGGACAGAGGTTTCTGTCCAGTCCGGTCCTGCTGCCCTTCAATCCCAAATAAACACACAAGAGGCTTGTATTAGTCATAAACTGTTTGGCCAATGGCTCAGGCTTCTTACTGGCTAGCTCTCTCTTAATTTTTTGTTTGTTTGTTTTGTTTTTTGAGACAGGGTTTCTCTGTGGCTTTGGAGGCTGTCCTGGAACTAGCTCTTATAGACCAGACTGTTCTCAAACTCATAGAGATCTGCCTACCTCTGCCTCCTGAGTGTTGGGATTAAAGGTGTGTGCCTGGTCTCTCTCTTAATTATTAACCCATATCTATTAAACTAAGTATTGCCACGAGGCTGTGGCTTACCGCTAATGCTCCAGCGTGTTACTCCTTCAGCGGCTACATGACGGCTCTCCTGCGACTCATTCCCTGAGTTCCTCTTCCCAGAATTCTCCTAGTCTGGTAGCCCTGCCTATACTTCTAGACTGGTTATTGGCCAGTCAGCATTTATTCATCAACCAATAAGAGAAACATATAGTCACAGCATACAGAAGGACGTCCCCCATCAAGCAAGTCCCCTGGGGTTCTCTTGTCCTCTATTCTGTTCTCCCAGTTAGGATTACAGGCAAAGTCCTCATGTTCACAAAGCAACATGGCAGTTTATCACTGAGTCATCTATCTTCCTGGTCCCTTGTTGTGGCTTTTTTTTCCCTTTCTGATCAATGTTGGTTATGCCAGAAGCAGGAATTCTCAGAAAATCAAGTTACTCCCCACCCCACAGCCTACCTCTAAAAAAACAAAACAGCCATCTGGTCACGGAATCAAATCCAGCCCACAGGCCCTTGACTGACATTGGTTTTGGAGACAGGGTTTCTCTGTGTAGTCCTAGCTATTCTGGAACTCGCTCTGTAGACCTGGGTGGCCTTGACCTCACAGAGATCCGCCTGTCTGCCTCCCGAGTGCTGGGATTTTAGGTGTGTGCCACCACCTCATGACTCTAGCAGATATATTATGGCTACCCTGTTGCCTTGTTTACCACCAAGCTGCTTTTATCAGGTGTGAAAGCCTGGCCACAGGAGAGTATTCCTTTCACCCAAAACTGAGTTCCTTCAGGGAGTGGCCGGTCGGGCGATGTCATGGGGGGGTGGGGGGGAGGTTGGATCAAGTGGAGGGTCTGCTGTGTGACACCTGGCTCTGGGTCTGCTGTGACAGTTTTAACTTGAGTGTTGAAAGGACACTGGCAAAAAAACAAAACAAAACAAACGAACTAACAAAAAAAAAAAAAAACCAAACAAACCCAAAGAGAGGGGTAAAGATGCTGGCTGCCGAGTGTGCTGATCTGAATGACTGGTTCACAACCATCCACAGTTTCCACCCGGTAAGGAAGAGAACCAACTCCCCGAGGCTGGCTGTCCTTTGACCTCACAGCTAGCATATGCAGCACAAAGGTGCCCCCCCCCAGAATAACTATATCTAAATAGGGGAGAGAATTTGTACATTGTTCCCCTAGACATAACACTATAAAAATTAAAAGTGAAGTGTATTGTGACGGACTGAAAATATAGTCTCTCCTAATTGTCTACACTGCACCATTAAATCCCATAGACCAAGTGGGAGGATATTTTCAGACAGGGCTTGTAAGGAGATAATTAAGGTCAACTCACTTCACACAGGTACCAATCTAGTCAGAATGGAGTCTTTCTAAGAGGGGATTTGGACAGGCACACCAGGCGTGCACATTAAGAGAAAAGTCAATGTGCTCACCAGGAGCTAGAGTGTAGCTTAGTGTCCGAGAACTTGCTTAACGTGCTGGAGGCCCTGGGTGTGACTCCTCAGCACGGGAAGTCAACTGAAAGGTGACCACACCAAGAGGGGCCTCAAGGGAAGAACCAAGCCATCTACAGACACACACCCTGAATTCACCTGACCTTGTCTGAGGGAACCGAGCCCACTGACGCTGTCCCAGCACTGAGGAAGAAATCCCTACTCTTTGAGGTCACTTTGTCATTTAACATCCAGTCCCTGGTATTCTATTATGGCAGTCCTACCCAACTAATACATCCAAACAAAACAGACCTGTGTTAAAACTGTTGCTTGTTTGTTTCCAGATCTGAGAATGAGACTTTTGGAGAAAGGCATTAGAACTTAAAGCCCCTGCCCTAGGGGGTGGGGGGCTGGAGAGATGGCTCAGTGGTTAAGAGCAGTGGCTGTGCTTAATTCCCAGCATCCACAATGCAGCTCACAACTGTCTGTAACTCTAGTTCCAGGGGATTCAACATCCTCACACTGATATACATGCAGGCAAGACACCAATGCACCGAAAATTAAAAATAAGAAAAAAAATTAAGCCTGGGACGTCATACACACAGAGTTCTCTACTCTAGTTTTGCCCCGAGGCTTCATTTTAACCTTTAATTTTTGAGGTAGTCTTACTAAGTTACTCTGGCTGCCTTGAACTTTAGTAGTCCAGGTAGGTGTAGCATGAGTAATAACCCTGAGACAAATATTGGAGTTCAGCTTGATCAGAAAAGCAAAGCAGCTGGTCACTTGAGAGTTCTCCCCTCTACCAGTGCTCAGATCAAAGGGACGATTTTATTTATGATCTAATGAAGCCACTGAGGATCAGAAGGCAAAGCCAGCCATAGAAGCTGGGCAGTGGTGCACACACCTTTAATTCCAGGGCTCAGGAGGCAGAGACAGATGCATCTGGGGTCTTAGGCCATCCAGGGCTACACGCGCATGAAACAGTCTAAAGGGGTAACAGAGCTCATGCTTTTAATCCCAGCACTAGAGAGGTGTATAAATAGCAAAAACGTCTCATGTGAGATTCAGTTTCCAGTCTCAGGGAAGACAGGATCTCCGTTTCAGTGGCTTTATTAGATGACGGACATTTCACCACAGGAAGGTCTTCCGCACACCACACCGGCGGCACCGGGTGCCTTGGGCACCATGAGACCCGTGGCACACAGAACCCCGAGCAGATGTGTGTGAGATGCCTTTAGGCTCTCTTCTGGTCACCGACCCTAGTGCGTTAGAGTAAACTGTGTAGCAGAACAAATCCTCATGGTTGAAGCTGGAAGGTGGCTTAAGTCCATAAATGCTTCTGCGTGTTTTAGAATGTTAATACTCAACCGTGTCTTGTTACACTACAGAGAAGGCTTTTGCTAATTTCCTACGAGAGCACACGTAGTTTTGGTGTGGCTGGGGTGTCACAGAGGTCAGCGGCTGCACAGGGTACATGTGCCCATTCTGTGGCAGGCGTCACTTGAGGAACAGGTGACTAGCCAGCTGGCTGCAGATGTCGTGTCCCGCAGGCCCCAGTGGCGGAGGTGGACAGGGCCAGACTGGGAGCCGGGGTTAGACGCGCGGACCCGGTTGGCTAACTGAAGAGAGAGGTGTGCGTCCTGGTGCCCTGACGATCCGGCTCAGGTGAAGCAGGCGAGGGGGACAGTCCGCCTGCCGGTGGAGAAGCTGGGATGTCTGGGGGATGAAGTTCACTTACCTGCAGACTGAGCTGGAGGACTGCGAGGAGGACCTTTCCGGGGGTCCGGCAGGCTGGTGGCTGCAGCGGGAGACGGGTGAAATGGCGAAGAGTGAAGCTGAACCAAACGCACTGGTTGAGTAGAACAGACGCGTAAAAGGAAGGACGCCAACATCCACCGGGCAAACACGGTCGCCTGCTAATCCCGTGCACTCCGCCAGGACACCAGCAGGGCTGCCACACCTCTGTGCAGTGTCCCAATGAAGAGGAATGCTCTTGGGACAGAGTCGTAAGACCAAGGAAAACATGGACCTTGGTACCCCGCCGGCTGAGGCTGAGGGGGCGCTGGAGACCTTGGCAGCACCCCGGCGGAGGGTTAAGGATGGAACATGGCAGAGGGAAGGGGGGAAAGAGAACAAAGTGGGTCAGGGGACTTTTTGCTTGTTTTTTGTTTTGTTTTGTTTTGTTTTTTCCCCCCAAGCCAAGTAGAAGAGCAGGCGTACTTAAAAACTGCATGGACAAGCACTGAACACGAGAGAAGAGAGTGGGAAGGACAGGCAGAGTCTGGTGACATCCAGACAGCCTGCAAGGCGGGCAAGCTTCCTGTGGTGCTGGGCAGGAGGGCAGACTGCAGAGGACAGCAATCATCCGTGCTCAGGGCAGGCTTGCAGAACGGGCTAGGCTCAGAGATGACCGGGGGGGGGGAGGGAGTTATCGCGCACGCATCCCGCAGGAGCGTACCTCAGTCCGCTGCTGCCGGGTCTCTACACATGCGTGGTCCCTTCCCAGAAGCTTGCAGGCAGGATGACTCACGGATAACCCCTGCATTCTGAGGGGCTCCCATGGCCCACAACCCCACAGCATGAGCGCAGGTGTCTTCGGAGGGCAGAGGAGGGTGTGGGATCCTCTGGAGCTGGAATTACAGTTGCTTGTGGACCTCCCGACATGGGTGCCCGGCACCAAACCTGGATCCTTTAACTGCTGAGCCGTCTCTTGTCCTTCAAATTTTCTTGTAATACTTTTACCGGCTAAACATTCCCAATCTGAAAACCTGAAACCCTAATTTGTGTGTGTGTGTGTGTTGTGGTGCCAGGAACCTAAACTAGGTCCTCCGTGTGTGTTAGGCAAGCACTCTCCCACTAAGTGACACTCCCAACTTTTACAACACTGACAATAGTTTTGGATTTCCGACTTTGAGACTAAGGAGTTTCAACTGGATAAAGGTGATGTCTTCTCTCATAAGCACCTTAGACGGGGGATACCAGCCTGGATTTCATTTCTCCCCTTGAGAGTGTGTGTGGAGTGTGGCTAGTTTGTTAAGAACATCCAAGACAGACCAAAGCAGCCTGTTTAGCTGTGTTGAATCCTGACTTGTTCACTGCAGCAAAATTAAAAGAAACTTTGCCCTACTAAGACCAACCTGGTGCCTGAATAGACCCTTCCTGTCTGGTCAACCAGCCTACTTAAAGGTACCAGTTACAGCAAAGGAGAGCGTGTAACTGAGAGCTTTTAATACGCTAGAGCTTCACGGCTCTTGGAAACCAACAGGCTGTTTGGATAGGAGACAGGGTTTCGATATGTAACCCAGGTTAGCTATCCTAGTGTCCAGTGTTCCTGCTGCCTCACCTCCCCATGCTGGGATTCAAGTGCTCACCTGGCCCACCCAGCTGCTGTGCACAATCTCTTCAGTACGGCGTGGCTACGTGAGTGACAGTTATCTGAAAGTTTAAAGCCAATGTCTGATGTGTTCTCTTAAGAAGCCAGCAATAAGGCCTCAATACAGAAGACATCTACAGACACAGATTCACTTCTCTAAAACCACCTTGGCTTTCTGTATAAACAGATTCAAACTTGCCAGATGTATGTAAGAAAAGTATTAGTGACTTCCTAATCTAGAACAAGAATTACTTGTGAAATTAAATTAAGCCACTGCAATCATGGGGATGAAGGCTTGCTAACCACTGCTAATGTGCAGAACACGGTTGGAGCCTAACCCACACTGTGTGCACGAAGTCTGTAATCCAGACTGGCCCCGAGTCACTACAAAGCCAGGATCATCCTCCTGCCTCCACCTCCAAACTGTAGGTGTTACAGAGGCCTGCCGCTGCATCCTGCTGATTAGACATACTATACTTTGGAAAACAAGCCAGGAGTATACATAGTAACAACATAAGGCCTGCAACGAAGTTCTAAATGTGTCATTTGTCTGACCAGACAGGCATGGCTATCTTATCTATCATTCTTTCAGAGTGGAAATTCAGATTTGACAAAACCCCAAAGACCAAAATTTCACTCAGGTGGAAACTGAGAAGTATTAACAGTATTCAACGACACCAGATTTAAAATATAAATGTATGTATGAATGTATGTATGTATGTATGTATGTAAATCACTTTAAACATCTGTGGTCAACAGATTTGTATTCTTAGAATCTCCTTAATGTGCCACAGGGAATGATGCAATGAAGACATTTTTACAATATTTATTAAGGTAACAAATTTATAAATTCAAAGACTCAGAGGCACATAGTTTAAAAGGCCGATACCATGGGAATAATGAAGTCAACACAGAAGAGTAAGAAGATATGAACAATTACAACCAATACAAGATTTTAAAAGCCACATTTCCCCAGTGAACATGTCATAGGAATCATCCTTCAAAATTACCATGATAAAAAGTTATTTCCTTCAAAGAAAAATAATTCTTTCCACCTACCGAGCCTAGAAAATCCTATTTACAATCAACTGCCCAGTCTCTCCTCAGTATTATGGCCTCCTCTAATCTGCCATTAGAAGTATTGAAAAGTTTATAGCCATCGTATTTACAAATGCACATAATATTTAAATTTGCCCTTCACTGAGAACAACTGAATACATACTTAATCCAATCACAATACAAATGCTTTAGTGTTGAAATACATCTTGTGGGTACAGGCGCATGGGAAGAGGTGTACTTAGACGTATGCTGTTTCTTAAGGATTACTAGGCCAATAAGTCTGAGAAAACTCAAGGTAGTCACAAAACAGGTCTTTGTTGATGAAGATTTAGTTTATTTCTGTTTTAACTGGACACACTGGGCTTCTTCAGTCAACTTTCACCACACTGTATATTTTGGTGACAAACCAAAAGCAGGCAAAGAAGCCAATTGTTCCTAGAAAACAAAAAATAGTCTCTTTCAAAACAAGTTCGTTAGTTTACACCAGAGGCAGACGTGAAATGATGGGGCCCTTTAAACAGAACAGAACTTCCAATTCCGTGGTCAGGAATATAACACAGGTCATGAGCTTCTCTTCAAGAATATAAACCACTTAAATTCCTTATACTGTAACAGTCCTGTCTGTCCTAGAACTCGCTCTGTAGACCAGGCTGGCTTTGAACTCACAGAGATCCGCCTGCCTCTGCCTCCCGAACGCCACCACTGCCCAGCTATTTTTCCTTTTACATACATCACTGAATTAAAAAATGAAAACTATGTAAGGATATTTCTTATCACAAACTGGAATTGTGACTATTTTTGCCAGGTTCACAAGATAACAGGATGGGATGCCAGGGATTAGCAGTATTCAGTGAGTTGCAGTAAGAGAATCTAGATGTTTCTGCATATAGTGTGGTTCTGCGCAGCACCGGGCTGTCCACAACACTGCACACTGTGTATGGCACAATAACTGACATCCTAAGCCCACTGCTTTTGTTGTTGTTGCAGTAGGCCTTGAGCTCAGCCTCTCGGGCACTGGCAAACACTCCTCCACCACTCAGCTGTGCTCTGAGCTACGCACGCACGCACGCACCTTTTTCTTCCTCTGACACAGGGCCTCACTAAGTCATCCAGGTGGGTCTTAGATGGGATTCTAGGTGTGCACCACCATCCCACTCCAGATCCATTTCTTGATCACAGTGAAGGCCTCCAACAGACCGTTACATAGTGAACACGTGCCTTCATTCTCCGCTATCTTCATCTGTCTAGAGTCTGAAGAATTTGAGCTACAGGGACCATTCTTTCAGCACAACAAAAACAAAGCTCAAAGCTCAAAGTATGGCCAAAATCAAATCTATTTTCTGTGATATGACAAGTGGTATTCTTCTAAATCAAAGTGTTTTTTTGTTTTGTTTTTCGAGACAGGGTTTCTCTGTGGCTTTTGAGGCTGTCCTGGAACTAGCTCTTGTAGACCAGGCTGGCCTTGAACTCACAGAGATCCACCTGCTTCTGCCTCCCGAGTGCTGGGATTTAAGGCGTGCACCACCACCACCAGGCTAAATTAAAGTTTCTTACAAGTTACTTTTATGATGATTGTGTGTGTGTGTTTAGTGTTGGGAGCAGAGGCCAACTTCTGGGTCTAGTTCTCTCCTTCTACCAGGGGTCCTGAGGGTCAGACTCAGGCTTGAGTGGCAAGTGCTTCTACTCCTTGAGGCATCCCACCAGCCACAACAAAAATTCCTTAAACTGCAGGCTGTGGTTGTATGGCCACTTAGAGATTGCATATCAGATATTTAAGCTATGATTCATAACAGTAGCAAAATTATAGTTATGATGTAGCAACAAAGTAATTTCCTGGTGTGGGGGTTCACCACAGCATGAGAAACTGTATTAAGGGGCTATAGCATTAGGAAGGTTGAGAATCACTACTGTATGTGATAATGCAATTAAATGTAGGTAACAGTAAAAGGTTTCCAAATGTGTAAGAGTAAAAATTAATTCAAGATCAAATACATAATGAATCCGAGCTGTCACAGCAGTGCTTGTCTGCGCTGTACCACAAACTACCCCAGCTCCAAAACACACAGCACGCTGCAGTATCGCATGCGCACGCCACACACCACCAACCAACACTGCCTGAAGTACCCCAGCTACAGCACATGCATGAACTGCAATGTTTTTAACATACGTAACAGTGTTTTGTTCTTACAGAAATGCAATTATTTCACTGTGAAAAGCAAAGACTTTAATGCCCTGTTACCAGTATTCCTAGCATGCCACATGAGTGTATCTTTAATGCTGTTACCAGTATTCCTAGCATGTCACATGAGTACATCTTTGGGGTATAGCACATTAGACAAACAAGCACATCGATGTCATTAATATGTGAATCTCCTCTAGAGATTCCACTCTTAATATTTTACTCGCGTGTTTGTGTGTGGCACGTATAGCACCCCAGAACACAGATGAGTAGGGCCTACTTTGCAGACAGTTGTGGTGTGGGTGCCAGGAAAAGAGCAACATATGCTTGACCGTAAAACCATCTCTAGCCCTTGCAAAGCTGTTTAATCTTTAATAAATGGTTAAATTATACACCAAAGAATCACTTATTTTTACTATTAATCAGCCAATGTTCAGTTTGCATAGCTACTTCCTACATGGAAATGCTCTCCAGCAGAAAAGCTTGTAAACTTACACTTGTACCTTGTGAACCTAACGCGGACTCTGTTCTACAGCAGTCTTTATGACACTGTAAAACTCCCACAGCCTTGTAAATACTGTAAACCCACTTAAGACATAAGAGGAAGCATATTCTTTCCTTGGGAACTCTGGGAAATGCCCAATAGGTAGGGTACAGACACACATACAGGGACCCATATGGCCCTGTGAGAGGCTTCTGTTTAATGTCCCACCTGGTTTTCATCATTTTAAATGTGATATACAGAAAGTAATAAAGGCTTTCCAAATCTACACACAGTACTTGGAACAGACTAGGGAGGTTATGAATGTTCCAATATTCACCCTCACACTGGACATAAGCCGAGGAGGCGCTCGGTGACAGGCTTGGGAAAGGTGGTGAAGACACAAAGACCCATCATCACGCTGTAGGCCTGCGGGGCACATGTACACTCGAAGAACCTTTCCTGAGACTACAGGGCAGTCATTTCTCTTGTGTTAAATACAACAGGGGCAGTTTGGAATTCTGAAGCACACATAGGTCAGCTCATCTGGAAAAACCACCTCAAACAGATCCCCTTCCTACACAGCCAAGTCCAAGAGTGCACAAACACTGCTGCTTTAGACATCACGCAGTTGACCAGGACCTGGGATCTAAATCTGTCACACCTGTGTGATGTGTGACCCCACTTTCCTGAGGCACAGCTAGAAGCAGGTGTGCCAAATGGTGCTGAGCTGTGCTGAGGGTTCAAGTAGGGGCAGTGAGTAGCAGAAACATTTAGACAGGAGAAGTAAACTGACTAAGAACACATCAAAAACCATCACTTATGACTCACCTGTGAAAAGGAAGAAGATCAAAACCATTATCATAGTATAACCGAAGTAGAGGATTGTACTGGCTGTCCCGGTGATCTGCAGCTTCGAAAAGAAGTAGTGTATGGCATAGATTAAGAAGTAGACTGCAGTGAAGCCGCTGGTGAGGAAGGAACGCCACTGCCAATGATAATCCTAGGCGGAGACACAAGCGAGGAGAAGACTTACGTCCTAAGATTAAACAACACGCACTAAAAGTCAGAGCGAAGCCCCGACCCCATTTCTGCCACAGCTGCAGTTGCAGCCCCTGACCTCGCGTACTGCCCACCTCATTAAAGATGCTAAGAGGCACTCCTGCTTGATGTACAGCTACTTAGAAACTGGCTACAAAATTTATGAGAGAATATCCAACAGTTTACGACTACCAAAGAATCAGACTGTATTTCAAAGTTTATGATTCTGAAGGAAAATCAATGTACAAAAACTCTTTGACAGTTCAAAATTATTATTCATTTTATTATAGTTCAGTCAATTTCCTATTACGGTCTGGTTGAGATTTACTTCCAATTATGACTCACAGAATTCCAACAAGGTAGGTGGTTAGGTCAGCTAGTCTCCCTTTATGTAAAGTGATTTATATAGAAAGAGACAACTTTATAATCTCTGCTACAATTTGGGAATAAGTGAAAAAAAACACTATTTTAAAAAGCAAACTAAGAGCTGAGTCTATCTATAATCTCAACACTCAGGGGCTAAGACTAGCCAGTCTACATGCTGCATCCAGGCAGACGAGGTTACAATGAGATGATGTCAAAAAGCAAAAAACAAAACCACCACCACCACATACACACACACACACACACACACACACACACACACACACACACACACACGCACGCACGCACACAAGCGCACGCACACACACGCCAGACGAGGTTATAATGAGATGTCAAAAAGCAAAAAACAAAACCACCACACACACACACACACACACACACACAAACACACACACACACACACACGCACGCACACGCGCACACACGTAAAACAAGATCAGGAAGGAACAAAAGCATATATACCAAAACCCTACTATAGCCAATCGAAGAATTCATCAATGTTTCGGAGCGTTACCGCCTCCACACAAAACCAGGCAAGGGCATGGGTATGCACCTGTGTGTGGTGCCCACAACTCAGTCCAGAAGCTTGCACAGACCAGGCAAGCACTATATGTCACTGAGCTACATTCCAGCCCAGGTGAGGTTTCATATGCCAACAGTGGACAAAGAACACAAAATTACCTAGAAATACCTTTCAAACAGGATTTGAAACATTTATGTCCCCAAAGTATAAAACATGAGGACGTAAATGACAGAAAACCTGAATCAGTGGATGGACACACTTGTGTCTGTAAGTTGGAAAACTTAATAGTCAAGACGCTAACATTCTCCACAATAATCTGGGTCAATGCATACCCTGCCAACAGTTTAAAGATCTGGGGCTCAGACAGCACAGTGCTGGCTGCACAACACAGGTGCTTGAGCTCTAGTCCTCCGCGCTCACTGGCTAATACTGCCAACGTGCTGAGCTCCTGGCTCAACAGAAGACACTGTCCAAGAATTAGGTATGTGACAAGCACCTGCAAATGTAAGTTCATACACAAACATCAACACACACAAACTCAAAGTAATCTTTTGCTGTGACAAAAAGGCTGGTCTTCAAATTTCAGATGGAAAAACAAATTTCTGAATGGAAAAATAGTATCTATTCTACACAGAGCTGGAAGATTCACCCTTCTATATTCAAAGCTTACTATGATAGTCAAAACAGTATGGCATAGAACATCCTATAGATGATGAAAACAGAATGGAAAAATCCAGATGTGAACTTATACATCTATGGCCAACTGATTTTCAGTAAGGTTGCTACACCCAAGACCATTCAATGAAAACAGAAGTTTCTTCATCTGTCAAGAAATGTCATGACATTAAAAAGCAAAAGCAACATAAGAAAAACATTAGCTAAGTTAACTGGGAAACTAAAAGCCTCTCTGGGAAGAATATCAGGAAAATGAAAAACACCAAAGAACTGAAGAAATATCTGAAAAGGGCTTACTATCCAGGAACATATAAGACAATTTTAAAATGGGCAGAACTGAAGAGCCATTTACCAAAGGCAAAGTGTTCCCTACTGAAGAGAAGATGTGCAACACCAGCAGGCACTCGACACAGAAATCAAAGAGACAGCGCTGCGTACCCACCACACAACTATGCCAAGGAGCCACAGTAAGACCGTAAGAGCTGGTGAAGACTTAGAGACCTGGAACCCACACACTGCTGGTGGAGGCGTGAAACGCAGCCCTCAGGACTTGAAGTAAAGAACGAGCACATGACAAAGCAATCAGAAGAGCTCCCAACAGAACTAAAGCACATTAAACACCCACCGGGCCGGGCGGTGGTGGCGCACGCCTTTAATCCCAGCACTCGGGAGGCAGAGACAGGCGGATCACTGTGAGTTCTAGACCAGCCTGGTCTACAGAGTGAGTTCCAGGACAGGCTCCAAAACAATACAGAGAAACTCTGTCTCGAAACCCCCCCACCAAAAAAAAACCAACCAAACAAACAAACAAAAAACACCCACTGGTGGGTGTTTACAGCAGCATTATTTACAACAACTAAAAGGTGGGAAACACTGCACAATGTACACACAGATGTGACACACTGGAAATTTATTCACTCACAAAAGGAATACAAAGCATTTGCTATGCGTTTATGATTTATAATTTACTTACTATTGTTATGTGTGGTGCAGAGACCAGAGGACAACTGTGTGGAGTGGATTTTCTCCTCCTCCTACCTTCACCTGTGTTGCGGGGACTCTAGTCATCGGGGACTTTATCTGGTGGAGCCATCGCTCCGGCTCTAGAATAGTTTCTGTTTTGTCATTTGTTTGATTTATTTTGTTTGAGACATGGTTTCTCTGTGTTGCCCTGGCTGTCCTGGAACTTGCTTTGTAGAACAGTCTGGCCTTGAACTCAGAGATCCTCCTGCCTCAACCTCTGAGTTCTGGTATTACCAACGTGTGCCATGTCATGTTCTCTTTTAGAGACAGAAAGCAGACTAGTGTTGCCAGGGTCAGGGGAAGAAGGAAATGGATAGTCAATGCTTATGAATCAGACAAGAGGAGAGAGTTGCACAAAACATGCTAAGCGCCAGTCATCTCTGAACTTTCAAAACTTGAGTTAAACTTAAAAGAACAAATAAAAAACATAACAAAATCTCAGCTTAACAGATATTATCTTTCAGGAAGAAACTCTGGAAGAATGGATTTACTGATCTGCCAGGCAGGTCAAATTTGTGGCTGTGAGCTACATGCAGCTGAGGACAACAGCCAATGCAGCCCTTCACAAAACTGTAAACCGAGAGAGGCAGAAGACCAGTGATGGAAACACTTGGTTCTTGACCATCAGTTTTGTAGATGACATCATGCTGCACTGTCAAAAGGCTGGACACTCCAGAACCTTACCAATCATTCTAACTCTGACACAATGATACTATCGTTGTGGTGTTGACATGAATTACAACTAAATGCAATGTAATCACTGAAAGTTTTCAATTAACTCTGCCACTCCAACTAATCTTTTTTAGAAAAACAAATTTCTGAGACATGGTTTCTCTATGTAACAGTTCTGGGTGTTGTGGAATTCACTTTGTAGATCAGGCTGGCCTTGAACTCAGAGATCTGCCTGGCTCTGCCTCTAAAGAAGTGGGCCACAACCGTCCAGCTTAGAAATGTGTATGCATCTGTCTGAATGTGTACCATCTGTGTGCAGGTGCCTGAGGAGGCCACAAGAGGGCACAGTGTCCCTCAGAACAGGAGTCACCTGATGTGAGTGCTAGGAACTGAACCCAGGTCCTCTGCAGGAGGAGTCTCTTTTCACTGAGTCTTTGCCCCAGCCCCCCCCCAAGCTTCTTACTCTTTTTTTTTTTTTTTTTTTTTTTTTATGAGACAGGGTTTCTCTGTGTTGTTTTGGAGGCTGTCAGTCCAGTCTGGCCTCGAACTCACAGAGATCCACCTGCCTCTGCCTCCCAAGTGCTGGGATTAAAGGCGTGTGCCACCACCGCCTTCATACCAATTTTTTAGAACACAGAAGTATCTTAATTTTTAAGTCAGAAAAGTCAAATTTAGTACACTATAATAATCTTGGGAAATTAACATTCTAAAAAGCTCTATTAACAATCTTTAAATAGATACAACAAACAAGAATATGATCTTGATTCAATCCTAAAGAAGCCTCTTTTGATTTGTGAATAGAGGTTAATTTCTTTGATAATAAACATGTATGTAAAAAAATTATCAACAGTACTCAATCTGAAATATGCCAAAATTATAATACTGCCTATAAATTAATATTAAATACTACTAACACGTACCTCTGCACATAGGTGGAAATAGCAAAGAAGTATGGTTGCTTCAGAACATGTAATAACCAAAATGATAAACACCAGAAACAGGAAGCCAAACATGTAATACATCTGATGTGACCTGTAATCAAACATGTCAGGACACAATGATATAAATATTCTGACACAATAAATGACATATTGCTTATTCTGTTTTGAACTAGGGAGGTTTTTTTTTTTCTCAACAAATCAAGCAAGATAATTTTACACAGGTTTGATGATGGGGAGGGCTGAGACAAGGGAGGATCTGGTGGTGATGGCATCGGATTTTAGAGTCCTGTTCAGGTAGACTCTGAAACCACTCTTCAGAAACATGTGGGAAGCCTATTTATCTAACTAGTGAGTCAGGAGTGTCTGAGAAAAACATGATGAAAAGACACAGCCAAGATAGGAAAAAAAAAAAACACATTAGCACATAAGGTTTCAGAATTTGGAAAACTACTATAGCAACTGGGAAGGAAAGATATTCTAACCATTTACAAAGCTCCAATCTATTCCATTTCACACTACCTCAGATCTTGGTACAACTGTGGAATATGTCCATATGATTAAAGGTGATCACAACACTACTACCCCACTCAAACACACTGCAATAGAGACACAAAATTACAATAATTTTCCATGGCGTGGAAATGGGGCACATACCTTTAATCTCACCCTTTGGGAGACAGAGGCAGACAATCTCTATGAGTTCAAGCCCAGCCTCGTCTACAGGCCAGTCAGAAATACATAGGAAAGCCCTACTTCAAAAAAGACTTTCCCACGGGAACAAGAACAGTTGAGTGCAGGATCTGTGTGATCGCACAGAACTTCCAGGTCATGGAATCGGGCCTCTTCCCACAAGCTCTGGGCTGCTTCTCTCTGCAGCAGTACAACTGCTTAAGAACGTGGTCTGACAGTTACTCAGTGGGGTCAGAGCCTTGGCAGTTACTAAGAATTAGCAAGGGTAAGAAACGCAAGCCTTCAGTCAGTGTTAGCCGTTACTGCCACTCTACTCTTTCCCATGGAAAGACAGCCTTCTGGTTTGTTACTGGAGCCGTTTACATCTGTAACCACAAGCACCAGCAGTCCCCACCACAAAGGCAATGAGAAGAGGACTCTGTCCTCGGCTTACCAGATGCTATTCAGAATGAAGAAAAGCTGTATAAAGATGCAGCCGAAGGGCAAAATCCCCCCCATGATGATGCCAGGCAAGGGCTTTGTGTAGAATGACTGTTCAGGAATCTGACGAGGAATCTGATTGGTTCGAACTGGGTGTTCAATGGCCTTCAAGGGGGGAGAAAAAGGATTCATAATTAAGTAGCTATTGAAATACTCTCTGCACAGTTTTTTTTGCTTTCTTCTTAGTTTCCATATTAATACTACTTGACATTAAAAGCCTATAGAAGTCATCAAATTGAATTATGTAATAAGCAGCAATGAATCAGACATTACCAGGTATAAGGCTGCCTTCTAAATAGGCCAAAGCTTTTTCTAGTGGTCATCTACTGACCAATGGGTTTACACAAAGTAAGAAATAAGAGAAGATCATATGGTATTAATAAGGCAAACTCTGGATTTTCATTTTAATTACATATATACTGAAAGAAATCAGTTGGTCCTGAAATTTCAATTTTATACCGGGATGTAGGCAAAAATACCCTCATCACCCCAGCCCCCAAATTCACTGGTTTAAGAACATAAGGAGGAAATAATGCAAACAAAAAACAAAACCCAAGGAACTGGGCATGCCTGTGTTCTAAGCACTCAGGGGGTGGAGTGGGAAAATCAGAAGCCCAGCATTTCTAACACCATTACTTCATGAACTTGGAAGTCTACATCTCAAGGGTAAGTTTACACCTTGGGACATTTTATGGAGCCTTTTAAGGCAAAATGGACCAGTCTCCTCAGCTGAACTTACATTCTTCTTAAAGCCAAAGTATGCACCAATAAACGTCAGAGGCACAGAAATGCAGAACCAAAGGGCCAAGATGGCAACCAGAGTGCCGAAAGGAATGGCCGCCGAAGAGCCTTCTCCCCAGAGGATCAGATTCATTATAAAGAAGTCAGCAAACACAATCCTGAAAGACAAACAGTCAAAAACAAAATCAGAAGGGACAGTAACCCATGACTCATGTCACATTAGTAACTTAGGACAGAGAATAAATACAAAGACAGAATTTCTAAATCATTGGGTCCACAGAATTTAAAAGGTTACTACAAACTGCAAAATTGCTTTTTTGGCTGCGTTGACCAATTTAAATTCCAACCAGCAGCTGATGAAAGTTGTCTTTGCACACATTTTCATCACAGTTGGAACTGTTGTAGCTTGTATTTCAGGACAACTGCAGTAAGCAGCCGGGCTCACTGGCTCCAGCGTCACGTCTGCACTCACTGGTGAGCCCTGCTCACTGTCCATTTGGGACGCATGTCTTCTGCAAAGTCGTTGTGCATCATTTCTTTGCTACAGCCTCTAATTCCTTACTAAACATCATGCTTCCCCTCACGCTTTTACTGAATTTAAACGCCTAAGTGTGTGCAGTTACATGGCCACCAAGGCTTCTGAGTATAGTTCTCAAGTAGCAGTAACTGTGCCTACGACACTGCCACTGCTCAAAGCATCCAAGTATATTTACAACAAGGCTGCTAATGACAAATACATACTTTATACTATTTTTTCACACTGGGGATGGAACCTACATATGCAATACGAAGCATATATAAGGGTGTAGGTTCGTGTAGGTTCGATGCCCAGCATAGAAAAGCAGCTCTGAGTAGTGTCAGTAAGAGCCCGTTTCCCCCACCCCCTTAGTTTTTTTGAGATAGGGTTTCTTTGTGTAGCTCTGGCTGTCCTGAAAGCAGCTCTGTAGACCAGGCTGGCCTTGAACTCAGTTATAAACCTCCCTCTGCCTCCCAAGTGCTGGGATTAAAGGTGTGCACCATCGCCTGGCAAGACCCAGTCTTCAAAAAAAGTATAAATCCAAGAAGAGCTGTGAGAGATGACTAGAGTAGGCCTAGAAAGGAAGACAGCAACAGCCTCGGGGACAATGATTCCCGGATTTGAAAACAGGAATGCCAGTATAAATTTCGGGAAAACAATGGGAAAAAGTACTGATGGCATGAGTTTACACTGCAAATGTATGCAGAGCAAATGAGGACAGGAGCGCAGGCTGTTCTCTCATGGCCCTTTTGCGGGGATGGTAAAGCAGTATGCAGTGGCAGGGAAGACACCCATGGGGAGCTCTCTCAGGAGCTGGGAGAGTAAAGCGTTATTTCTAGGAGTAACAGTCCTATGTACGGACACAACAAAGGGAGTAACAGGAGATGTCTGGCTGGGAGGCCAGGCCCTGAAGGGCGCCGCCAGGACGGTCTTGGTGAGCAGGTCACTCAGGGAGGAGGCAGAAGCCACCGTGAGTATGACCTGAGGAAAGCACACAGACCGGGAGAGCACAGACAGCTGGGATGCACATGGGTCTCCAGAGGGCAGCCAAAAAGGGAGGGAGCATTTGCTTCCCACGCTGCTCTGCTTCTGGCCTACCAGTCACAGCCCTGTCTGCTAGAGCCCACGCTGTGTGTTCCTCATCGCTGCTGTGCGTTCACGGCCACCACCTGGTGGACACTAGATGACAACAGAAGCACCTCTCACGAAGCCAAGGCCGTTCTGATTTATGGTGTTTGAGCTATGGACATGTCACTCTGTATAACGGGATATACCAAATATTGGCACTACATCTCAGGAAAACCATTCAGGGAGAAGCCCTCCCTGTGACCAGGTCAAAGCTTTCCTGCACCTTTATATGGCAACACGTCAACAACTGCCGCAGCCTAAGAGGCAGAAAGACTCTGTGTCAAGGGAGGAGCCTGTTCTCCCTCATGCACGATACGCACTTACAGGGGAGCAAGTGTTTCTAGCATCTCAAGGTCATCTTCCTGTAAGACGGGCATGGTGTCACTTAGCACAGGTTCACTAAACACTCAAGCTACTCGTCCTCAAACTTAAACGCTTTCTTAGATCCCTGACTCAGAGACATAAGGGACTGAAAAGGTTGGGGGAATAAGAGATGATCATTAAGAATTACTGAAAAATTCACTTACCCAGGACAAAGGAATGATGTCAATAAAACATTTGTTTTCCACTTCTCGCCCCCAAAGGCTAAGGAAGGAAACAAAAGCATAAACACAGATTTTTCTTGAAAGCAAAGCAAGTGTTCACACCTCAAGTGTTTGTCAGGCAGCATGAGCAGCTCTCCAGGAAGACCTTCCCACATATGCTATGATGTCTGTGAGTAAATGCCCCCCACACTGCACAGGCAAGTGCAGTGTTAGAGGCTGGGCCACCCAGATCTGGTCTTACTTACTGATGTCACACAGCAAACAACCCCCTGAAACCCTGTGCCAAGAAAACGAATGTGCCTGGGTATGGAAATGACACAGGGAGGGTTCTTGCTCATCTGTGGTCAGTTTCAGAATCAGTTCCACAACCCTCAAGTCTAACGTGCAACATATTTAAATCCCCACAGTAGGTGTGGCGACCGAGGGCTCTCCAATACTGTGGTTTTTTGGGCGGGAGAGGATGAGTGTGACACCAGGAAACCTGGAGAAAGGGCCACAGCTTTCTGACACAATGAATTTGCTCAGACCACTTTTACTTGCCTTTGCACCTCTCTAATTTTTCCTTCCCCTTAAAAACATCAAATCATGAACTGTGCAGAGTAAAAAGTGACATTTCTTCCTCTGTTCCCACTTTAAAAGTCAGATATGAAGAGTTCTGAATTGAAAGCAGTTTTAATACCTTTTATAAGCAATTGTACATACTACTTACCTTAAAGGAAAATGATAAAATTAAGTGAGTATAAATATAACTATAAACTTTTGATATGAATTCAGTTACTGTAGACTGTGGATTTGCTGTTGAATTTAATAATAAACACAACTCCAAACTTCAAAACAGCTTGTTTTTAAATTTATGTAGATGAGGGCCTTGCCAGCATGTATGTGTGTGTACTATGTTCATGCCTGGTACAGAAGAGATCAGGTGTTGGATCCCTGGAACTGGAGTAACAGATATTGTGAGCCACCATGTGGGCGCTAGCAACAGAACTCAGGGCCTCTACAAAAACAACAAATGCTCTTAACCACCAGGTCACCTCTCTAGCTCCTCAAAACATTTTTAGAGCACAAGCAACCACCCAGAAAGATACTACTCTAATTTTAAAAAAAATCTTTTTATCAAACAAAGATTTCTTCTGCGGGGGCCACCTGACAGCACCTCTGAGCAATGTTACTGTCTACTGAGGAAGCATCTGACCTGAGCAGGGAGGGGAGGGGTGGAGGTCTAGGAAGGAGTGACGTGAGTAGAGAAAGAGGCACAAACGAGCAGGGTCCAGGTAAGGAACTCACAGAAAGCCTCTGTGACCACAAATAAGGCTGGCATGACCGGCAGGGTTCTGACGGTATCTCACATGTATAACATGCTTTCAGTGAAGAGTACAAGAAGAGGAAGAACACAACTTGGGGAGTAACCCTGAACCCCACCTCTCCCATCTGCACACATAGCAGGGCGCACAGGGAATCAAGTCTAGCTGATACTTCCACTTCAGCCTGACATCTCCCAACCCCCACCCCACGTTATGGTCACCTGGAAAACTCTGCAGTGTTTCATCTCGGACACTCTCACTATCAGCAGAACCCAGAGAGCTGAAGACAGGGTTTCAGCTTTCCTAAGCAGGGCAACTGTCACATTCTTTGACCTTGACAAACTAAATCCTAAGCCACCAACCACACCTGTGGCCCTGACCCTTTGTTCTCTGAATTTTGCTTTACTTCTAAAGAGACAGAAACTAATGACACAACAAATGTTACTTTTTTTGGGCTCCCCCAAAAGTGATATCTTTGTTTAGTTGTTTAGTTTATGAACGTTAAGCTGGTACGTTGTTTTACTTAGCCCCAGAAGCTAGAGCTTTAAAGGGAGGGAGAAGGGACAGCAGATAAGCAGCATCATAGCAGCTGACGCTACTGTCAAAGCATGTGAGAGACACAGCTACAACATGCGAAAAGAAACACGCTCCAGGCTCTTATCTAGAAACCTCTGTGACACCTGGTCAGGTGCTGCCTATGTGTCCCCACCGCCACCCGTCAGACCCACGATGGTGGCAGAACACTCCCTCATTCCCATCAGACCCACGATGGTGGCAGAGTCAGTTGCAGTTACTATGGCCTTTACTTACATTTGTAGAATCTGGCAGCAACATAGCCGGCAGGTGTGCCTAGCAATACCCACAATACCACGGCACACGTCATCAGGGCTCCTCGATTGGCAGGGGATAAGAATCCCAGACAAGCAAAAACTAAGAAGCAACCATCAAAAGTTTAAATGTTACTACCCTGCTTCCTTATCGTGAAATGGTAGAACACGAAAACAAATATAACCTCACGGAAAACACACAGCCTATGCAGCTATAGGGACTAACACACTGCATGGACACGACCCCACATGAAGCCAGCCCCACTAGGGAGTCTCTATGGGTAGTTTCTGACAAGTGCTAGAGCAGAACTACATCCTCAAGGCCATGGCTGGGCTGAGCCCATCTTGGTTCTCTGATGGCATCATGCTAGCCTCTGGCTTACTCGGGTTTTCTATGACTTCTCCAGGTCTGCCTTCCTGCTTCAGCCTAATACTCTTAGAATCCTAGCCCATCTACCAAAGCTGCTATCTCCCTAGTTGTTATTACATTAAAATAACAATAGACAATACTAGTCTTCAAAATAAGTCCAGCAACCTGGGTGTAAAGCCTAAAGGTGTGAATTGTGGCTTTAAAACTTACTCAGATGCCAGGCATTTAGAAATGACACAGTTATTCCCACTATAAAAATGTGCACACCTTTAATCCCAGCACTCAGGAGGCAGAGGCAGAGGGATCTCAAACAACAACAAGCGCGATAACAGTACTAACAGAGAATGACTACTGTTCATGGTGCCTCACACTGCACCCCAGCATTAGGGAGCAGGAGCAGGGCACTACTGTGAGGAGGCTCCATGCCAATTCAGGATACAAAATAACATCTTGTCTCAAAAGAGTAAGGCTAGACAAAAGACTACATACACTATTACATATTTGACCTGTAGCCAAACAAGACCATATGCTCCCAAGAAAACATTTAAAAGGTCATCTGTGGATTTTTTTGTTTCTGTTTGTTTTCTGAGACAGGGTCTCTCTGTGTAACTCTGGCTGTACTGGCACTCACTTTGTAGACCAGGCTGGCCTGACACAGATCCTCCTACCTCTGCCTCTCACTGGGAATAAAGGCATGTATGCACCACCACATCCCAGCCTGTGGGTTCTTTCAGTAACAACTTTTGCTACTTTTCACCAGTAGCTAGACTCAAGCAAAACCATGGTTTAAAAATATACACATAATGCAAAAAAGTACACTCATAAACCGCCTCTCTTACAGAAAAGTGGAGGCAAAGAAACCAGACTTAATGCAACCCCAGGGAGCTGTCTCAGAGCCATCCTGCATCTGACCAGTCCCCCTAAAGGAGATCTATTTCACCGGTAAAACTTTCTGCAATTAAATTTCTCAAGATCCCAGCTGGCTCAAGCATACCCTGTAGTTATGGAACACTGCCAAAATAAGAAGTCTTACTTCCTAAATTTTTGAGAAAACACTACAAAACTTCCTTTCCCAACCCTAGCTCCCTCTCTCTTCTATCCTAGATGGCACAGATCCGTGGATTCTTAGCTGACTGCTCTGGAGTTGGATGGAGTGGTGCTGGCTCCAGGCTATCATGTCTCCAGATGGAGGGAAGGAGACACCCCATCAGCCTCTGGGTGAACTGAACCTGTCCCAGGGATGCTCAGAGCCCAAGCACATAGAATCTCAAAGTCAAAAGGCTCTTGGCACAGCTGTTCACATAGGGAAACCTACTTCCAAATAGTATCCAGACAAAGCATTTTCTTTTTAACCTTCATTAAAACTTACACAGAGTTACAAAAGTCATAATTAAAATCTGTGTCCCGGATCCTAGAAAGACTGACAGCAGCATCCCCTTTCTTGGAGGACGGAATATATCCCCGTGAACTAGTTTCCAGCCAAACTCTTCCTGGGCATCCTCCTATAAAACAAAGAACTCAGTTCAGCATGTCACATAGCGATACTTTGTTTACCACTGAATATGCTGATATACATTTTTCCAGACTTAGGTTAATTACTTCAGTTTTGAAGACAGAATGGGAGCATGGAATTTTAAATAGCTCCCTAGGATTGTTTCTGAAGGAAATTATGTACTAAAGTCCTCGGAAAACTGCCCACCACACACAAGGCCTTCTGTGAGATCCTCAGCATTGCCAATGGAAGTGGACTGAAATGGAGACTTCACAGACAGTGTGAGTCCTACCCAACTGTGGGAGTACACTCAGCTGCTTGTACTGCAGGTCAAACTGCATCGTCTTATACACATGTACTGAGTCAATAGTTCTACCGGGCTATTTTACTAGACACGATCAACAGAAGTACAGAATCCTTACTCTCCCAAGTCTCCTCCACTTTCCAAAAACCTCAGCAACCTCCTGTCACTTCAACGTCACTAAACGCCCACAGTATCCACACTTCTCGCCTCTCCTGGTCGTCAGGCCTGTTCCCATTTAGCTGATCCTCATCACGGCAGTGACAGGGACCCTTCTTAACAACTCAGCCGCTGGACCAGAAACCTGGGGTCGCCCACTGGCCTTCCCTGGCTTCTGTGTTCTCTATTGCTAACTGATCAGTCAGTTCCACCCAACTCTTAAATACCCTCTAGATGTATCTGCCCCCCCTTTCCTCTCGGGGAGATCTGTAACACCCTCTGTACTGGCCTCTGCATTTCCAGTCTCAGCCTGCTGCAAATAATTCTCCAGGTAACACTCAAAGTTATTTTGCTAAGACAAAAAACAGCCACACCTTCAGCAGTTTCTCAGAGACCGTTCTTCTTCCTACCGAGTCCTTTAGAATGTGTGTGCCTCCACTGGCTACTTCAGCCGTCCCTCCTGACAGTCCTCCAGGTCCACCTGAGCCCCTCTCACAGATTCCCATTTAAACCCTTATCTTTTCCTGCTAACACATTATTTTTTATTGTAATAAAAATCAACTGAAATTTAAAATGTCTTAAAAATTATATGTAGGTATGATTCCAGTTCAAGATAACAGCAATGATCAAAGTATGTCCTTTTTGTACAAGATACTTTACATGCATTTTGGTATTAATACTTCCAGGACATTATAAGGAATAAAGTATTATTAAACATACAAGGTCTCTTACATTTTACCTGGGATTGGTTTTGTAAAAACTGCAGGATGGGGGGGGGAGGAGTTAGAATCTATAGATCAATTGTGCCTGAACAAGCACTGACAGACGCTAGGCAATGGGTTTATAGATCTCTTTGCTTTGTGAATGTCTGAGAAGTACATGCACCTCTGTTCAGCTGAGCTAGTGCTAAGTAAAGGACTGCTTCGTTTGAAAACTAAGTGTGGGGGCTGGAGAGACCGCTCAGTGGTTAAGAGCACTGACTGCTCTTCCCAAAGACCCAGGTTCAATCCCAAGCACCCACATGGCAGCTCATAACTGTCTGTAATTCAAGTTCCAGGGGACCTGACATCCACGGCAAAACACCAATGCATATAAAAGAAACACATTTTAAAAAAACTGCAATTGGCGCACGCCTTTAATCCCAGCACTCAGGAGGCAGAGGCAGGCGGATCTCTGTGAGTTCGAGGCCGGGCTGGACCGACAGCCTCCAAAACAATACAGAGAAACCCTGTCTCGTAAAAACAAAAAAACCAAAAAACAAACAAAAAAAAAAAACAAAGTGTGTGGTAGCACAGACCTCAAAACCTAGCAGAGTGAAACTGAATAAGGATCACAAATTTAAAGCCAGTCTGGGCTACATAACTCAAGACACACACACGTGTACACACACACACCTTGCAACTTTGCTTCTTTATTCTAATACCATTTGAAGCTTGTTTTTACTCTATATTCAGAGTTGTCTCATTGTTAATGTTTAGTATTCTACTGTGTGAATATTCCATAATTTATAAAGTCAACCACCTATTAACTGCTTATAATTATACAATTTCTAAGCAAGCATAACATATCTACTCTGTGAAAATAAAACACTAAAAATCTGTTGTGCCCAAGTTAATTCTGAAAGTGAAATGCTGGGCCCAGTACTGATAACTGGAAAGCAGGACTGGCACTGTCACAGTGCCTTCCACTCTGCATTTTCACGGGCTAGCCGAACAACACCTGTTCTCTCAGTCGCCAACATGGGCAGAGCCCGGTGAACAAGCAAGGCTGTAATATGACATCCCTTACTGTGAACAGCCACACTTGGACTTTCTAACTGAAGAGACAATATTATATTTCTATGACAGTTTCAGCAGTGGCTGTCTCCTGCTGTGTGGCCACACTGCTTATGTCTCTTCCCAGATGAACACCTACTGCATCAGAGTCTACTTGTCCATGTCCACATCCCCTAGCCCTCAGTCGAGACTTGTTACAGAAGAGTCTCCTCGTCAACTCCTCCTTCATCTCTCTGAACTGTTTCCATTTCCGCAGTCTGCTAAATTATCTCTACAAAAGCTGCTTCAGTGTGGATCTGCTTGTGGCCAAGTATTTTTGTTCACTGACAAAAGTGTCTCTCAGTTCAAACAAGCAAACAATCCATTCTATTTGTATGTTTGGAAAATACTTCATGGGTTTTCTGCTTTGAAAAATTTTTAGTTCTTATTTTTTCATAGATTTCACATTCTGCATCTGAAATCTCTGTGGTGTCTAAAGACTAAATGAAATGTTTCTACTTACCGTAGAGTCCATCTGGTTATATCTGGCAATATCTTTATGCAGCGTGCGTAACATAATCATAGCCACCATTCCAGATAAGAAGAGAACAATGACCAAGGAGTTCATTATGCTGTGGGAACAAGCACATCAGGGTAGAACTGCAGCTCAGCCACACAAGTGTCAGAGACTCCTTACTGAGTGACTCTATAACAGCTAGGTCAGGCAGGGGTGGCGCATCCTTTAGTCCCAGCCCTCGGGAGGCAAAGGCAGAGGCAGAGGCAGGTGGGTCTCTGAGTTCACAGTTATCCTGGTCAACAGAGCGAGTTCAGGGACACAGAAAGAAATTCTGTCTGGAAAAACTAAAAACACCAACAAAACCCCACAGCCCAATCAAAATAAAAACAACTTTTTTGTTTTTGTTTTTTGATACAGGGTTTCTTTGTGTAGCCCTGGTTGTCCTGGAACTCACTTTGTAGACCAGGCTGGACTAAAGGCATGCACTACCATGCTGGCTTAAAAATCAAAGCTTTCTTTTGTTTTCTGTTTGTTTGTTTTTTGAGACAGAGTTTCTCTGTGTAACAGTCCTGGCTGTGCCTCTCTCCCAAGCACCAAGATGCCTGCCACCACCACCTGGCTCAAAACTTCTTAAAATCCAACTAATTCAGTGCACTGTGTTCTTCCAAGTACACATTTTCATATATCCATCATCGCCCCTCTCCTCCCCCCCCTGCTTGCCCCCAACTTCAGCTTTGCCCAGTTTGACTACAACCTGTAATCCTCCTGCCTCATTCAGTCACAGTGCTCAGTCAGGGGCATCACTGTTTAGATGCATGTGTGGTACTGCATTCTGATTCCTGGGCTCCCTATGTAAGCCTTTACCACTCCACTACAAACCACAGCCTCTACAGTTGGCAGCCTACAGTCAGGCTGGTTTTGTGTATGGACAACAACACTGGGTTAACTAAGGTATCGAAAGCTGGCTTGGATCCTCAAGCTTACTGACGGTCAAATTTACTCAGTAAATTAGTGAATGTCAAGAAAGATTAGTCGGCAAAGCAGGAAAAGGAGAGACGCACAGTGAACCAGCTCCAAGGCAAAGTGCTGAGTCACGCTTTGGAGTGAACAATGGCTGAACACCAACTTCTGAACACTCTGACCTACCAGCCAGTAATAACCTAGATGTTCATCCCATGATCTCTAATCCCTGTCAGTCCACTCCCATGAGCTAAGCATTTCTAGATTAAGAAACAAATTTAGAAACAGATGACCTGCCTAGACAAATACTTCATGGCTTAAAGCAGGGGTTCTCAACCTGTGGGTTACAACCCCTTCAGCAAAACTCTCTCTAAAAGTATTTACATTGTGATTCATAACAGAAGCAAAATACAGCTATGAAGTAGCAACAAAAATAATTGTATGTTGGGGGACCTACAACATGAGGAAATATATTAAAGCATCACAACACTAGGAAGGTTGGACTAGTGGTTTAAAGTCAGGGTCTTAACTCTAGTCTAGACCACTAACCGTATGAGCAGGACTAGAGAGGGAATGAAATACTCACAGGGACAAGGGGTCGAACAAGCAGAAAGCAAAAGACAGACTAATCGAACTCTTACCTAAACCACTGAATGTGGGTATGAGGCATGGACTCCAAAATATAGTCCCATCTAGACGCCCATCTGATGTTTTTCTCTTCCTGGAGGGGAAGAAGGAAACTCTGAGCATCTTCTGACAAGGTACATTAAGAATCTGAAAATTCTTTTCAATAGCGCACTCTCCTACTCAGTTAACACCTGCAATTTTAACAGCAGAACCTGAGTTGCTAGCAAGAATGAGGTAGTTTTAAATTTATTCAAATCTAGTGCAAATATAATGAAACTAAGCAGTAAATTAAAACAAAAACTTAAGAGGCCTGGCAAGAAATACCTACATGTTTGTGTTTTTTAAAGTCCATCTCTAAATTATAGCTAGTACAAGTGGATTTTCAGTGCCAACATTTAGAGCTGTATTTAATTTCTTGAGAAAAATAACAGAATGAGTTCTTCTTTACATTGCCCCTATGGGATGACTCACAAGGCCATGGAACATCTGGTAAATGCCACTCACACTGGAGTTTTACCTAAAGACACATACTGTTTATTGTGCTGGCCTTGAAAATTAACTACTACACATGGGGTCATTAAGCATCACAACTACATTATTAGCTAGTCAAGATAAAAGTTTAAGAGCAGAGGTGGAGTATTTCCCCACACTTTCCCAGCTACCTTCTGTGATGCCCTCATGCCCACTATGAAAGGACACTGTTTCCCACAGGTCCTGACATTTCATATTGCCTTCCATACCTACTTCCTTCCATGCATGCTTGTCTTACATGCACCCCTTAGAACACAACTCTCCAATCTCCTCTATCTTTTCATTTAAACTACAACTTAATCTTAGGAATCATTTTGTTCTAAAAAGCAGCTCGTTAAAAATTTACCCATTTTAGCCAGGCATTGGTGGTGCACACCTTTAATCCCAACACTAAGGAGGCAGAGGCAGGCGGATCTCTGAGTTCGAGGCCAGCCTGGTCTACAGAGCAAGTTTCAGGACAGCCTCCAAAACAACACAGAGAAACCCTGTCTCAAAACGCCACCCCCCCCAAAAAAAGCTTATCCATTTGACTATTAGTATTTTTAATTAGGTTAAGTGGTACATATTTAAAATCAATTATACTCAAGATTAAAACCAAACTCACCTCAAAACTAATAGAGTAAGTATAGGCAATTTTGATCTCCCCAGAAGCCTTGTTGCTTATGTCCATGGGGGGTCCGGAGCAGTCTGGTTTATCTATATGGGTATGTTTGAAGCTGTGGGAAGAAACATTTTGGCAAGATAATGATAAAGTTCAGTTCAGAAAATGAGATAAAATGCAGGCCATAAATTTTCTTTATATTTTGACATCATTCATATCACATTACAAAACTTGTCTCAAATTTGACTATTTGTGTGTGTGTTTATGATGTGTGTGAGAGCATGCCATGACATGTGTGTTGAAGTTGTGGGATACTTTTAGGGAGTCAGGTCTCTCCTTCAACTGTGGGATCAAAGGCTTGAACTTAGGTCACTGGGTTTCCTTAGAAAACACTTTTATAACCAAGCCATCTCATTGGTCCTTATGTCACATTTCATAGCATAAATATTTACTTCACAGAAATAATGGGCTTAGTTACACATCCAATTATAACAAAAGTCTGAGCCACTACCACTTCATTTAGAAGAACACCGAAAGCCCGACTCCTCCTTTAAAACAGGGTCTTGCCATGCTGCTCATGCTGGTCTTACATCTGGACTCAAGGGGCCCTCCTGCTTCAACCATGTGCTGGAGCTATAGGCACATGTCACTGTACCCAGAGTCAAGCAATCTTACCGAGAGAAGGTCCACAGAGGGAGCTTAAATTACCTGCCACTTTAGTATCAGCATGCCATGCACTGCTTTACCACTAATAATGTGAAAACATGGCTAATTCAGTGGCAAGAAAATCATGGAAAAAAATACAACCCACAACCAAATCAAATAGGGAAGAGATAGGGCTTCTCTGTGTAGCTCTGGCTGTTCTGCAACTCACTCTATAGACCAAGCTGGCCTCAAACTCAGAGATCCACCTGCCTCTGACTCCTGAGTGCTGGGATTAAAAGTGTGCACCCATGCCTGGCTCAAAACAGGTACTTTTAAACAAACACTGGACAACCTCAAAAGACTCCTTGCAAAGGCTGGCGCCAATAGCCACATGGGAGCAGGAAGGCCATGTGCCAATGTGCTCTTTCCACTACAAAAGGGACACTGCCAACCACTCAGAAAAGGTACGGGAAATTCCTGAACAAGAGGCAGAAAGAAAGAAAGGCATCTCAGGTTCCACTTCCCCAGTACAGAGGGATCATAATTACCTTTCTCTGAGCAGCCTGTAAGAACCTCAGGAACTCCACACTCAAGGAGTTCTTGCTGTACTTAACCTGCACACGTCAGAATCACGACCTCACGGTACTTATCCCGTAGACCTCAGTCTCACTAGCATTTGTTTATGGGGTGAGGGGGGTGTTGAGGTACATGCTCTCACTCTTTAGGTCAGGCTAGCTTGGAGCTCACAAGGCCTTGTACTCACCTCAGTCCTCCTGCCTCAGTCTCCCGGAGTGATGGGATTATAAATGTGAGCCACTAAACCTGGTTGCAATGGTTTTTGTGGTTTTTTTTTTTTTTTAACCTACTTGTATATTTACCTTTTTGGTTCAAGTTTAGCAGCTACTAATCTTGCTCCCATGGACCCAGTTTCAACAACATGATAATATATTTTGATGTCAACATGATTGAAGATGTAGAAAGTGTCTCTTTCATGGAACTCTGACTGTGAAAAGAGAACTTACAGTTAAAGACAGAATACTGACTACGGGAGAATCTAGCACAGACTTCACCAATGACATCAGGAACAGACAGACACAGTCCAGATGAAAATTCCATCTTCCCTATCACAAGCTATAGTTTTAAGCTTGAAGCCCTTACAAGCCAGACTTAAGTAGAGAAGGTAAATGAGGCTTTCTAAGTAGAGAAGGTAAACGAGGCTTTCTAAGTAGAGAAGGTAAACGAGGCTTTCTAAGGTTTTAATTTTACACACAACTAATACACACCTGCTTAAACCAGGTAACCAATATTTTATCTTACAATAAAATGTTAAAAAAGAAATGTAATATGCAAAACTGTCCACATTTAATGGCACCTCATCTCAAAAAAATCTTTAAAACTGTTTAAATAAATAACCTCAACTACTCAAGTACCCTTGGTCAACTTTCACAAGAGGATCCATCAATATAATGAGATTTATGATAACTTATCAGATCATACCCATTAAGAGAATAAATCAGGCTGAGTATGTAAAAACCTCATACACCCAATATTAGTAATAACAACATAACACAGAATTAGTGACTATTACAAGCTGATCTTAATAACAATTCTACATCAATGTCTCTGCTCTTAGTACTACATTTTCATCACAGAAGCAGGGCTTCAAAGACAAACAGGTCTTACAAAAAGTATATTAAGCTTTTGCAATATAAATTCACGAACTTAGGGAGAAGCCTTCTGACACTGAAGTATCCACATAAGATCTATGCATGAGCCGGCGTTGGTGGCGCACACCTTTAATCCCAGCACTCGGGAGGCAGAGGCAGGCGAATCTCTGAGTTCGAGGCCAGTCTGGTGTACAAGAGCGAGTTCCAGGACAGCCTCCAAAACAATACAGAGAAACCCTGTCTCAAAAAACCAAAAAAAAAAAAAAAAAAAAAAAGACCTATGCATGAGCTGTTCCTTCCTCAGAGTCCCTCCTACTACCAGCAGTTTTTTCATTACTCTCCCTTAATGACTGCATTTGCTCTAAAAAAGGTTTATGACTATAACCTTCTTAAAGTTACATTTTTACTGTGTATGTGTGGGTACGTGGAGGCCAGAGGAGTCAGTTATCTCCCTTTTCCATATGGATCCTGGGAATTGAACTCAGGTCACCATGCACCTTTACCTAATGAGCCATCTCACCTGTGCTGAATCTAACTTTTTTTGATTTAAAAAATATTTTAAAAGCTTTATTTTTAGAGCCGGGCGTTGGTGGCGCACGCCTTTAATCCCAGCACTTGGGAGGCAGAGACAGGCGGATCTCTGTGAGTTCAAGACCAGCCTGGTCTACAGAGTGAGTTCCAGGACAGTGTCCAAAACAATACAGAGAAACCCTGTCTCAAAAAAACAAAAAAAACAAAAACAAAAAAAAAAGCTTTATTTTTAGTGGGTGCATGTCTTTAATCCCAGAATTCAGGAGGCAGAGACAGGCAGATATCTGTGAGTATTTTGGTATTATGTATGTGTCTTGTGTGCCAGTGCTCTTCAGGCCAGAAGCGGTCTCCCGGAACTGGAGTGCTGGGCTTTTGTGAGCTACCTGACATGGGTGCTAGGACCAAACTTAGGTGCTCTGTGAAAGCACTACGTGATCTTAAGAGGTAACCACCCCTCCAGCCACAGAATCTTCTAACCTTTGAGTTAGAAAGAGACTAAGCCCTTAACACAGAACTTATCATAAGACACTGTAAATGTTGAACTGAATCTGAATTATTTTAATCCTGAGTTAAATTTATAGTTTTAATCTGCCTTAAATTTAAGATCTACGTAATGTACTTGAGAACATTTAGCTACATTCATCCTATGCCTGTAACAGTTCTGTTTAAAGATCAAATTCTCCTTCTAAAAAGCAGTGCAAAGTTACCAGACTTACACTAATAACACAGGCATCTTTTGCGTGGCCTTTGTCTGTAATGTAACAGCCAATAGGAAATCCAGGATTACAGAACCTCTGACCATCTTCGACATCATAACACCACGTCACCGGCATATTATCCACAATCCTGTGCAGGTAAGTAAAAGTCAAGTTAGGAGAGAGCCTGGTAAACACAGCTTAGTGCTGCTTACATCAGTGTAATTTTACAACTGTAAACATTTCTAAACACCTTTTTTTTTTATTGTTGTTGTTTTGGTTTTTATTGAGACAGGGTTTCTCTGTGTGGCCCTGGCTGTCCTTGAACTCAGGGATCCACCTGCCCCTGCCTCCCAAGTGGTGGGATTACAGGCGTGCAACACCATCGCCCAGCTTCTAAATGTCTTAAGATCCCAAATTCAACACTGTTTAGTGAACCCTATCGTGCACCGTGTAAGCACAGATTCTGCACAGGCTTTGAAACTACAAATGCATGTAGGGAAGGCATTCATTCTACAGATCAGCCTGCTGCCGCTGTGAATATAATGACGTCGTCATCGTCTAGGCACCTGAGGATAGCTTTTACCTTCCGCAGAGAGCTAAAGCTTCAAACAGGTTCAGAGCAATGTATCTGGCTCCTGAGGAGCTTCTTAGGCAGACATTAGTGGTGTTTGTTACAGCGACTCAGTAGAAAGGCAAAGAGTACAACGGCTAGATGAAATTTAACTAAAGCATACAGAAACAATTGCAAATTACAGTATTTTCTGTTAAAGCTTATAAATTCAAGTGATTTATAAAAGAAACGTTGCTGCAAAGCAAGAGAACCAAGTCTTTCAAAGTTTATAGTGAAAAAGTATTAAAAGAATAATGAAGTTCTGTAGCATTATGAAACTGCATTACAGTCCAGGTGTGTGGTCCTCTATGCTTAGAACACACTGCAGGATGCAAAATAAAAAATTAGCAAAATATGCTAGTTGTATTACAGTCATAAGACTACACTCCAGGGCATGTTTTATCTTTTAATTAATGTGTGCCCTAGGAAGTAAAATTACGATTCTATATTCACCCAAGGTGTATGTTAATGACCTAATAAAACATGTCTTGTCATACCTCAGTACTACTTAATAGCACTCCATGTACCAAATTTTAGAATCACCTATACTATTAAGCTGCTTATTATTATACCCAAAAGACTATTAATATAAAATATTAGAAACATAAAACAATGCTATATGAATAATTCCGACTTTGTGGGGAACTAAATAATCAGTCAGTTGCTTCAGACAGAATGAAGTAAAACCAGTGAGTGTATGCAGGCAACACAGAATGTCTTTATGGTAGCCAACTAGGAAGAAAATTAGGCTGCAATAAAGAAGTTGGAGGCCATCGGGGTTCTAAAAACAAACTCAGGTTTTACTTATTTGTAATTTATTTAAAGCTTTCCGTTAATAGCTATTTCAGGTATTAGAATGTATACTAAACAGAAAGAGAAACCCCTAGAAATAAATGTAAGAAAAATTTAAGAATATCCCTTCAAATGGCTGCTTTCCTAAGTCAGGAAGCAGTATTTAATTTCTAACATAAAATAATTTAACCCTATTTCTAATTTGCCACAGTGCAAAAGAGCATGGAAGAGGAATCCAAGGGTGACGGTGGGTTGACTGGTCCCAACTCTCTACCACAAAGAACCCCTTTCAGGGCAGAAGCTTCCTCCTCCTACATTCCAGGGCCTCTGTGAGAAACACCGTCACCGAAAGAACTTTAGTATAAAGAACTTACTCTCCCAACAACTCAGTTCTAAAAGCTTCTGATTAGACTGGAATAACCAAAATTGTGGCAAAAAGGAATGAACCTGGCAATGAAATCCTACTGTGTGGTTTAACACAGGCAGATTTATATTAATGAGGATTTTGCAGTTTTGAAAACTGCATACCATTCTCTTTCATTGAACTGGTAGGATATGAGATCGAATGTGCTAAAGTTAGCTTCAAAATCCATTTCTATACCATAAGCTGCAGTATAGAGGCTCTATGCCCTTAAACCCAGAAAATATTAAGCCAACTAGTTGAGTATGATTGTATTTTTAAAACATCATAAAGGGCTGGGGTGTAGCTCCGTAATACAGTGCTTGCTCAGCATGAGTAAGACCCTATACTTAGTGTCTTTCCCTCTCTCCCCCTCTCTCTCCCTCCCTCCCTCCCTCTCTCCCATCCATCCACCCATCTCTATCTAAGAAATCTTAGCAGGCAGAGGGACAGAGTGGACAGCACAGCTGAAGGGAGTTCA
This sequence comes from Mesocricetus auratus, assembly GCF_017639785.1. Classification (NCBI taxonomy): domain Eukaryota; kingdom Metazoa; phylum Chordata; class Mammalia; order Rodentia; family Cricetidae; genus Mesocricetus; species Mesocricetus auratus. The sequence continues at coordinate 2,294,387 of NW_024429180.1, forward strand.
GGTACCAGTGTAGGGATCCAAAGCAGCTCCAGAATGATGGAGTTGCTCCAGTTATGGATAAAGTCAGCCCCAAAGATCTCAAATTCACTTTTAATGACCCAAGTAAAAATGGAAAAGTACTCAACAAGCAAGAAAACTATATCCCCTAACCTTTCCCTGTAACAAAGACGATGAAATTATGTATATGGTTACAATGTTCTTTAGGGGGAAAAAATCACCATTCACATCATGGAATTCATACAACTATATGAATGAATAAAAGTATAGATGTACAAAGCAATCTGACGTGGGAAAATGTCTAGTGTTTCTTTAAACACAAGAAGCACGTAACAGAATAAAAGCACAAAAATGTCAGCTTCGTCATTTTCTAAAGATGCCCGCCCTCCTGCATGCCCACAAATGCAGGGACCTGAAAACATGTGCAACAGCGGTGCACCCAGGAGGGGCTGACAGGACAGACAGCTGGCCACGTAGTAGTTATCTATACCATTTGTGGCTTTTTTGCAAGCATATACTGCTTAATAATTTAGAAAATAATCATGGCCTCCCAAAGCAAGGTTTGGTATAATGATTAAAATGAAATGAGCTACATTCACACTAAGATTTTAGTACTTCTGAAGGTCTTTCAAATTCTGGGGGATACATTTTATTTCTGTTAATTCTGTTGAAATGTTATGTAGTACAGGCCTTCTGAAACCCAGTTTCAGTAAACCCATCACTGAGAGTCAGTGTTTCCAAAACAGAGTGACCTGGGACTCAAGGACTAAAGCCTAAGTGACTAGTCTCCAAGTTCCGTGCATGATGCAGACCTGAAATCATAAATGTTCCCAACTCAACAACAACATCTAGTACTTTTCCAGTTGGCTTTTTAAATCAGCCATTTTCTGGCATTTGTCTTTACAAACTGCTAGTAAACTACTTTTAATAGCTTTTCCTCTAATCAACATATCCCGACATTAAAACAGTACCTAGAGTAATTGCAAAGATTAAAGATTTTTTGGTACCTTCCTGTATGGACATTGCTGAGGAACAAATGCTTCCCTTATCTCTCCTACCTACAGTACTGGAATAGAACCAAGTAAGGGTTGCACATGCCAGTCAACATTCTGCCACCAAACCACACCCCCTAGTTTTTGTTTCCATTATCTCCAGGACCCAGAATCCAACCAGTCCATTCAGAACAGAATGATACAAGAGAGAGCTAAAATAATCACAGGCCTGAGAGGTCTGTGCTTCAGTTAACATGTGAGCCACTATTAGAATAGATGGAGGGGAAAAGGGAGGGCTAAGTGAAACAAATATTAAAACAGAACTTCAAATATTCTTTTAGGTATAAAGTATAATTTGAAGGAAAGAAAATCACCAAGGAAAAATGGCTGTCAACCCATACTGCTCAAGTAACATGTCTGCACAGCAGCCCAGGCAGTCAGGCTCAGGCTCTTGGTACTGGGGGCTACTGGAGCTACTGAGGTGGTGCACTGGGCCTGCTCCCTCCCTCCCTCCCTCCCTCCCTCCCTCCCTCCCTCCCTCCCTCCCTCCCTCCCCTTCTCTCAGGGCCCTGCTTATCTAAGCACACTTAACTTCAGCAGGGCTCAAGGCCAGTGCTGACCAGAATAACCCAGCCTGACAGACAAGCTCAGGAAGGGACACAAGCTCCAGGACTCTCTGCGCTTGGCACATAGGAATTGAGCAGACAAGTGGGGAGTGAAGGGCTCCAGCCACAGTGCTCCAAGTCTGAGCGACAGCACTTAAACTATGCTTTACAACTGCTCTGACATGGACACAAGGAAGCTAGTTTGCTGTATTTTATACAACCTACAATTTACTTTCTATAGCCACAGAAGCAGAGCTCATTTGTCTCACCAGTGATGCTGATAGTTCAGTAGCATACTCTTTTTCAAGAAGTCTAACTTTTGTTTGTCTTCAGCCTTCTCTGTATTGTATGTTTTCGTGCAAACGAGCTTACAGGTTTCCATCCTATTAAATGTGAACTGTATAAAAGAAAGCAGAAATACATTAACAAAAATTATCCAAAAAGATACAGGTTCTTCCTAACGGAACAGATCATTTCTTAAGTCATCAATATTGGTGATAAGCATCTAAAATCCTCCACAGCTCACTCAATCACACTGAAACTTCAATCTGCTTCTCTATAGAGCCAAGTCTGCAACTTTTCTGATCACAGGTTTTCTCTCATGTTCTGATGACTTCAGTGTATTCATCTTCTACATGTAAATGAGACCTACAAGAAAAGGAAGGCAGAGCAGGCTCCCTGCAGGCGTGGTCTAAACTTCTGGGGTTGATAGCTCCTAGCAAAAAGGACCTAAAGTTTCCATGCTAGCATCCAAGTGGACAGGCATTAACTACATGTCCTTAATTAAGTTCAGCAGGAGGCTCAGCAGTGACTACAATGTCACATCTGAACATCTAAAAAGACAAAGCAGATATGACCATTTACTCAGGCTTACAGACTGCTCATCTTCAGGATTATATTTATAAAAATGAAAAAAAATAAAAATTAGTAATTTTTTAAAAATCAAATTTAAAAACTAAAGTTTCCTCCAATTTTGAACCTAGAATTTACCACACACATACACACACACACCCCTTTCACAGTCTCAATGATTCACTGTGAACCATTTAAGTGTTAATGTAAAAATGCTTTTCTGGGCTGGAGGGTGGGGGTAGAACACAATGGCAGAGCACAAGACGAGCATGAGCATGAGGCTCTGGTTCAACCTGCAGGACCCAAACCAAAATCAATTATCCATCTGTATCAACAGCTTTGTATTTCCAGAAGGCTGTGACATAGCAACTATACAAATAACCAAGATAATTTGTAATGAAAAAATTGTGTTTCATTTCACCCACTTGACTTTCTTTTGGAAACGAGCCTCCGAAATGCTGGGATCTCTATAGGTATGTACAACAACACCATACTTCTGCTATGTTACTTATTAACACCCTACGCTAGCTGCCGTCCGTTGGCTGACGGTGGATGTCCAAGTGTAGCCCACTGCTGCCATCTGTCAGCCAACAGTTTAATATTCACCACATTACCACTTCCATTTAAAACAGTGTTTGTACCACTGTTTTGAACCTTTAAATTCGATTTTAATAAGTGAAAAGAAGTAAAACAGAAGCACTCACAGTACAGAATCAGGGGCACAGAGGTCAAACTTAAATAAACAGAGACAGACACTATCTCTGCTACCAGTTATACAATAGCCAATCTCAAGCCTCAACCTAATGGGTGGTAACTGGAGTTAGCAGACCCAACTTCCGTGTTCAACTGTAAAAGAAAACAAAGAGACCAAAGGAGGTGTGTGTGTGCGTGTGTGCGCATGTGTGATGTGTGTGTGCATGCAGCACACGCAGGCCACAGGCCAATGTCAGACACCCTCTTCTATCACTCTCTACTTCAGTTTTGAAACAGGGTCTGTCACTGAACTGGAGCTCACTGACTCACAGCTCAGGGTTTCTCCTGTCCCCAAGCTCGCCTCGGGGTTACAGGTGTACGCATTAATGTGTCTGGCTTTCCTATGGGCACTGGGCTCTGAACTCAGGCCCTTGTGCTTTATTTATCAAGGCTCTGTGTTCCACCCAACAATGAATAAGGTTGACCTTTTTATTTATACCTTACAGATAAGAAAAAACAAGGCATAAAAGACACAAGTTAAGAAATGCCAGTCAGGATGTGACCCAAGCGAGCTAAGCACTACAAACGAGCTCCTCTCTGCATTTAAATTATTGTTGTTGTAGATCCAACAACGTCTTTATTTTTATGTGTATGTCTATGGACCACACGTGCACACAGTGCTCATGGAGGCCAGACAACAGTGTTGAATCCTCTGGAACTAGAGTGACAGATGGTTGTGAGATGGCATGTGGGTGCTGGGAATCCAACCAGATCCTCTGGAGGCACAGTCAGTGTTTTTAACAGCTGAGCTATCTTTCCAGCACCCAGGACTTAAGTTTTAATAAGAAAGCAGCATGTTATCAGCTGTCAAGGAAACCAATCCCCTTTATGACATGCAACCCCAACTGTGTCCCATTTTTACTTAATGTTAGTGTGTGTGTGCCCCAGAGGGGAGCACCCATGTGCATGTATGTGGTGGCCAGGAGTTGTCTTGCTCAGTCTCCACATCATAAGACAGACAACTTTAGTTCTTCTGTGTGTGTGCTCTTGCACAGTAAATATATGCGTGTGTTCACAGTAGCCAGAAGAGGGCATGAGAAGTCTGATACTGTTCATGTCCCAAACTCACTCTGCTGCTCACCCCATCTCTCTATTTTCTACCTTAGGAAAGGAAAACCAGTCTACATCTTATTCCTTAGCTAATTGTCTTGTGTAACACGAAAAATAAATGACCCGGAGACAGATATTGGGGTCCAAACTTCAAGCTGAAGTTCAGAAAAGCAAAGCAGCCAGCCACTAGCTCTTACTCTGCCTCAGCTGAAAGGGCTGCTCCTGTCTCCAGGAGCTCTCATCAAGCCTCAGGCTGTAACCTGTCCTCAGCGTGGCTGGAGAATCCTGGAACTTCAATGTCTTCCTATCTTCAATGTGGCTGGAGAATGAATGACAGCTCTCAGACCTTGCTCCTGACCTCTATATCTTGTTGCTGACTGTGCTTTCTGGATCCTCAGGCAAGCTTTAATAAATCATAAATAATGTATCACCACACTCGTGGCTCCACTTTTTAGGAATGTTTTTATTCTGTGTGTATGCTTTGCTTGCATGTAGTGCACCCTACGCATGCGATGGCCGTGACCCAGCAGGTGTCAGGGTCCTGAAACTGAGTTAGTTCTGAACTGCCTGGTGGGTGGTGGGGACTGAACCACAGTGGTCTTAACCACTGCCCATCGCTCCAGGCCCTCTTGGCTCCACTTTCAAAAAACAGGCTGACCCTAAGAGTCCTATTATTCCACAGTCTCCTCCCTTCTAGCAGTCCCTAAGGTCTAAAGTCCTGCTGGGTGGCTATAACATCTCTTAACTAAAATCTCCCAGCTTTAAAAAACCTCGCACTCCAAATATGTTCTCAACTTGCCCCCCATAATGAGTGGTAAGATCCAAGCTGATGCAAAAATCTCCAATTTTGCTCAGATGTAAAGGGCCCAAGGTTTTCGTCGCTGTCGTTTCTGGGTGGCAAACATGCTAGCAGGTGTTCCACCAGTGAACTGTTTGCTGTGTAACACAGCCCCGTTGCTCTTTGGGCCTCATCTCTCACTTAATCAAGCTGTCCTGGCTTATCTGTGCACCTCCAACACTCCAGGTAAGTTCACACCGGGGACTGGCATTTGCTGTCTGCCTCTCTCTTTTTTTCCTTTCTTTTTTTTTTTTTTTGTTTGTTTTTTGTTTTTGTTTTTTTTTTTTTGAGACAGGGCTTCTCTGCATTGTTTTGGAGGCTGTCCTAGAACTCGCTTGGTAGACCAGGCTGGCCTCGAACTCACAGAGATCTGCCTGCCTCTGCCTCCCGAGTGCTGGGACTAAAGGCGTGCGCCACCAACGCCCGGCCTTGCTGTCTGCTGCTCAAAATACCTCCCCCAGGCACTCATGTGGCTTACTCCCTTACTTATTTTTAAGGTCTTTTATTCAAATGTCACCTTCTCAGCGAGACTTTTTAAATTTACATTTTTTAATGTCACATCTGGGTAAGCCTATTTAAAACTGCAAATTCTCTGTCCACATTGTGCTTTATTTTCAGGAGTTCTTTCCAAGGAGCTGACACACTATACGCAGAAGATCCACAAAGGCCAGAGATTTCTTGTGTCCTGTCCACTGTTACATCCTCCATCTGTAACAGTGGCCGGGGGCACACAAGAGATGCTAACCAGCAAATGCTTAGCCTAGCAAACAAATGAAGGTGAATGGGGTTTTATGATCTTACATTTGCTACCTTTTTCCTGATCTAAACAGACGTCACAGAAGACAGTGGCAAAGCCAGATGTACAGTCTCCTTTGGTTATCACTTTTGCTTTCAATGCAGATTTAAACAGACTAAGAATATCTGAAAATACAGTACAGAAGGATGAAAATATATTGCTTAGCTGGGTCTTTAGCACATGTCTTTAATCCCAGCACTCAGGGGGCAGAGGAAAACAAACCTCTGAGTTCGAGGCCAGACTGGTCTACAGAACGAGTTCCAGGACAACACAGAGAAACCTATCTCAAAAATGAGAGAGGGGAGAGAGTGCGCCACGCATGCACACACAGAGAGACACAGACACACGGACAGGACGATGCCACAGAGAGAGACAGAGAGGAGGGAGGAAGGGAGGGAGGGGGGTGAGGGAGGGGAAGGTCTCCTCCCTCAACACCATGTTTTCATATGCCCGAATCTTTAAGAATCTCTTTAAACCCAGAACTGAAGAATTTACCACGTTTAGGTTTGGGGACAGGACCTTGCTATGTAGCCTAGGATAACCTGCCCTGCCGAATACAGGCCTTGATCCTCTCTTCATTTTACTATCCTTCTGTTCTACTTTTTCCTTAAGCCCCAGGACAAGGGATCAAATCTGAACAGTCCCAGGACCCAAGAGTCTCATATACGTTTACAATGTCGAGAGTGAGATCCTACTAGAGGCAGGTCCTGTCTTTTCCTGGCTTTCCTGTTTTACTGTTGTGCCTGGTAGTGTGAGATCCCTGCACCCCTCATGTCAGAGCATTAACTGACTTCTTTCCTACCTCTCTCTCCCTTCCCCTACCCCGCCCTCTGTCTGTCTCCTTCTCCCTCTCTTTCCTTTCTTCCTCCCTTACACCCTCCCCCTTCTAGTTTTTCGAGACATCGTTTCTCTGTGTAGCTCTGTAAACCAGGCTGACCTTGGAACTCTCAGAGATCCACCTGCCTCTGCTTCCCCAGTGCTAGGATTAAAGGTGTGCGCTACCACCTCCTAGCTACTCTTTTCATTTCTGAGACAGGTCTCAGGTAGTTCCAGGCTGGCCTCTGAGAACACCCAATCTTCCTGCCTCCAATCCTGAGTGCTGGATTACAGGCTGTACCATCATGCTTAGTTTCATGGTGCTGAGGATAGGCCCCAGGCCATCGTACATGGTGAAGCAGTTTACCAAATCAACTATAGCCCATCCCTCAAAAACATTTTAAATGATTCAAACAGAAAGATAAGCTAAACAAACCAAGACCAAAATTTACATTAAACTAAATTTTTTAAAAGTCTCCTCAAAATACCAGTAGAAAGGCCTGGCAATGTCACACCCGGGAACAGAGGAAATCTACAGGCACTGTTGAAAAACAGAAGGAACAGACAAAAGTGACATGGACAAGCATTGCATGGCTAGAAAAGGTACGCTGTGAGGTGGACACGGTCTCTACAAAGGACACGCTATGGGGGTCTGTCTAAACCACGGCTGTGGAAATTACTACTGGGGGCTGAGAGAGGGCTCAGTGCTCTTCCAGGGGACCAGTTCTAACTCCTAGCACCAAGGCAGCTCACAGCCACACGTAACTGCAGTTCCAAGGCATCCCTTTGGGTATCAGGAACATAAGTGGTACATACATGTGGGCTAAACACTCATACATATGAAATAAGCTTAAACTAGATACAAACCTTATATGGTGAGGGTTCAATTCTCTCCCCGAATAATACCTGACCAAGATTTTCAGATGGGCGTTTTCCTTCTGATGCTTGGCAAAAATCAAACCTGAGGAAAGAAAATGAACATCGTGAGGTAAGAACCACTGGACAGTCTCAAGAGATCCCTTATTTTAGCAACTCCTTCAGTGAGGAGTGTCCCAAGATCACAGTTCCCACCAGAACCAGACATTTTCTCTATTATATAATCTAAAGTTTATTTTTGAAGTTTAATTATAAGATTTGTAATATATCCTTATCCTTCAACCATTTTTCCTCAGGACTGAACTTTTGATATAACTTAATTTTTTTTTGTATGATTTTTCGAGACAGGGTTTCTCTGTGTAGCCCTGGTTTTCCTCGAACTAAACAGAGGTCCACCTGCCTCTGCCTCCCAAGTGCTGGAACTAAACAAGTGCACCACCACATCTGGCCTCCTACATTTTAAAAGAGAATTCTGCTTCACACTGTCCCCAGAAAGAGCCACTACTTTGTCTCTAAGACATCCCTTTTCTCGGAATGTTTGAATGTACGTACCTGTACTTGTGCAGTTTTATTCTAAGCAAAGGCAAGCTTTTATTTGACCCCCACCTTTCTCAACAGCATCCTCACATCTTTCATGTCGCCATGCAGTCATTTAGTCTTTTTAGTAACTTGTAGGAACTATGTGCAGCCCAACTGTTGCCAGTTACTGTGTATAAGCTTTAAGTGGCACATCTTTAAAGTCTCATGAATGAGGTGCGTCTGTGGGGTCAGTGTTCTCGTCACCTTTACAGGGGCTTAGCTGATTATAGCAAGGTTCTCAGGGTTGTGCATCACACACTTTACCCATTCTCTGGTTTTCCAAGATGTCGTGTTTGCTGTGCTATGCCATGTTCTGCTGCATAAAACCCTGTAATCATTTCAGTACTATATTCCATATCGGTTGTTACATAGTTCCTAGATTCTGTTGCTCAAGCTAGAGACATGGCTCTGTGGTTAAGAGCACTGGCTGCTCTTCCACAGGACTTGGGTTCAATTTCCAGCACCCACATGGCAGCTCACACCTGCCTATAACTCCAGTTCCAGGGGACCTGACACCTTCACATAGGTACACAAGCAGGCAAACACCAGTGCATATAAAATAAAAATAAATAATAAAATGTTTCTTCATGGTCCAAAGAGTTCTAAGGGACATTTTTTGCTATACAGAAAAGTGTATAAAAAAGGTATTACCCTGAGAGAATCTCTCGAAGTGTATATAAGGATCACAGAAGCCCTGAGCTGACCTCACAGAGCCTTCGGTGACCCTTGTGACCTGGTGCTTTTTCTAGTGTCTGTGTGCTAAGGAGTCAGCGTGTCTACTTGACATGCTCTAAGTGCTCTGACCACGTAGACATCAGCTTCGTGTGTGGGCAGCAGAGCCCAGCGTTGTGCCTCTTACTGTCCTGTCACCATACAGTACGAGTTTTGCCCACTCCCCATGCTATTCACAGTGAACACAAAAAGCCTTGTGATTTTCTGTGGCAAAGTTGAAATTGGACTTCACACTGAAGCAGAGTGTCACTAAAGCTGACTTGTAATACAACACAGAAATTATAGGACAGAAATCATAAGGTGACTGAGCGTTCTTGTTCACCATTCTGAGTTCTCCAGTGAGGGAATGGGCAGCCACCATAGCTGGGTGAGGTTAAGTATGAACTGGCACATCTTGTGGAAATGTCATCCTATGGGAAGATTTGGATTAAGAAGTTACAACAAGTCGGACAGTGGTGGTGGTGCACACCTTTAATCCTTGAACTTGGGAGGCACAGGCAGGAGGATCTCTGTTGAGTTCGAGGCCGGCCTGGTTTACAGAGTAAGTTTCAGGACAGCCAGGGCTGTTACACAGAGACACCCTGTCTTGAAAGGACAAACAAACAAAAAACAAAACAAGAAAGAGGCTGGAGAGATGGCTTGGGTTTTGTTTTGTTTTGTTTTGTTTTGTTTTTGTTTTGGAAAGACCAGGATTCAAGTCCCAGCACCCACAAGGAGGCTCACAACCACCTCTATCTCCAGTACCAGAGACCCTGATGCCTTCTGCCCTAAACCAGGTATGTGTGTGGTGCACAGACATCTGGGTAGGTAAAACACCCACAAACACAAATAAAAATTAAAAAAAAGAACAAAATTACATCTTTTAACAGTCAGATAAAAAAGGAAAAACATTGATGCATCTGTTACACTTTTTTCATGCAGAATTTCTGTCTCTGTGTTGTGCAAGACGCCACCACTTGTGTAGTACCCACAGAGGACACACGGGTGTGGGATCCTCTGCAGCTGGTTACAGCACCATGTGGGTGCTGGAAACCGAGCTTGGGTCCTCTGGAAGAGCAGTGTGTGCTCTGAACTACTGAGTCATCTCTTCAGCCCCAGAATAGCATGTTTTATCTCAAAGTGTTTTTGAGCTGGGTATGATAGTGTATTCTTACAATCCCAACACTTGAGAGGCTGAGACAGGAGATCAGCCAGGGCTGCAGAGTGAGACAACCTGTCTCTTCCACCTCTACCCAAATATTCAGGCCCTATGCATTTAGGAAATGAAAACAAATCTATTTCTGTAGAGAAATTAAAAGTTCTACACACAAAAATTCTGATGTATCACATAAAAATGTATGCAAAAACCAAGCTGGAAACTTACGCTGTATATTCATAAGGAAGAACAGATTCCACAGAGTCAAGCCGGTTAACAAACAGCTCTATCTCAGCCTGAAATGAGGAAGCATGGGATTAGAACAAGAACCCTGCTTCATCTCAAGAAAATGCTACATGCTCCAACTATTAAGCCATTCTCTCATAAATATTCAATTAATGAATTGTACACATTTATAACATACCTATATAACTTTTACAGATGCAAGTGTCTCCAATATTTCTAATGCTTTTTAAATTCTAAATTTTCTAAAATAAGGTATTTTTCTTCTTCTAAGACAGGTTTCTCTGTGAACCTCTGGTTGTCCTGGAACTCACTCTGTAAACCAGGCTGGCCTTGAACTTACAGAGATCCGCCTGCCTCTGACTCCTGAGTGCTGGGATTAAAGGCGAGCACCACCACTGCCTGGCTGAACAGGTATTTGAAAAGCATTTATCTCATTCTCTTTAAAAGCTTGGTTTCCAATTCAGTGCCTGAGTATACTGCACGAGAGCAGCTTCTATTTTAAAGACGGGGAGATGGATACAGTATGGCCGCTCTTGCAGAGGACCATGGGTCAGTACCCAGCACCCCTGGCAGTTCAGCTCACAGACACATCTCCAGCTCCAAAGGACTGGATGCCCTCCTCTAGCCTCTCAGAGCTCGTGGTGTGCTCGAGCATGCATATGCATGCACATAATCCTAAATAAAAATAAAATACATCTCTTAGAAAGTAATGCACACCTTTAATCCTAGCACTTGGGAGGCTGAGGCAGGTGGATCTCTGTGAGCTCCAGGACAGCCAGAGCTAGAGAAACCCGCCTCAAAATAAACAAACAAAAAACCCCAGCAATTTCTCCTTTAAAATACACTATAACCAAGAAATGCTGCCACGGTGGTGGGATTGTCCCAATCATCAAGCACACTGTGAGTATAACTCCATTATAACCCCATGTGTATGTGTGTACTCTTAACCAGCCAGGAGATGACACATGGTCTAACGTTGGAAGACAGTTGTGATCAATCTGAGAATGGCACCCTACAGTTAGTAACAGGGAAGCAGTGTACAAGGACCAGATCAAGTTCAATATAGAGGAAAGGGAGAAAAGCTAACTCAACTTTTTAGGAAACATGGACTAAAAGGCATCTTCCTACTAAAGCTTTCAAAATCTCTAATGAAGCTTCCCAGGAAGTCATCTGTGTACTGAAATATTTCACCAGAGCTCAATACTTGCTAACACCCTCACTCACCAAAAAGCAAAACAAGATATGCAATGTGCAATTTCACAGGCCAACAAGACAGCTCAGCAGATAAACCTGCTTGCTGTGTTAGACAGGCACCTTGGTTCAGTATCGGATCAACTCCTGAGATTTGTCCCTGAATTCTATATGCTTGCCTCTCCCCCACTAACAAGAAGAAAAACTTAAAAATTAAACTAATAGTCAAGTACACTGTCACTAGGAGAACAGTAAAACAGAGCAGACCAAAGCATAGATTGTGGGCCAGACTGCCTGGGTTCCAAACTTTGTACAATCGCCTATAAACTGTGATTTGGGTCAAATTATTTAACATGTCAGTTTCCTCGTGGGTGCTTCAGTTCCTTATCTGCACAATGGTGGTAATATTTTTCTTTTAGGGCTATGTTAGATTTCTTGTTGCCATATAAAGTACTCTAAACAGCGCCTAACACAATGCTAAACACAGACAAAAAGATTGTTATTACAAATGGGTAGAGTCTAATAAAATTACTGTGTTCACCTGCTAAACTCCTAAACACATTAGCCTTTATAAACAGTCTCACAGGCAAACTTTATCCTTCTAAAGAAATAGCAATTCAGCCGGGCGGTGGTGGCGCACGCCTTTAATCCCAACACTCAGGAGGCAGAGGCAGGCGGATCTCTGTGAGTTTGAGGCCAGGCTGGACCGACAGCCTCCAAAACAATACGGAGAAACCCTGTCTCATAAAACCAAACAAAAAAAAAAAAAAAGAAAAAGAAAAGAAATAGCAATTCAATACCACAATGGATCCCCTCTCATGAGTCTCTTTGCATAAAAATATACCACTGGTCATTGGGGAGGGGGGGAGATGACGGGACAAGACATTTCAGTATCACAGAATATTTTGAGTAATTTTTTTTTTTTGGTCTTTCGAGACAGGGTTTCTCTTATTGTTATGGAGGCTGTCCTGGAACTCGCTCTACAAACCAGGCTGGCCTTGAACTCACAGAGATCCGCCTGCCTCTGCCTCCCCAGTGCTAGAATTAAATCCCAGTAGCTCTAAAAATCTTTTTGAAATTGTAGTCCTATTAGCATTGCATTTACTACAGATCTAACACTACCAATTTTATTGGCATTTTAATTACAGATCTAATATTACCAATAAGCTGTAACATTTCATTTGTTCTCCTTGCTACATTTAACACTGTAATTAGTGTCAGGTGCCAGTCCTGAGGTCAGAAAAATATACCCACCATCTTACAGCTACCCACTCCCTTAAGCTAGCCCACTCCCATCTTTAAATTCCAATTTAAAATAGCCTTAGAAATCAAGTTTATTTGCTCCTTCTTCCAAGACTGTTTTTTTTTTTTTTTCTTAGTTAGGGTCTCACGATGGAGTCAAAGCTGGCTGGAAACTCATGAGCCTCCTGCCTCTACCTCCTAAGTACAGGGATACAGTCAAGGACCATACCCCTAGCTCAGAGTAACATTCACGAGCTCTTTAACAGCCAGGAAAGCCTCTCTTCTTGAAACCACGCTAGCCTTCTGTTTCCATAATTTAGTGTCATTTAATCCAGTGTTTCCTCCTTACTGCCTCTTACTCTATTGCTCATAATTTAGTGTCATTTAATCCAGTGTTTCCTCCTTACTGCCTCTTACTTTACTGCTCACTGAGCTTTACACCAGTTCTCGTGACACTCTCAAAAACTATGTGCACCTTACTAGTTTTCGCTAAGCTTGCACTTGGCATTTTTCTGCTTGTGACTGTAGACAGGAAAATTTTTACACAATACTGAGTGAGTCCTGAGTAAGGAAAATAAGAATACAAATCAAACATTAATTGATAGGCCAATTATTTGGTATAAAGCAATTATGCCAATTACTGAAAATGAAAGCAAATTTGCACTCACGAGTAGAGATGGATATCTCTACAGTAGAGGTGCTGTCATTTTTAACATAAAAACAATAAATCCTCAGGGCTGGAGAGGTGGCTCGGGGGCCAAGAGCACTGGTTGCTCTTCCAGAGGTCCCAGGTTCAATTCCCAGCACTTGTCATCAGCTCACAACCACCTGTAACTACTGTTCCAGGGTGATCCAATGGCCTCTTCTGGCCTCTGCTGACACTGCAGGCACTCAGGGCTGACACATTTGCCCACGTTAGGGAGAGCCACTGAATCTCTGTGGCGTTTATATAAACAGCAAGCACTATAGAGTGACATTCAGGGAATGGGAGAACGATGAATATGACCAAAATATGTAAACAAGTGAAAATGTCATGTATATTACACACAGGTATGAAAAGCCCACTGTGCTTTCGTGTGGTGGTACACACCTTTAATCCCAGTGCTTGGGTGGCAAAGGTAGGCTCTTTGATTTAGAGGTCAGCCTGTTCTATGTAGCTAGCTCCAGGCCAACCAGGGCTACAGAGTAGGACCCTGTCTCAAAAAAGCAAAGAAAAGCCAATTGCTTTACATAATTAGTGTGTTAATAAAAAACATAAAAATGTTAATTTTTTAAAATTCAGGCAGGGTCTCGTGCACCCCAGGCTACCCTTGAACTCATTATTCATTTAGCCGAGGGTAACCCTCAACAGGACCATGATCCTGTCTCCACCTCCCAAGTGCTAAGATTACAAACTTGGCCTGTATTTGTTAAGATCATCATCTTATGCTCTAAGCATCTTTATTCCCTAACAAAAGTTAAATCCATCCCTTAAACAGAGATGGCCCACTCTAAAATGGGATGGCCAAGATTACTTTCTTCACTCCCCACTTTCAAACTGTCTCCAGTAATGTCATCAAAATCACATACACAAAACTGAACATCCAACATTTTAAGGAAGTTACAGAATCCTAGAACACAGACAAAGCAAGACAGTATAACCTCACACTAAGAGACGTGCATGGCAGCTGTGAGCTAGGAGCCAAGATGTCGTTCTGACTCTTCCCCAAGGTGCAAGCCAAGCACTTGAGCACAAGGCCTTGCTTAACCCCAAGTGCCAAGGGCACACTGAAGATCCCACCATGAATCACTAGACCTACGTGACATCAACAAATGTTTATCCTAATCTCAGACCTGCTCTAGAGAACTCACTTTTAGGAGTTAGGCTTGGAACTGGGTCCCTTTTTTTCTGGTATTTTCAAAACAGACTTATCCAGGAAGGAAAATGGGACCAAATAATTAACCTTTCTTATTAAGTTTGGCAAGAATGACTCTATTCTTACATAAAAAAAAAAAAAGCCGGGCGTTGGTGGCGCACGCCTTTAATCCCAGCACTCGGGAGGCAGAGGCAGGCGGATCTCTGTGAGTTCGAGACCAGCCTGGACTACCAAGCGAGTTCCAGGACAGCCTCCAAAGCCACAGAGAAACCCTGTCTTGAAAAACCAAAAAAAAAAAAAAAAAAAAAAAAAAACAAAAAAGAAAACAAAAATCCCAACTTCTCTCTGAATTTGGGGCAAGCCTGGTCTGCAGACCCGAGTTCCAGGATAAGCTCCAACACTACACAGAGAAATCCTGTCAGGAAAAAACAAAAAATTCTATTAACCGCTGAAAAAAATTTGTATGGTAATTTTTTAAAAATCTAATTTAGAGATCAGGGGTATCCCTTCTAAACCCTTCTCCCAAGTACATGTTTTTACTCTGTTTCAATCAGTCTAGTTTGTATCTGATCCCAGCTGTGGCCAGAACTGTTTTATGGCTTTAGACAGGGTCAGGCTCAAGTGCCGTGGGTTTCATCTATGTCCTTCATGTCAGCTTCTGCTTTTTCTCTGCTCCCTCCCATTGCCATCATACCAGCCCCACCTGACACCTACGATGAGGAAGGGCCCTGAGGAAAGAGGTACAGCTCCTACAAGGACCAAAACACACAGCCAGGCAGCCACAAGAAGGTCAACGCCACAGCAGCACAGACACCAAGGGGAAGGCTACCGAAGACCAATGTTAGACAAGTCTACAGTGAGACTGAGCTGAGTCAGTCGTAATGCAGACGCAATAAAAGAAAAACCTTAGGAGGAAGTTGTTGGATGGGAACTCAGGCTACAATAAAAGGTGGGAGTGTTTGAGTGTCCACAGAGGTTGATCTGTTTACCCAGGGCTCAGGATTTCCTGATTGCTCTGAAAACTAAAGCTTCCATTTTAGAGTGTATTAAAGAACGGAATATAAATCTGGCCACTGAGCTGATGTGATGGCATACACTTGTAATCCTAGCACTCAGGAGGTGGAGACAGGAGAATCAGGAGTTCAAGGCCAGCCTCATACATTGGGATTATAAAGGCAACCTGGACTACACTCACAAGACCCTGTCTAAAAACAACCCCAAAAGAAAAAAAAAAACTATTTCAAAATTCTTTATACAGACACACAACTTTCTGGGGAACTAACACATCAATCCTGGAATTCTTGGTTCTCAGGTGGCAGGGCAGCAATGTAGGAAAATGCCCAGGGCACCCCACAGTGGCGAGAAGACAGAGCCGTGGGCCAGGCAGGCAGTCCGGAGCTTATGTGCTTCTTGACTGAGCTCCTAACGCCTCTGTGGACTTGAGACTACACTAAGTTGTCCTGACCTTCCATTTTCCCCACTGAAACCTCAGAGTGCTTATGGAGAGTAACTGAGCACTATATACCCAGAACACACAAAACCAAACTGCAGTCACTATCACTGTTAGCATACGACATTTAGTAGGCCTGAAAGAACACAGAGGGAAAAATTCACTCAAAGCCCTTCATGGAGATTTAATTTTCTTCCTTTTTAAACTTGTTTGTTTTAAGATAAGGTCTCACCAGCTGACCCAAGCTAGTGGGAGCCCATGGACTATGGACTGACAGCTGGGGAACCTGCATGGCACTCTGAATGTGGGTGACAGTTACCTGGCTTCATCACGTGGGACCAGGACCTATCCCAGGGGCATGAACTGGCTTTTTGAAGCCCATTCTCTATGGTGGGTTACCTTGCTCAGCCTTGATATGGAAGCGGGGAGGGGCCTGTTCCTGCCTCAACTTGGTATCCAGGCTTAGCTGATTCCCCAAGGAAGGCCCTGCGGCTCTGAGGAGTGGATGGGGTGGGAGAAGGGAAGGGAGGGAACTGGAGTTTGTATGCAAGTACAGCAGGCTGGCCTGGCCCTGCCTCCCAAGCGCTGGGGTTAAAGCACGGCTCCACCATGCCCAGCAGTTTGCTTAGTAGCATCAGAGAAGGGTCCGCTTGCCACAGGAACGGGAAAACCCACTGAGAAGCCAAGATGGCAGATGGCCTCAAGGAAGACTGGGAGCCTGGTGTGAGGCTGACACCAGTCCAGTGGGTTCCACAGGACCTGGGCACACGTGTGGGTTTACTTGCTGTGACGTGGCGTGCACGCCTGTGATGTGCTCAGTGTGTGCGTACACCTCTGGAAGGAAGAAGCGGCAGGGTTCATTTACTGTGGTAACGCCAATCCTGAAACGTCACCCACACTCCAGGGTTTCCAGAGGCTAAGAACCAACCCGTGCTTGCATTCCACAGAAAACTGTGAGGCACAAATTAAACACCAGGTAGCAGATGTGACCACTTACAAGAAACACACACACTGATTTTTCCTTCAGAACTTCAAAGTTTTCATACTAATTCACTCAAACGCTAGAGACACTCTGCTCTCTTCAGGGCAACATGCAGGCCTGCTTCTTAAACCTGACTCATTCCATGTTTGAAGGCAACTACTCCTAAAATAACAGAAACAATTCATAAAAAGCTTCTAAGATAGCTGCCCAGAAAGGAAGGTTAAAAGTTGTGACTGGGTAAGCTCTCATTTTATAAGGGTGGCTGAACTAAAGCTTCTGAGCTTTGCTGCTGTTAGCCACTAGAGGGCAGAGCTGGTCGTTTTTCTTTGCAGTACAGGAAAAGGATTTCAATTTTTCTTTTTTAAATTTGTACATGTATGCGCGAGCCCGTGCATTTGTGCGCATGTGGAGGTCAAAGGGCACATTCTAGTTTGTGGGTTCTCTCTACCTTGTAGGTCCCACAGACTGAACTCAGACTGTCAGACTCACTGGCAAGTGCCCCCCCTTTTTTGTTTGTTTGTTTGTTTGAGATAGGGCCTCTCTAGTCCTGGAGCTCTTTATACAGACCAGGCTTGCCTCCAACTCACAGACATCTGCCTGCCTCCCGAGCGCTGGGATTAAAGGCGTGAACCACCATCAAAAGTCTGTCCCAGGAAAGAAAACCATACTCTTTCCCCTAAGAATGTGATCTCTATACTGATCAGTAAAAAAGCGTCCAAGGTTTTGGGAGCTTGTGCTTTTTTAGTTCTTAGGTCTGAAATAACATTAAGGAGCCAAACACTGACAGTTAAAATTGTGAAGGTGAACTGTCACTAATCTTTGATTACTAGCCACTACAATGCCACCCACTTCACTTGAGACCTGGTCCAAAGCTTATCAGAACACAGCAGCTAACTGAAGCAGTCAAACTTTTACAGTAATAGTAATGGGAACTGTACATTTTGCTCTGTGCAGATCCACTCACTCTGCCTTTATTGCTATAGTCTTAAAAACTAACAAAATGAGGCACACAGTGGGAAGAAAACCGACACCTCAACCGCACTGAAAGTTATGCACGAAACATGTTTTCAGGAATGGGGCCCTAGTTCAGTGGTAAAGCTCATGCCTAGCTTATGCAAGTCCCTTCATTCAAGCCTTAACACTTTAACAATTAAAAAGAGTATTTCGGGTGCTATCATATAGCTTGTAAGTGTAAAACTAAGCTGGACCTGGTAGCAGCACACTCCTGTAATCCCAACAGTAGGAAGGATAAAGCTGAAATATTTTGTTCTTGAGGTCAGGAGAGCAAAACCCCATTTCAACAACCCAAACCAAAGCAGCTGGGAAATAAATATTAATACTGGGAAGCCATTCTTGCAGAGGACCTGAGCCCTGTGCTCCTCAGGCACACAGAGACATAACTAAAAATAGGGGCTGGAGAAACGACTCAAGACCACTGGCTGCTCTTGAGAACCCAGGCTCTGCCCAGCATCCACATGGCACTAACAAGTCTGTAATCTCATTTCTAAGACACTTGACTGGGCACAAGGCACACACATTGTACAGATATACATGAAGGCAAAACACTCATACATAGAAAATAACATTTACATTTAAGAATATACAAATAGGAGCTGGAGAGATGGTTCAGTCAGTAAGAGGCAGCACTGTTCTTCTAGAGGACCTGAGTTCAACCCCCGATACCCACCATCTGGTGGCTACAACCACCTATAACCCCAGCTCCAGGAAATCCAACACCTCTGGCCTCCACAAGTACCCACAGTCATATGCATCTACACATAGACACACACAATTAAAAGTAAAATAAATCTTAAAAAAAAAACAGGATGCACAAATAATTCCTGTTAAGTACATTCCAACAAAGCTAATTACAACAGAGAAAAACTGAAATCAACCTAAATGCCTGACAAGGACAAATGGTTAAGCAAACTATACACAGCATACTGTTAAGAATAAAAATGCTCTAACAGAAACAAGAATGCACACTCATGACTACACAGATGTTTAGATGTATGCACATGTAATGGTATTATGCTAAAAAAGAGTAAACCAGGAAAACTCAGGTATTTATGAAGGCCAAGATAATAAATAAGAAATTAGAGAAAAATAGGATTTTGTGTTTAGGAAATTAAACATAAAACTTTGTTGCTGTTCTTGTTGTTGAGACAAGGTGTCTCTTCACAGCCTTGTCTGAGATGAGCTTGTCTGTCTCCCAAATGTTGGAATTAAAAGTGTGCCCAGTCATAAAGGACTTACACAACAATTTTAAGGTGACAAAAGTAGCCAAATCCTCAGTCTCTCAAATCCATCCTGAGTTAATGCAGGATGAGGACTTAAAAGACTATGGTGTGCGTGCTACACGGAGCTATACGTGTTTCCCTGTGCACTCATCCAGTACAAAAACAGGCTGCTGGAGGAGCCAGGAATGTTTTTTTTTTCCCCCTCTCTGAGGAATGATGAATACAACACACATTCGCTGTTTCTTTTAAAAACTAGTGTGACTCTGTCAGCAGGACACAGGTCGGCTGGCAAATCTAAACCTCAAGAGAAAGTGCAAGATGCAGTGAAGACTTTAACAGCCTCCCTAGCGCTGGAAAACCACCTCAGGGTCCACAGCTGCAGTAAAAAGCTGACAGTCATATAATAGACACCAGCCTAAAAAACTCAGCAAACAAGCCCATTCATGGATTGCAAACGGCACCTCGACTATTATTTGAACGGTTAAAATAACGGTTTCAAGGAGAGCCTCGATCCTCTGAAGGGCTGACTTTTAGTAACTTGACAAAACACCGGAGTACTGCGGCGACGCTCTGCACCTCTGCGCAAAATCCACCACCGGCTGGTAAACTGAAAAAAAACTTGCAGGCGAATGTTCTACGAAGCCAACATTTTCAGCATGGGTTCGTTCTTCCGCCGTATGCTTCTTTTTTCCTTTTTTTAAGCGTTTAAGAAGACTATCCCGGAGGAACTCACTTGGGGGGAAGAGGGGGTGGGGTCTCTTCAACATGCTTCTACAGATTTCTAAAACAACATCTAAAAGGCCAGGCAAGGTCTCGACACCTAAGCCTTTACTAACGCAGCCTTTTTTTGTTTTGTTTTTCTTTTTAGAACTTGTCGCAACCCACAGGCTTAAGCGGTCCGACCGCGCTCATCTTGGCAGTCAGATGTCAAAAGTCCTAGAGGGAGGGGGGGGTGGGCAAAACCGTCGTCACCACGAGTTCCAGGAAAGCGCGATGCAATCGGTGGTGGTGTGGGGGTAATGGGGAGAGAGAGAGAGAGAGAAGCCAGGAGACTTCAGAGTTACTGGGAAGTTTTGTCCGCTCGGCGGGGAACGCCCCGTGTGGGCAGCAGGGTCGCCCGAGGGGCGGGCTGGCTGGCGTGCGTGCGTGCGTGCGGACCAGGCCGGTGCGGAGCCCAGGAGAGGCGAGGGGTCCCGGGGAAAGACGATCTCAAACGCAGTTGCTGCGAGCTCAGGCTCGGTGACGCTTCCCGGATGCGGCCGGGTACGGGCCCGGCCCCGGCTGCCCGCTCGCTCGCCCGCCCTGCCGCTCGCCCGGCCGACCCCACCCACGGCTACGCCCCCCTCCGTGTCTCCCGCGACCCCGGCCCCGGCTCCCTCCGCCCGCTCGCCCGCCCGCAGCCGGGCCTGCCCCACCTTGCACTCGTCGCTCTTCTTGTCTTCCGTGCAGAAGTTGACCGGCGCCAGGCCGGGCAGGTAGAAGGCGCGGCCCGGGTGCGGGCCCGGGACGGTGCCCAGCAGGAGCAGCGACAGCAGCGGCAGCAGCCGTGGGCCTCGCTGCGAGGGCGGCCTGGCGCTCATGCCGGCAGCGGCGGCGGCGGCGGCGGCGAGAGGAGGAGGGCGGCTGAGCCGAGGCGCGGGGAGACGACGACGAGGAAGGGGGCGAGGGAAGGGGGAGCGGAAGCTCGCAGGTTTCGCCTGAGGGCCCGAGCGCGCCGACCAGGCCGGCCTCGCAACGGCTAGTTCCGGTTACGCCGGGAGACACCGCGGGGGCCAATCCCCCCACCCACCCCCGCGACGGAGCATGCGCGGCGGCGCTGTGTGCACATGCTCAGTGGCGCGGGTTTCCGGCCAGGGAGGAGTGGAGGCGGGGGAGACAGGGCGAGGAGGTCCACCTTCCGGGTTGTCCGGTGCTCCGGCTGGGCCACTTCCGCCTGCGTGCTTCCGGCGGTCTGGTTCCGGATCCCCCAGGCTGGCGCGCTCCTCTTCTCTGCGCGCCCGGTCCTCTCAGGACTGCGAACCCGACGGGCGGCGGAGGTGGTGGATGAAGCAGGGTTCGAATGTTTATTTTTTTCCAAGGACTAAAGAGTAATTTTGCCAAAGCAGAGCCGACAGACCCCACCACCAGCACCACCACCACCACGGCTCCGCCCCCGCCGGGTGCACCATTAGACGTCTGTCAATCAAACAAATCCCTCCCGGGAGCGCCTCGTTTGACAGTGTCAAATGCAAACCCCGACAGCCCTGCAGGGGCCGTGCGTCCCAGATTTAAGGCAGGGAAAGTTCAGAAAGTACACCAAGCAGGTCAACTGGGGAAAAAAAGCAGTTTGGAGTGTGCCACGGGCTCTCAGAATCCATGGGGGCGTCCACCTGTGTCCCCCCCGAGGGAGGTTTGCAACTAGCGGGGTTCTCGGTGGGTGAGGAGGGGAGGAGACGAGCCAAGCAGAGCCGGGCGGCGGAGGTGATCTGAACCGGCCGAGCTCTGCGGCTTCGGAACGCTCCGACCCAGCTGTGTGACCCTTGCGGGGTCATCCCGGGGAACCGGGAAGAAAACCGAAGGCCGCCCCTCTCCTCGCACAGTGGCTCTCCCGGGAGACGGTGAGCGTTTCTGGAACAGAAGGGGCGGTGCAGCGCGTCCGCACACGTCCTCTCTCCCACTGAAACCGACTTGCTGAGCTTCGGGCCGGGATACCTGCCATCGTGCAGAGAGGCTGCAGCTGTCGTCTGCAGATGGGACGGGGCGCTGACACCCCCATCGCGTGTGTGTTGGATGCTCCAGACGTGACCCTCGCAGCCTCCGCCCCCAACTTGAACCTTGTCATCGCTATTTTGGAACCTCATTCCTTAAAGCCCGCATTGCATGCTGCTCGCGGGCCACCGAATGGTAGACCGAGTCCTTGTGGCGGTCTCCGGGCTCAGAGACCGCTACCCACCCCTGGTGGCCTCAGCTTCTGCTTGTGTAGGAGGGGCGGTGTGCAGTGAGGACGTCCCAGGGCAACTGACACTTTTGCGACTGTGTTTATTTGCTTCCCCGTCTCCCCTCCCACGGGTGCAGGGGCCAGGTCTCTGCATCTCCGGCCTCTATAACCCTACCCCCACCCCGGCCCTGGAGAAACCGAGGTGGGGGGCGAGCGATCTAGCAAGTGCACGGCCCCACACGTTCTAAATCTGGGTTTAGGATCGCAGACTCTCGGCGCTAAAGCCTGAGGTTTTCCTGATGCATTTAGCCCGCCCTTTCACGGAGCAACACCAGCCTAGGACGGTGACCTGGGCCACTCGGGAGTGCTGAACCCACGGCGACCTGTGGGTCTTCCCTCCAGCAAAGTAAGTGGGAAAACACACACACACACACACACACACACACACACACACACACACACACACACACACACACACACCAAACAAAACCCGGACAAACGGGCTCGGGATTGCAGACAGCTGACTCGCCCAGAGCGCGGGCAGGGCGTGCGCGGGGTCCCCACGCCAACGCTTATTTTGACACGTCACCGCACTTGGCCGCCGTTTGGTTGGCAGGCCTCGACTTCCGGATCCGGTCTCTTCTGTGTAACGCGTCACCTGCGGTTCCCTAGGTTACCGGGGGGCAGGGCGGGGTCGGGCCTCCTGGTTGGTGAACCAGGTAGGGCAGAAATGCAGGACCGATGGGCGAGTTCCCTAACAAACTTGGGAAGGGGGAAAATTTCCTCTGAGTTCTCCCCGCAGATGGCAATGCTCTTTTCCCCCAGACTACCGATAATTCTGGCTAGAGCAAACCCTGAGGAATGTGATTTTGCTCCTATGCTGAGGACTGCGTTTGTCAATTCGGAGAAGCTGAGGGAAGGGAAGGGGAACAAAATGATACAAAAAGAAAAAAAAAAGAAAGAAAATGCCCCGAAGGGATGAAGTTGTGGCCTCACAACTCAATATACTATGTCTCTGAGCTTTGCACTCAAAATGATTACAGTGATAAATCTTATTGTGTATAGTTTACCACGGTTAAATAAAAATCCAGATTTCTTTATTTCCCCACTTTCCTCTGCTGAGATAATTTAGAAGCCCGTTTTTCTGAGTTTCTCACATTGTAGGGATAGAACTGCCATATTTAGCAAATAAATACGCAGATAGCCATGTTAAACATTCTAGTTTCGGATGGTCAGTGAATAATTACACCGGACACATGTATATAATCTGATCATCCTACTCATGTGTCGAGTGTAAATTGATAAGAAAGTGTCTTACACTTGCGAAAAGTGTGCATTATATATTGTTAGCTATATGTCTGTAAGTGAAAGCATCTTCAAGATCTTTCTAGAAGGGGGAGAAAGAAACAAAAGAAAAAAAAAACCCGGATTGTCTTTGATTTCCTGACAGAGTATGTCATCGATGACAGGTCAGAATATCACACCCAAGATATGCCATTTGGGCATAAAGACGATTCTGGGCTAAAGGCCACAGAGAATTAGTGTGGATAGGATCATCTTCCTCTTTCGTCTAAGCAGAATAGAGATTTCTCTTCATGGAAGCAGCAGCGGAACGGTGGGCTAGGCCCGCAACCCTGTCTACTTAGGAGGCTGAGACAAGGATCACAAGTTCAAGGCCTGCCCAAGCTGCAGATCCTTGAGTTCCAAGACAGCTAGGGCAACTTAATGAGACTGTGTCTTACGTTAAAAAAAATGACAAGAGGTGGGGATTAATGATATAGTGTTTGCCTAGCATGTGTTAGGTCCTGGTTTCAACCTCTAACACACACACACACACACACACACACACACACACACACACACACACACACCAGTAGCAAGCAGGGAGATGAATTATTTACCCAAGAGAAGCAGAACCTTTCTTAACCGGAAAGACTTGAGACAATACAAAGAAAAGTCTTCAAATAAACCTGAGCAATCAACTCAAATCGACCATACATTTCCTCATTGCTGTCCCAATGTACAGCCTGTGGATCAAACTCCTTTTAAACCAGTCACTTCTACACAATGTGCTGCTGCTCGTTAAAACAGTGGATATTCTTGTTACGCTTTCATTTATTTTCTGTGGAGCCCCCACGCACTTGAAAACGCGAATAAATATGTCTTCTGTCAAATCGTTAATTTTCAGGTGTTGGTTAAGGAAAGTCCATCTCTATAGTATAACTTGGAAGTAAAGCTGACGTCAAACAAAGAAACTATAAATACCGGAGAGGTCAGTGTCAAGATGTGAAATCTTAAGTGGGACAGGACGTGGCGTACTCCTGCAAGTCTAGCTAGACCTTGTCTCAAAGAAAAAAGATAAAGAATGGTCCTAGTGTTAGTCTCACAGATTTGACCAACTGGTCCCCAGTTAGTGGAACTCTGGTTCCAGGCAATCTGATGTTCTTTGGCATTTGCAGGCACCTATGTGTATGTGGTGACATAAACTAACAAGACACAGACATACACATTAACTTAAAACAACAACAAAAAAATCAATCGTAATATTCAACTCATTTCACACTCTGAGGAGCATCCCCCAGCTTCTGGAGGGCGATTTCCATATTCTTTTAATTCTTTTTGAAAGTACAATCTGGAAGAATAATTATTCTAGCCTTCAGGTTCAGGATCTAATTTTTTTTCTTTTGCTTTCTTGGAACAATCTTATTTTAGTATATCAATCCCAGCTTCCTCTCCCTCTCATCCTCCCATGCCCCCTCCACAGATCCCCAATCCTATCCCTCTTCTGCTCCATAGAAAGGGTGGAGGCCTCCCATGGGGGATCATCAAAGTCTGTCACATCATTCGGGGCAGGGCCTAGGCCCTCTCCCGGTCCCTCCATCCAGGATCTATTCTTGAGACACAGTTTGAATGTGAAAGAAATCTAGCTCTAAGCATCACCTCAATTCACTTCAGTGCCCAACAAAGGAATTTGCTGAATCAACATGGCACCACAGCTGGCAACAGAATGGTACCCTGCAGACATCACAGGTACATTGAGGAGAGCTGGCAACGTGAGATGTGTTTGAAATAACACTGGAAAGGCAAAACCTACATCGCAGAAGAGTGTGCGCATTCTGACCCCAGCTTTTGTTCAGATGTTTCCAGGGCTGGAAGTGTGGTTCAGCGGCAGAGCGTTGGCCTGATGTGTTCAAAGTCCTGGGCTCCATGCCCAGCTGTGAATTTTCTAAACAATAAGCACTCGTGACTATAATAAAGGACTTTAAAACTCCATAGGAATCCAGCAACTTAGGAAGCTGAGGCAGGAGGGTTGCAAGTTTCAGGCCAGCATGCAGGCCATAATGCTACAACCTAGTGAGACCCTGTCTTTTTAAAAAAAAAAAGTGTAAGACTTGAAGAGATAACTTTTTCCAAAAAGGGTGTATGGGTGGTGTGTAAGTTCAAGAGAAGATGACCAGTGTCACTAGATGACAAAAATTGGAGCGAAATCACTGTGAGATATAGAAGAATTCGTCATACTAACCCACCAGTTTTATGATTAGTATATGCAAATAACATTTATTTCAAGCCTGACGAGATACCTTTGCGCGCTGGTTAGAATGCTGACAACCCAATGATGACAAGGTTGGGAACCACTGCGCTCCCACATTCTGCTGCAGAGAGTATAGAAGGGATGGCAGCTTCTCACTGAGTTACACGCGCACTTATGTGACCTGGTAGTCCCACCCGTGGCTACTTAGACTCCAGAGAAGCTAAAACTTAACACAGGCGTAAAAAACTTACACACAAACATCTGTGGCAGATTTACTCATAACCACCCAAGCTGGAGACAATCAGCATCTCTTTCAAGTTGCCAGCAAACCACTTTGTATTCATATAATGCTACATTCGTTGTCTTAGGCTGCCTTCTATTGCTGGTGTAAAGATGTGGCCAAAAGCAACTTGGGGAGGAAAGGGTTTATTGTATCCTTCGGCTTAGGGGTTACAGTTACAGACTGTCATCTTGTTCAGCCTGCTTTCTGATAATACCCAGGACACATGCTGAGGGTCCCCTTCACGCCCAGCTGGCTGAGTGCTCCTCTATCAGTTTGCAAAGAAGAACATGCCTCTCTCAGACTTGCCTTCAGGCCAGTCTGGTGGAGGCATTTTCTCAGTAGAGGTTCCTCTTCCCATTTGACTCTAGCTTGTTATCAAGCTGACAACATCAAACAAGCAAAATGTAACTAGGACACTAGTCAGCAATAAAAAGGATCGAGCGTTACTGTACGCCACACCCTGAAGACTCTCATATACACTATGGAAGAGACTGTGGTCCAGGGAGGCTACAGACTGTAATCCTAGTAGCATGATCTCCACCCCTCCCCCACCCCGGGACAGGACCTCACTATGTAGTCCTCACCTGCCTGCAACTCTGTATAAGAAGGCTGGATTCAGCCAGGCAGCGGTGGTACACATCTTTAATCCCGGTGCTCGGAAGGCAGAGGCAGGAGGATCTATGTGAGTTCAAGACCAGCCTGGTCTACAACAGCTAGTTCCAGGACATCCTCCAAAGCCACAGAGAAATCCTGTCTCGAACCCCCCCAAATGCTAATTTGATAAACTTGAAACTGTCACAACCAGAGAGCAGATCAGCTGTTCATGTAACTGTCTTCCTCTGTCCCTCCAGCCAGCTCCCAAATTTTGACCAGACTTATTAATTATGAAAGTTTTGTCTTTAGCGTAGGCTTGTTTCTAACTAGCTCCTTATGACTTAAAGTAACCCATATTTTTATTCATTTATGTCCTACCAGGAGTTCTCTCTGACAGGAACTAACTGTAAAGGGACATCACTGAGGACTGTTTTCGGTGGGGTAGATGTGACAGCACTGTTATGACGTAAGCATTTGTGGGTAGGTGAAACACTAATCTTTGAATGTGTTAAGACTTGGACAAGGATATTTTTTAACTGACCATGAAGGTACTGGGCCTTATAATCACAGCACTTAGGAGGCTGAAGCAAGTTCATGAGTTCAAGAGCAGCTATGCCATGTAAGGATACTGTCTCAAAAAGAGACAGACTTAAAAGAATATATGAACATATAAAAGAATATGTAAATATATAATATATAAAAGGACTGGAAGACCACAAACATGAAAATATTCACAGTGGATTTTTGTTTGTTTGTTTGTTGTTTTTTGTATGTTTGGCTCTGCTGGGATCAGGTGCAGAGAGACTTGTCCATGCTGGGCAAGTGTTCTACCGCTGAACGACACATGACAGTTATTTCTGTGTAGTCAAACGAAGGTGGTTTCCTCTCTGCTGAAAAAATAGTGAACATAGCCCTCCCTTGTAAAGAGATTTCATAAGTCTTTTTGCTTCTGCGAACATGCACATCTAGCCTGCTGTAGGAAGCTTGAGTGACGAGTGGGAATTCATCGGTTCGGTCTTTTCTGAGCAATAGAGAATCTCTGAGTTACTGGGAAAACACCTTCTGCAAAGCCATTTCTTTTTCTTTTCTTTTCTTTTTTACAGTTATAAGGACCAAGTGCTATCATCTCTGGACATCCCCCTGCTTTGTTGTGGGCTGGAGGGCAGAGGACACCAGCCTGGCTGCACCATTAGGTTTGATGTCAGCATCCATTACCACGCAGGCATGACGATACGATCGAAGACTAAGTACCTGCTTCTCTTTCCTCTCAGCCCCCATTGTGTAGTTAATACTCTCATCAAGTATTAAGCATCAGGAGGCTGCCAGAGGCCCCAGGGGCACTGGCCTATTTGATTTCACTTTGTGAAAGGAATCAACGTTATGCTAGACGCTATAGACAGATTGTTGTACTCAGGGACCTAGAGAGAAGTACTTAAGCCAGATTTATTGGGCTTACTTCACTGTTACTTCAGCTTTCCTGACTGAAGTCTGAGATTCTGAGGGCAAGCCTCTCCTGGAGAACAGCCACCCTGGCTTCTACTCGCTTCTGGGGGTCCCAGCCTCCTCCTCTCAGGACTCCCAGCAGAAAGGAAGGCCACAGGCATTGGACAGGCCAATGAGGCTTTCCACGGGGGCACAGCTAATAGCAGACCTCTGACTGCAGGTTGGCACTATCGGTCTGTGCCCCCGAGGGCAAGGTCATTACTACGCAGGCTCAGAGAGGCACTTAGAATTCCTGAGAGGGGTTTGCCTTTGGTTCCCCAGTAACAACAGTTCCGGAACTCAAAAGGAAACCGAGTGGTTCTGTGTGGTGAAGCTACCCAAATAGATACGCATGTAAATGTACAGAAAGTGACTGGAAGGAACACAGGACTTAGTGAAAACAGTTAAGATTGGAGGCAGGGGAGCACTAAATATGCCAGAGATTTTAAGGTTTTGTTTTTTTTTTTTTAAACCACACTTCCCACTCCATTAACTCAGTTAAGATACACTCCCTCAGTCGGGCGTTGGTGGCGCACGCCTTTAATCCCAGCACTCGGGAGGCAGAGAGCAGGCAGATCTCTGTGAGTTCGAGGCCAGCCTGGTCTACAGAGCGAGTTCCAGGACAGCCTCCAAAACAATACAGAGAAACCCTGTCTCGAAAAACCTAAAATAAAAAAATATCACAATTCTGTGTGTATAGGGTGGGGGTGTAGATGTCAAAGGACATCTTGCAGGAGTTACCTCTCTTCCATCTTGTGAGTTCCAGGACTTGGTGACAGAACTCGTCGGGCTTGCTGGCAGTTACCCGTACCCACTCGGCTATCTTCCCCAGCTCTCTGAGGCATCTCGGCCCCCTTATTCAGCTGCTCTCCACCCTGGCCGCGTAATTTACAAGCAGAGGTTTTATATAACTCACCGTTCTCATAATGGCCTGGAGCTGGTGGCAGGTGTCTTCGCAGGGTCTCCACGCTCTGCCGTCGCATGACAGCCGAGCAAGGAAATGAAACAGGGTAAGCAAGGGTTGGGGGCCCAACCCACCCCTCAGGGTCTAATCCACTCCAGGCTGAAAGGACAAGAGGGCTCGTGGTCCAGTTGCCCCTTAAGCAGCCTAACCTCTTAATACTGTCACAAAGGCAATTCCTTCTCAGCTTGTGTCGGTGGAGACATTAAAGTGCCAGGACACATTCAGATGGGTTTACAGAGGTCCCAGGAATGCAGGTACAAGTGATTTATTGGGCAATTGTCCTTAAGGGGAAATAAAAAAACTTTCGAGGGAGAAATGGGACAGGGCGTCCAGTGAGTCTGTGGTTTCAGGCAAATCACAGCAACCACCTTTGTCTTAGTTACTTTTCTATTGCTGTCATAAGACACCATGACCAGGGTATCTTACAGAACATTTACGGTTTACAGTTTCAGAGGGTTAGAGTCCATGACAGGGCGTCTGGCAGCAGGGAGGCTGGCATGGCACCGGGGCAGTCGCTGAGAGATCCTTTCTGGGTCCACAAACAGGAAGAAGCAGAGAGGACACTGGAATGGAATCAGTCTTCTGGAACCACAAAGCCCACCTTCAGTGACCTCCTCCAACAAGGCCACACCTCCTAATCCTTCCCAAACAATCTCATCACGTGGAGACCAAGTACCTCCAGAATAGAGGAGCCTACTGGGACCATTCTTGTTCAAACCACCTGTGCCTTTAATGCCAGCGCTTGGGTGGCTGAGGCAGGTGGATCTCTGTAGACACAGTTTCCGTCCTGCCTGGTCCCACAGCCACTTTGCCCCCAAATAAACACAGAGACTTTTATTAATTAGAAATTGCTTGGCCAATGGCTCAGGCTTCTTATTGGCTAGCGCTCTCTTAATTATTAACCCATAACTACTAATCTATGTATTTCTACATGGCCTTATCTTGCTGGAGAATGCCCGGTGTCCTATCTTCCCAACCACTGCATGGCGTCTCCCTGGTGGCTTCTCCCTGTGTCCTCTCCCCAGAATCTTCCTCATCTGATAGCCCCCCCCCCATAATTCCTGCCTGGCTACTGGACAATCAGTGTTTTTATTTATCAACCATTAAGAGAAACATATATAATACGGAAGGACATCCACCCATCAGATCTCTGTGGACTTTGAGGCCAGCCTGCTCTACATATTGAGTTCCAGGCCGGCCAGAGCTACACAGAAGGGCACTGTCTAAAAAACAAACAAGCAAACAAAACAAAACTGCACAATACAAAACAGCCAGTTCTCTGGGAAGAGCATTGAAGGGAGAAGGTAGCTTGAATTCTGGGGAGAGGAGCAGATGAAATGACGCAGTTGGGTGTGACCAGCCGGCCCTCGTGGCGCCCACGCAGCTGTAGGTGGGATTACGTCCCTTCTTCCTGCTGAGTGAATGCAGAGTAGACACAAGAAGAAATCTGGGAGGGAGCCCATGGGGAACCTGGAGACGGGGTGGAGGGTGGCAGCTGGGACCGATGCAGGTAGGACGCTGAATGAGAGTGATCCACAGCCAGGCCTTGGCCACATTTCAGACCTGCGCAGGGTCAGGAGAGGCTGCCCGGCTGCCTGGGAAGAACCTTGCTCAACTTGTGAGCCTCCAAAGGCAGGTGGCATCATTTCCTGAGAAGAAAGCACCACGGAGAGACAAGCTTAGGCTTCATATGCACCCGCCAAGGACGGGGTGAGGTGAAGGCGCCGGCTCATCGTTTTTTGTTGTTGTTGTTTGTTTGTTTTGTTTTGAGGAAGCCAGACAGGATGATGGTAAGTCAGCATGTCAGGAAATGCAAGATGAACAGAGAGGTGGTAGCAGAATAATCCAGAGCATTCGCAAAGGTTTTAGAAGACTCCATCATCCGGCTATTCCTTACGGACTTTGTGTGGCCAAGGCATGTGCAGGTTATGGCTTGGGGACCTGAAGACCGAGACTGGAAACACTCCTGATGGTGGAGAGCAATGAAGGCAATCTGAAGTGGGTAAGGGTGTTTGCTGCAAAATAGTAAGGACATGAGTTCAAATCCCCAAGATCCAGTTAAAAGTAGTGTATGGCGGCAGGTGCTGGGCAGGAGGGGCAGAGACAGGAGGATTGCTTGGGATTGCTATCTGCCAGCACAACTTACAACTTCAGGGTTAGTGAGAGGCCTGTCTCAAGGGCATAAAGCACTGAGTGACACAGCAGGGTATCTGATGTCTTCCCTGGACTCTGCACACAAGTGTACCAAGCGCCTCTTGGTTCCCCGCCTCCAACACACATTTAAGTTCTAAGAGAAGTAATGGAGCACTCTGTTTGTCATTTACTTTTAAAGAGAGAAAAAAATTTCCTTTAGTGAATTTATCAATGAATTATCGGGGTGGGTTTTCTCATAGCAAGCTGTCTTTGTCAGGCTGTCTCTGAACCATCAGCCCACAAATAATGACATGGAGACTTCTTACTAATTACCAAAGCTTGGCCTTAGTGTAAGCCTTTTTCCAACTAGCTCTTTTTTTTTTTTTTTTTTTTTTTTTTTTTTTTTTGGTTTTTACGAGACAGGGTTTCTCTGTATTGTTTTGGAGGCTTTCGGTCCAGCCTGGCCTCGAACTCACAGAGATCCACCTGCCTCTGCCTCCCGAGTGCTGGGATTAAAGGCGTGGACCACCACTGACCAGCTCCAACTAGCTCTTATAACTTTTTTTTAAAATATTTTATTTATTATGTATACAATCTTCAGCATGCCAGTAGAGGGCACCAGATCTCATTCAAGGTGGTTGTGAGCCACCATGTGGTTGCTGGGAATTGAACTCAGGACCTCTGGAAGAACAGTCAGTGCTCTTAACCGCTGAGCCATCTCTCCAGCCCCGTAGCTCTTATAATTTAACTAACGCATATTTTTGAAATCTACATCCCGACACATGGTTCGGTTACCTCTTAGTAGGGCATATCCGACTTGCTCACAGTCTGCTGGCGAAATCGTGCACCTAGATTCCCTCCTCTCTCAGTCTCTCTCTCTGTCTCTCTCTCTCTCTGTCTCTCTCTCTCTCTGTCTCTCTCTCTCTCTCTCTCTCTCTCTCTCTCTCTCTCTCTCTCTCTCTCTCTCTCTCTCTCTCTCTCCTTGGAACTCCTGCCTATTCTCTCCTGCTTAGCTATTGGCCAGTTAGCTCTTTATCAAACCAGTCAAAAGATGCCTTAGGCAGAGACACATTTTTACAGTGTAAACAAATATTCTGCAACTGATTCCTGACTCCTAGGATCAAATGATCTCCCTGCCTCAGCCGTCCAAGGGGCTGGAACTGCAGGTGCCTGCTGCCATGCCCATTAATTTCAATCGTTTGTTTCCAGAGTTCTTTGCAGGGGTCTCTGCTTTCCCATTGCTCTCCATTTGATACTAGAGGTTTTCTTTCCAGTTTACGATGGAAAAAACGTGAACTGGGTATGATGGTTTTCCGGGGTTCTATGGGAGACTCCACATAGATGACACTGTCATTGTCCTCTGGGGACTCACAATAGAAGAGGAAAGGAACCTTTGGTTGTGGTTATTACGAGGTCTGGGGAGGGTAGCCCCGTAAGACTGCACTTGTTTTGCAAGAGCAAGCTGAGGGGTTGGAGATGGCCGGGGGGGGGGGGGGGGTTCCCTCTGCCATGTGACTTACTCTAGCTTGGGTCAGGTGGGCAAAAACTGAGGAACACAGAAGCGCTAGGAAGTCGCAAGGCCATGCAGAATGGTGAGGAGAGGGGCTGGAGGACTGCTGAGTGGTTAAGAGCGCTTGCTGCTGTTTCACAGGTCCCAGGTTCCGTTTTTAGCACTCGTGTCAAATGGCTCTCATCACCTTTGAAGTCTAGCTCCAGGGGATTCAACACCCTCTTCTGGCCCGGCGTGCACCTATAATCACACATACACATAAAGAAATAAAGATGCATCGAAGGTGAAGAATGCAGGATGGATGGAACACAGACATGACTACACCATGGCGTGAGAGAGAGGGGCACGTGGTTAGGTATGATTGCTAATCTTGGTTGTCAGCTTGACATCGCTTGGAATTAATGAAAACCCAAGCTGCTACTGACACACCTGTGAGGGATTTTTTTAAAGAGAGTGTGTGTGTGTGTGTGTGTGTGTGTGTGTGTGTGTGTGTGTGTGTGTATGTGTGAGTATGCACAGTCCTGAGTGGATGTCTGTGAACCACATGCATCCAGAAGTCTATGGAAGTCATTGGAAATCCTGGAACTGGAGTTATGTATGGTCATAAGCCACCATGTGTGGGTGCTGGGAACTGGACCCCAGTCTTCTTCAAGAGCAGCCTGTGATCTTACCGGCTGAGCCGACCTCTCCAGCCTCCTCCCCACCCAGGGATTTTCTTAAATTGTTTGATGGGAAGACCCGCCCTCAATCTGAGCCACGCCTTCTCCTGGCAGCCCACTTTGAAGGACAAGGAAGAAGGAAGGTTTCGATTTTCCCTGCTTCCCCTGACTCTTGTTGGCTAGTTCATCTACCCTGTTGCTGAAGTATTTGCTTTCGCTGGTATTAGAACCAACTTCTTCAGGATTCCAGCACAGCCTAAGACCGGCAGCTCTCCGGTAGTCTTCCAGGGCCCCAGCACCAGACTGTGACAGCTGAGACGTCCAGTCTCAAGGACTGAACAGCTGTGGATTCTCAGCTTCTTACCTGGACCTCATCCCGAGAGACAGTCTAACAGACCCCCATATCCTATCAGTTCTGTGGCTCCAGAGAACACTGTTGAAGAAATGATTTAGAAGTAGAGTACAAAATGCCAGCTGGGCGTCGGTGGCACATGCCCCTGACCCCAGCACTGGGAGGCAGAGACAGGTGGATCTCTGTGAGTTCCAAGCCAGTCTGGTCTACAGATCAAGTTCCAGGATAGCCAGGGCTACACAGAGAAACCCCGTCTCAACCCCCCACCCTCACTCCCAAAATGCCTACAAGTTGTATTGGGTGTTGTCACTTACTGCAATAACAAGCTGGCCTGGCATGGATGTGACAAATACCCAAGGTAATCAGCTTAGGAGAGGGAGGTTCTATTCTGGCTCACAGTTCATGGTCGATTGGTCTCATGGCTGCGGGGCTGTATTGAGACAGAACGTCCCAGCAAGGAGTTCATGGTGGAATAAAGCTGCTTACTTCATGGTGGTGGCTAGGAAGCAGAGAGAGAGAGAGAGAGAGAGAGACAGAGAGAGAGACAGAGAGACAGAGAGAGACAGAGAGAGAGAGAGAGACAAGACATGACTGGGGATAAAATACATCCTCCAAAGACAACCCTCAGGACCTACTTTCTCCAACTAGACCCTGCTTCCTCATTTCTACCATCTTCCAATAATGCCATAAAATAAATTCTGAGTCCACCAGTGGATTAACCTATTGACTGGGTTATAATACAATCAGCCTTAAAACCATCAACAGTTGGGGAGCAGGCCTTCAACACATGAGCCTTGGGCATTCATTTATAGCCAAACCATAAGAGAAAGTCGCTTAAAGGTTTTCAAAAAACAAAACAAACAAACAAACAAACAAAAAAACAAGTGACACATTTATAGATGTCCCTATTAAGCATACTGGCTGTTCTTGCAGAGGCCCTAGGTTTACTTCCCAACAATCAATGTGGTGTCTCACAACCATTTGTAAGTCCAGGAGATTCAGTGTTCTCTTCTGGCCTCCGCAGGCAGCAGGAATGTATATGGTGCACAAACATGCAGGCAGGAGAAGTATCTGTACACGTAAAATAAAAAACAAGTAAGAAATCTTTTTTAAAACATTACAGCACGTTTATTAATAGCCATCCAAAACTCGGAAGCAGTAAAATGCCTTATGATTGATGAATGGGTAAGCAAACTATAGCTGTAAAAAGGAGTATTTTGTTAGCAACAGAGGGAAAGTGATCTATCAAGTCCTGAGAAGACAGGGAGGAATAACTTTAAACCCATGGTGCTGAGTGAGAGAAGCCAACCTGAAAAGGCGGCATCTGGAACGAATCTGAATCGTTGACACCGTGGAAAGGGCAGAATTGTGACGACAGTGGCAACCAGGGGTTTCCGAGAGAGAAGAGGGGAGAAGGACGAGCAGGCAGAACACAGGATTCAGGGGGAGAAGCATCTGTGTGACGCCACAATGATGGTGCCCGTCACCCTCCTTTTGTAAAGACTCACGGGAAATAGGATGTAAAGTCGGCCCTAATTTAAAGGATGGGCTTCAGTAAGAGGGCGGGGCTGGAGAGATGGCTCCTCACTGTCGAGGAGGATGAGGAGGGGAGGTGACAGAAGAGGAGGAAGACAGGAGGTGGCAGCAAATGAAGGGACCTAAGGCACGGAAGCTTCATTGGGAGACTCTGGGTATGGGGGGGGAGCAATTCATCCCATCTGTCTGGTCCGTGGCCGCAGGGTGATGTGAACTTACCAGCCCCAAATCCAGGGAGGCTGTCCATCACACACAAACGGTGAGCCCTTTATCTGTTCTAGCTCCCAGTGTGTCTACTTAGCACAGGAGATAGACAGGCATCCGGGTTGACTAGCCCAGTGACTCTAATCAGTCTCTTTCTGTCCCACTAAAAATGACCTTTGGTTACTTGATGAAAGCGACTAGTAATGTTGATATGTAGGTGTCGCTGTGTACCGGAAATAACCAACCCAATCAAAGAAAGGTGTTTTCAGAAAGCACTCTGTATTTCTGTCAGGGTTAAGTGGATTTATTCGGTGTAGTGTGAGCAGTGAACAGTAACTGCGATATGTTACACTTGAGACCTTCAGTGGACGACATTTAAAGGCCGTTTCTTCAAACATGATATAGTTGTCATAAGCGCGTACAGTAACGTGTGGTCTGGCCTCACTCAGGAAACTTAAAGTTTTAAGTCTCTTCTTCGTTTTCTTGCAAATGTGGTCCTCACAAAAGTGTGCAGAAGCAAAGGAACAACGTGGTGACCGCAAGGGAGGCCACATGCTCTGAGTCCTGGGGCACTTTACAGGTGTGGGATACTGAGTGTCCATGAGGCCCTAAAGATGCCCTCTGCACCCCATACAAAACCAGTGCTTTTAAAAGTGGTGTTTTCTTTCTTCCCGTAATGAATATTTCAGAACAGACTTTGCTATTTGATGCTACGATTTTTCACTTAGCTAAAAGGTTTTGCTGTGCAGTTGGCCAACTCCCCCCACCCCACCCCCAGACGCTGTCTACTGTACCTCAGGCCGCCTTAAATTTAGTCAGTAGCTGAGGATTTCTTTGCACTCCTGATCTGCCTGCCTCGCCCTCCTGAGTGCTGGGATTAGGGGCCTGTACCACCTTGCCCAGCCTGACTTCCCTTCTGATAGGTTTCAAACCCATGACAAATGGCTGAGTTGCATATTTAACATATCAAAAGGGACCTGGTTGCCAGGTCCTTTCTGCATCCCTCAGTCTCTATCCTTTAACAGGATCCTTCTGGCTAAGGTACCCCATTCCCTACCCTAAACATCTCCAGCCCAGGGGCTGGGCTGCCCTTTCCTCTATAATCCAACCATTTTGGTTACCTGGCCTCCTGGCTGCTGCACCTGGTTCCCCTCTCTCCCCACTCTCTTCCCTTTCCCCTTCCTCTCCTCCAGAGATTCCTGCCTCTGGCTCTGCTCTCCCACACATCTGTAATAAACTTTCTCCTTTGCCATACCTAGGAGCGGTCACATCTTTCTTTTTGTATTTCGTTCCTTCTTTCTTTCTTTCCTTTAATTCATCTTCTTTGTTTCCAGGAACTACTTTATTAGAGTTGTGTCTAGGGAAGCCAAGCTTTTGAACATCAGCTGTCACAGCCAGTGTTTGCATGCCGTCAGGAAATCCCTTATTGACTTAGACATCCTGTTTTTTTTTTTCATTTGCCACCTGTTTGTGGGTGACTTTTATGACTGGTGTCAAGGTCCTTATTTTACACATTAACTTACATTTCACACTTGACGTTGGATGAAGGTAATTGAGCTGTTCTTTCTGTCTCGCTTAAGAGCGGCAGCTCCTGAGGGCGACTGGTGCTGTGTGACAACCCGGAGGCGGAGGCGACAGAATCACTAGAGAAACAAGCTCCGAAAAGGCAGGCAATTACCTAGAATTAGATCAAGTCAAAGCTGCAGGTAGGTAAATCCTGTAGCTAAACCACCTCCAGCCAGCCAAGTATGCGATGATACAGTGTTCCAGAGAATTAGCAACAAAAGGCAAGGCTTTTGCAACAGGCAAGTGTAGCAAATCCCTAATGTTTCCAAGCCCGCCTGTTACATTTCTTGATTACTTTCCCAACTTAGAAGGGGGGGGGGCGAAGTTGGACAGTTAATTTGAAGCATAGGAAATGACGACCCAGTTTTAAAAACTGCCCTCCTAAGTAAACAGGTTTCGTTTTAAGATCACTAAACGACATCTGAGAAATTAGTGATTTTATTCCGGGACATAATGGGCAGATATGTTCCCAAAACTAACAATTTGTTCTGGATGCCCTACATTTTTTTTTTCTTTTTAATTGCAGCTTCAGGACCTCAGTAGAAAGCTCAAGCATCCCCCTGGGGATTAATCTTCCCCAGGCAAAGGGCAATAAAACAAGCCATGTGGAATTAGAAAACCCTAGGACCAAGCAATCGCAGCTGTGGATGAGATCCCACAGGCTACTGGAATTCCCTCTCCAGGTCAGCGCCCATTAGGAGAACTTTGTCTCATTATCTGACACCTGTTGGGGGAAATTTATGAGATTGGATTCCATATTTACATGTGCATTGAAACAGGGTATCACGTAGCCCAGGCTAGTATGCAACTTACTACTTAACCCAGGCTCCCATGCTGACCCTGAACTACTGCCCCCCCCCCATTATAGGTTGGTCTTATCTCAAACGATAATTTTGACAACTGGAACACAATTAGATACAATACTTGCTGGTATGTCCTAGTTTGTTTTCTACTGCTGATAAACACTTAACCAAAACCAACTCAGGGAGGAAGGCTTAACGTGTCTTGATCACAGTGGATCATTAAGGGAAGTTGGGACAGGAATTCCAGCAGGAACACAGCAGAGATCATGTAGGTACACTGTTTACTAATTTGCCCCAAACCTCCTGGCTTTCTCTGCTACTTGTCTTAAACAACCCAGGACCACCTGCCCAGGGGTGGTACCATGAAT
The DNA here is from genome assembly GCF_017639785.1 of Mesocricetus auratus. Classification (NCBI taxonomy): domain Eukaryota; kingdom Metazoa; phylum Chordata; class Mammalia; order Rodentia; family Cricetidae; genus Mesocricetus; species Mesocricetus auratus. The sequence goes on from NW_024429180.1 coordinate 2,332,518, forward strand.
AATGTGATGGGGCCCAGTCCTCTGTAGGGGGTACCACCCCTGGGCAGGCGGTCCTGGGTTGTATAAGACAAGTAGCAGAGCAATTAAGATTCCTCCAATCTGATGGAGGCAACCCCTCAACTAAGATTCCCTCTTTCCAGATGGCTGTAGCTCTGTCAAATTGGCAAAAGAAAAAAAAAGAAAAAAGAAAAAAGAAAACCTAACTATCACATGAGGCCCAGCATTGAGGGGGAAGGAAGCAGGAGGCTCACAGCTTAAACAAACAAACAAAAAAAATCACTGCCTCTGGACTCAATGAGACACCCCGCCTCAAAAAAGTCACAGACTGATACGGGGGGTTTGATGCTACCCTCTGACCTCCCTGTGGACTCAGCATGCACATGGCACACACAATTGCGTGCGCGCACAGGCGTGCGCACACACACACTGAGTTTTGCTGTAATTACACCTGCGTGATAATCACAGGTATAAATGAACAATGGCCCCATATGGAGGCTCCTGAGTTTTGGTGAGGATGTTTAAAACATTGTACGCTAGTTTTGCTTTAGCTTTCTTATGTTTGGAGAAAGGGGGAGAAGTAAGCCATACTTCTGCAGCATAACAGAAGGTACCTGCGGGAAGTGAGTGAATACCACCTTAGAACACCAGGCTGCTCGGCTGGGAGTTAGTGGCGCACACCTTTAATCCCAGCACTCGGGAGGCAGAGGCGGGTGGATCTCTGTGAGTTCGAGGCCGGGCTGGTCTTCAGAGCGAGTTCCAGGACAGCCTCCTTGGTCACCAGCTAGGGCTAGTGTTTCTGCACCTAAATAACTGGGCCAGCTGTTACAGTCTGGTAAGTGGGTGGAAACTCAGATTAAGGGAAACCCTGACGGGAATGAGAGCAGGCTTGCAAAGGTTTGCTTGTGAGATGAATCCCACATGGGAGTCATGCCATAAGGGCTGGCGAGGCGCAGCCATGTTTCCGCACACACGTTCATCCGTGTGATCAGCATTAGGACACCGTCTGAAGGTTACCCAGAACAGGAGGGAAGCAGAGTCTGACCGCGGTGTTAACCGGGACATGACAGCGGTGTTAACCTGGACGTCTGTGCAGATGGTGGCTTCCACTCTTCATCCTCTTCCCCTCCTTCCCACTCTTGCCCACCTGTGGAGCCCTCTGGCCTTTGGTGGGTGATGGAGGCAGAGAAAGGGTTTGGTACTTGGACCCGGGAGGTATTCAGCTCCTAAATGCCTTTTAGCATCAGTATTTCCTGCTACGTGACACTTGCAGATACATACCTCTATCCACAAAGGGCAGGACCCAGAGACCTAAGAACTCTCTGATGAGGATGCCAGGCACCCTGGAAACTGAACACAGTGCTGTCCTCATTTCAAATGTGAGGAGGCTTAAACTCCAAGAGAACAAGTGTTCTCCTCAGCTTGCTAAGTCATTGTATTTTATAAATACATTTTGGGGTCTAGTTTGACTTAAGGCATAAGCTAGGTACCTGCTGTAGCTTGTTAGTAATGTGATATGAAAATGGAGAAGGGTAAGCAGGAGAGGTTCAGATGAAGATGGGGGTGGAGAGGTAACAAAAACTAAGGATGTATAGAAAAAAATGCTCCTAGAAACCCACTACTTGACAAGGGATGGTAGCACACACCTTTAATACCAGCAATAAGGAGGCAGAGACAGGCAGATCTCTGTGAGTTTGAGGCCAGCCTGGTCTACATAGAAACCAGTGATACATAGTAAGACCTTATCTTAAAAAAAAAGAAAGCTAGAAAGTTGTAGGCTTTTTCTCTTTTTCACTACAATATTTAACTTCAAAAAGGCATAATGGCAGTATCTTGCATGGGATGCACAATCCTTCCCCCAGGAAACAGGTTTTTAGGTGGACATCCCAGTGCTAGGTATGAGAAACCTCCTTATAAGCTGTCTCAAAGCCCTCCCCCCCAGTCAACACAGACATCATTGCTCTTGGCTCATGCACCAGAACCAATGATCAGAGCCTGCTGCTGAAGACGCCACGCGGCGTGTTTACAGGACACAGACGAATCAAGCTGGAACTGAGCTGAAGCTTCTCTCTGCCGGCCATCTTTCATAGTGCTGGAAGCTGCTGTCCAGGGCGTTGGGGGAGAAACCGTCATTAATGGCGTTGCCCGGCTGTTGACAGTGCATGCTACATGCATGCCAGGCAAGATGTCTGCCTTAGCTAGGGTTCCTATTGCCGTGAGGAGACGGCATGACCACTGCGGCTCTTATAGAGGGAAACATTTAATTGGGGCGGCTTGCTTACAGTTGAGAGGTTTAGTCCATTATCACCATGGCAGGCAGACGTGGTGCTGGAGAAGGAGCTGAGAGTTCTTACATCTTGACTCACAGGACACGGGAAACCGTCTGAGACACCGGACATGGCTTGATCTTTAGAGACCTTAAAGCCCACCTCCCCAGTGACACACTTCTCCCAACAAGACCGCACCTTCTCCATCAAAGCCACACCTTCTAATAGTGTCACTCCCTTTGGGGCCATTTTCTTTCAAAACACCACAAAGTCCAACATTGCGACAGTTGTGGCAGTATTTTATTTATGATCTAACAAATAGAGCTTACCTGAAGATCAGAGTGCAAAGCTAGTCACACTAGTCAGCCATAGAGGCCAGGTGGTGGTAGCTCACACCTTTCATCCCAGCACTCAGGAGAGGAGAGGCAGACGGATCTCTGTTAGTTCAAGGCCACCCTGGGCTGCACCAGATTGTTCCAGTCTAAAAGAGATACAGCTCACACAAAGGTGACCTCAGCACTTGGGATTGCATGCCTTTAATGCCAGCGCTAGAGAGGGAGAGGCAGGAGTGATATGGCTGGGCAGAGAGAGAGAGAGAGAGAGAGAGAGAGAGAGAGAGAGAGAGAGAGAGAGAGAGAGAGAGAGAGGAAGATAAGGCGGGAGGAGACAGGAGCTCGGGGAGTGCAGCCTGAGGTTTGGTGGAGAGCAGTGCATCCTGGGGATTCGTGGGGACGGGATCACCCGTTTCAGTCTGAAGTAGAGCTGAGAGCTGCTTGCTTGGCGGCTTTGCTTTTTGGTCTTTCGGCCTGAGCCCCAGTGGCAGTCTCTGGGTTGATATTAGTTGTGTGACAGTCAGCTGCGTGGAAGAGTGAGCCCGACTAGGCGAAGGAAGTGAGGGCGGCGGAAATCTGATTGCTGTCCAAAAGGGAAGTAAGGATGAACTTCGGCAGCAGGCCAGACTGAGAGTGTGGTCAGGGTGAGGTGGAGGTCAAGGGTAGAACCTAAGGGAATTCTCCGGAAGGACAGGTAATCAAGACCTTTAGGGTCGCCAGGGCACAGGTGTCCAAAGCAATGGAGACACCTGCTTCTTGATTGCCGGGGAAGCCTGACCGTTCACTTCTTAAACACAGCACTCCCGGTGTTGTTAGTAACGTGTATTGCCAGCTCATGTAGGCCCAGGAATGCAGCAGGACGCCGAGTTCAAGCCAGGAGGAGGCTTCCTAGAATGTGTCGGGTTCCACGCACACCGATTGCCCCTGTGTTGCGGTCGTGTCTCTGTTAGGCATCCGGCAGCCACTTCTGTTTTGACGATCGGCGATTAAGGCGAGCAAGGAGCAGGTGCCTGCCGGCTCAAGCCTGGACGGGCTAGGGAAGGCGGGAGACCCACACCAAGCTTGGTTCTGTCTCTAGAGACTCGAGGCTTTCTTATTGGCCATATCCTGGTCCTCTGCTCAGTTCTGGGATGGACTCTCCCAGGACACGTTACGCGGAAGCCCGTTTTAAGTGCCTCCCCTAGCAGGCTGGAAGGCTCCAACTTGGCCCTGACCCTACTTCCTGCTCTTTCTCCGGATTTCACGCCTTATCTCGGGTTTAAACTAATTCGGCTTGAGCGAGGTGATGCACTTCCCTGGTTCCAAGAGGCATGTGATTGTCTGGAATTCCAGACTTTGTTGGTCCCTTGCGGATGAAATGTCCTCTCCTGAACGGCAGTGTTTTCATTGTTCTTTTGCTCCAGGCTTTGAAACAATCGCTGTAACGTGTGGTGTTTACGTCAAGGTTTCCCTGCTGAACTCTGGTGGTGTGCTTGCCCCCTTGGCAAGGGCAGGGAGAGATGCTTTAGCTGGCAGCACTGTGGAGACCGTCTGTGTGGTGGGAAGCGCACACCAGACAAGTCAAGGTGCACTCTGAGGAGGACGTGGCCACCACTACCTCTGAGGAAACCGGTGTGATTGATTCCGTATGCCTGCATGTTCAAAGCTCGACTTTACCCAGCACGCAAGCTCTCAGAGTCTGGTTACATTGAAAAAATTCTGATGGGGGGGCAACTTCTTTGATGACCCCAATGTTGCCAACACATAGGCTCTGCCCTGAGAAGTCACATGCCGTGTCATCTCCTGGGAGCTTTCAGTCCTCTCTTCCTCACTCTCCCTCGGTGCCCCGGTGGGGACACTGCTGAGTGGAATAGTGTCCCTGCATCCCATGGAACGTGACAGAGTATTTCCTGCATCTCAAGAATAATCAAGTCGAAAGCACAAAGGAAAAAAGTCCTAACTGGATAAAGGGAAAAGGGTCCTAACTGGATAAAGGGGAAAGGGTCCTAACTTCATAGAGGGAAAAGGGTCCTAACTGGATAAAGCTACTGTATTAAAGTCAGTGGTCAAGTTTGTCATTCCATAATAGTTAGGATGCAACTGGCATTTTAAAGAAAAAAATATGAAGTTAGAGCCTTATCTCACATGATACACTGTAACGCATAGTCTTCCTACCAGCCACCTGGGCCCTGCCAAGCTGTTTGAACCCCCAAATAACACACAGGATGCTATATTAATTATGAAGCTGTTGGCCATTTGTTATGATTTCTTATCAGCTAGCTCTGACTTAATTGTTAGCCCATAATTGCTAATCTGAATGTTTCCACATGGTCTTTGCTTACTGGAGAACAGGGTCTGGACCTCTGGCTTCCTATATCATGACTGTCTGTGCCTCTCTTTCCCAGAATCCTTCTCAACTCCTAGTCCCACCTATCTTGCTTCCCTACTGGCCAACAGTACTTTATTCAACAACCAATAAGATAAGCACATACATAGGACTTCCCCCATCAATACACAAAGTAAGAATTCTCAAGCTAAGTAACTCATTTTAGAATAGTATCCAAGTATTAAAAGGGAATAAAATATCTCATAGGGGAAAGATTGTCTGAGCATGAATTAGAGCTCAAAGGTCATAAAAATTACAGACATGGGCACTTGAAAATTTTCTATGTGATAAATAGCATTATAAGCAAAACTGAGAATAGCAAACAGGTCGAGGAGGTTGGCTCAGGGGTTAAGAGCACACACTGCCCTTACAGAGGATCTGGTTCAGTTTTCCGTATCCGTAACCAGCTCCATGGTTCCTTACAATCACACATACACACTCACATGCACACACTCACATGTATACATACATGTACACACATGATTGGGGAAGTCCTTTTGTGTATATGTTGTCCTATTGGTTGATTAATAAAGCACTGTTGGCCAATAGGAAAGCAAGACAGGTGGGACTAGGAGTGGAGGAGGATTCTGGGAAACAGGCACAGTCAGTCACGATGTAGGATGCGGGAGTAGTAAGAGGTGTGGACCCTTTCCTCTGCTAAGAGAAGACCACGTGGAAATACTCAGATTAGCAGATATAGGTTAATAATTAAGTCAGAGATAGCCGATAAGAAACCAAGCAAACGGCCAACAGCCTCATAATTAATATAGTGTTTCATGTATTATTTGGAGGCTGAGACAGCTCGGGACCCAGGCGGACTGGTGGGAAGACTACATGTTACATATGGTGTCAGGAGTGCGATCATGAATTTCCACGTAGAATGACAAAAGTGTAAAAGGAATTTTAGAAACAAAGAACAGAGAGAAGCACGGTTTCTTGGTAGCAGCATTTTTCTCTGTTTTGCTAGAGACAAGCAGACTCACATGACTCCCTTAAGGGAATCTTCCTGACTCGGTATAAGTGGCAAAAAAAAACCCCAAAAACAAAAAACTGCAAGGCTCTTTTAAGAGGCCCTGCCAACAATTGAATGGTGTGCACAAGCATCTGGCAGTGGCAGTGACCACATCTCCAAGCCGACATAAACTAAGGCAGTGACCACAGCTCCCAGTGCTGGCGGTAAACTTAATGCCTGCCGTGTTGGGAAGCCAGCGGCTGTTTCTGCTTTAACTTTAGCAATGTTGTTTAGCAGGTAACAGACACATGGCCAGAAAAACATAAAGATTTACAATAAAGTCAGACTCAGATGATGTAAAACCTCCAAGGTTTATAGTGTGTTTTAAAATATTCGTAGACTTGGGAGAGAAAAAGAAACAGGATAATAAAAAGAAACATAAACAAAGAGAGTAGCTGGGTGTGGTGGCGCATGCCTTTAATCCCAGCACTCAGGAGGCAGAGGCAAACATATCTCTGTGATTTCAAGGCCAGCCTGGTGTACAGAGGGAGTCAAGGGCAGCCAAAGTACACAGAGAAACCCTGTCTCAAAAAAGTACAATTAAAAGATAAAGAGTAATAAAAAAGTCACGTAAAGATAGAAAATACACAAGAGTCTGGATACTGTATGCGATTGTGTTTTTCAGTTGTTCAATGACTAAGGAAGGAACAACTGCTGAAATACACTTGATTATAAATGCTGCTGAATTAATCCAACATATATATTTTTAAAATGCCTTGGCTTCAAAATTTAAATATAAGGACAGGTTATTTTGGAAAAGATATTCTAGTTGTGTTTCCACAGAAAATGAGGAGCTGTGGATTCCTTCCAGATTTATATAGTTTGATGACGCAAGATCCCCTGAAGCAGTGTCCCAGGAAGTCCAATATCTAAAACAGCTGAGATGATGCAGCCTTACAGACTACAAAAACAAGGACTTAGCCAGGATTCTTATTTTGTCATGATCCCCTAGGTATGGACAGCGCCCCCAACCAGCAGGAAGCAGTTAGGAATGAACAATGCCCAAATTCCCAAATATTGTTCATAAATTTTTGTTTTCACTTAAATGGGGTTGCTTATAAATGGCTAATGATCACAACCAATCTCTTTTTAAAGGTAAAAGGAAGATTATGGTATAGAAATGAATACTTTGTATAGGAATGGATTTTCATTTGATACAAATTTAAGATCAATTTTGTGATATATATATGTATATATATACCTCTTGTTTAGGTATTGCTTTTGTATAATTCATTTAAAATGTAATGTATAATTAAATACAGATTATAGATAGTTACTATAATAGTCAAAACTTATAGTTAGGTTTTCTAGATATACAGAGATGTATTTGAGATAGATATTCTTCAGACCTTTCAAAGACCTACAGAAAATGGCTTTTAAAATGGTTTAGGGTTTTTCTTGACAGACACAACTGCTCCTGGCACACCAATTACATCTGAGAGGAAGATGAGCATCGAAGAAACTCATTATGGAGTTGGCCTTTGACATGACAAGATTAGCCATTTGGGCAAGAAACTGCTCTTGCCTGGATGTTTGACTGTTACTGTATAATCTGGACATGCAGGACCCACAGGAAAGTGACTACTAAGCTTGATGGGACAATCCTAAAGGGTTCCTGCTTCATGAAAGAGTCTGCTAGACATTCTGCAGGACACACACAAACACACACACAAAACTAACAAACTGCAAATGCAGATGGACAGTTTGAAATTTCCTGCTTTACTGAGAAGTCTGCCAGACACTGTGGCCTATGTACTGATGGATACCCCAACATTGCAGAGGAACTTCTTCGGGTGACTGTTCAGGTAGCAAGGTGTCTCTGTCAATTCTAGAGTTTATATATTATCCTTCTGTGGTCTTTGATGGAGCTAAAGACAGATACTTAGCATAATAGTTTTCGTTAGGATTAAAGATAAATTACATATAAGACTTTAGACTCACACAGATAGATGATATTTTCTTTAAATCTTGCTAAATGTTAATGGACTAAATACTATATTTATAGTTCTTGCTTAGTAACTGCCTTATTATATATTTTACTATGTTAAAGTTAAAACCTTTCTTTTTATTTAGACAGAAAAGAGGAGATGATGGGGAAGTCCTTCTGTGTATATGTTGTCTTATTGGTTGATTAATAAAGTACTGTTGGCCAATAGGGAAGCAAGACAGGTGGTACTAGGAGTCTAGGAGGATTCTGTGAAACAGACACAGTCAGTCACGATGTAGGATGCGGGAGAAGTAAGAGGTCTAAACGCTTTTCTCAGGTAAGAGAACACCACGTGGAAATACTCAAATTAGCAGTTAATAATTAAGTCAGAGCTAGTCGATAAGAAACCAAGCAAATGGCCAACAGCTTCCTAATTAATATAGCATCCTGTGTGTTATTTGGGGGCTGAGACAGCAGGAGGACCCAGGCAGCTTGCAGTAAGAGTACACATTACACACATGCACATTCACATGTATACACACATGTACACACTCACATGTATGCACACATGTACACACTCACACCCTTAAAATAATAAATCTGAAAATAAATGTTATTTTTAAAACCTTTTTTAAATACACAGGGTTTCTGTTGCTTTGGAGAGACACCATGACCATGGCAACTCTCATAAAGGAAAACATTTAATGGGCTGGCTTACAGTTTCAGAGCCAATTACATTCAAACTACCACAACAAAGAAAATTAGGAAAACACCTTTATCACGCAAAATGAACCAAAGATAGTTATAATATACAAAGATCCCCTACAGCCAATAAGAAAACCTGATGAAAATACAGTGTGAAGTTGGTCATGGTGGCACACCCCTTTAATCCCAATACCTGGGAGGCAGAGGCAGGTGAATCCCTGAGTTCAAGATCAGCCTGGTCTACATAGGGAGTTCCAGAACAGCCAGGGCTACAAAGAGAGACCCTGTCTCAGAACAGAACAAACAAATAAAACAACAAAAGATATAGGTAAAAATATCAACAAGCAACTTAGAAAGGTTTAAAATAAAAAAATATAAGAAACTATCCTTGACCTGAATTTCATTCTCATTCAAGAAACTAGGCAGTTTTTGCCCACTGAACCAGCAAAGCTTTAAAAACAGATAATGTTCTGGATTTCTTAGCAGAGCGTACCTGTCAGTCATCCTTCTGTTGCCACGAAAACCCTGAGTTCCTCGACTTCAAGGACGACGTGGGGGCTGTGAGATTAGTCAGCAGGTAAAGGCACCTGCCAGGGAGCCTGGTGAGCCTCAGCCCACTCTGCAGAATGTTCTCTGACTCCTGCCCACACGCCACAACACGGACATTCCCCCAGTACATTTTTAAGTGTGTGTGTGTGGGGGGGGTTGCTTTAGGTCGAAGATCCTGAGGTCTCAGCTTGCGATCAGTCGGTCTGCTACTTCTGGCCTGCCTGTGGTAAGGAAGTATGTCATGCAGGAGCATGCTGTAGAGAAAGCTGCTTACCTCATGGGGGCCAGTAGACAAAAGACCAGCGTGTATGTGGTGTCTCCTAACCTATTAGGCCCTACTCCTGAAGGTTCTGGCATCTCTCAACAGTACCATGCACTGGGAACCAAACCTCTGACCCAGGGTCCCTTGGGAGACGTTCCAGATCCCAACTACAGCAATGCCATGACTCCAGTCCCCGTAGCCACCGTGCAGAGAGCTGGGGTTGGTGGAGGCGTGAGAGTCCACCATGCATGCAGACTCTGTCTGGGAATGCTCCGATCTTCTGCGACCGGTCTATATTCACGGATCATTTAGCAACAATGAGCAAACTAAAATGTCTGAGATTAAAGTAAAGCAATACCAATTGGTTTTAGAATATAAAATTAAAAAAAAAAAAAGGATACGGATCACCAGCAAAGCCATCATTTTCTCGGAGTAGAACATTTGAGAGTGTGGCCATGTTAGGGATTACCATGTTGTGGGCGTTCATTCTGGCACCTGAGCCCCATAAAATGGAGTTTTATAAAACTCTCTCTCAAATATAATGGTGTTAGCTGGCTGACTTGGCCTCTTAAGTCCAATGTCAAAACACAACTGCTCGCAAAGCTACTACGGAAAAATTATGGTAGAACACCAGGTGTAGCGGCATCTCACCTTGCAGTGCCGAGGGATCACAAAAAGGCTGGTTCCTCGGTAGACTGCTGTCAAACTCCGTCCCGTCTTCTAGCTTCCCCGTGTAGTGCGTATGTAAGACATCTCCCTTTCTAGACTTGATGGGGCCGTGGTCCACGCATTTCTTCACTCCAATCTGCAGCTTCTGTTTTCTTTTGGCCCCCGTGGCTGTGGCCAGGGCACTCAGGCAAATGGACAGCATTGTGAGGACCCAGCTCAGCCCAGCTCAGCCTCATGACTCCTCACCGTGCAGGCTACCAAACAGACTTTGAGGACCTCCACCGAAACAGACACCTCTGTGTGGCTTAATGTCCCCAGCTGCAGGCAGCTGCCTGGCCCAGTCTATTACCTGCTTGATTCAGATGGATAACCCTAGGTGCATTGAGAACATCTGGGGTTTACGTTTGCTTTTGCATCAAGACTGAACAGAGCTGGAGTAAGTGACAGCCACTCCTGCCACTATTCCTCAAGCAGAGGCAGAGGCTTCCTGAAGCTAGGCTTTCCTCTAAGCATTAAGGGCATTAAGAAGCTCACACCCAGAAAGCTACCACTGCGGTTTTCTTCCCTGAGGCCCCTTTCCTGGCCATATTCCCCTCTGTTAGCACTGCTGTATTATTCATTTGAAAACCACATTCACTTTACAAAGTGCCCTGGGATTGGGATGCTTTTCCAATCCATTTTTGTTTGGATGACTCTCCATCACTAAAGTTATACCCCAGAGTACTTATAAGAACCGTCTTTTCTGGGTGACGAACACATCAGACTTAGAGGGGCTGAGTCCTGCCGTGACCTTCAGAAGACACCCAGAGCTGTTTGTGTGAGCGGAATAAATCCACTCTGAGCAGATGACCTGTCCAGCCCACAACTATTGGTGTCTGGTATGTTTCCAGAAACAAAAGCAGGTTCACTCCAACACCACTGTCAGGCTGATGTAGGGGCAACAGGGCACTGTTGACTGCTAACTGGAATCCTGTGACTGCAGTCTCTCTGTTCTTTCTCAGCAGGGTGTGTTGGTACCTGTCTGTAAACCCAGAATTTGGGAAACGGGAGAACCAGGAGTTCAAGGTCATCCTAAGGCACATATTAAATTTGAGGCCACCATGACAGATCACACAGACCACTGCAAAGAGCCCATATCATATCCTCCAGTTGTTTTTCTTCCCAGAATTTTTTTTAATTCCCCATTTACAGGACAAAGTTCATCTGAGGTATCAAAACGGTCACCATAGGTCAATTTGAGGTTCTTGTCATAGCTGTTTGCTGCTTAGCTGACAAAAACTACGAGAGTGAGGTCCAAGGTTTAGTGAGAGACCCTGTCTCCTGGGAATAAGATGGAGAACAGCAGAGGTGGACACCCAGTGTCCTCATTTGGTCTCCATACACATGCACACGGGCACACATGCACACGGGCACACACGCACACGGGCACACACACACACACACACACAGTTCTGCTTACGTAAAATGTAAAGAACACGCCGTGTAAAACAACTGGGCTGGCGAGATGGCTCAGAGGGTAGAGGCACCTGCAGCCAAGAGTTTTATCCCTGGCATCCACACAGTAGGGGGAGAGGACCAACTCCTCTGAGCTCTGCATGTGGGCCGTGACGTGCATACATGCACACACAAACTAAACAAAATATAATCCATTCCTAAGTCCAGCAATTTTTTTTTTGTTTCTGCCCCAGTTAGAAGCGTGCTACCACCACCACCACCACCATCTGGTCTATGTAGGTTTCCGTTTCTGCCAACGATTCCTCTGTCCATCGGCAGTCCCATCCTGGCCCCACCCGAACTTCAGGCAACCAGGAACTGGCCCTCATTCTCTACAGACCCCTCCCATTAAGGGGTCCGAGCATGCGGCCGTTTCCCTGCATGGTTTTCCCGCTGCCCCATGCTGGGACCGTCTTTAGCGCCGCGTGTCCGTTGTTGGCTCTCCCATCCTGACCCCCTTCCCCCAGTGAGCCACGTGGTGACTTGAGGGGCCCTGGAGCTCCTAGGCTAGTCAGGCACCTTTTCCTCTCCCTGAAGCAGACAAGACCAACGTCCTTTGTTCCAATCACCCGGGGCACACCAGCCAAATCCAAACTGCCAGGAGCTTTTCCAAGCTTAGGGGGCAACCAGTGGCTGGCAGGGACCAGTGTGTGAGCTCCCTTTGCGTTACTGTGATGAAGATACTGCCATAGACGACTTAGAAGTTGGGGCTGGAGAGATGGCTCGGTGGTTAAGAGCACTGGCTGTTCTTCCAGAGGTCCTGAGTTCGGTTCTCAGCACCCACGTGGTGTTTCCCAACCACATTTATAGTGGGGATCTGATGGCCTCCTCTGGAACAGAGTTATACATACAGATAGAGCACCCATATACATAAAATAAATACAGTATTTTTTTAAAAAAAATTGCTCACAATGACTTGTCCACGGGTGCTTGGGAAGAGTCGCAACAGGGACTGAGGCAGAAGGGAGCTGCTCGTTTCATCTGGAAAGGGAACAGGAGAGTAGGAAGTAGCTGGGAACAAGGAATGATCCAAGAACCCTCCTCAGAGACCTGCTCCCTCCGACTAGATAACTCCTCTGAGAGTTTCTAGAATCTGCCCGAACCATGCCACCGCCTGGACACCAAGCTCCAAACTGTGACAGACAGTACATAAACACCCTGTTCTCTCACGGACACGCTTCACACCGGCTGTTGAGTCAACCTTTCATCCCTCACGGTGCCTGGTCTATCGCTGGTCCCTTGTGAGTGGTGTCACCGAGGGCAGTAAACCTGGCCAAGCCCACTCACTATGCCTGCTTATTAAAGGGCGAGGCTAAGGGGCAAGGCTGGGACTTCCACCCGGGAGTGGTGACTGTACGTTAATTGTGGAAGGAACTGGATTACTTTATTTATGAAAACTTCCAAAGTTGCGGGAATTTTACAGCGAACACCTATTATACCTACTGCCTAGAATCTTCCATTCACACTTCACTTTTTTTGGGGGGGGGTTTGAGACAGGGTTTCCCTGTGGCTTTGGAGGCTGTCCTGGAACTTGCTCGGTAGACCAGGCTGGTCCCGAACTCACAGTGATCCTCCTGCCTCTGCCTCCCGAGTGCTGGGATTAAAGGTGTGTGCCACCAACGCCCGGCTCACACTTCACATTAAAAAAAAAATCCATTTGCTCTTTTCTCAGTCATGCTGTAATTTTGTAGATATCAATTTACAAGCAACGGGATTCTTCTATTTATGTTTTTATTTTCTTATTTATTTGGTTTCTCAAGACAGAGCTTTCTGTGTATCCTGGGCTGTCCTTGAACTCCCTGCACAGACCAGGCTGACCTCAAACCCGGAGATATAAAAGAAGCCATTTGAGTGATTTGACTGGGGCTGGCATACAGCTCAGAGGTTTAGTCCACTATCAGGGCGGGAAGCGTGGCGGCGTGCGGGCAGGCACGGTGCTGGAGAAGGAGCTGAGAGCTCTACACCGGAGGCACCAGGAGGACAAGGTCACACTGAGCCTGGTTTGAGCACCTGAAGCCTCATAACCCACTCCCAAGTGACACACCTCCTCCAGGAAAGTCACACCTCCTCCAAGGCCACACCCCCAACAAGGCCACACCCCTCCAACAAGGCCACACCTCCTCCAGGAAAGTCACACCTCCTCCAACAAGGCCACACCCATCCGACAAGGTCACACCTCCTCCAGGAAATTCACACCTCCTCCAACAAGGCCACACCTCCTCTAGGAAAGTCACACCTCCTCCAACAAGGCCACACCTCCAGGAAAGTCACACCTCCTCCAACAAGGCCACACCTCCTCCAGGAAAGTCACACCTCCTCGTGGTGTCAAGTGTCAACCCCTCAGGGCCTATGGCAGCCAGTTTCATTCAAACCACCACAGCTCAGGTTTAGATCCCAGCGTCGCACATGGTGGCTCACAACCCTCTGCGACTTCAGTTCCAAGGCATCTGTCACCCTCTTCTGACCTCCTTGGGCACCAGGCGTGCAGAGTGTGCATGCACAGACACGCAGGCAGAACACTCGCACGCACATACAGTAAGATCAGTCAGTCTAAAGCCTTTTAAATGAGTACCTTCTTAGGCGTGGTTCCGCATTTCTTTCTTTTAATGTAAAATTTGTTTTCAGCAACACACATCTCTAAAAATGTCCACCTGTCATTCTGACTACGCACATCTACCTGCCAGACACGGGATTCGTGACGAAAGACAATAAATACTGCAGCAGAGTTATTTTGAAATCTTGTTGCCTTTTATTCTTAACTCTAGAGCTAGAGTCAATTGCCGTCCATGGACAGCAGGGTGTGTGGAGAGCTGAGGGACACAGGGGGAGACGCCCAGCGTCCTGCCTTCAGACCGCCTCCAGGCAGACACAGAATGCAGCCAACAATGGGGTCACGCGTGCAGTACCGTTTCCTTTGCACGGCTCCACCAGCGTCAACAGGACTGGATTCGGGGCAGGGGTACAGCACACAGCACTCCTGCTGCCCTGAGGATAATCTAGAAGCCCCTGCCCCTGCGGGAAACCCAAACTGCCACGGGCATCACTGTACCTACCATGTATGTACTCGGCTCTTTTTGGTGAGGGTGGAGCCGGTGCTGAACACCAAACCCCAGAAACCTATACTGAGCACACGCCCTGCTACTGAGCTATTACAACCCCAGTCCAGGCTGTTCTCCCAAAACGTCGTCATTATTACTATTATTGAGTGATGTGCACACGTGTGTGTCTTCAGGCGCACTTGCTTGTGGCGCACATGTGAAGATGAGACACTAAATGTCTTCTATCTCCCTCTACCATGGGTTTGGGAGACAGGGTCTCTCACTGAACCTGGAGCTCGCTATTTCAGCTACACTGGCTGGTCAGTGAGCCTCTGGGATCAGCCTGTCCCCTCCTGCAGTGCTGGGGTCACAGGCTCCATGCCACTCACCGCACTTGGCGTTGACGTGGGTGCTGGAGATGCAGACCCAGGTCCACGTGCTTGGATGGCGGGCGCAGACCCAGGTAACTCGTGCTTGGGCGGCGGGCTCTTCATCACCCCAGCCCTGCTCGTGGTGCGCCTGCGTACGTCCGACTGCCCTGCGGAACTCAGAGATTACAAGCAGCTCCAGCTGTGGGACGTGGGTTGAAACAGCTTCATTTAATAAAATGGTAGGAGGTATTTAGTTCAACATGTGAACGGGATAGCAGGCTTGAAGGTGGGTTCGCATTTTGATAACAGTGCCTACATCAATGTTCTAAAAGTAATCTGAACTCAGAGGACACTTCTGTATCTGCAGTAGGAACTTCCATACGTTGCACAGGTCCTCTAGTGCCCTCTTCTGATCTAATGTGGTAGTGCATGCCAGGCTGAAGTTGATGAGCCGGCCCTTGGGGTTTGGGGAGGACTCCTCTTAAAAGGTTACGCCCAAGTCAAAGACTGCAGACTTCAGTCTGTGGAGAGCTGGAGGGATGCAAAGTTACCTTGGGCTGTCTGTATCTGTAGCCTCCTTAATTGCTATCCATTGCAGACATGTCTGATCTAACATCCCGTGACTATCCTGTGAACCTTTGGGATGTACGAACAGAACACTAGGCTGCACCAACCCAAAGGTTAAAAATGTCATGACAGAGCATGTCACACTCCCTCTAGTGACATGAGACCCACAGCAGACATGTCCCCATTTGCACCCATTTACCCAGTATCTCCACTGATGAATTTGAAAAGTGATTTAAATGGGTTTTTCTGTACTTATAAAAAGCATGAAACTGTTGTCATGTTGGAACAGGTACCTGAAGCAACCTGAATTCATCTTCACAGGCCTTGGTCACTCATATTGATTCCAGAATGAACTATCTCTCCCTCCCGTTGAGGTGAAAGCTGTATTGGGTATGGAAAAAATTCTGGTTAAAGCCACTGGGACCTTTTCCTGAAAAAGTGTTTGTAAATGCATAAAATAAAATAAAGAAAATAAATAGAATCGTATTGAAATTCAGAGACACTAGTACTGAAACACTGAATAAACAAATTTGTTATTTAACACCTTGTTAAATAACAAGCAACTGTTGTAATTCAAAATTATGATGATGCTAAACAATATTTTCAGATCTCTGTAGCAACAGTAATCTGGCATGTAAACACCTGTGGGTTTTGACAGTGCAAACACAGTAGGTGGTGTGCTGCCGTTCTGACGCTGCCAGTAACAATGTACCACAAACAGGGGGCCTTAAAGTAGGTCCTCATTCTCCCTGGACCCCGGTGTTCTAAACTCAAGATGTAGTCAGACTGATGCTCCCTCCAGAGCCTTTGAGGACTCTTCCTGGCTCAGCCAGCTTCTGGTGACCCCGGGATCTCCATGGCACATGGCTAGAAGACTCCAACCTCTGAGGCTGTCTTCATGCAGCCATCTATACAGCTTACGTTACTACACTGGGCACCCTCTACTGTCCGCATTAACAACTCGCTGTGGTTGCACCCTCTTTCCTGCTGTGAACAGGGAGTTGCACCCTCTTTCCTGCTGTGAACAGGGAGGGAGGAGCCCTTGCTGCTAAGCAGGGTCAACAGCCACACAACAGTGTCAGGAAGTCTGACACATGGAGACCAACCCCAGGCTTCCCATATCCCGGGGACCGAGGCAAAGGAGAGGCCATGGGATGGGGAAGGTCAGGCATCTGTCACTGAGGCTTGAGGAGCTTGGGTTGGGTCTAGAATGCTGGAAGAATGAGATCATTAAGACAGGTTTCAGATGCTGGAGCAGAGAAAGGTGAGATAAGACCACAGGAGATGCTTCATATTTAGCTTAAAAGTTAGATGCACTGTCCTGGCCAGTCCTTCCTTCCTTCCTCCCTCCCTCCCTCCTTCCCCTCTCCTCCCTCCCCTCCCCTCCTCTCTCTCTCTCTCTCTCTCTCTCTCTCTCTCTCTCTCTCTCTCTCTCTCTCTCTCTCTCTCTCTCTCTCTGCTGGTCAGTATGACATAAGCTACAGCCCTCTGAGGAAAAGAGAACCTCAGTGAGAAAATGCCTCCGTAAGACTAGCCTGTAGGCAGCAGCTTGGGGCATTTTCTTGACTAATGGTGACGTGGGAGGGCCTAGCCCACAGAGGGCATGCCACCCTTACCCAGGAGGCTCAGAGAGGTACAAGAAAGCAGGCTGCGCAGGCCATGAGGGAGGAGCCACCATGAGCAGTGTTTCTTCAGTTCACGCCCCAGGCACCCACCCGGCACGATGACTGTAAACCATAAAATAAAATGAACCTTTTCCTGCCCAAGTTGGTTTGGGTCAGAGTTTTTATCACAGCAACAAAAATCAAGCTGAAATTCAAAAAAGCTTCCCACATTTAGAACTGGTGGATTAGTCAGAATCCTAAAAGTAACTAAGAAAATTGCCTTGTGGGTCCAATTACATACCATTAAAATTATCATTAACTATTCACAAGATGAAAACAGATCCTGCTTTAACGCTGTTCAATTTATTTCATTCTGCATATAACTTATGCAAACAGTCATTTTCTTAACAAATAAAGGGCTCTACAAACCAATTAAAAAAATGACCAAACACTCACAGATAGGAAAGACTGATGATTCTTCAACATACAAAATTATGTTTAATGTGACCTTTATACAAAATTCAGGTGCTGGGGTGTGCAGCAGAGTGCTTGCCTACCACGCATGAAGCCCTGGGTTCAATTCCCAGCACTACATAAAAGAAAAACAGTCTCCATTAAAAAGTACCCTATGATGCCATCTTCATCTCTTGGATTGGCACAGGTCGCAGCGTTTGGTGGGTGGAGAGCAGACACCTGCTCTTGGATGGAGCAGGAAACATCCCGGCCTCTGTGGAGGTGGCCTCTCTGGACAGGATCCCAGCAGTATTTACGGAAATTTCGAGTGCATGGGTCTTTCGAAGTCTTCTGAAAACCACTTCTGCGTGGGCATGCGCAAACGGCCCCTGTGAAAGGAGAGTAACTGCTCCGTCGCTTGCAGAAAACCGGGACCGGCTGACCTGTCCGTCAGTGCGCCCACACAGTGAAACTCAGCTGTAAAGAGACCGGGAAGGGATGAACACCTACCGCACCGCAGAGGAGGAGAAACAGGTCCCCCCTAACCTTCCAGGTTCAGTGCTGATGTCCGGGCGACACAAGGCAGACTAGTAAGAACAAACAGATTTATGTGATGTTATTCCCTAACACGAGAGCCACAGTAAGGAAATGAAGGCACAGAGACCTGGATTGTTAAGCCTGGGTACTTTCAGCGGCAAGAGTGAGAGACAGGGGCTGGGATAAAAGGGATCACCGAGAACGAGATGCCTCTCACCATCCCTTTCTCTCCCTGCGTGTGGCGGTGGCGTCTCCTGCCTGAGGGCTTCCTCCACTCCTCCAGAGCCAGCGTAGACTCCTCCTTGTACACTGTACTCCCCACAGTCCTTCGGCTCACGTTTTGGAGGGGCGAGGTGCACATCTACTCCTGGTCCCAACGGAGAGTAGAAGAAGGCACCGGGTCCCCCGGAACTCGAGTGACGGGTGGCTGTGACCTGCCACACGTGTGTGGGGAGTGCAGCTCAGGACCTCCGGATGGACAGCAAGCGATCTTAACTGTTGAGCCATCTCTCCAGCACTGACATTGTTCATTTATTTATTTTTAAGACTTTGGCACTGGGTCTCACTGTGTAGCCCTGGCTGGCCTAGAACTTGCTCTGTAGACCAGGCTGTCCTCAAATCAGGACCACCTGCCAATGAGTCCAGAGAGCTGGGACTAAAGGGGTGTGTTACTCCCCGCCCCCACCATGCTCAGCTCTGGGTAATCTTTATTAACTTATTTTTGACGTGCTAACTCTCTGGCTGTGACTGCACGGCAATCACAGGGCTCAGGCGACCCTGTCTGAAGTCCCAGTTTCACGTGTCGTCAGGTTCTCAAGAGCAAGGTCCCAGCAGGTGCTGCTCAGGTGCTTTACCCACATTGCAGACCAGATGCTGGTGCCCATTCCAAAGGCTCCTGATGATGTGTGCACAGGTTATCTCGGCAAGAGACTGCCTTGTCACAGGTCCCTTGAGAATCTAGTTCTGCCTACTTCTCGGTGATGATCCAAGAAGATGGCCAGGTCCCGTGGCTCAAGTATGTGTTCCCAGCTACTCAGGAGGCCGAGGCAGGAGGATCACAAATTCAATGCCTGCCTAGGCTATGGAGTGAGTTTAAGACTTGTCTGGGCAACTAACCGACAAGGTTTGTTTTCTCCCCCTGGCTGGCACTCGCCATGGAAGGGACTGTCCTGGTCTATTGGTGTCACTGTCCCTGTACCCAGGGGCCTCTGTCTTTACTGTTTTACCACTGCAGTTTCTCAAATGCTTTTCACTCCACTGCTAGAAATTGAACCTAGGACCTGCCTCGGGCATGCCGGGAAAGTGCTATACCATGAAACTAGGTCCCAGCACACTTTATTAACTAAACAGAATTTTCTTTGTGAAGGATCCACATGGAGCTCACTTTGGAGAAACACTGCTGTTGGTAGTAGGTGAGTGGCTAAGAGTATGGGTTTAGGCCTGTAGTGAAGTCTTGGCCTACTTCTTACAAGTTTACAAGGGTGCACTCAGCCCAAGAAATGGCTTTCTCCTCTATAAATGGTAACATATAGTCATTAAATTGGGTTGTGAGAGTATTTTTTTAGAAAGATTTCACATTTATTTTTGCTGGGCAGTGGTTGGTGGTGTACACCTTTAATCCCAACACGTGGGAGGCAGTGGCAAGTAGATCTTGAGTTTGAGGCCAGCCTGGTCTACAGAGAAAGTTCCAGGACAGCCAAGGCTATAGAGAGAAACCCTGTCTTGAAAAAAACAATTAAAATTTATTTTATGTATATGAGTGTTCTGTCTGCATCTCTGTCTGTGTACTGTGTGTGTAGCACCTGTGTTCAGTACATGTATGTGTACTGTGTAGATAAGTATGTGAGGGCTAAAAATGGGGGTCAGGTTGTACTGTAGTTACAGATTGTGAACCACCAGGTGGGTGCTTGGAACCAAATCCAAGTCGTCTACAAGAGCAGAAAGTTCTTGACCAGCCTGCTACAACTACTTTATGAAAGGAAGTGTATAGTGGGCTTCCATAGCACACTGATAGGCTACAGGCTAGAATTAACGTTAGCCTCGTGACTAAAACAGCCAGCCAGTCACACTAACGATACAGCTAACCTGCACACGAAGGAGACTCCGCCATGCTCCCACAGTGACTCTGCCATGCCTGCCTTCAGCCACCAGGGGGCATATGATGACCCCAAAGTGTTGTGAAAGCCAATCTGGTGCATTCCCTCAGGGACATGCTTAATGTGGCTTTCCTGGACACCTCAGGTCTATTTTGAGCCTTCATTTCTGTTTTTACTGGATTCTGATGGCCAGACTTTATCTGTGGCAACAGCAGCTGCTGAGTGCCTGGTTGCTAGGCTGCGAGCATGCACACCTGCGCTGGTGTGTGCACACGCTTAAGTGTATTTTAGGATGAAGGGCAGTACAGAACTACAGTGAGGAAAGACTACAGAGAAACAGACCTAGCCCAAGAGGAAGCTGTGCAAGTCTCAACATGAGGCAACCTCACACCACAGGGACGCACGGACTGTACATGAGGACCCCCTCCCCCAGTGCGTTGGAAGGGGTAGCCGGGCTCATCAGCACAGAACTGGGGTAAGAGGCTAATCACCAGAAGACTTGAGAAATCAGTGTGAGAGTTTCTAAGAAAGCTGGGGATCAATCTACCTCAGTACCGCTCTTGGGCAGGCGTATACCCAAAGGATGCTCAACCATCTTGCTCAGCAATGTTTATGGCAGCATTATTCATAATAGCCAGAACTTGGAAACAACCTAGGTGCCTCTCAACCAAAGAATGGATGAGGAAAATGTGGTGCATTGACACAATGGAGTATCACTCAGGGGTAAGAAACAATGACATCATGAAATCTGCAGGCAAATGGATGGACCTAGAAAAAGCCGTCCTGAGTGAGGTAACCCAGACTCAGAAAGACAAACACGGCATACGCTCACTCATAAGTGGATAGTAGATGAAAAGCAAAGGATAACTAAAGTCCACAGAGAAGCCAGGTGACAAGGAGGACCCTAAGAGGAACCCATGGACCACCCTGGGAAGGGACATTAGATGAGATCTCCTGGTAAACCGGGACGGGGGGCAGTAAGGAAGAGGGGGGAGTGAGAACATGAGGGAACGGGATGGTCGAGGGTGGTAAGGATTTGGTGGACGAGCAATAAAAGAGGTGTCTTAATAGAGAGAGCCACTATGGGGTTAGGGTAACTCACAAGAGTCCGCAAGGATGACCCCAGCTAAGACTCCTAGCAGTAGTGGAGAGGATGCCTGAACAGGCCTGCCCTTGTAATCAGATTAGTGAATACTCCAATTATCATCATAGAGCCTCCATACAGTAACCGGTGGAACCAGATGCAGAGATCCACAATCAATCACCAGGCTGAGCTCTGGGAATCCAGACAAAGAGACAGCTGAACCAAGCTCATGGAAACCCACACACTCTGGATCAACAGCAGCAGAGACTCCAGGGGAACTGAACTAGGCCGTCCTTATGTGGGGGACAGTTGTGAAGCTTGGACCAGCTGAGGGGCCCCTGGAAGTAGGACACAAACTTGGCACTTGAGCTGGTTTGTTGGAGCCCATCCCTTATGGTGGGATGCCATGCTCAGTCTTAATGAATGGGAGAGGGGCTTGGCCCCACCCCAACTTATTGTGCCAAACTTTGTTGACTCCTCATGGGAGCCCTTACCTGTGTGGAGGAGTGGACTGGACTGGGAGTAGGCTGGTAATGGAGTAGGGGTGGGAGACTGTGGTTGGAAGGTAAATGAAATTTAAAAGAATAAATAAATTATTTAAAAAAGACTTGAGTCAAAAGACCCATGTCTACTATGCTCAAAGAGTCGTCTGCCATAACTGGGGCACCATTCATATTTCTGGTGTAAAAACTAGGGACGGTGTCCCAAACCGAGACACGCTGGGGGCCCCCTGGACTCTAGAAATGTCACCACCATGGGTTGAATGAATCTGCCCAGCCACGTGAGCCTTCAGGAACCCAGGACCTCTTGGTTGGGTGCCCTGGCTGATACGAGCATAGGAGGGAAAGAGTAGGCAGTCGCATGGGGAGCCGCCTGCCTCAGTTAGTTCTGTGAGCCTGTGACCTGAGGAGTGCCCTGACGTGAAGGGCCACCTCAGCAAGAATAAGGCCAAAGCCATTGGTTTCTTCAGTCAGGGAACAGAGTGCAAAGCCTTGGGCTGAGCAAATGAAGGCACTCTGTGTTGTAGTCCAGCTATGTGGAGGTGGAGAAGCCTGTGGAGGAGACTGTAAAGGGGAGCAGGTCATACTATGAGGAAGGCAGAAGATGGGGAATGCCAGAGGTTCAGCTTTAATAGAGTAAGGCTGGGGGGGGCTGTTTGAAGAGGGCTGTGTCTGTGAGAAGGCTGAACGGCTAATTGGATGCTCTGGGGTTCATCTCACTGCATGCCCACCAGTAGAGTGTGGCAGACCTGACGCCATCCGTACTGGATGCTGGCTTATGGCCAGTGTGTTTTCTTCTTTATGACCGTGTAACAATCTACACTGTATTTGTTCACCTTTGATTTTGTCGGGAAGAGGGAGGGGCATGTCATGCTGCGGCGCACCTTCAGAAGGTCAGAGGGCAGACAACTTGTGGAAGTCAGTTCTCTTCTCCCATACAGAAACCCAATTCAGATTATCAGGCTTGGTAGAAAAAAATATCTTTACTGCCTGAGCCACCTTCTGTAAGGAGCATGGATGTCTTATCGTCAAAAAGCTGTCTTAAAGGACTGGAGAGCTGGCTCAATGGTTAAGAGCACTTGCTGCTCTTGCAAAAGCAAGAGACTGAGTCCTAGAAAACCCACATGGTAGTTCACAACCACCTGCAACTCTAATCCAAGGGGATCTGCTGTCTTCTGACCTCTATGGGCACCAGGCACACATAATGACACACACACCTACATGAAGACAAAGTAGTCAGACACATAAACTTATAAAACAGCATTTTAAAAGGTTGTTTTTAAAATTGCATCTTGAAATTGGAAAGATGACTTGTGGTGATACTTTGTTTATGCTATAACAAATAAAGCTTGCCTGAGGATCAGAGCTCTAGCCACACTAGTTAGCCATAGAGGCCAGGCAGTGGTGGTGCAAACCTTTCTTCCCAGCACTAGAGAGGAATATAAGGTGGGAAGAGTTCAGTGTAGTCTGAGGTTTGGTGGAGACAGATGCAGTCTGGAGATGCAGTCTGAGGACAGGATCGCCTCTTTTGGTCTGAGCATTGGTAGAGGTGAGAACTCTCTAGTGGCTGGCCACTTTGCTTCTCTGACCTTCAGCGTTGACCCCAATGTCTGTCTTGTGGTGATATATTGATTATGATCTAATGAAGTCACTGAAGATCAGAGTGCAGAGCTAGCCACACTAGTCAGCCATAGAAGCTGGGCAGCGGTGGCACACGCCTTTAATTCCAGGACTCAGAAGACAGAGGCAGATGGGTCTCTGTGAGTTCAATGTCACCTTGAACTACATGAGACTGAATCAGTCTAAAAGAGAAAATGATGGGGGAAGTACTTCTGTGTATGTTTGTCTTATTGGTTAATAAATAAAGTACTGTTGGCCAATAGGGAAGCAAGATAGGTGGGACTAGGAGTTGAGGAGGATTCTGGGAAATGTAGTCAAGAGGAGAGAGTCGCCATGTATATTAGTAGTTATGGGTTAATACTTAAGACAGAACTAGCCAGTAAGAAGCCCTGGACATTGGCCAAAAGCATTGTAACTAATAGAGTCTCTGTGTGTTATTTGGGGTTGATGCAGCTCTGGGACCAGACTGGCGGGAAGAATGCTTGTTACAAGAAACAGCTCAAACCTTTAACCCCAGCACCAGGGAGGTGGAGACAGAAGTGATATGGCTGGGAGGAGAGAGAAATATAAGGTGGGAGGAGACAAGAGTTCATTGCATTAAGTCTGAGGATTTGTAGGGACAGGATCGCCCCTTTGGTCTGAGGATTCAGTAGAGGTAAGCACTAATGGCTTCTCTGATCCTTCAGTATTTACCCCTATATCTGACTCCAGTTAAGACCAGTTGGAACTCAAACTACAATGACTTAGAGTCATGAACAGTTTTTGCAGAGGACCCAAGTTCAGTTCACAGCACCCACGTTGAGTGGCTCACAACTGCCTGTAATTCCAGGAGACCCCGCAAGTTTGGATATATCACAGCTAGTCCTAGATAAGCTGAATACAGACTAGTGTGATGTGTGGGATCTGAGGAGATGACTAATTGAGTCATCAGCACATTGCCATTCTGATTCCACTGTGTGGAGTAATATGCACATGACATGGGTACAGAAGAAGCCACAATCCTGCAGAGAGAGCAGGGAGCAGTGATGGTCTGGATAAAAATGGCCCCCATAGGCCCATAGAGAGTGGCACTATTAGGAGGTGTGGCTTTGTTGGGGAAGGTGTATCATTAGGGGGCAGTCGCTGAGGTTTCAGATGCTCAAGCCAGGCTCAGAGTGGCAGTCTTTTCCTGCTCCTGTGGATTCAGATACAGGACTCAAAGCTGTAGCACCACGTCTGCCAGCATGCCACTATGCTTCCCACCATGATGGTAATGGACTAAACCTATGAACTGTAAGCCAGCCCCAGTTAGATGTTCCTTTATAAGAGTTGTGGTCTTATAAAGCTCATGTGGTCATGGTGTCTCTTCACAGCAATAAAGCCATAAGACAGAAGTGGGTACCAAGAGTGGGGTATCACTGTGATAGGCCTGACCATGCTTTTGTGTGGAGGAATGCGGATTTTGGATTAGAAAATCAGCTGAATGCTTTAAGTGCTGTTTAATGAGCCATCCTAGTAGGAACATGGAAGACAGTGGTGCTGAGGGTGATTTGAAATACAGGGGCCTGACTCAAGAGGTCTCAGGGGAGAAGAATATTATTATGTGGCCTAGAAACCATTATTGTGATATTTTGGTGAAGAACATGTCTGCTTTTTGCCTTTGTCTGAAAAGTCTGCCTGAGGCTAAATGGAAGAGTTTTGGATTAATGACACTGGTAGAGAAAATTTCAAAACAGTCTAGTATAGACTCTGCTGTGTGGTTTTTAGTGTCTACACTAATGAAGACCTATAATGAGAGGAAGCAAGTTGAACAAGGAAAAATGCAAAATGTACAGTTTGAGGAGAAAGGGCACCAAGAAATACAATGGAGCTAAGCCCTGTGTTCAAGGAGATAAACAGATTAAAGAAAATAGAGTAAACAGAGTGGAGGCCTTAGGGCAAGTCCCCACCCAACTAATCTTCCACCTAGTAAAAAGGAATTAAAGGGAAGTTTAAAGTCAGGTGGGCAGTGCACACCTTTAATGTCGGAACTGGGAAGGCAGAGGCAGGTGGATTTCAAGAGTTCAAGGCCAGACTGGTTTACAAAGTGAGTTCCAAGACAGCCAAGCTTAGGAAGTGAAAGAAGCCACAAAGAAGCAAACACCGAAAACAGAAAACTGGTGAAGATGTAATTGAATGAGGGTTCATGCTTCAGTTCCAGCAAACAGCACAGCTTGGAAGCTTCAGTCACATGGTTCTTGCTTTAGTCAAGGACAGAAGAAACAGGGCTATGAAATCTCCCTCCGTGTCTAAGGAAAGCTGCTGAGGCCAGGCATGTGTCAGGGGTGTCCCTGCCTGGGGGCCCAGAGAAGCCATGGTGTGAAACTGAGAAGGTGAAGCCTGGATTGCCTTGGAAACACCAACATGTTAGAGATGTCAGAGCCATGGAATACCTGCCGAGGGCAGCTGCTAACAGGGAGTGGAGCCAGCCCAAGAGAGAGAAGTCTGTTGCAGTTAACAAAGCTGAAAGGAGTTGGAGATCTGAAGTGTTTTGACATCAGACATGGAGATGCAGTTTAGAGTCTGCCCAGCTGGTTTTTGGTCTTGCTTTGGTCCAGCATTTCCTCACTATGCTCCCTTTCCTTCCTTTGGAACAGTAACCTATGTCCTGTGCCATTGTATGTTGGAAGTATGTTATCTGCTTTTCATTTTGATTTTACAGGGGCTTGCAGTGAAGAGATTTTATCAGTCTCAGAAGAGACTTTGAACTTTGGGCTAACAACTTTGAGACTGATAGACTATGGGACTCTTGAATTTGACTTCAATGCATTTTGCAGTATGGTATGGCTATCAGCCTATGGGGGCCAGCGAGTAGAATATGGTGACTTGAATGAAAATGGCCCCCATAGACCCATAGGGAGTGGCACTATCAGGAGGCGTGGCTTTGTTGGAGTGGGCGTGGCTTTGTGGGAGGAAGTGTGTCATTGGGGGTGGTGTTTGAGGTCTCAGATGCTCAGGCTAGGCCCAGTGTGGATCCAGATGTGGAACTCTCAGCTCCTTCTCCAGCACCGTGTCTGCCTGCCTGCCGCCATGCTTCCCGCCATGATGACAATGAACTAAACTCTGAACTGTAAGAGTTGCAATGGCCATGGTGTCTCTTCACAGCAATGAAACAACCATAACTAAGACAGGAGAAGACAGGAAAGTTACATCTAGTGGTCATTGTATCACAAGTACAGTCAGTCCATGTGAGTGCCACCCCATGAGTCCTCTATGGGGGCGACTGTGGACACTGACGCCCAGAGAGCTCCTTGTACCCTTCCCTGCTAAGCTCAGGCCTGAGGAGCTAACTCACGCTCCAGGAGTGTGGGCAGCAGGAGGTGCCATGCCACTGTAGAAGGGATCCAGGTTTAATCCAACTGAAGTTTCATAAGGGAGCTGTAGCCACCAGCAACTCTTTTGAAGAACAACAGGTTTCTAGAACCTTCTGGTGGCAGGTGGGAGAGAGAGAGAGAGAGGCTCTGACTTGTAAAGGCGGGGCCCAGCCGCAGGGGCTGAAGGGAAGTGAGCAGGGGTCCCACATGCCTTTCCAGAGTCCTCTGCTACTTGCAGTCAGTAAGTGAAATGTACCCGAAACAGAAAGTCTGGCAGCCAAGTGCTGAGACTTCAAAGCTGGCTCACTTTAGCATTCCCTTTGTACCACACAGTGTTGTGTGCCATGGGGGTTGTACACTGTGAAGACGTGCCATTCTGATTGGCTTAATAAAAAGCTGAATGACCAATAGCCAGGCAGGATTTTCAGGCACACAGAGTTCTGGGAAGAAGAAGCAGGGGTCACCAGGAGACGCAGAGGGAATAAGACGTGCCGGAGTAGAAGTAAAGCCACATGCCACGTGGCAAGACGGAGACCAATAGAAATGGGTTAAGTTGTAAGAGCTAGTTAGTAAAAAGCCTAAACTATGGCCAGCCTTTTATAACTAATAATAATAAGTCTCCATGCAGTTACTGGGGAGCCAGTGGTTCCTACGAAATGGTCCAACTACAACAGAGTCAGGTGAATGTCTAATAAACCAGTGAAAAGACCAAGTTAAGAGTTTGAGCTTCGGGTTGGTTTTTCTTCAAACATCAAAAGCCCCTCACGTCTCTGTAGCCACGAGCCATGTGACCTGACGAGGACTGTAGTTCTGGGCAGGCAGATCTGCCCAGCAAACAGTGTTTACTGTAAGGTGGCTGCTGACATCAGCAGGCAGAGCACAGGTTGCTGGGAAACCAACTCTGAACCCCACTTTTTGTCCCCAGTAGGCAGCTGGGTCTCCCACTACTGAAATAAGCCCTGGGGGGCGACAAGGTCTTTGTAACCTATGACTCCTGCCCGCCGGGGGTCTACGTTTACTCCTGTGGGGACAGAGCGTGGTTGTTCACCGAGAGCTGTGCTCGTCTGCTCAGGGCTGGTAACAAAGGACCACACGCTGGGTGGCCTCCACCACAGACATCATCTTCCTCACAGCCCTGGAGTCTGCATGGCCCTGGTCAGGACACAGGCGGTGCTGGCCTCCTCTGAGGTAGCCTTTTCTGGTCTCTGCCCGTCATTCCCTGTGTCCTCACCGCTTCTGAGTGTCAGCATCAGTCTGTTAGATCTGGCTCTGTACACTACCCCCACTCTTTGTTCTTTGTAGACGCATCCTCAGGTTGTTGGAATTTAGACTTTGGTGTGTGACTGGATGAAGGGAGGACCACCTAGCCCATTGGTGCTGAAAATATAATAGAGAAACACTGCAGAAACATCTGACTTCTCCCTTACTGAGCAGGGACCAGCCCACGCCAGCCCTCAGAGGAGGTGACCTTCCCAACTCATCCTCCACCACTATGAGGCTTGTCCTTCTAGGTCATCCCCTTGAGGGAAGGAATCCCTATTCTATGCGGCTCTTGCACCAGCTAAGACCGTACAGTCGCCTGGACCAGCTAACACATGCTCTGGACACAGGCAGCATTATTCACACCTCAACGGCCCAAGTAGGGGTCATTCCACCCGCTCCAGGCAGTGTAGATTTTCTGTCTCCAGAGGCAGGTGCTGTACTGCCAAGCACAGGAATTCTGAAAAATTTCTTTATGCAGCCTATGAGTAATTCTCAGGGGAAGATTCACCCCAGTTCTGTACAGATGCTGCCCAGTGGCTTCCTGGGGCTTCCATTTTCACGAGGCAGGGCACAGGTGGACACCCCACCCAGAATGTTTCTTGTGAAAAACGTCCACTGTCCTGGGAGCTGGGAATCCCCTGGTTTTGTCTGTGGAGGGTTCCTGGGTAATTTCCTGTTTCAGCCCTACAGGCAGGGGAAATTTCTGCTTTTGGCTTCTTTGAACTCTTAAGATGAGATATGCGCGTTCTTGACACGGGATTTTTTTCTGGTTAAAGGAAAGTCCTGTGTCCTTGTGCATGTTTCTCTGTAGATCCTGAAAAAGGCAGATCAAATGTCACTTCCCACGAGATGCCCTGCCTGACCTTCCACCGGTCCCTGCACTCTCAGCTGCGGCTCACGGAGTTGTAGTTTGAATCCATGTGCTCTGTGCCTCCTCCACTGCAGGTAGTCTCTGCCGCGTTCATCCTTGGTCCAGCGCAGGCAACACGCTCAGTGATGTTTGCAGGAGACGAGAGGCTAAGACGGGAGGCTCTAACAGGCCGCTGTCATTTTCTTGGGGCTGCATCTTTAGGATCTGCCACCAGGACATTTTCTGATGCCCAGGAGTGTAAGTTCAGAGCACATGGTTATACCATGTAGCAATGAGCACATGCAGTCTTTTGAGGGACCAGCAGCAACAAGGCATCTGCTTCCCCAAAAGCTAATACATTACAGGCGTGGCTCATAGGCGGGCTTTCGGGAAGTGGCTGGGCACTGACAGGCTCATAATATGAAGGCACATTTGGGTGGCAATGGGGCACTGCCTGCTAGAGGGAGCAGCTGATTGGGAGGGAGCATCTAGTTCTAGGTCCCTCCTTGTACCTCTAGCTCTGCTTTTCACTTTATTTTCCTCCTCTGCTGATAAAACTTCAAATCCTAGGAGTATATTCAACAATTAAAAATAAACTATTAAGATGTGCGTGCGACAACCAGGACCTCAGGAGCACAGAGTTTAGTGATGCCAGATACCAAAAGGTCCCATGCCAGAGTTCATCCCCTTTCTTGACAAAAAACGTAAGGAAAGGCTTTGTTCTAGGTCACCGTTTGAGGACATGTGGTCCACCACATCAGCTAAGGCGGGGTGGGGGAACACGAGGCAGCTGCTGCATTGCATCAGCAGTCGGGAAGCAGAGAGATGAACCCTGGTGCTCAGCTGACACCCTCGCACCCCCCCTTTTTCAGTCCAGAACCCCAGCCCACAGGATGATACCCTGACATGCAGGGCAGGTATGTCTTCCATCCTCAGCTGAGCCTATCTGGAAACCCCCTCAAAGATACACTACGATGTGCTCCAGGTGACTCTGAACCCAGTCACACCGATGATGAAGATGACATCACCCCAGTCACACTGATGATGAAGATGGGCATCACCCCAGCCATGCTGATGATGAAGATGGGCATCACCCCAGCCATGCTGATGATGAAGATGGACATCACCCCAGTCATGCTGATGATGAAGATGACCATCACCCCAGTCACACTGATGATGATGACATCACCCCAGTCACACTGATGATGAAGATGACATCACCCCAGTCACACTGATGATGAAGATGACATCACCCCAGTCACACTGATGATGAAGATGACATCACCTCAGTCACACTGATGATGAAGATGACATCACCCCAGTCACACTGATGATGAAGATGGCATCACCCCAGTCACACTGATGATGAAGATGACATCACCCCAGCCACACTGATGATGATGACATCACCCCAGCCACACTGATGATGAAGATGACCATCACCCCAGTCACACTGATGATGAAGATGGACATCACCCCAGTCACACTGATGATGATGACATCACCCCAGTCACACTGATGATGAAGATGACCATCACCCCAGTCACACTGATGATGAAGGTGACATCACCCCAGCCACACTGATGATGATGACATCACCCCAGCCACACTGATGATGAAGATGACATCACCCCAGTCACACTGATGATGAAGATGACCATCACCCCAGCCATGCTGATGATGAAGATGACATCACCCCAGTCACACTGATGATGAAGATGACATCACCCCAGCCATGCTGATGATGAAGATGACATCACCCCAGTCACACTGATGATGAAGATGACATCACCCCAGCCACACTGATGATGAAGATGACATCACCCCAGCCACACTGATGATGAAGATGACATCACCCCAGCCACACTGATGATGAAGATGACATCACCCCAGCCATGCTGATGATGAAGATGGACATCACCCCAGTCATGCTGATGATGAAGATGACATCACCCCAGTCACACTGATGATGAAGATGACATCACCCCAGTCACACTGATGATGAAGATGACATCACCCCAGTCACACTGATGATGAAGATGACATCACCCCAGTCACACTGATGATGAAGATGACATCACCCCAGTCACACTGATGATGAAGATGACATCACCCCAGCCACACTGATGATGATGACATCACCCCAGTCACACTGATGATGAAGATGACATCACCCCAGTCACGCTGATGATGAAGATGGACATCACACTTGGTCTCCATGCTTTCATCTTTCTCTGAGTCCTTTGCTACTCCTCCTTAATCTAGGAAGTTTAGCTCCACCCCAGCTCCTGTCCTGTATTGTTCCAGCACTCAAGAGTCTCCACAGATAAGCAGTTCAATCATTTCCAGCTGTTCATCAGATCATTTCTTTTACACATACCTAGACTTCTCTTGTGAAAGTGACCTGGTTTAGCCTCTAGTTCCTGTAAAATCCTTCTCTCATCAAGTCTGGAAGCTAAACACTGATGAGTGCATTATGACAAACAGGCTCATTCAACAAATACAGTGCAGGCTCAAACATCAGAGAATCCATCAATGGAACTGATGCGTTGAGCTGTCTAGTCATCTCAATAGACAAGAAAGCGTTTGATGAAGCTGACCACTGATAAAAGGCATAGCGCTCCAGGCACAGAAAGTCACAGGTCCGATCTGATTGAGGGTGCCTGCAGACACTTGGATAATCACGGCTGACACTCGACTGTGAAGCATGTAAGAGTAAAGGACTTGCCACTGCTGCAACTCTATCTACACCTTGAGTTACATCCCCATCGATGAAGCAAAATAAGGAATACCAAAGTGCAACGACGCAATGCTGTCCCTGCTACAGATGACACAATGTACTCTGAAGATCCAGACAACAGCTGAAGATCTATGGTGAGAACCCAGTGGTGGCTGGACACAAAGTTAATAAGTAAAGTCAACAGCTCGACACTCCTTAGGACAGACAGTGCTAAGGTTGGAATACAAGATGTCTCCACAGGCTCCTATGCTGAAGGTTTGACTTCCAGCTGGGGACACTATTCTGAGTAACACTGGAAAACTTTAGGAGGTAGGGCCCAGCTGGAGGAACACACTGGAGCGTGACTTTGAAGAAGACCTGCTCTCCCTGACCACTCTTGCTCTGCTTCTGCTTCATCTTCCCTCTCTGGTGACAAAGTTCCCTGCTGGTGTCACTCACCTGAGATTAAAGATTAATATTCAGCGACAACAGGAACCTCAAGAAGACGATGCTCAGTGAAAGCAGCCAGACTGCAAAGGCTCCAAGCTATGCCTGCGTGCCGAAAAAGGGGTCTGTGGTGAGAAGCAGACCGAGGGGCTTGCTGGGGCGGGGATGGGACCGGGCAG
Organism: Mesocricetus auratus; assembly: GCF_017639785.1. NCBI lineage: Eukaryota > Metazoa > Chordata > Mammalia > Rodentia > Cricetidae > Mesocricetus > Mesocricetus auratus. The sequence goes on from NW_024429180.1 coordinate 2,364,757, forward strand.
CCGCAGGGATTTTGGGGGATGACGGGAGTATTCTAGGACCAGACCGAGGTGATGGTGTGACGACTTCGCATCTGCTGAGAAAGTACCAAATCACACGTGAGAAGTGCACCCGTGTGTACACTATCCCCCAGTTACACGCAATGGGGGTAGAACCGGGCCGCTTTCAGACAGGTATTCTGAGAGTACTGGATAAAGGAGGCGGTTTGTACTTCTCAAGGGAAAGATGCCATCCACGGTGTCAAACAGCTGGGCTCCCTCGGCACTAACACCGAGCAGAACTCTCCCCTGGCCAGGGCGCCCAGCATTTCTCTCCCCCAGGGCTGCAGGGTGACACTTGTGCCATGTGCTCTGCAGAGCACTGGGAGAAAGCTGGCCGTCTACAAGTGCTGGGAAGGGCGTAAGGCCAGAGGGCACTCATCCTTTCTTTGAACATCCCTTCCCCCACTCCCCTTTCTGTTCTTACATCTCCCTGCTTCCTCTCCTATCTCCTCTCTAATCCCTTCCTGCCTTCCCCAGCTCCCACTGACTCAGGTCCTGGGTACTATCTCCCAGGTTAAGTCTTGTTCTAGGGGGCAGGTGATGGCAGTGGGCAGAATCAATCTGGACTGTCTCTAGAGTTCTCAGACCACTGAGAGAAGAGAGATGACAAGATAACCGTGCCACATAGCAGGTGTCTGACGTGAGAGTCTAGCCTACAGTGGATGACAAGATAACCTTGCCACATAGCAGGTGTCTGACGTGAGAGTCTAGCCTACAGTAGCCTTCTTAGCCGTGGTGATAAGAGGTGGAAGAGTGGCCAGGTGAGGAACAGAGACGCTGGGACAGTGAGTGACACTGTGGGGTGTGAAAGGTAGGCACTGCTATTTGGGGGACAAGTTGAGAGGGGGAGATAAGGGAAAAGGGGGGTGCCTTGTCATTCTCCCAATAATCTCCTGGCTGTTTCCCTTTCTACTAAAGTTGGTCCCCAAGAAACTTGCAGCGTAAATGAACTCAGCAGATGCTGTCAAACACAGCAAGACATGGGGACCTGGTCCCCTCCACCTTGTTGCCACACCTTCTTCTGATCAAAAGGAGACCTTGGTCTCACCTGTGGTGGGGAGGGAGGGGGCATGTGGGCATGGTGTAGCTTGAGCCTCTTGAAGCCTCAGGAAGGCACAGCTGGCTGTCCTGGGGTGAGACTTGCTCTGTTGTGTCAGGTGCTGCCGGCTGTCGAAAGGCTCCTAAACTAAGGTCCTAGTCTCCAGGAATCCCCTGCCTCCCTGAGCTGTTGGGGGACCTTGCAGTCAGGCAAGATAGAGCTCGGGGCTTTGGAAGGCTGGGAATGTTTCCTGTGGGGTGGGGGTGGGGACCTGGTTTTGAACTACCCCTCGAAAACTCCCCAGAGCCCTAGATTTAGAGATCACCAAGTATTCTGAGTACATTTCCTCCCCCTCCAGCCGCCCCTCCTCTCCGTGGCCCTTCTATTTTGGTTCTTCCTCTCCTGAGTGTACACATGAAAAGCACTATTGAAACACACACACTCACCCCCACCTCTCTCTCACACACACATACACACAAAAAAGAATTCTGAAAAATGTCAAACCACAGGTCCTTTCCCCAGCTCGTCTTTTAAGTTTCTAGGTTTATACTATTCCTGGCTGACCCCAAAGCACAAAGGGTCAAATGGGGCACCCTTGGTGAACACAGGAGAGGTTAAGATGAGTGTTTCTAGCTCCCTCTATGGTATGCTGAACTCGGGAGGTAGAAGAGTATACTCCTTACAACCAGTAAAATGTGGGCCAAAGGAGGTAAGACCAGCAGATGAGAGTGCGACCAGCTCAGTAGCTGAGAGGTTGAGAAACGGGGACTGGAAGCCCATGCCAAGCTCTAACTCCAGCTCTTGTGGGACCATCCGCAATGTGTCTGAGGGTACTTGCCCTTTTACACAGTTTCGTTCTAGGTCTCAAAGAACTGAGGGCCCAAGTTCTCTAAGAAGCCCCTGATGCAGAGAATGACCTTTCTTTCCTGTTCTGATGCTATTCTTTTTGTTGTTGTTGTTGTTTTGTTTTGTTTTTTTTAAAGACACTAACATGATAACAAAGCTCCTATAACTGGTTAAAACAGGAAAAAAAAAAAGACACTGGATCTCACTGATTTAGCCCAGGCTGGTATGGGAGTCATGGTATACTTCAGCCTGACCTTAGACTCCTACTAATCCGTCTGTGTTCACCTCCCAAGTGCTGGGATTACAGGTGAGAGTCACAATACCTGGCTTCAAATTCTTCTGAGTAAGGTCCACAAAAAATGTTCTCAAACACAATATGACTAGATAAAATGGTAGATTCTATAGTACCTATATTGCCACAGTTTTAAAAATTAAACTTACTGTGGACTTCAATGCAAAGTCTGAATAAGGTTGCACATATTCGTAGTTTCCCCTTCTTTTGGGACAGGCTCTCAGCTCAGTGTGCGTTCCAGGGTGCCTCCTGGGATTACAGGTGTGGGCTACCACATCGGCCTCTCAATGTTATTGCTGTTAATTTTTTTTTTGTTTTTTCCAGACAGGGTTTCTCTGTGGCTTTGGAGGCTGTCCTGGAACTCCCTTGGTAGTCCAGGCTGGTCTCAAACTTACAGAGATCCGCCTGCCTCTGTCTCCCGAGTACTGGGATTAAAGGCGTGCGCCACCGACGCCCGGCTTGCTGTTAATTATTTTTACTGCCAGGGATAGAGGCTCATTCAACATGAGCTCAAGGCCAGCCAACCGAGGCTGCATATTAAGTCCCAGGTCAGCCTGGGGTTCCAAGTGAGTACCTAACTAAAAAAAGAGCAAAAACATGTTACCATTATCTGTTATAATTGTGATGGTGTCAGATGCCAACCTACACAAAGGCTCCAAGCCTGAGCTGTATCTTTACTGTCATTTCTTTAGAGAGTTATTTTATTTTTAAAACGCTCTAATGTTTGTGTTTGTGCACAGGAGTGCGAGTGTTCCCTGACACCAGAAGGTGTTTGATTCCATGGAAATGGAGTCACACATGGTTCTGAGCTACCCAACATGGGTTCTATATGAGAGCAGTGTGTGCTCTTAGCTGCTGAGCCATCCTGCCAACACGAGGATTTATTTATTCTTACTCATGTGTATGTGTGAATGTGTACCTGCCACATGTGTCCAGGTGCCCGTGGAGGCCAGAGGAGGGTGCTGGATTTCTTGGAGCTGGAGTTACAGGCAGTTATGACATAAAGCTGGGAACCAGACCCAGGTCCACCGAAAGAGCAGCAAGAGCTCTTGACGGCTGAGCCACCTCTCAAGCTCAGTTATTTCTGGAAAAAGTCTAACTACACAACCACAGAGGGAAAGGGCCCTGTTGGAAAACACTGATCAGTTACAAATGCCATTCCAGGGTTTCCCCATTTGACAGCCTTACTCTTCTACAGCGAGGCTAGCACTGAGCTCACTAGCCCCAAATCTGCCCTCAGAGTGCTGGGATTGCAATGGTATCCACCAAGCCCCACTTTCTCTTATTTTTGAGTATTAAAATATTTTCTCTCTTAGTATTGCTGTTTTATTTGTTGAGATATCTCTCTACATAGTGCTGGCTGTCCTAAAACTTACTATAGGCCAAACTGGCCCCCAACTCACAGAGATCTACTTGCCTCTGCCTCCCTGGGATTAAGGTGTGCTCCACCATACCTGGCTCTCTTTAGTATTTTTAAGAGCCTCTGGAGGCTGAACCTAAACATGTCCCAGAGCACAGCAATCCAGTGTGGCTGTCTCAGGGAAAGTGAGTGTGTGTGCTCACCCAATGGCGGGACAGGAATGTGCATGGCAGCGCCATTCACTGTGGTAGCCCCAGACGAGACGCAGTTCAGATGATATCAAATGGAGTAGAAAACCAAGTGCCAGCACATCCAAGCAGAGGGACAGTGTGCTAGTGAGTAGATGAACTGCAACCGTTACCACTGCAGACATCCCATCTGTCAGGGTCTGACTGTGACACCCCACACATGGCGACTTGGCAGCTGAGAAAGGCCCTGCCTTTCTGCTTTCTGTAAGAGAATTCTCTTATCTTGTTGGCCTGAAAATAGGTCATGAACCTCCATTCCATCCTACCCCCAGAGGCCAAGACGGGTCTAGGGTCTAGACAGAATCATATTACCCACTTTTGCTCAGCTGTACATGACAACTGATGATGGTTCATCAAAACCATCAACTTATAATACCATTCCTGGGTATTAACCAAGGAATCAACAAAGTCAGTGTACAGGGGAGGTGTCTACACAGCCGTTTATCATGGCCCCATTCATAATGGCCAAGTTACAGAATCAGTGAGTGAAGAGATGAAGAAAGGTGTGGTATAGACAGCAATGGGGTTTTACTCAGCCATAAAGAAGAAGATAATGCAGAAAAATGGAGAAAACAGATCATGTTAAAAGCAATAAAACAAATTCAGAAAGACAAATGTCACATATTTTCTCATTAAACTTTAAAAAAGGCACAAAAGTAGAAAGGGGGACCAATGCGAGGTTCATATGAGTAAAGAGCATTATACATGCATATATATACACACATGTATGCATATATTAAAGAGGTCATAACAGAACCATTTTTTTGTACAATGAATATACACTTTTTTTTTCTTTGAGACAGAGTCACTAGCTCAGGCTGGTCTCAAACTCTCTATGTAGTCAAGGATAACCTTAAATTTCTTATCCTCCTGCCTCCGTCTACCCAATGATGGGACTGTAAGTGTGAAGCACCAAGCCCAGTTTCTGTGATGCTGAGAATGGAGCCCAGGGCTATGTACATACATCTGTCACAAGGTTTCCTGTCCTGCTTGAGGACGAAGGGCAAGGGAGCTGAATGACCTTCCTGCCTTCTCAAATGCTAGTGTGACACATCTTGGGACAGTGTGTTCCAGAGGCTGCCATGCCCCTTTGAGGTTGAACCTGTGACAGGAAAAGCCGTAGGAAAGAAAGCGTGTTCACTTTAAACAGGGTGCACTGCTTCCTAACCCCTGAGCGTGGGCCTGTTAACAAGACTGTCCCACAAGTGCATCTACTCTTGATTCCACCGTTTGGTGAGGACTCTCACAGGGAGTAAGAGGTTCAGGGTCAGGGACTGAGCCGAGCCCAGGGATCTCCCCAGAAGTTGCTTTTCTGGCTAAATTTTTTGGTGGGGCATTTTCCTGTGAAATTTTCCCCAACTTCTCCTATGGCATCTGTCTTTGTTTTTTGGTTAATGTGGTGGGCACACAGGTCTGGTCTGTAGCTGGAATCAATGGTGGGTTTTTCTCTTAGCTATTGCCCTGTTTGGTGACTTGAACACAAATAGGACTTTTCAAAATTACTGACTGACAGAGAAAGAGAAGTAACAGGACAAAACTGCCACTTTCTCTTGAGTGCCAGGAACAAAAACTGGCCCAGCAGACAGACCCAATTCCCTGGGGGCATGTGGCTGGGCTTTAAGAACTGCTGGGAAAGGTTTACCTGGGAATTACAATTCCATGTTAAGTCTTGAGTAAGCACGTTCTAAAACAGTTTTCCTAGTGGATAAACATACAGAGGACCAGAGTTCAATTCCTAGCACCCATATGGAGGGTTATACCTGTCTGTAACTCCAGTTCCAGGGTTTCTGACACCCTCACACAGACAGACCTGCAGGTAAAACACCAATGATCATAGAATAAAAATATTAAAAAAAATCTATCCTGGCCTCGGACTCACTCTGTAATCCAGGTTGGTTTTAAACTCTCAGCAATCCTCCTGCCCTAGCTTCTCCCAGGTATAATAGGAGTACACTACCAAGCCTGGCCTTTCTTTTTCTGCTCCTCCTCATATTACTATTACTATCTATATTGTTATTATTATTATTATTATTACATAAGCAATGCTGTCAGGAACAAGCCATCTGGCCCCTTGATTGGCAGCTATCAGACCCTTCCCAGATAAGGAGGGGAAGCCTACAACTGCCCAGATTGGGCAGGAAAGGAGGCTGAAATTGGGGGTCACTTCTGTTGTCTCCCTAATAAGATATGAGGTTCACCCCTGCTGTTCCTGAAACCCCACGAGGTGGTCAGGGAGTTACCGGCAAGCACTATGCCATTTTTGTGAGACGTCAATCAAACACCTGTGTCTACTCTGTTTGAGTCATCATGTTAGTTAGCATGTGTCGATTTTACTGGAGCAGCTGATACTCAGTGACCGACGACTCTATTCTAGTTACAGGAAGCATCGCAGTTGTGGCTGCTTCAAGATGACACGGCCGATTGTAGCCTGCTCCGCTCTGGTGGGGGCCTTCCCAAAGGCAGCTGGGGCACAGTTGGTGACTGGCATCGCTCCTGGCTGCATTTTCCAGTTGGACCTGGTCCTTGGAGGCAGCCCTCCTGGGCACTACACCCCAGTGCTACAACAGGCAGCCCTGATAACAGCCTTTGCTGGGTGGTCTGCATTGCTAATTTACAGCGTTTATCCCAGGTACAGTGGATGTTGAGCTGCTTGCCTGAGAAGCAGATGAAAGGCCATGGCTTCTGGTCCCAGTCATGCCCCTGGGACAGCGGCTGGAAGTAACTGGATTCAGAAAGCGGTCAGGAGCAGAGCGTAACACCGAGTCTGACGTGTGTAGAGGTGAGAGGCAGTGGGGAGACGACAGGTGTCAGGCTCTGAAGAGCTGAGGTGGGAGAAGCAAGAGACTGCAAGAGACAAGCAGAGGGCTGCTGGACAGTCCAGTGGACAAGGAGCCTCTGCCAAGCCCAACATTCTAACTGCAACCCCAGAGCCCTGCAAGTTATCCCTGCATACATGCACTCCCCACACCCAACACACACACACACACACACAACACACACACACACACACATGCGCGTGCACACACACACACACGCACGCACACACACACACACGCACGCACACACACACACGCACGCACGCACGCACGCACACACACGCGCGCGCATGCACAATTTAATCACATTTTAGGAAAGGGATCAGTGCATGAGCCACCACTGGAGAGATTCCAGAAAGCTGCCAAATTATCAACTCTGGCTACTGCAGAATGACCAGAGGGCAAGGGACATCCATGACATCTGCCCTTGGAAGGGGACACTGCAGTAAAGGCCTGTATGACAAGCTTCTGCCACAGAGGACCTAGAATCCAGCCCTGGCTTTGAAAGTTTAGGGTTATGAATTCCTTTGCTCTCCACCCTTAGAGCTGTCTCTGGCTTAGGCACAAGATCTCATGATTCAGGGCAGAGGGCTTCTGGCTCTGAGGGCCTAGAGTTACAGCCCCGGTTCTCAAGACAGGGCATAGGCCTTATGCTTTGAAGGCCTGGCTCACAGGCACAAGGAAGCCCGTCTGTGCCTAGTCTCCATTTCCACCCTGAGCCTCCGTGACAAAAGTAGAGGGGACTCAGTTTCCACTGTGGGTAGTAAAGGGGGGGTATATCTTGTTTCTTTAAAGCCCTCAGGCTGGTCTGGGTCTCAGCAGTGTCAGGAGCTACCTGGTTGGCTACAGGTGGTTGTGCCTCTAGACTCCAGCTTTGTCCCTGGAAACACACCAGCTCTTAGGCAGCAGTCTCTGTGCTGCTCCTCCTCTGGGGATGAGGGTGGCTTTATACCCCCAGCTGCCACCCTCATGTCACACACCACACAGTTCTCTGTGGCCTGAAGGCCTCTCAGTTTCCATTTAACCTCCGGCTCAGAACTGCAACCTGCTTCTCTTCAGGGTTAGCACCAGGTCCAGAGCAGGTGTAGAAGGCAGGTTTGGAACAGCACCCGCTCGCGACCCTTCATCTATTAATTATCTCCCAGACACCTCTTTGGTATCAGCCTTATGCCAAGCCTGGCAGGACAGCAGTGAGTGGAGCTGTCACTCCATAAGTGGCTTTCTACCTGACTGAGGATGGTCACTTGAAGTGTACACTGACACAGACACATCGTGGGGGGTGGAAAGGGAACAGCTCATCAGGTGGGAGCAGTCAAGGAAGGCTGTCTTGCTGGAAGAGAACATACGCAGAGTTAACCAGGATATGCCGGAAGGAAAATACATGCCCTCCCCTCAAAGGCAGGAAACCTAGAGCCCGCAGAGCATAGCTAGCACGGTCACACTAGCATGGTCACACTCACATTCAAGGGTGGCTCTAATCAGTCAAGTGCATTAGTCTTGCCATGCTGGACTCAGGCCCTAACCCCTAGATGCAAACTCACAGACCCTGGGGCTTTTCCCTGCTCACCTGCTCATTTCCTCCTTTCTCTGGCCATGGCTGCTTTGGCATGCTCAGGGTCTACAACACCCAGCTCCTACACTTTACATGTGTAACAAGTCCTGTAATGAACACTACCATCCACGGAGCCAGGAGAGGAGCTCTTGTACTCAATTTCCTGCTGCATCTGAGATGGTCACCAAGCCCTCAACTACAAGCCTTTCTATCCGTGGGCCCTGGAGCCCCACTCACTTGCCCCAGGAGATATCTTAACTGCCACCAGGTAGACCCTGGGATTATAAAGGGACAAAAGATGTAACGTAGACTACTATGCTCTGAGTACAAATAAGAAATGAGAAGGCCAGGGAATGGCCCTCTGAGGCTAAGATCCCCCACAGCCCACAGATACCGCCTGTCCCTCTATTATAAGGACATCATTAGCTCTGGAAAACAGAATGGTGTCAAATCTATAGGGCCACATTTGGGGACCAGGTCCTTAAGATAAGATATCAAGTATACCAGTCACCTCCACCCATAGGAAGGACTTTAGGCTGGTAATCATGAGTCAACAACAGAAGACAGAGCTAAGACAAGGATCTTCTGGGTGTTCACTAACCAAAACTTGGAGTCCAAAGCCGGAGGCCAACACTAAAAGGGCAACCTCCACCCCCCCCCACTGGCAGTGTAGACCCAGGGCATTATGGGAACTGGGAATTCTCAAATCAAAGGGCATTATGTACGGTGAGTCACCTGTCCTCTTGACCAGAGAGGTCATGGAGACCCTAGGAGGTGGACTTTAACCAGCAGACACTATACGAAGAGGAAGGTCATTGGAGAAGAAATGTTCTCATTGCTGTCATGAGAGGTCACATAGTCAACAGCGTGTCACAGGCCGGCACAAGGGGAAGGGAGAGCTGAAGGAGCCAAGGGCTCCCTGGGGACCCTCAGAACCCCACTTCCAGCTCTCCCTGCTTCATGTTTACAGTCGAAATGTGAGCACTCCACTTCCTGCCCCAGCCGCCTGCTGTCACGTCTCCATGCCATTATACACTCCTTCTCTCTGGAGTCACCTTTGGTCATGGTATTTTGTCACAGCAACAGAAAAGTAGCTAATACAGACACCTCCAAGACCAGCCCAAGCAGGCACAGTAAAAGCTCTGTGCCTTGTGTGTGACAGGGCTGTACCCTGCAGCCAATAAGTAATACAGTAACCTACACTAGAAGGATGATGGCTCTCGGCTCAACTAAGCTCCAAAGTGTGACTTTCTAACTCTGTAACTTCCTGTTCTCAAAGTCTTTATGAAACAAACCCAAAGCCATCTCTATTCCAATGCTGACTCCCTCTCTACAGACTCATGATACAGGAAAAAGGTCTCCCAGGGCCATTTTATCTGACCTGGGCCTTTGTGTGCTCTCTTCTTTTCCAAACAAAAAGTGATATTTCGGGCTAAGTTCTGTTTATTTAAGATGTACATTTTGTACCATGTTTCAATAAAAAGTCTTCCCTTTAAAATGCAAATTTAGGATTGCTTGGCTGTATAGATAATTTGGGGCAATAAAAATATAATAAAAAGACGGACATAAGACCACTTATAAGTCAGCAAGTGAAAAACCCAAAATGAAAGCTGTACGATTTTGTTTTTAATCTACATTTTAGTATATGAATGTGCATAAATGTATACATCTACATGTAAACTTTCATCTATACATGTGTCTGTAGGTTATGTACTTGTTACCTCATTGATATGGGACAAACTGAACTCATAAAGTTAACCTAAATGCTTTTTTCTTCTTTATATTTACTTATTTATTATGTGTATATATGTTGCATACACACACACACACACACACACACACACACACACACACACACACACACGGTCAGAGGACAGCTTGCAAATCTGCCGTTTCAGGTACAGGACTGAATTCAGGTTCTGAAAAATGGTAATGCCCAGGCTTATAGGGTTATAAAGCTTTAAGTTCATGCTATGATAGTTAAATTCCAGGTATGGTGTACCTGCCTATAATCCTGGCACTTGGAAGGTGGAGGAAGAGAATCAGGAGGTCAGGGCTAATGAGAGCTGTCTCAAAACAACTACAGAAGCATCTATACAAAGTTAAGTCATTTTCACTTAAGGTCTGGGTCATTCCTAAATAAGTAAAAAATAACAAAACATCATTAATCATATGTTGAAATTTTACACACACTTCAACATTTTGCTTTGTTACTTTAAACGAGTTTAAACATATTGGGTCTATTTCCACATTTGAGGGTGTTATGAAAACAGCACATACTTTATAGATTTGTAAGCTGGTCTGTACAAGGTGCTGGCACACAATGCTAAGGGTTATGACTGAAACTCCATCTGAGAAGGGAAACTGCTGTTTTTAGTAAAGTGTCTTAAGGGAGAGTACTTCCACAGCTATTCTGAGACAGGCTTCACTGTGCAGCCTGAAAGTACATCACCTTGACTGGATTCAAACTCAGGACCCTCCCACCTGATGCTCTGCGTCCTGCCTGCTGGCATTACAGACATGTGCTATCACACAAGGCCAAGAAAGGGTAATTTTTATTTGTCTGAGAGAATTTCATACGATCAAGATGACAAGGACAAGGGGCGGGAGAGGCAGCTCGGCAGTTAAGAGCACTGGCTGCTCTTCCAGACGACCTGGGTTTGATTCCCAGCACCCACACGGAGGCTCACAACCACCTGCAACTCCAGCACTGAGATCCAACACCCTTCCCTAGCCTTTGTGAGTGCTGCACAGACATACTTACAAGCCCAGTCCCCCACACGCACACGCACGCACACGCACACACACACACATACACTCATATACACACATACACAATACACATATGATGGGGTAAGTCCTTCTGTGTATATTTTGTCCTATTGGTTAATAAATAAAGCAGTGATGGCCAATAGGGAAGCAAGATAGGTGGGACTAGGAATCAAGGAAGATTCTAGGAAATGTAGTCAAGAGTGGAGAGTCACCATGTGATCCCAGGAGGAGAGAACACAAGTCTGGCGCTCTCGGTAAGATAAGACCTTAAAAAATATATATTAGTAATTATGGGTTAATAATTAAGTCAGAGTTAGCCATTAAGAAACCATAGCAAATGGCCAACAGCTTCATAATTAATATAGTGTCTCGTGTGTTATTTGAGGGGCAGCTGGCGAGAAAGAAAGCACAATACATAACGGCACCTGCAACGTGTGGCATGAATTTCCATGTAGAATGACAAAAGCTTAAAAGGGATTTTAGAAACAGAAGAAGAGAGAAGCACGACTTCTTGGTAGCAGCACTTTCTCGGGTGGGCTCTGTTTTGCTAGAGACAAGCAGAGACTTGCACAGCCAGTGCTGGTGGTAAACTTATGCCCACCATCTTGGAAAGACAGAAGCTTTGATTTTAGCAATGTTGTTTAGCAGATAATAGACACGTGGCCAAAAAAACCCATAAAGATTCACAGTAAAGTCAGAATCAGATGAAGTAAAACCTCTAAAAGGTTTATAGTGTGTTTAAAAATACACTTAGGCTTCAAAGAGAAAAAGAAACAGGATAATGACTGGGTGTGGTGGCACAAGCCTTTAATCCCAGCACTCCAGAGGCAGAGGCAGAGGCAGGCAGGTGGATTTCCAGAGAAACCCTGTCTCGGAGAAAAAAAAATGAATAAAAGTAAAAGAAATAGAGATTTATTAATAAAACAAGATTTATTAAAAATCATGTAAAGATGGAAAATACGAGAGAGTCTGGATACTTTATGCTATTGTGTTCTCTTTGAATTGTTTAAGTGCTGTGAAAGGAGCAACAACTGCTAAAAGACATTTGATTATCAATGCTGGTGATTTAATCCAACTTATATATTTTGAAAATGCTTTGACTTCTAAATTTAAGTATAAGACAGGTTACTTGGGAAAAGAATTTCTGCTTGTTTCCACAGAAAATGTAAAGCTATGGATTCCTTCCACACTTCTATGGTTTGATGAAGCAAGACCCCCTGAAATAGTATCCCGGGTGATTCAACATCTAAGACAGCTGAGGTGATGCAGCCGTGCAGCCTATAAAAAGAAGGACCTGGCCAGGTTTCTGTGTTTTGTCATGATCTCCATGGTATGGACAGTGCCCCCAACCAGCAGGAAGCAGTTTGGAATGAACAATGCCCAAATTCCCAAATATTGTTTATAAATGTTTGTTTTCATTTAAATGGGGTTGCTTATAAATGGTAAAGATCACAGTCAATTTCTTTTTAAAGGGAAAAAAGGGAATATGATACAGAAATGAATACTTTGTATTGGTATGGATTTTCGGTTTTTGATACAAATTTAAGGTCAGTTTTGTGATGTGTATATTTCTCCTCTTGTTAGATATTGTGTTTATACAGCTCTTTCAAAAATGTAATGTATAAGTACAGATTACAGATAGTTTCCTATAATAGTCAAGACTTATAGTTAGGTTAGTTAGGTTTTCTAGATATACAGAGATGTATTTGCCACAGATATTCTTCAAACCTTTCAAAGACCTACAGAATATACAGCATTTAAATGGTTTAGGTGTTTTTCATGATAGTGAAACACAACTACTTCTGGCAAACTAATTACATCTGAGAGGAAGATGAGTATCAGAGAAACTCGTTATGGAGTTTGCTTTCAACATGGCAAGATGAGCCATGTAGGCAAGAAACTGCTCTTGCCTGGACTGTTTGACTGTTGCTATATAAACTGGACATGCAGGACCCACAGGAAAGTGACTGCTGCTAAACTTACAAAACAAGATGAACAGTCCTACAGGGTTCCTGTTTCATGGAAGAGTCTGCCAGACATTCTGCAGGACACAGAAAAATGACTGACAATGCAGGCGGACAGTTTAAAATTTCCTGCTTTAAGTCTGCCAGACACACTGTGGCCTATGGACTGAAGATGGATGCCCCAATGTTACAGAGGAACTTTGGGTGACTGTCCAAGTAGTGAGATGTGTTTGTCAATTCTAGTGTTTATATATGATCTTTCTGTGGTCTTTGATGGAGTTGAAGACAGATATAGATTTCCTTAGTTATGATAAAAGTTACATATAAGACTTTAGACTCACAAAGATAGGATAGATGACACTTTCTTTAACTCTTGCTAAATGTTAATGGACTAAATATTGTATTTATAGTTCTTGCTTAATAACTGCCTTGTTCTATATTTTACTCTGTTAAAATTAAAACCTTTCTTTTTATTTAGACAGAAAAGAGGAAATGATGGGGGACGTCCTTCTGTGTATATGTTTGTCTGACTGGTTGATAATTAAAGCACTGTTGGCCAATAGGGAAGCAAGATAGGTGGGACTAGGAGTCAAGGAGGATTCTGAGAAATGTAGCCAAGAGTAGAGAGTTGCCATGTGAACCCAGGAGGCACTCTCAGTAAGATAAAAATATATATTAGTAATTATGGGTTAATAATTAAGTCAGAGCTAGTCATTAAGAGACCATAGCAAACAGCCAACAGCTTCATAATTAATATAGGGCTGAGACAGCGGCAGGACCCAGGCAGCTGGTGGGAAAGAATGCACGGTACATACATACATACATACAAATATGCACACAAATATGGATACACACACTCATATACACACATACACACATATAGACACACACATACATACAATATACACATACACATACACGCATATATACATACACATACACTCATATACACACATACACATACACACACAAACATATACATACGCATTCACACATATATACACACATACACATATACACACACATCATACATACACATACACCCCAGATTAAAAGTAGACAACAAGACCAAAAACACCAGCAGGAGTAAAATTGTGCAACTGTTGCCTATTAAGGAATATATCTTACAATAAGACCTCCTGTTAGTGTTCTGAGATTAGGCTATGAAGCATAAGAAAAACAAAATTCAATTTAAAAAATGGACTCCTGCCGGGTGTTGGTGGCGCACGCCTTTAATCCCAGCACTCGGGAGGCAGAGGCAGGCGGATCACTGTGAGTTCGAGACCAGCCTGGTCTACCGAGTGAGTTCCAGGACAGCCTCCAAAGCCACAGGGAAACCCTGTCTCAAAAAACCAAAAAAAAAAAAAAAAAAATGGACTCCTGTGGGGACAACAGACCTTGGCCAGAGACGCACTTCCCCATCAGCCTGGGACCAGGCAGCTGTAAGACAATGTTTACTAAAAACATGTTTACTAAAAACAATACAATGCCCGGGGCAGTAAGTTTCTGAAAAGGACTGGCCCACAGGAACCTCCCTGTCCTTGACCTTTTCCAAAGACTAACCGCCTCTTCTGACACACGCAACCACCTCTGGTGTCAGGGTATATAATAACCAGCCAGAGTAGGAATAAAAGAGAGCCTTCTTCAGGAGCCTTCCGGTCTCTGTGTTGTCAATCCCCAACACCCTCCGCACATTCTTGGACAAAGCCTGCTCAGCGGGTGCGGCAGACTCCAAGTAAATACAGCCCAACAGTTCCTCCTTCTAATTCAAACCTCTCATTCACTTACATGGATTGGATAAGCAACAGAAACAAATCTCATCCTGGTAACAAGATGCCAAGACTAAAACACAGGACGGTTGACTGATGAGAGAGAGCCTTCCATGCTGTGAGTATATGCTTCTCTTACTGGTTGATGAATAACGTTGTTTCGGCCAATGGGCAAGCAGGATGTAGCCAGGCAGGAAGTATAGGCAGGGCTATCAGTAGGAGAAGTCTGGGAAGAGAAATGCAGAGAACGCCAAATAGCTGCTGTAGGAGTAACAGGGGGGGGGGGCGCCAGGTAGCTGCTGAGGGAGCAAGAGGTCTGGGCGTCACCAGTAAGCCAAGACCACGTGGAGATACATAGATTAGTAGAAGTGGGTTAATAATTAAGAGAGCTAGCCAATAAGGAGTGTGAGCCATTGGCCAAACCGTTTATAATTAATATAAGACTCTATGTGTTTATTTGGGACAAAACGGCTCCTGGCACCAGGAGGGGCAGAAACTGTGGACAGTTGGCTGATGAGCAATGTCTTCAGAGAAAATCATTCCAAGACAAGAGATGAAGTTCAAAAACAAGACAATGTCACACAGGAAAAAGGGGGGGGAAGGAGGGAGGAGAGGAGGGAGGGAAACAATGGAGTCACTTGTGCCAGCTCTTCCAAAATTAATGAACGCTGAGAGGTTACAAACCACAGGTTCATTTCTTTTAAATATTTATTTTATTTTACACGTACAGTTTTTAAACTTTATTTTTATTTCAAGAGTATGGTTTACCTGCATGTATGTCTGATCACCATGTGTGTGCAGTGCCCATGGATACCAGAAGGGGGGCGTGTTGGAGATCCCCTGAGACTGTAGTTACAGTTGGCTGTGAGTCACCATGTAAGGTGTTCGGAATTTAAACTGGTCCTCTGGAAGAGCAGCCAGCGCTCTTGATCACTGAGCCATCTCTCCAGGCCCTTATGAGGATGTAAGTGTACCGTGTGTAGAATGCCCCCAGAGGTGAGGAGAAGGTGTTGAGCCCCAGAGAACTGGAGTTATAAACTGTTCAGAGTCACCAGACAGGCACTGGTTCTCAGCAGAAGCAAAAAAAAAAAAAAAAAAAAAAAAAAAAGGAACAAGTTTCTTAGCTGCTGAGCTACCTAAAGGACCAGACCTTCACCCAGTTCCCTGCTTTGGCAGCCATGAGGGACTGTAGAAAAGACTGAGTAAGATGTGCCAGACCTCCTAGTCACTAGGAAGTCAGATACCCTCTCCATGTGGCAAAGAATCAATCGGAATTTAGCTGAATGTACTTTATGGTAACAGTGGGGTGCAGAGCATAGCTACTGCCCTGGGAGGGCCTATGGCCATAGCAACCAGTTGACCAATCAGCACAGGACAGGTTGTCCAAGCTCAGAAGTGCACCAATCCTGAGACTGTTGCAGACCCCCCCCCCCCCGCCCCAGACACACCCCTTTCTCTGCCCCAATAAAATCCCTGTCCTTCGGTCTCTCCACCCACTGTGTCTGACCGACTAGGAACCAACTCATTAAAATTAAAGACTCTTTGCCTTTACATCAGCACGGGTCTCCTGGCGATTTGGGGGTTCAGAATTTGGGCACAACACTACGTCTCCAGCCAGCGAGGTGACCTGACTGACAATTTTCATTTCTTAAGAAAATGCAGTATCTCACTATATATCCCAGACTGGCCTCAAACTTGCAATCCGCCTGCCTCCCTGTGCTAGGATTAAAAGCGCCTGTGTCCTCAAGCCTGGTTTCACATCTGCCACAATATAACATCTAAAACGAACTCACACAAGTGGAGATTTTTACCTGTGGGGGGTCCCGAATTACGGAAAGCAGTCCCGCTACCAAACCCCAGCAGTTAAGGAAAGGGGCCTTGAGAAAAGCCGAGCTTCACATATACCTACGCAGCTCTCCGATTGCCTGCCAACCACTTTTCCAAGATGACCGCTTACAACACAGCCCACGGGCTGGAGTGATGGCTCGGCAGTTTAAGGGCACTTCCTGGTCTCTCCCGGAGGACACCCTGTTCGGTTCCCAGCACACCTGCTTGGGCGTCCAACAACCACCATTCACAAGGGCTCCAGAGATGTGAAGCCCGCTCGTGGCCTCCACGAGCCAACTGCACTCAACCTGCACAGAAACACACACACACACACACACACACACACACACTGGCACGTAAAACGAAAGGAAGGAAGGAAGGGAGGGAAAAAACACAGCCCAGAGTTCAAAGAAAGAAAGAAAGGTAAAAACACAGCCCGGAGTTGAAAGAAAGAAAAAAAGGAAGGAAGGAAGGAAAGAAGAAAGAAAGGAAGGTAGGAAGGAAGGAAGGTAAAAACACAGTCCAGAGTTTCTGGTTGTTTCCCTCGAGGAGGCAGTAGCACAGGCGGATGCCGGAGTTCCGGGCCAGCCAGGCTACACAGTGACACCTGTCTAAGAGGAAAGAACGAGCAGCATAACTCAAACCCCCCACGACCCTCAAAAGCCCCTCCCCGGACACCAGAGACTCAATCCCTCCCGATTCTTAGCCCAAGTGGGAGCCGCGCCCCAGGGCCGTGTCCGCCCGCCACCAGCCCCGCAGAGCTCTTCGGGTCCCCGGCCGGCCTACCTACCCTTTCGGCAGGCAGGTCAGTCAGCCAGGCTTCCGGAGAGGAGCGGCCGGGCCCTGTGGGTCTGCTCCAGGCGGTTCAGGATGAACTGGCTGGTGTCGATGAAGCGCTCCACGCAGTTCACCAGGCAGACCTCGGCGCGGCGGTCCAGCCTGGGCCCGGGCTTGTCCACGCACTTCTCCCAGCACAGCTCGGTCAGGTGGTGGACGAGCTGCTGTGCCCGCTGCCTCTGCGTCTCCACCTCCACGAAGCGCCGCAGCTGCGGGTCTGCGGCGCCCGGGCTGCTCTGCGGCGGCGACGACGACGATGGCGATGGCGGTGGCGTCGACCAGGAGGCCTCCATGCCCGCCAGCCCCACGGACCGGAAGTGCCCCTGCCCACCCGCTCCCCGCGTGTCCTGACGACGGAATGGACCAGGAGGCCTCCGTGCCTGCCGGCCCCACGGACCGGAAGTGCCCCTGCCAACCCCCTCACCACGTGCCCTGGCGGTGGCGAGGCTTTCATGCGCGCTATACCCACGGACAGGAAGTGCCCCTGCCAACCCCCTCGCCACGTGCCCTGGCGGCGGCGAGGCTTTCATGCCCGCTATACCCACGGACAGGAAGTGCCCCTGCTAACACCCTCCCCATGTGTTCTGGCAGCGGCGAGGCTTTCATGCCCGCCAGCCCCACGGACAGGAAGTGCCCCTGCCAACGCCCTCCCCGCGTGTCCTGGTGGCGGAATCAACCAGGAGGCCTCCACGCCCGCCAGCCCTACAGACCGGAAGTGCTCCTGCCAACCCGCTCCCCACACGTGTCCTGACGACCAGGAGGCTTCCATGCTCACCAGCCCCACGGGCCGGAAGTGCCCCAGACACCGACCCCCTCCACCCCACATGTCCCTGCTAGGGCTAGGAACCGGAAGTGTCATCGGCTGCCCCGGGCTCACCTAGCACATTGATGGCTTTGCAGCTGCTCTGTCTAGCTCGGCCACTGCTAGTCGCATCTGTAATGTGCAAACTGACGGTTTCCTGACATTCCCATCCAAGGCAGTCTGGGTGAGGGTGAAGGACACGGTGCCCGAATGGGTTTATCCTAAACCCGCTGTCCTAAATTCCCGAAGATAAGAGCTGACCGTGAGTGTTGAAGACACCTTAGGCATTCTCTCCTCATCCACAGAAACCCTACAGAGGGGGCACTAATTCCAGTTGGACGTAAATTTACCATGTCCTAATGGATGGGCCACGTTTTCCTCCATTTTCAACTGAAGGCCAGAGGGTCCGGCGTCCTCCATCCTCTCCTCCTCCCCTCAGTCTCCTAGGCTCGAGTGGGTAAAAGGGGCACTCTCAGGCCAGGCTTTAGATTGTTCCTTGTCCTCTCTCTCTCTCTCTCTCTCTCTCTCTCTCTCTCTCTCTCTCTCTCTCTCTCTCTCTCTCTCTCTCTCTCTCTCTCTCTCTCTCTCTCTCTCTCTGTCTCTCTCTGTGTCGCTAGAAGGCTGGAGAGATGGTTTCGACTTTAAGAGCACTTGATATTATTGCGGAGGGCCTGAAGTAGTTCCCAGACCCACGTGGCAGCTCACGACCGTCTACAACTCCAGTTCCAGGGGATTAGGCACCGTCTTCTGAGCTCCGTGGGCACCATGCATGCAGATGGTGTGCAAACATACATGGTGGTTTTGGAAGTACTTGGTTTTGGAAAAACGTTAAAAAACAAATTTTAAAGAAAATGTCACACAAATGAGATCATGAAGTACTTCAATCTGGAGGAAACGCAAGACAGGAGACCCCAGTTGGTCAGGTTTTTTTGGAGACATTGATGCCATAAATGTAAGAAATACACTCACCCAAACCCACTTCTAATGTTGGCTGGGGTGTGTAAGTGATGACCAATGAAACTCTTACGTTGTTTCTCTACCAGCATAATTTCTCTGTTTTCCTTTTTGTCCCCTTCAAATGTAATACTTTATTTTATTTTAGAGATCCTATGGATCACAGAATAGCCCCGAACTTGATAGGCAGCCTAGGCTGGTACCAAATTCTTTATCCTCCACTTCTGTTCCATAGAGTTTTGGGGGTTACAGGTGAACATGGTCGCACGTGTCGGACGTCAAGAAACCCTACCTTTTGTTATTTTTTCCCTACAGCACCCTGTCGCTGAGCCACGCGCCCAGCTCTTTCCCCAGATTAAGACTGTAAAACTGTAAAGCGGAAACCCTTTGGGTGCCATTTTCGGAACACTTACTCCGGGCGATTGGAGTTCATGCTTGCTCCGTGGGTGGCTCCCCGCGTTTTGGCTGGGGTAGACGTTTTGTTCTCTCACGTGGTGCGCCTTGCTGGGCCTTTTCAGGGTTGCTGCTTATGAATATGCATGGCACACAGTGTCTAGGCAGCCACACTCACATACATGAACTCATAGTGCACACCTGGCCCACAGTGTCTACTCAGCAAATGCTTCCTGAAAGGATATCGAATGTACACCGTGGCGAGGGCGCATTCCGTAATATCTTGTCTTCCTTGGGCTTCTTTGGATGGCACCATTTATCAAGGAGACTCTAAGTGTCTTGAGGACGTGAAGGACATTACTCAGTGAGGCCTGTGATCTGTGTGGTCAGTCATTTATCTCTGAGTATTGTTCCAGCTCCTCCTTATGTGGGGCAGTAGGGAAGGGAATTTGTGGTAAAAAAAAAAAATAGGGATTTACTTTTTAATCTACGTTATCTCCGACATACCTGGGATTTGGGAGGCCCCAATTTACATATGGGAAGAATTAGGTATAATGGTCTCTGTCAGTAGGAGGCAAGTTTGGGCTGTGATGACATACATTCTGACCTATGGGAAACCAGAGCATGTGGGAAGCTATGCCGAGTCACAGGTAACCGTGGGTGTGCCGTTCCAACCAGGCAACAGAGCTGGCTGCCGAGAGAGTTGGGGGGTTCATTTAGGTTGGTTTCAGAGCAAGCCTCTAAAGAAACAAAACAGCCACATTTCAGTGACAACAGTTATCATAACCGTGGCAGAGTCTTCATCCATGGATGTGTGGCGTCCTCATTACTAGCCAGTGGCAAATTAGGGAAAAACCATTTTCTGTGGACCGGAAAGGAGAAAACAGTGGTGGCCAGAGGGCAGCCCAGCCTCTTGCCTTCCCCTGCTGGTGAAGAGGCAATTCAATTTGCAAGAACACACCAGTCAGCTACCGGGACCGCAGCTCCCAGCTCTCGGAGTAATGCCTATCAGGTTGCAAATGTGCCTCTCCAGCCCCATCGAGGCACTCACCCAAACCACACAACCCTGGGAGTGTGGAGCCAGGGCCACCTCCCTCTGCCTTTCTCCTGAAGGCTGAGCCCATGTGAGCCCCCCGAGAACCCTTCATGCTTTCCCTGGATCATCGCTCCCAGTCAGAGCAGAATGGTGACTGCTCTTGAATTTCCTGATGCCGATGGATCGGCTGTTACATATGTGGTCTGAATCTTAGCCTGTGGGGGGCACAGAAATGAAGCTGAAATGTAACAAGGCTCCTGGGGCGACTTTCCTCTCTCACCCTCCTTGTCAAAGCCAAGCAGCATCCTGTGGCAGGGACATTACCTTGGCTGATGACCCGGTGTTCTGTTTTGTTTTGTTTTAGCAGGAGCGTAAAGGGGGGTAGCTATAGTCTAGTACCACGACTGGATTTGTTTTCTACAGAAGGGTGAATGTAAACGTTAACTCTCCCGTGTCTCCCAGATAGGAGAGTGGCAGGCTGTCTACAGGTCTTTGCTGACACCTTTGTGTTGACTGTTGACGCCCTCGCGAGTTACCCTCTTGGGCACCTGAAAGGCCTTTGATCTGACTGCAGATGCCCTCTTCCATCACCCCTGCTCTTGGTTCCAGCCCTCTCTGCTGCTCTCGAATTGCGGCCCTAACCAACTGTACCCTGTCATTCCCTCTGGAAGGACAGACCAGAGTCACCTCACGCCACTGAGGAAAGCCGGCTGTCATAGCTCCCTGGGTTGTACTCGGAGGAGACTTCCGGAAGGCCTTTCGATCGCTCTTCCCACCCGAGGCTGTGCTATTGATAGCCTGCTGCCCCTTCTACTCACACCTGTCTGAGTCCCAAAAGACAGGTGCATCTCGTGGGAAGGAATTGATGAGAGAGTAAACTAGGTAGCCAGGCCTCAACGAGCAGGACTTCCTAACAGCAGAAGGGCATACAGGGAGGGCGGGATACTCTGTCCTACCGAGGAATGTCTGCGAGATAAGGTGCGTGCAAAGAAGGACTGAGGAGCGTGCCTGTGGCAGGCGCGGGACAAGAGCTTACAGCACGCCAATCTGATGGCAGGCCCTGGAACTGGTCATTCAGTTTTCTTCCTTTCTGAGGTTTGTGCCAACATCAAAAAACAAAGGAGCAGGAGACCCCAGCTGAGAGTTAGGTGGCCGGGGCCTGCAGCATAAGGCCCCCCGCGAGCTTGGTGGTTTCGTGGCTCCTGCTGTGACTGTTCAACCCATGCCAACCTCCCTCGACCCACAGCTGTTGTGACAGCTCCACCCATCCTTCCCTGGGTGTGACTCTTCTGCGGCTTCCAGCAGGGCAGAACATCCTGAGTAACCGTCTCATGCCAAGTACTAAGGGAAAGAAAGGGGGCCTTGAGTAGCAGATCAGTATTTATCCCGGGCATACAAATGGACTTCGGGTGTCCATCCCACAATGAGGAGGCCTAGGTAATCTATTGAGCCTTGGGTAGTAGATCAATATTTATCCTGTGTATACAAATGGACTTTGGGCTCCCATTCAACAATGAGAGATGCACTCTCACCCTGGACTCTTGGGGGAGGGTCTAGGTCCTGCCCTGGATGAAATGACAGTCTATGGACACCACCATGGAGGACCTCACCCTCTCTGGGGAAAAGAGGGGGTACTGGGGGGGTTTGGTGGGAGGGCGTGGGAGGAGGGGAGGAAAAGGGAGAGGGACCTGGGATTGACATGTGAAGCAACCTTGTTTCTAATTTAAATTTAAATTTAAAAAGAAAAAGAAAAAAAAGAAAGAAAAGAAAAAGCCTAGGTCTGTCTCTGGGCTCAGTCTGTTGGAGAAACAGAAAACATGAGTCCAGTGAATTTCTGTCCAGGACCAGACAAGCAGAGAGGGACAGGGGTTCTGAGTTGTGCAGAGATGGGAGGTTTCAGAGGAGGGGCCATGTGGCAAGACCTCCCGGGAAGAAAAGCCTGAGGTCAGCGGGAAGGGGCACAGGACATCAGGCTGAGGAAGTAGACAGTGGAGTGAGTGAACTCAGGGCCTCATGGTGCTGGGGCTAGGAGGTGACACGTCCTAAGGAGGAACCGCAGGAAAAACCAAAGGAGGCACTTCTAGAAGAGTCCAAGCACTGTAGCAGCAGTGAGTCTCAACCCAGGTGTGTCCAAAACAAATCAAGAAATGGAAAAAAATTACCCAACGGGCATCAGATAGCTCTGTGTGTGCTTAAGTTGGATTCTGTAAGGTGAACTGACCTGTGACTTGGGCCCTCCTGAGCTGAACTCATTGTGGTTTGAGAATTGACTGTTCAGGGAAGGAAGAGTAGAGGAGGAAGAGCCACCCTCTTGTTAAGAGCTGGCAAACTCAAGTAGACACTGGTACTCAAGTCAGCCCACATACCCATGGGATCCTGTTGGGGACCGACCGGGTAGGTTGTGAGTGAGTGAATGCATGTGTGCGTACGGGTATGTGGCTGTGTGTAGGATTTTTACACAAAGCCAGAGCTGAAGAGCAGAGTGGTAAAGGCAGGTTGTAGGCAGGAACTGTTGTAACAGGAGAAACGGTGTTTTGCCCATGGATCTCTTTTCCAGAGTCAAAGAGTCAGCATAGCTTTGCACATGCTAGGCAAATGGGGCACCACTAAGGTGTATCCACAGTCCTTGCTGTCCACAGGGCTACACTCTGTCTTGAATCACCACAGACAAGCGGAGGTCTGTTGACCATGAGCGGGAATGTAGAGGAACTTACTGGAACACAAGCATGGAGTCAGGAGTTCTTGCTGCTTCCCTCTGACAGGATTCGTGCTGGCGGTGGACGAAGGTGCTCAGACTCGGAGGACAGAGTTGAGAAACTGGGCCACACATTGAGGGCAGTCAGATGTCATGAGTTTAGGGGTCTCTCTAAATGAGCCAGTGGGCCTGCCTTTGGGGTACAGACACGAGATCCAGGCTCATATAGAAAATGAGTCTGGGCCTGTGGGGAAAGGACAGTGATTCAGGAAATGGAAATGAAATGGGTCAAAGTCCCATTTCAAGGTCACTCAGACCCCCTCCTTCTGTTCTCTTCCCCAGTGTGGCCGCAACGCGTAAGTCACCTAGCTGTCTCTCTAAGTGATGGGGATTACTGGGATAGGTGGCCTGCTAGGCTGCCAGAGCCAAGACTTTGTTTTAAAACCTGGCTCCATCACATCCTTGCCCATCCTGTTGACACAGTTATCAGGAAACAGTACAGCAGGCCCAGGGCCCCTGCAAGACCCTGGCGTCCCCTGACCATGGCTCCCACCGTGTTGGTCTCTTGCAGCTGCTATATGAAGTGCCATGAACTGGGTGGCCCCAGGCAGCAAACACTTACTCTTCCATATTTCTGGGTGCTGTGGACTGTCTTCCAGCGACCTATTGCTCTCTGGTTGTCTTGGCCATTTATATTAGTGCAGCATGCCACTCCCATCTCTGTCCCTGACACTATTTCACATGTGTTGGCACAGAACACCGTTCACTCCAAAGGAATTGAGAGTTTATTCTGAGCCAAGGCTGAGTGGCATGGCCTGAGAAACCCATCCCAAGTGACGTGTTTCATTTTCTATATGACCTTTGATCATCTTGGGACAAAAGGCCGTCATAAATCTAGGCATTTTCCAAATATGTTGCTGGGAACATCGGGTAGGGACATTACAGCAAGTCCGGGAAACCTCTGTTCTAGGATAACGTTCTTAGTTAGGGTGGGTGGAAGGGACAGGTCTGCTGAGAGTACAGTCAGAAGATTTTACCTGGTAGTCAAAAGTACTAGGTCAGGTCCAGAGACAGGCGACAAATGGCCAGCGAAGGAATGAAAGGTAGCCCAAGACGATGTGGCTCTCCATCTGTCACGCCCCAGCTGGCCACAATCAGGCCGTTCTTAACAGTCAGTCTATAAAAAATCTTTCAACATAAGCATGGCGTTTTCACAAAGTGGCACTGACGGGTTTTATAAAGATGCCAGCCATCTTGAACCTACATTAATGACCTCATCTTCACTGGACGATGTCTACAGATGTCCTACTGTCAATTAAGGTCATAGTCACAGGTTTAAGGGATGAAGGGTTCATCATGCCCTTTTGGGGGACACAATTCCACCCTCAGCACCCTCCATTCCTGAACACCAGTCTTCTGAGACACCCTCCCCTCTTTGGGTTCCAGCTGCTCTCACCCCTCTCTCCAGCTTTCTGCCTTAGAGCCCCACTAACAAGGGGAGGATTAAGGGGGAGAGGCATTTGCTTTAAACACTGGTTGACTATAAGGAAGTAACCTTTGGTGCTTTTGTTTCTCAGACCCTATCTGTAACCTGTAGTCTTCCCGCCAGCCGCCTGGGTCCTGAACTGTCTCAGCCCGCAGATAGCAAACGAAACACTATATTAGCTATGAAGCTGTTGACTGTTTGCTATGGTTTCCTAATGGCTAGCTCTGACTTAATTATTAACCCATAATTATTAATATATATTTTTATAAGGTTTTATCTTACCGAGGACACAGCCTCATGCATCCTCTCTTCCCGCCATCACATGGCAACTACTCTCTACTCTTGACTACATTTCCCAGAATCCTCCTAGACTCCTAGTCCCACATATCTTGCTTCCCTATTGGCCAACAGTGCTTTATTCAACATATATACAGAAGGACTTCCCCCATCATCTCCTCTTTTCTGTCTAAATAAAAAGAAAGGTTTTAATTTTAGCATAGTCAAATTACATATGACAAAAACAGTTATCAAGTAAGGACTATAGTTACAATATCTAGTCCATTAACATTTAGCAAGAGTTAAAGAAAATATCATCTATCCTATCTTTGCGTGTCTAAAGTCTTATATGTAACTTATCTTTTATCACAACTAAGGAAAACTATACTTATAACTATCTGTCTTCAACTCCATCAAAGACCACAGAAGAATAATATATAAACTCTAAAATTGACAGAGACACATCACTACCTGGAGAGTAACCTGAAGTTCCTCTGTAACGTTGGGGCATCCATCTTCAGCCCACAGGCCATAGTGTGTGAATGTTTATCTTATTGGTTGTTGAATAAAGCACTGTTGGCCAGTAGGGAAGCAAGATAGGTGGGTCTAGGAGTCAAGGAGGATTCTGGGAAACAGAGGCACAGTCAGTCACGATGTAGGACGCGGGAGAAGTAAGAGGTCTGGACCCTTTTCTCCGGTAAGAGAAGACCACGTGGAAATACTCAGATTAGCAGTTATGGGTTAATAATTTAGTCAGAGCTAGTCGATAAGAAATCAAGCAAGCGGTCAACAACTTCATAATTGATATAGCGTCCTGTGTGTTATTTGGGGACTAAAGCGGCGACGGGACACGGGCAGGACTCCCACAACCAATGGCTGCGGCTGGAGGGAAGACTTCACGTTACACCTATCAAAATGGCCCCGTGGAAAAGTGGAGGCATTACAGAGGTCCTGTGGGTCTTAGGGGTCCCCTCGTCCTGCACATATGAGCGCAGAACAGATCATGGAAGCCGAGAGGGTGAAACGAAGCCACGGATCACATTGGGGATAGACTGTGGTTGCCCAGCTAGCAGGGGTGACTGGGGAATTTTACTGTTAGCTTCTAACAGTTTTAACCACTTGCCACTTTGAGGGTGACAGCAGGGAATTCCGCAAATCAGCGTGGAGACACTCAGATGCTCTGAGTGCCCTCGGTTTTCTCCAGGGAACACATTCCCACCGAAAGCCCCTGCTTCCCTGGGCATGGCCGCGCACTGTGAGGTAACCGCACCAGCTTTCACTATAGCTTTCACACTCGGCCGAGTGACTGTGTAAGGGGCAGCCACGGAGGTCGGGAACTGCTGTGTGATGCTTGTGGCAGCCTGGGTGAGAGACAGGCCAGCTCACCCTTGGGCACAGTGACTCAGTGCACCGGGTCAACCTGAGGTGCCTTGAGTGCCTCAAGATGTGGATGTCTCTGCTCCTCTCCAGGTTGCGGGAACCCAGAAAGTCGTGTTTTCCTTTTCTTTTTAAATTAATTTTAAGTATTTATGTGTATGAGTGTTTTACCTATATGCACCAGTGTGTACCATGTGCATACCTAGTACCCAAGGAAGCTCAAAGAAATTACAGGACAGACTCTGAGCCACTATGTGGGCTCTAGGAGCCAAATCTATGTCCTCTGCAAGAGGGGAAAAACTTGCTCTTGACCACTGAGCCATCTCTACAGTCTCCCAGAGTTGCAGTTTTCAAATGCCCAAGACCCATGGTACCTCAGCATCTGGAGCCAGGCCCATGCTCTTTTGTCTCTGGTGGTTCTGAAATGGGACAGACAGCATTAAGTGGCAGGTCCCAGGGAGTGGGGAGTCCTCTAAGAGTGTGTCTGCACGTGTGTGTATGCATGTGCACGTGTGTGCACGTGTGCATGAGCACACACTGTGTATACCCACACGCATGCTAATATGACTTCCCTTGGTAGGCGGTACACATAATAACAATTCACGGATGTTCTGTGGCAGAAGGGCAGGAAACCCTGACTTCGCACTAACTCTTCCCAAGAGAGAGGTAGAAAAGCGTCTACTCACCCCATCCAGGGCACCAGTGACAGAACAAAGAACTGATTCCACCTAAGTCTAGTCTGGCGAGCCAGTGAGTTCATTGGGCTTATTTACAGCACCACTAAAAAAGGTTCCACTCAGAACCTTCTCGAAGTTGCATAGAAGGAGCGAGCCCCCACCCCCTTAAGTCACCTTGCCCCCTCCAGAGGCCACAGGAAGTTTTGGTGGAGTTTCTGGAATCTCAGGTGGGAATGTGATGACAGTCCCCACCCTACCCCGATGGAGCTTCCACAGGCCTGATCTACAGAGAAGCCGCCATGGCCGGCAGCCTGGGGGGATGGAGTCAGTGAGTGAGCCGAATGTACAGGGTGTGGACAAGGACACTAAACAGAGGCTGCCTGTGAAACACACCTTTCACCTTTCAAAAACAAGCATTTGCAAAGGGGAGAGGAAGTAGCTTGCGGGTAGGGAGGTGTCTTAGTCACTGCTGGCACCGTGACCAAGGCAACTCTTATAAAGGAATAATTAATTGGAGGCTTGCTTACAGTTTCAGTGGTTTAGTTCATTATCATCACAGCGGGGAGCGTGGCAGCGGGCATGGCAGGCACAGTGCTGGAGAAGAGGCTGACAGCGCCACCCTCGACCACAGGCAGAGACTGGACCTGATAGGGCATTTGAAACCTCAGAGCCCACCCCCCAGTAACACACTTCCTCCAACAAGGCCACACCTCCTAATCTTTGCAATCCTTTCAAACAGTTCCGCTCCCTGGTGACTAAACATTCAAATACATGAGACTATGGGGGCCATTTTTAATCCAGATAACCACAGGAGTTCGGAGTGCCCAGGGAGGCACTTCATACCTTCATCTGGACTCTCGGGTTTGGTGGGAACGTGTAACCGGGGTCGGTTATATAGTCAGGTAATTAAAAATACTTTGGAATGTTTTTTATACTCAAAATCAGGTTCTAGCTTATTAGCATTCTTAAATATTAAGAAGATGCATGAATATTGTGTTTAAGAAACAAGCTTGGTGCCTGGGAGATGCCTCAGTGAGCAAAGGTGTTTGCAGGAATCTCAACAGACGGAGGAGAGAATCATCTCTTCAAAGCTGTCCTCAAGACCTCCACACGCATGCTGTGGCATGCACTCATCCTTAACATATGTGTGCAGGCATACCACATGCACATACATACAAATAATAAATGCACATTTAAAAGAATACGAAAAGCCTGTGAGGGACAGACTTAGGCTCCTCATCCCTGGCTCCTCAGAGCAGCCCTCAGGACTCGGGAGAACTGGGGAGAAGGCTTCTCAAGCCATACAGTCTATGAAAAGAATGGTTTTGTCATAGCAGGATTTTACTTCAGATGTCCGTTAAGGCTCGAGAGTGCCCCCTCAAATTCATATGCGGAGCTGTAATGCCTAGAACCTCTCGCAGTGCGACCCTGATTAGAGATGCAGGCTAAGGTAAAGTCACGAGAGCAGGTGCTAATTCTGGACACAAACAGGTATGGAGGGAGACCAACGTGAGAACACTGAAAACGCCATCTGTAGGAGACACCAGCGCTGTGAGCCTCTTGATCTGGGCTATGTAGCCTCTAGAACCACAAGGACGTTCCTGTGCTGGGAACCCTGCGTGCTTTGACATTATAGTCTGAGATGACTAGCCGTGCCTTCAAAAAGCATTTCCCTTTGCTGCGGCTGGGATTAAACCCAGGCAGGCCCTGTGCTAGGTCAGCGTACTATCACTGACCTCCCTCCATCCCCACCGTGTGTGTGTGTGTGTGTGTGTGCACGTGTGTGCGTGCACATGCGTGTGTGCGTGTATGTTACACGTGTATGCAGATGTCTAACACTTACAGTAGGGTGTCATGTGTACTGGAGACTGACCATTTGGAGTGTCTTCCAGATACCCCAAATGCAAGGCTAGCTGGCATCTGGGCCACAGAGAATCTGCTCTTCAGTGCTCAAGCGTTTGGGTCCTAAGATACTGACCACTTGGCTCTGGCCTCTCTCCAGGTCAAGCTTATGCCCTACATTTCCAGACTGAGTTTCTGCTAGCCTTGAGTTGATTTTTTTTTCTTGCTTGCTCATCAGTGTTGTTCTGCTGAACGCTTCTGCAGAAGTCTGTAAAATCTTATCTCCTGTTGTATCCTTTTTCTCATTGCTGGTGTTCACTTAATTCAGATACAGTGTGGGGACATGATGGCAAGACCAGCAGTAACCACAGCCCTTTCCGCAGACTCAGATGCATACCTGCTCTGGCAGAGGCCGTTAAACCAGGCAACCTGGCGAGGCACACGAGACGGAGGTCAAGTTCCTGCAGACACTGACCTCCGTGAAGAGACTCTGATCTCCTACCGGGCAGGTCGGCCGAAGGGGCCTTCTGTGGTTGGAATGTCAGCAGATGGGGTCGAGGTATCCACAGCAAGTCACTGGCAACTTTGGGTGCTTGCCTTCAACTGTGCAACGGAGACCCCCCGACACCCCTCCCAGCTGGAGAATCCGGTGAACGGTGAGTGCAAGACCCGTAACTGTATCAGAGGTCAGTTTTCCTGTGAGTCCACATGCGTGCAAGAACCGTAAGTGTGTCAGTTTCCCCTTGAATTCACAGGTCCTTCCATCTGCCTGGCTTTGATGTCTTTTCTTTTTGACTCTGTGTGGGTGGCCTGCTCCCAGTCACCTGTGTACTGCTACTGGTATCCCTCTAGGGAAACTCATCTACCCAGGGGCTGGTAGCGGGACCAGGGGCCACACACCGTTAAACGCTAAACTCAGAGAAGGGAGGAAATGTTTCTAGGAAGCTGTCCTGTTCAGTTGCTATGATCAAACATCTTGTACTCTCAGGGTGGGGACTCCTGGGCTGTTAGCGTGTGCAGTGGCAGGAATTGGAGCAGCTGTGACACACATCTTGCACTCTCAGGGTGGGGACTCCTGGACTGTAAGCGTGTGCAGTGGCAGGAATTGGAGCAGCTGTGACACACATCTTGTACTCTCAGGGTGGGGACTCCTGGGCTGTAAGCGTGTGCAGTGGCAGGAATTGGAGCAGCTGTGACACACATCTTGCACTCTCAGGGTGGGGACTCCTGGGCTGTTAGCGTGTGCAGTGGCAGGAATTGGAGCAGCTGTGACACACATCTTGTACTCTCAGGGTGGGGACTCCTGGGCTGTAAGCGTGTGCAGTGGCAGGAATTGGAGCAGCTGTGACACACATCTTGTACTCTCAGGGTGGGGACTCCTGGGCTGTAAGCGTGTGCAGTGGCAGGAATTGGAGCAGCTGTGACACACATCTTGCACTCTCAGGGTGGGGACTCCTGGGCTGTTAGCGTGTGCAGTGGCAGGAATTGGAGCATCTGTGACACTCAGAGCTGCTGCTGCTTTGCTTGAACAAATCTCACTGGAGATGTCTCTCTCGGCTGTTCCAGCCTGAGCAGCTGTTTCCACTCCCTGGTCCATTGTAGCTCCCACGGGAGTTCTCGCAGGTCCCCTCAGGTGCCAGCGTGGGAGCCTGATACGGGCCCCTGGCTGCTGAGCTAGCCCAAGCAGCTGGTTCTCTGCACATCAGCTCTCACTCACCAAGGATGGCTGTGCCCAAGCCCGGCTGACTCAGATGTGCCCACCGCTTTGAAATGAAATCATCTGGACCCTATGAAAACTGATGAGTCGCAAACGAAGAAGGTGGGAAATGCAGCTTGCTTAGCATGTGTGATGCCGTGCGTTTGATTCTAGCACTGAAGAAGAGGGAAAAGGAGGCTGCCGTCCCTAAGCACTGAGCTGAGTGTTGGCAAATAGCTCCCCAAACCAAACTGCTGTCAACATAGGAGTGCACAACCAGAAGAAATGACCCCCGATGGCTCCATTCAGCCCTCAGCTTTGATAGTGAAACCCTAACGATCTCAGTGAAGTGCCGTGGTGTGGGCAGGCAGTGACTTCCGATCACTATCACTCATCGCTGAGCAAAGGAACTGGTGGGATTTCAAGGCCAGCTGGGCTACATAGCAAGGACGCGTCTTTAAAGAGAAACAGAGCAACAACTTGGGGTCTGGAGAAGGAGCTCAGAAAGTGGAGAGCTTCCCTGTGTAGACAGAGCCTGGGTTTGGGGACTGGGGAAGGAGCTCAGAGGGTGGAGAACTCCCTGGTGTAGACAGCCTGGGTTCAACCCCGGAACTGAATGAACAGGGTGTGATTCACATCTGTAACCCATCACTCAGGAGGTGGAGGCAGAAGGACCAGAAGTTCAAGGTCACCCTTGGCTACATAGGAAATCTGGGGCCAGCCTGGGCTACTTGAGACCCTACCAAACGAGACAAAATAAAATACCACATTCAAACCCATACCAATAACTAAAGAAATAGGATTTTTTTTTGAGACAGGGTTTCTCTGTTTAGTCCAGGCTGTTCTGGAACCCTCTCTGTAGACCAGGCTGGCCTCGAACTCACAATCCCAAGCAACGGGATTAAAGGCGTGTGCCACTATCGCCCAGCAATATATGAATTATATACCCTTCTACTATACTTGACAGAAATTCTCTTAACTGCCAGTGCACATCCTGGGATACGAGAGCGCCCAGTAGGTCCCCCTGGTGTCAGAGCGGTGGTGATGACCCTGGAGGGCAGGGATGGCAATGTTAATATTCGGTGCCTCAGTGGCTCACTCACTGAATACGTGCTGTGCACCGAGGGTCCAGTTTAAGTATGGTGCAGGACTAAAGGAGAGCAGCGCTTGGCCATCGGGGCCTCAGATGGGCAATTGCTGGGCTACCTGTCTCTCTTCAGGGTTCCCACGCCTTCACTTGGGTTCTAGAAGAATTCCCCAGAATGGTCTAACTACAAACCCCAGCCAGACCTAAGGCACCAGGGCAAGGGCTCAGTCCGGCTGGGGCCAGGGGACTGTGCCATATTTGGGGCGGGCCTTCCCTTGGCCCCTCCCACTATGCTAGAAGCAACCAAATCCTCAAATTGGTTTTCACACATTGGAGTGGTTCTGAGCTCTAAACCTAGAAGTGCTGTAATCTGAAACGTGTTATTCTTTGAAAGCCATTCACACAGTCAGAAATAATATAAACTGGGGGCAGGCATCCGGCTATATTCTTTTGACGTTATTTATTTTAACCTTTTACATTGACTGTGTGTGTGTGAGAACTGTGCGTGCGCATGCATGAGTATGCACATATGTGCATGCACGTGCCACGGTAAACATGTGGAGGTCACAGGACAACTTTGGGGAGCTGATTCTCTCCTCACACCACGTGGGTCCTGGGGTGACACTCGCGTTATCAGGCTCGGCAGCAAGGGCTCTTACCCGCCTCGCCAGGCCTCTTCTTGAGCACCTTTTAAAATAACCAAACTCTGGCTCAGGCTGCTCCTGCCGTCTGAGCTGCAGCTCCCTTCTCTCATGGGGTGGGAGGAGGCATGGACTTGGCGTCCCCTCTCTGCTAGAGGCTTGGCGTGGACAAGCCCTCCGGCTAGCTAACTGTATCTTCTTCTTCCTGCACATCAACCCCTCCCTTTACAGGGAACGGGGTTACCCAACAGTGGCTGGCAGGTTAGGGTGGGGTTACAGGGACAACCTAACATCCCCGGTCCTCTGCACTTAACTGAGCCTAGGGTTTGTTCCTGGCCAACGTTCAGGGGATCGCAAAGACTTACTGGTCTTGATACCATCTGCCTCAAGTCCTGAATGTGCACACCAGTCCTCTGTCCCGAGGTACCAAATGGCCACCTTTACAGGAGCCTTCGTAAGGGAGTATCTTCTGAGCTAAACTTCATGAGATCAGCTGTGTCTGCTTGAAAGCGTCCGTCAGATCCTGGGCTGTGAACCTCCGACTCTCTCCCGAGAAGGAGCGGGCAGGGAAGGTTGTTGGACCCTCACCTCTCTGGCCACCCCTCCCAGCCAGCCATTTGTGTTTAGTTCTGCCCTAATGGCACATGCCTTATGGAAGAATATAGGCTACAGGCTCTAAGGACAGGGTAAGGAGCCTTCGTCGGTACCCCTAAGGGTTAGCCATCCGCTCATGCTGGGTGAAGACTTTCTGTGGAGCGACTCTCAGTAACTCCTGTCACACTTTTCGTCAGTAACCCCTCATCCCTGCTCTGTAACAAACTCCTTGGTTCCCTAGGGTGCCTTCAGTAGAACTGTACTTTGGTTTGTTGTTGAGACATTAGCGGGACGGGGTGGATGTTGTTCACATTTCCCCAGGGAAGGAATGTTCCCAGCAGGTCAAATGTATACTCAGCGCCAATCTTGAGACCTTGCATAGCCTTCAACCCTAGTTAGGAAGTCAGGGACGTCATCCTAGGAGAACACCTGCCACCTAGTTCGCTACCGTACTTACAGAGCTGTGTGACGGCAGTGCCGGGGACACTTGCTGCGCGCGGGCTAATGGGTTTAGAAAGACACTGGCCTCATGGGATGACAGGTGGCCTTGCTCCCCTGGGGTGCCCTCAGCCAGCTGAGGGCCAGCACAGAGGGCCTGCATTGCTCTCAGGCCTGGTATGGGTGAGCGTGGAGACAGTCCCCAAGGAGGTCCTTTCTTTTACTCACGTATGCGCCAGCAGAAGGGAGTGGCATGGCTGTGGTGAGGGCGGGGCAGCCGGGGAGGGGCTCAGGAAGGCAAGGCTGCGGGGGAGCAGACCCCAGCCTCAAGCTAGCTGACCAGGCTCCCTTTGCCCACCTGGACCCCGACTTCTCACTCGGAAAGCATGGCTCACATAAGAAAGGCCTTTTTAGCTCAAACACTGTGTACCTGAAAGTGAGACCAGACATCACCATAGTGTGTGTGTGTGTGTGTGTGTGTGTGTGTGTGTGTGTGTGTGTGTCACTATGGCTCCTAGGAGCCTCTGCAGTGGGGCACCACTACACTTTGCTCTGGTAAAGGTGGTGGCCCTGGAGTGTCTGGGTCAGCTCAGCTGGAGACAGCTCCTCAGAGTCATCAAGCATTTGGGTAAGGGCCAGCCTGCACCTCCGGGGACCTAGAAAAACAGGTGCTTGGTTGAGGGGATGTCTGTGGGACCCCCATCTCCCACACTCCTCAAGGGTCGGGGCTCCCCTTCTCCCTCTCAGCCCATGTTTCCTCAAACTCCCGAGTAGCTCAGAACATCCTTGGAAGTTTCTTAGAACTCCCGGAATCGCTAAGGCCTTTGAAACTTCCAGACCACAGTGCCAGACTAGGGCGCTAGAGTTGATTGACAGCATGGGTCCCTGGGCTTTCCTCCATGTTCTCCTCAGGTTCCCAGGGCCTCTTCCCTGCGAAATAGGAAATGTAAGGAGCCTTTCCAATTTCCCTCCCTCCCTCCCTCCCTCCCTCCCTGCCCCTCCCTCCCTCCATTTCCTGACTCAGGGTCTCACTCTAGCCCAGGCTTGCCTGGGATTCATTCTGTAGCCCAGGATCCCCCCCCACCCCCCACCCCAGCTTGGGGCAAGCCTCCCCAGCCTCCCCAGCACTGGGGTTACAGCCCTGCACCAGCCTCCCAGTGTATGCTTCATTCTAGCTCCCCTCCTCTCTGTAGCTCTGGAGACAAAGGACTCCACCCCCCACGCCCCACCCCTGTTCCTCCTGATACCACTTTTGGGCCTGGATCTTAAAGTCTGTGTGACCCTTTCTCCCTCCCACTTCTGCACCCCTACTGCCTGGCTTCCCTCACAGGCCAGCTCTTGCCCCCAGGAGCTGCTGCCACCATGCTGCCCCCCCTTGCCTGGGTCTTCCCCTTTGTCCTTTAGACTCCCCTACCTGCCCAACAGGGGCTGCCCTCTGCTGACCCCAGCCTCCCCCAGAGTTCCTAGTGCTGGGACGCCATTACCTGCTTCTCACACTGCCTGTCCCTGACCAGCCCAGCTCTGCAGCTCACCTCTCTCCGCACGGTATCCCGAATCTAGCAGGCAATCTCTCCTAAGGAAGCAACTCTAGCCCAGTCTCTGCCTTGGTCCCTATCCCTACTGGGTGAGGGTGGTGTCAAAATCTCGCCATCGGGATTGGCTCTCTGCTGGACAAAGCTCTCTCAAGGAGTTTCATAAACTCACCTGATTCTAGCTCCCCTCACCTAGGATTTCAGTTTCAGAACTAAAATTTTCTTTGGGACCAATCTTAGCCCAACGTTCTGGGTCTGCGCCTCCATTCCTAAAACACTGCATGTGTCAGGGGCCCCGAATGAAAGTAATCTCACAAACGATACACCATTCGCTAGCCGTGTAACGCTGGTTTATGATTTCAAATACTTCCATTCAATTTAACAACAACTGTGGGCACATAAACCGGGAGACCTAGAAAGCATTCTTGATGACATGTGCTAACAAGAAAACACTCTAGGTGACACTGGTGCTAACTGTTTTGTGTTCGGTTTGCCCCCAAGTTGCTGTTTTCTAATCCTATGCTGTCTGGTTAAACTGGGACCTCGGAGTTTTCTTAGCTGTCATGATAGCCAATTTTCCTTGGTGACGTGTGCAGATTTGGAATCATCGTGGGAACGCCTCTGGGCTGGGAAAAGCAGAGGGAGCTAAG
Source organism: Mesocricetus auratus (assembly GCF_017639785.1). NCBI lineage: Eukaryota > Metazoa > Chordata > Mammalia > Rodentia > Cricetidae > Mesocricetus > Mesocricetus auratus. Next base: position 2,400,294 of record NW_024429180.1, read on the forward strand.
CACCAGCTTTCCGCCGCCGTTTCCTGAAGGCAACCAGGCAGCATAACCAGCTGCCCTCTGCTCCTACAACCGTGCCTTCCTCTCCCCAAACCGAGAGGCAGAACACACGGAAGCTGCTCTCGACAGCTGTTTTGTCAACAGCACCAAGCAGTTGGTACAGCCAGAGAAGGATGTATTCATTCACTGTGGATAACTTTCCCCCACTCCTTTCCTATCTCAGTCTGGAATGTGTTTGCCTGAAAACGGGCAACCTGTTACCATCTGCACAAAGTCAACAGCCTTGTTTTCTAGGCCCAGTCAAATAGCTTGCCAATCGATGCTTCCCTGTGGCAGGCATCACCAACTGAGGCCTCCCTCTGGGGGTGCCGTGGACCCCAAAGATTTCCAGGTATCTTGACCAGGTGGAGATGCTCTCAGGCATTCAAAGTCCCGCCAGGGAAGGCTGCACTCGCCGCCACCGCCATGTGCGGGAGGCAGGAGCGGGGCAGGAGTGGCACCCTAGGGCAGAGCGTGGGACAGGAGTACAAGGCAGGCTGAGCATGAGTGAGAACCTGAAAGGTGGCGATAACGGGAGATGAGTGTCTGGCAGCTGCGCCGACTGACTCTCAGCAGGGGATGTCATTGGCTGTCAACCCTCTGCAGGACCAAAATGGAGGGTTCTTGGGGCAGGACGGGATCTCTCTGAAACACAGTCCCAGTTAGCAGGGAGCCCTTAGCAGTGAGGCTGCAGCTGTGGGAAAGGCTTGCTTTTCCTTGATGGGTAACTGAGGGAGGTGAGGAAACCAAATGACTGTTCGTGTGTGTGTGTGTGTGCGCGTGCGTGAGTGTGTATGTATGAATGTATGTGTGTGAGTGTATGTGACTGCGTGTGTATGAATGTATGTGAGTGTGAGAGTGTATGTGTGTGTGAGTGCATGTGAGTGTGAATATGAAAATGCGTGTATGTGAGTGTGAGTGTGAATGCATGTGTGTGTCTGCGTGTGAATGTCTGTGTGTATGAATGTGTCTGAGTGTATGTGTGTGAGTATGAATGTATGTGTGTGAGTGCATTTGACTGTGTGTATGTCTGCGTGTGTGTATGAATGTGTGTGAGTGTGAGAGTGTATGTGTGTGCAAAATGAGTGTGTATGTGAGTGTGTGAGTGTGAGAGTGTATGTGTGTGCAAGTGCATGTGAGTGTGTGAATATGAATGTATGTGTGTATGAGTGTATGTGAGAGTGTGTGCGTGTATGTGAGTGCATGTGAGTGTGTGTGCGCGTGCGTGTGTGTGCGCGTGTGTGCGTGTGTGTGCGTGTGTGTGAGTGTGTATGTGAGTGTGTGCGTGCGTGCGTGCGTGCGTGTGTGTGAGTGTCTATGTGGACCGTGGCTCCCCGTCTCAGCAGCTAATGGAGGTTGGGTCTCCGAGTGTCCCACTTTACACTCTGCCTTCACACGGCCCTAGCCACTGTCCTCACAGACTGAGCTGGTGGGTGGCAACAGCTAGGCTTGCAGAGCCACCTAACCCTGCTCTGAGCGGCAGGGTCCCAGGCTTCGGTGCAGTGACAGCAGTCAGCGTTGCCCATGGTGACAATGCGTTGCAGAGACAGAAGGGAACACTCACTGCACAGGCCCTCAGCCTTCTCAAGAAACCTGGTTAGTCTGGCTCCATTTTCCTTTTTGGTGGCATTGCCTAGAATAAAGCTTTACTTAGGGACGGCAAATAAAAATGACTGAAAAGTAAAACCCATAAAAACTTTATTGTAAGTATCACACCCCTAAATTTGCATCAATTTGACACATTGCTGCTCATTTTGCAGAACACGACCCCAGGACACGCCCAGTGCAGTTTGCCTATAGCACAGTCAACTCCTAGAACTGTTCTTGCTCACGGTGGGCTGCCTCCGGCCTAAACCTCCCTGACTGTGTCCCGCAGTGGGTATTGCCCTACCCCCCCACAAGGGGGCGAGGACGGGGCCAGGGAATCTGCCGCCAGGAGAGCTGGCGGTGTGTGCTAAGGGCCAGCAGGTTAGCCCAGTGGGGCAGGCCGGGGTAAGTGGCTCTGCTCTCCTCTCCTCTTCTGGGGCTGAGCACGCCAGCCCGCCCTGAGCTCTCTGCACAGGCCGCACAAGGTCTAGAAAGCGGCTGTTCTCTTGCTCACCTCACCCCTCAGCCTGACGGCCACGGTAGGGCACTCTGAGCAAAGTGAACCCCACTTACAATACTGCGCAGCGTTCCAGACCCTCAAGTTGGCACTGGACTGTCATCTTTACTGAAAGCAGGGAGGAGTTGGGACAGAGTCCCTAGGCGGGGTGGGGGGGGTACGGGAGGGTTGTCTCCTGCTTCCTCCCTCCCCGAGGCCTGGAGGACACGCCCAGCGTGTGGGGAGTGTGCGCAGGACAGCCACTGGGATGTGAACGAGAAAGGAAGGGAAACAACAGTCCACACCGAGCAGTGTGACACATCCTGTCGGAGGTCACGTGACCCGCCCCCCCTCTACTGAGACCAGGACAAGCAGCCTGCTCACGCGAGCATCCTGACAGTCGCCCGTCTGCGTGCTATAAAACGGCCGCGGAAACCTGCGACTGCCATGCACACAAACATGTTAGGAGTGACGCTTCTCCAAACTGAGAAAGGCCCAGTAAAAAAATAAAGATAGAAAATACATGCTAATTTAATGGCAAACGTATCTGATACTACAATGGTAACCATCTTGGAGCTACGGACAGTGTATGGCGGGGACCACCTTTCCTCTTGAGGCCGTGTGCACTGGAGTCTGCTTGGTCCTCAGGCTGGTGTGGTGGCAGGGACACAGCACTGTCGCTCCACAGCCGGGCTGAATGTCAGTGCTGCAGCAGGAAGTTGGTGGCCACGTTGAGGTCGTTGTTTGAGGCCCTCAGGGCCTCCAAGGCATCCACTCTGGAAAATCCCATCTCCATGAGCCGGGCAACCTGCAAAAAGAGCAGAAAACTGAGGGCCAGCCACACTAAGCTCATCCTGAATTCAGCTCGCACTTTTTTTTTACATGACTTTGTGGGAAAGCTGAAAGCTTCTAAAATGACCAGAATCAGTGAGTTCCTACTCCCAGGTCAAATCTGGTAATAAGAGACTATGAAGTGTCCATCTAGTAGAGCAAGCAGTTGGAAGGCGGCAGCAAGAGCACCAGGAGTTCAAAGTTATCCTGGGCTCCAGAATGAGTTTGAGTCTGGCCTGGGCTACATAAGACCCTGTCTCAAAAAAATGAAACAAAGATACTGAGAGGAAGGATCAGCTGATAAATCATTTGCCTGGCAGGCACAGGGCTCCCGCAGCTCCCCGACACCATGTGAAAATGTTATAGTGGATGAACTCCAAGGGTCATAGCCAGGGTTGTCCTCTCCTCTGGTGCGCTCCTGTGCGCTCGCTCTCTCTCTGTCTCTCTCGCTCTCTCTCTGTCTCTCTCTCTCCCTCCCTCTCTCTCTCCCTCTCTCTGTCTCTCTCTCCTAAATAATCAACAAAATGACTAAAGGCAAACCTTTCAAGTGCTTGCCCATAGCACAGGAAAAATCTCATGATCCTTAGCTACTTTCCTTGGTGTTGTGATTGAGCGCCTGACGGAAAGTGACTTATGGGAGAGGGCACAGGCCACCGAGGTGGGGACGGCATGGTGCAGTCCTCATGTCCAGTGGACTAGGAGCCGGGGAAAGTGGAATGCCGGGCTCAGGGGCATCTTCCTCTGCCCGCTTTGTCCAGTCTGGGAACCCAGCCACGGGAGGGTCCTGCTTACATCAGGGTGGATGTAAGCAGTTCCCTCCTCAGTTAAGCCCCTGGAAACATGAGTGAAGACACGCCCAGAGGGGCACCCTGTTAACGCTCCTAATCCAACCATGCTAATGATCAAAATTAGTCATTACACAAGACAAGACAACAAAACAGGGCTTCCGAGGTCCTGGTGCAGCGGGGTACACTGGGGCCAGGCTGTGTAAACGGCCTGAGGTCGCTGGCCACACTCCTGTGTCGAGTGTGATCCCGGAGGAAGGGTGCGGAACAGTGCTCGTGCGCAGACGCGTGCCGACGAGTGCATCACTGCAGCCTTACTGCCGATGCTGCAGCTCTGACGGTCACAGCGCACCCGGCTGCTGGCACGGCCAGTTTCTTGCCTGCAGGCACTCCGGGCTCTTCTGCAGAGGCCATCCGTGCTGAGTCCTGCTGGAAGCCTGGGGCTTCTGTAGGCAGCAAGGAGATCTGCGGCAGGGGCAGTAACTGAGAAACAGAGTAACCTAAAGCCGCTGGGGGCAGGAAGCACCAGGCTTGCACAGACCACAAATCTTGGTTGTGTGAGTACTTTGTTCACGGGCAGTCTCCGGTGCCAGAGACAGGTGGTACCCCCAAATGTATCCATAAGCCGCTTGCCCAGGTAAGCAAAGAGTTCAGGCTGGGTGCAGTTATAGCACCCGTGAGCCAGAGGCAGGAGTTCAAGTCCACCCCATCACAGGCCAACCCAGGCTACACAGGACATAGGATTCCATCCCTCTGTCTCAAAAAGCTTCTCAGCACGTGTTGCTCACACAGAAGGCGCCATTCAGCTCAGTCACGGTCATGAGCACTTAGTGGGGTTGAGTGGGATTTTGGATTGCAGTAGGAGGCGTTTGCCCTGCGGCTTCCGTTCCCAGATCCCCTGTCTGGGATGCACACATCGGCTGCATTTCCGACTGTGGCTGCGGTCTGAACAACACAGGGGACCGATTCTGTAAGGGTCAGCCTGTGCTACGTGGGCAGGCCCACGTGCACTGATGATGGAGGTGGTGGCATGGGTGGCATACGGCTCAGCCCCCTTGGCGTGGGGAGAACAAGGCCAGCTTTTAGCTTCCAGGCTCTTTGCTCGTGGGAGCAGCAGGACAGGAGGCCAGCTCTGTAGGTCCAGATGGAAGTTCTGCCCGTGTGGACAGAACTATCCTCCATGATGGCGGCTCTCCTTCCTCCCTTTGCTTCTCTCTGCTGGCTCTTCCCTTTCCTGCTGGCCTGACGACTCTTCCACACCCCTGTGACTTTGAGGCACCTGCCCTTCCCGTGTCTCCTTGGCTAGAAAGATCCCAGACTAGAAGTCCCTAGTTCTACAGACTCATGTTATGAGAGAACAACTTGAGACGCGTGACTTCCGCCCCTCATGGTGGAGACAACACTGAGGGGCAGCTTCTATCGTGGCAGGAGAGAAAACAGAGAAAGGGGCAGTCGGTCGGGCACCAGGGACAGGGCATCCCAAGGACCCGCCCTAGCGGCCTACTTCCTCCAGACAGGTCTCACTTCCCAGGTTTACACAACGGACCCAATGTCACTAGCCAGGCTTTAACACAGGAACCTGTCGTGGACATTTGTATTCAAGCTAGCCACATGGCTCAGCTAGTCAGTGTTTGCCTGGAAGACACGAAGGCCCTGGAGTTAATTCCTAGCATTGCACAACATGATGGTACACAGCTATAACCCTAGTAACTTAGGAGACGGAGGCAGGAACATCAGGAATTCAAACCGCCCTTGACTGCATAAGGAATCTGAGGCCAGCCTGGGATACATGAGACTCCATTAAAAAAAATCCACCCCTGCCTTAGCCAGTGTTCCGCTGTGAAGAGACACCATGGCCACAGCAGCTCTTAGAAAACATTTCATTGGAGCTGGCTTACAGTTTCAGAGGGTTGGTCCGTTATCATCATGGCAGAACATGGTGGCACGCGGGCAGATGTGGTTGGAGCTAGAGAAACAGCTGAGAGGTCAACATCTGGAACAGCAGGCAGCATATATGAGACCTCAAAGCCCACCCCTACCGACACACCTCCTCCAACAAGGCCACACCCACTCCAACAAGGCCACACCTCCTCAAAGTGCCTTTCAGCCTATGGGGGTCTTTTTCATTCAAACCACCACAAAGTCTTTTAAATGGGTTTTCAGTTTTACATCCTGGACAGCTGTGGTTGGGTCTGGCCAGTACCTTCCACACTGTGATGGCTGCTCTTGGTCGTCAACTTGACTACATCTGTAATTAACTAAAACCCGAAAGACTGGGCGCACCAGTCATTGAAGTGAAGTGGGAGGGTCACTTCTAACCCAGATCTTTGACGCGGGAAGATAAATGTTTAAACCCGATCTCTGGGGTGGGAAGATCCAGATAAATGTTTAAACCCGATCCCTGGGGTGGGAAGATCCACCTTTAATCTGGGCCACACCTTCTGTCTGCAGCCCGTATAAAGGATACGGAAGAAGGCAGCTAGCTCTCTCTCTGCCTGCTTGCCCTCGCTCTAGCTAGCAAGTCTATTCCTTCTCTGGCATGAGGGCCTACTTCCTTGGGATTCCTGCATTTTCTGAAGACTAGCTGAGACACCCAGCCTCATGGACTAAACATATACCGCATTTTTGAACCTTCTGTAGGTAATCAGACATTGCTGGATTATCTGGACCCAAGTTTGTAAGTCATTCTAATAAATCTGCCCATATATATGTACACACACACACAGAGTCACTGTATACATCACACACATATATCACACACACACACACATATATATATATACCAACACATCAATATGTACATGTGTGTATAGATATAGATATATATTCTATAAGTTCTGCTTTTCCAGAGACCCCTGACTAATAGACATGGTCTTTGGGTTTGGTTTTCTTTTTCTTTTCTTTTCTTGTTTTTTGGTTTTTGTTTGTGAGGAGACAGGGTTTCTCTGTAACAGCCCTAGCTGTCCTACCTCCTGAGTGCTGGGATTAAAGGTGTGTGCTGCACAACGCCCCCCCCCCACCCTGTGCAATACCCATGCTCTTAAGGCATGCCTCTTACTGACCCAGTAAACAGAGCTTGGCTCCTCTGACAATGCCACCCATTTCTTTATGTATACAACTTTCCACACTACTTTTTAGGCCAGACTATACAGTTTTCAAACCCTTCTGCTCAGCCTTTTGTTCCCAATTCTCACTGCAAACGCAGTTAAGAAGCAGGCAGAAAAAGCCAGGTTTCAGTCAGAGTGCCATGCTATATTGAAATTTCCTCCACCAAAATAGTTGCTTTAAAACTTAGCTTCAAAGTTTTAAGACTTGGAAGAAGAATTCAGACAAATTATCTCCCAAAAAAATGTAGCATGCATTTCCTGATTTCCAACAGTCCCCCGCCTTCCCTGTGCTCCCGTGGGCATTCTGATCTGCGTGTCCCCCAGAGTCGTCCGTTAAGCTCCACGCACAGAATCCCAGGCTTTCTCCGGCCCAAACTTCCAAAGTCTTCCCACAGCCCAGCTCCCCACACTCGGGGGGTAGTTACAGCGGCGGCACTACGTTTAGGGCTAAATTAGCTTTTTTTTTTTTTTGGTCAGTGTGCCCAGAACACGTGATAGAAAAGCTTAGAGAGGGACAGGGCTACTGCGGCTCACGGTTCTAAAGGTCCAGCCCATGGTCACTCTGCCGCCATGGGCCTGAGCAGGAACACGTGTGGCAGGCGGGAGACAGGATGAGACCGGGCGGGGGAAGGGGCAGGGACAAGACACCCGAGGACCCACTCCCTAAAATTTCTAGGACCCACAGAAACTGCCACCGACTAGGTACTGAAGCTGTAACGCACGAGCTTGTATTGGAAAGTCACGTTAAACCGTTAACGCCATGCTTTCTAACCCAGTCCTCATTTTCTCATTTCATGACATCTTGAAAACATGGTAATGGTACCCAGAGCAACTCCATGGGTGTGGGCGGACCAGTGTGTGTGTGTGTGTGTGTGTGGTCTCATGTTTGTGCATATGGGTATGTATGTATACACTTATGTAGAGAGTTACATCATGTGAATATGCTAAAAACTTGAGAATTTTCACCTGACACACTCAGGTTAGGTTTCTCAAATCCCACAGTGGCCTTCTAGGTAAGTTGACTGTGTATCTCTGTCTGCTTTCCAGTCAGCCCAAAGGAGTTACTTTTGATGCTGTCATCAATCACCCTTCTCAAATCTGTATCCTGAGAATGCTTAGCAAACCCCTAAGGTTCCTTTGAATCACTACTGATGGCATCATTTAAACAGGTCAGATCAAAGATAGAGCCCTGAGCCCATGAGAAACTTATGTTCAGCATGCTTAGCCAGGTTCAAACCCATGTCATTTTATTGCTATTATCCATTCCACAGACTGATGCCCTATCTCTATAGTGATGCGATGTCGTACCTCCATTCCACAGACTGATACCCTATCTCTGCAGAGATGCGATGTCATACCTTTCTGCGACATCTTGTGTCAACGGGGTTATTTTGGTATCCTCAGACCACAGAGGTTTTTCTGACATTTACACGTCACCCAGTACTAATCTGGTTCATGCTGTCAGATACCAAATTTGCCATTCAGTTTCCTAAGGTCACTCTCTCCTCCGTTGGGGCCTTTAACGGTGAGCGTGACAGCCCACCCTCTCTGGTTCCCATCAGCTTGCGTGGCAAGGGCTGGGAGGGCTCTTGGGACACAAGTCATCGGAGGGAAAAACCTCCCTGATGTAAGCAGTCTGATTAGTTATTTCAGCCGGGGCTTCCAACAATAGCTTAAGGGAGGCTCTTTGCGATTATTTCTGGCTGAGGAGCGCTGTCAGTGGTTGGATGGTTCCACTTCCCTTTCGAGCGTTGTCTATGAACGTGCTTCCAATGCTTCCAACCACTGGGCTGCTTCTTCTCTAATCTCAACACCCTAAGTGCCTCAGGCGCTGCTGTAGATCATTTGTGATTTTGTGTCTGGCCAGGAGCAGGGTCTATATGCTGTGGGCAGGCAGCAGTCTCAGGGGCTGGCAGGTCGTGACCCTGAGCTGATAGAGGTGGGAACCCTTGGGTCCGGAATGCCAAGCTGCCGCGTAAGCAACGTCTGGCATGAGAATGAAGGCTTTCTTTGTGGGCAATCTCCCACGATCACCCTTTCTCAGATGCTAACAACCACGTGCCCGCCAGTGCTTATTTGACAACTGAGCCAGGTTTTTCACTCCTCTTCACTGAGGAGTGTTCTACTGCTCAAGATGAGCAGGAAGCTTGGTGCTTGAGACTCTGTGACCAGAACTGGCTTCCATACTTATGTATTTTTTCAGGGCTGAGAATACAAGTGTGTCTAGGGCTTTCACTGCTGACAGCCTGGTGTAGGCTTAGCAGAGAGACCTTTAAGGACCTGCCCCGTGGAGCTACAGTAAAGGGGGTGCGTGGCAACCCGCTTGCTATTTGGTTTCCCTGACAGGCGATGACCTCACCAATGTCTGTGGCCGGGTCAGTCTCCTCCCGCCAACGGGAGAGCTTGACATACACTGTGGCCCAGCGTGGGTTAGATGAGGGCTCAGTGACGTGAGCTCCTCAGGGAACTGATGGGCAGAACAGGGGAGGCATAAAGACTCCCAGAGCTCTCCAAAGGACACGCTGGATGGGTGGGGGTGGGCGCATTTTCCAGCTGACGCAGAGTCACCGCCAGACACGATAGCAATCTGGACGGGAAACTTACAAGATGGCCCGTGGGGGTTTCTGGAAAGCCTTTCCTCCAACTTTGCCGTCTCCCACAGCCCACTGGGCACCTTCCTCTCGCGCTGCCACCGTAGAGGGCACTGTCTAAAACCACTGCAAAGTACCAGCTTACGTGCAGTGAAGGTTCTAGTCCAAATTCTAACCCACCCTTTGCTCAGCTTCGTTTAGAATGTAACCACAGGTGCTTAATGCCCAACTCAGCTGTCTGTCTGTCTGTCTGTCTATCTATCATCTACCTAACTACCTATCTACCCTATTTTTTGAGACAAGGTTTCGATACACAGCCCTAGCTGGTCTTAAACTATGTAGTCCAAGGTGACCTTACGCTTGCCGCGATCCTGTACCTCAGCCTCCAGAGTGCAGGTGTCAGAGGCACAGGGGGCCACACCAGCTCCTTTTCAGCTGTTACATTAAGGTTCCCCCAGTGGAATATCTGATGCTTATTTTCTGCGACCTAGGTGAGGGCACCCGAGACAACAGAATCTACAGGGTGCCCGAGGGAGCCTCCTCTCTCCTCCTCCCTGGGTTGAGTGTGCATTTGTGCCCAGTCCCCTCCCACCAGGAGCAGACTGTGACTCTGGTCAGCTGCCTTCCATCACGGACCACCGCAGGCACAGGCGTCAGCGGCCTACTCAGCCTCCTGTGACATGAGGGAGCCTTGTGGCTAGCTGACCCAAGGGAGGGAACACAAGATAGGAACTTCAGCCGGCAAAGGGCACCGTCACTGTCGGCTGACAACAGGTAGACTGCGCTTTTTCCTCCCACGGGTTCTTCAGAAAACAGACCACACCGCGAGGGAGGGAGGGAGGGAGGGAGGGAGGGAGGGAGGGAGGGAGGGAGGGAGGGAGGGAGGGAGGGAAGGAGGAAACCTACAAACAGAGACAATTCTTTCCTAGTTTTTCCTTTTTAAAAACACACTTTTACTTTCAAATAACTTTGATGACCTGTTCACATTTCCCTATCTCAGGGTAATTTTCATTCCAAGAGGCACCTCAGTTCTCCAGCCCCAACTCACCTCCTGTGACACAAGTCAACGGGGACAGACACACAGTGATTCACAGCAGCACCTTCAGTGATAACTGCTTGGTTTGCTCAACAAAGCCTGTGGTTTTCTTTAACTTCCCTTTAGCTGAGAGTGTCAAAAACAAATGGTGTTTTGGGTTTTTAACTTCCCAAATTCTGATGCCTCTAGGTCGACATGCCCGCCGGATAGTGGCTCCACCCGGCCCACAGCTGGCTGACCCCTCTGCGATCGCCCCCATGCACACCCTGATGTGACAAGCAGGGACAGGGCTGCCCCTCTGCCTCTCTGTTATAAGCAGCACTGGTTACCTGTTAGAGCAGCCCCCCCCCCGCCCTGCAGGACAGTCCCCTGTGGGCGTGAGGTTATTTTTCTTCCCAGTGGGTAAACAGGGGGTCCCCGTTATTTACATCCCTGCCAGAGCCCCCCAGTCTTTGACTTAGGACATGGCAGGCTCCCACTGGAGAGGGCAAGCTCCACGCCACGTGGTAACTGCGGGCTGACTAAAATGAAGTCAGTCATGACCGGGAAAGGAAGAGCAAATTCACCTGTTGTCAGCTTGGGTTTGTTTCAGCATGTTTAACTCATTTGTGTGGTATTACCTGACAGGGTTTAAGTCCAATTTGAAATTGTCTTTCCCCCTTTGATTTACAGACAAACAAAAAACCCCAAACAAGTAAATATGACAAGATTTCATGATTTGCCAACTAAAATCTTATTTAGGGTCTCCAAGATCACTACATTTATTTATCCGTGTGCGCGTGCCATGGCGTTATGTGTGGGCATCAGAGGACAGTTTGTGGGAGTCACCTTCCACCATGTAAAGCTCAGGGAGCAGACGGAGGTCATCAGGACTGGGGACAGGCTCCTTTACTGATTTTAGGGTGAGTGTGGTGTCAAAGGACCCGGTCAAACAAGGAGGACTGTGAGGACTGTCCTCAGGAGCTCACGGCAGCAGGGTCACAACGTCCAGGGCAGAGGGGGCGGGGCTCACAGACCCCCAGCCCAGCCTAGGAGTTGCGGGCAGTTAGTGGTTGCTAGGGAAGAAAGTAACTTTTTCCCGGTGGTGCAGCCATCAGTCCAGAGCCCGCGCTCGGGAGAATAACTCCACCCCACGCTTGTGCGAGCGGCCTTCACCAGACTCAGTGGGTCATTAAAAAAGGACAGAACAGAGAGGGTGGGAGAGGACAGGATCCAAGTGCACCACGCACATGTACAGAACTGCCAAAGAGGAGACAGAGACGACTGGGAAGAAAACGGAGGGGAGGAGGGAGCGGGAACAAGAGATAGACGCTCGGTTACAAGAAAGAGGTTATTTGACAAACTCTGTGCTTTGGTATGTTCTCATAAATGCATAAAAAGATCACTTTTCCCCCTTAATTCAACCTCTCCGTCCGCCACTCTCCGGGCAACTCTGGTGAGCCTCTCTGTGCAGCTGAGGGCACCATCCCTCCCTCGGCACGTGTCCAGCTACGGCAGGGCTGCTTCTCACTGTCACGGGCCCCACGGCCTGCTGGCCATGGGCATACCAGCATCTGTGGACTTGACTTGGGGTGCCATTCCCATCAGGGCAGGAAGCGGCCGGGCCCTCTAGAGACGTGGCAGCCTTGTCTCTACACCAGGACTTCAGTGTCTCTGACATTCCTCTCTGCATGACTGCCTATGGAAGGCAGGGGTGACATCCCGCTCCTTGGCTTCTTGGGGTGGGGGTGGGGTCACCTTTAGGTGATGTATGGCTTTAGGTTCACCCTGGCTGCTTCCATGAATGCCTCTTTCGGGTACAGAAAAGGGGGCTGGGATGCTGTCCTCCAACGGGTGGTGAACTGGCGGAGGGACCGTGGTTCTACTCACTGAAAACAGGGTGGGTTCTGAAACACCTGGAATCTCAAAAACCAACAAAAGTAACAGAAGCAACAGAGACGGTGCTCGCCTACGGCTGTATGCTAACCTGCAACACATTTTCTTGGAGTATTCCCCTTACAGAGTCCATGGGATGCAGTTCCCATTGACTTGGTTTTTCTTGTAGAACTCTCACTAAAATTCCTGAACTCTGTTTGTATAGTAGAAAACCAAAAGTTTTACATTTTTCTGGGTTTAAAAAGTTACTGCTTTGTTTTTGTTTTTGAGACAGAGCTGCTTTGTGTGTTACTGTTTCTTTGATGTATCAAGGAGAGAGGAGTCAAGGGTTAGAAAAACGGCCCAGTGGTTAAGAGTGTACACCACGGCTCTTACAGAGGACTGGAGTTTGATTCACAGCCACCCCTGGCCTCTACAGACCCAGCGCTCATGAGCGCACATGGACACACACTCACACATAGACATGCACACACACACACACACTCACACATAGACATGCACACACACATACACACTCACACATAGACATGCACACACACATACACACTCACACATAGACATGCACACACACACACACTCACACATAGACATGCACACACACATACACACACACTCACACATAGACATGCACACACACATACACACACACTCACACATAGACATGCACACACACATACACACTCACACATACACATGCACACACACATACACACTCACACATAGACATGCACACACACATACACACTCACACATACACATGCACACACACATACACACTCACACATAGACATGCACACACACACTCACACATAGACATGCACGCACACATACACACTCACACATAGACATGCACACACACATACACACTCACACACACACACACACGTAAGTCACACGACTCGGGTGAAGCTGTAGTTCAGGGTCAGAGTGTTTACTTCCCGTGCTCCAGGGTCTGGGTTTCACCCTCAGCACTGTGGAAGCAAGCAGCATGGGACCCTAACACTTGATGTATTTCATTGAAAAATTAAGGATAAAAAGTTTAATCACATTTAAATACGTTAATAGCATTTCTGATAGTGGCCAGCATTAACAAGCTAATTGAGATCATACATCAATTACAACTCCCTGAACTTGCCTGTGAGCCTCTAGAAGTCTTTTTTTTTCCTAAGACAGGGTCTCACTGGGCAGCTCTGGCTAGCCTGGAACCTGCTGTGTAGATCCTGCTGGGTTCAAACTCATGGAGATCCACCAGCGCTGGGATTAAAGGTATGCACCATCACACCAACCAAGAACACCTTTTGACTCTTCTGGAGTAACACGCCCAGAGTGTGCATTACAGTTATGGGCTGTGAGAACTCTTGATGGACCGCACCTCATCAGCAACGTCAAAACACAAGATTCAGGAGGCCAGTGAGAAAGGGAAGAGCTGGGGAGGAGTGTGTATCATCTCAGGACACCTGTGAGCTCCTTCACGGTGACACCGACAACACGCTATCCTCGGCACTGTCATTCTGGGAGGATCAAGGAAAAATTACTCACTGGGGGGAAAACCCTACAGACCAATGACACATTTTCACATTCTCCTCCTCCTCCTTTTGACATCTTTTACTTCTGCCCAAACTGCCAAAACCAAGCAATAGTTCAGTTGTAAATACTTCAGATGTCCGAAGACTGCCCTGTGAAGAATATGACTCACTGCTGTATAAGGTGAACAGTCACATAGCAGAATTCTGGTGTTTGTTTTCACCAAGATAGATGACTGTTATCTTACTTTCTAATCTGTCATCACAATAGTCTCATAAATGGCAAATTACTGAGACCTTTCTTCCTCATCTCTGGGATGATATCTGCCTAGGAATTTAATTAATTAATTAATTAATTTCCCGAGACAGGGTTTCTCTGTGTAGCTCTGGCTGTCCTGGAACTCGCTCTGTAGACCAGGCTGGTCTCAAACTCAGAGATCTACCTGCCTCTCTCTCTCCCGAGTGCCGGGATCAAAGGTGTGCGCCACCACGGCCCAGAGAGTAATTTTAAAGAAGGGCAGGTGAACTTGTCAGACGTGTTGCACGCCTCTAACCGTGGCACTGGAAGGCAAAGGCAGCAGGATTGTGAATTGAGACCAGCCTGGGCTTCAAAGTGAGGCCCTGTCTAAAAATAAAATAAGCAAATAAAAAGGAACTCTGGTCGTACATCTGGTCCTCTGCTGCCCAAAACTAAAAAGTTAGTGAAATATAAGCCTGTGGGAAGAAGTTGCCGGGCAAAGGGGCTGACTGACCAGTTGTTAGTGGAAGTCGCCAGGCACACGGACAAGCTTCTGGCAAAAGCCCTGACCCAGGCCCCAGGCAGGGATGCAGGAGGAGCCCACTCATGACTCTTCTGAGGTACAGCGTATGGAAGGACAGTTTTGTAGCAGAGGCTGAGGACAAATGGCCTAGTTAGTGTAGCCAGCTGTGGAAACCCGCCTTTCCCAGGCAGTGGGAAATTTCAAGTGTTATCACTGCAGCGTTTTGGACTTTATTTCATCTGAAATAATTTCAGACGTGAGCCTTCAGAAGATCCCAAGGACCCCAGAGTCAGCAGCTGTAGTTCTGTCAAGCGGCTTCATCACCTCCTGAGCCAGAGTCTGGTTCCCAGCTGCTGTCGGGGAGCTTGAAATGCTGGCATCTGATGCGGATGCTCTCATCCAGCCTGGAGTCCACTTCCTCTGCCAACCGATTAACAGGCACGGCCCTTCCACAACGCCCAGCCCAGGTCACAGGCCTCATCTCCTGTTTCTCCCCTGAGCGGGCTGTGGCATCACTATTCTTGAAGAACGCAGGTTGGGTACTTTACAGAGGTCTCCCAGGTCGTATGAAGCTGTGAGCACGTAGAAAGTGCCCAGTTCTCCACAGATTGGTTGATACCTTCTTCGTTAAACTAATGTCTACTGTGGTGGCTGCAAAACTGTGTTGTGTTTTTAGGAAGGCACCATCCTTTCTCCTTTATAGAAGTGTGCTTCCTTTTACCTATGCATTTCTGTGACACGCGTCTATTAATCAGCATCTATTAATCGGGATGAGAAACACCTCTCACTCTCAGGCATTTGAACACCTTGGTTCCCACTTAGTGATGCTGTTTGGGGAGGCTTAGGTGGTGGGGCTTTGCTGGAGGAAGGGCGTGGCTGAGGGCAGATTGGACATTAGGCCTCACTCCGTTTCCAGTCAGCTTGCTGTCCTGCTTGTGGCTCAGCTTCCTGCTCCCGCCGCCCTGCCCTCCTCTCTGACAAACTTAGACTCATCGCTCTGGACGCATGGGCACAAATAAATTCTCTCTTCTGGAAGGTGTCTTGGCCAGGGCTTTTATCACAGCAACAGAAAGCAGCAGTCGGGGTGAACCCAGGGGCCCTGTTCCTGGTGGCTCACGCTGTGTGACTATTCTTACGTGGGTACGAGAAGCTGATGTCACCAGTGTGGCCAGTGGGATCCTCTCCGCTGCCTCTGGACTCCCTGTGAGACGCCATCAGCCACGGCGCACTGCCTTACTAGTGGGCACGGGTGTTCCAGGGTTATCTCATCTCCACCCTGCATGGGGAGGGGTCTACCAGGTCTCTAAAAGATGTCCCAGCTTACTTCAGTGGGAACACTGGAGCAGTAGGTGTGCTTGTCACTGCCAGGACATCATGCTTCTGAGCCCTTTCATCAAGTGCAAGGGCACACATGTACACACACACACACACACACACACACACACACACATTCATCTGCATGTACGCAGGAAGACAACCATGCTGATGCTGTGTGCACACTGCTGACTCCATTCCAACCCTAGCGGGAGAATCCCCATTCTTGAACCACTATGAGAAACAACCTATGAACAAGTTTAAGATTTGTGTGAAGTTTTAATACTGTCTCAGGGTATGTTTTGTTCAAAAGTTACTAAAATTAACCTCCCCCCTTCAACATTAGATTGTAATTCACTGGGATACAGCTGGGTCCCGTTTCTTTTCAATTCTACGATAGTTCCCATTTTTGATTATTTACTTCTTGAACATGTAAACCATTAACACGGTTTAAAATCACAAAAGTCAAAACCACACAAAGGTGCTACTCTCTCCCAACCCTCTGTAAGGATTCAACGTCATCCATTTCTTCTTATTCTGTTTTGGTGACAAGGTTTTGTTGTGTGACCCAAGCTGTTCTGGAATTCAAGATCCTTTTGCCTTAGCCTCCTGTGTACCATGATTACAGGTGTGTATGACCACACTGGCCTAAGGGTGTGTGCGTGCACGGACGTATATCCCTGCAGAGGTCAACCGTGGGAACCCTTCCTCAGCTGCTGCCCACCTTGGTTTCTGAGGCAAGAGCACCTCCTTCTGAGATCTGAGTCTTGCTGATTAGGCTCGTCTGGATTGCCTAAGCAAGCCCCTGGTCTTCCTATTTCTGCCTTCCCAGGGCAGAGATTACTAGAGTTGTCATTTTAGTACTCTGGGCTCATTAGACAGGCACTTTACCTACTGTCTCTACAGCCCCCAAACCAAGCTTTGATTTCCTGTTGGCCCAAGCTGCTTCAAGCCTGCAGTGTGAATGAGACCGAGTACAGGAGTCACGGGTTACCTGCTCCTCAGAAACGTCCAAGGGAGGTGACGCTCGCTCTTCAGACCGAGCACCGTCTTGATAGTTGATATTTCGCCGCTGACGTAGAGGGGGAAAAAGCCGATTCCAATTGATCATTCCTCCCTAAAAAGAGCAACGGAGGGTCATCAGGAGAGGAACAGCAGGTGCCACGCCTCGCGGAGCCTCCCCACAGGCGCATGGCTCCAGCAGGGAAACAAAACGCTGAGCTGCTCTGCTGTCCTGTGAGGCAAACCCCAAATTCCCCAACACCCTCGACCAAGAGGATAAAACCGGCCCTGCTGTAGGTACAGAGGAGAGACGTGTCCTGTGCACCTGGCCACATTAGATCCAACATCAGCCTCCCTGGCCCTGTCCCAAGAGTGGCTACGGCCACAGTTTGGGAGCTCAAGGGTTTGCAGGAAGAGGAAGCAAGAAGAAAACCAAGGTTCCTCCAACAGCCATGGAGGACGCTGCTTCTCCCCATCTTCTATGGATTTAGTCCCGAGCACCTCGGTGGGGGGAAGGGGGGAAGCCGCAGGTTGTAATGAAGCCTACATCCAACAACAAGCTGGAGACAGCAGAGAGCAAAGGGTTCACAGGTTAGGATCGATGGCTCTGTGGATGCCAAAGGTAGACGATAAAGCCACTTCTGGCTTCACATCCGAAGAAAATATGCACAGAATGATGCTATCTAAAATCCCTGTTTTCAGCTGTGTGCGGATCTCGGAATTTAACTAATTTAAAAATGTCTATTTCTGGACTGTGAAAGTCTGAAAGATCTTTCTCCTTATGGAGACCTAAAACACTTAACATCGGCTGACTAGTAGGAGGAAACGGAAATCCCAGGACACCAGAAACAAGTAGACACGGAGAGCCAGAGCAGAGCTGGATGCAGTCCGTCAGGGAGCCGGCCAGCCAAACAGAAAGGTCCAGAAATCAGAGGCGGCCAGATGTTTAACAGACAGGACTGGACGACGGCCAAAGATATGAAAGTTAAGGTTAGACTTCTGCCTCAGATGGTACGAAAAGTACGTTCCACACATCAATGACTAGAACATGGGAAGCTAGACAGTTGGAACTTTTAGAAGAGGATTCTTTCATGTCATTGTGACAAGAAAAAAGATTTCTCAAACAAAACTATGAAAAAGATGGCTAAAAATTATTTTTACATTACCAGCAAGGACTTATACTCAAAGCTCAGTTGTTGTTGTTGTTGACTAAAACAAAACAGAGTTAAAAGACAAACTACACTTTAAAAGAAAATCAGCTGGGTGGTGGTGGTGCACATCTTTAATCCCAGCACTCGGGAGGCAAAGACAGACAGATCTCTGTGAGTTCGAGGCCAGCTTGGTCTATAGAGTGAGTTCCAGGGCAGTAAAGATTAGACAGAGAAACCCTGTCTTGAAAAACTAAAATAAAATAAAACAATAAAATGTTCACAAGATATAACAGACAAGAACATTCGCATATATAAAAAACTAATGAGAAAAAACCCAAATGACAAGAGATAAGTAGAGAGCATATATGAATAAATATTTACAGTAGAGGAAGCCTTAAGTCAACAAATACCTGCTCTTGGGGCAATGAAAACAGTTAAGGTGTGTCACACCGCTAGTGAGGATGACTGAAGCGAACGTGAACTCTACAGGTTGCTCATGGCTGTACACATTGGGGAGCTGCCTCAGGATCTGGGATGTCTTTCCCAGGCCATCATCCGCCAGCTCCACCTCTGGGTGGTAGTGAGGGCTGAGAAGGTCCTCAGGAGAACGTTCTGCGATATGACAACGACAGAGACCCGACTCCACCTTGCCCCTCGTCCCGTAATACGGAGAGGAACTTAGGGAGGAGGCTCCAGGAGCTCTCAGCTGTCAGGCGCTTTGCACCCAGGGTTAAACAGGCGCCTCTACAAACAGGAAACACTTCCTTTACGTCGCCTTTTTCAAAAGCATCAGCCACACGCTTCACAAAAGTGGAAGCAAAGAGTCTGCCTCTCGAAGAGATGTTTTATAAAATACTAGTTATTAATTGTCGAGTGATTTTTAAAGAAGTTTCTTGTGAAAACGAACATGTTTCTTTCCTGAGCTGAGCGACAGGGACTGCTTCTAGAGTCCTAAGCAGAAGCTGTGTGAGCAGGCGTCCGTGCTCGCCAGACAGTGACCTGCTCTGGACGAGGCAGCTAGACCAGAAAAGCAAGCACACTGTGGCCAGGGCACACGTGGCTTCACGAGCCAGGCACGCGGTCCCATCCTGGGATTCATGGGGCTGATCGTCCTCCGCAGGAAGACAAAATACCCAGACACAGAAAAAAACCAAACGCGATGACTTCTGGCATTTATGAGGGAAGCCGTGAGGCACAGCCACAGGGGGTGGACCTCGACCAAATGTGGCCAGAGCACAGATGAAGCTCAGAGGTGCAGTGCTGGGGCTGAGCCAAAGGGAGGGACAGTTTGGCGGTGGGGAAGGGCACAGGTGTGCAGAGACAGGGCGGGCACAAGTCCAGAGCAGTCTCCAGAGCTCAGACCCCAGCTCGGCCTCTGCCCGTGGGACCCTGGCCATCAGTCTCCTCCGCTGTACAATGGGAACGACACCTCGGGCTCACAGGGGTCTGCAGGTGTGATGACAGCGCTCTACGGGTAGGCACTTAAGACAGCCTGAAGACAGCGCAGAGCTTCTCCCTCTCACACGGGGATCACAGTAGAGCACTGCCTCTCTGCAGTCTGCCGTGGACCCTGGAGGGTCTTGACAGGCGGATGTCTCTGCACACCCCCTCTTCCCTGCTGGCGTGCCCAGGGTCACGCCGTGCAGCTAGAGCTGCTTCCTTAGCCAAGTGGGTGCTCTGAAAGATTGTCCTGGGGAGTAAAAATGTAATATTATACATGGGATGTCTTCCCCCTTCTGGGGGAAGGCTACACCTGTCATCCTCAGTTTGTGCTGTTTGGGACGCTCGTTATCAATCGGCCAGGAGTGAAATATAGCGCTCACACTGTGCTACCTGCACTATGCTTGAAGACCGCTAGAAAGGTCAAGAGGTTAGCACCAAAATGTGACATGAAGGGCTGGAGAGAGGCTCAGAAGCTAAGAGGTCACACTCTTCATTCTTTCTGTGGTCTGCAATTTGGCCCTGAGCACCCACATCAGGCAGCTCAGTACCACCTGTAACTCTCACTCCAGGGGATCAGATCCCCTCTCCTGGTGCCATAGAGACACACACACAGACGAGAGAGAGAGAGAGAGAGAGAGAGAGAGAGAGAGAGAGAGAGAGAGAGAGAGAGAGAGAGACAGAGACAGAGACAGACAGACAGACAGACAGACAGACAGACACACACACACACACACAGAGTATACAGAATTATCTAGTGCTTAGTGCTTACCGTGTACCTGCTAATACCTTATGCAGTGGAGCTAGACGGAGGGTTAAGACGATGCTCATGCCTGGTAAAAGTTCAAATGAAACCTGGTCTGCAAACACCAAGTGCATCTTCCTTTCCCAGTGGAACCTCCCCGTTGTGTCCCGTCCGACCTCCGGCCACGCTGGGACCCACCGGCCCCTACCCAACTCAGCCTTCTCTCTGGGCTCTGCGACACCAGACTTCTCTTTCCAGCCCCATGGCCATGCCTTCGTGTGCTCCACAACCTCATGTCCTTCAAGCAGGGTCCCCCTAAGGCTGTGTTTCAGAGGCTTCTTTTTCCGAGTTCTGTTGGCCAGCTCTCACCTACTTACAGGGCTTTGGACACCAAGTCTGTGGTGAGGACTCTGGGCCGCACAACTACAGAGCCAGGTGTCCTGGAAGCCACCTCCACCTAAGCGCGTCCCAAACCTATCTTCATTTCCGTTTGCATCCCACACCCCAGGCGGACAGTGGTGTCCACATCTGCCCGCCCACCGCGTAAGCAGCTCTCTAGGCTATTCTGGTACCGTACTGCTCCGTGTCAGACCACTTTCCAGGGCAGGGCAGAGACACAAGTTTTACCGCGTCCTTCCTCCATTTAAAAGCCCTTCAATCCCCCCTTTTAAAAACACTCACTGATGGACAACACGCATTAATCCCTAACGTTTTACACTAGTCCCTAACGTCTTAAAGGTTTTTCTCCATGTTATTTGTGTGTTCACGTGCGTGCGCACGCACGCACCACGGCATGAACGCGGAGGTCAGAGAACATACGGGACGAGGTTTTCTTCTTCTGCCGTGGGGGTTGCAGAGAGCTGAGTTCAGGTCACCAGGCTGAGTGGCAAGGGCCTGTACCTGCTGAGCCGTCCCACATGCCCCAGTTGCTAACGTTAAATAAGAGAGAGAGAATAACTGTATTTCCCAGATGAGGAAAAGCATGAACGAGAACAGTGGCGCTGTTTCCTGCCACAGACCTCTTGGTATTTGGCTGAGTGGAATGAAGGCAGCGGCACACTTGTATCTGCCTGTGCATCGATTCTACCCCAGTTCGTTTTATTTGAAGCAACGAAGATGAGTAGAAATTAGAGGGCAGCACGTACAAAGTCCTTCCAGATACCGCAGAGACCACACTCTGACACTCCCGCGGGGCCCCAGTGCTCTCACGACAGTGGGAATGCTTCCCGGGCTGCTGCTTCTTTACCGTCCTGCCCTCGCCATCTCTGCCCCCACTGGGGAGCCCGTGACCACTCCCCGTGAGCGGGGTCAGCCATCCCGCTGTGCTGTCAGCTCTCTGCACGGTCCAGCTGCACGCTGGCCGGCCTGAAGCTCACCCGGGCTCTAAGCTCCACCAGGGCTGAGACTCCATCCTGTTCTGTGCAGGCCCGGCACAGTTTCATACACACCGGGGGAAATGCCCACTGTGCGGACGGGTGAATGGAGAAACGCGCAGCAAAGGGCACCACTGAGCCACATTACATGGGGCTTTCTTAGCAGAGACACGGGGCCAGCCTTACCTGACCCGTTAAACTGGGTGGCGGGCTAATGAGCTGTGGGGTGGGGGGCCGGAGCGCGGGGGCCGGGGGGATCACCAAACAGGCTGAAACAGGCCTCAAGGACAGAGGAACCCATCCCCTCTCACACAGGGAGGGTGTGGAGGTGAAGGGAGTCCATAGGGCCGCTCCTCGGGTCACGGGGCTAACTATGGTTCTCCGCATGGTTCTCGCAGCTCCAGGGGGAACTGCAGCTTGCTGAGTAAGCACACACAAGCTCAGTGTCGTCCATCTATTAGCGTGCAGGCGTGCTGTCTGTCCTGGGAGGGGCCGGGTGACTGGTGACAGATCCCAGCTGTTTCCTAAGGCCCAAAAGACCTCAGCCGGGCCGACAGATGCGCATCAGCAACTGAGCAGGCCGTACCAGGGCGGTGGAAGGTGGCCCACCCGGCTGAGAACTGAGGGTAAGTTGCCAGTTTAGAGGAGGGAAATACCGTGCGAGGCCGCTGCTCGGCAAGAGCTTCCTGGCAGGAGTTGGGGGAGAAAAAAAGAGGAATTCTACCTCCATCACCACACATACAGGGTAGCAACGCATCCTTTATCTGGGTAAGAAGTGGAGGGGGGGGGTAACACAAGGCACAGAATAAACCTGCATCTGAAAAACAAAACAAAAACCCAGCTCATTGTCAGTGGCTTGAAGACATGAAGGCTCAGAGAAACCTCAGGAGGCTGTGCTTAGGCTGCCCGCCTCTTCCCATGCACTCAGCACGGACCTCTCTGTCTTTGTGTCTGCTCCACAGGCGGCCTGGGAGGAAATGGACGGACGGCCACTGACCCAGAGCCCCACGCTACCGTGATGGCTCTCCGTTTCCGTCTGCGAATGGCGCATCTTGCTGACCCATTTTGGGCTGAGAGCCTTCAGGTTGCCCTGGTCTCCTTCCCAGCGAGTCCCACGGTGGTTGGACAGGAACTCCACATCCTGCTCAGGCCTGGAGCCTCTGGCGCAGGGGCCTGCAGCTCTGGCCACGGTGCCGTCCTCGGTCCCATCTCCCTGTCCTCTCTTGCCCTGTGTCCTTGGGTTGGCTGAACTGGGGCCACAGCAGTGTTTGTGGAGGCTGAACTGGAGGATGGGGGGGGCACCGAGGACGGGTACAGTGGTATGGGCAAGCTATGGCACAGGGGCTCAGCAAAGGAGTCTTGAACCAGCGCCCAGCCTGCGGACAGATGCTCCAGGTCTGTTTAGTGTCACTGAGGACACTTCTCCTGAGAGAATGGAGACACCCATCGTGGAGCTCTCTCCTGAGGACACGGAACCACTCTCACACTGGGCTAACAATGGATCATGAAAGCATCGCCATCAGCTGCAAACTCCACCATAGACATGGTATCTTTGATTCATTAAGCAGGAGACCTGGTAAATCCCATGTGGGGAGCCCTGGGGGACTCTGGAAGAAGAGTAGAATTCAGTTTCAGCTTCCTAGGTCCCTGGGCCACAGGCTTGGGACACTTGTTTGTGGGATCCTGCGAGTGCTGGCCTCTCTTTTAGGGGGGGTTGTGAAGATGCTACTGGGTATCCGCAGACCACGTCACACAGAAAATTTGCTTTCTCACTTGTTTGTTTTGGTCACCATGGAGGCAGTGCAGTGCTGTGTGTGCGGTGTGAGTGTATTGCGTGCGGTGTGACTGTGTGTGGTGTGTGTATGTGTATGTGGTGTGAGTGTGTGCACTTGCGGCGTGATTGTATGTGGTGTGATTGTGTGTATGTTGTGTGTATGTGGTGTGTGTGTGTGGTGTGTGTATGTGGTGTGAGTGTATTATGTGCGGTGGGACTGTGTGTGTGTGTGCGCGTGCGGTGTGATTGTGTGTGTTGTGTGCATGTGGTGTGAGTGTGGTGTGTACATGTGGTGTGAGTGTGCACGTGTGCAGTTTGATTGTGTATGGTGTGTGTGTGTGTGTGTGTATAGGGGGTTTCACAGTCCTTCTTGTGCAGGCAGATTACACTGCTTCCTGGACTGAGGGCATCTTTACCCTCTTGACTGAGTTGACTTCAGTGCTCATGAACACCACACGCAAGTGTAGGGCACACGCGGTAGGGGCTCCCGAGTGCTCTCCAGAAACAACAGGAATGGAAGCATGTGGCTGAGCATGGGCAAAGCCTACTTCTGCACAGCAACTCCTTCTTCTTGTTTTGTTCCTTCCTCTGTCGAGGTTTGGGTCATTTTTTTTTCCTGCCTAACTTTAGTGCTGCACAAAAATTATCAAATGTTAAGACAAAACTAGAATTACCTCTGGTACTTGTAACTGGCACATGTTTTGACAGAACAAGAGGTGGCACTTTGTCAAAACCTAGAGAGAATGACTCAAGATTTCCCTCTTCTTGTTACATGTGCTCCCTGAGATGATGCCATCTGTTTTCATGTCTTCAGCAGGCGGTTCTCACTGCTGACCTCGCTTTGACGGTGTCTGTGTATGTGTGTGTGTGTGTGTGTGTGTGTGTGTGTGTGTGTGTGTGTGTGTGTGAGCTCTCCACTCTGATGGCAGCCAAGCTCTCCTGCAACCCAAGCTCCCCGAGACTTGCTCTGCTCTGCACCTCAAATCCCCAAACGGGCGAGGATGGTCTACTCTCCCTTGTGGGGGTCAGCCACGACCCACGTCCTTGTTGTCCCATTCTGAGATTATACTGGTGGCTTCTCGATGACACGGCTGCTATTCACACTTTCTCCCACCCAATCTGCGCACCGCCGTGGGAGACCCTGCACTCAGCACGATGTCTGAAGCCTCCGCCCTATTTTAATGGCGTCATGAAGTACTTCTTGCCTCTTCTCAGAACTTTTCTCACTTAGGATATCCTTTCTTCATGCAGTCTGGTTGTTTACTCAGATGGCCTGACCCCTTGGACTGTGCACCCCTATTTCTTGGGGGCTTCCCCTCTTTTCTGTGCAGACCCGATTCTTCTTTCATGTCCGTATCAGCTTCATTCACTAAAGTTCTCCTTCCTCTCCCTCTCTGGCCAGGCTCTAGGGTACCAGCTCCACACAGAATAAAGCCTGGAGTTGGGTTTCCACATGTGTACAGTGGCAAGCTGAACCAGACGGCTCTTAAGCTGACCGAGTGCCTCTTCTTCCCTGGACACTAATGAGCAGCTTGGAAGCTGAGCCGCTTTCTTCCGGAAAGAGCCTTCACTGCGGGGCAGGGGCTTCATGCAGCTGCGGGGTGACTGTGGACAGAGCTCCTGGGCACACAACGGACGTGTCCCCTCTGTCTCCCACTCTCCTGAGCTCTTGCTAGCACGACTGAACCCATGAGGGATCCGCAGGGAAGACGCAAACCCCTTGGCGATCATCCTTCTGGAGTCGGAGCCACCCCAGGAAGGCAGGTGGAGACGGGAGTGGTGGACAGTGTCCCTCTCATTTAAGGGATGCGCTGGACAACAGGGCAGGGGCGCATAATCTGGGAAAGCCCAACACACACACGCATACGGCTCCATCACTTCATCGGGAAGATCTCAGCAAATCTTGGTTGGCCAAACCGTGTTATAATCTCTGCACAGAGGGCATGGCTCACAGCTCTGGAGATTCTGGGCTTCTGACCCAAGCTGAGGGCTGTGAATGCTGGGCGTGAGGGGGGAGACTCCATGAAACCCCAGGCTTCTCAAGATGAAGGAATTACAGAATACAGTACATTTATGCCTCTGAAACCAATGAGATGGCCTCTTGCCTGAAGAGAAGGGGTGGTCACGTGAGTCTCCCCACGTGCAACGTGATGCTTTCGTGTTCCGTCTCCACACTTGCTCGGGGTGTCAGAGGGTGAGCCGAGGAAGGATGATCCAACAGAGAATTAAGAGTTGTTTACAACTTTTGTGCCTTCAAAGAGAATTATCGTCACGTGCCTATCCTCCCAAACACCATGAGACCGTACAATGCTCTTCTTTCTCACGAAGGCACCAGAACAGAATGGAAAATTGAAATGATTTTCACGACTGTCACTTAATGAGTCAGGCTTGGAAAGTGCTAGAATTAGACTGATCCTATCTTTCTGGGCTGAATTTCCTCAGAAGGGCCAGCGGGAGCCGTGGCCAAGCATGAGGACCCGGCAGTCATCTGCGCGGGAGGTGCAGATCGAGATCAGCAGCTTTGGGCTTCAGCCTCAATGAGAACAGAATACGTGCATCTCTTTTTGACTTCATTGCAGATTTTTATCAACTAAGCTCTAGTGACTTATCCCACATCTGACACTACACAATCACACACTCATGGGAGAAGAGTCATAAGGGAACCGGCCCTGGCCGGTTAGACTTTGTTGACAAAGAAGCACTGTAATTTGATGAGAAGTGTTCTCAAATCAAGTCACGTCAAAAGTGAAAGCGCACAGCCAAGGGCGGAGGTGAGCGTGTGCCAGCCAGCCTGGCATCACGTGAACTCAGGCCCGTGTGGCCTGCTCCCTCGGGGCCTCAGGGGTGTCCTGAGATGTCCTGCCCGATGACGGCACTTTTCCTAGGAGAGCCATCACGACGCTTGGTGGCGACTGTCTCTTTCTCCTGTCACACGGAGGTCAGGGCAGCGCCTTGTTCACGGCTCCCCGGAAACTGGCTCTGCACATTCTGTGGAAAAGATGCTAATGGAAACAGCTGGGCTGCAGAGGCCGAGAGGTTGACAGAAGCTTCCTCTAAATCAAAGCTAGCCAAGTGACGGGGGGGGGGGGGGGCACGGACAAAGGGAGGGGGGTGGCACCTGCCAGCACACAGCTGGACCCCGTGGGCCTTGCTCTCTAAAACACGGGAAAGTCATGCATGTGCTGCAATACACGGGAACCCTAAAAATGTGACGCCGAGTCACAGAAGGCAGACGTCAGCTAGAGTAGGCTCCATTCACAGACGCCCTTAAGGGGCAAATCTGTAGACAGAAAGTGAGCTTGGAAGACAAGCAGGTTTGGGGAGTTTCATATGGATTTCTGTGTGCGTGCCCGTACACACACACACACACATACACACACAGACACACACATGCAGGTGCACACACACACACTCGTGCGTGCGCGTGCACACGCACACACACAGACATACACACAGACACATACACACGCGCACACACACACGCACGCACACACACTGCTTTGCTCTTCGTTGCCTACCCCTCTTTCTGGCCTGCTTCCTCCCCACAGCTACTGCACTCCTCTGCTCTCATGTCACTGGCATCCTCTGCTCTGGACACAGAATTTCTACCTGGATGCTGACAATGTTCTACCACTGACTGTGGTAACGCTGCATAATTCTGCAGATAAAGATTAGTGGCTTGCACAACTCAAGTGGGTGAACTGCTCCAGAAATATTCATTAAATGAGAGATATCTGATTAATGAGAGGACTTTCACGCTGTGCACGGCGGGGGTATGAGTCATGGGGCAGGTCGGGCGGCACCCGACAACGCTTACTGAGGGTGGATGAGGAGGGAAACAATTTTCACAGCCACAGAAGTTTACTCGGGGTGGGTGAGAGAATGAACGCGCTCAACCCGGCACCGAGGAGCTCGCTGCACTGCATGTGTGAACGGCGGTTAGGTGCTCGAGGGAGCATGAACACCGGTCCTGGCATGAACATGGACGACTTACTACCAAAACAGGCGGAGGCACCGGGCAGCCCAATGCATGCAGCGGGGTAAACACTGGCAACCCTACTGTGTGCTGGCGAGTTTCCCAGCAGGCTCACAACCGAGCACTGTGCACTCACGGCGGGCTTCGCCTTAACCCTGCCCCTCAGGAACACCTTAGGGTTAGGCTCACCCTCAAGCGTGTGCTGTGCTACACGGCATCACCAGTAAACAGAACAAGGGTGTAGGCAAAGCTCAGGAAATTCAGGGTTTCCATGAAGACTCGAGCTCAAAGGTGCTGGCTACAAGCCTCTGGGGCAGGCACCACACACTTCGGGGGGGGGAGGGGGGAGGCCGTGCGGTCAGCACTGAGGGCTCTAAGAAGCAAGAGGCAGACGGAGGCCATGATGTGGGGCTGTGAGATCATTCCGCTCTGAGCTGCCCACAGGTGATACCATGCTCAGTTTTGTCCTGGAAGCTGCAGCTTTAGGAGTAACAGGCTAGCTCCCAAGTCTACACTATGTCCCAGACTTCCTGGGAGGCACAAAATGTATGCCCACTCGATGACAGTGATTAAAGCTCTGAGATCTCCTGACACACTGAAGGCTGTCCTCGATCCCCATGACAACCAGTAGACCGTGTGCGGATTACCCTGTCTACACAGCGCTGTCTCCCTAAGTGCTAATTTTCTTTTCATTTTATGGTTATTTTTCATACTGTGAGCATATGGGTTACTAGGGAAAACCGCAAACTGTTTGGCCTTAACGTGTTCATACACCAGTCAACACAACACTTCCAATGCCAGATGCATGGGGGAGGGGGAGGGGCTTCCTCACACCCGAAGCCATTCTCCAGGAGACACCACTCGCAGCCTCCAAACTTAATTCTAATGTGGTGCACGGAACCCGAAAGCAACACCTTCAGCCACACCACGCTGCCCCAACCCGAGATGACGCCACACCAGAGCCTGTGTTGTACCTGTACCTCAATCAGGCCCCGCAACTCCCTCCCTCTAGGTCAGCGAATCTGCTGAGCTGCCTCGGGGGACGCAGAAGAGACGCTGACAGTTACCCATTTGTTACGAAAAACTCAGATGGACAGTCAGGTGGGAGAGACGCACAGCACAGCGTGCGGGAGGGTAAGGGCCTCTCCACTGCCGTCTTTCAGGACCCCTGTGCATGCGGATCTGCGGAAGAGGCTCAGCAGTCGTATCACTAATGCATGGTGGACACCGAGCTCAGTAGTCATCTCATAACACACAATGAACGCCGAGTTCACTACAGCAGTCACTAATGCACGGTGCACACTGAACTCACTATAGTAGTTATCTCACTAACACACAATGAACGCCGAGCTCACTACACACTGTGCTGTTTTATCCTCCCTTCCTCCCCTTGTTTGAACAGGCTGTTCCCTTCACGGCCCAGGGCAGCCTCTGGCTTGTGACCGTCCCATGTCTGCCTCTGGAGTGCTGCTGGCATCACAGGCGTGGCTGGCCACACCTTACCTGTCACTGTCCCCTCCTTGCAGCATTCTCGGTTTTTAAGCAGATGAAACGCCCTGCTGTTTCCACTGCCGTTTGGGGACCCTCGTCTTTTTCTCCTGGAGCCCTGGCAACCCCAAATGATGACTTCTTCCCGATTCTCTCGGGCACGCCAGACTGTGCGGGGCAGCCAGCTGCGCCTCAGGGCTGCTCTGGTCAATCGGGAACCTGGCCCCTACCGCTGCCTTCATCTTCAGCAGCTGCAAACTCCGGGAGGAGAGTCGGGCGGTTCCTGCACACCAGTGGGGCAGGGCACCGCACGTGAGTCCAAAAGGGCACAGATGAGTAAAGCCCATGCCCTAGTGGGGACTGATACATGAGCCTATGGCTGCCATGGTGACGCAAGGCTTCCACCTCGGCGCTGGAGAGTTAGAGGTGGCCGGATTTCCATGAGTCTGTGGCCAGCATGCGCTATGCATGTAGTGAGTTCCAGGCTAGCCAGAGTTACTTAGTGAGACCCCGTCTCAAAAAAAAAAAAAAAAAAATACAGAACAAAAACCAGCAAAACTCCCCATTAAAAAAAAAAAAAACAGAAAAGAAAAGTTAAACACTGGCCCTGGCAGCAACAAGCAAGCCTGATGCCACAGCGAAGTGACCGTGACCGACTGGGGCCAGCAACAGAGACACAAGGGCAATGTAAGAGGCGGGGAGAACAGCGTCCCTGTGCCCGGCCTGCTGCCCTCAGCGCTGTCCCGGATGGTGCAGGACACACACCACAGACATCAGCTACCTGACGCAGCAAGGCCAGTTTTCATCTCAACTAGCCCACGCGACCAGTGTCAGAACTACGTGAAGAAGTGTCCAGAGAGACCCACAGGGGTCAAAGGACACCTGCGCCATTACCACACGCCTGGGGTTCATGAATGTAAGGTTCCCTGTGTACTGACTCCGTCCACACAATGGTGCCCAATTCCAGATGAGGGAGGTCCCACAGGGACATCACCGGGGTCACTGCTCTCCAGACTGCAGAATCTGCAAGAGCCGCACCGCTGATGAGCAGTGCTTGCAGGAACATGACGTCACTGAGGTAGATGTGAGCACGGGCTCCCTGGCACCGAGGCCCAGCTCATGTAACGTGTCCCGGCGTCCCGCCAGAGGAAGCACCTGCTCCCCCTGCAACAGTTCCTCTCCTGGCTACCCTGTTCCTGAACTTCCTGCTTTCTTCCTGGCTGCTCCAGTTCCTTTTCTCTGTGAACCTCAGCGAGGGCTCGGTCTGTCTGTCATGACCTGTTTTTTCAGCTCATCCTTGCAGGACATCTGTGCGTTCTGATTTCAACCCCGACTGCTCGGCTGTATCCAGTTGGCGTCAGGATTCGAGGCGAACCGTCAATGTTTACAACACACACATTTACTCGTCACTTCCTCAAATAGTTGCTAAGTTCCTACTAGTGCTGGCATCGTCCCTGTTCTGGAGAAGCGGACAAGCTCCTCTCTGCACCCTGTCACACTGGCAGGGATAGGTAAGCCAGTCCCTAGTGAGAGCTGGGCTACGTTTTAGGCAAAGAAACTCAGGACCCCAGCGGGAGACCGAAAAATCTTTCCAGAGACAGGCGCATGCCAGGAAAACCGCAGAGTGAATGGGAACGTGGCAGGCAAAAAGCCGACAGCAAACACACTTTGCTCTGTGCGGTGCAGCTGGGAGGCCAAGGGCAGATGCCAGCCACCTCTGCTGCACCAAAACCCCTCCCTCGCTCACACCTGCTTGCCGCAAACAAGAGAGGAGGACGATGGTCAGATATGGTTCATGGACAGGGTCTTGAAAGCCTTCGTGGTTCTTCTCTGGCACTGTGCAGGGCGGATTCCCCGAAAGACAGAAGGGAGCTCCTCCTGTGGGATAAGCTCGCTAACGCCCTCAGTTACCCGCTTAGCATAAAGAGAAGTGGCCTGTGGGTAATCAATCCAGCCTGCAGATTTACCGGGATAGCAGAAGACTTGGCCGGTCAGCCGGGACGCTGGAAGGTAAGGGCCAAGGAAACACAAGGGAAGGAAAGGGAACGGAGCTAAAGGAACACTCGGGAAGTGTGTGCGCTCTGTTTTTATGTTTGTTTGTTTGTTTTTCCCATATTAATTCCTACCACAGACATCCATGACAAAAAAGGCACCAAGCAGGAGGCAGACAGAATGACAGCAACTTTGTTATTGCCCACCTCAGTACTGGCATAGGAAGAGTGGCCATGGTGACAGGGATAGAGGTTAAACATGGGCCTCATGTATCCAGGACGATCTAGCTACTGCCATCACAGAGTATCTAATCTGCCATCAGCAGACAGCAATGAGCTTGATACACCGCCCTCAAGAAAAAAAAATGACCATTTAGTGCCAGCACTGGGCATCGACCGTCTGGAGCCATGACTCTTGTATGATGAAGACCTACGGCCTCAGCATGACTATTTAACCGTAAGGTCTTTAATGGCTAATTAAGGTCATCAGGTGGGCCCTAATTCAAAAGGAATGGTTTCCTCATGAAAGGAGGACTAGTGCTCAGAACAGAATAACCCTTCTGGCACCTTGAGATGTTGGGTTCTTTGACGACCTGGAGTAAGTCCCGGAAACTAGAGTTTCTCTACTGTAATTCCATCACCACGCCCCATCCTTTCTCTCTACCCCAAGGGTCTTGTGGCTCCCCTGTCCCCTGTCAACCACAAGGCTCCACCTCAGCCTGTGTTGACTGTAGATGGAATCCTTCTCATGCGGCTCCTTGCTCTCTGCTCTCAGGTAAACAGAGTCGAGTCCACCGGTCGATTCTAGCCCCGTCTCTGAGTTTTCTATGGAAGCCTGTGCCAGCCGTCCTTGAGTATGTCAGACATCTGTCTCATATGCCCCAGAATCACTTCACAGTCACACAGGTCTGTAAGGAACAGCCAGGGATTCTCCCTCTTCTACCGTACACTCTCATCCAAAATACAAACTCTGGAACCCACATGCCCAACGGCAGCTCAAAGACGTCAGACTAGACTTCAGTTCTCTAGGCCTCTGAGACCTGAGACGCGATCCCTTAACACCTGGGGAAGAAGGCAGGAGAGGGAGGGAGGGAGAGAGAGAGACAGAGAGAGAGACAGAGAGACACAGAGAGAGAGAGACAGACAGAGAGAGACAGAGAGAGACAGAGAGAGACGGAGAGAGAGAGACAGAGAGACAGAGAGACAGAGAGAGACAGAGAGAGAGACAGAGAGACAGAGAGAGACAGAGAGAGAGACAGAGAGACACAGAGAGAGACAGACAGAGAGAGAGACAGAGAGACACAGAGAGAGACAGACAGACAGAGAGAGAGACAGAGAGACAGACAGAGAGAGAGACAGAGACAGAGAGAGACAGAGAGAGACGGAGAGACAGAGAGAGAGAGGCAGGAGAGAATCCTGCCTCTCTCACCAGTCCAGAAGATGAAGGAGGAGGAGGAGGAGGCAGGAAGTGATGGACCCTGTGCTGGGTCATAGAAGTCTCCAAGGAAGACCATGCCAGAAGTGTTAGCTAGGCATAGAGCAACCTCCCCTTTCCTTGTGCCCCTCTTGAGAGACAAGCGTTGGGTCAGAGTTTTGGCCAACGTGGTGCTTGTAGGTGACTGTGCAATGGCTTCTGGTTACTAACGGCACATCTGTGAAAACACAGCACTCATATGATGTAATCATCGGTTGTTCCCTTAAGAGTTTTCTTATCTTCACATTCACTTTAACCAAGGATAATCATGAAGCTTTTCATTTGTTCCTCGTCCACGGCACATGACTCGCACTTTAAACAGGAAGGCGTTGTGGCTTTGACAAGATTACAAACACTGATAAATATCCTATCTTGTAACTAGGTTGGTGTTTCTCTCAGAAATAAGGCTAAGAAAAAGAAGGTCCATTCTGGCCAACTGTTCAGCTCTAACTTGTTTTGTTACCTTAAAAACAAGACAACACAAATCCCTGACACTAACGAAAGCCACCCGGATAGGCCTACATTCTCAACCTCCTGCGAACACACCCGAAGCTCGCTGCAAAGCACGGGAATGAGGCAGAGGCTGCCACACGCGCAGTCACACCTCCGGCCGGTCACGCACGCGCCGTACCTGCTGCTGCCTCTGTAGCCTCACTTGTGCAAACTGAGAGAGCATTAGCTGCCGGTCCAGCTGCTCCGTCCTCTGCTGCCTCTGGATGTCCACTGTGGCTCCCATGCCAACTCTGGCCTCGCTGGTGGGCTCTGAAGATGAGAAGACAGGCTCCAGGGCCCAGGAGAAGAACTGGGCCATCTGGCCAGGGACACGAAGCACCTGGTGAACCTGGAACACTTTGCGGTCGTAGCACATGCCGGAAATCTACAAGAAAACAGCCGGTGAAGACTGAGATGGGACATTTAACAGGGAGGCAGCGGTGACAAATGTTTTAGCAGGGTTAACAAGTCCTGCCGGGTGGCCGAGCACCGGCTCTGGTCCTGTACACTAAGCACTGCTGTACAAACCAACACGGGTTTAACTTACTCCATATCGGCTTAATAAATTAGAGGAGCTAGCAAGTGTCTGTTCATTTCACACACCCACGTACAGATATGGTATTTAAGGAGTAATGTCTCAATTTTAAAAGAAATCCAGGGGCTTGGGAGATGGCTTGGTCAGCCAAATGCTTCCTGGGCAAGCATGGGAACCTGGATTCTGTTCCAGGCACCCAGCCAGGCCTTGCTGCCCCGACAGGCAGATCCCTGGGCTCACTGGCCAGCTAGCTTGCAAACCCTAAGTCCAAGTGAGAGAGTCCATCTGAAAAAGCCAGGTGGATGATCCTGGAGAAGATCACACACACACACACACACACACACACACACACACACACACACCCTTACTTGCAGATAAGACATGTGACTTAGTCATATAACAGTCACCAGAGAAAAATAACAATCTTAAACCATAAATTTGCTCTAGTGTTCAAGTATGCATTTTTTTCTAGATGTTTACTTATTAATATTGGTTAGCGATTAATACTTTGGAAAATACTTCTCTTTCTACAAACAAATCAATTTTTTTGTAAAGCTATTTACAAAACCCATTTATATGAAAGGAGAAACATCAGGATTCCTTCTCAGTATGGCTTTTTAGGTAAAAAAAAAATCACCATGAATATTCTTTTAAATACATTAAAATTTTTTTACTCTGACTAATTAGGGTGAAATTATTCACACCACACAAAAGAATTTATCGACATTTTGCTGATACCAAGAAAGTATACTTTAACATTTATTTGTCTGTTGTTGTTCTATTGAGACAGGGTCTTGCTATATGTAGCCCAGGCTGGCCTGGAACCTGCAATCCTCCTGCCTCAGCCTGCTGAGCACTGGGATTACACAAACGGTACCACGCTCAGCTAATGTTTTAGACATGCAGCCTTGTGAGGGCTGTTTTTGGTTGTCAGCTCGACTGTGTCTGGAGTGAACTACAGTCCAGGAATGGAGGGCACACTCGTGATCCGGATCTCGAGGCAGGAAGACAGCACGCTTTTAATCCAGACCCTGAGGGGGAAGGCGCACCTTTAACCTGGGCCACAGCTTTTGCTGGAAGCCTGTGAATAAGGACAGTGGAGGAAGGAAGAGATGGTTCATTCGTCGCCTGCCTGCCTCGCCTCGTCAGCCCGTCTATTCCTTCACTGGCAGCACAGCCTGCTTCTTAAGTGATTCCAGCCAAAAGGAAGAGCAGCTGAGACACACAGGCTTGGGGCACTGAGAAGATACTAGATTCTCGACTTTCCATTCATATCTGCCAATGTTGGACTGCAGGCTATAAGTCATTCCAGTAAATTCCCATATATGTGTATATATGCATGTGTACATTATATATTTGTAGAGAGAGGGAGAGATTCATCCTGTAAGTTCTGTGACCAGAAAACCCTGAATAAAGATTTTGGTACTAGAGTGGTTCTAGAGAATGGATGGCTCTTTTAAGTATCTAGAACAGGATTGTGAAATAGTCAGCACCTGCAGCTACTGAGACCTCTTCAGTCATCCCCCCTCCTGGAAGCTTGGAGAATACTGAAAGTCCATTGTGCAGACTACATTTCAGGCTTAGAGAGACACATGCCTTTCATTATCTTGACTCATCACTAGTGAGTGCCGATGGACTCAGTGAAACTTTTGACAGTTTGGGGGAAATTAAGGATGCTGCTTGGTTGCTCTTAGTATGTCTGGATACATTGTTAAAGGATAGTAATGAGATCTAAGAAAAAATAACCAACTCCAGAATACAGTGCAGGACCACAATGGGCTCGGTGACAAAACTGACTGGATGCAAATAAACATTCTAAGATTTCTAAGTGTGCCCTGGAAGAGAGTCTTCTCTCTGGCAGCCACAGAGCTCAAGGTGCAGAAAACCAAACTGAGGTCCTCATCGTAAGGCTGGCTGAACTGCAGCGAAAACTCGAGTCTCAGCCTCTGACATGTGTCAGTGGTTCAAGTTTAAGAGCGTTTAGCCAGTACAGAATGGGATCCTGTAACTTGGGACGAGGGCCCTGATGAAGCTGAGAACTTTGAGCCCTCAGATTCTCAAGGCTCTACCTCACCTGAGGAGGTGGTGTCCTCACTGCCCTTTGTACTTTTCACTGAAGAAATAAATCTGTCAAGTGTCTGCTAAGCCAGCACTGACTTTTTTCTGGAGGAGATGCCAGGTTAGATGACACCGATGTCCCTTGGGCCCACCAACAGCTGCCTCTAGAACTACAACCTGACTCAAGGTTAAGATGGGTCCTAGAGAGGAGGCAGAAAGCATGGTCCACGAGGGAGTGCGCTACACTACTAAGAGTTAATGAGTCGCTAATTCATTCTTGCTGAGGTCTGGGAGATGAGTGAGTAATGGGTTTTAAGGGTGTGGGATAATGGTGGAAGGAACATAAAGCTAGATCAGGCTGACTATTGACATGGGCCTTCTGAGTGAAGAGTCTGGGTTTAGGGAGCTGGAGAGACGGCTCAGCGGTTAAGAGCACCGGCTGCTCTTCCAGAGGACCCGGGTTCAATTCCCAGAACCCACATGGCAGCTCACAACTGTCTGTAACTCCAGTTCCACGGTATCCGACACCCTCACACAGAGTATATGCAAGCAAAAAACACCAGTGTACATTAAATAATGTTAAAAAAAAAGAGTCTGGTTTTAAAATGGAAGCTTGCACAGTTAAAGAGGTGTCAAAAGTATGTTTGGATGACTGGCTGAAGCGTTTACCAAAAGACAGTCAACTGAAAAGGAGCTGCAGATGCTTTATGACTCCATCCTTATCTGATGTACCCAGTGGTGGACAGTAAAGCCCACAGACACTAGACTGTGTGCCAGGAGCACTCTCAGGAAGAGAGAGTTCCAGTCTATAGCACTTCACTAGGACTGTGGGCCGTCAAGCAAGCCAAACAGCACGGTAAGGTATTTCAGATACTCACAAGGGATCAGAATATATAAAGCTGAGCAGTTTGCCGGGCGGTGGTGGTGCACGCCTTTAATCCCAGCACTCGGGAGGCAGAGGCAGGCGGATCTCTGTGAGTTTGAGGCCGGGCTGGACCGACAGCCTCCAAAACAATACAGAGAAACCCTGACTTGTAAAAACCAAAAAAAAAAAAAAAAAAAAAAAGCTGAGCAGTTTGGTTTCCTATGACTATTTGATAACCACGTCACCCCATTCTATGAAAAGACAAGGCAGGGATAATTACCTTAAAGTTTTAGATGATTACTACCAAAATTCTCCATAGTATTTCTTACATTAAGACTCCTTTTAGTTTTTTTTTTTTTTGAGTCATGGTCTCATTAGGTCGAGCTGGCTTTGAACTCACTGTAAAATAACCTTGAAGTTCGGGCTCTGCTGCCTCTGTCTCTGGAGAGCCGTTGGGACGAATGTGTGTGCTACCATGCCCAGTTTTTATGTGGTGCTGGAGCAAGCACACACCAGGGCGTCATGCACGCTAGGGAAGCACCCTGCCAACAGAGTTACAACCACAGCCTGAGAGGGTTTCTCTTGAAAGTCATGTTTAGTTGGGGGGGGGGATTTAAAATCAGAGTGTGAGTAGGGAGTACAGTTAAGCTGCAGAATGCTCACTTAGCACACATGAAGCCCTGGATGCAGTCTCCAACAAAGGAGGGAGGGAAGGGGAGGGAGGGGTAGGAGGGAGGGGAGGGAGGGAGGGGAGGGGAGGGGGAAGGCTCAGGGTAAAAGTGTTGCTCTTCCGGACGATCTCAGTTCAGTTCCTAGCACTCACAATGGGCTGCTAGCCTACCAGTCACCTGGAACTCCAAGGGCTGACACTCTCTTCTGATCTCTGTGGACAACTGTGCTCACATGTGTGAGCACCTGTACATGTATGCACGCGACAAACTTATAACATCAAAGTGAGGCCAGCGAAGATAACGGCCCAGACAGTAGATGACTAGATAAAGCAAAAGGGAACACACGCATGCACGCATCAGGAGGCTAGCTAGGTCTAGGTTACAGGCGAGAGCCCCCACATGGCGACAATGGCAGGTAATGGCAGGTAAGCCCGAGAATGTAAAACAGGAAAGTGTTTTCTTTTAGGACACTAAAAGCATGAACATCAACTGCACACTTAGTAAGGAGCCGCGGAGTGAGTCTCAGGGGCGGACAAAGACTTTAGCTTGCCGGCTGGGAAGCAAGTCAGCACTCTTGGTTAGAGTGAGCCTCACCTATCGTCAGTCCTGTTTACAGCATACCTGAAAACAAAGCAAGCAGAGGCAAGAAACCAGGACCCGCAGTCACACCAGGCGCTGAGCCCTCACCTGGCCATCTGAGACCAGCAGACGCCAGCAGGGAAGTGGCACTGTCAGGTTCCCTGCAGACCACAGTCCCTAAGTCCAAAAAGCCCACCGGCTAATAAGGGGGCAGACAGATGCAAAGGGCTGCTTGCCCAGGACGATGGCAGGGCATCTACGCAATGGGAACACACACGTCCCTGCACCTGGGCTGCAGCGCCCGAGCTCCCTCGAGAGCAGACCAGGTGTGTTCTAGGGCACCTTGGAGAGGAAGACAGAGAACTTCTGCCCCAAGGGAGTCTCCTAGTCCTGGAGACACTAAGAGAACAAACAAGCCAATGAGAAGTCGGTGTTGATCACCCCAGGGATGTATGTGTGTGTGTGTGTGGGGGGGGTTAGAGATTCTCAAAGTTACCTGCTCCCTGTGATTACATTAGCAAAAACCATTGTTTTCACAACAAAGAGCCCTGTGGCTTCCCAGCTACTCCAGGGAGGTCACAGAAGAAGTAACAGGAATAATGAACTATGTGAGTAAACCTGCAGGATGCAAACACTGCGACAAGACAAGCCTGCTGTGCTGTGGAACATTCCTTTACGCTGTGTGAATGTGCGACACTGTGATTGGCCTAACAGACAGGCTGGCTGGCCAATAGCTGAACAGGAAACAGTCAGGCGGGAGAGTCATTTAGTAGTGGGATGGGGAAGGGGATGGGTGGAGTCAGAGGAGGCACCAGCCAGGCGCAGAGGGGGCAGGAGATGAGAGCGCCATGCTAATAAAGGTACCGCCACGTGGCAGAGTGTAAATACGAACATGGGTTAACTTAAGATGTAAGAGCTGGTTAGCAGTGAGCCTGAGCTGTTGGCCGAACATTCACAATTAAAATAAGCCTCTGTGTGGTAATTTGGAAGCGGCTCCTGGAGAGGGAAAACAACTGCACTGTTTCCTATTCACTAGCAGTAAGCGATTGGACAAAACCATAAAAGCAAGTCTCGGTGAAAGATGTGCAAGGATTATATATGGAAAAGAATTTCAAGAATAAAGCAAAAAGCTAAATAAATGTGGACACATGCCATGTTCTGGATTGGAAAACACCATCCAGCTTACGTGTTGTGTGAGATATGCTACTGAGAAACGTAACGTACAACTGAATGGCTCAAAACAGCGAGCATTTATCAGCCGCACAGGCTTTTCTTTGTAGGTGTGAGGTTGGGCTCTGGGAGCAGCTCAGCAGGTGGTTATGACTCAAAGTCTCTCAAGAGGTTGCATTCGGTTGAGATGTTAGTCATGCTGTACTCATCTGAAGACCTGACTGGGCCGAAGGTGAACTTCCAAGATGGGTCAGGGCACACCTGGCAAGTTAGTGTCACACGTTGAGAGTAGGCTCTGTTCCTCGCCATAGGCATGCTCCCACGGGAGTTTCCGTGTCCCCAGGCCCCAGCGGCTGGCTTCCCCAAGGGAAAGTGACCCAGAGCAGCTGTGTTCTGACCCACGCGTGGGAGTCACAGCGTCCTTCGGTGTTCATTCTAAGTCAGTCACTGTGTACAGCTACCCAAGCAGCCCCTGGATCAGAGGCTAATATGGGCATCGCGGTAAATAAAACTCAGTCTCACACACATGCCCACCCATACAGACAAAACCCTCTAACAGATAGATAAACAAACAACAGAAACACCAGCCAGACGCAACGTAAAACCCCTCAATACAAAACATCGTATTGGGTTGGCAAGTTGGCTTTCAGGTAAGGGTACTTGTCACTACATAGGACAACCTGGATTCAACCCAAGGCAACCACATGGCAACTCGCACCTGTCTGTGACTCTAGTTCCAGGGTTTCTGACGTCCTCACACAGACACATATGCAAGCAAAACACC
This sequence comes from Mesocricetus auratus, assembly GCF_017639785.1. NCBI lineage: Eukaryota > Metazoa > Chordata > Mammalia > Rodentia > Cricetidae > Mesocricetus > Mesocricetus auratus. Next base: position 2,439,804 of record NW_024429180.1, read on the forward strand.
AATGAACATGAAATTAATTATAGGAAAAGGGTGTAAGAAAATATACAAAAGACTCTGTCTTAGTCTCTGTTCTATTGCTGAGAAGAGACGCCATGACCAAGGCAGTGCTTATAAAGAAAGCAGCCAGGCACGGTGCTGAGGCACTAGCTGAGAACTTTACACCCGTGATCCACAAGCAGCAGGCAGAGGAACACTGGGCTTGGTGTGGGCGTCTGAAACCTCAAGCCCAGTGACACGCTTCCTCCAGTGATGCCACACCTCCTCCAACAAGGCCACACCTCCTACCCTTCCCAAACAGTTCCATTTACTGGAGACGAAGCATTCAAACATCTGAGCCTATGAGGGCCGTTCCGGTTCGAAGCACCACAACTTCATATTCTACAACTCAAAGTAAATGAACTACTAGATGAGGCAAAACTGTGTCAATGGAAGATTCATGCCATCTGCACCTGGCAGTTGCTGCGGGTGTACACGGCTGTAGGCTACAAGACGGAAGAGAAATAACAACACAACTACCTCCAAAGAGGAATAAACATTGCACTCCTCTATTTAAACACACACTCATGCACACACGCACACACACACACGCACACGCACGCACGCGCGCACACACACACCCCAATCTAATGTCCTAAGATAATCGAAACTGATTGATAACGTGCAGTCTCTTGTTGAGAAGACAACGTGAAGACGGTATGGGAAAAAGCCCTGTCACGCAACTGACACGCTAATCTACCAGAAATCCGCCACCTCTTCTTTACCCCCATTTCTTTTTCTGATACTGACACCTTGCAACTAGTTGACGGTAATTTCCACCGTCTTCTGTCTCTGGGCCACTGTGTACGGCAGATCCTCGTGCACCAGAGCGTGAGAAACACACAGGACGATATATTTTTTACAAGATGACCTTGGGCGGCAGAAGGGTGTCCCTGGCTGTGGCTTTCAGTGTCTCATTGTGGAGCTGCAGAGGCGAACCTGGCTTAACTACTGCCAGGTGGCTCATAACTGGCTGTGACTCCAGGTCCTGGAGACCCAACATTCTTTTCTGGTCTCTACAGGGACTCAAACATTACACACACACACACACACACACACACACACACACACACACCAGAACTATCATTTCATACAATAATCCCATTCTAAGTATATAATGAAAAATTAAAATCAGGAGGTTGATGAGATGGCTCGGCAGGTAAGGAAAGGCACTTGCCGCTGAACCTGACGACACCCCGAGCTTGATACCTAGGACCTACATGGGAAGGACCAGCTCCAGCAAGTTGTTCTCTGAACCCCACACATGTGCTAGCTAGCGTGTCATCCACACACACGCACATGTCACACAATAAATGAATAAACAAAATTTGAAAAAACTTAAAAATAATTGAAATTAGGCCTTGAAGTGATGCTAGTTAGCATTCTCATTTTCACTGTAGTACTATCTACAATAACCAATAATCAATGTCCATTGATACTTGAATTGGTAGACCACTGAGCTATAAAAGGGAACTGAAATTCCTCACTACGCAACCTCAAAGCCCACCCCCAGAGTGGCACACTTCCTCCAACAAGGTTATACCCACTCCAACAAAGCCACATCTCATAATAGTGCCACTCCCTATGAGATTATGGGGGCCAACCACATCTAACCTCCGAACAGACGAATCACCAAACAAACGGATCAGGCGGTTTCTTTTAGTGGGTCCAGGTATCTAGTCTCAGGACAGAGCGAGTGGGGAGTGGTGACGGGAAGGGACCAATCAGCATAAATGTGGGTGTGACTCTGAGTGCCATACACTCAGTGGGGCAATGGGATCGCAATTGCTCTTTTGATTCCCAAAGGTGAAGGCTCTGCCTCCCTCCAAGTGTTTGGTTCCCATAGGTGAAGGCTCTGCCTCCCTCCAAGTGTTTGATTCCCAAAGGTGAAGGCTCTGCCTCCCTCCAAGTGTTTGATTCCCATAGATGAAGGCTCTCCCTCCCTCCAAGTGTTTGATTCCCAAAGGTGAAGGCTCTGCTTCCCTCCAAGTGTGGGTGTTTCCTTGGAGCTTCTGGAGGGCCAGTGTAACAAGAAAGATAAAACCCAGAGACTGACATTGGGGTTCAAGCTTCAAGCTGAAAGTCAGAAAAGCAAAGCAGTCGGGCACTAGCTCTCACTCTGCCTCAGGTTGAGAGGGCTGTCCTCTCAGCTGGAGAATAAACCTCCCCGCCAAACCCCAGACTGCAACCCCAGACTGCTGCTTCTTCCTTTTATATCTCTCAAATCCTGGGAGTAAAGGTGTGTGGTCCCAAGTGCTGAGATCACCTTTGTGTGAGCTGTTTCTCATTAGGACTGGATCGATTTCGTGTGGCCGTGGACTAGCAGAGATCCATCTGCCTGTCTCCCGAGTCCTGGGATTAAAGGTGTGTGCCACCACCGCCTGGCTCTGTGGCTTTTGCTTATCTTTGCTTTCTGTACCCTCAGGCAAGCTTCCATAAACCATAAATAATACATCACCACAGTTCAGCTCCTCTGTGGGAGTCTTCTAAGGCCAAGCAGCCTCAGGGCTTTAGCCAGCCTGACTGCTCTTGTACCCTCTGACTTCGTTTTCTATGAACTGCTAAATTTAGGACTTTGACTTCTAAATTCCCAAAGTTTACCTCACTGAAGGTCTTGAGCTACACGTGAGTCATTTGCCCTCTACCCTGTAACCCCCCCCCCCCCCGTTTGTCGGTCTGCATAAAAAAATCTGCTGGGGGGGGGATGAACAGAAAAAAGGAAGCACAGAGAGAAGAAAAAGACACACCCAAGAGAAGACCCACACAACATTAGCTCTCACCACCCAGGAAGTCGGTCAGCTCCTAAATTTACTCGAATTTCCACCGTACAGCCTTAAGATGGTGCTTTATTTACTTATTTATGTATTTATTTATTTTTGGCATTAAAGTAAAACGTGTGAAGAAGAGACGGGCGGATCAGAGCCCGCGCAGGAGACACCTGACTGCTCTTTGATGACTCATCTCCCCTCCCCCCCTCCCATGTACACCCAGGAGATACTATCTCGTGCCATCTGAGCGTTTGTTCGAGAAGCTTTTAAGACCCTAACTGCCCACAGAAAACAACCCAAACTCAAACCACACTCAATGTTCGATGTAATCTGGCTTCCCTGTACATTTCTACCCTACAGTGGGTGAGGCAGATCCTTTTCTTCCGCGCCAAGATTGTTTGATGGTGAGATAGCCGAGGTCTGGTGCGCTGCCCGGAGCAGGTGGCAACGGCAAAGAACGGGCGCCGTGAGGGGCGCCACGGCACACGCCCATGGGGACCAGGGGACCGAGGGACCAGTGAGCTTGCTCTTCGTGTGGGAAAAGGCAAGTGATAAGGATGTGAATGAACTGCGCCAACATACGCCTGGCAGAAGAGGCTCTTTCTATCTTAATCATGGCTGGGTCCGGACCATGCTTTTGAGAGTCAAGGTACGTTCTGGTGGCTATGACTCATTGCTATGATTCATGAAACTGCGGCAAATGGGGAAGTTCTGGGACGGAGATGGCTGCAAGGCTCTCGGCAGAACCACAAGAAGAGCTTAAATAATGTGCAATAGGTAGGCAACATTTGCTCTGGGGGAAATTAAGTATTTAACGCGTGTGAGGCGGGTAGAGCTATGGACATACACACTGGCCTAATTTTTTTTTTTCCTTTTTCAGTCTTGTACCAAGGTAATTCAGGAGATCCCCAGCAAGAGTAGTTCACCAAAAACGTCCAGGCACCTGGAGTTGGGGAGACGGCTCCGTGGGAGAAGTGGCTGCTTGGGTCCCAGCGCCCACCACACAGACACTAGGTGGGCGCGGAGGCCTGCCTAAGATACAGCACCCAGAGCAAGCGAGCCGGCTGGCGAGAGGGGCCGGACTGGCAAGATCTATGCTAACTGAGAGACACTGACTCAGTATACGATGACTGTTGTCCTTAGCAACCTACAGAGACATCCGATGTTAGTTTGCGCGTGGACACACATGTGCACCCCCACAAGTACGCTCAAGCACACTAACAAATACACAGATGTGCCCATTCTTAACAACTTTGAAGCACTGGAACAAAATGAAACACCCCTCGTGTACTAAGCCAAACTTCATAATTCCACCACTCCAGCCTTTCAGAGCAACTCATATTTAAACAGAACCACCGAAGGAGGAAGATGTCAGCACACAGCATGAACACACCACACACACACACACACACACACACACACACACACAATATGAAACTCGAGCCATCTCAAAGCAAGCCTGAGGCCCAGCTGAACCCTTCATCCTTCTAGGCAGCGGGTGGACCCCCCCCCCCCCCACAGGTCACCAGATGAAACCACAGGACAGCTGTTCTCAGAGTCCTGTGGCTACTGGTAAGGTAGCAATGCCTTTGCCTCCACCTAGGAAAAGGATTTGGTCCACATCCATCCCCGTGACCAGTCGAAGACACAGACTGGCTCTTAGGTGATAAAACAGGGTGCACGGTCGCTGATCAGCCTCTCCATTAACTGCTGGGTATTTTAGAACTGTGTTTTCAGAAGCAAGAATAAACAACACAAGAAGAGATAAAAACCTGTTAGAATTAAAAGAGATTAACTTACAATAAACTAAACTCAAGCCAAAGTTAGCTTTCTAGGAGAGCGCGAACAGCTTTCCTGTTTCTAAGACAGAAAACAACAAAACGTTTTACACTAGTGGTTCTCAACCTTCCTAATGCTGCAACCCTTTAATACAGCTCATGTTGTGGTGACCCCGACCATAAAATTATCTTGTCAATGCTTCATAACTGTAATTTTGTTACTTTATGAAATATAAACATTTGATATGTAAACCCTACCATGGTCTCAGCCCCACAGGTTGAGAACCACTGTTTTACACAATTTTCCCCCATCCTGGTGCTAGGGTTTTAAACCCAGATCTTAGGCATGCTAGACAAGTGCTCTTATCACTGAGCTTCCTCTCCAGCCCTGCCCACTTGCCCCCAGAATAAAACAAGTCACATAATAATTGCCAGAGTTAAGTAAAGTTATTTCCTAAGCAAGGTATTTTTGATACACGATGGCTTCTGATGGTGAAAGTTTAAATGTGTATGTGTGTGTGTGTGTGTGTATCTATCCACTAACACACACAGCTAATGACTTTCATTCCATTTATTTATTTGTTTGTTTGTGGGTCTGTGTGTGTGTGTATGTGTGTGTATCCACTAACACATACAGCTAATGACTTTCATTACATTTATTTGTTTGTTTGTTTGTTTGTCTGTGTGTGTGTGTGTATCCACTAACACACACAGCTAATGACTTTCATTACATTTATTTATTTGTTTGTTTGTTTGTTTGTGGGTCTGTGTGTGTGTGTGTATCCACTAACACACACAGCTAATGACTTTCATTCCATTTATTTATTTGTTTGTTTGTTTGTCTGTGTGTGTGTATGTGTGTGTATCCACTAACACACACAGCTAATGACTTTCATTACATTTATTTATTTGTTTGTTTGTTTGTTTGTGGGTCTGTGTGTGTGTGTGTGTGTATCCACTAACACACACAGCTAATGACTTCCATTACATTTGTTTGTTTGTTTGTGGGTCTGTGCGGGTGTGTTGTAAGAGTCTGCTCTCCCTTCCCACATTGTGGGCCCTCAGATTGCTACACTTGACAGCGAGTACCCGGAAAGCCATTTTGGTGAGCTCGACAACAGGCTCTGTAACACCGCTTCACGTTCTAATCTGGTAGCGCGAACTGTAACGTTTAATGCTAAAAAGTTAGCATTGAAACCAAAAGAGAAAAAGGAAGTTATCTCGTCTATAGGGGAAAGGAGAAGTCACATTGAGCAAGAGGCATCTGGATGGACTGACTTTGTGGCTCTCAGATACGGGCGGGCCCTATAGTCAGTTCATCGGCCAACAAGCGAGACGTTCGTAAAGAATGCTGCTGGGTTTTTCTTCTTCTTCTTCTGGTTGGAATACAGACTGGCTTTGAACCGACAACCTTCCTGCCTCTGCCTCTTGAGTGCTTCAATTACAGGGGTGCATCGCCACGCTCTGATTATAAACGAAACCCCCTTTCCAATCATCCTATCTTCACACCGTATTATACGTGACATACGGTATCGTAAGAGGAGTACGGGCTTTCCTGACAGAGCCAGGAGGAAAACGGCACGCTAATCACCAGCATGTATGGCACGGCGAGAAAGAAAACTAGCTGTGATTAGTGCTGCTGTCAATCATTTCACTCTAATCAACCAGCTAATTAGTGCTGGGGGCTTTGCGGATGCCAGGTATGAGCTCCACCATACACACTCAGCTCAAGATTAGAAATAAACAAGGTGCTATCCACATGCTGGGAAAATGAGAAAAGGATTAATACGAAGATTTATCAGACTTTATGCCAAGTCATCTGGGATTTCTATGTCAAACACATTGTGGGCCTGTTTACACCTCTGAGAAAAGGATTTTCACGTGAGAAATTACCAGGTGCCCTCTGATTCCCTCAGAAGGTTAAACTCCGCTTACGGGCTACTAAGGTGCAGACTGGAAAGAGACATGACTTCGGCATGAACACTTCTGGAGACCAGAGTGACCAACGGCTGAGAAACTCGGCCTCCAGTTCTAGGGCCCGAATGGCACAGAATGAAACTCTCTGAGGTGACAGCAAGCACTTAACTTACCACCAGAAGTCTAAAAACAGAACAGCGAAAGAAATGGGGCGATTTTAAACAAACGTGTCATGGCGTGTTATTAAAGAAAGAAACGCTACGTCTGGTTGGTAAATGGGCCCGCAGGAGCCCGACGTGACGAAAACGCAGACCTTCTGTGATGACTCTGTCCCCGCATGCCCTCTCACTGCCAGGGTGGCTCTGTCAGTGGTGGTGAGCAGCACTGGGAAGAAGAGGCCCGGTGGCCTGCAGGCAAAACTGACCCCAGAATGACCCCAAACCACAAGAGGTCTCAGGAACACCAGACAGCTCTCAACTGTGATCCCGGTGGGGCAGGGCAGCTGTGAGCTCAAGGTGAACCTGGGTTCATCGAATAAAACCCAGTCTCTAAGGGCGGAGGGAGGGGGAGAAGGAGGGAGGGAGGGAGGGAGAGAGAGGAGAGAGGAGGGGAAGGGAAGAAAGAGGGAGGAAGAGGGTGAGGGAGAGAGAGGGGGAGAGGAGGGAAGGAGGGAGGGAGAGAGACAGAGAGAGAGAGAGAGAGAGAGAGAGAGGGAGGGAGGGAGGGAGGGAGGGAGGGAGGGAGGGAGGGAGGGAGGGAGGGGAAAGGAGGGAGGAAAACAAGAACCACCTGGCTGTCTCGGGAGCTCTGAAGGCTGCACTATGGGTTTCCTGGGTAAATAATGAAATAAGGAGAGAAAAGCCTTCATTTTGATCCTCAGGGTTTTAGCTGGGAGCACAGCAGCTAAGGGAAATGAATGACTGCATTCTATCTGACTCATACCACGGAGAGACAAGAGAAAGCTGCTCAGTGCCTTAGCCAAAGTCCTGTTCCTTCCTGCAGGAGACAAGGGTCGGGGTGACTTACCGACAGGTCTGCAGTGGGGGCGTAATTGTCTGTTTCCCCCTCGGATGCTGTGCATATTCCTATAAACCCATTCTGTAATTTTCTTAGATTTTTTTTAAAGGAGATTAAAACGGTTTGTTAGTTTTGTTTTTCAAGATAGTGTTTCTATGTGAAACAAATCCTGGCTGTCCTGGAGCCCGCTCTGTAGACCAGGCTGGCCTCGAACTCACAGAGACCGCTCTGCCTCTGCCTCCCGAGTGCTGGGGTGCCTGGGCAAAACTGTTTTCTATACACGCTAGTTACAAATTTACTTTCATAAGTTTAGAGGGTTACATTTAGGTCAGCCACATGCTGTGAGTGTCTTAAAATGTTTCCTGGAGTGTAGTGGATTCCCATGGACATTGGAGAGAGAAGCAAATCTTCACACTGGGGAACCAAAACCTCCGGCTCCCCCCCTTCTTCCCTCTCTGGCCACAGACGCGATGATCTCGGGGACCCCCCCCAACTGTGTGGCCACCTCATCCTTCCCTCTGCAACCGTGTGTCCCTTACACAGTAAGTGGGGCGGCGTGGGGTAGCTGTCCCGCTCATTCTCCGTCATCCTCCTCTTGCTATGAACTCCACAACTGATGCCACTTGAAAACAACACTGACAGAGAAACCTCATCTGACACCTTCATCAAAGCAACTCTGAAACCCAGACCAACCGGTCTCCTTTGTCTTGACTGTGACTTTCCGTGTAACGGCCCTATCTTAGTCACCAGGGAAGGAACACCAAGCTATATTGACATGAGGGAAAGGGTGCTGGGGACCAGGTGTGTGCCACCCGCAATCTGACCCTGAATTCTTTTTCCTATTTTTTCTTCTTCTTCCTTTCAATAAACAAGGGAAAACCAGGGGAGGGAGGTTAAAAAAAAACAAAACAAAATTACACTTACAAGTCCACTTATGGCTACAATCCAGATGTAGGAACCAGAGGTGAAAAGCTACAAAAGAAAACAAAAGGCAACTAAAAATGAAATCCAATTGCCAGCCACAGCACACTTAATTTCACACACTGCAGAGGCGACCACAGGAATTACATACACATTAATCATGCACAGCACAATTTAGGGAAGCAGTTTAAAAGTGAAGGGGTAGCAATTCTGCTTGTTTAAAATAAAACAAGATGTTAATCTTTTCACCGAAGACTCCAGGCTTTCTGTATCTGATAGCACAGGTGTTGAGCCTGGCCCCTGACATGCAAAGAAAAAGAATTGACTTTCAAGAATATACTCACTCACAATTGGACTTTAGCATGAACAATGCGGAAGCAACAGTATTGTCTATACTTGGTGCTAGGTATATATAATAGCTGTTCATATAACTCCCTTATTCTAGTTTCTCACCATTGCTCTGTGAACATTCAGAATGGAGAACTTGCCAGCATCTAAGTCTATGCCCAATGGTACCTCACTCTGGTTCACCCAAGGCCACGAGTTAAGCTAGCAATGCCAGGTCCCCGTGTATACATTACAGCTTCAGTCTAGAGTGTTTCTAGGACTCCTGAGTGTGAGAACGAGTGAGCCTCTGATGCTTGTGCCTTCTTTTGGGGCTCTTTTCCTTCTGGTGGTTTGCCTTGTCCAACATCCTTGTGATGATTTTTCTTTTAATTTTATCTTAATATTTTTTATTTTGTTAAAAAAGTAAAACCAAGTTGTTACAATTGAAAAAAAAGCAGAGTATGCTAGTAGAAGCAAAGTTTTAACTGATGCAAAAGTATGAAGGGCGTTAGAATGAGATCCCATGAAATTTCTTTCTTTGTTTTCCTTTATCTGAGAGACGTGCTCGAGGTCCTACACAAAACAACAAAACAAAACACAGATCGCGCAGCGTCTCCCAGAGTCCTGTGAGAATAAAGGGATCTGTGGTTTCTTGCTCAGTTTGGGAAGGAGCTGCAGGACTGCGGAGGGAGGAAGAGGGCACTGGGCCAGCACAGCCCGGACGCACAGCCGACACTGCTAGACAGAGACTTCAGAGGTCTGCACGGGTGACACAGAAACACAGAACACAGGCAGGCAGGGAGGGAAAGGGGGCTGTGGGCTTCGCTCCAGTGCCCACCCACAGGGAAGGTGCAGTGGCCGCCACTGTCCACTTGACCTTTCCGTCTGGCATGACGCTAGGCCGGCGTGCACCCAGCTCTCGCGAGAAGAGGAACCCAAAACTAGCCATCCTTTTCTAGACTCAGGTACTGCTCTCCGGGCATTTCGTGTCCTCACTCAGATTCTCATCAGCCGACGAGGACAGAGGGCCGAGTGCTTGCCCTGGGCCGGGCAGCAGCAGGAGGGCGTGGCTGGGGTGCTCTGTCACGTGGCTCTGCACTCCTCATCCACCTGCCTCTCCCACACAGGTCACAGAGCCTGTCACTTGTCAGTAAAGGAATAGCTTCTCGGGTCTCTCACGTCCCTCGCCTTAGTAAGAAGCCCCGGCTTGCATTCTGGAAGGGCGGAAATGTCCCTCTGGGCAAGCGAGCACCTCCCAGTGACTACATCTTGGTGCCACCACCCGATGGCTTACACATGTGTCCCCAAACAAGCACTCTGGCTCTTATGATTAAAGTTTCTCGCCTGCCCGTCCATCTGTCTTTCTAATATTCCTGGCTTCGAGTACCCACCGTAGGGGGAAAGAGAGCCGGAGAAACATGCGTGAAAGGAGCTGGATTTGGGGGAGATGGCTCGGTGCATAAGTGCCTGCCGTACAGGCGTAATGACCTGAGTTCAGATCCCAGGATGGACGGACGGACGGACGGACGGACGGGGACACACACACACACACACACACCATGCAAGAAAGGGCAGAGTGCATGGAGGAAAGGGGAGGACAGGCAGGAGCTTTAAACATTGTGACTTCAGGGTGGGGAAGTATGGAGAGGTGTTGGACACACGAGAACCCAGGCCGTCCCTCTCGAGGAGGACGAGACTCTGCCAAGAATAATGTGACAGACCTCCACTCCCACCTAACGACACCACCCTCTACCTTACCAAGGCAGTGTCAGTACCATGAGAAAAGTAGAAACTCACATTGATTTGGAAACCTATCTGAGGTGGTGGTATAGACATTTCTACACTGGGGCAGGGCTAAGAGGACGTTAAGCCACCCAGCCGAAGTTCCTGTGATCCTACGGACTTCCACCTACTCCATAACCAATGATGTAATGAGATGATGGGGAGGTCCTTCTGTGTGTATGTCTGACTGGCTAATAAATAAAGCACTGTTGGCCAATAGGGAAGCAAGATAGGTGGGACTAGGAGTCCAGGAGGATTCTGGGAAATGTAGTCAAGAGTGGAGAGTCACTGTGAGATCCCGGGGAGGAGAGGGTGCAAGTCTGGAGCTATCGGTAAGATAAGACCTCATAAAAACATATATTAATAATTATGGGTTAATAATTAAGTCAGAGCAGGCCATTAAGAAACCAGAGCAAATGGCCAACAGCTTCATAATTAATATAGTGTCTCGTGTGTTATTTGGGGTTGATGCAGCTCAGGGGCCAGGCTGGCGGGAAGAATGCACAGTACAATGCCCTTTCTGCCTTTGATGGTTTTGCCTAACCTCGGAGCTGGGAGAACTACACTGTCACCAGGAGACTCAAGGGGTTTTGGAATTTGACACACATCTCACTGCCAAAGGAAACCATGGCAAGACAGTGAGCCGGGACCCACGTGTCTCGCTGCAGCGTCTGAAAGGTGAAGGCAGCCACACCATGTGGAGGAGACAGCTACGGCCCTAGGCGAGCCACTGGTAACGGACAGCAGACGGGAGAAGGGGAGGGAAGGTCAAGGGTGACAAGGTGGGGGGGGGGAGGCACGTCCCTGTGTATCCGGACGGGTACGCGTGGGATAGGAAACACCGTGCGGACCGACCGGGGGTATCACAAGGCGAAGCTACACGGGGCGCCACGGGAAGCTGGAGACTGCTCACAAGCCAGCCGTGAGAGGAAAAGAAGAGAAAGTGACAGAGAGGGCGAAGACAGAAACCTGGAGAGCTCGGAGACTTCTAGTACACTGGGGACAAGCTGGGGGACATGACCTTGACGGTCTAAGTTTTCAAGTCACACAAAAGGCTCTTGTGGCTTCACAGCAAGGCAGTTGTAAAGCATGACCCGGCCACCACGTCTGCGCAGACAGACACAGACCACTTCCACCTTCACGGAAGGGGAGCACGCTGGATACTGAGCCTGAGGTCTTGGACATGCCGTGCAAGCATGTTACCACTGAGAGTTGTCTTATGTCTCTTTACACTCGACATGACTTGTGTTCTGTTTGGTTACGTGTGCATGTGTGCGTCTGTGTGTGAGGGCAGCACCTGCGGAAGCCAGAAGACAGGTCAGCTCTCCTGGAGCTGGAGGTATAGGCAGTTACCAGCTGCCTCAAGTGGGGTGCTGGGAACTGACCTTGGGTCCTCTCTCTGCAAGGGCAGTGCACACCCTCAACCCAGCCATCTCTCAGCCCCTTCTTTTTCCTTTTTTTGTTTAAATTTTGAGAGAGGGTCTTACTCGGCTGCCCAGGGTGCCCAGAACTCACTCTGTAGCCCACTGTGGCCTTGGACCTAAAATCCTCCTGCTTCTTCCTCTGACTACTACAGACTCAGCTTGACGGTGCTTCCTGCGAACTCCGCAGCCTAGGCGGGCAGAGCATGCTGGGTTTCTTTTCATGGCTTTATATATGGCACAGTACATGACACCCTGACTATGACACTGGTTTTCCATTTTCCACTATTCTTATTATTTTCCACTTCAAACTATGATTCTCAGATGCAGTTACATACAAATGCATGATTAAATGAAAATATTTTCCACTGATACGAATTATAGCGAAAGCTTTTATCAGATTTCTGAAGGCTATGAAAGCATTCTAGCACCTCCTATACTCACTCTCTCTCTCTCTCTGTATCTCTCTCTCTGTATCTCTCTCTCTGTGTCTCTGTCTCTCTGTCTGTCTGTCTGTCTCTCTCTCTAACACTTCCTCCCTGCAGACCGTGAAGCCAGACTTATGGAAACACTGCTGAAGGAGAAAGAGACAAAAGAGCAAAGAGCAAAACAAAACAAAGCACAAAAGACACCCAGCTCTGGCTAGAGAGATGTGAACATAAAATGCATACCGTACCTGTAGTCCCAATATATAAATCAGTGTCTTGTTTGTGATGGACAACGGGCCCAGGATTTGTGCCACTTGGACTCTTGGGATGGAGCAGTAAAATGGTACAAAGAGAGCAAACACGGGCGCCAAGCTATGCAAACAAACAAAGAAAAACCACTATGAGAATGAATTTCAGACACCGGCAGAAAGACATTTGAGGCAACGCCACTAACACTCGTGTCTCGGTGTGAGATACGCGTGCCGGTCTTCACTTCAAACGCCCATTACAGGCGGACAACGGTCAAGAGTGTGTGTGACACCTGAAGACAGAGCACCGTCACTCCAAACCACTGGTAAGCGGTTGGACATCTGCTGATTTACTGTAAGGCACTGTGAGTAACCTAAAGCAGATGCTATCTGGGTGCAATTCCCACGGGTGGCCTAGAATCTGACGAAAGAGACTATGGACAGCACTGTAACCCTTCACGGTCAAACACCAAGTCATGCCAGACTTTGGCGGGTCACCCAGCCACGGCACTGGACTCCTCTTACCACCCCTGCTCTCTATTCCTCAAATTTCTTCCTCTTTTCGTCTGAAACTCTTTTCCTTGAGGGGTTCTCAATGACTCCTCACACCACGTCACCCCTCGTGGGGCTCCCCTGTTTCTCTTGTCTCTCCATGAAGAATCTCAGCGCTCTCTGTGGCTCCCACCAGGGAAATGAGGTTGGTCCTAACAGGGCAGCACCAGGCTCCAGAGCTCAACTTGATGCTCCGCCTTTGATACTCAAAGAGTTAGTCACACCTTTAATCCCATGGTCACATCCCTGGCAGCAGTCTCACTGCAGAACAAGAGCTCTTCCTGCCAGGTTCTAGGTCCGTACAGAAGACAGGTGTCTCATCAGTCACAGGGCCATGTGAAGCCCCCCTTCCACAGGACCCCAGTGTCCCAAACTGGAATTTAAGTAGCGCTGGGCCCCACACAAAGCCCACTCTTGCTGGCTTCCCTTCTCTTTCTCTTCTCTCCGTAACTCCCTCACACCCCCAACAGTTGTTTGCTGCATGCAGGCTCCTCTGGCTGGTACGCATGGACACATGGGCGAGGGTGATCTTCCCAGAGCTTCCTCTGTGCTCCTTGCTTAGCCAACTCTGCTCACACGGCCCTGCTAGGGTTTCTCTGACTCCTCCTGGTAGTTAGCAGCTTCCCTCGTTGCCCCCCATCAAGTCATGCCTGTCTGGGTGTTTCAGGGAGCTGAAGAATCAGCTGGGTACGGAGCATGTCAGAGGATGCCCAGCACAGGCTCCATCTGCACCTGGAGCGAGGAGCAGCCCTCACCTCAGGATCTGCTTCCAGCACTGCAAACTCAGGCTCCTAACAGGGCATGTACGCATGCATGCATGCCCGAGCTCATTCACCATCCACCCTCCCTCCCTCTCTCTGTGCATGTGAGTGTGTGTGCGCGCACACATGTGCATGCATGTATGTATAAGAGCAGAATGGTTTGGGCATATCCTTGTAACCGTTTTCCTTAAACACTTGATTGGCCAATATTTTCCAATTTTGCAAAAAGCATCAGCACAAAAATAACTTCATGGCCATGAGGAAAACACAAGGACTACTTTTCACCTGTAGAAACAAACATTCTCACGGCATGCCATGCCACCCCCAGTAACACAGTGCCCCTATTGGTCTTGCGTATATTTTCTGATTCTGATAGCAACTATGTTATAAAAGTCTTCCTTCTTGCCGGGCATTGGTTGTGCACGCCTTTAATCCCAGCACTCAGGAGGCAGAGGCAGGCGGATCTCTGTGAGTTCAAGGCCAGCCTGGTCTACAGAGTGAGTTCCAGGACAGGCTCCAAAACAATACAGAGAAACCCTGTCTCAAAAAAAAAAAAAAACCCAAAAAACCAAAACCAAACCAAAACAAAACCTTCCTTTTCGAGTCAACTATTGAAAACAAAACCAATACGAACACAAACAAGAAATGGGGAGAGAGAGAAGATAAACACAAGGCAGCTTTAACAGGTATGACAACAGTGAAACAACACCACACACACACGCATGCACACATCACACACATCACACACACATCACACACACATGCACATACCTCACACACAAACATCACATATACACATGCATACATCACATACAGACACACACACACCTCACACACATACACACATTATATACAGACACATCTTACACACATACCATACACACATCACACACACATCACATACACATTCACACACACCTCTCACACATACACCTCACACACATACATCACATAGACACATCTCACACACATCTCACACATGTCTTACACACACCATACAGCCTTACACACACATCACATACACACACATACACATGCACACGTCTCACACACAACACACACATCTCACACATATACATTACAAATACACACCCCTCTCTCTCACACACATTGCACACATACTCGACACACAAGAAATATAAATGCAAAAATCTTTTAGTAAGTGCTAGCAAAACGAATACCAGCACCTATCAAGGTTATCCACCACAATCAAGCTGGCTGTATCTGGGAAATGCAGAGTTGGGTCAACATATGTAAGTCAATAAAAATAATAAATCATAAATGAACTTAAAGAAAAAATCTCATGATCATCTTAATAGATGTAGAAAAAGCCTTTGACAAAACCTAAGGTACTTTCATGATAAAAGTTCCAAAGAGAATAGGACCAAGGGAATATTCCTCAAAATACTAAAGGATGAATATGACAGACGCACAGCCAACATCATCCTAAATCGAGGAGAACTTGAAGCAATCATAAAGTCAAGAATTAGGCAGCACTGGTCACTATTCCTACTCCTTTTCAATATAATGCTAGAAGCACTAGCTGGAGGTATAAGGCAAGAGAAAAAATAAAGGAATACAAACAGTAAAAGAAGTCAAATTATCCTTATTTGCAGGTGATATTATACACGAGATCCCAAGAATTCTACCAGAAAACTTCCAGAAATAATTTCAGCAAAGTGGCAAATTGCAAAAGCAACTCATTAAAAAAAAAAGTCTATTCTCTCTCTCCCTCTCTCAACTTATTAAAAAAAAAGTCTATTCTCTCTCTCCTCTCCCTCTCCCTCCCTCTCTCTCTCAGACAGGGTTTCACTGTGTAGTCCTGGCTATCCTAGAACTCACTCTGTAGACCAGGCTGACCTCGCCTCAAACTCCAAGAGATCCACCTGCATCTGCCTCCCAAGTGCTGGAATTAAAGGTGTGCACCACAACTGTCTGACCCAACCAGCAGTTTTTCTATACCTCAAAACCAAACACTGAAAATGAGATCATGGACATACTCCCATTTACAGAAGCATCCAAAACAACAAAAATGTCTTGGAACAAACCTAACCAGGAAGGCAAAAGACCTTTGCAACAAAAACTTCAAATCTCTGAAAAAAGAGGTTGAGAAAAGCATCTTGTGTTCGGGTTGGTAGAATTAACATTGTGAAAATGACCATACTACCTAGATCACTTTACAGATTCAATGCAATCCCAATCAAAATGCCCACAACATTCTTTGAAGAAACATAAAAACAATTCTAAGACTCATACGGAGCCAGAGGGCCCCAGAGAGCCAAATCACTCCTGATCAAAAAGAATACTGGAGGGATTGCTAGTCCAGACTTCAAGACATATGACAGAGCTATCATAATTAAAACAGTATGGTACTGACACAAAAATAGACATGTAGACCAATGGGACAAAACAGGAGTCCCAACATGTGTCCTTGCAAGTACAGCCATCTGGTACCTGACAGAGACAAGATGCACCCGCTGGAGAAGGACAGCACCTTCAACAACCGTGCAGGGAAATCCGATGTCTGCTCAACGCAGAAAAAGGAAATTAGACCCAGCTCTATCACAAGACCTCAATTTGAACCTGGGCCGTGGAAACTGCTAGCAGAAACACACGCAGCCCCCGTGCAATGCCGGCCTCGGAATGGACTTTCCGGACGGACAGGGCTCCGCTTGCCGGCAATCGGCAACGAGGGCTTCAGAAAGCCAAGGAGCTGCAGGTGAGGGGTCAAGTGTAGACGAGAAAGCCTCACTTCTGTGAGCCCAGAAGGAACACATGAAACGGGAGACAGCAGCTGCCAGCTCTGCACCAGACAGAGGATCAGTACCACCCAGTCGAGGACGGGCTACGGATCCCAACAGAGTTCTCAGATGAGGAAAAACAGGCAGGAAACGCCTCAAAGAGTGCTCGTCACCCTTTAGCAACTGGGGAAATGGAAATTAAAACAACCTTTGAGACTCCGCCTCCCCCCAGCCAGAATGGCTAAGACGAACCAATCAGCTGATGACGAGAGCTAGTGAGGACGAGAGCCTCGCTGGTGGGGGTGCAGATCGGCACAGTCACTCTGGAAGTCAGGGTGCAGAGTCACCAGAAACTAAAAACCAGCCCGCCAGATGGCCCGGCTACACCGCCCCTTGGCGTGTACTCCAGACACGCTGAGTTAACAGTCGCCATGTTCACTGCTGCCCCGTTCAGAATAGCCGGGAAATGGAGACATCCTAAACGTCCTTCAGCTGATGAATGGGTCATGAAAATGCGGTTCATAAGACACAAGGGAACAATACTCAGCTGTGAAGGAAAACGAAATCATGAAAACTTGCAGGTGAACGGATGAACCTAGAAAAAAAGATTACACCAAATGAGGTAAACCAGACCTAGAGAGACAAACGCCACAAGGTCTCTTAACATCTGTAGTCCTCAATTCCAAATCTTGAGATGTGAGTGCGTACGCTGCAGCTACGCCAAAACCCAGAAAAGTATGAAGGGACCATGACAGAGGTGGGGGTGGCAGGAACAGCAGGAAACACGGGATATGAAGTAGGATACGCGGTAACCATGGGGGAGGGGCCCCCCGCTGGAGGGGAGGGAGGAGTTTTAGACAGCAGCAGGAGGGACAAATGGCATCAAGATCGTTTGATAAAGCCTCAAGGAATTATAATGTTTTATATGTACCTAAAATTATACGCACAATATACACATCTAAGTGCGCTTACAGATAGATATACAGGTGGGTGTGCACACACACACGCACACACATGCATGCACACATGCGCACACTCACGCTCATGCACACACACGTACACACACACACACCTACCTACCTTGAGGGAAGTTAAGCCACTTAGGCTGACAACACTCTCCACAAGAACCACAGAGTAAAAAGACCCCAGTACCAGACACAAAGGATTGGTCAGGGTGGTCTGAATGACTCCCAAAACAACAGAGATTATCAAAGCAGCCCTTGGCTGCCCCTCAGAGGTTGCGGATTTCCCCTACTGCTGAAGACACCACACACTCAGAACACGAGACTCAGATGACTTGAGAGCATCTTCTCTGTGGCCTAGCTTCCGTGGTTCAAGAAAACACCATGTAAGCTGCCAGGGTCGGGAAGGGGGGCAGTTCCACAGTCCTACCCAACTGTAATATCCGTGAACATACACACGAACGTGCACATACACATGCACAAAGGAGCAGGAAGTGGAGACCACCACTGTCTATAACACTGTCTAACTGAACCTAAGGTCCACTCAACGGGGGGATGAGGGGTCATTCTGGGTACTGGAACCCTCGTTAGCTTGTCCCAGGGCTGGTGAGCCCATGGGCCTGAGAATCTACTGCCACCACTCTGTTAGAGAAGCATAACCCCTGCCTGTATCTAAATCTTATCCTTACGCCATAGATAAGTGCAGCTGCCACCCCCAGTCGTGGAGACGTCACAGAAAGCCAGTACAGGATACAATACAGAGATCAACAAACCTCGGGAAGCCCGGGTCCAATGGACGGAACATCTGCATCATGGCTCCTGCATCTACGGCTCAGGGAACATCATGGGATGTATGGTGTGTGTGTGTGTGTGTGTGTGTGTGTGTGTGTGTGTGTGTGTGTGTGTGTGTGTGTGTAACAGCCAGAACACTAGGATGTCTGCTGTCAAAGTCTCTCCTGAAAATGGCAGCATATCAATAGCTATGCTAATGTGGATGGGGGCGGTCTCACAAAGTCCCGCCCCTGGACAAAAGAATTAGCCTATCCCAGGGATGAGCCCTCTTGTGGTTTGGCCAATGCAGAGCGGTCAGCTCTGAAACCATGTACACACAAACAGCAGAAAAGGACTCATTTGTGCATGCACATACACAGGTACGTAACATACAACCAGATAAAAAGGCAATCGGTTTGAGAACGGGGCACAGAAGGAGTCCAAGGGAGGGTAGCTGGAAGGGGCTGAGAGGGTAAAGGGAAGGGGTAAGTGATATCATTCCATTTCAATTAATGTTTTCTTCAAAAAAAAAAAAAAAGAACAGAGCAGCTGCTGGAAGCAGACAAACAGCAGCAAACACCAAAATTCGAACCGTGGGTCAGCCCTGGGGCTGCGGGAGCGTGAGTTCGGGGAGCTGAGGGCTACGCATATGGCTGGTGCAGGGTGGCTGACATGACCAGCCGTGGCTCCTTTGCTCCTCCGAGCCTTGGCATCGCACGTGGTTCTGACAGGGAGTATATGCACTGGGGGGGGGGGCTCTGAACACTTTGCTTTGAGTCAGGGTCTGATTACGTACTCTAGGCATCACGCGAACTCGAGATCCTCCTGCCTCAGCTCCCCGGATGCTGAGATTACAAGAGTGTGCCATCACCCTAATTAACTTTCAGAGTTTCTCATTCTTATTACATTGTAAGCCCAAGAGAAAGAATCGTAACTGACTTGGTTTTATGTTGCTGTAGGGGGGGACGAAGACTCAGATTCAAGGACTTCACACTCAGTTCCGGGTGGATTAAAAAACAAAAACAAAGCAACTTCTGAAATGCCATTCCACAGGACAGTATTTTGCCTAACCCTAGACCAGTTGACTGAGCAGCCCGTGATTTATTTCCCTTGAGGAGAACAAGGTAGAGTCTTGTGTAGGCTTAAAACCCCCAAGGGCACCCTGCCTCCCAATCAAACATGGCCCCGGGTGCTGACCACCAGCGTGCAGTCCTACTCTGTGTTCTCTGCTCTGGCCATCTTTCTCCTCAGACCTGTCGCCTCTCAGTTTGGGATCCAATTAGAGTAGTACTTCTCTTCCCAGCTACAAAACCCAGAGACCCTTAAGGACGGGGATTTTGGCCTTTAAATAAACATCTAGAAGTTATTATTATTATTATTATTATTATTATTGTGAGGGAGGGGACACAAGTGCCACAGTACGTGTATGGGAGTCAGAAGACAGCTTTCGGGAGTTCTCTTTGCACTGTGGGTCCCGGGGTCTGAAATCTGGCCAACAGGCTTGGTAGTAAACACTTCCTGCCTACTGAGATCTCACTGCTCAACCTCGGCCATTTTTGTTTGTCAGTCCAGCCTACCCTCTGAAGCTGAGCATTCTCAACACACCCTCCCTTAAACTGGTAGAGCAGCAGAGCAGAGTTTGCCTTTTGTTACACACACACACACACACACACACACACACACACACACACACACACACAGTCTTCCTGGGTCTGGAGAGATGGCTCAGCAGTTAAGAGTGCTTGTTCTTACTGAGGACCTGGGTTCAGTTCCCAGCACCCATGTCAGGTGTCTTACAACTGCCTGCAACTCTAGCTCCAGAGATCACACACACTGTTCTGGTTTCTATGGGCACCTGCACATATGTAGCATTCACTCACGCAGACACACACATACATATAAATTAAAATAATAAAAAAACCTTTAAAAACAATAAAACCCTACGTTGTTAGACAACTGCATTGGAGTGGCCTCTCTGCCTCCCAGCCTCCCCACACCCAACATATGTTCTCAGTTCACAGAAGCTCTCATATTTACACTTATCAACAAATGCAATATAAACAATGTTATTAAGCATCCTGAGGCACAGTGCCTGCCTGAGGTCACATTCAACACAATCCCCGCCCCCCAGGAAAAAAGAATATGGAAATTTCAGTGCCCACATCTCATACCTTATCCAGCAAGAGAAGAAGTGCAGAAATTCCTTACACACTAATCGCTGTGTCATTTCAAACGATGACTAAACACTAGACCACACGCAGAAACACTGCAAAGGCACACATTTTAAACCAGGACCATTGGGGTTGTTTTGTAGAAATTTTGTGTTGCTATTTCTATATACACAAGGCTTCACAGAATACCATAATGTGGTTAGTCACTGACCAGTTTTCCCCTTTTCCATATTTTCTGACAACATCTGTTCTTTACACTGGCAACAACCACTCACATTGACCTTTTACTGTGACCCCCGGAGGGGACCCCCCGACCCGCGGGGATGAGGTGATGAGGGTCGCTACTAATTTGGTGGGCCTTCACAAACAGATCCGATCTTAAAAGTAAATTTCAAGAGGTTAAGGGAAGCAGGCTCAAGACAACTTTTGCTGATCATTATTTTTGGGGTGTGATGGTACTTATAGAGGAAGAATCTGGGGGGGTACAAGCATGCCAATCAAGTCTCAACTCAAATATACACCAAATACGGTAAAGACAAAGCTATAATTTTCCATCAGTCACATTCCATAAATGCTTGTCAGCATAAGTCAGGTGCAGGAATTAAGGAGGGGTAGGAAGTATTCAAAGGAACACTTTAACCTTTTGTTAACAAAGACAATTGCTCTATAAGGGTTACTTCCCCCTGGCTAGGCGGGTGGGCTGCCCTGAGTAAATTTAACTTTTATGATTAGCCTTTTCCTTTGTCTCAAGGGCATGTGTGCTCGCAGTCATGTAGGTAAAAGGCCAAGAAATGGTTGACACACTCCATTTTGTTCAAGGTTCTAGCAGTCCCCAACATCTCCCCCTTTTCTATATAGTAAAAGAAGAGAGCAATTGGGTGAAGTGCCTGGCTTAGGTTACCTGGTGGGCTTCCAGTTCTGGACATGGCGAGAGAGGATACGAATTAAGTTTTTGCCGGCAATGTTTAGAGAGCCATGTTTGCTCCCAGATTCTGGCACCAAACTATCCCCGTCTTAAGCATCTCCACAGCCTGGAGCAGAGTGAACGCAGGTGGTTGGCCAGGTACTCAAACTCCTGAAAGCTCAAAGGTTGGAATGTAGGTTTGTCTATAGCCTCAGGTTCTTTGGGGTCTTGTTGAGAGAGCTGCTGATAGTGAACCTGAACTGAATTTTTGGTAGCCTCATCAACCTGATTTTTAACCAAACCAGTAAGGCGACAAAATGCCCAAGGACCAAAGGAAATAAGTAACATGAAGCCAATAAAGGTTCCTAACAAACTAGGCAGCAAAGTCAACAGCCAGGGGGAGGTAGAGAACCAATTTTTGTACCAAGATTCACTTTGATCCAAATTTCTTTTTGTTTCTTCCAGACTCTGTTCAACTCTTCTGATACTGTCTCTAACTAATCCTGATTTGTCTTTGAAAAAACAACATTCCTCTTTAAGGGTGGCACAAACTCCCCCCTCCCGCAAAAAGGCGAGGTTGAGACCGCGAAGGTTTTGTTGTATCACTTCAGCTAAGGAACCAACAGTTTGTTCTAAGTAATCTAAACCTCTTTTTAGCTCATCTACGTCTCTAATAACAGTGCGGGTTAGAGCATTAACAGAGTCCTTTGTGTGGATTAGGGAGTAAATTCCTGTGCCAGCTCCTGCTGCACCCAGACCAACCAATATGGCTAATGTGAGGGCGGTGACCGGCTCTCTTTTTTGGCGAGAGAGAGTCACAGTTGGATCACTTTGGGGCAATAAATCAGATTCAGGGCGAACAGTCAATTTGGGCACGAGTACAACAAGGACGCAGTAGTCCTTGTGCGCAAGAAAAACATCTACAATAATATGCGGGGATAACCCTGTGGAGCAAGCAAAAAAGGTGAGGTTGGGGGCAATAAGGAAGGAAGCATGAGCAGCAACTTGCATGGTTTGAGTACATGCTTCTAACAGCGGGGTGGGGGGAAGCATACGTGGTCCCAAAAGGCAGAGTCCAGATCCCACAACCTGTCCCAAGGTCATGCCGAGTGGCTGTGGCTGGGTCAGCAGCTAACTTCTTAAGCAATGAATTAAGAGAATGAATTAAGAGGCACAGAAGAGAGAAGAAAATGAGTTAGTAAATAATTGATTCATTCTTCTGTTGTCATTACCAGTTACCAACTGCCTTCTACACACTCCTGATCACACTTCAGCGAGTGAACAAAGAACACACTTGACACAAATGTCAATCTCACTTGAATGGGACATTGACTCCACTGGGATGCATGGGCACAGTCAAAGAAGCCACCGTAATTTCAACAACAAAACAAGCCCAGTGGGTTATCTCAGCTGTGACTACAACAGCATCTGCGAGTTACTGCTTCTCCTTTATGTACTTACAAGACTACTATTATTGTATTAAAGAAAGGATGGGTCCGCCAGGCACAGTGGCAGATTCCTTTAATCCCAGCACTCAGAAGGCAGTGGCAGGCGGATCTCTGTGAACCCAGGGCCAGTCGTCTTGCCTAAAAAAAGATGATGGATCCAACTTTCCCGGAGTCTTCCAAATCAGAACGCAGCCTCTGAAAGACAATTTCCCCAGGATCCCGGAGCCAGAAGGGTTCCGCCTCTGAGAGGCTGCCAAGATGGCTCAGTGGGTAAAGGAACTTGCCATCAAGCCCGAAACTAGAGTTCAATTCCCAGGACCCACAGGGTAGAGGAGGAGACGAATCAGTTCCCAACAGTTGTTCTCTGATCTCCTATGTGTGCTTTGACAGGCACATGTGCAAACACACACATGAAAAATAAATGAATAAACAAACATTTCCTACCAAAATGACTCAATTCTCTCTATAGCATTCATTCCTCAAAAATCAACCAGCTCACCTGCAACTTATTAAAAAAGAAAAAAATAGCACATTTCATTTTAAACAAAGTATTTCCCACTTTGCGTTTGACCTTCTCCTTGGACTTGAAGATCTGCCCCCGAGCCTTGTTCTACTGACCCAATCTACTATTCCCTGGGCTAGGGATGGTTGCTGGACACACTCTAAACCCCCTCTCTAAGCAGGAAGACAGGGCTGCGGAACTCTGAACCCTGAGCATTCTCAGCTCATGTCATCACTTGTCCTAAGACCTCGGTCCTCCACCACCCTGGGCCCAGCCCACGTGGCCTTTGTTCTTCCAACAGTACCCCTCCCCCGTGTGACAGGCCAGATCACAGGTGGACAAGAGTGACCGACCACCCTCTGGCTTGCTGTGGGTGCGCGCTCTGTGGGACCCCGCTGGATCCAAGGGAATGAATGGGGCGTATCAATGCGCAGAGCGGGCCTCTCTCGTCCTGTGCCAAGGGTGGGATGCATCAGCAATGTGCTCCCCGGCTCTACGTCCACAGTCACCGATTCGGTAGGCCACCCTTGACAGAAACCACCATCAACTTCTGTGCTAGGAGGGTCTTTCTCCCTCCCCGAGGAGACCTGGCTACAGGCAGGCAAGCAGCACACTATCTGACTTGACACTTTTTAACTCAGACTTCACATAAAATGTCAACATAAAGCCACCAGTGACTATACCCCACCTCTCTCTCTCTCTGCTTAAAGATTATTACTTCAAGAAAATTGAAGACTTAAATCTTTATGGAAAAATTTTAAAAGTTCCATAGATAACAGCGATTCTCAAAGTCCAAGGGGCTTTTGAATAGTTTTTTTTTCTTAAATCGGTATCAGAAAAAAAAAATCTCACTTCCCATTTGAAAAAAAAAGCACGCACGAATTTGTGAGGCTGACTGCTGATAGCTACGCTCAGTCACAGGACGACAGGAAAAGGGCTATAAAGGGACGCCTGCTCAGTCTCCCTTAAAGCAACATGCCCAGTTAACTGACTTCCGTCTGGGCAGACTTGGACTGCTGCAACAGAGTCCCCAGCCGCCAGCTGACATGTGAGTACCGGACACTCTTCTCTTTGAGGGATACTTTGAGAGCCCAACTTTAAGGTAAAAGTGAAAGAAAAGAATGTATTAAATAACTAACTGCTTAGATTGCTTTGGGGTTATTAGTTCAAATTAGCTACTAAGTGAGATGGAAGTAATGAATGAAACATTGTTATAAAAAATAGGGCTCATTTAAGCACTTCAATGTGAATTCAGAATACAAAGTAAACGTTGGAAAGTAACATCAGTATTTCAGGGTTCTTTAATGTAAAGGGAAAGGAACAATGTTATTAAAATAGTGTTCCTACATTTGGATATATTTTATATACAATATAACCAGTTAGTCCAATTAAAAAGCCATTACATTTGACTTCATGGCATGTATTTATATGCAGAAAAGTCTTTTTGATATCTAATATTTCTCAGAGACCCTCGGCGGTAGAATTCCTGGGGCCAGGGGCTTATTTTCTAAAGCATCAAATATAGAACAGTATTTTCTGCTTTGCAAAAATATTTTATCAGTTTATTCTCCGACCAGCAAAGATGACTGGGATCAGCCTGGGGTTTGCTGCCTCAGAAGCAAAATCCTTAGAAACACCAACTATTATTAAGTGAAAAAATAAAATCTGTGTCATTGGTTTCTATTACTAAGTGACCAGTAATGCTAAATAAGTCTCAACATTTACATTCTAGAAATTTTGAAAGAAAAAAATCACAAGATAAAAAATTTTATGTAGTGATTTGCAAAAACTTGGTTTCCAGGGTCAGAGCGGAGGTTTTACAAAAATGTCTAACAAAACATGAGCCATGAAGGAACTTCCTCTCAAGGAGAGTGAGGGGTTTTGGTTGGTGTGGTGGTGTTTCCTGCTTAAGCCTTCAATCTTTTGATGTCACCCTGAGTACAGTAGAGTGTAACAGTTACGAAAGGGCTTGGGATCAATCCTCAAACCTAGGATCCATTATTGATAACTGCTTAGCTTCAGACAAGTTGCTGAAAGTCACTGACTTTAGTGGCTTCATTCGTAAAGTGGGGAGTAATGTTCCTGCCAAGTTCTCCCAGCACCGCCTCTAATAGCAAGTGTTGGACACCGGCTCACCATGTTGGCCCTGCCCATTGACCCGACCCACAGAGGGATGAAGCCCTATCATTATTTGTGCAAACTATTTTCTTGAACTTATCTGAACATGTCTACTTTCTGTAACGGTTTATGTGAAGACTCTCTGGTACCAACGATCACACTGCGCTTTCTAGTATCTCAGAGTGTTTGTCTCTGGGGCCTGAAGGCGCTTACTGAGCCTAAAACTACTGAAGTGCATGGCTCCGCAAGCTGCCTCGCTCACATGCTCACTCTGTACGTGGGTGGCTGTGGTATTATATAAGTCCTTTTCTAAGCTTCTTCTGCCAGGCTTCCTAGAGTTATTTAGTGCCATGATCAGTCACCCAGTAGGGTAAACACTGTGACAACTGAGCTCACCCCAGGACTCCAAGGAGGCATTTACTAGAGAGTCACTGTAGGTCAGGCTGCAGCTGTCCATGATGTACACAGATGTACCCACAAAGACCAATAAATGAAGGTATCTGCAGGGAGACCCTTCTCTCTGCCACAGTTAAGAGGTGAGGTACTGGAGATGGGCAGTGTCCTGGCTGTCCTGGCTGTGCTTAGGAGACCAGGTCACACATGCAGAATTCTCTTGTGTGTGCTGGTAGCCCAAAGAGGAGAGAAAGTGTGTTGTCAGACACCCACACAGCCCTAAAAGACAGTACGAAGGTAAATCAGCACTACACAAGCTATGCTGGCTTTCAAAGCTTTGTTGCTGAAACACTGTTAAAAATAGTAAACTCGTGTGTAAAATCTTCAGTCAGTGGATGTGGTCGTATTGCTGCACTCCCAGCACTTGGGAGACAGACGCAGAATCAGGAGAGTTTGATGCTAGCCAGGAGTGCGGGAGACCCTATCCTAAAAACAAAACCAAACCCCAAATACTCAACTCTCCTTTATTCAATTTAAAACATGCTATAAATTAATGATTGCTTCATTAAAATCCACCCATCACTCTCCTCATTCTCAGACAGAAATAAGTAGGTATATGTCAAAATTTCTGAAACCCCTTCCTGTTTTGACTCGCTTTCCACCCATTGTACCCTCATCTTGGAAACAGGAACTAGGGATAACACGTCCTGTGTTGAATGTGATTTTTCTGGCGGCAAAGAGTGAGTTTAAACTTAGCAGCTACAGCTGTGACTTGAGCCATCGTGGCTTCTCCCACCCCAGCTTCATTGAGAGGCTGCAAGGCTGATAGGAGGGGCCATGACTATTCACCAGGCTCACTGCCCGTCCCTAACAGGGAAGTCTCCAGCAAGGACTAGGGCAGCTGAGATTAGGCCATTCTTTTTTATCTCTGGGGTGTAAAAACTACCACTTGCATCCCCACTCTTGCGGCCTTCACAGGAGTGTGAGACAAAACCCCAACCCCAACAACACTGTGCCTTCCTGGAGTAGGGTGGGAGGGGGCAGCAGAGGTGACGAAGCTTCCAGGGGCAGAGTTAAGGGATAAGAAAGGGAGAGAGTGTCAGGGGTACAGATTTGCAAAAAGAAGGGAAAAAAATGCCCAGGGACTGAGGACAACCAAGATGGCTAGCCACCCGGAGGAATAGAGAATAGGGAACTATGAAGAAGGAAACAGTGATGGCGAGCTTTTGTTTGTCCTCGGTCTCTAGGCCCCAGCTGAAGGGCTCGCAAGAGAAGAGGCCACCAGGTCACTGTGCAGAGTAGAGAGGAAGGACTGCAGACAGCAAGGTCACAGACAGGGAGGCAGATAAGGACTCAAACATTGTGGTGCAGGGGGGCACAGGGTGGGGTTAGGGGCTGGAGGGAGAGACCCAGTGACTGGGGAAGGACAGATTCCTACCTTGAGGGACCCTGAGCAAATGGCTGGGCTCAGCCTTCATTCACCACAGCCACAAAATAAGGAGCTTAACTTAGAGCACAAGACTCCCTTCAGCACACAAAGTGCATGCCATTCCTAGAAGCTCTCTAAACTCGGGGCAGTAATTCTAGGCACACATGCCTTCATTACAAAGGCCTTTCCACTGTCAATTTGCGATCCCTCATATAAGATCCCACAAATCCTGCCAGAGGCAAACACGGGGCACCTGCCTTCCTTTAAATTCTTACAGTGACTTGCACCTGACATCATTACCTTTAATAACTTTCATAGTCAGTACTAAAGCTGCCAAAAAGCCACACAAGGAATAGTTACTGAAAGGTGAAAGAAAACTATCTGGGTTACCTCCAACCCCCAGACGTGTAGGTGGGTGTTCAGCTACACAGCCCTCCCAGCCACCTAGCACTCCCCATCGGCTCTAACAGGCAACTAACAGTCAGTGGCCCTCTGCAGACCTCCTGAAGGCTGGACGTGGGCAGACTATGTCATAGGCGCAGCATCAGTG
Source organism: Mesocricetus auratus (assembly GCF_017639785.1). Lineage (NCBI taxonomy): Eukaryota > Metazoa > Chordata > Mammalia > Rodentia > Cricetidae > Mesocricetus > Mesocricetus auratus. Next base: position 2,467,749 of record NW_024429180.1, read on the forward strand.
TCACAGAGCTGATCGCCCTGGCCCCTTGACTCATCACACTTAAAAAGCCAGAGAGAGTGAGCTCCCTTCAAACAGGCTGACCATGCTCAACTCTACCCTGAATACACTCAATGCGTCCTGTTCAGTTTGGGGGAAGGATACAGCCGTCAACAGACAGAGACACAGCATTGGGTCGGGATTCAAAAATGACTGCACAGTAAAGAGATCACTCAGTAGCAGATTTACTCAGCTAGGTCACTGCGGTATGTCCTGATTATGACCAGCTCATGGGGATGGACGACCAGACCAACGGAATCCGGCATCCCTTCTGCAAGCTGGACTTAACACTTGCCACCTGCCCATTTACAGGCGAGCTGCCCTGGCAGCAGCTGTTCAGCCACCTGAAAGGGGAACAAAGGCTGACCTCGGTGCTCCAGGTGTTGACACGGGCTATACTCAGATGTCCCTGCCTACATAAGGTCAAAGAAGCCTTGACAAATGCAAATGCAGTTAGGTGATCAGAGAAAGCGTAAGGAGTGATGTCCTCCTTCCAGGGAGCAAGTCTGCCATCGAGGGCATTGTAACAGCCTCAGCTACTGGCTGCTGTTTTCTCTGTTCCCTTAGAGGAAGATGTCCTCCTGTCCTCACACCCCCTCCTTGTGTCTCCCACTTCCTCCTTTTCCACTCATTTTATCTCCCCCAACTCTAAGCATATATTTTTTTTTACACCTCACAACCTCATCTTTCTTCAGGAAAATAGCTAAAAGCATGCCAACAAAACCAGGGGAGGAGCTGGATCATGTGTGACTTGACAATACACACAGCTGTGATCTCTGCCTGTGCCTCCAGACACTCTGGTTGTTTTTCACTGCCTGACTCCCTCTTTGGCACACACGCAAGCAAAGTCATCCCTCTGCCCAAAGTCTCGGTGCAACCCCGTCTTCCCAAGGTTAACATGAAAGCTCAAAACGATGTCAGAGCCAAAGTAACAAGGCACCCCCACTTTGGTCCAAGGCACTGACAATTCTCAGAATAAGCATAGGAGATGATGGTGACATTTCAACAATCCAAAAGCCCAAGGCTATTAATTTAATGTGAACCAAATCTTTGACTACGGTGAAGGTTTTGCTATGTTTCTGTCATGGGTAAATACTAAAAAAGAGCCCTCTAATTATCCAAGCAAATGAATTTGGATAGCAGAAGTCTATGTGGCCTCTGAAAATTCACAAATGCCTTCATGTTGGCCCTCAGAGTAAATGTTTCCTGAGTACAATTTATATCAGAGCTTAGGCAATTTTCTTAAACACTAATAAGTGAGTTTTAGGGGGACCATTCGCTAGGGGAAAAAACCCTGTCATTTCATGTCAACATATCTGGTTATGCAAAGATGAAATGATAATATCTCAAGAAATGTCAGCAACTCTATAGGCAAGGAAATAAATTTTACAAACGCACAGACACACAGACACACACACACACACACAGACACACAGACACACACACACACACACTATGGAAGGTGATCTGCTGAAGAAGAAACTGTGTGTGACATACATTAGAGTAACAGCAAAACTAAAGGACCAAATGCTATGTTACAGAGACAGAGCAAACTGCCTCTGCTGCTTAGCAAGAAAATAAGACAGACAAGATGACTTCCAGGGGTCCATCTCCAGGAGGAGTGCAAGTTTGGGAGGGAGACATGCCCTTTTGTCCTTTTCACACTTCTAACAGACTGCTCTCAGCATTTGGGTTTTGTCTACATACACTAGGTCCTGGGAACGTAAGAACGATACCCGCCCCCTTTTGTTTCTATTAGAGGGTGAATAATGTGGGGAATGCCCTGTTCCTCAGGAGGGTCAACACTCAAGGAAAATTCCATTCTATGCAGCTTAGTTACTGTCTATGCCCTGGGGGAAAGATGTCAGCATCTTGATTCCTGTCCTTTAGTATGTGGGAGGTGGAGTCAAGTGTGTAATTCATCAAAAGCATTGCACTGAACTGTAATTCTTATAAATATTAGTGCTCTAAAGGAAACAGATTTAGGACACATTCTGTGGGCCTTCCCCATGTACTACAGTGACAAGTCATAGTACTTTCAGGTCTCTCTCTCTCTCTCTCTCTCTCTCACACACACACACACACAGGTTTATATATGTGTGTGTGTATGTATATATATATACATATATATGTATTCCAAACATGTCAGAAGCTGTTGCCTAATAATAATTACAATTAAAAATAAGTAAAGTGCATTAAAATGCAAGTTATACTTTGAATGATTAAAAGAGAATTTGGGACTGATGCAGGCATACTGAATACAACAACAACCAGGGCACATGGAATTCATGGCAAGTATAGCAGTCAATGCTGAGTCGGGACTGGAGATGCCAGGGGCAGCGAGACACTGCACATCTGCCCTTCCGTTCTGGACCCCCTGATACAGAAAAGGTGTCACCCTGCCTTCCCAGGACCTATCGTGTGTAGACTAAAACCACGAAAAGTGGTGTCTGCTAGCCTAAGCCTCACAGGAGCAGCCCAGAAGATGATCAAAGAGGGGAACAAGTTCTAACTCTGACGGGACACAAAAAAATTGAGATTTGTTGGCCTGAGAATTGGATAACAGCAGCCAAGGACACAAAAGGACTCTCTCTCCTCAAGGAGGAGATGATAAAGTCTCCTAAAATTACAGCATTGAGAACACAGAGAAGAACGTATTGAGGATTGAGGATAATTGCAAGGTAGCAATTACCTTGTGGGTTCAATCCCCAGGCGTTACAAAGTATCCAAAATGAACACATTTACTAGTCATCCCCATCCCTTACCTAGGCGGCTTTCTGTCCTATGCTGTCTACATGTCCATACTCTAAAAGTGTTGTCTCTGGCTGGCTCAGGGCTGACAGTGGTCAGCTACGACGCCCCGGCCCCGCACGGCCTTGCCTCTTAGGGGGAAGTGGACCGCGTGTGTCATGCTGCTGTCTGAACTCGGAAACCACAATATCTCAGTTCTTTGAGGGCTGGGGAGACAGCCACCTCTACAAGGGACTGGACAGAGGACCACGGAGCAGGGCCCAGCGTGGCCTTTAACTTCCTAGGCCCATATGCAGTCTTGCCAGACACAGTTTAAAGGTGGGCAGGCATAGTTAAGTCTGAAGAGAGTCGGGGGGACCAGGTTCTTTAATCCCTTCTTCCTCCAGTTGAATTAATCATTACCTTACTTCAGCCAGTCCACTTTCAGTCCAAAGTTAGGCTTTAGGGATACAAATCCCCACGCCACCCATACAGTGTGGTTCACTGGCGTGTGTGATATCCAAGCAGGCATCTCTGTCCACGTGTGTGCCTGTGTGCACACGTGCGTTTGTGTTCACATTCTGCAGCATGGCTGAACCATAAAGCACTCTACAAGTCCCTTACTGAAAGAGTGGGAGCGGCTCGCCCGTTCCTGTATCTGAGTCAGCGCTGAGCTGGATGCTCCCCCATCTGAGCTGCTTTGAAACCACTCCCATTTTTAGCTGTAGGAGACGCTACGACACATCTAAGATTCACCTGGGAGTCGCTAAAAGCTCTCGTGTGTTGGGGTGGCTCTCCTAATCTTTGCAGTAGTGGTTAACATGGAGATTCTGCGACTCCATGCACATTGTTCCCCTTTATAATCTATTTTAAGGTCGGATTCCATGAACTTGCTTTGGAAAAAAAAACACCCTTGAAAATGGTAGGTGAAATTTTCAGGGGGAGAAATTCTCACAGAATTTAGAAAAACAATTGTCAGAGTTGTTGGTGCCCTCTCCTCAGAGACAAGCCCTGTCAAGCCACACTCTCCTGGTGTCTAGCCTGGCTTCCTGAACACAACAGAGACAGGCCTTCCTAGTCTTCCTACATAAGTGAGTGGTTTCCTGCCTTTATATTCCTTTCACTTCCAAGGTGAGAGAGAGCCTCTGCATTTTTACTCCTACACAAACCATGACGCCCGTATTTGTCTTTGTTTACACTGTGTTGGATTTCACTGTTTGCACGGTTGTCTTTTTATTTACTTCTGATTTTGCTGGACCAATTCAGTCTTTTGCCTTCTCAAGCTGTACGGCTGACATCTATTTTCAATCTTTCTTTTTTATTTCATTTTAAGCATCTCAAAAATTTCCAGTGCAGTGTTTCCTTTAATTCAAAGGTTTCCATTTCCAAACTCGTTCTTCATTGGTTTCCCATTGGTCTCTACCTTTGCTGTGTTACAGTTAGACTGTGTAAACTGCTCAGTAACGACTTTCTGGGTGTCCTGAGCCTCCCCTGGTGACCTAGTATATGGCTGAGTTTGAGACGTGCTCGTGTCTTCCATACATAGTCTACCAACGTTAAATCTTCAAGGCCTCTCATTTTCTTCTCCGGGATATTCAGATACACAGGATTGCCCATTATGATGGTGGACTTGTTAATTTTTCCTTAAACTACATCAAATTTTGACAGCTCAGGCACATTTCGTAATTACTTTTATATCCTTTGTGGAAAACTCTGTTTTCTTGTTTGCTTTTGAGACAGGGTCTCTCTCTGTGTTGGCTGTCCTGGAACTCACTCTGTACCCCACCCCACCCCAGGCTGGCCTCGAACTCACAGAGATCAGCCTGCCTCTGCCTCCCCAGTGCTGGGATCAAAGGTGTGGGCTATATTCCTATGAGTACCGAAGCTGCCTTGAGTTTCCTTTCTTTCTGATGTTCTGATCGAAGCCCACCCTGTCCTCGGTGCGGGGAAGGGGGGATTGGATGGTATCTGTCCCCCCTCCCTTCCCCCCCCCCCCCCGCGGCTTTATTCTGAACCTTTCCATCCGCTAACATTCGTTAGGACTTTCTAATTTCCGCCCTCATTCTCTCCTCTCGTCTATCAGTTTCCTTTCTGGTCTCTGGGAGACGAGATGTTTCGTCTCGCCTTGCTCGGTTTTGCTTTAGGTTTTATTTGTAGCCTGTTGATGCCACACGCCACAGCAGAGCCCGGGGCCAGTAGACACCCCTCTTCCCAGGCTGGCAGTGGGGGGAACAGAGAGGCCCGACCCAGCCCAGCAAGCAGCCAGCGTAGTGGAGCCAGGACCCTCAGTCGGTCTTGACAGAGGACTTCTCCTTTGAAACACAGCAGCCAGAGGGGCATGCCGAAGGCTCCCTTAATACTGGTGACTGCCACGTGATTTTTTTTCCCCTCTAAAATATAATCACAGAACTTACTGCTCAGTTTTCCCACCTTTACTGCAACTCGTTCTTCTATAGGGAATTTTACTGCCAGAATGCTTAGATTTCCAATTTGGGACTTGAAATTTGTCTTAGCTTTATCTATGACCGAGGGGAAAAAAATTAAACAACTCAAATGTGCGCTGAAGAAGTAGCTACCTAAACCGTGCCTTCGCACATTGTACTGAAGAACACTGAATGAACACTTTGGGAAACCGTGGAGTTAACTGTCAGATGCCTCATAAAAACCCAGACATGGAAAAACAGGTGACTGCACTGCCGTGGAGATTCATTTACTACTAAGGCAAGACACAAAACGTCACATCATGTTATCTTACTGTTATTTAACACCTACTGTACGCCCAGTTTAAAATTTCTTATCTGAAGCTGCTTGAGTCCCCGGGCCCCACACACCCCCAACAACTGCACACACGAAGGCAAGAGAGTAACTACTGCCGAGCTGCTCCGACGGCCCCTTTAAACTTGACTCTTTTTTCTTTTTCATTTTGAGACAGGGTCTCACTGAGACGTCCCAGCTGCCCTCAAACCTGTCTCCAGAGTAGCTGGCATCACAGTTACGCACCACTACATTCATCCTCTTTTTTTCATTTTAGTTAAGAGTACTATTTCTTTCTCATTTTTTTGTTCTTAAGAAAGAGTAACTTTCAGTTCCTAACAGAGCCCAAGATTATTTCTCATGCTCTTTGGGCTCACACACAAATCAGAAACTGCGGTGAGTTCATACTTCACGGCGTGTGTCACTGATTTCATTTCCTGGTAGTGATACGCATTTTGGAAGGAAAAAAAAAAAAGAAGCTCAACCTAAATTCAACTTAAAAGCCAAGTTTAATGCCTGTCTAAACTGTAGGGTACTTTACATGATTTTATTCTTAACCACACAATGATTCAGAAAAGGGGGGATTTCTGCCTAAAGTCGGTGAACTTCTCGTCGCCAAAATGCAGCTGACCTATTTAAGATGGTTCTGACTCCTTTGCCGGGGTTCTGACAAAGCCACTAACTGTGAAAGCAAACACATAAATTTTTTCCCTCAGTTTATTCCAGTTGAGATTTACATGCTGAAAAATTTAAAGTAGATGTATAAACGACTAGCTGAGTTTAAATAGTTTTACCTAAACAGTCCCTACCTGCTTTCTTCCTAGCGACTCTGACCCCTGCTGGACGCAGAGATGGCTGGCAATTTTACTACGGCACTGGCCGCTTCTCGGGGCAACAGCTGTGACCTGTATGCCCACCACGGCACAGCCAGGGTACTGATGCCTCTGCACTACTGCCTGGTCTTCGTCGTCGGTCTGCTGGGAAACCTGCTGGCCTTGGTCGTCATTGTTCAAAACAGAAAGAAAATCAACTCAACCACTCTCTACTCAATGAACTTGGTGATCTCTGACATCCTGTTTACCACCGCTTTACCCACACGGATAGCCTATTATGCGCTAGGCTTTGACTGGAGGGTCGGTGATGCCCTGTGCAGGGTAACTGCCCTGCTGTTCTACATCAACACGTACGCAGGCGTGAACTTCATGACCTGCCTGAGCATAGACCGCTTCTTTGCCGTGGTGCACCCTCTGCGCTACAACAAGATTAAAAGGGTCGAATACGCAAAGGGTGTCTGCCTGTCTGTCTGGATTCTAGTGTTCGCGCAAACCCTGCCTCTGCTCATCACACCCATGTCAAAGCAGGAGGCTGGCAGGACCACTTGCATGGAGTACCCAAACTTCGAAGAGACGCCTTCCCTCCCCTGGATTCTGCTCGGAGGGTGCCTGCTGGGCTACGTGCTGCCTCTCATAGTCATCCTCATCTGCTACTCTCAAATCTGCTGCAAGCTCTTTAAGACGGCCAGGCAAAACCCGCTGGCTGAGAAATCTGGGGCAAACAGGAAAGCTCTCAACACAATCGTCTTCATCATCGTCGTGTTCATTCTCTGTTTCACACCTTACCACATATCAATCATCCAGCACATGATTAAGAAGCTCTGTTCCCCCGGTGCCCTGGCGTGCGCCCCGAGGTACTCCTTCCAGATCTCTCTGCACTTCACGGTGTGCCTCATGAACTTTAACTGCTGCATGGACCCTTTCATATACTTCTTTACATGTAAAGGGTACAAGAGGAAGGTCATGAAGATGCTGAAACGTCAGGTCAGCGTGTCCGTCTCCAGTGCGGTGAGGTCGGCCCCTGAAGAAAACTCACGAGAAATGACGGAGTCGCAGATGATGATCCACTCCAAGGCTTCCAATGGAAGGTAAGGGGTAACGGTACGCTGGACTCCACAGCACGGCGACCCGCGTGGGGGCTCTGCAGGCCGGCTGTTCGGTTCCCAACGAGGATTCCTCTCAGCTGCCCCCTCTCGGCACGGCAGCCTGCTGCCACCCCCCCACCAACCGGCGCATGGAGGTCCAGACCAGCTCGAGAGAACGGCAAAAGCAAGTTCTACTTCGTAAACGAAAATACTGTGTATATAAAGGAAGGCTATCATAGTAAGTCTCGATTGTAAAAAACCGTTGTTCTGTGTTCCTAAGAACACAGACATTACCATTTCTGCCAATAGTTTGGCAAAAGACGAAAGGCTGATTCCACTATACATTACCAGTGTAAAAAAAAAAAAAAACAATGTTAAAACTGTAATATAGGGAACACATTTCTTAATTTAAACCTCTTTCAAACTTTAGATCTCACCTCCCTAGTTTTTATCTGTTTGTTTTGTTCTGAGGCAACTGTTTGAAGGGATATTTTGTGGGATTAAAAAAAAGACGGGATGTAGCGAAAGTGTCAGTAGGCTACTGCCCACTGCCAGAAGTGGCGGGTGCAACTGACAACAGGTGGGTCTGAGGAGCAGCAAGCATGGTGATGGCCGAATGACTGGAAACATCAAGTTCTTCCCCCAACAGCCAGGACAGACTTGCGGCCCACTGCTCAGAAAGAAGCGTGTCTGCACGCTAATCTCCTTTTAGGATGGAAAAAATGCACACACGCTTTGTTTTCCTTGGGTCTCTAGGGGTTGTTTTTATTTTTTTATTTTTGGAAACTGGTAGTATATGACATCTATATACTTGTAGATTAGGTTATAAAAAGTGGGGGCAGTGATGATTATTACATCTATAATTGCCATACTTGCCTAAATATGTCAGGAAGTAAAAGGCATATTTTATAAATTAAGAGGGTTTTTTTGTTTTGTTTTGTTTCTTGGCTCTAGAGACAGGGTTTCTGGCTGTCCTGGAACTCACTTTGTAGACCAGGCTGGACTTGAACTCAGAGATCTGCCTGTCTTTACCTCCCCAAGTATGGGATTAAAGGCGTGTGCCACCACTGCCTGGCTAGTTTTTTTTTTCCTTTTTAATTTATTACGTGTAAAGATGTTTTGCCTGCATGTAAATCACTGTACCATGTGTGAGCAGTGCCTGCAGGGGCCAGAAGAAGGTGTCAGATCCCCTGGGACTGGGGTTGTAGACGGTTGTGAGTCACCATGGAAGTGTTGTAAATTGAACGTGGTCCCTCTGGAAGGGCAGTCTCTGCTCTTAACCACTGAGCCATCTCTACAAAACCCTTTTCCTTTTTTGAGACTGTGTCAAACCGGGTGTTGGTGGCCCATGCCTTTAATCCCAGCATTCAGGAGGCAGAGGCAGGTGGATCTCTGTGAGTTCGAGGCTAGCATGGCCTACAGAGCGAGTTCCAGGACATCCTTCAAAACAGTGCAGAGAAACCACTGTGTCAGTCTAGCTGGCCTGGGATTCTCTATGTAGCCAGGCTAGTCTTGGACTGGTGTCTGACCCTCCTGTCTCTGCCTCCCTAGTGCTGGGACCATGGTGTCACAATATCTATCCCACTGGGATTCTTTGTAACATTATACACCTGCTCACAGGGCTTCCTTAAAGTAGGCAGCACAGCCTTCCTATATACTGTCTGTCTGATCAAACTCGGTTTCCTCTAACCCTGAAATTCCCCCAGCACAGTATCTCAGCTGATAATGATACCAATTTAGATAACAGGAAAGAAATAAAACACTATACAGTGAGTCACAATTTCAATTTTTATTGTGGTGTATGCCCTGGAAATACTTTATTTTAATAAAATTAACTTGTTTTGTCTTTTGTGACAGAGGCTTATTACACAGCCCAGGCTGGCCCTGAACTCGTTATGCATCCCAGGCAGGCCTTCGGTAACTAAAGCCCTTCCTCGGGCACACATGTGTAACCCCAACACTTGGGCGGCTGAGGCGGGCTGACTGCTGACAGCCAGAACCTAGCCTGTACTAGGGTTACGTACATAGTGCAGCAAGCCCCTGCTTCCAAAGGAAAATAAAACTGCTGGTGTTAGCCTCCCGAATGCTGAGATTACAGCTCGGGAAATTAATTTTAACCATCACTGCCATAACTATATTGAGTACAGTTAAAGTACAAATTAGGTTAATTTCACAGAGCCATCCAGTCTTAAAGCCGCTGACAACAGAGGGCTGGTCTGGCGGAGGCGGGTGGAAGTCTGGGTCTTGGTTCCCTTCCTTGTTGCCCCATCTATGGGCTTCCCAGGTGAGGGTGGAGAGAACAAAACACTGCATCTCGTCAGGTGTGGCTAAGCCAGATCTCTAGAGAGAAACCACTAGTAAAAACCAGACGCAGCCTTCTTACTCTCCCAGCCCTTAAGGCAAGCTAGTCCTATGACCGCACTGGAGCACACCCAGGTCATCACGCACAGGGCCAGTGGGCTGCCTCACAACTGATCCCAGCAGGCTGCTAATCAGGCCAGGACGTGTGTACTGGGACGGTTTACGCGGGTGCCACGTGCTCTGTCACCAGTTAAACTGCCACCTTCTCCCCCCACCTCACCACAGAGAAGGGACTCAATCTTGTCTCCTACAGCACACTGGTAAAATGGTGACCAGGAGGCCTGGCTTCAACTCTGCGTGGCTTTAAGCCTACGGGCACCGGCTCTCCATGCCAAGGCTGCCGGTGCTCTTTCCAGCCGCCAGAGCCTCCCTTTTTCTTCCTGGCATTTTACCAGCAAGCCGACTTGCCGCTTAAGGGTGGTGCTGGATAACTTTTGCGCTCCGTGACGACAAAGGATGTGGCCTACCTGGCCGCCCGCCACGCCTGGGTATTCGCTGCATGGAGATGGCAAACCCGTGAGGGGGAGTGGGCAGCTACTTGGATAATCTCACTCCTCTTTTGTGACCTCATTTTTATTTCTGAAGAGGTCATTCAGCTAATTTAAAAGTTCTCAAAGCTATTCAGCTTAAGATCTGTTAAATGTGGGGCTAGGGAGATGAATCAGTGGTTAAGAGCACACTGGCTGTGCTCCAGAGGACCCAGGTTCAATTCCCAGCACCCACACGGAGGCTTACAACCTTCTTTAACTCCAGTCCCAGAGAACCTGATGACATCTTCTGGGCCCCTGGGGCACCAGGCGCATACAAAGTGCACAGACACACCCACCTTAACTTAGACCTTAAAATTTTGGTAACGTCTCAGCCTGCCCTGATTTGTTGTTCCCCGCAGAGCTAAGAGCATCTGCTCATCAAATATTCTGGTGAAGAATGAGGAATGGAAAACTCACAGATGAGAAGTGTGGAGAGGGGAGGGGAGAGGAGGGAGGGGGAAGGAGGGGGACGGAGAGGGAGGGAAAGGGAGGGAGGGAGGGAGGGGGAGGGAAAGGGAGGGAGCGGGACGGAGGGGGAGGGAGGGACAGGCCCAGCCTTGTGCGCACAGGGCCACACGAGCTTCTCCTAGAACTGCTAACAATGGGAGCTCCGTACAAGCTTAGAAATGACTGAAACCCCACAGCCATTCATTTAAATCATAGACTAGCAGTGGACACTTTTCCTCTTTTACCACACACCACGTCCCCAAGCATTTAGTGACACCTGCGCAGCTGCTGTGTGTGTAAACTCCTCAGCTGCTGTGTATGTAAACTCCTCACTGTGTGGATGAGGAGACCAGGCGCCAAGGGCGCATGGAGGACAGAGCCGGGATTTGGGCTCAACCTTACATCTCTGCACGGCAGCCTGGCTGGAAGCAATCCACCCACCGCCTACTGAACACGCTCACCGGGAACCACTCCAGTCCTCTCTCGGTAGGACCCGGGCTTCCCCCCTCCCGAGGCTTTCTGTGCTGAGGACCGAGTTCCTCCACGCCTCACAACAGCCTGCAGTTTCTCTGCAGAGTCCACCTCTGCTGACCTCACCCACCCTCCTCCACCCAGGGGGAGCTGACGCGGTGAGGAGACCCTTGCTGGAGCTTTCTCCTCGTAGGCTCCTCGGCTCATCTCTCGTGGTCCCACGTCACACCCAGGCGCAGCGGGCTGGCGGCTGCACACCTACATTACCCCTGCCTCTTCTACCTCAGTCTCAGCCGGAGTCGGAGACTGCATTTCTGTAGGCTGTCACCGAGAAAACCAGCCGTCTGCACTAACAGCCATGTACACTAACAGCCATCCAGACCACCAACTACTACGCAGCATATTGTTCAAAGACCTTTGCTCCTTCAAGCTCCACGCTCGTTCTGTGGGGACTGGAGTGAATGTGTGTGTGTGTGTGTGTGTGAGTGTGTGTGTGTATGTGTGAATGTGTGTGAGTGAAAATGGGGGCCCCAAGCACATTAGGCAAGTCTTCTACCACTGAGCTCTACACCCTAAGGTTCTACTTACTGCTTAACACCCCTGACCTCCCCACTACAGAACTAACCCTGCCCGAGGGAGTGGGGAACAAGTGCCCAAAGCCTCAGTCAGTAGGGAGCAGGCTCTGAGCTCTGGGCCTCACTTTTAATCACCTCACTTTCCCCATTAACAGACAGACATGTCCTCAGAGAGCCTTGAAGGAGACTCCGCCAGTGTCTCTGCACGTGTGCCCTGTGGGGTGTGTGTGTGAGTTCGTGAGTGTGTGTGTGTGTGTGTGTGTGTGTGCGCACGCATGCGTGCGCGCATGTGTGTGAGACTAGTGCTGGCCCACAAGCCGGGGGAAGCAACATGTCACTCCTGGCTTTGTGTGTGAGAGAAGAGTGAGGCACGCTCTGGCAGTATGTCCCTCTTGCCGCAGAGAGGCCTCTGAGTGCGACAGGACCCTACTCGGGCCCCACCTACTTGTGCCGTACAGACACAAGAAATCCACATGTGCACCTAAGCCCCGGGATTCCAGGTCCGTTTGCAACAGCAACACGAGCTAGCCTAGTGTGATTAATTCGGTGCTTAACCTGCTTGGACGCCGGCACACACAAGGACAGCAATGCGTGGCCACTATCTAGTTCTGGGGTACAAACGCGCTCTCTCCTTCACCTCACCTCCACGGGTCACTAATTCCGTGGAGAAGTCCCCCATCACATCAAAGTCCGAGTTCCCCTCCCACATTCCCAAGTCCTTCCAACCTAATTGCCCTCTGCTGCTCAGGATGTACCTCCTGAATCAACGAGGCTGCTGCTGCCTCAGGGGTATGTCTGGCTGTGTTTACTGTCCGGCTTCCTCCACTCACTGTTAAATTCTGACATCCCGGCCATTAACTCTTCCTCTAACTCTTGTGTGACAGCTCCAAATCACCCACCTTTCTTTCTTTAGCATATTCTATTTAACTTTCATAGGCTATGTCACATGGTTGGAATTTCATGCACAATATTTTAAACCATCACGCCAGCCCTGGGACCCTAAAGCTTCAAGTCTAGCTGGCTCCGAGCCAGACCTTTCCAACTCTGTCCAGTACTGAGCCTTTCCTGATCTCAGTCTCCTTGTCAGTGAATGAGAGACGGCTAACGCGTAAGTCTGTCCGGCCATCATTGCCTACGAACGACCATTAGTTCGTCCTTGTAACCTTCAGCTAAAACATTAGAGCTTGCTGCGGCTAAGGCGCTGATCTTTGCTGCTCTGTGTTCTGGGAGGTTCTGAGCAGAGCCCCCTGAACGCAGACAGCGCTCACAAGCCACTGTAGCTATCTGCTTTGCGTAATCAAAGCCTGGTGGACAGGAGGCTTAGATCACCACGGGCCATAATGCCTCCGGCAGCAACAGGTAAGTGAAACATGCTTTGCGCTCAACTGACAATGGTGTCAAACACACCGGATGAGAAGCCAGGACGACAAATTAGGGTCCTTTTCCCTTTCTGCTGACAGTGTGAGAAAGAAGACAACGCCAGCTTCTCCGCTTCCTTCCACGCACGCAAAGGGACACGGTGCTTACACGGTATTTATTTCTGACAGCACAGATTCAAGCTTGGCCAGTCTCTGCAGACAGTGGTTGTCAGGAAGTAGAGGACAATGTGACAGGAAACACAAGGCACTGTTTAGCTCGATTCCAACTGTCTGTTTCCCCCAGGACTCGGGAGCCCCTCTCTTCACTGGCACACCCGTGGGCCACCGCTTTTTAGACGTCCTGGTCTTTTCTTGTTGGCAACACCATCTCAAAGTCTTGCTACGAAAACAACCTGTAAGCCACTCTGGGCCCCGTTTCTTTCTGTCCCACATGGGAACTACTACAATCAGTTCAAAACAAAAACTCACGTACTATTTGACTGGCTTCTCATTTTTCCGTTTCCTCGGAGAGTGCGAGATTTATTTCTGGCTTCTGTACTTGCAAGAATGACTTTTCCCATGAGAGAGAGGAGGGGGGGGGGAGGGAGAGAGGGAGAGAGAGAGAGAGGAGAGAGAGAGAGAGAGAGAGAGAGAGAGAGAGAGAGAGAGAGAGAGAGAGAGAGAGAGAGAGAGAGAGAGAGAGAGAGAGAAGAGAGAGAGAGAGAGAAGAGAGAGAGAGAGAGAGAGAGAGAGAGAGAGAGAGAGAGAGAGAGAGAGAGAGAGAGAGAGAGAGAGAGAGAGAGAGAGAGAGAGAGAGAGAGAGAGAGAGAGAGAGAGAGAGAGAGAAGTCTATCAAAATGAAACTGCAGACTACAAAAGACTAGGATCTTCTAAAAGTAGCATTCTCGTGTGTTCGTGAGAACAGCACCACAGACCTGTCCCTCAGTCCTGGAGTGCCCATAGGTGGGCTTTAAAGGCAGGGGAAAAAAGTCTCTGTCATAAGACATGCTGCCCATCTCTCTCCCTCAGTGGGGATGCTAGGGAAGGCCATGGACTGGATGCAACTGTCTTTGCCTGGAGCGCAGCCGTGAAAAGGAAGAGTCGGCTAGACCCACAGACCTGACATGAGACACGAAACTGCAGCAGTCCTCAGCCTTTCTCAGATCCCTCAGAGACACAACACAGGACTATCTATCCCTGCGCCTATCCACTCGGTGTCCGGAGACTCCCAGACTGGTAGACCAGATGCACACACATGGTTAAGAGACACTGTAGGCCTTGGTATGCAGAATTTAGGAAGTAAATACAGGAAAAAAATGAGACAGTTTCTCATTATGTATTATCAAATTATTGGAAGCTGTGTGTTTGACATTTTCTGCAATAAAATTCTAACCATGCTAAGGATAGTCTCTAACACTTCCCCACAGTTTTGTTACAGCAAGAATGGAAGCTGGGGGCTGGAGAGATGGCTCAGAGGTTAAGAGCACTGGCTGCTCTTCCAGAGGTCCTGAGTTCAATTCCCAGCAACCACACGGTGGCTCACAACCATCTGTAATGAGATCTGGCGCCCTCTTCTGGCCTGCAGAGACACATCACTGCATACATAAAAAATGAGTGAAAATCTCAGAGTCAAAAGAGTGGGAGCTGAAACTCGAGGACAGCTGAAAATGGAAGGGGGGGGGAAGCAGAGAGGGAAGGGGTTTAAACATCACTGAACGCCAGCAACACAGACCACAAGGGAAAGAATACACAGTGCCCCATTAATTCCCAGGTCACACGTGAGGGCAGGCTCAACAGACCTTCCCAAAGTCCTAACTGGGACAAAGTCACCAACAAAGGACAGGTTACACCAGAAATCCACATGAAAATGCGCGCGCACGCACACACACACACACACACATACAGTCTCCCATACACACTTCAGATCTGGGCACACTGCTTTGCACACACATAACTGAAGTAAAATGTAACACTGACGCTCTTACGCTGTTGGAAAGGCCGCAGATGCAGGCGTCTCCAGGGAGGGTCTCCTGAAACAACCCGTGGGCAACACCAGGAAGCACCAAGCCAACTGCTCGTGCCCCCCCGTTGAGCGTAGTGAAATGCACCAGCAAACGGGGCTGCTCTCTTGTTCTCAAGCTCACGCTGAACTCAAGAGCCACACGGAGAAGGTGAACCATGACTCAGGAACAAGACTGAAGCCTCTACTCACCCACACATGCGCACGCCTGAATACGTGAACACGCAGAGTTAAATACACATGCAGGTTCTTTTTTTAAGTTTACCTCACATGCACAGAGTCCTGGATTTGATCCCCATCATAGTACCTCACCGCCAAAATAAAAACCTTAAAATCTTAAGAATAAATTCTACCAGAAGATTCCCTCAATTGGAATTATCTTAACATTCACTCTGTAATGTCACTCCACATATTTTCTCCATGTTGTCGTTGATATTGATCGGCAGGCAGGCTGACCCTTGGCCTGATTACTTCTTTAAACAACAGATATTTAACTGTCTATTACATCAGCCACAGAAGACTCAACAAGTCACCCCGGGAACCTCAGCTTATGTCACAGCTTGGCATTAAATATGACGTGCGTGGTGCAAGTTGGGCAGAGAGGAGTACCTTGAGTTCACTGCTACCTAGGGTGAACTGCTGATGCAGTGTGACTTTTACTCAACAGCCCGAGCAGGCCTGCCCCGTGCCTGGCCCCTCAGAACGCTAGGTTTTTCCTCCTCTCGCCTCAGATAGCACAGATGCCTCTATTTCAGAACTCAGCACACGTAAGGTACAACAAAAAAAAAGTTCAATTCTACCCTGAAATAGGTGTGAGATTATTTTTGTGTGTGTTATGTATCTTGCTATGGTTACCAAGACGTGGTTAGGATTTTGAAATTTTTTTTTTCTTAGAACGACACAGTGATCTGAATCTAAAATCTTTCGCAAGGTGCAACTTTCCAATGATAAACAAGGCCAGGAAGTGAATCTTGACTGCAATTAGACTTCTGCTTCCCCCACTGCTCGGTGATCTGTCTCGCCGTCACCTGAGTCTCACTTGACTGGCATGGCACGTCCCACAATCCAGTCCTCAAAGTCTTCGTGCTTTTTATTTCTGTTTGAACAAAGCCTGTTTCCTACGGGACTGGAAACTGTGACACACTCAAATATTTTAAGTCCAAGAGGAAGGCAGCGGAAATAAAAGGAATTGAATAGCAAAGGCCTAAAAAGCAGAAACGAAAACAGATGTTCAGATGCTAAACTTCTTTGAAACAACTTTTTTACTAATAGCCCCCACCAAGGCTATTTCAGTCAACTTCTAGAAATATCCTACCTGATTAGGGGCCTCAGCAAGCTTCACCAGTCATGAGCATCTCTGGGGGGAGGGCGGACGGGACGCAACTCTTTCCAAGGTTCTGTTTACCTCATACCACACAGGCTGCGGCCCACACCGGACAGCACCCTCCAGTATCGTTTGGTAATGCCCAGGAGCATCTGAGGGAAAGTTGGGGTGCCATAAGGAACAGGAACGCACCCCCCACAGCAGGGACTGTGCGGTCAAAGCCAGGGGTAACAACACGCCACTGCAACGCTAGTGTTTGGGCTGAGAAATGGGAGTTCGCGGCTGGCCTGGACCATAAATCTAGCTCCACACTAGCCTGAACTATACAATGAGAACGTGTCTAAATAAACTAACAAAACACCACCACCAACAACAACAACAACCACAAAAAATCAAAAAGTGAAACCACAATGTCACAAATGCCAATGCGGAGGTGACTCTAACTTTACTATGTCACTGTCCTTCACGCTGGAATGGGAAGTCACTGATCACATGACCTTGGCTTCACACACACACACACACACACACACACACACACACACACACACACACACACACACACACACACGCAGCCGTCTGGTGACAGCTCGCAGAGCCTCTTAAGCAGGATACATCCTGCAAGACAAGACGCTGGGTCACTGAAATCCCCGCAGTGTCTAAAGCTTAAGTCTCCTGCTACGTAAACCACATCCCTGAGAGCGAGGGGCTCTGCACAGCGCTGGTACTCGGATGGCACCATTGACATCCTAAGCAATGTTCCTGACTGACTGTCATTTCCCTTCTACAAGCCCTTCTCCGCTGTCAAAGGCACAGGCGGGGCAGGACACTCCCTCCTTTCCTGCCCTCTCTGGCTGCTGTGCTGTCTCTTTCACACAGCCCCACCCCCCAGGGATGCTCTAAGGATGACTGGGTACACGCCAAGGGCCAGCACAGGGGTGGGGGCCAGCGCAGGAGTGGGGGCCAGCGCAGCGTGGGGGCCGGCACAGGGGTGGGGGCCGGCGCGGGGGTGGGGGCCAGCGTGATGTCTGACACAAAGCCAAGCGTTAGACACATGGCACCAGACACCCAGACTCTGAATTAAAGCCAAAGTTCGGGAACTTTCTGGGTGAGAAAGACTCTGAGAAAATGCAAATGGAAAGAGTTCTGCGCTTCTAGGTTAAGGTCCTGCAAATGGTTTGAAAAACAAAACAAAAAACAAAACTTCAATCTTTTGAAGCTACCAACAACCCCAATTTCCTTTTCGTGTGAACCCAGAGACTTGTGTGCACTCTCTACTCCTGAGCTGTACCCACCAGGCCAGGAATCCCTTTGCCTTTTTATCTCTCTGTCTCTCTGTCTCTGTCTCTGTCTCTGTCTCTGTCTCTGTCTCTCTCTCTCTCTCTCTCTGGCAGCAGAGTGCAGGGGGAAGAGGGAAGGAGAAGGAGCAGACATCAAGGATTCCTGCAGAAGAATCAGTGAAGCAGACCACCCACCACCCACTTAACACCTCTGCCCACTGGAGAGGTACCGCTAGGCTGAGGAAGAGCTACCAGCTGAACGGTGGAGTTCCCTAAGGCTCACAATGAAATCTAGTTTGGTTTTTGTTTTGTTTTGGTTTTTCGAGACAGGGTTTCTCTGTGCAGCTTTGGAGGATGTCCTGGAACTCGCCCTTGTAGACCAGGCTGGTCTCGAACTCACAGAGAAGCGCCTGCCTCTGCCTCCCGAGTGCTGGGATTAAAGGCGTATGCCACCGCCACCCGGCTGAAATTTAGCTTTTTAATTAATTGATTTCCTGTGTCTGGATGCTGTGCCTGCATGAACGCCTGTGCACCGTGTGTGTGCCTGCTGCCTGCCGAGGCCAAAGGAGGGCATCAGGTCCCCCTGCAACCGGTTACCGTGAGCCACCGTTGTGGGCGTTGGGGAACTGAGCCCAGGTGGTCCAGAGAGGTATCAAGTGCTCCTAATTGCTGAGCTGTCTCTCCAGCCCTTTAGAAATCTGGTGACAGTAGGAGGTGGCACTTCCTTAAGGCTCAGTGCCCTTCCTTAAGGCATGTACCTCCCCTCCCCTGCCACAGGAGGTCAGAGCGACAGACAGGAGACGGGCCTTCACTAACCAGCAGAAATGCTGGTGCCTCCATCGTGGCCGTTCCAGCCTCCCATAGTGAGAAATAAGTACACGTGGTTTACAAGCGTCCAATCTGTGCTGTTTTGTTGTAGGAGCCTGAGCAGAAGGAGACACGGTCAGAAAGACGGACAGACAGTCTCATTTTCACAATGAAGAGGCAAGTTGTCAAACAGTCCTGCCGTAATATTTCATTTCTATGAAATTATTGGCCGTACTGAGAAAGAGTGGTTTAAAAAGCAAAAACAACCACAAGAGATTGTGACCCAGTTAAGGGTGCAGGGGCATAAAATGAGGCTTTTCCTGAAACCACTGAGTGGTGGCTGTTTATCTTGTGCCTTTCAGTCTAAACAAAACCAAGAAAATGAGTTTTCTGTAGTCACTTTTGTTTTTTGTGCAATCACATTCAAGTCTTTATTTACTAAACTCTGAATGGCCTAGCCATAAACACACAGGTGTTGCTGGGAGGGGGGGGCATGATGAAGCAGACAGGGCGTGGGGGTGGCCAGGGAGATGACTTAGTCACCAGATCATCTCAGTCACCCACTCAACCTTAGTGGGTGAAGGGAGCCAGCTAAGTTCAGGCCCGCAGCACCCATGCCAGAGCCAGGCAGGGCCTCATCCTGACACCACCGCTGGGG
Organism: Mesocricetus auratus; assembly: GCF_017639785.1. Taxonomy (NCBI): domain Eukaryota; kingdom Metazoa; phylum Chordata; class Mammalia; order Rodentia; family Cricetidae; genus Mesocricetus; species Mesocricetus auratus. The sequence continues at coordinate 2,487,015 of NW_024429180.1, forward strand.
TGCCGGGAGGGGGGACGGGGGGAGAGGACACAGGAGGATAGGGGGGCTCCGTGGCCAGCTATAAGAGTGAGCCCGTCTAGCTATAAGAGTGAGCCCCAGATTCAGAGAGAGACCCTGTCTTGGAAACAAAGTGGACAGCAATAGAGGAGGCTACCCAAGGCTGACCTGGGGGGGTGTGTGTAGGGAGAGCGAGGAAAGATTCTGAATAAATAGAGCGGCTTCAAGGCCACGTCCTTAGGGACCACAAAGCACCCGAACACTGCTGTGACCAGCGCTCAGACCGTCTTCTCCCCACGGACAGCGAACCTCAGGCCAGCCACTTCTCTGGCTTCATTGTGACTAGAAGGCCATGTGGCTTGAGAGTCCTCTGACCTGGGGTACAATTCCAACTCTGTCAACCGAGCTACATTTTGTCCCAGGATGGCTTCCTGCCGGTAAAACGCATAACCCCACCGGCTTCGCAAAGATTCTTTTTTCTATTAAAATTAAAGGGACTCAACACGCGCGCGCACGGTGCCTGGTTAAGTCCAGCTGGCCTAATCTAAGTACAGTGACCATTTCAAATGTGGAGGTCCTGCCTGGCAGCTCTGTTTTGAGAAGTGTCATCACTTCCAAATGATCGTCTTCCAGGCTGTGACCATCGAATTCAAGTTCACACCAGATAGATAATTTAGAAAGCTAACTGTTGCTTTTTGTTAACTGTGCCCACAATACCCACTTCCCTTAGAAGTATCCCAACGGCTGATATTCAAACTGACCACAGGGGAGGTGAGCGCAGCTCTCTGTGGCCTCATCTAGGCTGCCCAATTCCTGCGCCACCGCCTGGTACCAACTCTGCCACCACAAACGGCCACAGAAAGTAAGAAAGGAATACACAAAGCATCGATGGCCGGTTTCTTTTAACTAGGTGTGAATGACCACTTGGGTTCACAAAATGACTCAGGTGGGGTGAGTTCACTTCCTGGCCTTCTGGGCTCTCTGGGCTAGTCCTTGGGCACTGGCTTCATCCTGTGCCCGGCAGGGAGAACAGGTCGGGGTGACATAGGACGTTCAACAAACCCATAATCTGCTCAGGCAACAGGAAAGCCCATGTGGTCCTGCCGGTGAGGCACATTTTGCTGAAACTGGCTGTTTTCAGAAGCATGCATCAGGTCCCTGCACGGGGCCTGCGACCGGCAGGAAGTTCCCTCCTGCTTCCTCTCCTACCCTGGCCCTGAGTGCAGAGAAAGGAGGCGCATTCCTTTGCTTCTCTGCCACTGCACTGAACAACACGGCCAGCAGGAACGCGGGGGGGGGGAGGGCGGGGTGTCTCATTTGGCCGTCCTGAGGGAAGTCAGGGCCGGAACTCCAGGCAGGTGCCCGGAGGCAGGAGCTTAGACCACTGGCTTGCTCAGCCTGCTTTTTTATTCAACCCAAGACCACCTGAGCAGGGGTAGCACTGCCTCAGAGGCAGGGGCCTCCCCTCCGTCCCATCAAGGGAAGTGTCCCCTAGGCTTGTCCAGAGGCCACCCTGATGGAGGCAGCCCCCCCAGGTGACCCCAGTCTGTGTCATGCGGGGAGGGAGTTCTGAAGATGTTCTTGCTGGTGTGGCCGAGCGGGAGTGGGGTTGTCATGGAGGCCGGGTGAAGCACAGAAGGGACCCAGGACAAGTGTTTGTGGAGTAAGACAAAGCCTGCTTGAGGGAAAGCGGGAGCTTCTGGTTGAAGCCTGTGTCAGCAGCAGGGCGGGGTTCTCTCTCCCTTCCTGACTTTGGACTCACTGGGAAAGGGGCTGGCTAACCTCCTGGTGCAACCCTAGCTAGCGGCTTCTGCTCATCTTACCAAATTACAGTCCCACCCACCGCGTCTCCGCGGCGGCCAACTTGAGCATTTTTCTTACTAGAGAGGGAAGGAAAGAAAGGGTTGGGAACAGACACAGTGGATGCCAACACAATCACAGCTCTCGGGGAGGAGCTGGGACCCGCCCGGTCTTGGGAACGCCTCGTTAGGTCGCACACAGCCTACAGCTCTAAGAGCCTGGCCACTGTAAGAAGCTGTTCTGTGTGTGCCTTGTTTTTAATCTGTGGTCCTAACCAGTACCCTGCCTGGATCCTGTTCCCGTGAGCAGGCTATGACTAAATCGCACAGTGTAAAACTTCTGGCCAGCCCAAAGAACTTGTTAAAAAAAAAAAAAGTCAGATGTCCCCTTTGCAGGGGACGTCTCTCAAGGCACTCTCCCCAAACCCCCACGCCCACCCTCTCACGCAGCTTTCTCGATTGCCTGCCCTTTGGCTAAAGCTCTACTCCAGGTCTCAAGGGCTACACTTTCTAAGGCTTTCCCGCCCCAAGGCCCAGGCATGGTCCCCAAGCCCTGTCTCCTAGCAACCCTCACTCCTGAAGGTCTCTTAGCTGCATGCCCCTTCCCTCCAAGCAGCCCCTGCTCTGCTTCCTCACTTTGTGACACACACTGTCCCTACCCTCCCCGAGGGGGAGCACTCTCTTCTGAGCGCCTCTCCTAACCCTCGTGCAAGCCTCTATTAAAGTCGCTTGAATAAAATTTCCGGCCTCGCTACACTTGGGATCCTTTTCACCCCCTCCCCCAAGCTGTGATCCCCGGTTTGTTCTGAGTAGAGGTTCTAAAGGGTCTACGGGGACTCCAACGGGGCTGATGCGGGTGGCAGCGTGGCGATGTCCCTCCGTCCTCAAGCCACTAACGAAATGATCTTTAGCAGAAACTCTGAATGCTTTACAAGTAATCTTGGATAACCAACTGGAAAGAAAAAAAACTGATGCCACCATTGCCAATATTCTTTAATAAGTTTTTTTAAGTATATTTATTTATTATGTATACATCATTCCTCCTGCAGGTATCCTTGCAGGCCAGAAGAGGGCGCCAGATCTCATTACAGATGGTTGTGAGCCACCATGTGGTTGCTGGGAGTTGAACTCAGCCTGCCAGGTAAGAAGGAGCCCAGCCCCTGTGGATTGATTTCTTTTTATGTGCCCCAAATGCTCTGGAATGGCAGGGAGGCCTTTTCTGAAGGCGCACACTCGAAAGACAGAGAGCTGCTGATAATAAATAAATAGTGTTTCCTAGCTGGAAAATAGTAACTGTCTTGGCAGCAATGAAAATAGTTCAAAGAAGATGCGTGCCTCCTCTGATTATCAGGCTACCTGGGATGATGTACCCAAAGCACTGAATTCCCCCAGGAACCTCACGCCAGGAGGACAAGGCAGCCTGTGCCAGCCAGAGGAGGAACTTCTCTCCCGGGAAGACAGTTACACCGTGCCCGCAACCAGCCGGATGTCCTCGCAGGAGCTGAAGCCCAGGCAGTGGTGAGGGGTGCAACAGTTTGACCTGGACGGCTTGCCCATGCATGCCCCGTGCCCTCTGTTTAAGCCTGAGGCTCGTCCTCATGCGCAGACTGATCTGGGGAGTCACAAATCCTCTGTTCACCTTCCTACAATGGCACGTGAATTAATCTCCTTCTGCAGCTGGTTTTCACTGTCACCTGCTCATCGGCTGCGAGGGCTCAGACTCCAGCACCTCCAGTAACCATAGTGTCTGTGACTGTGTCACTGACGAGAGAGTCGGGTCAGACCAGTGGTGCTAAGCTGGGCTAACTGCCCGGAGGCCTGCAGGACCAGAGAGACACTGGTGGCCCACCACTCTGCCTACCCACAGCCTGTGGTGGAATAAAAACCTCTTTGGTCTTTGCTCACTCTTCCTAGAAGAGAGCTCCTAAGCCCTTGGGATTTCCTGTGAGAAAGTGGCTTCTCTGATGCACAGCCTGAACCTTGAAACGGCATCTGAACCATGCTAATCAGGATCCCTTAGGGTAGAGCCCCAGACAGTCTCATGGGGGGTGGGAAAGGCCAGACAGGGGAGCCCTGGAACTTTCGCCCCTACCCACCTCCAGGAAGGGGTGGGAGGAATGGGGGATCCCTCCTGCGTCTGCCTCCCCAGTGCTGTGAATACGGGTGGGCAGGCGGGCGCACGTTACCACGCCCAGGTTTGTAGCCGGGGATCTGAACTGAAGTCTTCAAGCCTGCACAGCAAGCACTTTCTCAACTGAGTCACTCCTCCAGCCCCATCACTCTGCTTTTAAACCAGATCTTAAATATGAGCAGCCAAAGGCTCTCATAGTGAAGCAAAAATGCTGGTATCAAACCAGAGAATAACGAGCAGAAAGAGAATTTGGAAGAAAGAAGACAAAGGAGGCTATCCCGTAAGAGTCACAGGAAGACTGAGACACTGCCCCTGTGAGACACAAACAGGTCGCCATGAGAAATGGAAAGCTGGGAAGCTAAAAGAGTTAGTCACACTTAAAAAGGAAGCGGCCACGATGTTTAAAGAATAAAGCAGCCACTGAAGAGCTCGGCCTCCCGGTTACTAAGGAAATGTGAACCACAGTGACAGGAAGGTGTCCCTCGGCTCCTGTCGGATGACTAAAACGAAAAGGACTCTAACACCCTTGAAGGTTAGCTACCCTGTCCAGACAAGTCCAAGAAGGGGAACTGAGGCTTCCTCCCATCTACCGCCACCGCAGGAATGAGTCACTCTGGAAAATGAGGCTTCAGGTGACTCCAGTCCCTGCGGACTGACATTCTGAGGACAACCCATGAGGCCCAGAATCAATAAGCGGTTCTGAAATCCCTGACCAACAGGAGGCAAGGCAGCAATCTTCAACGGCTAAGCGTGGAAACCGCACGCTTCAGCTTCCAACTCCAGGTATCACCCAGTAGAAATACGTGCACGTCCGCAGCAGCCCCCCAAGTTACAGACCATTCCGTCAACGTGAGCGTGGATGAGCAATTCAGCACAGCGCCACGCTACTAACGACGAGGATGGCACCTGCTACTTGTGGCACCAAGACAAACCTGAACACAACACAAAAGCAAGCCGGACACAGGCCGTGTCTCCGTCATGTGTGGCTGAAGAAAGCCAACAGACTAAACTGGGGCATTAAATTTACGTCAGGGCCACGCTGAAGAGGAAGGGGGCGGCCAGGAGGCAGCGAAAGCGGGGCTTCCGAGGGGGCAGGTAGGGCTCTATTTCTCCACGTGGAAGGTGCTGGCAAACGACACCACTTAAAACCCGAGCTCTGGGCTCAGCGTGGTCTTCTCAGCACCATAGAAACCACCACTGCCGAGCAAAGGGCGGACCCAAGGGTCAGGGACCCCAAAAGCAGCTCGGAACCCCAAAAACAGCTCAGAGACTCCAAAAACAGCTCAGAGACCCCAAAAACAGCTCAGAGACCACAGACAGCAACCTCTGTCGGCTGACAAGGCGTCTCAACTTTACGAAGTTATTCTTTCTAACAAAAGAGGCAGACATTCGGACATCCACACATAAATATAGGCACAGGGAGGTTTCCCAAACAGTGCACAAACAGGCTACTTATAAGCTGACGGGTTTTATGGCATCAGGGTTTTGTAACTCTGTGCTCCTTCAAAGGTCACTTACTATGAAAACGGGGAAATGCCTTCAAAATACACATCTGCTGAAGTGGTATCGGAATATAAAGAACTCTCAAATATAGTAGCGAGAAATAATACAATTAAATACAGGTGCCGGCAAGGGACAGAAAGGAGAAAGGCCATGGAGTACGCAAAGACGGCTGTTATTAACTAAAACAGTGACTACAACAGACACATCAGTAGAACGGATTTTACATTTCTTTCTTGCTTGCTCTTTGATTTTATGACACAGTTTTTCTGTTGTAGCCCTGGCTGGCCTGGAACTCACTATGTAGGCCACGCTGGCCTTGAACTCACAGAGATCTGACTGCTTCTGCCTCCTGAATGTTGGGATTACAGGCGTGCGCCGCCGCCACCCACCCTAAATTTTATTTTATTTTTTTAATTTACAAAAAAATGTGATCCCTCGACTGGAGGTGTCCCAGTGATTAAGACCTCTTGATGCTGTGCAGACAGCCTAGCTTCAGGTCCCAGCACCCACACAGCGGCTCCCAGCTGCCTGCAACTCCAGTTCCCAAGGATCCGACGCCCTCTTCTGGTCTCCCTGGGCACTTAACTAATGTGGCACTCAGGCATACATGCAGGCAGAATTCGTACATACAATAACAATAAATAAATAAATAAATCTTTTAAGAATGCAACCCAGAGGAAGTGGAATGATGGAATGCATACACTAGTGACCATGATTCAGAATGCTACAGACCCAGGGAAACAGTTCCTTACAAAGCTCAGCGGGCAATTGTCGAGCCACCCATGAAAAGCAGCAAAATCGGGAAAACACGAGAAGTCAGTGGTTGCTAAAGGCAGGATTGACTAACAAAAACAACGGCATCCCAATAGTCCAGCAGTAAGCACATTTGAGAAACAGAATAGTTTGTTCAACCTTAAAAAAAAAACAAAAATAAATTGCATGTTATCTGGGAATACAAATGAACCCTTTAAGAAAAAAATTAAATATAATAAATGACATTTTAAAATAATGAAATGGAGAGGCGCACTATGCTCTCTGACGAGAAAAGAGAGTCAGCTCTTCCCCTAACTCCCAATTCCTGCTGAGTGCCATCAAGATTATTTTCATAGTCTAAAATTTATATGGAACAGGACACATACATGAAACAAATGAACAAAAAGAGCTAACAGTTTCCTGAAGAACTATACTTCCCAGCATCACTTGTGGCCTCTGGAAGTCATTTCTCCCCTTGTAAGGAGTCACATTCCACCTTCTTCTGTAGGCAGGCATTTGGGCCGTCTGCACATGGGTGACAAGATGCCCCCTCACTGTGAACAAACATGGCACCACCTCAGGTCAGACCAAGTCTCTCTTTCTGTCCACCTTCTGTCTCTCTGCTGCAACTGAAGTTTCTTGTCCCTCCAGGTCCTGCTGCCCCCTTCAGCTCCAAATAAGCACACAAAGACTTACATTAATTGTTAAGCTGTTGTCCAAAGGCTAGGGCTTCTTATTGGCTATCTCTGTATTAATTATTAACCCATTTCTACAAATCAATGTATTTCCATGTGGTCTTGGCTTACTTGAGAATGCCTGGACCTGCTGCTCCTTTGGCAGCTATATGGCATCTCTCCGTGGAGTCTCTTTCTGCCTACCTTCCCCAGAATTCTCCTTGTCTCCTAACCCCGCCTATCTTCCTGCCTCTATTGGCCAAACAATGTTTTATTCATCAACCAATAAAAGAAACATATATACAGGACATCCCCATCACTCTGTAACTGCCTTTTAATAATCTAACAAAAGTGACATTATAGTAGGTATTAATACCTCCAATTTAAAATAGTTTTAAAAGAATTATAGCATCAAGGAGGAAAGGGACACACCACGTGTGATGTACTCTTCACTTCCAGCTTTACTGGGTTAGGATATCAAAGGAGACAGAGACCTAGCTTTGGATGTGTTTGTGAGGGAGTTCCCACAGAAGACCAAAGCGGGAAAGCAACCTTGGATGTGATTGACACCACTGTGCAAGCTGCTTGCCTGGATGGAACAGCACAAGTAACAGGAGACAGCCAGACGGCACCAATACTCCCCTTTGTCAGCCTCCTGGCCCACCATGACATGAACTGCCTGGTTCTGCCACACTCTCCTGGAGTAACTGTGAGCTCAAACCAATCCTGCTTTATTTTTGTTGGGTGTTTTAGTCGCAACACACACACACACATATACATCACACAAACACACCACACACCCCTCCCTCTGTGGCATGACTTGTATCTGTCCCAAGCACAGCAATTCCTATGTTCAACTCCCAATAGCCCCAGTTTAATGGTATCTGGAGCAAAGCTTGGGAGACAGCTTTAGATGAAGTGACGGGAGTGTGAACACCATGGTGGAGCGTATCTTTAAGAGAAGGGGAAGAGAGACCAGAATGCACTCTCTCTCAGCCCCAGGGAGGACACTGGAAGGAGACAGTCATCTGTCAGGCCCTCCCCACAACCTGTCCATGCTGCCACCATAATCTCAGGATTTACAGCCTCCATATTGTGAGGAAATACATTGTTGCCACTGTACAAACCAGCCAGTCTGTAGTACTTTATTACAGAGATACACTGTTGTCACTGTACAAACCAGCCAGTCTGTAGTACTTTGTTACAGAGATACATTGTTGCCACTGTACAAACCAGCCAGTCTGTAGTACTTTGTTACAGAGATACATTGTTGCCACTGTACAAACCAGCCAGTCTGTAGTACTTTGTTATACAGCAGCCTGAGCCAAGGGACACATATACTGAGCTTCTGCTCTGAGGTGCATATGCCAAAGAGAATCTATCACAGTCCTGTCACCCATAAGAGTGAGAAGGACACAGATAAACTCAGTGTCGCTAAGTGGTCACTGTTCAAGATGCTAAAGGCAAAACAGGCGGGTGTTCTGTCTACTTCTGCATGTGCTTCAAAGTCCCAGTCATGAACTCTGGTGTCAGAAGCAGACATAAGTAAAGCATGGGCTATTTCAGGGGCCCAGTTGCAAGTCTTTGGAGTTGCAGGCTAAAAGGTACTCAAAAAGAGAGCGGGACTGACCCAGCCCATCAGAGAGCTGTGTCTTTTGCAGAGAAAGTTAAATATATTCCATTCACAGCCTGCCAAAGCAGGAAAACAAACAAACAAACAAACAAAAAAACAAACCCTCTGTGCACACTCATGGACTCAGAAAACAGTTCCAAGACAAAACAAAACTGTACAGCTAACACCACACCTGAACTCATGGTTTGGGTTTTCTTTCCATGTCCCATTGACATAGGAGCAACAATGAAAATCCTTCAGACCCAGATTCAGTAAGGACAAAATCCCTCTACACAGACCCCTGCACCATCTAGAGCATGTGTGGACACCAAGAGCAGACTACATTCGACCGACAGCCTCCAAAACAATACAGAGAAACCCTGTCTCGTAAAACCAAAAAAAAAAAAAAAAAAAGAGCAGACTACAGTCAAGGAATGAGTTCATGGCAAATTTTCAAACCAGAAAACAACAGACTACCCTGGGGAAATTTTAATAACTTGAGAACTAGAGTTCAAATGTAATTTGATAACTATAAATATATGTAAAATGATTAGATATTATTTATAAGGAATACAAATCAAAGATTAAACACAGTAAAAACCAGAATACCCTCAACTTCCCCCCTTAAAAGCAATAGCTCCTATCACCCTCTGAGTAAAGGCTACAGCTGGTAAAGCATTAATACAGGGGCCTGTTAAGTCCTGTTAACTGTGGAGGTTCATTCTGTCAGCGTGGCCCAGCCTAAAACCAACAGGGAAGGAAGTTGACCTGTGGATGTGCCTGAGAGATCGTCTTGACTGTATTAATTCTAGATCCACCTGACCTGTGGATGTGCCTGAGGGACTGTCTTGATTAGTTAATGTGGGATGACCCATTCCACTGTAGGTGGTGCCATTCCACAGGGGTCCTAAAACGTGTAAGAGCAGAGACAGCAAGCTGAGGAAAAAGTGGATATGCGTTTATTCCTGTCGGCTCCTGACTGTGGTATAATGTGACTAGCTGACTTCCCCATGACGACGGGCTCGTCTGGAACCATGAGCCAAGCAGACTCTTTGTCCCTTACAGTTGCTTTGTCCAGGCATCTACCACAGCCGCACAAATGAAATTAGAATTCTGCCTCACCCCACGGTCCATCTCATAGCAGCCTCTCATTCCCCATTGCTCTGTCTAGCTCCATGTCACTAACGGTCATGCCTGCAGCTTCAGCCTTCACACGGGCAGTGTCTCCTCCTCCCCCTGGGGCCTCTGCACTGGCAGTGTCTCCTCCTCCTCCCCCTGGGGTCTCTGCACTGGCAGTGTCTCCTCCTCCTCCTGTGTCCTCTGCCCTGCAGTGTCTCCTCCTGGAAGATGATTCCCTAAGACCTCACTCACATGGCTTATTCCTGATTCCTTCAGATCTCTGCTGAAATGTCACCTGACTTCTGAATCTACACCCAGAAAAAGAGCCAACCTGACACCCCATCACTCCTCTTGTACGCTTACGTTTGCACTGTGTGTACCTGGAAGATTGTGGATCATGCTTTTTATTTTGTTTACTGCCCTTCCCTCGCAGCTACAAAGAAAGATGCATGCTGACCACTGTCTGCTCTGGTCAGAGCAAGATCCCAGGGCCTGTGGTAAGCAGGGGCTGCAGAGCGGAGAAAGCCAGAAAAGCTGTCACCCTTACTCTATCCTCAAACATCCACAATGTACAGAACACACTGAAGGCCCCTTTCCTCACCCTGAAAACTGCTTTAAAAATGGACTAGAATGCACTTTTCAGAGAATAGCTCATCGTAAAACATTAGCACGCTTTCTAAATGGCTTGCTCAGTTAAAGCACCCAGTGGAATAAAAGCCACTTTCATGAATCAACTTCCTGTTCCTTCTTTTTATCCTTCTTTAGAACTCATGTGCCATGTCTCAACCACCAGCCGTCAAGTCCTCCATCATCGCTGGGAACAAAGCACTGTTCCCTACTTACTTCCTTTCTGAGTACTCACTGCTCACGCCTGTACCTTTGGTCAGGTATTAGGATGTAACGCTTCATCTCTACCCAGTATTAAGCATGTGCATGATGTGGAAAGGCGATTGCTACAGTGTGTGTAATATTCATATCCACTGGATAGCCCAGCTACTTCCCTATCAACATCTACACAACAACTCTGATAAAAACACAGTATCGCTTAAAAAAAAAAAACACTATTAACAAACAAACAAAAAAAACCCCACTATCACTAGGTCTCCTTGACTAAGAAAACCTACCTTCAACTTTCCTTGGTTAGTCCAACAACGTTCAAAGAATGGTAAGTATTTTTCCTTGAGGTAACTAGTAGGGCCGAGCTGCACGGTACCTTACTGTACACAGTTAGAATTTGGGGTCTGGGACTCAGAAAATGGCTCAGGGGGTGACAGTGCTTGATGTACAAGCAGCTGGGCCAGAGTTCAAATCTCCAGCAGCCAGGCGGAAGGCCAGGTGTGGCTGTGCACACCTGTAACCCCAGCTGTGGGAGGCAGAGACAGGAAGACGTCTGTTGACGGCCAGTGGAGACCTTCTCACAGGGGAATGAGGTGGAGAGTTACAAGCAAAAGAGACATTTCCTGTGGCTTGAGATGTGCTTGGTTCTGTAGTTTAGGAAGAAAATAAGCATGACAGTAATTCTTAAATTCTCACTGTGGCGCGACTACTTCAGAAACGAGGCAGCCAATCTGCCAGAGCTGTTTCCAGAAGCGTCCGCATCATTCTCTTCTTATTTTTAGTAGAAAAATGTCATCACTTAACAGCATTTTAGCTCCTCTCCATAATATTTAGTAACGGTCACGCCCCATGTAGTAAAAATTCTGTCAAGTTCCTATACTACCACCTAGTGGTCACAGGTGTGACTACACGCAGAGCACATTAAACTGCTGTCTGAGCTATTTTACAAGGGGAAAGGTTGGCGTCTGGGTTGTCACTAATGTGCAAACTTACAAACCTCTGTTAAGATTACCCAGCGCTGTATGACAGTGCAGTGGACTGGTGACATCCGGCTTCACCAGTACTTCAAAGAAGCCCCCTTACCAACTCCCAGAACTAGCTCTGTAAAACAGACCTGCTTCCTGCTACTGCCTCTCAAATGCTGGGATTAAAGGCGTGTGCTGCTGCCGCCGCCACCCCAGCCCCAATTCATCTCCTAATGTCGGGGTTCTCTCATTCTGCTCATATCTATCAAGGTTTCTACAAGTATGTACCTCAAACTTTAAAGACAGTTTTGCTGGCAGGAAAGCAAGTCCATCAAGTAAACAAAATCTCTGGGTTTTTTGCAGGTGGTTTATTTCACTGACGGAGGACCATAAGCTGCAGCAGTGAGTTCTGTCCGGGAACACGTTCTGCTGTATTGCATGGACCTGCTATGAACTTCCTGAGAACAAGGCTCTGGCGAGCACCTCTCATTCTTTAGGCCTCAGGGTGAGGGACCCAACTCAGGTTCCCACTATGCTGGGTACTCTGACGTCATCTCTGCCCTGGGCTTCCATTCCACGGCAGACTCGGCACTGCCCAGGGCACTAACTCCTGAGTAGTTTAGTGCGTGCTGCAGTTACTCCCGGTGCCAGGTCCGAAGCAGTAAATACCCTGTGTTACCTCCCTATGATCACAGCTCACCCCAGGTGTGGTAGTCTGAATGTGATTTGCCCCCATAGTCTCTATTGGGAGGTGTGGCTTTGTTGGAGTGGGTGTGGCCTTGTTAGAGAAGTGTGCCACTCTTGGGGCGGGCCTTGAGGTTTCCTAAGTCAGGATACTCCCCAGTGTCTCAGTCAACTTCCTGTTGCCTCCAAAATGTAGGGCTCTCAGCTGCCCCAGCACATCCACCTGCACACTGACAAATGATGCAAGGGGACTGAGCCTCTCAAACTGTACGTGAGCCACCCCAAGTAAACGTTTTCTTAGTAAGAGCGTCCTTTGAGAGCTGAGAAGAGCTCTCGGGTCCCTGCTCCTCCTCTCCAGGTGAGCGCACCCGTCTTCTCTTTCTCCTGCACGTTCTCTCTCCTTAACCTCCGGAGCAAAGTCTGTGGCCTGCAGCCCTGACCAGCCACAGAGCAGGGCTCATCACCAACTGCGCTGTGATGTCACCTCACGGGCACCAACAACCCTGCCAGACGAGTGTCTGCACTGTGAGGCCTGACAGAAAGGCCCCTGGGTCACGCAGGAGCCCAGAACGCCACCTCGCGGGCCCACAGATGGATGTCACTGCTACCGTTCTTCTTCCAAGAAGCCAGCCAGAGTCAGTTAGCAAACCCACTGCTTCCTTCTCTCAAAGACGCGGCTGCCAACTACGATTGTACCTCCCGGCGTTCCTAAGACTGGGGATGGGGCTGGAGAGATGTGGCTGGTTAGAGTGCGGCCACACAGCATGAAGGTATGAGTTCTGACTCCCGGCTGGCCACGCTCGTGTGTGTGTGTGTGTGTGTGTGTGTGTGTGTGTGTGTGTGTGTGTGTGTGTGTGTATCTACAATCCCAGTGTTGGGGAGGCAGAGACAGGACCACCCCTGGGGCCTGGCTTCGCAACAAACCTAGCTAAGTTGTGGAGGTACAGAAATTGTGAGAGAATGTGTCAAAAAAATGTAGATAAGAACAGCGGTGCCAGGCGGTGGTGGCGAACGCCTTTAATCGCAGCAATCAGGAGGTAGGGCAGGCGGATCTCTGTGAGTTCCAGACTAGCATGCTCTACAGAGTGAGTTCCAGGACAGCCAGAGCTACACAGAGAAACCATGTCTCAGGAAAAAAAAAAATGGAGGAGACAGCCGATGTCAAACTCTGCCCTCCACATACAATGATTCTGTGTTAATCGTTGATAAAAAGAAACAAAACAGAACACAGAAATTAATGCCATGGAAAAGTAAATGTTCTTGTGTAGGAGAACTCCTGCTGGCCTGGTGCCAGGGTGCTGGCAACTAGCCCTAATCCCTGATGGGCTGGCTACGCCTGGTCTAGGTCCGGACAGTTCGCTCCTAGCCATAATCCATCCTGCGTTGAGAAGATACCTTTTGTCCCCCTGTGTAAACCTTATCTGGGAGCCTCCCAAGGATACAGAGCCTATGCAAAAGCTGGTTGGGAGGGAAATCTGGAAAACCGTGGCACCTCTTTTATCGAGACTTTGCATTTGGCACTGTCCCTTTGGAAGCCTCACTCAAGTTGTTCTGGGCGTGTGGAAATCAACTGGCTAAAGTGTAAATATGGAGAGAAATACGCCCTGGGCGCGAGGAAAGCGCCCCAGTCCATCAAGGCTGGGAACCCCTGCAGTGAGTTCATTCTTAAAAGTGTCTCCGAGTCTCCTCTCCACAGACCCGCATGAACCCACACCCACGCCGCCCGACATTCTCATTTCTGCATTTTGTATTACTGAGATCATGGAATCGTGTGGCCTCCAGAGCACAGACGGCAGTGCTGTGGGGAGGGGGTGCCCAGAGGGAACGGACTCTGAAAATCCAGCTTCTCCCTACCTCCCGTCATACCGCCCTGGAGTTAGGAAAGGTTTCACACCTGCGGAAATGCACGGTCTGGGGTGACATCACCAGGAAGAGGGCCCAGGCTCCCGTCTTTACCCTCCACATACAAACTGACGCCTTTAAAGATGGGTTCCCAAAGAACGCAATCGGCACAGTAAAGGAGCGCCCCGCGGAGCGAGAGAGCTTTCAGGTCACACACCTGGGAAGGCGCTGGCCTCAGAATGCATAAAGAACATCTGCAGCAGCGATGAAACAGCTGCGCTCAGTGATGGGAAAGGAAGGACAGACAGACAGCGGACATTAACAGACATCTCTCTGTAGATCTACAAACGCCCAACGAGCCCGCAAAGAGCTCTTCACCGTCACTGGCCAGTGGAGACGGAGCAAACAGAGCCACTAGGAAATGCCGCCTGCCACGCATAGGGATGACCGCTACCCAAGGGAGGGGAGGGCTGGGCAGATGGCTCTGGGGTCGGGGCAGCTCTCCCGAAGGACCCAAGCTCAATTCCCAGCATCCGCACGAAGGCTCGCGCAACCTCCTGTAACTCTAGTTCCAGAGCATCCAATGACCTCTTCTGGTCTCCACGGGGACCAGGTACAAAGACAGACACACGGACAAAACACCCATGTACACAGAAAAGAACAAGCACCGGCCGGGACCCAGACACTAGAATGTAAAATAGTGCAACTGCTATGGAAACAGTGATTCCACCGGTTAGAAAAAAAGGAACTGCCCCTTACGTCTGAGTTTATACCAAAGAAACAAAAACAAAACCTGAAGGCAGGTCCCAAAGGGGCATCTGTACTTCCGCGTTCACGGCAGCGTCCCTCACAAAAGGCTAGAGGTGGGGCCAACCGGGCATCTGATGGCAGAGAGGATGAACACAAGGTGCTGTGCATCTGTGACGGGAATACCACACAGATTACGTGATCTTACATGTTACACAGGGAGGAAATGTTGATGCGTGACATCACGGATGGAACCTAGGGACTTTTGCGCTAAGTGACACGAGTCGGTTACAAAAGACAAACCCCGGGGCCGAGGGATTAGGCAGGTTCCGGTGTTTGCCGCACGCGTGGGGAGCAGGGAGTTCAGCTCCTCGGGGCCCGTGTGGGTGGGTGGGAGGCAGCAGCCCTCATCTGCAACCCCGGGCACCCCACAGTGCGACGGGAGATGGAGGGTATGCTTCGGGTGTGCTGGCCAGACGCCCACAGCAGTGAGCAAGAGAGCTGACCTCCCAGACGCTCGCTGTGGGAAGAAGGAAGACTAGGAAAAGGCTAGGAATACGCTCTACCATTCTACTTCTGGGGCAGAGGAGTCAGACTGCGGAAGACAGAAAGTCGGCTAGAGAGGTTTGGGGGTGAGCGGAAAATCATCCGTTGGGCGCGAAGCCTCCGCTTGGGAAGAGGGAAGTAATCTGCAGACTGGACGCATAACAATGCGGGTGAATTCGAGGCTCAACTGTCCGCTTACAGTTGGTAAGGTCTGGGGTGGGGGAAGCCGGAGGGAAGGCTCAGCGGTTAAGAGCACTGCCTGCTCTTCCAAAGGCCCTGAGGGTCAATTCCCAGCAACTACATCACAACTGTCTGTAATGAGATCTGGTGCCCTCTTCTGGCCTGCAGGCGTACATGTAGGCAGAACACTGTAGACACGACAGACAGACAGACAGACAGACAGACAGACAGACAGACAGACGGTAGATCTTTTTTAAAAAGATTTGGGGTAGGAAAGATCAGATGGATGAGAAGGTTGGAGATGAGCTAACCAAAACTAAGGGAAACCTAACAGTTTGTGAATTAACTTAAAGACACAATTCTAAAGACGAGTCTGAAGACAGGAACCCTACACAGGTGAGCAATGCTGCCCTCAGAAGATATGAGTTACCATGCAAGCCTCATCGTGAGCTGGGAGGTCCCCGAGGCTCTCCAGCAGAGGCTGCTGTCACGTCTCTCGGCTGCCTGCTAGTGTTGATGGTAAGGGCTTATTGCTGAAGACACACAGAACACACTCCGGGTGACGGACAGAGAACCTGCAAGTTTGCTCTCTGAAGGCTTCCCATCGTAGCTATGCATGCCACCGAAGAGAGAGAGTCATCGGCGGACATCACCCGGAAGGACAGAACCCCTCAGTGCTACTATACTGACGGCCAGGCACAACGTGCCCTCTGGTACAACCACGGGATGAGGGTTACGGTGTAGCCAACCGCTTTCTGATTGTACCGGAGACCTGCCTGGTACTGTGGAGATGCCCAAAAGCCCGCGGCTCGGGGTGCCGTAGGGCCCTGTGGTGGTTTTAACGAGAATGGTCCCCCATAGGCTTGGTGCCCAGTTGGTGAAACTGTTTGGGAAGGATTAGGAGGTGTGGCTTTAAAGGTTTCAAAAGACTTGCACCATTCCCGGTGCCTATCTGCTTGTGGCTGTGTCTCAGGATGTGAGCTACTGCCTCTGCCACAGCGCCGAGTCTGCTGCCATGCTCCCTGCCACGACGCCCGTGGGCTCTAACCCTCTGAAGCTATACGCCCCAAGTAAACCTCTTCTTCTATAAGCTGCCTTGGTCATGGTGTTCTATTACAGCAATGGAAAAGAAGCCACAGCAAGCCCTCCAGGAGAGCCCACTACTGTTGCTCTACCACACGGGTATGTTTGTTGTCACACCGCCCTCTAAGCATTTCTGTGTGCGCCAACAGAGGAGGTCTGCTGTCAGCCTTGGCCAGGCAAGCTCTGTCCTCAGCAGCTGCAGGGAACGCAGCCTCGTAACCAGTCAGGGCGCCGAGGATGAGCCACGGCCGGGTGCCCGGGTGTCCTGCTGAGGCGAGGAGACATCCGTAACAAGGCCCCGCCCCACAAGCTTCGGGGACCACGGCAGAAGTAAGAAGTGTGCCAGGCGGGGGTCGGAAAGAGCGCTGGGAATCTGTCTTCTGGACGTGGCGGGGCCTCTGCTCTCGTGAGCTCAATGCTACGGCAGCCTGCACGAGACTGAGCTGACAGGATTGTCAGCACTCTGGGGGGGGCACTGACTAGACTGACCGAGGGCGGGGAGGAAGGAGAGGGAGAGCATGGACTCAACTGGGACAGGATCGAGACACATTGTACACATTGTCGAAGAATAAGTACAAACGTATTTTTAAAAGGTGGTGAGTTTTATGTTTATGTGCACACGTGTTTTGAAAACATGACAATTAGTTCCAATGCTCCCTCACGTTTAGTAATTACTAGTCAAATATCCGGTATTTGTGGAATCCTACAGAGAAAAAACCGTTTCCTGAAATAAACTGGCAGCTTCTAGTAAGGGCAAAAATAGTCTATAAGGCAAGATGCCTTAGAGGATTAAAGAGCATGTAACTACAGACTGCCACATAATAAGGAAACAATCCTAAGTGGATGCTGAACATCTGTAGAATCTATCACTCAATATTCTTTATTATTTTATTTCTTCTTTTATTTAAAAATTTTCAATTTGAAAGATTTCCAATCAGGTTAAAGGTCAAACATTCAAGTGTCACCAATCATCTGTAAAAGCACAGTGTCCTATCTCCAAAAAGGAGACTGACGTGAATGAAGACTCAGAAACAGTTCCACATCTAACTGCATTAGGACTCTTTCATGAAATGAATTACAAACAAGTTCTCTGGAAACAACCAACTCTAACCATCCCCAACACTAACACCCCTAGAGGTGATCCTGAGGAACACTGTCACCCCCTTGAGGAGAGCCTGAGGAACACTGTCACCCCTGAGGAGAGCCTGAGGAACACTGTCACCCCTGAGGAGAGCCTGAGGAACACTGTCACTCCTGAGGAGAGCCTGAGAAACACTGTCACCCCTGAGGCGAGCCTGAGGAACACTGTCACCCCTGAGGAGAGCCTGAGGAACACTGTCACTCCTGAGGAGAGCCTGAGAAACACTGTCACCCCTGAGGAGAGCCTGAGGAACACTGTCACCCCTGAGGAGAGCCTGAGGAACACTGTCACTCCTGAGGAGAGCCTGAGAAACACTGTCACCCCTGAGGCGAGCCTGAGGAACACTGTCACCCCTGAGGAGAGCCTGAGGAACCCTGTCACCCCTGAGGAGAGCCTGAGGAACACTGTCACTCCTGAGGCGAGCCTGAGGAACACTGTCACCCTTGAGGAGAGCCTGAGGAACACTGTCACTCCTGAGGAGAGCCTGAGGAACACTGTCACCCCTGAGGAGAGCCTGAGGAACACTGTCACCCCTGAGGAAAGCCTGAGGAACACTGTCACCCCTGAGGAGAGCCTGAGGAACACTGTCACCCCTGAGGAGAGCCTGAGGAACACTGTCACTCCTGAGGAAAGCCTGAGGAACACTGTCCCCCCTGAGGCGAGTCTGAGGAACACTCTCTTTTTGTCTCCTGCTCTCATGGTGTCTTTAACATCACGTCTGTCTAAAAACATTAGACACCCATTTTTGAGCCATGGCATAACTTCAGGAAAACATCCCCCGGCTGGACATGAAGTCTACCTCCGAGGGCGTCCAATGGGAAGCACTGTGCTGGCGACTGGAGCGTCTGAGACGTGCCAGCTCTCCCTAAAATGAGAAGGAAGGAAAACGGCGGGGGAGTCAGCCAAGATCAGCGAATACGCAACTGCAAGAGAGACGCCATAGATGCCCCACACTCCTGACTCTGAAACTGTGATCACTGATCCCAGTCAAGTGTGGCATTGAGTGTCAGGAAAGAAAAGCACAGGAAAGGGGGGGCTGCCTCACTGCACAAAGAAATACCACAGCCATCATCTGCCCTGTGTCTGTGGGTCAGACTCCCCCGCCACTCCAGGGTGTGTGTGTGTGCACGGGTACGTGTGTGTGTGTGGTATATGCGTGTGTGCGTGTGTCTGTGTGCACGTGTGTATGTGGTATGTATGGGGTGTGTGTGTATGTGTGTGTGTGTGTGTATGTCAAGGACAATCGGGGTGTCATTTCTCAGGCACTGCCCACTTTTGGGGGGTCGGGGATATTTTACTGGCCTGGAACCTGCCAAGCAGACGAGGCTGTTTGTCTAGAAAGCCCCAGGATCTACCCGTCACCACGTCCCCAACACTGGGATTAAAATCCATCAAGCTTGGAAAGTAAGAGTAAGGCCAGGCGTTGGTGGGGCACTCGGGAGGCAGAGGCAGGCGGATCTCTGTGAGTTCAAGGCCAGCCTGGTCTACAAGAGCTAGTTCCAGGACAGTCTCCAAAGACACACAGAAAAACCCTGTCTCGAAAAAGAAAAAAACAAAGGGTGAGTGAGTGAGTAGATCAATGGATGAATGAATGAATGAGTGAATGAGTGAATGAATGCATGAGGGTTCTGGGGAGCAAACGCAGGCCCTCGTGTTTAAGCACCTCACTGACTGAGCTGCCTCCTATGTTTAAGCATGTCCCTACGCTGTCTCTGCCGGGGTCCTTCAGGGACCGCACTGCCTGCTGGACAAAGAGACTGTCCGAGTGGGAAGAGCCAGCGGTAAGAAGGTGACGTTGCGGCAGCCGGCTGCTGAGTTGTCACCGGTGTCCAGTTTACTTCATCATCACGAGAGGACCATGTGAGCAGCTCGTCTCCTCAACAGAACCAATGCAGTTTACTATCATCAAGGGAAAAGCAGACGAAACACGTACACCTGTCTGCCCCGGCAGGCTGGGCCTGTCTTCAGGAGCTCCAGAATAAACCTGAAACGAGGTGAACTCACACACACACA
Source organism: Mesocricetus auratus (assembly GCF_017639785.1). Classification (NCBI taxonomy): domain Eukaryota; kingdom Metazoa; phylum Chordata; class Mammalia; order Rodentia; family Cricetidae; genus Mesocricetus; species Mesocricetus auratus. The sequence continues at coordinate 2,506,641 of NW_024429180.1, forward strand.
GCACACACACAGCTCACATCACACACACACAGCACACACACAGCACACACACACAGCACACACACACACCACACACACACACACCACACACACACCACACGCACACAGCGCGCACACACACACAGCACACACACACAGCACACACACACAGCACACACACAGCACACACACACACAGACAGCACACACACACAGCACACACACACAGCACGCACACAGCACACACCACACACAGCACACACACACACAGCATACACACACAGCACACACACAGCATACACACATAGCACACACACACACAGACAGCACACACACACACACACAGACAGCACACACACACAGACGACCACAGCGAGGGACACGTGAGGACCAGACAGCAAGGACTGTCACAACGCTGGTGCCCTGACTTCCCAGTGGGCCCAGTCTCCTCCAGATGACAGAGGTGGGGTTCGTTAAATGAGCACCGGGCACTTTAAGGGTTAAGTGCAGAGAACCCCAGGCCTCATCCCACGAGATTTGGGGGGGCCAAAGCAAAATACTCGCTTCCCCGCAGCCTGAGAGGGGGACTAGGCCCGAGCGCACAGTGCCGAGGCTAGCCTAAGACACTTGAGCTAGCCTTAACTTAGCTTGGATAACCCACGATTCAGGCAAGGCTCACACGGCTACCCGGGCCCAAGCTAGGACGGGGGAATTCACATCTGCTGCGGGGACATTTCAGATAGGCAGGGGCAAACAGGACTGGCTGGCACTTGGTGTCTACAGAACACGGTAAGGACAGGAGCCACCGGGTACGCGGCGGTTGGCAGAGGTCCTGGGCGGTGGAGACATGGTCATGGGGAGAAGCCTCATCCCCAGTGTGCCAACTCTGACACCCAGCCTTCCTGCAGAGGCCTCTCCACAAGGGTGATGAGCCCCACCCACAGTAACCGGGGCCGCCTCCAAAACCATCTGTCTTTCCCCTCTCGACCTCGCCATCCCCGAGGATAAAGGGTGGGCTCCAATCAAAGGCCAGGAGCCAGTGGCTTCCAGCTGAGCACTGGAAAGGGAGCAGAGAGGGCGGGCGGCGGGCGGGAGCTGCCTGAGGTGAGGGCTCATTTACCCCTTGGGTCCCTCCTGCGAGACAGCCTAGTCCAGGGCTGTGTGCACAGAGACCCATGGGGCGCTATTGCCTCCTGCCTGCATCTCTTTGGCCTACGGTGACGGTCACTGAGCAGCCGGCCCAGGGGCCTGCCACGCAGGCGTCTGCTGCTTTCCTGTCTCCGCACCAAAGCAGCGACCGCCAAGTGTGGGCGCCGAAAGCTTATTGTAGCATGGCCTGCTTCGTGGAAACCACTTTAAAGGACGGGATCACTCGCTAGGGATTGCGTCCTATGCTGCTTTTTGTGACGAGAGCCCTTTGTACGGGTAGCGGCCTCTTCCAGGCACATCACTCTGCATGAAGAGCGTGCGCGTGCCCGCACACCTGATGGCCGTTCTACGTCCGGTGAGTGCCGGGCTGTTCCTGCTCTGGAGCTCTTACAGGCGGCGCTGCTAGGAACGGCTTCCTATCTCCTGGGGCACATGAGCATAGGATCTCACTAGCTAGGTGTCGAGGAGTCGCCTGAGCCGTGGAATGCGTACATCTCAGTTTGGGTACTTGATATCAAAGGGCCTTCCGTGTTTAAAACTCCAGCCAGCAACTTACAGGAAGGGGTCTCTGACTGCTGGGCACCCAGCACCCCGTGTGGGTGTGTTAAGCCTTGCTCGCTGTTAAGTATTTTGGTGGGTGGGTAGTGTTATTTTGCAGATTTGGTTTTTCATTTTCAGGATCACAAATGAAGTTAGCAGACGTGTGTGTTTGCTAACGGTGTGGACATACTCAGTTTTTTGTTGTTGCTTTGTTTTTTGTGTTTTTTGTGTTTTTTTTTTTTGAGAGCCTGCTTCTCTTGCCCGCTAGATGGCAGAGTTCTTCCTCGATGCAGAACTACCGGCTGGGAGAAACCAGCTCTGAGGTCTTCTGTGGAGAAGTGTGACCAGGAAGGGAAGGCCTCTCTGTTCCGAGAACCAGCCGTAGCAATGCTAAGTGTGCAGCCATGGTGCAGGGCATGGAATAGAGCAGAGTCTGAAAACCAGAAGCAAACGACCCCGGGAAACGCACGCCATCAACACCAACACCACAGGGTCTTCAGCACACTGGGGACAGACAGCAGGAAACTGAGTAGGATAATGGGTATAAAGCGCCGCCTGGTGGCGAGACACTGCCACTGCCCTTCTCAAAGATGAAATCAAAATCAAAATCGAGTCATTTAAAAATGTACGTAGAAGCCTGTGCACTAAGTACATTCCTCACACACTAGGAAACAGTTCTTACTTCTTTACCATCCGGTGTTCCTCAACTTTAAATTACTGTCACCAGTACCCGACATAAACCTGGAGCCGCCAAGGGTTTATGTTGGCTCCGTTTTAGAGGCTCTGGGTCCAAGACTGGTCCCACTGGGCTGAGTCTGTGGAAGGGTTCCACATTACAGCAAGGAGGGCAGAGCAGAGCAGAGCAAACCATTCATCACATGGCCGCATCTCAGGCCCACAGTGAGGACACAGCCGCCCATCTCAGATCCACAGTGAGGACACAGCCCCCCCCCCCAGGCATCTCAGATCCACAGTGAGGACACAGCCCCCCCCCAGACATCTCAGACCCACAGTGAGGACACAGCCCCCCCCCAGACATCTCAGACCCACAGTGAGAACACAGCCCCCCCCCAGGCATCTCAGATCAATGGTGAGGGCACAGCGCCCCCCATCTCAGACCCACAGTGAGGACACAGCCCCCCCCCCCGACATCTCAGACCCACAGTGAGAACACAGCCCCCCCCCAGGCATCTCAGACCCACAGTGAGGACACAGCCCCCCCAGACATCTCAGATTAATGGTGAGGGCACAGCCCCCCAGACATCTCAGATCCACAGTGAGAACACAGCCCCTCCCCCCGACATCTCAGATCCACAGTGAGGACACAGCCCCCCCCAGACATCTCAGACCCACAGTGAGAACACAGCCCCTCCCCCCGACATCTCAGATCCACAGTGAGGACACAGCCCCCCCAGACATCTCAGATCAATGGTGAGGACACAGTCCCCCCAGACATCTCAGACCCACAGTAGGACACAGCCCCCCAAGTCATCTCAGGCCCCTAGTGAGAGCATAGACCCTGGAGGAATCTCAGATCAATGGTGAGGGCACAGTCCGCCAGGGCATCTCAGGCCCAGGGTAAGGGCTTGCTCCCCCAGAGTCAGCCTCCCATCTCTTAAAGGTCCCTACCACCTTCTGAGAACAAATCACAGGCTGAGGGCTGAGCTTTTCCCACTTGGACTTCCGGGAGACACAGAGGATCCAGTCCCAGCTCTGACCCACTGCAGTTCTCTTTCTTCTCAGTGGTGACCTCCTAGCGTCCCAGGGTGACCCAATGTCCTCAGTTCTCCCTGTGTCTCCTTTAACTGAACTCTCGGGTGCATCACAATGGCCCTGGGGTTCTCTGCTGGCTGCATCTTTGTTCTCAGGGAGGACACCTCTGTGAACTCTTGGCCTGGGGTCCCACAAGACTCCAGCACCTACAGACGGGTAAACTGCCAGGGAGGAGCCCTCTCTGAGAATTTCCTGGTGGCGGAATATGATTTTGATGCTGAATTAGCTAAAATTATCTGTCATACTGGTTGCCCCATCTGGGTTCAAGTCATTTCTTATAAGGTAAGTAACTGGTTACATGTTCATAAAGTTTTTAAGCTGCACAGGATTGGGGAAGACTAAACTCTCAAGACAATTTAGGAAATGAAAGCAAGTGTCTCTTCATTCTAAAGTGGCTAGAAGAATAATGTCTACAAATCGTTGGAATTTTAAAAAATACATTTAGATAATCTCTCAGACTTTACTCAGGAATCCCTACTATTCCAAACACCCAAACCCCTAAGCCCAGGCCTCCTGAAGCAGTAATCAGTCGGGACACTGGTCTGATAAAGTGAGGGAAACCGGGGCTCCCTTGTCAAACTAGAGTGCCTGGGGGCGGGGGCGGGGGGCATGGGGCTCGGACTCCTCCACTCGTGCAGAACTTCCTTCGTCACCCTAAGTCTTCTCCTTGGGGACCGGCTGTCTGGCAGCCACTGAGGGCTGGCTCTGCACTGTCCCATGCGGGGACAGGCCAGGTGAGCAGCCGTACAGCACCCTCTAGCACAGGGCTGGCTCCTGCACTCACGGTGGTGAGAGCCATTGAAGACCCTGAGACTACTGTGTCTGCGGCTCAGACACGGAGGCAGGCGGGCTGCGTTTATCTAGCAGCATCCTTTCTATTTCCGATGGCGTCTTAATCGAATCGGTTATCAAAAGCTGGAACCCCGTGCTGAAATAAAAACTCACCCACACAGTTTCTAAGGTCATGTCCAAACCCAAACCCAAAGTGAGACCGAAACATTTCCTAAAGTGAAGGGAACCCGCGGTCGCGGGGAAGATGAGAGACCCCTTTTGGACAGGAATCAAGTTCCTCTCACATTCCAAAATACAGTGAGAGATAAAAACTGCAGGATTGGCCCTGAAGCCCCTGTGTAAGAATAAGGATTTGTCCCGGCAAAGGAGACTTAGACTTTGGCCCTTAACCCACTCACTCACTGTCTACGGCTGCACAGCCTGGGGCGACTTCTTTAGTTCTGTAATCCTCCCAACCTGCAATCATGGTGAAGAGCTCAGGAGGCCATCCTACCGTAAGACACACACACACACACACACACACACACACACACACAGAAACGCAGACACACAAACACAGGTGCACACACGTACACAGATACACACACAGACACACATGCACAAAAACAGACACACACGTGCACATAGACGCATACATATACCCACAGGTGCACAGCCACATACACGCACACACACAGACACAGGTGCACACACAAACAGATATACACGTGCACACAGACACACACAGGTGTACACACACAGAGACACACACGTGCTGCACACAGACACACACACACACCAACAGGTGCACACACACACACACACAGACACAGGTACACACACAGATACACACGTGCAGACACACCCACAGGTGCACACACACACAGACACATACACACACCCACAGGTGCATACACACAGACACATACACACACACACACACACACACACACACACGTGCTCACGCAGACCTTCTACCTAGACTCAGCATCTCACGCTGACCGGTGTCCTTGCAGCTGTCCATCGTACCCTCCCTCCCTCTCCGTCTGTCACCTCATTTGTCAAACAGCACCAAACGCCCCTTTTGATGCACCCTGTGCCAACTCTCAAAGCACAGGATGCAGTGGCGGAGCCTAAGGACAGCAAATGCGGGACATTGGCACAAAAACACTGGCGCAGAGCTGGGCTAAGGAATCTTCCAGGCCAGCCCAGCGTGAGAGGGCAGAGACGGCGGCTGAGGAAACGGCAGGTGGTCAAGGTAGCCAAGGAGAGGGTCTACAAGTGGACGCGCCGAGCCTGTGGGAAGTTCTACTCTGCCTGGGAGCCTTGCACTAGGAAATGGAAGTTCTCAGTTAAGAGTGCTGCATACGGGAAAAGACTCGTGTCTTCGCGAGAGACACCCCAGACACAGGCCAGCACTTCTTGTCAGAAACCTTTTCACGGGCTCTGTGTGATAACAGCACAGGATGCATGCACAGGGTCTCAGGCAATAAGTTTCTATGTGCTGAAATGCCACGCTCCTGGGTAGCATCTGAAAAGCGTAACCCCACAGAAAACATTCACGATGCAACTTAACAACGACAAAGCCCTATCTAGAAAAGGAACCAGGGCAGTCAGTCACTACTACAGCAGCTGAAGGCCCGGCAGCTTCTGAGTTACCTCACGTTCTGTTTCCTCGCCCAACAGGAAGTACGGCAGTGGCCCCCGGTGAGGCTCGAGTACGTTATTCTGGAAGGTCGCCATGGATCCCAGTAGTTTGGTACCACAGGTAACTTCATTACCACTTCTGAGAGAAGCAGCCGGGTCCTCAAACTGCCTCAGGTTCAGGGTAGGGCATGGTGGCTCACACCTGTAGTCCAGCACTTGGGAGACAGAGGCAGGGAGGCCTGTGCAAGTTCCAAGCCAGCCAGGGAGACCCCGTGGGACCCTGTGTCAAAGGGGGGGTGGAGGACGAGGTGGCGGCAGCCATATTAAGTCACTTACTAAGAACACAGTAGAAGCTGTGCTTAGGTGCCTTTTAAAAGCTGACATATCATGTGTAGCTGATGCAAAGACACTGGACGAGAGGCAGGGGCCCCCTTCAGAGAGAGCTGAGTGCTGAGTAGTCGGACAGCAGTGCTGGGGCTGCTCGATCCCCTTCCACGAGTTTCACTTCCCTTCTCAGCTTAGAACACTCCTGCATGTAAATTCTTCCAGCTAGACTTCCCCAGTCCTTCCTAAGATTTGCAGAGATGTTTATGCAAAAAAAAAAAAAAGGAAGGTAGGAAGGAAGGAAGGAAGGAAGGAAGGAAGGAAGGAAGGAAGGAAGGAAGGAAAGAAAGAAAGAAAGAAAGAAAGAAAGAAAGAAAGAAAGAAGGAAAGAAAGAAAGAAAGAAGGAAAGAAAGAAGGAAAGAAGGAAAGAAAGAAAGAAAACACAATGCTAGACTTCCTTGGGACAGACCAGGGACCAAGTAGCGGAAAGTGGCCACAGGACCCGGGAGCAGACCCCCAGGGCAGAGTGGAGGCAGGGGGCCATGGTGCCTGGAAATTTCGAAATGTGAGAAGCGATATGATATAATTTACAAACCTGGTAGCGACAGCCGAGGGGTGCCTGTGCTTTGGCACAGGGAGGATTTTTCCTGGATTAGAGTTCTCCAAATCCTGTCACTTGAGTTCTGTGCAGTCGATCGCAGAGAGGCAACGCAGGAAAGACGGCGACAAAGCCAGACCAAGTCACACAGCTTAGAAAGAGGCCAGGCTCTGAACCCTGCTCTGCCCAACATCAAATCTCCTTCCTATAAATGACGCAGGCTTCACACATCAAAACAAGCAGCTAATTCAAGAAATTTTCCCCTTTCATGTGCCTTTCTTGAAGGTCTGCTATCACCTCGAGGGGAGGCTGAGCTGAGCAGGACCTCATAAACAAATCACTTGTGAGAGAGGAAAAACCACATCCAGGGTAAAGCCCCACACTGAGAACATTATTTCAGAGCACTTCCTGAAAGAGGCAGAGAGGCTCTCGGCCTAGCAGACAGCCCCGTATCGCTACTACATCTCCAGCAGCGTTTCCACAGAGAGCCAGAGCACCGGCTGTGTAACCCGCGCTCTGAGAGCTCTTTGCAGGACCTTGTCACCTCTCAGACAGCCCTCTGACCAGAGGTTAGCATCATCCAGCAACTTGGTGGTAAGTTGTTATCAGAAGGGACGCTGTGTCTGCTAAGCAGAAGCTCTGCCCCACTGACCGGCACTCATTTTCCGTATTTTATCTTGGTAGTAAGTGCAGAGTTTTAGAATCCTTTATTTCATTTCTGAGATTACAATTACATCATTCCTTTCCTCCCTCCAAACCTTCCCACATATACACCTCCTTGCTCTTTCGATTTCTTGGCCTCTTTCTCATTAATTGTACTCTCTCTCTCTCTCTTTCTCTCTCTCTCTATCTGTCTCTCTCTCACACACACCCTGCTCAGTCTGTATGTAGAGAGAGAGAGAGAGAGAGAGAGAGAGAGAGAGAGAGAGAGAGAGAGAGAGAGAGAGAGTGTGTGTGTGTGTGTGTGTGTGTGTGTGTTTTCAGCACCGGATAGGATAGGCAGTTGGTGTGCTCTTACATGGGGACCGGCCACCAGCACTTCTCTGTGTCAGACTAAGGCCTCACTCTCTTTCCCCCATCCATTTAGCATAATGTTGACAGCAGCACGGTACACCATGACATATCTCGGTGTCTTTACCATGTGGTTTCAGTTATGTTGCTGCGTGAAATTAGTTGGTTTTAAGAAAAAAACCACAGATAATCACGGGATTCACTTTTTCAAAAGTTAACCTGAAGGCCAATCAGTTTTTAAACACTTCCCCCAGAATCCTGCAGGACACAGCCCGTATGGTAACACGAGACACGTGCATCACACGGGAGGACATGAGCAAGGATCGGTGACAAGAGGACACAGAAAAGCAGCCAGGAGGGAGGGGTGTGCAGGCAGGATGGCCAGCATGGTTTATAAACACAGGAGTTCCCACGGCACTATCAGGGGGGAGGAGGGACTGTGAAACTTCCTCTACTTTGCAATGCTATTTTAAAACCTACTCAGCATTAAAATGTTTAAGCCTCCAAGCTAGTCTCCTTTGCTTAATGATAAAGACTTACCTTCTCTACGCAGAGATATTCTCATTTGGGTAGAAACTAACATTCTGGTTATATAAATGTTTTTTGGGGGGCGTGTTTTAGACAGGGCCTCACTGGCTGGCCTGGAACTCAGGCCTTAAACGGAGTTCCACTGCCCTCTGCCTAAGTACCGGGATTAAAAGCGCATGTCACCACCCTCGGGCTTATTTGGAAATCTTACTACACATTTTCAGACATACAGGATTTTATTCCAAAATCTCATTTAAGCGAGATATATGACAAAAGGTCAAGGGAAGAGGGGAGGAGGAAGCAGTCGCTCGAGTTAATTCTCGTCGACCGACTGTGGGCTGCTCATCCTTCCTGTAATTTTCACCAGAGACACACTCGGGCTGAATTAGACATAAGCACCCTCCAAAGTGACACTCTTAGAGAAAGCTGCTCACATTCCCAAGAGATGCTGCTAAGTCCCGTCTCCTTATAGTAAGTATTTTTAAGTCTCTGCTGGCGCTGCAGCTGGGCGAGGGAGTCTCACACTGAGAGCCCCTTACTTATATAAACACTAGTAAACTCATTTCTTCTCTAAGTAAACACTCTTTGATGGTGAGATTTACTTTCCGTATGCACACGCCAGGACTTCTCAGGCCCGATTCCCTTGGACAGAGTTTATGTTCATCTAGGCAGGGCAGGGGTCTGAAAGTCGCTAGGCTAGAGAAACACCCTCAGAGCACCGATTCTCTGCACCCCACGGATGCGCCTGCCCTCGGATTCCAGGACCCTGGTGAGCAAAACCTGGAGGCCCCTGCCTCAGACACTCCCAACCGCCTGCCTACCTGCTGCTCTGGGACTTAGTGGACCGTGACACAGAATAGCAGTGAGTCTAGACCTACGACGCTCTGAAGAGAGTACAGGGTGGCACTAGGAAGCAAGGTTTGCAACTTGGGAAAAAAGGTGTGGGATGGGTCAACAGAGAATTTACAAGACCACGCTCTGCCCAGGCAGACAGGAGCTGCTGGGGGCCACCGAGCACCTCCTATTGTGTGGGACAGCGGCCGCGGAGACAGAGCAGTGAGAGGAACCCACGCTCTCGCCCGAGAGCTACCGTCTCCAGCTGCCCTGACTCTTCTGTACGTGTCCTCACACATGCTTGGCAAATTGCGATTGTGCTTAGTGAATGAGAAGTGCCTGAACATTGCTATCACGATTGTGCTTAGTGAATAAGAAGTGCCTGAACATTGCCCCCGTTACTCCAGAGAACTCTGTCTCTTAATTGATTATTTGGGAAAGAGAGAGATGAGGAAGGCCAATGAAACTAGATGAAACTCATTTGAACTGACTGGCACATTCTAAAGACTGAAGCTGGGCATGGTCACGGCACTCAGGAGGCAGAGGCAGGCAGAACTCTGTGAGGTGAAGACCAGTTTGGTTTAAATAGTGAGTTCCAGGACAGCCAGGGTCGCACAGAGAAGAAGTCCCGCCTCCAAAATAAATAAATGAAAAGTAGGGCACACAGCATATGTGAAGACCTGTGTTCAATGCCCAGTGCTACAAAAATAAGAACCAAAAGTTAAAAAGAAATCGGTAAATAGCAATAACTTTAGGGTGTGTGTTCTTGAAAAATCCAAGGCGTGAGCATGGAGTTTTCCGTATGAGGTGCCCTCAACTTTATAACTCACTAACGGCAGACAGCCTGACATTGTTCTGCCTCTTTCCAAGCAAAGCTCTTACCCCATTTCCTTACGTCTTACAGTCTCTGCACGCCATGGGCGCCGGCCTGCTCTAAGATGACCACCCACAGCGATCTCGATCAGTTGGTCCTTTCTAACCGCTCGTACCCAGATGAATACAAAATCGCAGCCCTGGTCTTCTACAGCTGCATCTTCCTGATTGGACTGTTTGTGAATGTCACCGCGCTATGGGTTTTCAGCTGTACGACCAAGAAAAGAACCACCGTCACCGTCTACATGATGAATGTCGCACTACTGGACTTAATATTTATATTGAGCCTGCCCTTTCGCATGTTTTACTATGCAAAGGGTGAGTGGCCATTTGGGGAGTATTTCTGCCACATCCTTGGGATCCTGGTGGTGTTTTACCCCGGCCTTGCTCTGTGGCTGCTTGCTTTCATCAGCGCTGACAGATACATGGCCATAGTGCAGCCAAAATACGCCAAGGAGCTCAAGAACACCTCCAAGGCTGTGCTCGCCTGTGTGGGGGTCTGGATAATGACCCTGACAACCACTGTCCCCCTGATACTGCTCTACGAAGACCCCGACGAGGCCGCCTCCCCTGCCACCTGCCTGAAGATCTCCGACATCGTCCACTTGAAAGCTGTCAACGTGCTCAACTTCACGCGGCTCGTGTTCTTCTTCCTGATCCCGCTGTTCATCATGATCGGGTGCTACGTGGTGGTCATTCACAGCCTCCTGCGCGGGCAGACCTCGAGGCTGAAGCCCAAGGTGAAGGAGAAGTCCATCAGGATCATCATCACGCTGCTGGTGCAGGTGCTGGTCTGCTTCATGCCCTTCCACGTCTGCTTCGCATTCCTGATGCTCCACGGGGAGGGGGACAGCTACAGCCCCTGGGGGGCCTTCGCCACCTTCCTCATGAACCTCAGCACGTGCCTGGACGTCGTCCTCTACTACATTGTCTCCAAGCAATTCCAGGCCCGGGTCATCAGTGTCATGCTGTACCGCAATTACCTCCGGAGCGTGCGCAGGAAAAGCTTCCGGTCCGGCAGCTTGCGGTCGCTTAGCAACATGAACAGCGAGATGCTGTGAGTCAGAGTGAATGGCCTGTCTTTCATTTCTTCAAGACCCTTTTTATGCCTGCTTTCGGGTGAACTAGCATCCTATATATTATCCAGTCCCTTCTATGGTTAAAAAAAAAAAAAGAAATGACAATAATAAACTTAGAAAACATCTGCGGTGTCTTGTTATTCCAGCAACATGATTAAATACTGGGTATTCCCGATATGCTTTTGTTCTTATCTTACGACTTCTAAAGCATGGGCATGAGCCATTTGTGGTGGGCATGCCTGTGGTCCCACCGTTCATGAGGCAGAGGAAGGCCAGCCCAGGCCACATAGTGAGACTGTCTTTAAAAAACAGTAATAAAAATATAGATAACATATTCATGAATTACCAGGAGAGGGTCACCCAAATTAGGTTTGAGAGTCATGCCTTACCTGAGCAGGTTGTTAACAGGGTTAACTTTTCTGATTGAATTCTGTATACAAGTGACTCATGGGGGGGGAAGCTATTCAAAATAATTTTATAGATCTCCTTATATCAGTTCACACTTGGGAGGGCAGTCTGAGTTCAGTATTGTATCAGTCTACACCGAGGATGGCAGTCTGAGTTCAGTATTTCATGGGTTCACACCTGGATGGCAGTCTGAGCTCAGTATTCTATCTGTTCATACTTGGTATAGCTGTCTGAGTTCAGTATTATAACAATTCACACCTGGGATGGCAGTCTGAATTCAATATTTCATCAGTTCACATCTGAGAGTGCAGTCTGAGCTCAGTGTTCTAGGTTCTACACATCAGCTTTCACGGTTTCTACACAAGCAGCTCTATTCAACACAGGAATTACCTGATGGCAACAGGGCGCTCCAGCAGGCCCCCCCATCATTTCTTTCAGCAAGCTCTCGCTAGTTCCCAAACCCCACCCCACTTACAGGAAATGTTGTAAAGGTAACTGAGATCCCATTCTGCCCCAATAAACTGACATTCTTACGACAGGAGATGCTAAGTAGTTAAATAACTTGTCACAATACCAGCAGCTTGCTCTCCTTACATGGCTGAAAATACATTATAAAAATGTTTCCAGACCACACAGTTAGTCAGGGAATCTTCGTTCTGATCTTAGCCTGCCCATTTGATTTCTCCACAAAGAAACACCTTGTCTGAAAGCAAAGGAACTGAACTACAACCTACAAACTCCTATTCTAAACATGGACATAAAATGACTCAGCTCAAAACTTCCTCTGGAAAATAACCTCCATTACTCTTTTGTTTGGGACAGGCTGTAACTCTGGATGTCCCGGAACTCGGAGATCTACCTGCCTCTGCCTCCCCTCCAGGTCGGGGACCGGTTTTTCAACAATAAAGTAAACCATTTGTAAAAAGGTACTGTGATAACTAGAGGATCTGGGAGCAAAGGCGGAACTTTGATGCAGTTTCTCAACAGAGAAAATGATGGGCGATTTCAGGCTCAAGAGTCAAGTGAGTAAAACCCTTCACTAAACACTGGAGAGGAAGTGAGGGGAGGGGGAGAGGAGGGGTAGAGAGGGGAACAAGGGGGAGCCCCTGTAGTTAACCCACAGTTTAGGATTCAAATGCACACAGCACTAGCCTAGCGTGTGACTCCTAGAGGGACGGAATGGGTGCTTAGGCACCGGCTATCTTCAACCATTCAGACAGCTCTACCCTTTCTAACGGGGTTCCTTCAAGAACGTGGCGTGAAAGCATAAGACAATGAGACTGCAGACACAACGCACGGGGGTGAGATGTGTGCTGTGGTCCTCGCCGGGAAACCAGCACAGTGAAAACCAAGTCGTTCACCACTGTAATCAGAGAGCGTTCACCACTGTAGTCAATCAGAGAGCGTTCACCACTGTAATCAATCAGAGAGTGTTCACCACTGTAATCAATCAGAGAGCGTTCACCACTGTAGTCAATCAGTGCGTTCACCACTGTAGTCAATCAGAGAGCGTTCACCACTGTAGTCAATCAGAGTACGTTTACCACTGTAATCAGAGTGCGTTTCCCACTGTAGTCAATCAGAGTGCGTTTACCACTATAATCAGATACTCTGTAAAACTGACTGCGTTTGTTCATCGGGTGTGTGTACACGTGGGCACGTCTGTGCCACAGCATGTGTGTGGAGACCAGAGAACAACATGGGCTTCCAGGGATCACACTCATGCATGAGTGTGGCTTGGCAGCAATAGCCTGATGGATCTCACCAAACACACTCTGACATACGAAAAAAAAAATTCATTCTGGAGGGGTTTGATTCTAGAAAACAGACACCCAACATGTAAACATTAACAGCTAATAAACAGTGTGTGGAGCTCAGCTACCAGACACAGCGAACATGTTTAGCTTTCAATAATGTAGCTACTTTGAAAACAATGGGGTTTCTTTTTTCCTGAGTAGAAGTTGTGAACATCCATTAAATGTCAGGTGCAGTTTCTGCACAGAGCACTGAGAAAAGCCTGCGTCAACCTCTGCTACGTCAACAACCTTGCTTAGAGCCTTAGGTAGGCAACTATCAGTGTCTCCCGAGTGTACCAAGTACATAATGGACCTAGGCTCCTTCTCAGGGACCTAGACAACAGCACAGAAGGTCAGTGAAGAGAATTCTATGATTCTAAGTAAACCCAATAGATATTCACTGAATTAGCAAAACATCTACTGTGACACACGCACGAGGATGAGCAATTCTGCCAGACGGCAAGAGGCAGCCGAGAGCAAGCTGGTGGGGGGGGGGGGAGGGGCTGGGAGTGGAAAGCCTCGGGTTACGGGGAAGAAGGGAACCGAGCATCGGGCTTGCCACCACTTGCTGCTAGTGAAGGAGCCCCCTCCCATCAGCCCTCTTCCTCACCCTGTGCCATAGAGCGCCTCCAACTGACGAGAGTGCCGACCGGATATGAACTGGGCTCAGAAAACAGAGTCCAGGCACTTGCAAGATGTCACTAAACTAGTAACCGGCACAGCTGGGGCCCCAAACGGTGAGGGCAAAGTCCATGCTGCCTGTTCCTCCCACCTCTACCGACAGCACCTGTGGAGTCTGACCCCTATTCCAAAGAAAATGGAGATTTCAAGGTCTTGGGGTTTTGTGGGCTTTTTTTTAATTTTAATTCTAGCACAGCTGTGACAGCTGTTTCCATTCTTTAACACTGATTTTTTGTAGTGTGCGTTGCGTGTACGTGTGTGTGTAAATGTGTGTGTGTTTGTGTTTGTGTGAGGGAGAGAATGTGCCTTGGCTCTTGGCTAATAAGTGTTTTATTCATTAATCAATAAGAGAAGCATATATACAGAAGGACGGCCATCTCACACACACACTCACACACACACACACACACACACACACACACACACACACACACACACCTCCAGAACTCAGCAGCCTTTGTTAAGAACCAATAAGAACTGGTCAGATAAGGCCTATTCTGAGAGAAGTGAGTTCCTGGGCAAGGCTGCTGAGCTAACACAGAAGCCTCCTCCATCACCACACCCAGGTGTGAGCAGCAGCCCACGCTCCCCGTTTACCACACGCACAACGCGTGCGACACAAGGCTACGAGGGAGTGATGAGACGGGAGAAGCCACGCACACGCCCCATCTACTGCACCAAGAATGCACGCCACGCGACCGGGGCACGCTAACACCTTGTGCCACTCGGCAAAGCCGTGCAGTGCTGACCACAGAGCCCTGTATCCCCAACTCGGGTAAGACGCAGAGCAACATGTTATCACAACAGCTGAAGGACGCCGTTCATGGCGACTCTAACCGGAACACTAGTTTTATGTCTAAAACAGAGATCCAGCCCGTTTCAGAATCAAGGGACCTGTTTTACCTGACGTTTCTCAAACCCACGCTGCAAAATTAGAACAAGGCTAAAGTCAGTGCACGACACAGAACGTTAAATATCCAGTTTCTCTATTTGCACACCACAGTTCCTCGCAGACACAGGCTCATATATCTAATTCTGATATGCTTTAGGCCTTCTGCCTGCACTGAAAACTCTGCTCTTGGCTCCCAGTTGCTCCTGGGGCTAACACAGTTGTACTTGAAAGCAGGATTGAGCCCGACTGTCACCATAGGAAGCACAAAGTTATTATTAGCTGTACACTGGCTTTGTTTGACCTTTGATGGAAGTATACAAAATAATCTAAAAGCCTCTTCAGAAACTCAACCTCAGTATATTTATTTTGTTAATCCGGGCTAATTAAATATGGATTTTTTAACGTTTAATTAGTTCATAAAATTACAGCAGCAAGATATCACTATGAAAATACACAAAACAAATTCAATTTGGGGGATCCAGGGTGGTGGTAGGTTTACCATCCCAGCACCCAGAAAGCCTGAATCAGAAGAATCTTGTATTAGAGGTCATCCTAGGCTATACATATGAGACACCATCTCAAACAAATTATGGAATAATTTCAAAGATGAAAGAAAAAGGACAATACTATGAAACTATTTTATGAGCATAAGGAATATGTAAGTATATACTGTATTTTCTTTATACACATACTTACTGTATCTGAAAGTACAAATTATCTTTTCTTAGACAGAATCTCACTATGTAGTCCTGGCTGTCCTGAAACTCGTTCTGTGCACCAGGCTGGCCTTGAAATCATAGAGATCTACCTGCCTCTGCCTCCTGAGTGCCTGGACTAAAGGTATGGTCACTACAGCCGTCTTAAAAGACCTTTGGTGAGAGTTCGTGAATGACGACAGTGTTCCGAATAGATTTGAGAATCCTAGGTAAACAACTCCAAACTATGAGCTACTTACAATCCCGAAGGCAAATTGCTGGCCACAGCGATGCCAAACGAATACTGCACGGCTTCCACAAGGATGAGGTCAAACAAGGCTGACAAGACCCAGGAGCCCAGCAAGAAGGACTAAAAAATGAAACGAAAACCAGAAAATGAGTTGCCTTAAAATAACAGCTATTTAGTTATCATGAATTCGGGAGTGTGAGTGGGACAGGAGGCCATGTGTGCACATAAACACATAGATATGCAAACTACGTATATATGTATATATGCATAAGCATAGTTTTTTGGGTTTTGGGGTTTTTTTTTTTGTTTTGGTTTTTGTTTTGGTTTTTTCGAGACAGGGTTTCTCTGTGGCTTTGGAGGCTGTCCTGGAACTCGCTCTGTAGACCAGGCTGGCCTCGAACTCACAGAGATCCGCCTGCCTCTGCCTCCCGAGTGCTGGGATTTAAGGCGTGTGCCACCAACGCCTGGCCCATAAGCATAGTTTTAACATTGTTTTTGTTACTTTCCAAACTTGGGGAATAAATCATAATTGTTGACATGCATTGGTTTCTAAAGTTTCTAGACATGTTGGAAAACAACATTTAATTAAAACATACTGCTGTGTGGGGTTGGTGAAGATCCTTTCCCAGTCTGTGGGCTGCTGTTTTGTCTTGCTGACTGTGCCCTTTGCCTTACAGAAGCTTCTCAGTTTCAGGAGGTTCCTGTGTGTTAACTGTCGAGCTTGGTGTCTGTGCTACTGCTGTTATGTTCAGGAAGTGGTCTCCTGTGTCAATTCGATCAAGGGTGCCCCCCACTTTCTCTTCTGAGAGGTTCTTTAGAACCTTTCTCCTCCTACTGGGTTTCTTTGTCCAGCCTTCATAGGAGGGGCTGGGCCTAGTTTTATTGCAACTTAATATGCCCGTTTGGTTGCTATCCCTGACGAGAAAGGAGTGACTCTTGGGGAGAGGGGATGTGGGGGGGAGGGTACTGAGAGGAGAGGATGGAGAGGAAACTGTGGTCGGTAATATATGAGTGGAAAAATAAAAGGAAAGAAAGAGAAAAAAGTACAAAGTCTGTCTAAATACACCTGTCAGCATAATGGCCACTGGGTTCACTGCTCACTGGCATCCTTGAGAGTGCCTCCTGCTGCTCTGTAATAAACTGCCTTTCTTCTACACCGTAAAAGCAAATAGGTAAATAAGTAAAACATGCTGCTAGTAAGTAGTACAAGTACTATTAGGCCAAGTAAGTGACCAGAATCTCACTAGCTAAAGTTCCAATTAAAATTTTTATTGCTGGCACATGCAATGTCGTGCAGCACCATCACAGCCAGTCACTGTTTTATCATGCTATCGGCTTAAACTAAAGTACGCATCACGTAATTTAAGAGACGATTATAAGCAATACGCTAAGTGTTAGAAAACGGAAGGCATTTTAAAACAAGGGTCTGGGCAGTACTGTTTCCTGTAATCCCAGCTGCTCTGGGGAAATAAGCGAGGCTTTACTTCAAAGTTCAGAAATAAATAAATAAATAAATAAATAGCTGGAGATGGAGCTGGTGGCAAAATGTGCTTGCCTAGCGCTCTGGAGACCCTAGGAAGTGCCGAATATGCAAATACAGAATACAGATGAGGCCATTTCGCTCTGGAACCTCAGTAGAAAGAGTCAACACATCAAGTAACTTACTGCAAACTTCCTGCTCCCGTATCTTCTTTCAAACATCCTGAAGTTGTAAATGAGAAGACTACTGCAGAAAGTATCTTTCAAGTCAAGGCAGACCACTCTCCCGCATACCAGCCTCCAAATCTAGACAGGGGTCAAAAACAGAACACCCAGTGAGTGACATCGGTCCAGTTCGGGCTCCGGGGGTGACTACGCATGCCTGATGTCAAAGGCGAATCCTAGATTCCCTCCGACAGCGAGAAGTCTCTTCGCTTACCATGATAAGATGCACGCGGTTAAGACAACAGAGGATTCCTCGTGAACCTCACTGGTCAGGGCACCTGCGGCCAAGCCTGACACCATGAGTTCAAGCCCCAGAACCCACCCACATCTTAATGGAAGGAGACAACTGACTCCATAGAGTTGTCCTGACTCCCACACGAGGCCCCACCCACGGCATGCTCACCACACACACAAACACACACACTCACACATATTCTCACAAACACTCACACATACACACATATTCATACACACTCACACATACACACATATTCACACACACTCACTCACACACACTCACACATATTCTCACACACAAACACACACTCACACATACACACATATTCACACACTCACACATACACACATATTCTAACACACAAACACACTCATACACACTCACTCACGCTCACTTACACACTCACACTCACTCTCACGCATACGCATATTCTCACACACAAACACACTCACACATACACACATATTCACACACACTCACTCACACATACACACATATTCTCACACACACTCACACTCACACACACATACACAATTCTCTCACACACACTCACATCACATACACATATATTCTCACACACACTCACACATACACACATATTCTCATACACACACAATCACCTGAAATGAAAGACTAATAAATGTTCACTTTATTATGTTCATACTACTGAATTTAAAAGCAAAGTTGCAAGTGACAATTTGAGTAAAAACTCAAAAATATCTCGGCTTCATCACCAAACAGCCACACCCACGGCAACTTTGGGGAATTGCTGATAAATATTAGCAGATTAAGATACTATCAGCTTTGAAAATCCATCTTTCTGCCTAGGTGAAAAAGAAATACACAAGGAAAATGCTACTTTTCAAAGACCAAGTTTTACTTTTCAACATTTTCCAAATTTGAATGACCCTGATGGCATCAGCAAAACACTGGCATCATTCCCCTTGACAGTTAGAACAGATTAGCCCCTGTGTCCCTTTGAATTGTTGTGGGATAAAATTTACCATGCTGACTACTTTTCAACACACGACTCAGTGTGGTTAGGAACCTACAGTGGTGTGTATAACCCTGTTACCCTAAATGCTGCACCATGAGACATCAGCCTGCCATCCCTCCCCACAGGCCATGGTGACCTCTGTGCAACTTTCTGCTTATGAATCTGCCTTTGCTAGGCACGGCACACGTGGGGTCACCTGGATGGGTCCTCTTGTGTCTAGCTAATTAACCCGGGAATAGCGTTTTCAAGGTTCACAGCGAAGCACGTCTGAGTCTCGTTCTCTCACTGCTGAATACTACTACAGTGTCTATATGCACAATGTTTTGTCTGCCGTCTGTCTACTGATGGACATAGGGATGTTCTACCATGAACAGTGTTGCTATGAGCAGTGGTAATACCCCATTCCAAGATCATCAAAATGAAACCACACGGCCCCTTCCTCTACCAAATAAAGTAACAGTGCAAATGACAAAGCCAGCTTGCCCTGCCAAAGCAGCCACAGCTGTCTCTGCTCCAAGCAAGAGGCCAGGCAGAGTTTCTGACACCAGTGAACTCCAAATTCCACAGTACTAGACCTGAGGAAGGGCCAGGAGACTCATTTACCTGCCTACCCGCTGAACCATCAGCACCAGGAAGTCTCCAACCAAGGAAGGAAGAGGAAAAGGTCCATGACACGGCAGGAATACTACCCCAAGCAGCCGTGCCACAGAGTCCGCAGATTAAGACTGCAGCAGTACCAGAACCACAGTGCAACTCTAGGCCAGCAAAGACTACGCCACGGAGAGTGGGCTCAGAAGGCTGCTGGGATGCCTGCCATCAACGCAGAGCAGCTAACAGACAACTCCACGCTGTGGTCAAAGCATCCTGGCAGCCACCAGGAAAAATGGAGGGGTGTGAGAATCAAGACTACAATTACTAACATGTGGCAATTTGTGTATCCAGAACTCTCATGGTTTGGTTTTCCTGTGGTTAATTTGGTGACCAGTCTTAAGTAATTCAGCCTTTATTGCCGTCCTCAAGGGACGTGATACAGGATTGCCTCTGTCACCTGACCCTGTGACAGGATGAACACCTTATCATCCACCAAGCCTGTGTCAGCTCTCCTGTGACCACCGGCCGTACAGACCAGAGGTGATGGACTTCCTGGACGCAGGAGCAAAGCTTCCGCTATTCAATAATAATTCGGTTGCCCTTTGTCCAAACCTACTGAAAACATGCCCAAGCTCCCCGCAGTTATTTCGGCATGTCTGGCGCCCCTCTTGGTTCATCCTCCTCTGAGGATCTAGTGGACACTTGGTACCCACGCTCCTGTGTGACTTCCCAGGGCAGAAGTGAAACTCCTCACTGCTCGGAAGCACTTCCTGTGAGTACACCCAGACACCTTAGAGCAGATACCTGTGAACCGTGCAGCAGGTGAGCTAACCGAAGCCCAGAAACTGGGGGGCTTTTACATCTCTTACAGAAGTGCTCAAGTCTCAAGGCTGACCTCACATTTGAATCCCAGGAGACTGGTGGGGTTTTCTTTTCTTTTCTTTTAATTAAAATTAAAATCATTAGTGTCCCATCAATTGCTCTTTTTATATACAGTTAACATATTTTCCTTTTTGTCTCTTTCTACTGTATATGACAGTTTTGGCTCCACGGAAGTGACTATCGAGTACACACAGTGCCTGTGGAGACCAGAAGAAGATGGTGGATCCCTGGAACTGGAGTTTGAGGTGGCTGTGAACAAACACGTAGGTGCTGGGAACAGAACCCGGGCCTTCTGCAAGAGTAGCACACGCTCTAAAGCACAGAGCCATCTCTCCAGCCGCCCCCACCCAGAGCCTTTCTACTCAGCTGGTCTAGCGTGAGAGTCTACGTGTTTTAATATATCTGTGTGTGTGTGTGTGTGTGTGTGTGTGTGTGTGTTCTATATATGTGCGTGGATGTGCACATACAAATCTAAGTGTATTTTTTTCTTAAGCCAAAGGTGAAAGGCTCCGCCTTTGTAACAGACAATGACACAATACAGACCTTTTGTCTAACAGAAGCAGTGACACAGGTCACTGACAGAAAGACACTCACAAGGACTCCGTGAATCCAGTGTAAGCAATGATCTAGTCCCATCACAATGAAGGAAGAGCCTCGGTGAGAGCTGAGGCAAAAGTTTTAAGCTCAGGGTGGCAAGGGAAGCGGCCAGGGCACCCAGCACACTGGCGCTAAGCTAACACTCTGGCCACACAAGACCCACTCGTCAATCTGGAAACAGAGCTCTGTTCTTTCCAATAGCAGAGTGATTTCTCTTTATCTAACTCTCTTCATAGAAGCATCAAATTAGAGTGTGTCACACACAAATGCACTTGGACTATTTCACCAAACACACAGGCTGTTTTTGAAAATGCTACCTGTGCCTATATAAAACAGATTAACATGGGCCAGAGGACAACTTGTGGGAGTGGGTTCTCTCCTACCACGGGGGTCCCAACGATTGAACTCGGGTTCTCGGGCTTGGTGGCAAGTGCCTTTAACGACAGAGCCATCGCACTAGCCCAAAATTTCTCTTGAAGGCACGGATTGTGTTTCCAGGAGTAAAACCTGAAGTACAAACCTATGAGTTCAGCAAAGGGGTAACACTGCAATCTCCCCATTACAATCTGCATACCGAAAGTATCAGCAAATGCAACTAGACAATGTGCTTGTCGGTGCAGTATTGACAATACTTACTGCAGATTTAGGGGCTTTGTGCCCAGCCCTAAATGAAGGATCTGTATCACACTCATCCCCCTGAGGCCGAGGTAACACAGCCAAAGAGGGAGCGGCAGGACTGTGAGAGCCAGGACTGGGGGAGAATGGCTGTGGGACCACGTCTCCCGGACAGGCCAAGGAGGCTACCCTCGTGCACTCACAGCTGTGGTGGCCTGAACAAGACCCGGATGGAGCGGGGCTGACCAGACCCCAGCCCTAGCTGGGACACTACGAGCGGCTGACGGCTGTTCTAAGGTTTCTTCAGAGGGTTGACCAGTTGCCTGTGCTGTAGAGGACGGCTCTGCACCCCTGTGCAGGTGTACAGTTCATTAGGAGGAGGAGGAGGAGGAAGAGGAGGAGGAGGAGGGAGAGGAGGAGGAGGGAGAGGAGGAGGAGACGGAGTTAGGAGAGGGACATGATGGATGTGGTTCTGGGAGGAGTTGCAGGGGGACAGAGAGGATAGATATAATCAAGATATAAGAACACTCTTAAAGAACAACTTTAAAATGCTACTTTTTTGAAACCTGAGGGGTTTCGAGGGGGGTAATTAACTGAAGGGAGGAGAGGCCTGTCTAGGAAAACATCCCCTCTCCTCCCAGAGGCCAAAGGGGCTGTGAGCCTACCTGGAAGTCGTTCTTGACGGCGTGGAGGTCATACACGAAGAACTTCTGGCAGTGAGGCAGCAAGAGAGTCAGCAGCAGGGACAGGGCGCTGGGGACCAGCAGGAGACTCTTCGACAGAGGGGCCTTGTCTAGGAAGGAGGAAAACACATCCAGAATGACGGGGATTTTTAAAAGCAGACAGACAAAAACCCACACAGATGAAAAGCAGGAGAGCTGATTTGTTCTGGATGAGAACGAAGACTGAGCCCGGTAGCTCTGGCATTTGGTTCTTAGTAAAACACCAGCAGTAATGGCTGAGGGCAGGAGGCAGGCACGACTCTCTGGAAAGGCGGCACTGCTAGCGAGCGGTCTCTGACCACAGTAAATACTCAGTGGCCTCCAGACAACACCCAAACTCGCGCAACTACAAGTGCGAACTATCTCCCAGCAATGAGGGCCCGAGGGTGACGGAGATTCACACATTGGTTTGAGAAGTTTTTAAAAGGGGATTTAAGTGCTAACACTGCTCACTGCAGTGGTCTCCTGAGGTCTTCCACAGTGAGCACAGAAGGAACCCAGTCAAGTGTTCCATGGGGGCACACGGGGCCTCTGCCTCATCCTACGCAGCCATCAGCTTTGTGGTTGCTTCTGACGTGTGACTGTGATGACAGCCCCCGGCACATTGCGTGACACTGAAGTCACAGGGAATGAGACAGCCCAGCCCGGGTGTACGGCAGTTCACGCGCTCTTAGGAATGCAAAGGAGCCGCACTTCTCAATCCGCTCCAAACGTTTTTTGCAGGAAACGAAGCACTGTAGCCCTCCATGTCTCTAATATTTTTCATAAGCTACGGTGTACTAGATATTAACATCACCACTTTCCACTTCCCTGTACATTGTAACTGTAGATTACAGGATCTGTGGGGAGATGGGTCACACACCGGAGGGCATTAGACAACTTGTGAGTGTGGGTTCCCTCCCTCCACCTGGGGGTCCCAGGGACAGGGGCCAGCTCGCCACAGTTGGAGGTAAGGGCTTTATGTGGGGGGGGCGGGGCCACACCCCTCTGTTGCCCCTCACCTTAGTGACACAGGGTGTCACTGTACCTGGAGCTTGTGTGCCCCATTCCAGGTATGCTCATGGGGACAGGGGCCGCCCTCGCCTACTGCCCGGTCACACGGCGTCCCACTGGACCTGGCGCTTGCCGCCTGCACTAGACGGCTGGTTAACACTGCACCCAGGACCCAGCTGCCTCGACCCCCACCCCCCAGCCTGGAGTTACAGCGGCATACCCCACATCCGACTCTCCCAAGGGAACCAAGGATCTGAACTCTGGACTTTACGCTCGTGCAGCAAGCGCTGTACTTGCCCACTGAACCTGCCCTCAACAAAACACTCTGAAGAGCGTACAGACGACACAAAGCTTGGCCCGGTTTCAGCTAATGCAGCCGTCTGTGTGGCCCTGCAGTCTCGGGGGAAGGGGGGGCCTGTACAGCTGCCCATGCCCATCCTCTTTCCTCAGGCAAAGCGCACTCCCCGTTACCTCCTAGGAAGAATGACAACCTTGCCCTAGTTCTGCAGACCTCCACGCTCTGGGCCCGCCCACCTCCGGTCACAACTGCCCATCCCTGCTCTGCGGAACCCCCTTCCTCTGCCACACAGTGGCTCTTGGGGTCTGCTGGGAGATGCTTCCAGGCTCCTTCCGCTGCCCTCCCCTGCCTGAGGGTGTGAAGGACATCAGATGGGACGCCCCATGCCTTACCCTGCACTCCACATGCCAGGACAGACAGAGTGCAGCCCCCAGACAGAGGAAGGACACTCCCGGTTCGCCAATGGAAGGCCACGGGAGACATCACTGAGGGGACCCTTTCAGATTCGTAGCTTATTTGTAAAATATTCCCTGCGGGTGGACTGGTCCGTTACAGTTGGCGCTGTGGTTACGGGCTTGTGCAAGCATACAGAAATAGCCCAGCCATTTCCTCCAGGGTTAACCCTGCACACATCTATACGGGAACCACCGCACAGTGCTGCACTGTCTTCACCGAGGCTTGCCAGACCCCAAACCTCCAGAGCACCCTACTGCCTGGGGCCTCGACAGGACACAAGGGCACCGTGGCTGTAATCGTGGCCAGCCTTAGATTAGCTCGAGCATGGACGGCTCGGCTCCTCTTGCCTACAGAATGGAGAATGGGAACTTACCTGCAGGATGTCAGAATTCGTGAGGGCTCAGTGGTAGGGCATTTGCCCAGCACCCCTGGGCCTTGGGCTTGATCCCCCGCCACTACCCCTCCCTGCAATCCCTAAAAAATGCTACGTGAGCCGGGTGATAGTGGCGCACGCCTTTAATCCCAGCACTCGGGAGGCAGAGGCAGGCGGATCTCTGTAAATTCGAAGCCAGGCTGGGCCGACAGCCTCCAAAGCAATACAGAGAAACCCTGTCTCGTAAAAAAAAAAAAAAAAAAAAAAAAAGCTATGTGAAGAGCTAACAGCCCTTCCCCACTACGGCAACCCCACTGGTGGTGGGCCTCTCTCCTAGGCCAGAGGGGCTCCTTCAACTGTGACAGGACCGGAGAGGGAGCAGACTGCCCCAGGTATACCCTGGAGGGAGCAGACAGACCGCAGCAGGTATACCCTGGAGAGAGGGAGCAGACTGCCCCAGGTGTACCCTGGAGAGCGGGCGCAGACTGCCCCAGGTGTACCCTGGAAGGATAGCGAGTCCTATGTCCACTTTTACCTGTCCCTGTGATAGACAGTCACACCTGCCTCGTCACCTCCTAGACAGACCAACTCGACTAGAGAAAACTACACAGTCGAACTTCAAGTTCCCAGGCCCCCAAGCTTTTACACTGGCACAGTTCCCTGACTGGCAATTCCAATTCTGCTCTCTGGAACCCAGCCTGGCCTTCTTACCATCCCTCCCTCCTCCCCATTCAGCTCAACTCCTCCCAGACTCCCCCCCTCCTCTCCACCGGTCCCCCTCCTCCCTGGTCCTCCCCAGTCTGTTCTGCCAATGACTAACTCAACAGGCTACCTTGGATGCCTCCCTAACCCACCTCTACAATCATTAGGCACGTACTATAAACCACGCACGTTCCTAGGCCCCAGGGTTCAGCAGGGATGCCAGGACAAAGGCCCTATTCTTACGGTGTTCACCATCACAGGAGAAAAAAGACAACAACAAAAAGGTAGACATGTATGTCAGATGGAAACAAATGCTATGGAAAATGGAGCAGCCAAAGCCCGAGGCTATAAATCCCCAGTGCAGTGGCCTCGGCCCCTCTCTCTCTCTCTCTCTCTCTCTCTCTCTCTCTCTCTCTCTCTCTCTCTCTCTCTCTCTCTCTCTCTCTCTCTCTCGCATGCACACATGCGCACACACACACACACAGAGCACAGACTCTATGATGGCAGCTCCAGGAGAAAAATCACACCGTTTCCTCTCTGAGTGTGGACCCTGGTGTGCACAGCTCCAGGAGAAAATCTGGGACCTGGGTGGCAGCCCCCAAAGAGTAAAACTAAAAGCCAGCAACTTCCTCCATCTCTTCTCTCCCTCCCCTTCTCCCTTCCCCTCCCCCACATCTTATGCCTCTCTCTGTCCATCCTTCCACCTATCATTTCTGGCTGCCATGAAGCAGCCTTCACCGCCGTGGTACCAACCTCACATAGCCCAAAGGCAATGGAGTGCAGGGCCAGTGGCGCGTCTGACTACAGATCAGCAGACTCCTAGCTGCTCAGAATGCGCTATACATATTTGTGCTGCTTCTCATGGCCCCTGCCCAAAGGCAATGGAACCAGCTAACTATGGATCTGCAGAAATCTTTCCTCTCTGTGAGACTGTTCTTCCCAGGTACCTGTCACTGTGGTGGAAAGCTCACATACATATATTCTCTCTCTCTCTCTCTCTCTTTCTCTCTCTCTCTCTCTCTCTCTCTCTCTCTCTCTCTCTCTCTCTCTCTCTCTCTCTCACACACACACACACACACACACACAGAGGATGGATTCAGGCCATAGCAGTTACCACAGATGTGCACAAAGGCCTTATTTATCACAAAGATACTCTCGTAAATTATGTTCTATGTGTAGGATGGAATAACATTCAACAGTAAGAAATGGGTGGTATAAAAATACTTTATACTGTTGGTGCACGCCTTTAATCCCATCAGTCGGGAGGCAGAGGCAGGCGGATCTCTGTGAGTTTGAGGCCAGTCTGGCTTACAAAGCAAGTTCCAGGGCAGTGAGAGCTGTTACACAGAGAAACCCTGTCTAGAAAATAAATACTTCATGACTTAAAAAGATGTTTCTAGCTAGGCGTTGGTGGTGCATGCCTTTAATCACAGCACTCAGGAGGCAGGGGCAGAGGCAGGCGGATCTCGTGAGTTTGAGGCCAGCCTGGTTGACAGAGTGAGTTCCCTTCAAGCAATAGAGAAACCCTGTCTCGAAAAAACAAAAATAAATGAAAATAAAAAATAAAAAGCTGTTTCTAAAAATAGTGTTAGTGACATTATAATACAATACTTTCAAGAAATAGTACATAAATAGATGTTTTATAAGGCATATCAAAATACTAACAACGGTAATCATGGTCTATTCATGAGATGCTTTGCTTTTTACACAAATCTATTTTAGTGGAAAATGAATTATTAACTAGTTACTTATTCAGGGAAGAGCTCACCGTACCCTCACACCCAGAGCTTAGGCAAGCCACTAGCAAACTTCCTGTCTGTGAGTGGGGCCAGGAAGTAGTTTGCACATCAGAGCCCAAGCAGTAAGCAAATACAGACATCTCTCTACCTTTGAAAATGGCAACGCACGGCTGGATGAGCCGACTAAAATCAAAGAGGAACCAGCTAAGGTGAATGTGGTAGGGAACACCAAAGTCAAGATTTCTTTGGAGCTGTTTAGCTCCTACTTCTCTATGGTATGGCCAAAGTTCACCATCGCCATTTGTGGCAATTAATACTAATACCACTTAGGCTTGGGTGTCTGTGACCATAAGATAATGACTATGATGACTCCGTTTCCAGTGGATTATCTCATGCACCACAATATCCTGATAAAGGGCCTTCCCGTGTCTCCTGAGTCCTTGTTATCTGCAGGCAGGAACTCACTGCTCACAGACTTTTGGTGAAGAAATGGGCTAGGAAGATTAAATAACTTGTCCTGGGTCACAGCTTTATAGTAAAGGGACTGCTATTTGAACCCAGTTCTGCCTAACTATAAAAAAAAAACATTTTTCTAATATCCACCAAGAAAATATACTTTATGTATTTAGTATCATACACATAAAGTAAAACTTTGATCTTCAAAAAGTCAGACATAGAAAGATTGTATGGCTCATAAATTCCACTCCTGGATATACAACCCAAGAAAAACAGTATCTCAAACAGAAGCTTACATATCCATGTTTAAAGCGGTATTATCATAGCAGGTAAAACACAGCCAAGTGACCTGAAGAGATAAACAAAATACATTCCATACGGCGGAATATTGTCTCGGGGAGGGGAATGACGCCCTGCTGTCTGCCCTGTGTTGCGGCCAAACCTCACAGCACAACAATACAAACATAGCAACACCAGTAAGGGCACGCTTGGAAAGTCCTCTGCCTTTTATCAAGGGCATTTTGAGATAACATTCATGTCTTAGAGTAAATGCTTTAAAAGGCTGGAAGAGAGTCTTGCTGTGTGAACTTTCCCTGAATATTCTGAGCACCAGAGACGCTAACCACAGGTTTTGCTTAACCGTGTGGGATGTAACAGAAGGATGCTAGCCACAGACATAATGGGGAGCAGAGACCTGGTAACGCTACCTGCCCCCCACCACGTCTGGCCTGCAAAAGTACACGTCCAAAACCCCAGTGTGGTTCACACCCTTCAGGCGGGGCGGCCATGCTCTACCACAAACGCTGATCTTCCCATTAGTGACTATATGACTAGCTGGTAAAGTTCTCGGGGTTCCCATAAAAAGGGGATCATTTAGCGTCTCATGAAATAACCTTCTCACAGTATTTTTATTTAAAACAAATTTTTTATTTTACAAACCAACCCCAGTTCCCCCTTCCTCCCTTTTTTCTACCTCACCCATCTCCCTCCTCCCCATCCTCCATCCACTCCTCAGAGGGGGTAAGGTCTTCCTTGGGGAGTCAACAAAGTCTGGCACACCAAGGTGAGGCAGGACCAAGCCCCTCCCCGCTGTATCAAGGCTGAGCAAGGTATCCCACCATTGGAATGAGCTCCAAAAACCCAGCCCATGCACCCAGGATAGGTCCTGGTCCCACTGCCAGGGGCCCCCAACATGATCAAGTCACACAACTGTCACCCACATTCAGAGGATCTAGTTCGGCCCATGCAGGTTCCCCAGCCGTCAGTCCATAGTCTGTGAGCTCTCACTAGCTCGGGTCAGCTGTCCCTGTGGTTTTCCCCATCATGCTCTTGACCCCCGCCCCCTTGTTCGTACGATCGCTGCTCCCTCTATTCAGCTGAACTCCAGGAGCTCAGCACAGTGCCTGGCTGTGGTCACTGCCTCTGCTTCCGTCAGGTACTGAATGGAGGTTCTATGATGACAGGGTAGTCACTACTCTGATTAAAGGGGAAGGCCCTACCAGAATGGCTAAGATCAAAACCACTGCTGACAGCTTATGCTGAAGAGGATGTGGAGTAAGAGGAACGCTCCTCCACTGCTGGTGGGAGTGCAAACTTGCACAGCCGCTGTGGAAATCAGCATGGTGGTTTCTCAGGAAATTGGGAGTCTGCCTCAACACCCAGCTATGCCACTCTGGGGCATGTACCCTAAGCAGGCACATTCACACCACAAGGGCGTTCGCTCAACTGTGTTCATAACAGCTTTAGTCATAATAGCCAGAACCTGGAAACAACCTAGATGCCCCTCAACCGAAGAACGGATAAAGAAAATGTGGTACATTTACACATTTATTACTCAGCGGTTAAATAAAAAAATGACATCTTGAAATTTGCAGACAAATGCATGGAACTAGAAAAAAAAAAAAACCTGTGTGAGTCAACCCAGACCCAGAAAGACAATCGTGGTATGTACTCACTCATAAGGGACACTCTGGAAAGGAACAGAAGCAACCGCGATGTACACCACTCTCACACTGCGCCCCACGCAGACATTGTCTTCACCCCACGGGGGCTTTGGGTGTCCACCCTGTACTGGCACCTTCTACTCTTATTTGTTACAAGTTCCCACACTGTAA
This sequence comes from Mesocricetus auratus, assembly GCF_017639785.1. Taxonomy (NCBI): domain Eukaryota; kingdom Metazoa; phylum Chordata; class Mammalia; order Rodentia; family Cricetidae; genus Mesocricetus; species Mesocricetus auratus. The sequence continues at coordinate 2,535,946 of NW_024429180.1, forward strand.
TTTGCATGCATAAATTTTAAAGATAAGTCTATCCCTGCAATTACTAGGTAATTGGAGATGTAACTGCAAAAATAAGCGCACTTCTGACAAGACACAGTCGCTCGGTTTTACTAATTTTATTGTTGGCTGAAAAACCTTGGCCCGCCCCCTTGTGTTATGGTGGGAAACTGGTCTATTAGACAGGTGTTTGCAAGAACACTCTGAGGCTTCTCTTTAATTTAGCTGTGACTAAGGAAGACTGAAAGCCTTGACTGTGGGGCCCAGCGCTGTTTAAAGCTCCCTCCTGCAGGAGCGCACCAGTGACCCAGTAGGACCGTCCATAAAAGCTCTCCCCAAGCCTGCTCCCACGTCCCTTCCCACAAACAGCCCAGCTGGAAAGAAGGCGTGGCCAGCAAATCCAATGCTACAACATCCTACGACGGAAGCACTACTAACAGGGTGGGAGTCTCAGGGGAGAAGAGCGCTTTGGGGTAGCTTCAAATGTCAGAAAAGATGATGAGGAGGGTAGCAGGGAAGGAAGCAGGATGCTGGAAAGACAGGCAGCTTGGCTCAGAATCAGAAGCCAGGGTTGCTGAGCCCATCCAACTGGAATGGCTATCAAGTTCCCAAAGCCTCTGTGCCTCACCTGGAAAGCAGCTTGTGCGTTTAAGCGCTGAAAGGGCCTATAGTCTGCCTGCGGTCTAGGGAATAACCCAGCTCAGCTACAGGTCCACCACAAAAAGAGTCCGATCTATGTGAGCGAGAACGGCCCAGCAGGTGGCTGGGCATGGAGCAGTTGGTCGAGCGCTCGGCCGCTGTGCATGAAGACTGCGGTGCTGCTCCCTGGGAATGCATTCATCAGGATGGCAGCACGGTGCCTGGAGCCCCAGGACACGGCAGGTTCCCGCAGGGGCCTCCGCCTGGGACACACGGGACGCAAAGGCGGTGGCCCAGAGTTGGAAAGAGCGCCCACTGAGCGCCCGCTGCCCCTGCGCGGGACACGGGATCGTTTCCTAGCAACCGCCCGCACGCGGTGGCTCACGGGTGCCTGAGCCTCCAGTTCCCGGGGGATATGGTAGCCTATTCCGCCCTCCACAGCACTTGCACACGGTGTGTGTGCTGACGAGCAGGAGCGTACAGATAGATGCTAAGCAACTGGAGTCCACAACCCATGACCTCATGGGCAAAGCTCACTCCAGCGGGGCGCTAGGGAAACAAAACAAACACACAAACAAATGCCAGGAAAGATGACGCTACAGTCAAGGAGCAGAGAAGAACGGGGTACCAGGAGATGCTGCCAGGCTCCCTGCTGGACTGACCGACAGGGTGAGCTCCTTCTGTCTCCTGAAATCCTGACCCTTGGCTCCACAATAAATACACAATCACGGGGACGTGACAAGACCTAAGGACTGATTTTCCACATAAAAACTGACCCATGGGCACATCGAGGAGGGCGTGCGAATGGACCACGGTGGAAACGCAGTGGCAATTGTGACTCACGATTAGGAACTGGTTCCTGAAGTCATTTCTATTGTTGTTGCTCGTTTTTTGAGACAGAGTCTTGCTGTGTAGTCCTGGCTGGCCTGGAACTCACAATGTGCTCATTGCCCATTTTCAGAGTAGAATCCACAGACTAAATTGATCAGTTAAATCAATTGCCAAAAATTGATCGGTTAAAAAATATTTGTGTGCAGTCTTTGAAATTATAAAGATAAAATACAAACATCAAAACTGTAACATGAACAGGAAGCCAACAAACAAAAAGAGGAAAAACATTCACTTTCCCAGGGTCACAAAGAACCACAGATGAACAGAACGTGAATATCATTTAATCACTCCATTGACAAAACTGTTCAACTTGTCATGCTCAAGGAAAACCTGCCCTCCATGATTCACAAGCACACAGGATCACACACCCTCCATGACTGACATGTGTACAGGAACACACGCTCTCCATGACTGACACGTGTACAGGAACACACGCTCTCCATGACTGACAAGTGTACAGGAACACACGCTCTCCATGACTGACACGTGTACAGGAACACACGCTCTCCATGACAGACAAGCACACAGGAACACATGCTCTCCATGAATGACAAGCACACAGGAACACACGCTCTCCATGACTGACACGTGTACAGGAACACATGCTCTCCATGACTGACAAGTGTACAGGAACACATGCTCTCCATGACTGACACGTGTACAGGAACACACGCTCTCCATGACTAACAAGCACACAGGAACACACGCTCTCCATGACTGACAAGCACACAGGAACACACGCTCTCCATGACTCACAAGCACACAGGAGCACACGCTCTCCATGACTGACAGGCACACAGGAACACACGCTCTCCATGACTGACACGTGTACAGGAGCACATGCTCTCCATGACTGACAAGCACACAGGAACACACGCTCTCCATGACTCACAAGCACACAGGAACACACGCTCTCCATGACTGACACGTGTACAGGAGCACATGCTCTCCATGACTGACAAGCACACAGGAACACACGCTCTCCATGACTGACAAGCACACAGGAACACACGCTCTCCATGACTGACACGTGTACAGGAACACACGCTCTCCATGACTGACAAGCACACAGGAACACACGCTCTCCATGACTGACAAGCACACAGGAACACACGCTCTCCATGACTGACAAGCATACAGGAACACACGCTCTCCATGACTGACAAGCACACAGGAACACACGCTCTCCATGACTGACACGTGTACAGGAACACACGCTCTCCATGACTGACACGTGTACAGGAACACACGCTCTCCATGACTGACAAGCACACAGGAACACACGCTCTCCATGACTCACAAGCTCACAGGAACACACGCTCTCCATGACTGACACGTGTACAGGAACACACGCTATCCATGACTGACACGTGTACAGGAACACACGCTCTCCATGACTCACAAGCACACAGGAACACACGCTCTCCATGACTGACACGTGTACAGGAACACACGCTCTCCATGACTGACACGTGTACAGGAACACACGCTCTCCATGACTGACAAGCACACAGGAACACACGCTCTCCATGACTGACACGCGTACAGGAACACACGCTCTCCATGACTCACAAGCACACAGGAGCACACGCTCTCCATGACTGACAAGCACACAGGAACACACGCTCTCCATGACTGACACGTGTACAGGAACACACGCTCTCCATGACTGACACGTGTACAGGAGCACACGTTCTCCATGACTCACAAGTGTACAGGAACACACGCTCTCCATGACTGACAAGCACACAGGAACACACGCTCTCCATGACTCACAAGCACACAGGAACACACGCTCTCCATGACTGACAAGCACACAGGAACACACGCTCTCCATGACTGACAAGTGTACAGGAACACACGCTCTCCATGACTGACACGTGTACAGGAACACACGCTCTCCATGACTGACAAGTGTACAGGAACACACGCTCTCCATGACTGACACGTGTACAGGAACACACGCTCTCCATGACTGACAAGTGTACAGGAACACACGCTCTCCATGACTGACACGTGTACAGGAACACACGCTCTCCATGACTGACAAGCACACAGGAACACACGCTCTCCATGACTGACACGTGTACAGGAACACACGCTCTCCATGACTCACAAGCACACAGGAGCACACGCTCTCCATGACTGACAAGCACACAGGAACACACGCTCTCCATGACTGACATGTGTACAGGAACACACGCTCTCCATGACTGACAAGCGTACAGGAACACACGCTCTCCATGACTGACACGTGTACAGGAACACACGCTCTCCATGACAGACAAGCACACAGGAACACACACTCTCCATGACTCACAAGCTCACAGGAACACACGCTCTCCATGACTCACAAGCTCACAGGAACACACGCTGTCCATGACTCACAAGCTCACAGGAACAGACGCTCTCCATGACTGACACGTGTACAGGAACACATGCTCTCCATGACAGACACGTGTACAGGAACACATGCTCTCCATGACTGACACGTGTACAGGAACACACGCTCTCCATGACTGACACGTGTACAGGAGCACACGTTCTCCATGACTCACAAGTGTACAGGAACACACGCTCTCCATGACTGACAAGCACACAGGAACACACGCTCTCCATGACTCACAAGTATACAGGAACACACGCTCTCCATGACTCACAAGCACACAGGAGCACACGCTCTCCATGACTGACAAGCACACAGGAACACACGCACTCCATGACTGACAGGCACACAGGAACACACGCTCTCCATGACTCACAAGCACACAGGAACACACGCTCTCCATGACTGACACGTGTACAGGAACACACACTCTCCATGACTGACAGGCACACAGGAACACACGCTCTCCATGACTGACACGTGTACAGGAGCACATGCTCTCCATGACTGACAAGCACACAGGAACACACGCTCTCCATGACTCACAAGCACACAGGAACACACGCTCTCCATGACTGACACGTGTACAGGAGCACATGCTCTCCATGACTGACAAGCACACAGGAACACACGCTCTCCATGACTGACATGTGTACAGGAACACACGCTCTCCATGACTGACACGTGTACAGGAACACACGCTCTCCATGACTGACAAGCACACAGGAACACACGCTCTCCATGACTGACAAGCACACAGGAACACACGCTCTCCATGACTGACAAGCACACAGGAACACACGCTCTCCATGACTGACAAGCACACAGGAACACACGCTCTCCATGACAGACACGTGTACAGGAACACACGCTCTCCATGACTGACACGTGTACAGGAACACACGCTCTCCATGACTGACAAGCACACAGGAACACACGCTCTCCATGACTCACAAGCTCACAGGAACACACGCTCTCCATGACTGACACGTGTACAGGAACACACGCTCTCCATGACTGACACGTGTACAGGAACACACGCTCTCCATGACTCACAAGCACACAGGAACACACGCTCTCCATGACTGACAAGCACATAGGAATACACGCTCTCCATGACTGACATGTGTACAGGAACACACGCTCTCCATGACTGACAAGCATACAGGAACACATGCTCTCCATGACTGACATGTGTACAGGAACACACGCTCTCCATGACAGACAAGCACACAGGAACACACACTCTCCATGACTCACAAGCTCACAGGAACACACGTTCTCCATGACTCACAAGCTCACAGGAACACACGCTCTCCATGACTCACAAGCTCACAGGAACACACGCTCTCCATGACTGACACGTGTACAGGAACACACGCTCTCCATGACTGACACGTGTACAGGAACACACGCTCTCCATGACTGACAAGCACACAGGAACACACGCTCTCCATGACTCACAAGCTCACAGGAACACACGCTCTCCATGACTGACACGTGTACAGGAACACACGCTCTCCATGACTGACACGTGTACAGGAACACACGCTCTCCATGACTCACAAGCACACAGGAACACACGCTCTCCATGACTGACAAGCACATAGGAATACACGCTCTCCATGACTGACATGTGTACAGGAACACACGCTCTCCATGACTGACAAGCATACAGGAACACATGCTCTCCATGACTGACATGTGTACAGGAACACACGCTCTCCATGACAGACAAGCTCACAGGAACACACGCTCTCCATGACTCACAAGCTCACAGGAACACACGCTCTCCATGACTCACAAGCTCACAGGAACACACGCTCTCCATGACTGACACGTGTACAGGAACACACGCTCTCCATGACAGACACGTGTACAGGAACACACGCTCTCCATGACTGACACGTGTACAGGAACACACGCTCTCCATGACTGACACGTGTACAGGAGCACACGTTCTCTATGACTCACAAGTGTACAGGAACACACGCTCTCCATGACTGACAAGCACACAGGAACACACGCTCTCCATGACTGACAAGTGTACAGGAACACACGCTCTCCATGACTGACAAGCACACAGGAACACACGCTCTCCATGACTCACAAGCTCACAGGAACACACGCTCTCCATGACTCACAAGCTCACAGGAACACACGCTCTCCATGACTCACAAGCTCACAGGAACACACGCTCTCCATGACTGACAAGCACACAGGAACACACGCTCTCCATGACTGACACGTGTACAGGAACACATGCTCTCCATGACTGACACGTGTTCAGGAGCACATGCTCTCCATGACTGACAAGCACACAGGAACACACGCTCTCCATGACTCACAAGCACACAGGAACACACGCTCTCCATGACTGACACGTGTACAGGAGCACATGCTCTCCATGACTGACAAGCACACAGGAACACACGCTCTCCATGACTGACAAGCACACAGGAACACACGCTCTCCATGACTGACACGTGTACAGGAACACACGCTCTCCATGACTGACAAGCACACAGGAACACACGCTCTCCATGACTGACAAGCACACAGGAACACACGCTCTCCATGACTGACAAGCACACAGGAACACATGCTCTCCATGACTGACAAGCACACAGGAACACACGCTCTCCATGACTGACAAGTGTACAGGAACACACGCTCTCCATGACTGACACGTGTACAGGAACACACGCTCTCCATGACTGACAAGTGTACAGGAACACACGTTCTCTATGACTCACAAGTGTACAGGAACACACGCTCTCCATGACTGACAAGCACACAGGAACACACGCTCTCCATGACTGACAAGTGTACAGGAACACACGCTCTCCATGACTCACAAGCACACAGGAACACACGCTCTCCATGACTCACAAGCTCACAGGAACACACGCTCTCCATGACAGACAAGCTCACAGGAACACACGCTCTCCATGACTCACAAGCTCACAGGAACACACGTTCTCCATGACTCACAAGCTCACAGGAACACACGCTGTCCATGACTCACAAGCTCACAGGAACAGACGCTCTCCATGACTGACACGTGTACAGGAACACATGCTCTCCATGACAGACACGTGTACAGGAACACACGCTCTCCATGACTGACACGTGTACAGGAACACACGCTCTCCATGACTGACACGTGTACAGGAGCACACGTTCTCCATGACTCACAAGTGTACAGGAACACACGCTCTCCATGACTGACAAGCACACAGGAACACACGCTCTCCATAACTCACAAGTGTACAGGAACACACGCTCTCCATGACTGACAAGCACACAGGAACACACACTCTCCATGACTCACAAGCACACAGGAACACACGCTCTCCATGACTGACATGTGTACAGGAACACACGCTCTCCATGACTGACAAGTGTACAGGAACACACGCTCTCCATGACTGACAAGCACACAGGAACACACGCTCTCCATGACTGACACGTGTACAGGAACACACGCTCTCCATGACTGACACGTGTACAGGAACACACGCTCTCCATGACTGACAAGCACACAGGAACACACGCTCTCCATGACTGACACGTGTACAGGAACACACGCTCTCCATGACTCACAAGCACACAGGAGCACACGCTCTCCATGACTGACAAGCACACAGGAACACACGCTCTCCATGACTGACACGTGTACAGGAACACACGCTCTCCATGACTGACACGTGTACAGGAGCACACGTTCTCCATGACTCACAAGTGTACAGGAACACACGCTCTCCATGACTGACAAGCACACAGGAACACACGCTCTCCATGACTGACACGTGTACAGGAACACACGCTCTCCATGACTGACACGTGTACAGGAGCACACGTTCTCCATGACTCACAAGTGTACAGGAACACACGCTCTCCATGACTGACAAGCACACAGGAACACACGCTCTCCATGACTCACAAGTGTACAGGAACACACGCTCTCCATGACTGACAAGCACACAGGAACACACACTCTCCATGACTCACAAGCTCACAGGAACACACGCTCTCCATGACTGACAAGCACACAGGAACACACGCTCTCCATGACTGACAAGTGTACAGGAACACACGCTCTCCATGACTGACACGTGTACAGGAACACACGCTCTCCATGACTGACAAGTGTACAGGAACACACGCTCTCCATGACTGACACGTGTACAGGAACACACGCTCTCCATGACTGACAAGCACACAGGAACACACGCTCTCCATGACTGACACGTGTACAGGAACACACGCTCTCCATGACTCACAAGCACACAGGAGCACACGCTCTCCATGACTGACAAGCACACAGGAACACACGCTCTCCATGACTGACATGTGTACAGGAACACACGCTCTCCATGACTGACAAGCGTACAGGAACACACGCTCTCCATGACTGACACGTGTACAGGAACACACGCTCTCCATGACAGACAAGCACACAGGAACACACACTCTCCATGACTCACAAGCTCACAGGAACACACGCTCTCCATGACTCACAAGCTCACAGGAACACACGCTCTCCATGACTCACAAGCTCACAGGAACAGACGCTCTCCATGACTGACACGTGTACAGGAACACATGCTCTCCATGACAGACACGTGTACAGGAACACATGCTCTCCATGACTGACACGTGTACAGGAACACACGCTCTCCATGACTGACACGTGTACAGGAGCACACGTTCTCCATGACTCACAAGTGTACAGGAACACACGCTCTCCATGACTGACAAGCACACAGGAACACACGCTCTCCATGACTCACAAGTATACAGGAACACACGCTCTCCATGACTCACAAGCACACAGGAGCACACGCTCTCCATGACTGACAAGCACACAGGAACACACGCACTCCATGACTGACAGGCACACAGGAACACACGCTCTCCATGACTCACAAGCACACAGGAACACACGCTCTCCATGACTGACACGTGTACAGGAACACACACTCTCCATGACTGACAGGCACACAGGAACACACGCTCTCCATGACTGACACGTGTACAGGAGCACATGCTCTCCATGACTGACAAGCACACAGGAACACACGCTCTCCATGACTGACAAGCACACAGGAACACACGCTCTCCATGACTGACATGTGTACAGGAACACACGCTCTCCATGACTGACAAGCGTACAGGAACACACGCTCTCCATGACTGACACGTGTACAGGAACACACGCTCTCCATGACAGACAAGCACACAGGAACACACACTCTCCATGACTCACAAGCTCACAGGAACACACGCTCCCCATGACTCACAAGCTCACAGGAACACACGCTCTCCATGACTCACAAGCTCACAGGAACACACGCTCTCCATGACTGACACGTGTACAGGAACACACGCTCTCCATGACAGACACGTGTACAGGAACACACGCTCTCCATGACTGACACGTGTACAGGAACACACGCTCTCCATGACTGACACGTGTACAGGAGCACACGTTCTCTATGACTCACAAGTGTACAGGAACACACGCTCTCCATGACTGACAAGCACACAGGAACACACGCTCTCCATGACTGACAAGTGTACAGGAACACACGCTCTCCATGACTGACAAGCACACAGGAACACACGCTCTCCATGACTCACAAGCTCACAGGAACACACGCTCTCCATGACTCACATGCTCACAGGAACACACGCTCTCCATGACTCACAAGCTCACAGGAACACACGCTCTCCATGACTGACAAGCACACAGGAACACACGCTCTCCATGACTGACACGTGTACAGGAACACATGCTCTCCATGACTGACACGTGTTCAGGAGCACATGCTCTCCATGACTGACAAGCACACAGGAACACACGCTCTCCATGACTCACAAGCACACAGGAACACACGCTCTCCATGACTGACACGTGTACAGGAGCACATGCTCTCCATGACTGACAAGCACACAGGAACACACGCTCTCCATGACTGACAAGCACACAGGAACACACGCTCTCCATGACTGACACGTGTACAGGAACACACGCTCTCCATGACTGACAAGCACACAGGAACACACGCTCTCCATGACTGACAAGCACACAGGAACACACGCTCTCCATGACTGACAAGCACACAGGAACACATGCTCTCCATGACTGACAAGCACACAGGAACACACGCTCTCCATGACTGACAAGTGTACAGGAACACACGCTCTCCATGACTGACACGTGTACAGGAACACACGCTCTCCATGACTGACAAGTGTACAGGAACACACGTTCTCTATGACTCACAAGTGTACAGGAACACACGCTCTCCATGACTGACAAGCACACAGGAACACACGCTCTCCATGACTGACAAGTGTACAGGAACACACGCTCTCCATGACTCACAAGCACACAGGAACACACGCTCTCCATGACTCACAAGCTCACAGGAACACACGCTCTCCATGACTCACAAGCTCACAGGAACACACGCTCTCCATGACTCACAAGCTCACAGGAACACACGCTCTCCATGACTGACAAGCACACAGGAACACACGCTCTCCATGACTGACAAGCACACAGGAACACACGCTCTCCATGACTGACAAGCACACAGGAACACACGCTCTCCATGACTGACACGTGTACAGGAACACACGTTCTCCATGACTGACAAGCACACAGGAACACATGCTCTCCATGACTGACAAGCTCACAGGAGCACAAACTTCCCGTCCCAGCCTGGCAGTACAGACCCAGAGCTGTACAATGTCCCGTTCTTTGCTCCTATAATCCCCTAACAGATTGTTCTTTTGG